>NC_089506.1:58329660-59660548 GCF_036850995.1 Saccopteryx leptura
AGAAGTTAAGAAGCAGCCTTTCTGTGGAGAGTAAGAATAATTGTGTACAAAGTAGAGAAATATCCAATTGTGACCTTTGTGTAATAAAAATGTTTCAAATTAAAAAAAGAAATGTAATATATATTATTAACTTTTCCCACTTGATCTTAGCCAAAAGCCAAGAACCAATACTGCTTATTTTCCAAAGATGCCTTCTCATACTTAAATGAGTCTTTTGCGGACATTTTGCTATTAGGTGGATATAACCAATCCAAATTTTATGTCAGTTTGACAGGGAAGAGGCGATTCATGGATTAGGTTATTTGACAGATATTTTCAGCCCATGAATGAGGTGAATTCTTTGAACTATTTTATTTTCAAATATATTTTATTTTTTCAATTACAGTTGACATACAATATTCTATTTCAGGTGTACAACATAGTGATTAAACATTTATATAACTTACTAAGTGACCATCATGACATAACTAGAGTACCCATTTGACACCAGACACAGTTATTACAATAGTATTGACAATCTTCCCTATGATGTAGTTTACATCCCCATGACTATTTTATAACGACCAACCTGTACTTCCTAATCCTTTCTTTGATTGGAGACCTTGATATAACATCATAGATACTAATGAAAACCCATCTATCTTTAAGCACAAATTGTCGGTCTGGAAAGGGATACTAAGAACAGATGACATTCTGGGTGGTCCATAGCTGGAGGTAATTCTTCAGATTATGAACCAAAATGACAGAGTCCTGAAAATGTTCACTCCAAACAGAAATCTGCAGACATTGATAAGCATTGCAAGTCACACTTGGAAGATGTCTTCTATACAGTCATTCATAGGTAGAGAGCAGAAAGAATCCCCAACTTGCCAAAAAGAAATGAGCCAAAATCAATCTACTAAGTCAAGTCTGCATTCAAGTCAAGAAGTCACCTTCTCCTTGAATTTAGTTTTTACTTTTTGAAAAAGTGTGAGAAAGAAATAATTTTTTTATCTATGTGAAGAAAATCAAAGTTCAGCCTGACCAGGAGGTGGCGCAGTGGATAGAGTGTCGGACTGGGATGCGGAAGGACCCAGGTTCGAGACCCTGAGGTCGCCAGCTTGAGTGCAGACTCATCTGGTTTGAGCAAAGCTCACCAGCTTGGACCCAGGGTCGCTGGCTCAAGCAAGGGGTTACTCGGTCTGCTGAAGGCCCGCGGTCAAGGCACATGTGAGAAAGCAATCAATGAACAACTAAGGTGTTGCAACGCACAATGAAAAACTAATGATTGATGCTTCTCATCTCTCTCCATTCCTGTCTGTCTGTCCCTGTCTATCCCTCTCTCTGACTCACTCTCTGTCTATGTAAAAAATTAAATAAATAAAAATTAAAAAAAAAAAAAAGAAAATCAAAGTTCAATATAATTGAGTTAATTGCATTCATGTAAAAAATATGGAAAGACTTTAGAGTTCATTAAATTTCAAGGATACAAAACCCATAATGACAGAGAAGCATTGTTTTAGCCTGGCCAGGCGGTGGCGCTGTGGATAGAGAGTCAGAACTGGGACATGGAGGACTCAGGTTTGAAACTGGAGGTCGCCTGTTTGAGCGTGGGCTCATCCAGCTTGAGCACGGGCTTACCAGCTTGAGCGCAGGGTCACTGGCTTGAGTGTGGGATCATAGATATGATCGCATGGTCGCTGGCTTGAGCAAAGGGTCACTCCCTTTACTGTAGCCACCCAGTCAAGTCACATGAGAAAGCAATCAATGAATAAGCAATCAACAAACAACTAAGCAATCAATGAACAACTAATGCCACAAGGAAGAATTGATGCTTCTCATCTCTCTCCCTTCCTGTCTGTCCCTCTCTCTGATTCTGTCTCTGTCAAAAAAAAAAAAAAGAAGTATTGTTATAAAGACATGCTACTGGCAATGAGGCATATGCTTGGTTCTCTTCAAATATGGAACCAATATAGGTAAAAACTGTTTTTGTTGCAAGTGACAACTCAAACCACCTTAAGTAAAAACTGAAAATTACTTAATTTAAATATTTTTCATAGTAAAACTGGATCCAAGACTAAAATGATACAGTAAATGTCTCTCTCTCTTTTATCATTGTCAATAATAATGGCCACCCACAGTTTAGTAACCCCAACAGAAAGATGAAGCTTTCCCCCTATAGTTATCCAAGTAGAGTCCAATGGACTCTTGGGTCAAATGCTGATCCTGCTACTCATCATTCTCACTGAGACTGGATCATGGGTCCACTTTTATAACTAGAGATAGGTTTAATGATCTCCATTTAACTCTCTCCCCATAAGGAATTGGAATTATTTTACCAGTAATAGGGTAGAAAAAGTGGAGATCTATCAATTGTCTATCTAAGAAAAACACACCCTTTTTACCTTACATGTAAACTGGGAATGTTGGATAAGCGTAACACAAGAACTGCAATCACAGTAACAATTAAGTTACATCTCTTACCTTTGCTTCAAAATGTACTCAGTTCAGGAAATCTTCCCTTACTTTGAAAGAATACTTGGGCAGGCCCATGATTTTTGTGGTTGTTCATTCACAGAAAATAAAAGTTCAGTTACTGTTAGTGGTAAACAGAGTTTTAATTTAAAGTTTAGATACCCAGTACAAAATATTAAGCAAAATTTTAAACTTGATTTAGCATTAAATATCCTTTTATCCTAAGGTTGGACTTGCTCTCTCTAGAGGCATGCCATGGGGAAGGAGTTAAGAGTTAGCATGGAAACGAGGTGTGGGTCTTTCTGTTTTCTGTCCCAGCTCGTTCTCTCTTCAGAGATTCCTTAATACACTATCTCTCTCCCACAGCGTCCTTGATTCAGGAAGGCAGATAACTTTCTCTTCCAGATGACCTGCTTCCATTTTTTTCTACACCTTTAGGCCTGTATGTGTTCATCTTATATTTTTTTCCTGCAGTGATTTTTCTGGCTCTTATTGGACAAGATCCATGACGTTGTACACATGTGCCACCTCTGACTCAGTTGTGCATGTTTATTATCATAACATAATCTGGTCTCTCCTGATCAATACACTTGCTAACACTTTGCAATAAAAAGCTCTTAACCAAACTCCTCTTTACCACATCCCAACTCATTTTTACATTCCTTAACAAGCAGGCCTTTGGAGTTGATTTCTTCCTAATTCTGCATATGTTAACTTTATGTGGGCAGAAACATGTAACTGCATTGTCCACTGCTCTATCCCCAACACTTAGAAAAACAGTGGCACATAATAGGCACTTCATGTTGAATAAATCAATATGAAGTCAGAATCTGTTATTTAGGTTATCTGATAGCGATCACTGGTGCCTCTGTCAAAATGGAGACAGGAAAGATCCAGTTATATCATCATTTTAGACGTGCACAAACAATTCCCACATTCCCTCTGCCTAATAAATACAATTATCCCACTCATAACTGAAAATGCACTTACACTTTCCCAGAGGCATAGAATACAAAATCAAATTCAGCTACTACGAAAAATAGTATGCCCAAGATCTTTCAAGAAGCATATTTTTCTTAGTTCTATGTGCTTTGACATATATAGCAATATTTGACTAAATTATAAATTTAATCATCTTATGTTCTAGTTATCTGTACTGAGTCACAAGCCACACCAAAACTTAGTGGTTCAAAACAATAATATTTGTTTTATGCATGAGTCTCCAATTTGGGGAGGATTTGGTGGGGACATATCATGCGCTTCAGGTATAGGGAGATGGTAGTCCCTGCTTTTGTTCATCTCTGGGTTGACCCAGTGACTTCTCTCTTGGAGTTAGCTGAAACGATTTAAATGCTGATAGCTGGCATCATCTAAAGATTCCATTACTTACATTTGGTTGGTACTGACTCTCAGCTGAGATGGTGGTTGAGATACCATCATGTGGATTTTTCATATGGTCACTGAGCTTCTTCAAAGTATGGTGGTTTGAGTCCAAGGGTGAGCATCCCAGGAGGACCAGGCAGAATTTATATCTCTTTTTGCTATACAGCCTCAAAAGTCAGTGTCACATTCCCCCTGGTCACAGATTTGGCAAGAGATATAACACGACACCCTACACATCTCAATGGACATATGGCATCCCCACACCTAGTAAGAGCATTAAGTATAGACTATATATCATTGTGACCTTTGAAAAACACATTCTTCTATATCCCAAAATAACAAATATGATGATGAAGACAGGAAGAATTCCCACATTTGGAAAAAGCAAAAATGAGACAACAAATAGTAGCTTCACACCTTATACCATACCTTGTGGCCAGCAATAGTTAAGGCCTCTATTCCTGAAGATTGTTCTTGAGGCTATCTTATAGCCATCACTTGTGTTTCCCCCAAATCTTGCCTGAGAGGGCTTCTAGGAATAAATTTTTGCCTTTAACAGCTCTTTTTTCCAAGTAGTGGTTCTGAAGCTCTGAGAAAATACAATTAAGAGCATCATTCATCACAATATTTTTAGGATCCAGGCCTCTCTTGAATTACTTAAAATCTTAGCTGCTGATCAATTACCTTTCTCTTAGTTCTACCAATTAGAGTGTCAGTCTATGGTCTGCTTGCTTCCAGATACACTAATTACATTTTTACTCATCTTAAACTCCAAGGGCCATTTCTCATGCTCCAATGTGATCTGCCTTTTGTGGGAGAAAGAAATCAGATTATTTCTCTCTCTTCCTTGGATAAGATCTCTGGTGCATTTCCTTCGCAATTCCATCCCCTGGGGTTCAAGAATACTTTATCCTCCCTTTGCGCTTCAGGTGTAGGGAGATGGTAGTCCCTGCTTTTGTTCATCTCTGGGTTGACCCAGTTGACTTCTCTCAAATACTCCATCATCTAATTCGACTATTAAATGACCTTTGTTTCAAATACTTAAAAGTACTTTAGTATTACTTAAGCCATCATTATTTATCTCAGCTGTATGTACCAATTTTTACAAATCAAATTAAGACTATGGAGTATTCTCTGTCCGTATAAACTGTGACTTCCATTTTAAAGCTCATTAAAATAAGGTAATTGATTAAATTTACTTGTTCACTTTCAGAACAGGGAAGTATTCACTGAAAATGTATTATAGGCTATATATTTGATAAATCATTCAACTCTCACAACTCAATCAAGTTGGATCACCTTGCTCTTATAGTGAATAAGCAGACTCAGATAGTCACTTATCCAGTGTCTAACTCTATTATACATATTTCCTACCATTGGACTTTATCCTAATTGGAAATTAGCCATTTGACATTTAGTAATACATTTCAGTATTGGTAAGCACCTCCAAAACAGACTTTTGTATTTTTCCTAAGTACCTTTACACCTGTACTTTGCTAAATCAAAACTTTTGGCTGAGCCTGACTAGGTGGTGGCACAGTGGATAGAGCGTCGGACTGGGATGCCGAGGACCCAGGTTCGAGACCCCGAGATCGCTAGCTTGAGCGCAGGTTCATCTGGTTTGAGCAAAAGCTCACCAGCTTGGATCCAAGGTTGCTGGCCCGAGAAAGGGGTTACTTGGTCTGCTGAAGGCCCGCGGTCAAGGCACGTATGAGAAAGCAATCAATGAACAACCAAAGCGTCGCAATGCGCAACGAAAAACTAATGATTGATGCTTCTCATCTCTCTGTTCCTGTCTATCCCTCTCTGACTCTCTGTCTCTGTAAAAAAAAAAAAAATTTTTTTTGGCTGAAAATTAGTCACTATAAGCACCTAGGCCCTGGCCAGCTAGCTCAAGGGTAGAGCATTGGCCCAGCATGTGGAAGTCCCGGGTTTGATGCCCAGCCAGGGCACACAGGAAAAGGGCTCATTTGCTTCTCCACCTTTCCCCCTCTATTTTCTCTCTGTCTCTCTGTTCCCTTCCCACAGCCAAGGTTCCACTGGAACAAAGTTGGCCAGGGTTCTGAGAATGGCTCCATGGCCTCTGCCTCAGGATCTAGAATGGCAGCGGAGCAATGCCCTAGATGGGCAGAGTATTGCCCCCTGGTGGGCATGTCAGGTGGATCCTGGTCGGGCACATGCAGGAGTCTCTCTGCCTCCCTGCTTTTCACTTCAGAAAAATACAAAAAAATAAAAAATACAAAAAAGAATCCAATTAGTGCATGACCTGTGGTGGTGTAGGGGATAAAGCTTTGACCTGGAATGCTGAGGTCACCAGTTTAAAACCCCAGGCTTGCCTGGTCAGGGCACATATGAGAACCAACTACTATGATTTGATGCTTTCTGCCCCTCTCCTTTCTCTCTATATTCTAAAATCAATAAAATCTAAAAAAAATATTATTTTTAAATCCAATTAGTAAAAAAGAGGGTAGGCCTCATAGTTAAGTGTTCCTATCACAATTAAAAAAAAACAAAAAATAAAAACTCAACCTTAATGTTTTCAGTGAGAGAATTCCACTATGAAATAATTTAATTATTGCTAAAAAATAATTTAAAATAATTAATTAAAAATAATTTAATTATATGCTAAAAAAAATGTATGTTTATAAATACTATGAAAAAGAAGGCTTGACTTGTGGTGGTGCAGTGGATAGTGTTGACCTGGAATGCTGAGGGAGCTGGTTCAAAACTCCGGTCTTGGGTGTTCAAGGCACGTATGGGAGTTAATACTTCCTGCTCCTCCCCCCTTCTTTTTCTTGCTCTCTCCTTCTCCCCCCCCATCAAAGTGAATAAAATCTTTAAAGAAAAAGTGGTATTTTCATGCTAAATGAAAAATCTCACTGTATAAATATAAATATATATATGATTAAAACCATGTTTAAAATAAGTCTAAAAGGGCCCTGGCCGGTTGGCTCAGCGGTAGAGCGTTGATTCCCGGCCAGGGCACATAGGAGAGGTGCCCATTCGCTTCTCCACCCCCACCCCCTCCTTCCTCTCTCTCTCTCTCTCTTCCCCTCCCGCAGCCAAGGCTCCATTGGAGCAAAGATGGCCCGGGCGCTGGGGATGGCTCCTTGGCCTCTGCCCCAGGCGCTAGAGTGGCTCTGGTCACGACAGAGCGACGCCCCGGAGGGGCAGAGCATCGCCCCCTGGTGGGTGTGCCGGGTGGATCCTGGTCGGGCGCATGCGGGAGTCTGTCTGTCTCTCCCCGTTTTCAGCTTCAAAAAAGCAAAAAAAAAAAAAAAAAAAAAAAAAAAAAGTCTAAAAGCTTACATATATAAAAAACACCTTAGAAGAAAGAGAAGAATCCAATTAAACAGACATAGGGGCCTAGGAGATAGGCCTTTCGAGATAGGTGGACATAAGCCTGACCAGGCGGTGGCACAGTGGATAGAGCGTTTGACTGGAATGTGGAGGACCCAGGTTTGAGACCCCGAGTCGCCAGCTTGAGTGCGGGCTCATCTGGTTTGAGCAAGGGTCAACAGGCTTGAGCCCAAGATCACTGGTTCGAGCAAGGAGTCACTCGGTCTGCTACAGCCCCCCGGGCAAGGCACATGAGAAAGCAATCAATGAACTAAGGAAGTGCAACGAAGAATTGAGGTTTCTCATCTCTCTCCCTTGCTGTCTGTCTTTCCCTAACTGTCCCTCTCCCTGTCTCTGCCACACACAAAAAGATAGGTGGACACAACCAAGTCACCAATTACTTTAATCTGCATACTAATCTCATCAGCCTAAGCAATACATTTAATTCATAGAAAGACCATCATAAATAGTATTTGTATTGAAATAAACCTGTTACATGCTTCCATGGTAGCCCTGACGTTAGAAACCAAATTAAATTAATACGTTTTCATTATTATAACCATATTGTCAGCTACTCTAGTGCCACAAAAGTGCTTCACCATAAAGTGATTTAGTTGAAACTGCATTTGCAATTAGTGATAAATAGCATCTAAGCTTATTTGGTATCACCTTGAAATAAATGTTTGCAATCCCACAAATACACATCTTTTATGTAATTTTATTACATGTTGACTAAATTTCTGACAATTTTAAGTTTTTTGGAGCTTCTTTCAGGGGAAAAAAGAAAGGCTTGGGTGTAAAGAAAAATATCTGTAAAACTGAAGTGAAAGTGACAAAAGCCTCTGTGGTAGGCAGGATTCTGGATGCCCCCAATCTTCCCTGTCCCTGGTGTACACACCCTGCATATCTCCATGATGTGAATTTAATGTTTTACTCTTGTGATTAGGTGATATGACACCATTAACTTTGAGATGTGGAGATCACCTTAGAGAACCTGACTCAATCATATGAACCCTTGAAAACCAGAGAAGTTTCCAGGACTGTTCACAGAAGAGGAAGCTGAAGAGATCCATAGGGAAGTTCTCCATTGCTGATAGGAGGACCTCATGGTAAGGAGGTCCTGATAGCAGCCTCTAGTTTAGAGCTGTTTCCAACTGACAGCAAAGAAACAGGGATGCCAGTCCCTATGACAACAAAGTGATGAATTCTTCCAGTAACAAGAATAAGCTAGGTCAAGGACATTAACTCTACATGAGAAAGTGACTGGGTGACACCTTGACTTTAGCCTGAACACAACATAGCCACACTGAGCCTGGACTTCTGACCTACAGAACTGTGCTAATAAATGCTATAAACTGCTAAATTTGTGATGATCTTTCACACAGCAACAGAAAAGAAAGACATCTCCAAAGGTGGCCTGAGATCTTTCTGCACACTGGGAAAGCACGGGGTTGATGGAACATGGAGGGACTTTTGTGCACAGGTTTGTTCCCCATGGTTATGCTAGGACTCTCCACTGGACTCTAAACAACTGGAGAGGGTTTATGGAGTACTGAGGGTTCATTACTCAGCTTCAGTCTGTGAAAAGCATACATATTGTTCCAGCTTACCAAGCACATTTGATCTGGGCAAAAGTCCAAGAATTAAATGGGGTTGAAGCTGGACTCCATCCAGCATTTTGGTCCATAACCGCATTTGTAAGCAGATGGTAATCCAAGACATTGCATGATAGAAGAATCTTATCATAAATACTTTGTCTCCAAATACAAATCCACTGCCCTTCAAAAATATGTGTCAGTCAATAAAAATGGTGCATTGTATTTTGTAGAATGATCTGGCTTTCCTATTTTATTACCTAATAAACATAATTTGAATTATTGTGAGCTCTTGCTTGCAATTTGGCAATTTACAGATATGCACAAACACAAAAAACCTAAAATATTGTTCGATGTTAGGCTGTCCACTATTTTCTTACCGTAAAGCTAATTGCAAAGTATACTCTTCAATGGTTTTGGGCAAATAAAACGCTTCTGAAAAGCTGGACATCAAGTTTTTTAATAACATAATTCTACTGAATTTATTTAATTTTAGAGATACAATTCATTGGCAACCTCTGCCATTTGCCTTTATCTCTGTCTATGGTAAATGAGAAGTTAGAGCAGCTTATTTAGATAGTGAAGTTAACCTTGTTAATAACAATATATTGCTCTAAGTCACACTTCTGTATAAAATGTATTCTAAGATTTATTGGTTTGCTTTAGTATCTTGAAGTGATGGAAAGACAGACATACATATTAATATTACTACCACTAATCCTGGCTGTCAAGGCATGAGCACACCTTTGACACAATGAGATTTTTAAGTACAGCAGGTTTTTATGCTTTATTTATGTCCTGATTACTAGAAAAATTATATAAACTTAAATGCTATATAAATTAAGCAAAGTATGGTATGCAGGCCACGTGAGATGACTTCAGCACATCATTAACACCAAAGAACATTTTAAACGTATAGTTTAAAAATATGTTTTGAGCATATTTATAGCATGTAAAACCATAACGCTGGTTTTAAAAAAGTAGACATATTTAAGTGGAATTGAACTATATTTTCAAAAGCATCAATTTAAGGTCAGCAATTAAATATTCACTTTAGAAACTAAAGGCATTTATTTTTTATTACATGAATAGTTTTACTATGACTCACAAACAACTTTCTCCTAAAGTTTCTATATCCAAACTTCTGAGTCTTGTGATATGTTTAAAATCCATTCAGAATAAACTGTTTATTTGGGAAGTATTTATGAATGTATGGTAACTCTGCTTCATTAGAATTTGTTTTGAGATATATTTTAATTAAGTCAATAATAGTTGGCCATCAACAATAAAACTTTTACAATGACTGCTTTTTTATGTTTTAAAGACTTAGCATATATAGGTATATATTTTAAAACATTTTAGTATATTCATATATATTGCTCACAAAAATTAGGGGATATTTTATAGCTTCATATTAATTTTTGAGATATCCCCTAATTTTTGTGAACAGTATA
Source organism: Saccopteryx leptura (assembly GCF_036850995.1). Lineage (NCBI taxonomy): Eukaryota > Metazoa > Chordata > Mammalia > Chiroptera > Emballonuridae > Saccopteryx > Saccopteryx leptura. The sequence continues at coordinate 58,339,886 of NC_089506.1, forward strand.
TTAAAGAATTTTCAAATATGTATATACAGTATGAATTATGTTGTTTTAGGTTACATAACTGAAACTCATATCCACTCTTTGGTCAGTATTTGTGATTTGAGAATAGAAAATACGATATTCTTGTTAATCATCACTTAGCATTCAGTATAAAACAGAAATAAGTGGGCCCTGGCCATGTGACACAGGGGATCAGTGTCATCCTGGTGTACCATGGTTGGCAGTTCTATTCCTGGTCTGGAAGCAATCAATGAGTGCACAACTAGATGGAGTAACTATGAGAACAGCGAGTGGATACCCCTCTCTCAAATCAATGGAAATAAACAAAAATAGAAGTTCATGTGCTTTCGAACACGAACAAATACCACTTCATTATGGAACAGTTTGCAAACCTCCAAAATAAAAATAAATACAATTTTCCTAACCCAGTGCCTCCATATTACCTGAATCTCCCCAGAGCAATGAAAATGAATAGTTTTATATTGTGGTCTGCCTGATTTAGCATTAGTTACTATAGCTGTTACTTCTGCCTCTACCTTACTGTGATTGGCAACAAAACAATCTTAGGTTGGAGAAACAGATACTTCTTATTTAGGTACACCCTAGTATGTCTTATAATTACATACTCAAGGGAACTTATACTGAACACAATTTTACATTTATATTGTGGGCTCTGCCTACAGGCAGTGACAGTAAAGAGTAATGAGGGCAAAATTTTCTGCCAACTCTTTTCTACAAGTATGGGAGGGGCAGACTCAAGGGAATGAAATGCTGTAGAAGTTCCATGTGAGATGGAAGGAAAATAATATATTTACTATGAAAGTAATATGAGAAAGAAAACTGTTAATTAGGGAATGGGCTAAGCTATCGTAACAAAGAGACCAAGGACAAACTAGCTCACAAAAACAAAGAACTTTTTCTCTCACATACCAGTCCAGAAAAAAACAAGCCATCAAAGGCAAACAGGAGACTCTGCTTAACAAGGGCATTCTGGAACCCCCATTTTTTCTTTTTTATTATTGTTTTAACTGAGAGACAGACACAGGGGGAGAGATTAAGAAGCATCAAATCAGTTGTGGTACCTTAGTGGTCATTACTTCTTGCATGTGCTTGACTGGGCGGCTCCAGCCAAGCCAGAGAACTCGAGGTTAAGCCAGTGACCTTAGGGTTTCAAACCTGGGTCCTGGGTCCCAGGCTGATGCTCTATCCACTGTACCACTGCCTGGTCAGGCAGAAACCCCAATTTTCTATGTGGGGGTTCTTCGAAACTCGAGTTTCCCTTTAACTACACCTTCAAAATTGGCCCTCCAGCAGTTTTATTCAAGACCAAGGAAAAGTGAGAAGATCATAACCCTAATTATGTTATGAGCACGACTGAGATGTTACATATACCCAGCCTTATGTATCTATCTGCAAAGTAGACTTGAAAAATATGGTCTCTGGTTGGGTACTTGTCAAAATCTTGTTTTATTACTAAAAACGGGGAAATACTGAAAAACAGAGGTCTCTGCCTTTGGCTTTTAGATCCCCAGTAGCCACATTCACCAATTTTCCTATACTGGAGAAAGGCCCTTCCCAAGGACTGAAGCTTAGTTTGTCCAGTTATTGCTCCCAATTCAAAACATAGGATATATCTGAGTACTGCTTATTTCTCTGTAGGTGGCTCTTCAAGGATTAGCAATTTATTAACTAATAGACAAGTTGCTTGTACTATACGCTTCAATACAAAATGGTGAAATACGATAAAAGAGGTGCAATAAAAATCGTCATGCCAAAAAAAGAGGAAACCTAGAAATGCCTATATTCTATTTGGCAGGAATTGAGACTTCCTTTTTCCTTCCCAGGCAATAAATTTTGTTAGATTCTGGTTCTGATCTCTGGAAGGAACTAGTTTGTCCACTGCTTCCCATAGCCAGTTATTACCCTCTGAAAGAATTCTTCTTTGCCGTTATCTTTTGTGGTACCATTTTATATCAGTCTGGGTCCAAACAGGAGAAGCCATGCAATAATTTGAACAAAAAAAAGTTTAATATAAATAATCACTAAACAGGGGCATAGAACAAAGAATTAGCTAGTATGAAGGCAACACGAACATAGGGCTAGTAGATACAGGAGCAACCACTGCTTCGCTTTGGGTTGAGACAGAGACCCAAGAAGCCTCTTAAGAACTGAGATCCAGACCTTGTTGGAGATCAATGTGGCTCCCTGAATAGCAGAGGTCATTGCAGATTTGAGCCAGAACTTTGCTGCAAGAATGACTAACTTATTCCAGTAACCCTCTCATAAATGTTTGCCAAGATTGTGGCCAGCCATAAATTTATAATAACTGATGAATTGGGATGAATGCAGGACAAAAGTAGAGGTGGTACAAAAGGTGTGTTGGACACCTTTTGTGCACCATTTAGAATCTTCTTGATCATACCTTACTCTGGCCACTTCTGAGGCATGATCTACAGACTGAGCGGCTTTATAGAGCACACAGGCAATGCCCTATGGTGGGCCTGTGTAGGACCTCACTTTCAGCCTTAAGGAACCCAGCAGATGTGCTTTGGGGATCAGCTCTAAAACTGCTTCAATGTAGTTTTATCTTGAATATCAGGGCAATCCCATTTAGCGTTTAAACCTCTTCTCCAACAGGTGAAAAAAGGTTATTTAAGGACCCAGATTCTTTTCACCTGTTGCTCTCAATCCCTGGAGTTACACTCTGCTTCTCTGCATAGACAAAGCAGTACCAGTTCCATAATTTGTCCCAAAGAATGGGGACAAGGAATAGAGGAAGGTAAATACATCGTTTTAAAGGAGGCAATGTGGAAGGTGCATAGATCACTTCTACTTCCTATTACCAAGACTTGTGCCCAGGTAAAACATTGCTGATCAGTTTTGAGATGGGGGATGAGAAAAACAGAAATTAAAATAAAAATATAGTATATGCTACAAATAAATGTATATTAAGGATTTCCTAAAAATGTTTACCAAGAAATTCATAGGTATTGTCTTTTAACCTGCAATAACTGAACATACCCGACACCAATTCTAGCCCCCCCCTTAAAAGATTTTACTTTTCACTTTAGAGATTAAAGGAGGGAGGAGCAAGAAGCATCAATTCCTACATGTACCAGGCAAGCCCAAGGTTTCAAACCAGTGACCTCAGCATTCCAGGTTGAGGTTCTATCCATTGTGCCACCACAGGTCAGGCCCAATTCTGCCCTTCCAACCAACACACACCCTATTTGCCATTTGCTTTGAATTGCCCTTAAATTATCAACACCTATATTTTACCTGTTCATTTCTTAGCGAACTTCATAACTTTTTATGATTTTTTCTATTAATAGCAACAAATACCATACGATTTTACTTATATTGTAATCTAATGAACAGAAACTAAGGAACACAAGGCAGGTCCACAGGGAATAGATGGGCAGCTGTCAAAGCGGAGGGGGACGAGGGGATTGGATCAAAAGTGAAGGGATTAGGCAAAAACAAACATAAACAATGACCAGACAAAAAAAGGGAGGGGTACTTAGCATGGTGCATGTGAGCAGCATGATGGGTAGAGCCTGCTTTCTTGAATGGGACACTTGAAACCATGGCCACACACAAACAATATATTCATTTAAAACTTTAGTTCAATGCTTAAACTTTAATTTTGGTCTGATATTTCTAAATAAATTGTGGGGTTCTACTATATCAATGCCCATTGAAGGCCTTTTGTTCCATTGATTTATCTCAAATCCTAGTCTCACTAGTATAACTTTCTGTAACATTTAGTACTTCATTTATTTCCCATGTTGCTCAACTTATCTTACCAGTTTGTTCTTCCAGATGAATACTAGATTTAAGTATGGGTGGTGTGGTTGTGAAAGGTATTCTCTTGTTCTGGGTGGGGTATCAAGGTTCCAAGAATGAGGAAGCTGTTCAGCAGTATCCAGTTTTACACCATCAATGTGATTCAATCATTGGTCTCCTCTCACTTTATTTTGGGTTCAGCAGAGTTCTCATTGACTAGTTTCTAAATTCCATCTCATTCTGTATGTAAGGACTATGTTGTTCTACTTTTCTAAGTCACATGCTATACTGAATGATTCTAGATCAAACTCCTCCCATGAAACTTTCTTAACATCCTCTTCTCTAATACCTGGTATACATTTCAGCCACAAATTCTGCATGGGGACAGGCTTTTCCACACCATGTCTGTCACTGGTGAGTCGTCTCTTGCTCATGATTGAAGGCCTTCTCAAATATGACTCTTTCAGGCATACAGGGATCCCTTGACATTCCATTCCTCCCTCCTAAGTGCAGAGAAACCATTTTACCTCTATTCTGAGCCAGTGAGTGCCAAGAAACCTGGTATGTTCTCAGGCTGTCACCTCAGTGAGGTGATAAGGCTGGCTGTCAAATTAGCCAAATAACAGGGATTTCCCTTACCTTCTTTGCCCAACTCCCACTAAAGACAGGAAATAGCCATGTTTCTGGACTTGCTGCTCCGCCCAAACCCTAGGTATCCACATTCCAGGAAATCCTTCCTGGTCTTGAAAGACAAGAACTCTCCTTTGACATAATTTCTTAACTATTATTACTTTAGCGAGAGGAAGAAAAATATAAAACTTGTCATTCTACTGATCCATGCACCAACTGGTTGAATCCTGTGTGTTCCCTGACCAGGGAGCAAACCCGCAAGCTTGGCATAGTGGGACGAACAGATTAGACACCATGGAAATCGAGAAAGGAAACAAAATATTATGATTATGATCCAAAAAGAGGGTCACTTAATTCAGGTGATATTAATGAATCCAGTAGAAAGTAACTTTGGTCTTCATCTGTTTCAAAATATACTTGTTTTAAATAATGTTTTCCTTTGAGTTTTCCATATGACTGTAAAACACCTAATTAAAACCAAGTATTCTAATTATCCTGACAGATCCACAAATAGTTAAAATTTTATATACACAGGGTGAATGGTTACTAGATTAAGTCTTTAACCATGTGCATACCACTGATGACTGATAAAGAACAAACAGGTAAATAGAGGAAGGAAGAAAGGGAGAGAAGAGAGGGGAGGGGAGGGGAAGGAAGGGAGGGGAGGAGAGGAGAGGAGAGGAGAGGAAGAAAAAAGAAAGAAAAAGAGGAGGAAAAAAATGAGACAAAAAAGGGCGAAAGAAAAAGGGAAAAACAGAAGGCAGGCAGAAAGAATGAATAGAAAGGTAAGAACTAAGAAAATGCAGAACTCAATAATTCCTACAACAAACAAAAACACATAAAAATGTAGAAAGAATAAAGGTCTGTCATTAAGTACATTTTTTAAAAATCAGTTTATTCATTTTATCCAGTATGGTCATCTCAGTGATCAAATTTGCCAGGCAATTGCTCAACTCCACTTTAGTTTGCCTTTGCAAACAGTCTTTGGGTCAACATAAAAAGCTCGGTTTCAAAAGTGAAATATTTTGAAAGCATTTTTTTTGCTAATATAAATATACTTTATGGTTAACTATTTAGTAGAGATTGATTTCCTTAAACCTGTTCCAATTATTTGATGACCTTAAGACAAAACAGCATCTTAGATTATTAAAACATGGTTAAAGTGTAAAAATCAATCATTAATCTCCAAGTTTTCTTCAGCATCTTAGCATGTTCCGTTTTGCTAGCACTAAATTTTAAAAAAGTAGGCAAAGGTCTTAGCTAAGTCATCCCCGGTTATTTTAAATAAAGACATTACATAATATACTGCTTATTTAATTCTGCACTAACCTCCTAAATTACTGAAGTATCACTTTTATGTTTACCTGCTGAGTTTTTAAAAGGTTCACCAGTACTTGCTTCTTCTAGATTGAATCATTATCCAGAACTGGAAATGTGTAAGAAACCTGTAATTTAAAGTTGAATTCTATGACTGTATAAATGCACTGCTGTCCCTTAACTTTTTTTTTTATAAATCAATGAATACAGATAACCACATACAAAAAAAAATGAAAATTACCTTTGGATGGCATCCTTTTGGAGATAAACCTATGATTAAAATATTACAGCAGATTTTAAACATTAGCAAGGTTGAATATGTCTTTAAAATGAATAAACTGTGTTTATAGAGTCTTTGATATTTTAACATTAATCTATATATATATATATATATATATATATATATCAAGAAAAACAGGAATTTATTCTGACAGTAATATTTATCAACTGTGGCTGAATGATCTCACTTGGTACTGAACGGCACATTCCATTTTTAGCTGGAAAAAGTCGTAAAATATATAAAGATTCCTCGTATTAAGCGAGGATCAACATACCATGACCAAATCAGCAAAAATTTACACTTATGTATGCTAAATTAAAAACTTGCCCTCTAATTGCCTGTGTAGTAGGTGTACTAAGTGCACATACTGCATTAAACATCTCCCCTGTGAAATCTAGTGGCACTTAATTTCTGAGCTTCACCATTTAGTGTTAGTTACCACTTCCATTTACTAATTCTAATTTACATGTTAGTCATTTCATTCTAATTTACTTGTGAGTCATTTCAAAATCACCTGCCATGTCCTCAAGGCAGTAGTTCTCAAACTTTTTGAAGTTGGGGCACATTTAAAATCCTACAAATAATTGTAGGTGCAGTATATACAAATTTCTGAGAAATATAATAATTAAGTCAAATATTAAGAAAAAATAAAGTCCAAGCACACATTTATGGTAACTAAATGAAATAAATACAAAATTAAATTCTTACATTAAAAAACATTGTTGTCTGACCAGGTGGTGGCGCAGTGGATAGAGCATCAGACTGGGATGTGGAGGATCCAGGTTCGAGACCCCGAGGTCGCCAGCTTGAGCGTGGGCTCATCTGGTTTGAGCAAAAATTCACCAGCTTGGGCCCAAGGTCACTGGCTCAAGCAAGGGGTTACTCGGTCCGCTGAAGGCCCATGGTCAAGGCACATATGAGAAAGCAATCAATGAACAACTAAGGTGCTGCAATGCGCAACGAAAAACTAATGATTGATGCTCCTCATCTCTCTGTTCCTGTCTATCTGTCCCCGTCTATCACTCTTGACTCTCTGTCTCTGTAAAAAAATAAAACAAAAAAACGCGTTGTTACATTTTTTGAGCGATGCTTTTTAGAATTTGCTAAAAACGAGTTAAAATATAAAAAAATACAAAAAAGTTATCTTCTTGTACACACACACACACACACACACATTCTTAGTAAGATTTAGTAAATTCAGCAGGTCCTGGTAAAGTTTTTTCATTCTTGGGTTTATGAGAAATATGAGCCTGATATGTCCTAGCAATTTCTTGAATGTTTGGGCATATATTTGAAAGGCAAACCCTCATTTCCTCATCAATACACGGAAGAATTCCTCTTTTTACTCTAAACTGTGAATGCAGAACCCCCACCATATATATCATCTTAACTTTACACCAAACAAATAGGAGAAACTTGCCTCCAGTCTTTCCAGGGAACATGGGGGGTAGTGTAAACAATCCAGCACCACAGCTTAACAGCCTTTTGCAACCTAATCAGGCAAGTGAGGTGAGGGTTTGGGCAGATTGTCAGTTTACAGCCAATTCTCCATATCTCTGTCCCCCAAAAATCTAAACTCCAAATAGCACGTGGTTTTTTGGTCTCCAAGAGGGACGTATTTCTCTGGAATACCATAGGGTGCACCTGGAAATCTAAGGCGCACACTTTGAGAAACACTGCCTTAAGAACACACTGTTTTTAGTATAGGGCTATGCCTGTATTTTATCCAGTACTTTTTCAGTTTACTAATAAGCATCTTATTTTTCAAGGACAGCAATCTGGTGGGAAACAATGGCCCACAAGTAAAAAAGACAAGACACTGGCTCAAAGGTCACAGGCCCATTTCCTGAGTTAGCAAAGCAGGAAAGCTGGTTAATTCTGCCTGAGATCAGTTCTGAAGCATTTATCACCCACTAGTGAAGCTCCCAGAACCTACCAAATCACTATTCCATTCCAGTCAGCCATCTATGTAACCCCTACACATCACATACAGAAGTGCAGACAGCCTTTTCCTTATACACACTGCCCCTCACACACTATCTTTTCTATCCTTTCCATGAAAGTAAGCATAATCTTCAGACTTGACCTCTGGACAAAATGTGGCATGAGAAATGTTAAAGATTAGGGTGGAATTACCTACTGCAGTGAATCAGAAAATATAATTTGTAACATAATTATTTAAGAATGAACTTCAATTAATTCATCAGATATTTAAGGCCTATTTTGCAGTAATTTTGGGGAATAAAAAATGTTTGAAGAAACTGATGTATATAATAGATTTTGTTAGTCCACTAGTGACTACCAAGGGCCAGAACTTACCTTTGAGTAAGACCAAACCACCATCTGTCTTTCCATTGGCTACAAATAACCAAGGCTTGCAGGTTACAAAATCTAATTACAACTGAAAGTAAGCATAATCTTCAGACTTGACCTCTGGACAAAATGTGGCATGAGAAATGTTAAAGATTAGGGTGGAATTACCTACTGCAGTGAATCAGAAAATATAATTTGTAACATAATTATTTAAGAATGAACTTCAATTAATTCATCAGATATTTAAGGCCTATTTTGCAGTAATTTTGGGGAATAAAAAATGTTTGAAGAAACTGATGTATATAATAGATTTTGTTAGTCCACTAGTGACTACCAAGGGCCAGAACTTACCTTTGAGTAAGACCAAACCACCATCTGTCTTTCCATTGGCTACAAATAACCAAGGCTTGCAGGTTACAAAATCTAATTATAACTGAAAGTAAGCATAATCTTCAGACTTGACCTCTGGACAAAATGTGGCATGAGAAATGTTAAAGATTAGGGTGGAATTACCTACTGCAGTGAATCAGAAAATATAATTTGTAACATAATTATTTAAGAATGAACTTCAATTAATTCATCAGATATTTAAGGCCTATTTTGCAGTAATTTTGGGGAATAAAAAATGTTTGAAGAAACTGATGTATATAATAGATTTTGTTAGTCCACTAGTGACTACCAAGGGCCAGAACTTACCTTTGAGTAAGACCAAACCACCATCTGTCTTTCCATTGGCTACAAATAACCAAGGCTTGCAGGTTACAAAATCTAATTATAACTGAAAGTAAGCATAATCTTCAGACTTGACCTCTGGACAAAATGTGGCATGAGAAATGTTAAAGATTAGGGTGGAATTACCTACTGCAGTGAATCAGAAAATATAATTTGTAACATAATTATTTAAGAATGAACTTCAGCCCTGGCCAGTTGGCTCAGCGGTAGAGCGTCGGCCTAGCGTGCGGAGGACCCGGGTTCGATTCCCGGCCAGGGCACACAGGAGAAGCGCCCATTTGCTTCTCCACCCCTCCGCCGCGCTTTCCTCTCTGTCTCTCTCTTCCCCTCCCGCAGCCAAGGCTCCATTGGAGCAAAGATGGCCCGGGCGCTGGGGATGGCTCTGTGGCCTCTGCCCCAGGCGCTAGAGTGGCTCTGGTCGCAACATGGCGACGCCCAGGATGGGCAGAGCATCGCCCCCTGGTGGGCAGAGCGTGGCCCCCTGGTGGGCGTGCCGGGTGGATCCCGGTCGGGCGCATGCGGGAGTCTGTCTGACTGTCTCTCCCTGTTTCCAGCTTCAGAAAAATGCAAAAAAAAAAAAAAGAATGAACTTCAATTAATTCATCAGTTATTTAAGGCCTATTTTGCAGTAATTTTGGGGAATAAAAAATGTTTGAAGAAACTGATGTATATAATAGATTTACTACTATTACTATCTACTAAAAATATTTTGTTACATTTCATTAAATGCTTAGTTCACTCCAACCTTGTCTTTTGTTTTGTGGGTTGCTTATCTTTTTCTAGTGATTTCAGTTTAGTGTTCTATTCCACTAGTAACCACTGTTTGAAATGAAACATTGACACTCTCAGTATTCTTTTTATCTTCACCTGTCTCTAAGGCTCACTCATTCTTAACAATCCCATTTTCCATCTTCACTTCTTAAAGTTCTTTGATGCTTATATTTTATTGGCTAACATTTCATGGCTTTCCTATTCTTCTAAATGGAGGTTTCTCTTTAACCTGCTAGTTGACTGACGTAGCTCTACAATTTTTTTCTAGGTTTTAATGCCATGAGTCTTTCCATCAGAATGTTTTACACAGGTAAATTTGACAATTGGTTATCATATTTAGGAAGTTATTCTTAGAACCCCTGTAAACTGGCATTTAAGAAATGCAGAGGAAAGTTTGGAGTTCTATTTTTCACAATTGTTAAAAAAAACCAAACATTTTTTTCTTAATTTTACTTAAGATCAGTCTGAGCAAAACCCCAAGTAGTTATGCAGGCCTGTGACACACTGTCCCAAAATACCATAAGGTGTGGCAAGCAGAATGACCCAATATACCTTCCCCTTCCAATCCCTGTGAGTACATCAGTTCATATGGTAAAGGGGAATAAAGGCTGTTAACCAGCTGACCTTAAAAAAAAGATTACTGTACTCTGGTATATCTGGGTGGGCTCAATGTAATCCCAAGGGGCCGTAGAGGCGGCAGGTTAGAGAAATGTGCTGGAAGAGTTCAGAGTACTATGGCGTGCAGTGGACCCAGTGTTGCAGGATCTAAAGACAAGGGGTCACAGGTCAAAGAATGCTGAGGAGTTGCTAGAAATTTGGAAAAGGCTCCAGACCCTCCCCGATAGCCTCTAGTAACACAGCCCTGCTGACACCTTCATTTTAATCATGTCACCCTTGTGAGGACTCCTAACTGGAAGATAAAGCTGTGTGCTGAAACAAAGGATAGTCAGAGGCCTTTGAGGAGGTGACATTTCAGCTGAGACCTAGAAACTGCTCAATTCATCATGCCAAGTGCAGGCGAAGAGCATCATAAACCTGTCAATTCATCATGCCAAGTGCAGGCGAAGAGCATCATAAACCTGTTAAATTCTTTTCCCTCTTTTGAACTTGTATTGTTTAGGGCCAGCCAAGATATATGTATATCTCCAATCCCTTAAGTATCTTTCCTTTATTTACTCTATCATCTAGGTACCATATCCAGTGTGCTTCTGGGAAGAAAAAGCTGACTGTCACTGTACCAGTAAGATAGTACAAATAGTGCTCAACTTATGACCACAATTGGTTCTGACAGACCAGTTGTAACACGATTTGGTAGTAAGTTGAGTAAGCTATATGTACAGTACTGAAAAATGATGTTATAAAAATCTGTTAAGTCAAAGACAAAGACAATTTCCTCTTGGTAGACATCTTGGGAGGGGTTTTATGAAAAATATCCAAGACACAAAACATAAATTGCTGTACTGAGTCTGGGATAACAGTTGAAATGGTGCACGCGGAGATGGTAGTGCTGCCGTAAGGTGGTCCGCACTGTCGTACGCCCAGCTGGGCAATGCTTGCGCAGAGCAGTTGTGGCTAGCGATTGTGGTCGTAAAGTCAAATGGTCGTAAGTTGCATAGACCCTAAGTTGATCAATACCTGTATGTAAAGATCAGGCCTGAAAATGACCTCATCCCTCAGGCTGGTTAGGGTGAGCCTAACACTTTAACTTGTCCTAGAATGAAACTGAAACTTCGAAGGTACAGAGAATGGATTTTGTACTGAATGTGAACTGGGATCCCTATGACAGGTATCTTGTAAGATAGGAAAGCTGAGAAAAACTGGTACTTGAAACCAGGAAGATTTCCCCTTTAAACTACATATAAAGCTCCTTTAAGTAGTTCTTTATCAAGTTCTCAATCTATTAGTCAAGTACTTCATGGTAACTTAAGGCTTCAAATTCGAGTTTACATATTCCTAGGCCCATAAACTTCACACAAAGTATATGTAGTTTTAAGAAATTCAGTTGCTCTGCCATTTTCTGTTACTTCCTAAACTTAAACCTGAGAAGGTACCTGATTTTCTCCTTTACTGTTGTTACCCTTTACTAACACAAATATTCCTCAACCATTTTGGTGTTAATGATACTTTGTGTTCCAGGGCACCAAAGACACAACTCAAAATTTATCCAAGGCACAGTAATCAGTGTGGAATTTCTTATATTACAGAAACCTCATACAGGAGGTAAAGACAAATGTTTTAATGCCAGATCTGAAACCTGAAGTTGCCAGCTTGGGCACGGGATCAGAGACATGCCCCCATAGTTGCTGGGTTGGTTGGAGCCCCCCCATCAAGGCATATATGAGAAAATAATCAATGATCAACGAAGGTGCTGCAACAAATAATTGAAGCTTCTCATCTCCCCCACTAAAAAAAGTTTTATAACGCCATAGAGTATTTGTGCAGCACTATGGTATTTAACTTAAAGAATGTCAAGTTGTTTGATAACCAAAAATTGCTAAGACTGGAGAAAATGGGAAATCATGAGACAGACTTACTTCACCCAGACAATAAAATCACATGCTCACCACTAAGTACCTCTAGTTTATCTTCCTCCCTACTGAGTTTAATCAGTTTACCCTGGTGGTCTGAACATCAGTCACTCATTTTGACACTTCTGAGCTCAACATTTACTTTCAACAAATCACCATTACACTGCCACACAAATGGAACACAAAGCAGGTTTCTCATTTTTGCTATATTACTGGATACTGTGAACTATCGCCTTCTACTTACTAACTCTGATGTCTTCTACCAGATATTTGATAATGCACTTGACAATGAGACCTCAAGCCCATAGCTACTAGGAGATTGATGGCTTTTTTTGCTGTTTACTGCCACGGAGTCTGCCTCATTCTAGCAATCATTCACCATGGGCATTTCCATTTATTTATGCAAGCCATACTCAATACCTTTCATTTAACTAGGTTACTGTTTTAGGTGAATGGGCAGAAACAAACCAAACATCTTCAAATCCCTGTCTCCCGGGGGGGGGGGGGGGCATATAATTTAAAAATATAGGAATGGGCCTCAGATTCTGCATTTCTAATAAAATCCCAGGTGGTTCTGCTAGTCTATTAGAAAAAAAAAAAAAAAACCCAGAGAAAAGGAAGAGTACACAGCCTGACCTGTGGTAGCACAGCAGATAAAGCACCAACCTGGAATGTTGAGGTCCCGGGTTTGAAACCCCGGGCTTGCCTGGTCAAGGTACATATGGGAGTTGATGCTTCCTGCTTTTCCTCCATTCTTTCCTCTCCTCTCCTCTCCTCATTGACTAAAGTCTAAAAAAAAGGGAAGAATACAGTCAAGGAGAGCTACTTCGATTTAACATTGGCAGACTAAAAGAAAACATGATTACATCATATATAGCTGTCTGGAGGAAAATTCTCCCAAGCGAAAGGAAGAGCAAATGCAAAGTCCATGAAGAAAGAGCCTACAGAGTAACAGTACCATGAGGTCAAGGGAAGGTGGAACACTTCAATAACAGGTCACTGTATCAAGAAGATTTACCAAGTGGACTGGGGGCTCAAGAATAAAATGTCATTTTAAAAGCAGTCTATTATTTTGTGACTAATAGAACCATTATGAGCAGAATCAGCCCTTGCCAATTGGCTTGGTAGTGGAGCGTTGGCCCGACATGTGGAAGTCCTGGGTTCGATTCACGCAGGAGAAGCGCCCATCTGCTTCTCCACCCCTCCCCCTCCCACAGCCAAGGCTCCATGGGAGCAAAGTTATCCCAGGCAATGAGGATGGCTTCATGGTCTCCGCCTCAGAGGGGCTGAGCACCACCCCCTGGTGGGCATGCCGGGTGGACCCCTGTCTGGTGCATGCGAGAGTGTCTTTCTGTCCTCCTCCCTCCCTTCTCACTTTGGAAAAATACAAAACAAAAACAAACAAGAAGAGCAGAATCAGAGAACATGACAGAAACCATACCCTATTTAAATTTAAGAATTTTAGATATCAATGAAAGAAATGAAGCGTTCAAGTTTCACAAATCTGTTTAGTCAGAGGACTAGAAAACCACTTGTCCAGAATGACCCTGTAGGCTAGTGTGATCATAATAGCCAAATCTCAAGAAAACCCATATCTAGCACAATCACACACCCAGTGCATTGGGTGCTATTACTAAAACAAAGTTAACATTAGAATAGAACAGGGGTCCCCAAACTTTTTACACAGGGGGCCAGTTCACTGTCCCTCAGACCATTGGAGAGCCAGACTATAAAAAAAACTATGAACAAATCCCTATGCACACTGCACATATCTTATTTTAAAGTAAAAAAACCAAAACGGGAACAAATATAACATTTAAAATAAATAACAAGTAAATTTAAATCTAAACACTGACCAGTATTTCAATAGGAACTATGCTCCTCTCACTGACCACCAATGAAAGAGGTGCCCCTTCTGGAAGTGCGGCGGGGGCCGGATAAATTGCCTCAGGGGGTCGCATGTGGCCCGTGGGCCGTAGTTTGGGGACCCCTGGAATAGAATGAGAAGTCACTACTGCCTGAGGTTGAGTGCAGAAAACCTACAGCAAATTTAAGACTAGTTTTAGCTGAAAGGGGTCACGCTAAAGCTAGTCAGCTATAAAGTAATCAAGTATACAAAACAAAATGTCTGTTCTCTAGTCTTAGTCAGTCTCTTACCTCCATATGAATTCCAAGCTGTTGCTTTGATAATTCTTTCTTATGGCTCATCATTTTGGACAATTTATAGCAGCAGTTATATTCTTAAACACAAGCAACAGATCTCAAAATGCTCGCCTTTGCAGCACCCAGTTTTACTCATACCACAAAGACTCTAATGGATCTGGATTAAAGTTCCAGGATTTTATATTTTGAAAGAGATCTGGCTAACTGTAGGTAAGAATCTTTATCTTGTAAACATATAGCGACTCTAGAACTGCAGCAATCTTCACTGGACTTGATATACTTACTATCTAAGGCAAGTTAGAGGCTCAAATGGCATACATACTTGCCTTGAATGTAGATAACCGTCATCTACTCTTGTGAAGTCCCAGCTCCCCCAATCTCTTCAACAACGGTTTGCCCAGATGATTACATCTGAACTAAATATACTCCTGATCATACTCAAAAGGCCAAAAAGCAATCCAACTAAATATAGAAAAGTGATTCCTTTAGGTTACCAACGAAATTAAAAACCTTTCACTGTTTTATTCTATGTAAGCTGAACTCAAACTGTTTTATCTATTAACATCATAGTATACTTTTATAAACAGGTACATGCTCATTTTCTCTTCTATTAAGTGTACACACTCCTAAACTCAGACCTGATCTAAGCATGAATGAAGAATAGACACATTGCACTAAACATCTGACTACTGCTTGCTACCAACATCAGGTTTTTATTCACCTCCATACTACGTTAAACACTTGTCTCATTAATCACCAAATCTGTGTTTATGTTGCCATTTATTTTAGTACTCAAAACTACACAGGGATGAATTGTTGATAGTCACTTGACTGTCCATAAGCACAACCTAATTATCTTACTTTTAAAATATTTACTATGATTTTTTGAGCACCCATAAATTGCTAAACCCAGTTGCTCAGAACATATACTGCTCACAAAAATTAGGGGGTATTTCAAAATGACTATGAAGCTTTAAGACAAAAGCATTTAAATAACTTTTATTAAAAGAACATCAGAAAAGGAAACAAGTCAAAGAATGGTCTTTAATTTTGCAAATTAGATGCAAAACCAACTTTTATTTCATTGGTGAAAATGCACTATATACTCTAATAGGCTAAAGTACTGGAGTATCTGCATGTTCTTTGATCCCCTAATTTTTGTGAGTTTATTTTAAATATAGAACAGCTCCATTAAGAAACATTCCAACGCTAGGAATCAACAAATATTTGGGTAGTATTTTGCCAGTTGTTCGACTTTTCACACTTTGGTTTCCTCTTAGCTTGAATTTCAATCTATCAATAGGTAAAAATGTTTAATAAAATCTCAAGTGCCTGGATATAAAGTACTTATGATCTACAATATAAATAAATTAATAAGGAATTTGTACTCGGGAGTCTTTCTTATTGGATTTTAAGTAGACATGTTAGAAACCCAAACCAATTTCTAAATCAAGTAAATTAAGGTGTGATTTTGTGTGCCAGATTAAAATAGCATATAGAAGTTATTAAGCTTTTTAATAAACTAATTGACATGAATTTGAATTCAGAGTCCATTTACCAGTTTCATATCCTTCTTGCAAAGAAATTTTGCTTATCTCATTTCCTCATTGTGAATTACAACACAAATACAGAGGCAATAGATACTAAATTAAAATATAGGTAAATCACTTTGGTATTTTATTTGGTTCCCACTTCCCCAATTACCTTAATAAAAAAAAAAGATTTTAGAAACATTTACGGTAAAAAAACAAAACCCAGAAATTGTCACAACCAAGAATAACAACCTTAAAATTTTTATTTCAATATGCTCACATTCTGGAAAATTTCTTAACCATCTTAGATATCTTTCAAAGCTCACTAAGAACATTTTATCGATATTATCACTAAGAATAAAAACATTATTAAATTATTAGAACAGAGAAGTACATTAATTCAGACTTAAAAACCAAGTCTTGAGTAGGCATATTATTTCTAGTCACACACCAAGAATTAGCGTAGTATATACTGAGCTCTTTCTTTCTTACCTTTACTGCTCAGCCCAAAGGCTCCTGTGTTCTTAGTGTTGACAAACCACACCAGGCTTGTCAGTTAGTAACAACAGTTATTTCATTAAACACATAAACTTTAACCTGACAATGCATTGCTCTCCAGGCAGCTGCAGGTTGCATTTTGTCAGAATTATTCTGTAGAACTCTTCCAACGATATGGAAAAACCCAAGTCTGGCTTGCTCTCTTAGACAGGTTTGCCTGTAAAAGGAAAATCTCAACAGTTTTTAGTAAAATCACTATTTCACAAAGAACAATTTGCACAACTTTAAGTGCATGGGCTGGAAGTTTGTACATGCAAAAAAAAAGTTTTTGTCCTGAAAAGTTCAAAGGCTCTTAAACCTGAAATGATGGCCAGTCAGTATGTTAAATCTTAATCAATTTCAAGTTTAAAACACTAACAGGCCAGAGCTTTTTCACCCCAAGTCAATTAGAGACAAGCAAATTATCAGCTACAAGGAACTTGTTTACTCACAGTATTTGGATTTCAAAATAACATCAACCTTTCTATTTGCAGAGCTTTTTGTTAGAATCTAAGAAAATCTTAAAAGAATGAAGGACACAATCTTTGCCACATTTTAGAGCCAGAAACAAAAATTTTATTCCTAAGAAACCTATATAACCTCAGCCCCACTGAAAAACCCACAAAAACTTATACTTTGTTAATGTGTTTAATTAAATCCTAAAGACAAAAAACTAGAGGTTCAGCATCTAGGGAGAAAGAGTTGAGGATTTCAAGATTTTGTTATTAAAAGTTGAGTTACATTTTAGCATATAAAAGAAACCATCTGACAGACAACTGATCACTGCTCCATTTTAAACCATAATCCTAGAGGTTATTTCCCCAAAAGCTTTAAAATACAGTTCTATGGTTTGGTAAACATAAACACTTTTTTTCACTTTTAACTACAGCATACAATTTTGCATACTATTATAAGTCATGCCAACATTATGGAACTTCCAAGTTTAGTTTAAAGAAAGCAATGTTTGTAAAAAATAACCAAAACAGAAGAATTTTTAGGTTTTTTCCACCTCAAAAGGTTTAAGAACACTCAAGGACAATTAAATGTTTTTTAAATTACTGTCGAGTTTAGTATTTTCTCATTCTAAAATTTGCCTTTTATCAACTATAGAAACTCTTACCTTTCTATTCAGAGATCCATAAACTCCTTAAATTTCAAGGGGCTTAAATTTTCTTGTTAGACTACACATAATGTATATTTTTAATGTTTTGTAAATTTATCAGATGATATAAAGTTATGGAAATTTATTTTGCATTACTAAAAATTCAGCTAGGGTCCAACTATAACCTTTTAAATCTGATAATTCTTAAGCTAGAGACAAAAACACATGAAAAAAGGGCAGAAATGTTTGATAAAATACTTTTAACTACCACTTCTTAGGTTCCACTCTAGTGACTTAAGTCACATAGCCTAGAATTGTTGCAAAGTCTGGTTTATGAGGGGAGTACAGAACAAAGAAACACAAATTCCAGGTTCTCACTCAATCTACCCTTGGCATTAGAGACATACACACATTATTGTGACTTTTCCCCTTTGGCATGTCTTGTTTTCTTGTTTTTAAGTTCCAGAAGGCTGAGGCTAAAGATCACTAATAACTTATACATCATTAACAATTACTAGAAAACTAGTACATAACCTGTTAACTGCTACATATCATAAACACCAGTACTGGTAAAATATATTCATTTACTAGAAAGACAATCCCCCCTCTCAAATCTAAATTCCATGCTTAAAACAATTTTCTGTAAACACTGCTTTAAACACAATGGCATTTCACCACACTTAAATACTTGAGTAATGTACAAGGAAACATAATTTATTAACTTTTAGATAAAACATCCTGGATACCAGGTTGAAAGAATGCAAAACGACATATCCTAACCTTATAGATCATCATGCATTTATTAAAGCAAATTTCCTTTGAAGACACATTCATAAGGGAAAGCTTGATAATCAAGTATCTAATGCAACAACAAAAAAATATATAGTAAAACTTAATTCAAACCTGACCTGCAGCCCCAGAAATGAAATGTTTCAGTACAAAATAATATGACAATATTTGACAGGAAACAAAGTTGCATACATAAATTTCACACTAATAATTAAAATCACAAAAACTTTTAAATACTTTTTATTTCTGTAACATTTAAGAGTGGAAGTTGAATCTTCAGTAATTATTTAATTTTCAAAATCTTCTGGTCACAATCCCCACCAAACTCAACAGGCCGGGACAAGTGCAATACCATACAGAAACACAGCATTGCAACTGATCCCAACCTGTGTAGAAAGGGGTTTGATTTTCCCTTACTTTTCTACAGACTTTTCACTACCACAGTCAGTTTTGCATGGATTTGCACAGCAGAACATCACACAGCTGGATGCAAACCTGCAAAACTAACCATAGAACAGTGTTCAGTAACTGGACAGTTTGTTTGGGTGACAGGCGAGGCTGGAGTTATACAGCTAGCAGTACTTTAAGTGCTCATAATGCAGTAGATAACTAAACACTACCTGCACTATAAGCACTTTAGTGCTACAGAAGCTGTTGTATCAGACACACCAGGCAGATTCTACATCGACACAATAAAAGTACACAAAATTAGTAAAAAAAAATACTTGAAGGAAATAGCAGGCCACCATCAGTTTTGCATAGATTTGCACAACTACATTCTTCTTGTAGTGCAACTATGCAAAACTAACAGAGGACTACAAACAAAAAGTATTAAAACACCTATATACTTGCTTGGCTTGGATTATTGGATGAACACATAACTTCTTATGCCAGAAGGAGCACTTAGGGCAGTAGATGCTAATCTACTTCACTATCTGCACTAGATGCACCTTAGAACAAAAAGCACTCAACACCAGCAGGCCTGCGCTTTAAAGCCCACCTTGGCTCCCCGAGGCAGCTGTCACCATAATGCTACAAGTGCCTTCACTGCAGTAGATGTACATATCACTACCTGCACTGTAAGCACTTTGACATTACTCTGACTGGTCACAATCTTCAGTTTAACATGGTGATGTTCTCTTTATTCCTGCTAAATTTTAAATAAATAATTAGAAAAACACCTCAAACTTTTACCGACTATTGAACACATAAAATTCAACATTAATTCCCAGTGGGGACGAGAAAATGACTTCAATTACCTCAAACCTGTGAGTTCCACTCAAAAGCACATTAGAAGAAAAAGATTTTTTTCTTTTACAAGACAAACATAACTACTCATCAGTCTAATACTGTAAAAGAAAGTGGCGGCTCTTCCTTTACCTTGCCATTCCCAGAGGCATACTTAAAAAATCAAATCAGACTGCGTATGAATGAGAACTAAAAATAATGAGTCATGTACCTTTTTAGAGGAAATTTTCACGTGCACGTGGGGAAACATTTTTCTTTTCTTCTGGCTTCCAATTAGCAAATATTTGTTAAGCTAATTAGTAAAATTACTGTTCAGACTACATTTCAAGTGTATCAACTGGTGATCTTACATATCCCATTTAAATTATTTTTAAACCTCGAAAACTTACTACAGGTTAGATCTATTTTACCACCCAAGTTAAAGCAGTTCTAAAATTTTGTAAACTACATCAGTTTCCAAAGATTTATCGGGACATTTGCATTATACTTTTACTGTGAAAAAATTAGCTGACTTATAGACAAAGGTATCTATTTCACTCTTCGAAAACCCAATCCTATCTTAATTATTAAAATCAAAAACCAAGAAAAATTTGTTTTTAGAAAATGTTAACAAAGAAAATTAGAATACACTCACCCACTCGGGAAAACTTTCTCAGCAACTATCCTTAGAAAAGCTTTTGGTGCAGTTAGGTCCACGTGTATGACTGGGAGGGGGAGGGGAGGAATAGGGAAAAAGCACAAATTTACTACCACTGTCCAAATCAATTATTTTAACTGTTCTTCTCCAACCCCTTTACCTCAATCAATTACATACATCCATGGCAAACCGAAGATAGCCAGGCAATATTGTCGCGGCTTAAAAGATTAACAATGTATGGGTGAAAATTTGTAAGATAATAAAGTTGAAAACCCACAGGTAAAAGATTCTTATCTTTATTTAAAAAGATCCTGAGACTCGAGAATGATCAATAACAACCTTAAACTCTTAATGTACAGCTCCGAGAGGAAAAAGCAGCAGCAAGGAGACTATTCTTCATCACCCCTCCCCCAATCTAGACCTCGTGGCTGCAAGCCGGGATAAAGAGTTGTTTCCCCAACTGATGTTTGCTCGCGATGGCAGGCTACTAATTTTTTTCTTTTGGCGCACTGCCGAATCGAGCCTGCCCTCTCGAGTCCCCGTCCCCTTTGCTCCCGAATAGAAAAGGCGGCATTAATATCCGAACCAGAAAAGTGCCCGCCACACTCAAGGAGCCAGGGCCGGCAGCACATGTCGCACAAGGGGGCGCGCGGCCCTGCGGCTCTTCGCGCGGCCGCCAGGGGGCGGTGGGTCAGACTCAAGTCCTGCCGGACGCGGCAACCCCCCTCAACCGTTTCCCGGCGGCAGCCGCGCGGCGACCAGCGGCGCCGAGGCCGGAGCGCTGCGAAGACGCGGGCCCCCCCCCCCCCCGCCCCGAGCCCGGCCCAGAGGGGCGGGGGCTCCGCGACTGCAGTGCCCGTCGCACGCGGCCCGAGGCCTAAGCCGGGAACAATCAGCGGCGGCGCGCAGTCGCCGCCATGTCCCCCGCCCTCACCCGCGCGCAGCCCGCCCCGCAGGAACATGGCGGCACGGCCGCAGCTCCCGCCGAGCCGGGCCAGCCCTCCCGCGCCGCGCTCCTGAGCCAGTGGGCGGGCGAAGGCGGCTTCTCGCCGTAGCCGAGGCCGGTCCAGGCCTGCTCCGCGGGCCACGGCCCGGGAAGTTGCGAGCCCCGCCCGGGGGCTGCCCACACGGGTTAACAAAGCCCACGCGGAGTGGGGGTGGCGTCCAGGCCACGCTGCCCGAAGCTCCCTCGCTCTCCGCCCGCCCTCCTGCGCGCAAAGTTTGGGGGGCCCGCGGGCTCCTGCCCACGTCGCGCCGCCCTCCGGCGCGCAGGTACCTCGTGGGCGCGCCCCCTCCCGGCCCGCGGCCTGGCCCATGTGCCGCTGCCGCCACCGCTTTGTTCTGGAGGCGCTTTAACTCTCGCCCCCAGCAGAAACTTTCCTCGCCCGGGCACCCCGCGCCCTGCGTGCACCTCGAGCCCCGGACGGGGCGCGAGCCCAGCGCGTCCCCTCCCGGGGGGGCTATTGTGTAAGCCGCGCGCCCACCCGCCCGCCCGGGCGGCCCAGGGAGGGTCCCTGCGGGTCCCGGGCGCGGCCGCCGTGCGCACGCTGCCACCATCCAGCCCGTTGCCCGGCCCGACCCTACCCCTCCGCCGGCCCGCGTGGAAGCAGGGGGCAGTAAGTCGCGCCTGCCCCACGCGGGAGCGGCCAACCGCCCAGACCCGCCCCGGCCACGCCGCCGCCGCCACGCTGCCCCGGGCCCGTCCGCCCAGCTCGCCCTCCGGCCCCGGGCTGCACACAACAGGTTTCACTCACTCGGCACCGGGAGAAGTAGCCGCCACCATATTCGCCTCGCCCGCCGTGCGCTCTCGCTCCCGCCTCCCCTCCCGCCTCCGCTTTACTACGACCGGAGGCCCCAGGCCGGGGGTGCGGCCGGCTGGCCGGCCCGCCCCGCGGAGGGGCTTCGCGAGGGGCGCGAGGCTCCGCGGCGCGGCGGGGGTCGTCTCCACCCCCTCGGCCTCGCCGGAGAGCGCGAAGTGGCGCGAAGACACAGGTCCAGCAGCGACAGAAGCACCTCGAAGGACCATGTGGGTGAATGAAGGGCGGCGGCTCCCGCCTCAACGTAAATACGGACAAGCCCCACTCCCTCATTAGCATAAAAAACAAAGTACTTCCGACCTCCCCGCCCGCCCGCCAATCACCGCAGGCCCCGCCCACGGCGGCTTGGGCTAGGCGGCCGGGAGAGCGGGAGACGGCAGAGGCTCGGGGCGCCGCGCTGCCTTCCCCTGGCCGTGTTATCCGCGCCGCACGCCCACTGTCGCCCGCCTAGCGGAGCGCCTTGCCGGGACACCTCGCGCCACGCCTCGGGCACGCCCTCTGTTAACAAGCTCTGCGCGCGTGCGGACCCGGGCGTCTGAGCGCGCCTTACACCCTCCTGGAAGCGCACGCTTTCTGCATCTTTCTGAGAGCACTTCTCTCCCTGAGACTCGACGTATACGCGGTGTGATTACTATTTATTACTTTCCTTGCTTTTGATAGGTCTTGGTGGTAATTAGGGTCTGATTCGTGCCATCTTGGACCAAAGATAAGTAAAATCCAGTGACTTACTCTCACATCGAAACAGGATTACTCAGTGCAAAAAGGTCGTTTTAGACAGATAAATGCATTATACTGGAGAGTGATGAATGCCCAAATCGTTGAAAAGTGCTTCCTTAACCCGGTAGTGTGTAAACCAAAATGCATGCCCGAGCAGAGGTTTCACAGCTGCAGTACCTGATCTTCCCCTCATACCCCGCTGCACTAAGAACTAGTGGCTCTGCTGTACAAAAAGCAGAGCTCCAAAGAACCTCATAAAACAACCACAGAGCTGAGAAAAGGAGTCCACCCCTGGGCACCTCCTTCTTCTACACATT
The DNA here is from genome assembly GCF_036850995.1 of Saccopteryx leptura. Classification (NCBI taxonomy): domain Eukaryota; kingdom Metazoa; phylum Chordata; class Mammalia; order Chiroptera; family Emballonuridae; genus Saccopteryx; species Saccopteryx leptura. The sequence continues at coordinate 58,363,099 of NC_089506.1, forward strand.
GTGGTTTAGGAAATTCCAGAATTCTCAGAAACAAATTGTTAAAAGAACTGAGTATTCATAACACTACAAACAGTAATTTTAAATTGGTTTTAAATAATTTAGTAAGTATTTATTGGAAAGCACATACCACTATTTCATGATTTTACAAGTCAACTGCAAAAATATATTACCACAAGACGTATATAATGTACAGATGTTAGTTTTTTGACATTCAAATATTGCTGATTACTATCTTTCTGACTCATTTTTATCATGCTTTGCTTAAATTCAGTTTTCAAACTACTGATATAAAAAGTAATGGATTAACTTGTTTTTGCTAATTCTTTTATATTAAGGATCTATTTTCTGGTATTTCTGTTTTACACATAAAAATAGATTACCAAATCTGAAATTTTACAATATTTAATCTTTCTATATTAGTCATTTATTAGTCTTTTAAAGAGGAAAACCAATTTCTAATTTTGTTAAAAATCTAATTTACAGTACTTTTGGTTAGCATTGACTGCCTGATATGTCAGTTCCTTTTTCTTTAAAACTTTATCTCCTGCTTTCAGTAAGAATGTCTGGTGGGAGAGGTGCTCTAAAGTGGTCATGCTCTGAATCATGGGAAGTTCTACCTGTATGCAAGTTTCTTAGTAGGAGAGAGTTTTCTCAGTTTCTTTCCAATAAAGGTCAACACTGCAATACTCTTATTTTTAAAAAGATGTTTTTGGACATCTAATATTTCTGTGGATATCTAATACTGGCAACTATTTCCTATGACTACAAAATGAGAAATTGAATTCTTAGCGCGCACACTTTTTACAGTAATGAGGATTTTGGAAAATGTAAATTAATTTAAAAACATTCTTACTTGGAAATCCCAGAAAGTTTCACAATTAGTGGATTGCATTTTACTTTTAAGGGGTTCACTCATACTTCCTTTCAAAATTAATAAATTTTTGTAAGTAAAATTAGGATAATTGAAAATGTTTCAATCCCAATGAGTTTGAAGCTTAGCCAATTTATTTTTAAAGCCCCTCCTAAACTGACTAGAATCTCGTAGCCCTCAATTTCAGTGACCACAGCTAGGTATACTTTATAACTAAACTGAAGATTTTGTGGTTATGATTTTGAAGAAAGAAAAATATCAGAACTGCTAACAAATGCCTTCCGCAACCAAGGGATGTAAAAATAAAACTATCTGAAGTGCCAGAGTAGACACAGGCTTCTGAGCTTAGCTAAAATACACTGTACTGTCTTACACAATCCAGAACATTTTAGATGAAATGAAAAGCTCAGTTCAACATCAGAGCAGTTCCATATAACTGACTGCTTACATTATATATAACATAGTAGATAAATATCTATGTCTTTCATGTCCCACCCATATTCTACAGAGCCCTATAGACATTGATATTATGAATAGAAAACATATAAAAAGTTGACTTTAGTAATTAGATTCAGAATTTTACTCCCTACCTTTTGCTGTTTGACTATGTCAATAGCAACTGCCTTAATTGTATTGAAATTTTGAAATATAAATTCAGTTAGAATATTCTTGTTTTGTAGCAAAATTATAGGATTTTAAGAAACTAATAAAATAATCATCATATCCACATTAAACATGTGAAAACTTAAGAATAATGCAGGAGTCTAAGACAAATATGATTATCAGTGTTATTTTAAAGCTGTATTTACACATAATTAAAATAGTAATTCTAAAATAGCTTTCTGTTTCAATTAAGTATATTTTTATGTTTTGGCAATTTGGCATTTTTAACACAGATTCCCATTATTTATTTGTAATAAATTTATTATTTTCTCAGAGTATTTAAATTTTATGGTAAAGGGAAATAAATTTCAACACCATTTTGACTTTGGAAAATTAACTGGTTATAAATCAAGAATATTTTGAACTCTTTAATTATGTGATCTGTGACACAAACTTGATGACCTTTTGGGTTTTTACAATATACATTTGAAATGATTGAAAAAGCAGTCTACTCTTACCATATTACTTATGTTTTATCTTTAGGATTTTGGAAGTGTTCAGTCCAAATTAATAATCATCTGTTAAGTGCCCGATATTCTTTTGGCTCTACTTGAAGTGATAACAAAGAATAAGACAAACCCTGTGATAATGAAATGTTGAAGAACTATAGGCTATTACTGATTACCATGAAGCATTCACAAATAAGCTGAAAGATTTTTGTCTTTAGGCTTTTATTTTATTTGTTCTAATGGCTAATAAAATAATTCCACTGGTGTCCAGTTATTTTATTTTAAGTAACAATTTAGAACATTTGCATTTTATGTATGTTATTTGCTAATCATGTATAACATAAATATATAATTTACTACAAATAGCATTCCAAGGTGCTATTAATGACAATAAGTTTATAGTGAACACAAAGACCACAATCATTTGCCCTCATAATCCCATTTATGGTTTTGAAATTAAGAAATAATAAATTATAGAGGGAAAGATGAATAAATGTGTGGTTCTGCTTAAAGAAGAAAGTTGAAGCAGCGGCCCCAGATGGGCAGAGCATAGCCTGGTAAGCAGCTTGCTGGGTGGATCTTGGTCGGGGCGCATGTGACAGTCTGGCTCTCTGCCTCCCTGCCTCTCGCTTAATAATAAAAAACAAAAAGAAAGAAAGAAAAAGAAGTTGAAAAAATTCCTTTATTTGTGGTTTTTATTTTTGAATTTATCACTGCGGCATTCTGTAAAACCAAATAGAAGTTTCTGTAAAACCATAAGAAACTGACCCTGGATATTCCAAATCCTTCACTAAAGAGTTATGGGCATAAAGATTTAAAAAAAAAGACATTCAAAAATAATTTTGAGACACTTATGTATGTTAACTGTAGCAATGTTGGTTTATAAGGCGCATTGGAAACTTTAGAGTGCTATTATTTATATTTCTGCTATGTGGATTTACTATGCAGAGATAATCTGAGTCATCTATAAAATTTTTAAAATAAGGGATAGTCAACATAATAAATTTTTAAAAATTGTAAAGTAATATTTTTAAAAAATGAATAAAGACAACAAGAAGATGGTCCCCGGTAAGAGAAATGACTAAATACTAATGTTTTTAACCAATTTTACTTAATTTTCTAAAAGTTTTCTTAGGTTTTTATATTCTTTCTTTTAAATATAAACTTTAGGTTCAATTTATATCAGAGGAAATAAGATGGCTTAGCCTGTCATCTAGTTCTATTTGCTAATAGTTTTAGTAAGAACTTAAGGTACTGATTATAATTACCTCTTAAGATTGGTTAAAACAATGTAGATTTCACAATTCATATTATTTTACAAAACCTAAAAGTGTATAAAACTTTTATTCACTTCCATCAATATTCACCTTAACATTCATGCTCAGCGCTTTCTATATATATGATAAGGTTTTTTTGTGTATATTGTAATTGGTTATGTTAAGTATAATTATAAATAAATACTTTGCTTTCTGAAGTCACTTAAAAGTTTAGATGACAATATGTTCAGATTGAAGATTTGTGGTAGTACAACTGATATATTGCTATAAGTGCTTAACTAAGATAAACTGATAACACTCATAAAAACATAGAAGTATTATTTACATGAGACTTGCACCAAAGCGGATACATTTTTGGCAAATCCTGCAAAACTGCATCCTTGCTCCTTTAAATGCCAGTTAATTATGCCTTTTCCATATGCAGGCGGTAAATTTAAATATATTAACTTATTTTTCACATACCAATGTTCAAAATGAGGAAGTAGATTACAAAGTTTTGGCCAGGTAAAACTAAAACTGAATTAGAACAAAAGATGATATTTCTATATCTGAAATGATAAAATTGTAAGGGCCAGTTAAAAATATTATGGATGGGCCTGACCAGGTGGTGGCGCAGTAGATAGAGTGTCATACTGGCTGCAGATGACCCAAGTTCGAAACCCCGAGGTTGCTGGCTTGAGAGCAGGCTCACCTGGTTTGAGCACAGCTCACCAGCTTGAACCCAAGGTCACTGGCTTGAGCAAGGGGCCACTCGGTCTGCTATAGCCCCCTGGTCAAGGCACATATGAGAAAGCAATCAATGAACAACTAAGGTGCCACAACAAAGAATTGATGCTTCTCAGCTCTCTCCCTTCCTGTCTTTCTGTCCCTATCTGTCCCTCTCTCTGTCTCTCTGTGTCTCTATCACAAAACAAACAAACAAACAAAAAACATTATGGAGGGACCCTGGCCATTGGCTCAGTGGATACATGGGCCTAGCACATATACATCCTGAGTTCGATTCCCAGGTTCTATTCCTAGTCAGGGCACACAGGAGAGGTGACCATCTGCTTCTCTCTCCTCTCCCTTCTCGCCCTCTTCCCCTCCCACAGCCAGTGGCTCAATTGATTCAAGTGTGGCCGTGGGCACTGAGGATAGCTTGGTTGGTCCAAGTGCATCAGCCTCAGGTGCTAAAAATAGCTTGGTACTTGAACATCAGCCCAAGATGAAGTAGCCAGGTGGATCCTGGTTGGAGCACATGCAGGAATCTGCCTTCCTCACTATCTCCCCTCCTTTCACCTAGAAAACAAAATAAAGCAAAACAAAAAACCATTATGGAGAGTGAGGGGGGCTCTACACTACAATTGTCCAAAGAGAAATTAGCAGTCAGCTGAGACCCATAAATAAATCATCCTTGAGAACGTAGGATGATTTCCTTTGTTTTCTGAGTAGTATTGTGGTAATAGGAAGACCAGTTATGTCTGACACATTTGTTTATAGGAATTTCCCAAAATTACATGGGTATAAATTTAAATTAAATAATATTAGATTTAACCATATATACTTTGTGAGCCCAGTGTTAAAATTTGCTTGCAAAATATTTAGAGCAAATTGTTCTCTGGCTGAGACGTCATAGTAGCTGTTATTGGGAGCTGCAAGTAAAATTAATCCAAGAAAATATTTAAAGCAAAGTCAAGAGAGGAAGGGATGAAGGAAGCTGCAGTTTATGAGCTATAAAAGTCCACGCAGGATATCAAAATAAGAAATAAGACAGAGCTCAGAAAGTGGGATAGGGGGTAGAAAATAGCCTAGGTAAAAGGGTGCTTGAAATATTCTATATTTTTTATCTAAGGAGTAATAACCTGGGAGTAAAAAAAGTCTCAATCAGCATTTATAAGTATTTTAATTTTAGCATTTGTTAATATTTTCTAAGGGTATTAAGGTATAATTAGTATGTTAAAATACACTTATAATCAGTGTATTTTATGCTATTCTAAGTATATTACCTATCAATTTCAAAATAACAGTACAGACAGCAATAACAAGGATGAAGGAATCAGTGTAAGAATTCAAGGCAAATATGGGATTAATGAAACACATAGAAGGATGTTGTGGTTCAATACTTTCTTATTGTATCTTGCTGACTTTTGTGTATTCTCTAAATGATTATGCATGGATAAGCTAGCTGCAATTAAGGAGGAATGGATGGGACAGACAAATCAGCCACAGGTAATATTTAAGAAACTACTCGTGCCTAACTTTAAGCAGAAGAGCTGGCTTTTATGATGTCAGAGATTCAAGAAAAGACTAACCTCTAAGATTAGCCAAGAAAATTATCTTTTTCAGTATTAAATATTAGATGTTTAAGAGATGACCAATATCTTACTTTATCTGGGTAACCTGTTGTTCCAATAGGTCTGTAGTACCCTGTGAAACTGTGGAAAGTATGTGAGGACAATTGAAGAAGTCAATGCAAAACACCAGTAATCATAATACTACCTGGTAAAACTGAAATGGAGACAAAATTCTGTCCCAACTGGGGCTTTCTTAAAGATTTTCTTTTCAGTACCATTGGCAGTACTGAACCATCAGGAAGGAGCAGGTAAGTAAAGGTTAGACTGACAAAGCAATAAGGAACTAAGCATGAGTGGATTCCAAGACAAACCACTAAGGGCTACCTTTAGCAGAGCAATCCTGTGTTGTACTACCCCTTCTCTGGATCCTGGAGGCGGGACCATCTCTAACATCTTTCAATCATTTCAGAAAAAATTAACTGTTGTATTTTAGCAATACATCATAGGTGTACTATCATATTTAATATATTTTATAGCATATTCAATAATGTTAACTAAACTAGATTTAGAGATTGAAAATACTCTCTATATTTTTCATTTTTGTTTTGACTCTTCAGGAATATCCTATGTTTTTATTACCTAAAAACTGCCAAGCTAGATAGAACAATATTGTTAATTTTTTGTAATGTTTACTTTATTAATTTAAGAGAGAGAGAGAGAGACAAACATCAATCAATCTGTTTCTGTATGTGCCCTGACTGGGGATCGAACCAGCAACCTCTGTGCTTTGGGACGATGCTCTAACCAACTGAGCTATCCAGCTGGGGCCATATTGTTAATTTTTTGAGATTACTAGTAATTAGGGATTAGTCAACGTGACTGTCTTGAAGAAAAATTAAGTAATTTAATTCTGGAGATTTCCAAGGTACGATACTCTCCTCCTTCGGTACATTTTTAAAAGAAATAATAAAAATGTGCCCTTTAAAAAAGAAACTCACTTTCTTCAGTTCCAAGAGAGGGTCAGTGAATAGCAGTTGCCATTGTTCTGATTGCTAAAAGAAGAAACAAAAGTCAAGAAGTATTCTCATCTTGCCAATTCTAGACAATAAAATATGGAGAGTATGATATGGATTAAGCAGTTCCTTTCAGCTTCTACTGAAATTTCAGACACATATCGAAACATTCTCAGTTGATCCATAAAACATTTAACATTTCCAGTTATTTACTAAAGTAGGAACAATGTATACCAATATTTAAGGAATTCAATTTAGAACAATAAAGATCAGTGTGGGCATTCTAAATGTTTCATTTGCCAGCCTATAATCATGAACAACCTTTTGCCTTTCCGTTTCCTCATTCTTAAAATAATAATATTAATATTTAGTTTATTCATTTGTATTTAAGAATTAAATGATATATGTGAAGGGCTGAAGATCATGACTAGTACACAAGAACTGAATAATAATTAGCTACTACTATTATTAAGAGAAATATAAAGTTAAAATACAGCCTGACCAGGCAGTGGCACAGTGGATAGACTGTTGGCATGGGACACTGAAGACCCAGGTTCAAAACCCTGACATCACCAGCTGGAGCATGGGCTCATCTGGCTTGAGCGTGGGCTTATCTGGCTTGAGCGTGGGCTCACGGCCTTGAGCGTGGAATCATAGATATGACCCCATGGTTGCTGGCTTGAGCCCAAAGGTAGCTGACTTGAAGCCTCCTGGTCAAGGCACATATGAGAAAGCAATCAATGAACAACTAAGGTGCCATAACAAAGAATTGATGCTTCTCATCTCTCTCCCTTCCTGTCTGCCTGTCTCTATCTGTCCCTCTCTCTGTCCCTCTCTTTGTCTCTGTCCTATCTTTCTAACTTAAAAAAAATTATACGATTATTTGCCAACATGTAGGTTCTTTTTATTGTTTTTTTGTTTTTGTTTTTTGAGAGAGAGAGCAAGAGAATGGGACAGACAGGAACAGACAGACAGGAATGAAAAGAGATGTGAAGCATCAAGGTTGTGGCACTTTGATTGTTTTTTCATATGTGCCTTGATGGGGTTGGGAGGATGGTTGGGGGGGGGGGGGTCCAGACAAGCCAGAGACCTTTGGCTTCAAGCCAGTGACTTTTAGGCTCAAACCAGCAACCTTGGGATCATGTCGATGATCCCAAGCTCAAGACAGTGACTCCACATCAAGCCAGAGACATCAGTGTTTCAAACATGGGTCCTCAGCATCCCAGGCCAATGCTCTATCCACTGTGCCATTGCCTGGTCAGGCTTTTTATTGTTTAAAAGACACTAAATTATATTGCTATACAAATTGATCCAGATTCTCTAAACCTTCTAATTTGTAAGAGTAAATTATAATTGAAGTTGTAATTTTTATACCATAAAAGCAGTCATTGTACTATCAAAGCACTTCAAAATCTAAGTAGACTCTTCTATATACTCCCACACACATATTCATACATGCAGCTCATACAGAATTCGATAAGTTGTGTGTTCATGAAGCCAGATAAATAACACATTTCAACCTAGTCAGGCAATAAGTGCAAAGGGAAGGACAAACTTATTTTCTTCCAAAGTCTTTCTTCTATGGTTTAAGACAGGGGTCCCCAAACTCTTTACACAGGGGGCCAGTTCACTGTCCCTCAGACCATTGGAGGGCTGGACTATAAAAAAAAACTATGAACAAATCCCTATACACACAGCACATATCTTATTTTAAAGTAAAAAACAAAACAGGAACAAATCCAATATTTAAAATAAAGAACAAGTAAATTTAAATCAACAAATTGACCAGTATTTCAATGGATCTATGCTCCTCTCACTGACCACCAATGAAAGAGGTGCCCCCTCTGGAACTGCGGCGGGGGCCGGATAAATGGCCTCAGGGGGCTGCATGTGGCCTGCAGGCCGTAGTTTGGGGACCCTTGGTTTAAGATATATGGAAATAATAAAAAAAAACCTTTAAATTGATACATTTGCTCTCAATTGAACTTTTAACCATTGCCTTCTTTGGAGCATGATAGAACAATTTTTTTCCTTTTCCTTTGGTCAAATTCAGTGTTCAATAATGAACAAATGAATCACTTAATTCATGTATTCAGTCAACAAGTAATCCTTCAGTATGATACAGAAATGTATAACACAAAGAGCTTATTTTTGAGGAGAGATATCCATAGAAAGGACATGTGAGTAACTATTGTATGGGAAAACAGACAGCACAATGCCTTTCAGTGAGAAGATGTTGGATACAGGGTTTCTTTGTATGTGTCTATATGTTGTTAAATAACTATATAAAAAGTGGATCTTCGCTGCTATGCCTGTACCATTTCAATATTGTTTGTACACAGAACTAAGTGAAGAGAGTTGCCAATATTTGCTGGTTGGGTGATGGGAGAACAGGAAGAGGTCAGGAAATGCTGATTTTAATCCTTATTTATTAAAGAGCAAGGGCTCATCCAAAAATTTCTTAAGGCTCTTTTGCCAGGACCTGTCTCCTAACTATCTCCTACCTTTCCTACCTCTATCTCAATAACTGTAGTCAAGTGTTTTCCTTTCTTCTTCGTAGAATACATTTAAAACTGCAAATCATCTCAATTTTTTTTTCTTGTTCTACTTTTTTTTTTTAACACTGATCATCTTAAAACATTCCATTTAAATAACGTTCTTACTCTCTCTGTTGTTTACTTTCTGCCTCTTCCTGCTCTCATATAAGGTCTGTAAAGGCAGGAGGGCAGCCACCTTTTTTATTTTCAGTTCCTCACAAGCTAAATATTCTGGTTCTCTGATTTAGCTTTTTCTGCATTCCAATTCTGTTTTACTCAGTTATTTTCACTCCAGTCCCCTCACTCTTCACACCAACCCCTGCTTCTGCCAAAATGGGAGAAGACAAAGGCACAGAGGAGAAAAACACTGACAGAGAACAAAAATTCTAAATGTTAAGTTAAATATTCTGAAATTTAATTTATTTTAAGTGGTATATGTGTGTGCATGAAAGAAAAAGACTCCATTATTTTTAACATTCTGGCCTTATACTGAGAGTTAATTTATTATTACTTATAGTAGCTATATAAAAATGGCAACTGAGTTAATTGGCATAATTTATACCATGTTGCCCCATTCACTGTGATTCTCTGATTTTCCAAGTGTCTATTTATGCATGAAACAATCAGGGAGAGGGCCAGTTCTTACAGGATGCAGGAATCTGGATCAATGGAACTTTTTGACTTGCCTCTTTGTATCGGTAGACCCTCTAATTAAGTATTTTTAGAAATACTGTATAACACTTTTACCAACCAAAAGCCTTTAAATAGTTGTATAAAATGAACTGTGTATATAATTAGCTATCTTGGCAAATCTTGCTTACAAACCATTAGTAACGCAGGCCATCAACCACAGTGTCAATACATTTTGAAAGAGGCTTTAGAAAAACGTCAATTTTGTAATTCCCTTTAGTGGCCTACACTGAAGGAAACATATAATCTTTCTCTAAGGCTTCAAAACTGTGTAAACTAAGACAGTTCAGAAGCATACTTTCATAGGCACCAAATCATTCGGGCTGACTCCTAATTCCTTGCATGGAAGATATACCACAAACCATTTCTCCAAAGAAGTGGGGCAGATTCAGCAATTACATTTAAAACTAGAAAAAAAGCTTTATTTTATTTTGATACAGAAAAATGCATATGTATTATGTGTATATATATGCATATATATATAACTGTATATGTATTAACTGAATATTATATATATAAATAATATAATTGTAACTTTCTGATAGATAAAGACAAATGACAGATGTTTTAAAACTAAGCCATGTTTGATAATATACAAGCTGTAATAAGTTATTTTATTGAAAATAATTGAACATTTGGAAAGAACTTTGAAAAATAATTCTACCTTACCTTTGGCCAGTTAGCTTAATCGGTTAGTGCATCAACCCAAAATACAAGGTTTTGGTTTCATGCATGGTCAGGGTACATTCGGGAAGTGATCAATGAATTCACAACTAAGTGAAACAACAAATGAATGTTTCCCTTTCTCTCTCTCTCTCCCTTCCTTTCTCTAAAACCAATCAATAACTTTAAAAAAGTTCCACTTTAAAGAGGTAATGAGAAACTTGTAAAAATGATGTCTCACAATTTGTGGAATTACTATTTTTTTAGAATAAAAGTGCAGCTCATATAATTTGAAAGTCAAAAGAAAAAAACAAGAAAGGTTTAGAAACACTTGAGAATTACTGAATAAATGGGATGAGATATGTATTAATGTCCATTTGCCTCGCCCAAATGACAAATCTTGAACTGTACTTGCTATAAACTGGCATGGTCTGAGACCAAAGGTTTCCTACCCTTAATTTATGGAGTTTGAGGGAGAGGTAATACAGGAAGGTTAAGTTTCAGCCAAGCTGTGTAAGAGTGGAGAGCTTTACAATTTTTAGTTTTATGTGCTTCAGTTTATGCCTCTAACTTTTGGGTAAAACATGGTGCCAGTGGCTTGTGGGCTAAAGTTGTCTAGGTACCTTTTAATAAGGGTGGGACTCCAACTCTTCTATTAAGAATAACCTTGTTGGCTGGGCCTAAAATGAGATCAATACTCCTCTAAAATTTATATATAGCATGCTCCCTTTCCATTGGAAACACCTTTAACAAGTATACCAAAAATTATCTTTGTCTCTTTCTGTCTCTCTCTCTGTCTCTGTCTCTGCCTCTCTCTCTCACACACACAGACTGCCTTTCTGGAACAAAATAAAATAAAGGTGTTTTTGAGTTTTAGATGCAGCTTGTGAATTCTCCCTGCTTCTTTGGTAGACAGTTTATGTTTATCTTTCCAAGGTATTAAGAGTTAGCCCTAACGTTTAAAATGATTAGGTGGCTTTCATGGTATTAAGTTTTTGTGCTCACTTCGGCAGCACATATACCATAGTATTAAGTTTTAAAGAAGGCTAAGAAGCAGAGTTATAAAAATTTTCTCTCGATTTCTAAGTCTTTTATAGCACTTATTAAAATCCCTATCATTAACCCTGCTATTAATCATACCTTTTGGGGATGATACTATCTCTATAACTGTCCTATTAAAATTCTTATCTCTTTATTTTTTTGTGTTTTTTGTATTTTTCCGAAGTGAGAAGCAGGGGGGAGAGAGACAGACTCCCGCATGTGCCCAACTGGGATTCACCCAGTATGCCCACCAGGGGTCGATGCTCAGCCTACTGGGGCGTGCTCCACTGCAATTAGAGCCATTCTAGTGACTGAGGTGGAATACATGGAGCCATCCTCAGCGCCTGGGCCAACTCCACTCCAATGGAGCCCTGGCTGTGGGAGGGGAAGAGAGAGACAGAAAGGAAGGAGAGGGGAAAGGATGGAGAAGCAGATGGACGCTTCTCCTGTGTGCCCTGGTCGGGAATCAAACCTGGGACTTCCACATGCCAGGCCAATACTCTACCACTGAGCCAACTGGCCAGGGCAAAATTCTTATATTATCTTAATAAGATAGCACACTAGTTCATAAAACATATGTTAGATATTCATATTATTAACCACATTATATTCATATTGATATATCATAACTATTGCCTTTTAACCTAGTATAATAGAAGCTGAAGGACTGAACAAGAAGAAGCTAAATTTTGATAGAGAGAACTTTGAGAAAGAGAATTTTAAATGTCAGAAATTAAGACTCTTGACTAGCCAAGATACACCTTAAAATACTGAGTGAGGGAACACTAGGTTTACAGTTGTGAGTCTACAAAACAGAGTTTATTCTTATGTGATTATTTGTTAATTACTTTATTGTTTTCCATATTAACAACTATAAACCTACTTTTGTTTCACCCTGTATATATTATGAGAAGTGTAAGGCTAGGGGCCGCTGCCATCATGGCCATTCACGTGCAGATTCTCATTGAATTCGGGCAGAGCCAAAAAATAGTGGGCCATTCCTTTATTCAAGTCTTGCACTGGCCGACTAGAAAACACACACAGGGAAAAACACTTCCCTTTCACTCAGGGTTCCCAAAGCCACTGACACATTCCCCGGTTCCACAACCAGGAGAATCTTCTTTGGTTCCTCCTAGAATCAAAGGCCTCATGAGTCCTAAAGCCCCTTACCTCTGGTTCCCCAGCTTCTCCTTCAGCACTCTGCATCCTCTCTGGTCTCATTCTGCAAAAATGGCTTCTCTCTCTTTCCCTGCCATCCTGGCTTCTCTTTCTCTCCTCCTTTTCCCTCCTTTCAATACTTTCTGGCACAAAAATCTCTTCTCAAGCAAACATTAGCAAGACAATGGCCCTTCCTAAGCAGAAAGGTAATTTGCAATTTCACAGATCACATACCTGGCGCTGCCCAGTGCCATTTTTTAACACTAAAAGTGAGCAAACTCAATAAATACAAATTTTACAAACTCATTTGCCCAACAAGAAGGGTGATGAAAATAAGTTTTTGTGAAATATGGAAGGCAAAATGGATAAAACAAAGTCAGTTTATACTATAGTTTGCCTCTGGTCAGCTTGCAAATTTGACTAAGGAACACTGTAGATTTAATATTGCTGCCCTAGACCTATAGCTCTCTTTGCTAAGCCAGGGTATTTCAGATATAATTTTGTTTTAAAATTTTCATTTGTAAAGAATATAATTATAACTTTATCTGTGTCATTTAAATGTTAGTATTCTATTCATGATTTGCTTTGGTAGTAATTAAATTACAGGAGAAAATAGTTAACACAAACATGTTTTCTTATATTCAATACATTAATCAAAGCTATCTCTTTCCTCTGCAAGACATACTGACCCGTGGCCACAGAGAATATTCACTGGAGCTAGTAGGCTTCCTTCCAGTAAATTCTATGTTTCTGCTCCCACCAGTCAGTGTTGGGGACTTGCCAAAAATCAGTTTGTTTGTTTCCAAACTGATATATGCTAGATGTTATTGTAATTATGTAATTTCATTAAATGCTACATAAACTAATAATATAAGCATGAGAAGGGAAAATTGTTGTTTCTAGGAAACTAAGTTGAATGCTTTAGCAAGAGTCCCTACATATAATAAGATTTTTTTTTAATGCTGTTAACTTCGATGTGTGTAAAAAACTGTAAGAGATTATGAAGAAAAGAAGCCAAAAATCTATAAAGGCTTACATTATTTGGCTAATGTTTTACTATTTCTTTTTTCTTTCTCCTTTTTTTTCTTTCTTTCTTTCTTTCTTTCTTCTTTCTTTCTTTCTTTCTTTCTTTCTTTCTTTCTTTCTTTCTTTCTTTCTTTCTTCTTTCGTTCTCTTTCTCTTTCTTTCCCTCACTCCTCCCTCCCTCCCTTCCTTTTTTTTCTATCTTTCTCCCTTTCTTTCTTTCTTTCTCTCTCTCTCTCTCTCTCTCTCTCTCTCTCTCTCTCTTTCTTTCTTTCTTTTTACTGAAACCTCAGAAGATGTATTGGATTATGGTTTATATGTGAAGGAAAAAATTCTAATCAGTGAAATTTTACTTAAGAAAAGCCTTTGGCCTCATATCAAGGAGATTTCATAATAAAATGCACACTTGTGTGTTCTATGTTAATTTATTAAAAATATGTATATAATTTTAACACAATTAGAATGCAAATTTACCATTTTGTATTTGTTTGTACATTAATGCACATTATTTATTTGTATAAAGTTACTAATTTACATCAACTTTTATGAAGCCTAATTCTAAACATGTAATGTAAAATACTGATTACTGTAGCATTTAGCAAATATGTTTATAATATTTAACGTTTTAAAAAGAGTTAGATTGATTTGGGTTTGTAAAATTGTACCATTTTCTAAAATTTAACTCAGTAAGACCTGGTATATCTCAGGTTGAAGGTATGAAAATGGAGTTCTCAGTGGTTATGGGCTATATGTACTTAAACTGTTGTTATGGACTAATGTGTCCATTCAAATTTTGTATTTTAAAGTTGTAACCACACAATGTGATGGTATTAGGAAGTGGGGCCTTTGGGAGAGAATTAGGTCATGAGGGTGGAGCTCTTATTAATGGGATTAGTGCCCTTATGAGATAAACACCAGAGTACTTGCTAGCTCCTTCCACTAAGTAAAGACAAAGCATGATCTCTATTAAACAGGATGTGGGCTCTCACCAGATATCAAATCTGCTAACACCTTGATTTTGGACTTCCTAGTCTCCAGAATTGTGAGAAATAAATGTTTGTTGCTGAAGCCATCTAATCTATGGTATTTTTGTTATAGCAGCCCCAACAGACTGTGATAACTGTATTACAAATAATGTGATCTATAGCAGTCTCTCCCACACTAATCTCTCAACAGGTGATGTAAGGTACACTAATTTATAATAAATAGAGGAAAATAAGGACAGAGCAATTATTTTAAAAATTCTAAATGCATTCCATGATAAGGACTGTTATTTATTCTCAAATATGCCCATTTTATTGCTTTGTGTTAAAATTGTGTGTTGCAATAAAGATAATGGATTTTTATGTATATTTTATTTATTCATTTTAGAGTATAGAGGGAGTGAGAGAGAGAAAGGGGGGAGGAGCAGGAAGCATCAACTCCCATATGTGCCTTGACCAGACAAGTGCATGGTTTTGAACCGGTAACCTCAGCATTCCAGGTTGACGCTTTATCCACTGCACCACCACAGGTCAGGCCAAGATAATGGATTTTTGTTGTTTGTTGTTGTTACTGTCCTTAGGAAGTAAAATAAAATTTTGGATGCTCTGAATATCTTATGTTAGAGTTTTCCCTTTTGAGAGGGGAGTACATAGTGTTAGAGAAAAAGGTAAAAGGGATATCACATTGCTTGGAATTGCACATAGCCTGTTTTATCTATTTAATTTATACTGAATTCTATAACAAAATACATATATGAACCAATGGGGATTATCTAAGTGGTATGACCCTTTCCTGTATGTTTTGCCAATGCTTAATTAACCATTGTTATACAGCCTACAAAAAATAAAAATATAAAGGGGATTTTATAAGACTTTAGATGCTCATGGAGAAAGGCAAATTATCAGGCTTAACAATGTATATAGTAATCATTAATAGATCTATGTTAATTCATTCCAAAATCAGTTGGCCTAAGTATAAGTAAGGAGGAGGGAGAGAATCAAATTTTAATTGTATATTCAGTATGTGCATCAGTGAGCTTTGTAGTGAAGAGGCACCTCTTGGGACCCACACACATCTTCAGTTGGTAGTGAGCACTACTGATCAAGATTATGTACAACATTCAAATGTAAAATAACTATATTCAAACATAACACTTAATGATTTTTACTCTGAGATAAAAAGTTCATTAATAATCAATGAAAAAACCAGACTGACTTAATATTTTCTCCTAGTTCAGTTATTATTTTAGAATGTTTACAGTTTTCCAGGGAATAAAAAAAGAATTAACCCTAATGTTAATACCAAAACAACAAAGCAAAACAAAACAATCTTGGCAATTAGGTAAAGGATGCTTAAGCATTTCAATCACTCTATCATTATAGAACTTCAGAGAGGTATAACTTTTTAAGGATCACTACCAAATATTCACATACTGTTTACATTTTTATAGGTGCTTTACAAATATTAACTAATTTAATTCTGTTAAAAATGCTGAGGTAGTTTTTATTATTGCTATGCTCCCATTTTGTAGATGAGGAAACTTAAAGCACAGAGAGGTTGCCTAACTTTTCTGAGGTCATTCAGTTAGTAAAGGATGGAGTCTGGATTCACACTCAGACAGTCTGGCATTAGAGTCTGTGCCCCAAGCCTCTACAAATTTCTGCCCATCTAGTGAATGGTGTTATTGCTGTGGCTTTTGTTGAGACCCACATCTTCTTGCTGTCATCCCTATCTTGGCTCTATTAAAGTCCTGACAGTGTTTAGTAAAGCAGTATTGTCTCTGACAGGCATGAAAACTGGTCTTTCCCTTCACTTTTCTATAAATTATCACCTCAAGATAGATAGATCAGGAGAAATCAAAGGAAACAAAAGACATAACTCTCGGGGATGATTATGCTGGTGTAAAAGGGCCAAGCCAGGAACAATTATGGTTTATTCAGCTCCCATATTTGCCTGCATATCTGACAGCCCCTCTTCATCTGGCCTGTAATTGTTCATCATCTCATGCCAAAGAAGAATGTGGAACCCAATTCTTGGAATAACACCAGGATAAGAAAGCTTGTTTCCTAAGGCAGATGTGTACTTCCAATCCAGATACATGATCAAACCATGTACAGAAAATGAGTATATTATTTCACTCTTCCTAATGTTTATAATTGAGAGCTCACTCTCATGTTTAATTCATAAATATGTATAGAAGTTTTTGCAAATATGTTCATGTCATGTCGAACTACCTTTTTTTTTTTTTTCTTATCAGGGAAAGGGAGAGAGAGAGACAGACAGAGAGAGAGAGAGAGAGAGAGAGAGAGAGAGAGAGGAGAGAGAGAGACAGGGGGGAGGAGCTGGAAGCATCAACTCCCATATGTGCCTTGACCAGGCAAGCCCAGGGTTTCGAACCGGCAACCTCAGCATTTCCAGGTCGACGTTTTATCCACTGTGCCACCACAGGTCAGGCTCGAACTACCTTTGATTGATCCGATGATTCCTTTCTCTGAATTTTTAAAAGTGCTGAATGGCATGTAGCTCTGTTTTCATTTGAAATACATTTCAAAATAATTGAGTTTTAAGAATTTCACAGCATTCAGTGGAATAACTAGAGTGACATAGTATGCCATATTCACATATCACTTAAAAGTTTTAATTCCATATGGATTGAGCAAAACAGAAATTATCATTGTTTTACAAAAGACGAAACTGAGGCTCCGAGAAGTGCCAGAACTTATTCAAGTTCTCAGCACAATCGAATGGCAGAACCAAGTATCAAACCCTGACCTTCGAACTCCATTATGATGTATTATTAATTTTAATAAATCAGTTCATGAAGTCAAAATGTACAAAGAAATATTACAAAAAATCATTTATTATATGCATTGGTGGGTTAATATATAGACGGATCTCTAGTCAGCTTTCCTTGAACATGCAGACTGTTGTTGAAATGTCTCAGAAACAACTCCTTTTATTTTCAAAGTCTCAGTGGCACGCTACCTTAATGTTCACTTTTCTGTGTGTTTCTCAAGTCAGAAATCACCATTATGGAGAATGGTGCTGTAACAGCACCCTGCCAGCAAGGCCCCTTAAATACATGTTTTTTTCTGAATTGTATATCCTCTGTAAAGCAAATGGAAGAAGATACCTCTGAAAATATCCTAGTCAAGCTTGTTTCCTTTTCATGAGTAGCGTATGTGCCTATATCTTGGAAGAAGGAAAAGAGAGCTTTTCCTCAGTGAAGTTTAGCTAGTGGATGAGAACAATGATGTAAGCAAGCATCCCAGAGCAGCTAGGTTTACATATTTAGCAATTAAAACAATTTAGAGCAGGGGTCCCCAAACTTTTTACATAGGGGGCCAGTTCACTGTCCCTCAGACTGTTGGAGGGCCGCCACATACAGTGCTCCTCTCACTGACCACCAATGAAAGAGGTGCCCCTTCTGGAAGTGCGATAGGGGCCAGATAAATGGCCTCAGGGGGCCACATGCAGCCCGCAGGCTGTAGTTTGGGGACACCTGATTTAGGGCAATATGTTTTATTAATACTGGCCATCCTATGCCAAAATTTACATTGATGGGGGCAAAAATAAGAAAAGTAAGCAAATCATCAAGAAATTATTTTGGCAAGATTTAAAAGCCTTACATCTATTTCTGTGGGATTTAAGTGTCCTTTTTGAAAATATAATAATGATGGTATGTAGGAAGTGGCATTTATTTTTATTAAACAAATAAAATTAAAATACAAATTAAAAATATAAATAGATAAGGCTGTGGAATATTCTAACACCTAGGATTTTGCATACCAGTGACCTCCAAACCTTTTCTTCCCCAAAACTTTGATTTTACCTTAACACAAGTATGCCTCCAGTTATTCCACTGAATGCTATAAAAGTCTCAAATCTCACTTATTTTTATATTTATTTCAAATGAAAACAGAACTCTATGCCATTCAACATTTTTACTTTTTTTTTTTTTTTTTGTATTTTTCTGAAATTGGAAACAGGGAGGTAGTCAGACAGACTCCCGCATGCGCCTGACCGGGATCCACCCGGCATGCCCATCTGGGGAGTCGCTCTGCCGCAATCAGAGCCATTCTAGAGCCTGAGGCAGAGGCCACAGAGCCATTCTTAGCGCCCGGGCCAACTTTGCTCCAATGGAGCCTTGGCTGCGGTAGGGGAAGAGAGAGACAGAGAGGAAGGAGAGGGGGAGGGGTGGAGAAGCAGATGGGCGCTTCTCCTGTGTGCCCTGGCCGGGAATTGAACCCGGGACTCCTGCATGCCAGGCCGATGCTCTACCACTGAGCTAACCGGCCAGGGCCTTTACATAATTTTTAAAAAATTTATTTGTTGATTTTTGAAAGAGAGAGAAAGAGAAAGACAGAAACATTGATCTGTTTGTGTATGTGACCTGACTGGGGATGGAACCTGCAACCTTTGCATATCAGGACAATGCTCCAACCAACCAAGCTAGCTATCTGGCTAGGGTGCCAGTCAACACTTTTGGAAGTTCAGGATAGGAAATCAAAGGATCAAACAAAGGTGGTTGGATATCTGATAGCAGGTGAGAATTTTAAATTAGAGTTTGACTTCCAGGGGAAGTCTGCTCCCAGCTGTCTGAGGAAGGCAACAGAAACTCCAGGTCCTTCTGGATGTGGGCCAAGGGGTAGGTTCATGACGACCATACGCAGCATTCCTACCCTTATATCTATGGTGAATACCACTGCAACTTCCTGCAAAAAAAAAAAAAAAATAGGTGAGATTTGGAAACAATTATATGAACACCTTCAGAAAACAGTTTCCAAAGCTAGGTGTGTAAATGCTTGTGTACATGAGGTGGGTGGGAAAGGGAGTAAAGAAAAAGAATAGTGAAAGGAAGCAACATGCTTATATATAGAAAAGCAGTGTGGGTTCAAGTGCTTCAAGAGCAATTGGGAGAATATTTCAACAATACAAAACAGGGCAGTGAGAACCCTTACTAGAAGAGGGTGTTTGTCTGCAAACTGGGGACCCCAGAGCCCTTCTTCTGCCGCTTTCTCTAGGTCATTCAGGCCATTTCTTCCTGTGTCTTTTCTGGTTGGTGCCCTTGGGAGCAATCCTTGGGGACGAGTCTGCAACTTTGTTTGGGGGTCTACATATTATCTGGAAAAAAAAAATAAAATCACCAGCTTTGCAGACTTTACAGGGTGTTGGAAAACTCAGAACTTAAATGGCTTTGGTTATCGTTTCATTTTTCAGCGTCAAGTAGTCTAGTACCATGTTGGTTTTCACTCTTCCCTGTACAGCCTTTAATAGGGTGATACCAATAAGTTTCTGATATTAGTCTTCTTTCGGTAGCTAATCAAAGCCATCACTCTTATTTGGGAACTCTTTAGAAGCAGTGCTATTCTTCTTGTTATTTTAATCAGTGTTTTTTTGTATTGGGTTTTCTTGGTTTTGTTCTTTTTGTTTGTTTGTTTGTTTTTTAAACACTAAGTGGTAGCTAGCTAGAATAGGAATGTCCCAGGAATTCTGCACCTGCTAAGCTGATTCTCAGACTAAAAACCACCCGCTGTTGGACAGAATTTGTTATCAATTTGTTAGATATTAAAATCTTCCGCACAAGAGGCATCTTTCCGCAGTATTTTCCAGAACGCATATTCTCTGGCTCAAAACCCCGTGCTGTTATTGTAGCTGTTGTTGGTCTGATAGTGTAAGTTATCTTAACCAGCCTTTAACTAATGCTGTGTTAACACAGTGTCTTCATTTCTTTTGTCTAGTAGTATGCTGACTGATCTCAAAGACACTGAATGGTTAAGACTAGTCAGTTCCTTTCTGATAGGTAGTTGGCTCATCGTTGCTTCCAGCTACTGAACTGTGTGCTTATCCAACAATCAGGGAGTTTAAGCCCCAAAACAATGTCAGTTCCCAAACCTGTTCTGTCAATCGCAGTTGTAATTTTAATCACATAATTTACTTAAAAATTACATGAATAGATACAAGATCTACTTGAGAAGAAAATAAGTATTTCTGGGGACTTTAAATCAAATGCCTAGAATAATCCAAGGAAAGGCAAGTGATAAAATTACTGTTAACTTGGTTGTGGGAGATTGAGGCTGGGAGGAAAAAATAATGACAAAACCCCTAAAAGCCTACTCTCAGCTAAATTGTGTTTAATGGTAACTTTTAGCCTCTCTTAAGTTCTTGTTCCACTTGAAAGAAACTGAACCTGGAAATTGTACATAATGCGATATGTGAGTGGCTTAGGCAAGAAAAATGGTGTAGTATTTCAATCAATGGGCTCATACTCAAAGACAGGGATGACACCTTGTATCAAAAGACTGGTGAATGAAACATGTCTATGCATAAGGTATAAACCTTAAAGATTTAATTTTTTTTTAACCAGAAAGACTGAGAAAGAGAGACAGAGAGAGGGACAGATAGGAACAGACAGACAGGAAGGGAGAGAGATGAGAAACTTCATCTCATAGTTACGGCACCTTAGTTGTTCATTGATTGCTTTCTCATAGGTGCCTTGACGGGGGGAGGGGGATGCGACAGTAGACCTTGGCTCAATTCAGTCACCTTGGGCTTTAAGCCAGCAACCATGGGGTCATGTCTATGATCCCGCAGTCTAACTAGTGACCCCACAGCACTCAAGCTGGTGAGCCCGCGCTCAAGCTGGCTACCACGGGGCTTTGAATCTGGGTCTTCTGTGTTTCAGTCAGATGCTCTCTATCCACTGCACCACCACCTGGTCAGGCCTAAAAGATTTAAATTTAAAGCAAATAAATGTGTTTTTTCACCAACAGACTAAACAACGGTGTTAATTTTCTCAGATAAATGGCTTCTACTTGATCTGTTTTTGAAATTTCAAAATTTCGGGTTTTTGTTGTTTTGTTCAGAGCTTTATTTAGAAAGTTGGTGCCTGGCACATTGTAGGTGCTCAATAAATGCACAAGGTGTGAATGAATGTGATGATTGAGCTCTTTAATATGAGAGAAAAAAGTGTAAATGTGTATATACTTAAAGCTGTTTTCCTTAGGGGATGAGAGTGGGGAATTGATGGAATGAAGAGGAGGAGGAAGAGAATCCTGCTCTTTAGAGGGCATAACACAATTGGGGGGACAGCTTTTCAAATTCTCCCCCACCACTACTCTGACACTTTTTAAAAGCCTTCCTTCCTTCTCTTGGCTGAGATCTACTATAACCCTGTTGAGAATTACTGCCCTGAACTCATTTGTATTGT
This sequence comes from Saccopteryx leptura, assembly GCF_036850995.1. NCBI lineage: Eukaryota > Metazoa > Chordata > Mammalia > Chiroptera > Emballonuridae > Saccopteryx > Saccopteryx leptura. Next base: position 58,384,951 of record NC_089506.1, read on the forward strand.
AATTTAGTTCATATAAATTTAGATTTAGTTCTGTGAACATTAAGATTAATACTTCTCTTGGTTTAATCTTTTGGCATGTTTGCTTGTTTATTGTTTGGGGGCAGACAAAAGTCAATAAGCTACTTTGAAACCAATCTGAAAGTTACTAGTAATTTGTTTATTATATACCTAAATTTTATCTCTTTACCTTACTTTCTTTGTTTCTTTGTGAAAATGGCACACATGTAAATTTCAAAAACAGAATGCTGTATTGAAAACAAAACAGCACCACCTCCAAACCCACAAAAAACTTAGCAGTTGTGTACCCACCCACCACCCAGCTTGAGAAACAAAATATACAGGAAACTTTGAAGTCATCTGCCTGTATATTCCCCCACTTGCCTTCCTTCCCCTCATTGCTAAAAATAGTCTCTACCCTGAGTTTGGTGTTAATCGTTACCTTGCTTTTTTACATATTTTTACTACACTTGGATGTATTCCTAAACAAAGTGTGTTTTAGTTTGTCTGTTTTTGAAACTGACACCAATAGAATCAAATTGTATTTCTCTGCTGCTTAATATTTGTTTTTAAAAAATCTTTCTTGTTGATGCCCATAACATTTCACTGATTTTCCTATCCCATAAAATATTTCCTTGTATAAGTATGTCATAATTTATTTTTCTTATCCATTGTCATAGGACTTTTGAATTATTTACAGGAGATTTTTCCTATTGTGAACAATATAGCTATGAACTTGGACGTATCTCCTAGTGCACAAGAGGAGGAATTTCTCCAGATTATAGTATTATAAATAGAAATGGTTATATGGTATGCATATGTTCAACTTTATCAAGTATAGTAAAATTATTTTTCATACTAGTTTTAGCAGTTACACTCCCACCAGATGTGTGTGGATGTTTAAACTTTTCTTTCTTTCTGTTTTTGTTTTTTTTTAAGTTAGAGATGGGAGGCAAGGAGACAGACACAGACTCCCTCATGCGCCTCGACTGGGATCCACTTGGCAAACCCCCTACAGGGCGATGCTCTGCCCATCTGGGGCCACTGCTCTGTTGCTCAGCAAGCAAGCTATTTGACTGCATGAGGTAAGGCCATGGAGCCATCCTCAACTTCTGGGGCTGAATTGCTTGAATACTTGGAGTCATGGCTGTGGAAGGGGAGGGGAGAGAGAGAGAGTGAAAGAGAGAGAAAGGGAGGGTGAGGGATGGAGAAGCAGATGTTTGTTTTTCCTATGTGCCCTTACCAGAAATCAAACCTGAGACTTCCACACGCCAGGTCAATGCTCTACCGCTGAGCCAACTTGCCAAGGCCTAAACTTAACTTTTCAAAACAAGACAGTCATGTGCAATTTTGCCTTTATCCTGCATTGCTGTGGAATAGGTTCAGTCGGAAGAAAGAAGCAGCTTCATGTTCATTTCCTTTAAGCCTTACATCCACTGTGGGAAAAGGAGAACCAAGGAATACGTGCGATTCGGTTTAAGCTAATGTGAAATATATTGGTTAAATAAGAAAAAATTAAGTAATAGCCCTGAAAAAAAAAAAGAACATTTCCTGTTTCTCTTATTTGGATCTTTGAACTTTATTGCTTAGTGTGACAGTATACTGGAATATATAGCATACTATATGTAGGATAACACCCCCCCCCCAAAATTATTATTTTTTTCTTTTGTAAGAATTGTGGTATTGCAAAAGTTATAGCTGACTGGATGTTTGGGGAAATCTTTTTGTTAATTCTATTATAATATTTCTTTAATGTTCAAAAATGTAAAAAATTTTGTAACTTATCATTTTTTATTGATTTTAATTTATTGTGTTTACATAGATTCTAGAATTGCCCCAAATGTAACCCCTTCCCCTGTATTGCCCTCAACATCTCCCTTGCCAACCCTTCCTAAAAGCGCCCTCCCCCTTCTTTTCAGGTTTATCCCATTCTATTATCCCCTTTCCCTCTGTTTCCTTTTCCTCTGGTCCCTTTGATCTCTCCTCTGTCTCAATTCCATTCCTCAGTTCACATTGTTCATTGAATTCTTCAAATGAGTGAGGTCATATGATATTTTTCTTTCTCTGCCTGGCTTATTTCACTTAACATAATAGTTTCTAGGTCCATCCATGTTGTTGCAAAAGGTAAGATTTCCTTCTTTTTCATGGCCTTATATACGGTCTACCAGAAAGTTCTGTCTGTTTTTGGAATAAAACAAAATACAAATTTTTCTTGCCATCAGTAAACTTTATTAAATAACATAATTGCCATTATTATTAATGATTTCTTGCCAGCATGAGGGCAATTTGTATATCTCATTTTTGAAAAATGTTTTATCTTTTGATGCAAAAAATTGAACCAGTGCTTGTTTGATATCTTCTTCATTTTTGAATTTTTTGCCCTTCAAAAAATTTTGTAAGGACAAAAACAAGTAATAGTCAGAGGGTGCTAAGTCTGGGGAATATGGTAGATGCGACAGAATTTCCCAGCCTAGCTCTGCAATTTTTTGATGAGTCCCCAAAGCAGCATGTGGCCTGGCATTATCATGATGCAGTATGATGTTCTTCCTATTGAACATTGCTGATCTCTTCTTGGACTGCTGTCTTTAAATGATCCAGTTGCTGACAATACTTCTCCGAACTGAGCTTTTCGTTCAGTTTTAAAAGCTCATAATGTATTGGTCCTTGAATGTCCCACCATATACACAACATTCTCTTATTCAGAGTCAAATCTGGTTTAGAGGTGGAAGGGCTAGGTTTTCCGGGGGTTCACAATATGCTCTTTTCCTTATGATGTTTTCGTAGGTAATCCACTTTTCATCCCGTTATCATCCAGTTCAAGAAGGGCTCAATTTTGTTCCGAGCAAGCAGAGATGTGCATATGACAACTTGATCACCCAAATTCTTCTGACTTAATTCATGTGGCACCCATCTTGAATATTTCCACATCAATCCTATCTTCCGAATATGGTCCAAAATGGTTTGCTGAGCTGAATTAAGCCTTTCTGCGATCTCCAATGTTATCAGAAAAGGATCTTGCTCCAACATGGTCTTAACAACATCATCATCGATCAAAGATGGTCGCCCAAAAGGTGGCTTATCAGAAAGGTCAAATCACCTGTTTCAAATTTTTCGAACCATCTTCTGCATGTCCTATCAGAAACTGTACCTTCACCAAACACTTTCAATAAATTTCTACATGCTTCTGTAGCATTTCTTCCTTGTTGAAATTTGTAAAAATTACAGTGGCATAAATAAACTTCAGTAGCCCTGGGTACACTATCGCTTCACACATAAGACTAATGTGAATCAACTTTGTTTTAGTTAATTTGCTACGTCAGTATGTATACATTAAGTGATAAAAATAGAGAGGCACACATGCGCCAAATAAACATGTGCTTACGTGTTGAAACTTGTGATAGAAACGGACAGAACTTTCCGGTAGACCTGTAGTATTCCATTATATATATGTATGTACCACAGCTTTTTAATCCACTCATTTCCTGTATTCTACAAATTGCTTTTGATGTTTTTATTTTACAAAATAAAAATATATCCAATTTTTATATTTTTAAACAATACAGCTTTTATTTATTTGCAATTCTAAATTATATTAATGAAATATTATTATTTATTAATATTTTCCAAACGTGAAAAAGACACTTGATTCAAAGGAGCCTTGATTTATTTGTCAACTCAAATGCTTCTGATTTCATGTTTCCAATATATTTTCGGTATATAACATTTTGATCCTAATTTCCAAACTAGCAAAAAAAGATGATTCCAAGAAATACAGAACTAACAAGAAAATGATGATGAAAGCATTTTATAAGACCAGATTGAAATCAACAAAATGTATTCTGTTATCAACATATCATGATTGTTCATTTCTGTCATAACTAATTAAATGATGCCATTGCTATAATGAAAATATTGCAAACACTCAGTAAATAATATGTAATTGGAAAATAATTATTAACTATTAGCTATGAAGGGGGTATTTAACCAATTCAGCCATGTTTTCTCAAATATTTCATATGTATATGTAAATTTAAAATTCAACATGAATTTATTATTCTGCTGCAAATTAATGCTAACAAAGAGAAATTAAGTTACTGTACTTTAATATTTACTAAGTTATACATAATCAATACATGTAAATGTTATTTTAGTAATTCTGTTTTGCTCTTTACTAATATTTTTAATGGTATAAAGGAAATGTGTTTGACAAATATTTGTGAATCTACAGATTTTTAGTAAGACTCAGGCTCACAATGGGACAATGAATTGAGATAAGATCCTATTTAACAATTGTCCTTCAAAAGGGAAGCAGTGGATTTCCTACTGTTGACTGTCTCAAGTCTTTGAATAGCTGCTAATCAGTGGTTTTAATAGTCAAGAAAAGAGTGAAGAATGTTGTATGTATTAAATGAAACTAAATGTTTTCTTTTCTGAATATGGTTGCATAAGAAAAAGCCTTTAAATGTTGCATTTTTCTTCATGATCCAAAGTAACGTAACTATTCATATCTGAATCTTTATGGTCTTTCTAATTCATCTTTCACAATGACTCACAGCATACGTATTTTAAAATAATTATATTAAATGTCCAGAGCAGGGGTCTCCAAACTTTTTACACAAGGGGCCAGTTCACTGTCCCTCAGACCACTGGAGGGCTGCCAAATACAGTGGTCCTCTCACTGACCACCAATGAAAGAGGTGCCCCTTCCAGAAGTGCAGTGGGGGCTGGATAAATGGCCTCAGGGGGCCGCATTGCGGCCCACAGGCCGTAGTTTGGGGACGCCTGGTCCAGAGTTTAAAATAATTAGAAATGGGCATATACAAGTGAAGGTGACAATTATTTTATTTACCAGAAGAGAATGCTAACTCAAAGAAAAAATTGTTACCTCCCTGTGTATGAAAATTATAGTTCTTATGGTTTTGCATTAAAAATACTGCCAAAATTCCTCAGGTAATGTTAATGAAAACAGATTATAGTTGTAAACTTTGTTAGCCCAGAATGGTCAGAACTGATCTAGTCAGGTGCTAGAATGGCTCTGGTTGCAACAGAGCAACGCCCCAGATGGGCAGAGCATTGCCCCATGGTGGGCATGCTGGGTGGATCCTGGTCAGGCGCATGCGGGAGTCTGTCTGGCTGCTTCCCCATTTCCAACTTCAGAAATATACACACACACACAAAAAAAGAATTAATGATAATTCTGAAGTCTAGAAAACTTAAAAGATTGAAAAAATATTTTAGTTTCAAGATGCGGTTCACATTGGACATAGGATATGGTACTAAATACACCAACTTTAAAATTTGAAATGACTTAGAAAATAGTGTATACTACAAATAGTTGAGAGACTATTGAATATTGTTACTTTGTATCAAATGCAAACATTAAAGTTTACCTGAAAACAGAAAAAAATGTTAGGTAAAGTCCCGTATATTTAGTTTATTTAATGTGAAAAAATACTTTATTAATATTTCAACAAAATCAAAATTTGCAAAGATATAAATCTGTAGAATCTAAAGAAAGATTTTAAAAAAGGAGATATTATCTAACAATAACAAGCATGTTAATACTTTTGTTCCCTGAAAATTGATGTTGCTTTATACAGGTAAGAGTGGGGCAAAATCCTCTGCTTGTCAGGCTGGGTTGAAAAACACCTGCAAAAAACAAGAGTAAAAGATGATCAAATAGCTCTCTTTTAAAATGATACACCTGTGTTCTGGGATTACTCTTGGGAAGTTATCATTTTCAAATATCTTTTGTTTTCAGTGTGAACAGGTGGGGTTATTTTCTCCCACTCAATGGTAACAAACTTTGTTCTGTTAAATGCATTTCTTCATATTTAATATCCTGTGACAAAATCATATGTGTTTCATCATTTATAATCTGTGTCATGTATTCCTTATAACATGGTCTGGCTCTCCCTGTTGTCATGGACATGGCGTTTGCAGCTGTACAGAGGACACCACAGGAAATTGTTCTTCAAATGTTAAAGCAGCATGATTAAAAAAAGAACAAAATTCTTATTTAAAAAAAAATATCCTGTCAGCCTTGGCTTGCTGGCTCAGTGGTAGAGCATCAGCCGGGCATGTGGAAGTCTCGGTTTGATTCCTGGCCAGGGCACACAGGAGAAGCGCCCATCTGCTTCTCCACCCTTCCTCCTCTCCTTTCTCTTTGTCTCTCTCTTTCCCTCCTGCAGCCAAGGCTCCATTGGAGCAAAGTTGGTCCTGGCATGGAGGATGGCTCCATGGCCTCCTCCTCAGGCACTAGAATGGCTCTGGTTGCAACGGAGTAATGCCCCGATGGGCAGAGCATCGTTCCCATTGGGTGTGCCAGGGGGATCCTGGTCAGGAGTATGTGGGAGTCTGTCTCTCTGCCTTCACACTTCTCACTTCAGAAAAATACAAAAAATATCTATATCTATATCTATATCTATATCTATCATCTATATCTATATATCATCTCTCTAGATATATCTCCTGTCAAGAAAATTCCATATTAAATGCTTCCAATATTTAGAATTCCATATTTTTAAATTAATTTTTTAAATTTATTGTGTCAACATGGATTCAAGTGTCCAACTCAATATAACTCCCTCACCCCAACAATGTGCTCCCCATTACACCCGCTTCCGCCTTACTCCTTTCTCACTTTCCCTCTGGGATTTGCTGTTCTGTTATCTGAATCTCTGTGTTATGTATATATAATTTCACTAATTCCTTCACCTTCTCTGATCCTGTCCCCTCATGCTGCTTCCCTCTGACAGCTGTCCCTCTGCTCCCTGTGGCCTCACCTCTGTCTCTATTCCTTTCCTCACTTCACTGTGTTCATTAAATTCCACATATAATGAGATCATATGATATTTATTTTCCTCTGCCTGGTTTATTTCACTTAGTATAATAATCTCCAAGTCCATTCATGCCATTGCAAAAGGTAAGATTTCCTTCTTTTCCAAAGCTGTGTAGTATTCCATTGTGTATATGTACCACTGCATTTTAATCGACTAGTCCACTGATGGACACTTGGGCTGTTTCCACATCTTGGCTATTGTAAACAATGTTGCAATAAACTTGGGGGTGCATATCTTCTTTTGAATTAGTGTCTTGGGATTCTTATCATATATTCCTAAAAGTGGAATAGTTAGGTCAAAAAATAGTTACATTTTTAATTATTTAAGGATATGCCATAGTGTATCCCACAATGGCTGCACAAGTCTGCATTCCCACCAGCAGTGTAGGAGGGTTCCCTTTTCTCCACACCCTCACCAGCACTTGTTGTGTGTTGATTTGTTAACGAGAGCCATTCTGACAGGTGTGAGGTGGTATCTCATTGTGGTTTTAATTTGCATTTCTCTGATGATGAGTCATGTTGAACATTTTTTGATATACCTGTTGTCCATCTGTATGTCCTCTTTGGAGAAGTGTCTATTCAGGTCCTTTGCCCATTTTTAAATGGGATGTTCTCTATAAATTTTGGTTATTAACCCCTATCAGTCATATTGGTGAACATGTTCTCCCATTGTGTGGGTTGTCTTACTTTTGTTAATGGGGTCTTTTGCTGTGCAAAAGCTTTTTAGTTTGATATAGTCCCACTTGTTTATTTTGTCCATTATTTCACTTGCCTGTGGAGATATATCAGCAAAAATATTGCTACGAGAGATATCAGATAATTTACTGCCAATGTTTTCTTCCAAGATTTTTATGCTTTGCAACTTACATTTAAGTCTTTTATCTATTTTGAGTTTGTTCTTGTGAATGGTGTAAGTGGTGGTGTAGTTTAATATTTTTTTGCATGTACCTGTCCAGTTTTCCTAATGCTATTTATTAAAGAGACTGTCTTTACTCCATTATATACTCTTGCCTTCTTCATCAAACATTAACTGACCATAACTACATGGGTCTATTTCTGGGTTCTTGTTTTGTTCCGTTAATCTGCATCCCTGTCCTTATGCCAGTACCAAGTGTTTTGATTACAATGGCCTTGTAGAATAACTTGATATCAGGAAGCGTGAAACCTCCCACTTTATTCTTCATTTTTAAGATTGCTAAGGCTACTCAGGTTCTTTTTTTGGTTGCATATAAATTTTTGGAATATTTGTTTTAGATCTGTGAAGTATGCAATTGGTACTTTGATAGGAATTGCATTTCAATCTGCAGATTGCTTTGGGTAGCATAAACATTTTAATGTTTATTCTTCCTGTCCATGAACATGGTATATGCTCCGACTTCTTTCTATGTTTCTTGGTTTCTTTTCTTAATGTCTTATATTTTCTGAATCTAAATCTTCTTCCTCTTCGGTTAAATTTACTTCTAGATATTTATTTATTTATTTATTTTGTAATACTGAAGGGTTGTTTTCTTAATTTCTCTTTCTGACAGTTTATTGTTGTATAAAAATGCCACTGATTTCTGAATATTAGTTTTATATCCAGCCTCCTTGCCAAATTCATTTACTAGGTCTAGTCATTTCTGGGCTGAGACTTTAGGGTTTTCTATGTACAGTATCATGTCATCAGCAAATAATGATAATTATACTTCTTTTCCAATTTGGATGCCTTTTATTTCTTCTTGTCTGATTGCTGTGGCTAGAACTTCCAGAACTATGTTGAATAAGAGTGGTAAAAGTGGGCACCCCTGTCTTGTTCCTGATCTTAAGGAAATTGCTTTTAATTTTTGCCCATTGAGTATGAGGTTGGCTGTCAGTTTGTCATAGATGCCTTTATTTATTATGTTGAGGTATGTTCCCTGTATTCCTACTTTGCTGAGAGTTTTGATCATAAATGGGAACTGGATTTTATCAAAAGCTTTTTCTGCATCTATTGATATAATCATGTGATTTTTCTTCTTCCTTTTGTATATGTGATGAATCACACTGATTGATTTGCGAATATGTACCAGCTTCACCTCCCTAGAATAAATCCCACTTGATCGTGATGTATGATTTTTTTAATGTATTGCTGGATCTGGTTTGCTAACATTTTGCTGAGAATTTTAGAATCTATGTTCACCAGGTATATTGGCCTACAGTTTTCTTTCTTTGTAGTGTCTTTAGCTGATTTTGGAATGAGGATAATGCTTGCCTCATAAAATGAGCTTGGAAATCTTCCCTCCTCTTGAATTTTTTGGAATAGCTTGAGAAGAATAGGTGTTAGTTCTTCCTTCAATATTGGTAAAATTCACTTGTGAAGCCATCCGGTCCAGGACTTTTGTTTGCTGAAAGTTTTTGGATAATTCTTTCAGTTTCATTTGTTGTAATAGGTTTGTTTAGGTTTTCTGATTCTTCCAGATTGAGTTTTGGAAGATTGTATGTTTCTAGGAATTTATCCATTTTACCTAGGTGGTCCAATATTTTGGCATATAGATCTTCATAGTCCTTTCTACAATCTTTTGTATTTCTGTGGTGTCACTTGTTACTTCTCCACTTTCATTTCTAATTTTATTTATTTGAGTCCCCTCTCTTTTTCTCTCGATGAGTCTGATTAAAGGTTCATCAATCTTGTTTACCTTTTCAAAGAATCAGCTCTTGGTTTCATTGATCTTTTGTATTTTTTTTAGCCTCTATGTCATTTTTGTCCACTCTGATCTTTAATATTTCTTTCCTTTTATTTCCCCTGGGCTTTGTTTGTTGTTCTTTTACTAGTTCTTTTAGGTGTAGGGTTAGGTTGTTTGTTTGAGCTTTTTCTTGCTTCTTAAAGTATGTCTGTAATGCTATGGACTTCACGGTCAGGATGCTTTTGCTGTGTCCCATGGATTTTGGTTTGTTGTATGTTCATTTTTATTTGTTTCAAGGATAATTTTGATTTCTTTTTAGAGCTTATTGTTAACCAATTATTTAATAACATGCTATTTAGCTTCCAAGAGTTTGAGTGTTTTTCAGTTTTTCTATTGTAGTTGATTTCTAGTTTCATGCCATTGTGATCAGACAAGATGCTTGATATGGTTTCAATCTACTGAAATTTATTGAGACTTGTTTTGTGTCCTGACATGGCCTATCCTAGAGAATGTACTATGTGCACTTGAAAAGAAGGTATATTCTGTTGCTTTGGGGTGAAATGTTCTGAAAATATCAATTAAATTCAGTTGATCTAGTGTGTTATTTAGGGCTACTGTTTCTTTGTTAATTATATGTCTGAAGGATATATCCATTGATGAGAGTGGGATATTAAAATCCCTTACTATTATAGTATTGCTATTGGTCTCTCCCTTTATGTCCATCAGAATCTGCTCTCTATATTTATGTGCTCCTATATCAGTGCATAAATATTTACAATGGTTATGTTCTCTTGTTGGATTGCTCCCTTAATCATTGTGTAGTGACCTTCTTTATCTTTTACTATAGGCTTTGGTTTAAGGGCTGTTTTGTCAGATATATGTACTGCTACATCAGCTTTTTTAAAATTTCTATTTGCATGAAATACTTTTTTCCATTCCTTCACTTTCAGTCTATGTGTATCTTTTTTTCTGAGGTGGGTTTTTTGTAGACCGCATATATAATGGTTCTGTTTTCTTATCCATGCAGCTACCCTATGTCTTTTTATTGGAGCATTTAATCCATTTACATTTAAGGTTATTATTAATATGTACTTATTTGTTGCCATTTTATTCTTTAAACCTACAATCCTCTTTAACTCGATTTCTTTTTTCTTTGCTCTTTTTAGAGCAGGCCCCTTAACATTTCTTGCAGTACTGGTTTGATTGTAATGAATTACTTGAAACTTTTTTAGCCTGGGAAGCTTTTTATTTCTCCATCAATTTTAAATGATAGCCTTGCTGGATAAAGTAGTCTTAGTTGTAGGTTTTTGTTTCCCACCACTTTGAATATTTCTTCTGGCCTGAAGTGTTTTTGTTGAGAAGTCAGATGTCATCCTTATGGGAACTCCTCTATAGTAAATTAACTGCTTTTCTCTTGCAGCTTTTAGTATTCTTTCTTTGTCTCTTAACTTTGGCATTTTAATTATGATGTGTATTGGTGTTGGCCTCCTTGGGTTTATCTTTAATGGTACTCTCCGTGCTTCTTGAACTTGTGTGACTTTTTCTTTCATCAATTTAGAAAATTTTCCAATTATGATTTCTTTAATCAGGTTCTCTATCCCTTGTTCTTTCTCTTCTTCTTCAGAAACCCCAATGATGCGAATGTTGTTTCTCTTCATATTGTCACAGATGTTTTTTTAGATTTTCCTCAGTCTTTTTCAGACTCTTGTCTTTTTGCTGCTCTGCTTCTGTGCTTACATATATCTTGTCCTCTAAATTGCTGATTTGGTCCTCTTCTTAATCCAGCCTGCTTTTTATTCCTTCTAGTGAAGTTTTCATTTTTGATATTGTATTTGTCATTTCTGACTGGTTCTATCTTATCATTTCAATGTCCTTTTTGATGCTTGCTATCTCTTTGTTTAAGTTCTCATTTGGATCCCATTATTCCTCTAAGATCCTTGAGCATCCTCATAATCAATATTTTAAATTCTGGATCTGTTAGTTTTTTGTTTTTTTTTTTACTTACATTTCATTTGGTTATTTTTCTGGGAATTTATCTTGTTGATTCATTTTGGTCATATTTGTTTGTATGTCTATATTTGTCTCTGTATTGAGTAGCTCTGCTCTGACTTTGAAATTTGTTGTGGTGTCTTTATGAAGAAAATGGGCTTAGTGGAAATGACTTCTTGGCTGCCTTAGTTTCTTGCTCTAGGAATGCTTCTTGAGGGTTATATTTAACCCCCCCACTGTATGAGTGTATTGAATGCAGTTGTTCCTTTAATGTGTGCAATTATCCCTTCAGGCTGGCTTGCTCTAAGGGTCAGCCTTGATCATATGCATTAGACACTACGCAGTGTCTGTCCTGGTGGGTGTATTTATTTTCCACAGTGTCTGATGCCTGCTGGACTCCTCCTTTGGGTGCACTACTTGTGTAACTAGCTGAGTCTAGCATGGTGCTGTCTGCCACCACAATTGGTTGTGTTGGTTCTGGGTCTTCCTGGGTTGTTTGCAACCTACTGTGGGCTACCTGTCTGGATCTACTGCTCTATTTGCTGTTGTGTCTGCATTTTTTTGTCCTGGATAGTGTGGAAGGAGCCCACCTCTGTATAAGAATCAGCTTCCTCCTGCTTAGAGATGATAGTAGCTTTGTAAATGTCCAAACTTTGTAAGATTTGCCTCCACTTTTTAGCATCTTCTCTTGCAGCTTTGTGGTCTTCTCACAGAGTCTTCTGTAGAAAGACTATAATGTGGGCTACCACTGGCCTAACCCAACCAACCCGTCTACAGGTTTCAGGCTTGGTGGGTTAGGGCAGCTGAGGTTGGGAATACAGCATTAGTGGGACCCTTTACTTCAGGAGTCTCTTGGTCAGGAACTCAGTATGGGGAAAGTGGCCCCTACTGCAGAACTTAATCCCTCAGACACTGCTGGATACTCCAAATCTATTTCTTCCCAGTAAGTTGAGAAGCAGGTTCATATTGGGTGAGGCTGACTGTCCCCTCTTCAGAAGTTCTTCCATATGGTGAGCCCCTTGTCTTAGGGAGTAAGATTGAGAGTCCTTTCCTGGGGTTGAATGTGTCCCTCCAGAAAGTGGTTAAGGCCCTGGACCTGACCCAACAATAAGCTCATGGGGACCTGCACCTTGAATGTCCATGCTCCAAGCCTCTCTCCCTTTCCCCTGTGCAACTTAGCCCAGTGGGACAAGATATCCATAACCCAGGCCAGCTGACTGTGAAGCTCTACCCTGTTCAATGCATGCAAACCATTTTCTGGTGCTGATCACAAAAAGCAGAACTTGCCCCAGCTGGGCCTGGTGTCCTATAGGCTTCCCTTAGGACATTTTGCCAGCAAGGGTCATTAGGTCCTGAAATGTTGTGCTCTGCAGCTAGCCTCTGGATGTGCTGGCCCTGGGCCTCCTAGGAGGAACCTCAGCACAGACTAGTGAAAGAGACTGCCTGTGACTGGCACTCAGAAACCTTCTTGGAGCTACAAGCAATTCAGAGTTAGTTGCTGCCTCTGTTGGGCCCAGGGACACATGGAAATACAAGCTGCACACCTAGTCTGGCTTTTACCCACACTGGGCCTAGAGGAAGGTCAGCAAAAGGCCAGGGTTCCCTGAGACTCGGCTCCTGCAGCCTCTTTTTGCTGGCTGCTTGTTGGGCTTGGGCACTGGGATAAAACCATTGCTAGAGTCTAGAGCCTGGAGCAATTCAGGGATTAGGAAAGGTGGTGGGTGTGGCTCCCACCTTTTCACTCCAGATGTCAGTCTATCCAGACTCTTTACACAGACCTCAATATGTTGTAGCCACCAGGAGTCTGGTGGGTGTGGCCCCTGAGACCCAGAGATGTGGTCTGCCCACAGTCTGGACAGTTTCTACTGAATCTCTGGTGTAGCAGAAGCACCAGTCATAGTCTTGGGAGCATGTAGATGAAGCTCTGGCCTCAATGCCAGAAAACTGAGTTACTGATGTGCCCCTTACTTTCTGCTTACTTCTCAGAATGGCCCAGTCTCCATAGGTTGGGGCAGGAGAGATTCCTGAGGGTGAGGCATTTGCTTTCCCCCAAGCTGATGATGCATGGGGTGGGTGGGGGGACTGCTCCACCCAAGAAAGATGGTAACTGGAGTATTGAAAAATGACTAAACAGAGGGCTTCCGCTGGCCACCCCCCATGATATTTCTCCCTGGCCACCAACTTCACACAACTCCTTACGCAACGCAACTCAGTCCTCTCCTCCTCCCTCCTCCAGGTAAGTGACTGCGAAAGAGATTTTCTGCTTGAACCCTTTAAGATGAAGCTTGAGTCTCTGAGAACTCCCATCTCTTTCTTGCAGACAGAAATCTCAGCTCTTTTCATTGTCAAATGTTGTGTGGGCTCTGGGGTTCTAGGCTGTGGTGCTGGTCTGGGGTTTAGGACCCTCCCCTCTCAGAGCAAGCCTCTCCACAATGGGAGTCCCTCCCAACCCTCTGTAGCCGCTAGCTCCTGGGGGTAGGGTAGCTCTTTCTGAGTCTGCCCTTCCTACTAGTCTCATTGTGACTTTTTGTGTGATCCTTGGTAATGACTCCTCTTCATTTAGTCCAAAGTATATTTTTCAAGATGATTGTTCTTAAATTAAATTGTATCCAATTTGGTCCTGGCAGGTGCCAGTTGGAATGTCCGCCTACTCTGTCACCATCTTGGAATCCTTTGAGTCCCAGATTTTAAAAAATGCTATTTTATTTTAGATAATTTAGAAAAGTTAAGTATTATATTACAATTTGCTATTGTTGTAAGTATATTTCAAGTATGAGATTCATGCAGATGTGAAAGCAGTTATACAGAAGGAAAGAAAGGGGAGCCACAGACAAACATGCTCTTCATTCCTTTTCTTTATTAACATTATCATGTTCATTTTTAAAGAGTCTGAAGACCCTAACATTTTTACATTATTTCTGTTGTTGTTCACTGGATAGTCAGAGATTTTTTTCTAGAACATTTCATTTCAAGTAGCAATTTTTAGTTTCATTAACATATCCTTAACCCTTTAGTAGTGGTATTTAGTAATAATGTCTACACAGCGTAACAAAGAAAGGGAAAGCACCAGATGTACATCACACCCAAACTGGACATAGCAATCGAAATTAAACTACTGTAAATACCCAAAGAAAGCAAAAAAAAATCCCTAAACCAAACCAAAACAAACAAAAAACCCTTACAGTTGATGGAGATTGTTTGTTTAGAAAAAAAAATCTAAATTGACTTGAAAAGCAGAAGTTATGTGTTATTCAAACAAATAACAACAAAAAAGAATACTTTTCTCTTTTATCTGGATATGTTAGGCAAAAACAGATTTTTTAAAATGTTAATTCTCCTATATTCAACCCTCAGGCACACTTTAAATACTTTGAACAGGGCATAATAAGCAGACTAAAGTTTAAGTAAATTTGAAAAGTTATATGAATTGAGCCTGAGATTAATGACATGACATTAACAATTATTTAAATAAGGAAATAACTCATTGAGTCAGGGAAAATGGCAGACATATTAATACCTAGCAAATCTAATTAGCTTTTGTGAGTTGTTGAATTTTATGTTTGTGTGCTCTATTAATTCTTCCTAGGATGGATGCACATTGAAACAATTATTTTTAAAATAGGTAGGGGTTACTTGCATAAGGTTTCACAATGTTCACAAACCTTTGTAAGTTTACTTTGTGTCCAGGAAGTTAGTAGGGTGTGTGTGTGTGTTTGTGTTTGTGTGTGTGTGTGTGTGTGTGTGTGAATTGGGTGGTTCTGGAAGAAGATGAGGATTATTTAGAACAATTATAAAAGAGAGAAGTACAGGACGTCCTCAGGTTACGACAGTCTCCTCGACATATGATGTTTCAAGTTTATGATGCTTACTCCCATAAAAACTTAAAAATATTGAGACATGAGTGTTTCAGCTTACGCCATTATCATTGTATTTATGGACTATGTGAGTAAACGATTTGGTTGCACACGAAGAAAGAATACACAGTAACACAGCATATGAGTGAGGGAGTTGGCATCCCCTAGTACACTTACCTATGCCATTTTGGACTATTAAAAGTGCAAGTGTTTCATTTGCATTGTTTTCTTTGGCAACATTTTGGCCCTTATCATGGCTCCTAAATGAAAGTCAGAGTCTTCAGATGGTAGTGCTTTGAAGAAAAGAAAATCTATCATGATGGGTGTCACAGAGCTACTGGCATCACACGAAGAGAAGCTGTCTGCTGAGGACCTCATTCAGCTGGATAAGCAGCTGATTGAAGAGGAAGACATAGAAACCCCAGAACCCAAGAGATTTACTACCAAGGGTTTGGCAGAAGGTCTTTCCATGGTAGAGGATGAGTTGGCAAATTTCAGGCTGAGGACCCCAGTGATGACAGATTCAGTAAGGTCTACAGAGCTGTTGTGGATGCCTTCCAATGCTATAGGCAGATTTTGGAAGAGAAGAAGTCATGGACCTTACAGATGATCCTGGAACAATTCTTTAAGAAGGTAGAGAGGCAAAAAAGAAAAGAAAAGAAAAGAAGGTAGAGAGGCCTGCAACAGATCCTATACCCTCTACCTACATCAGCTGCTTCTTGAGATGAATCGTCTCCAGCATCTACTGCATGTTCCTTATGTGATCCTGATTCATCTGACCCAGTATCTCCAGCACCCTTTTCAGATTCTCCTGCTTCTCCAGCTTCTTCTTCCCAGTAGGTCACTCTCTCCCACCTTGCAGTGCCCCTTCCATTGTGCAGGCCAACCACAGGAATAAAGGAACTAAATTTTTTTACACTCATTTTTTGTCATTTTTTTCTGTTACTATAGTACAGTGTACAATACAGTATATTTATGTCCTTTTCCTTTTTCTGTGGCTTGGTTGTGTTTTTACATTCTAGATTATGATTTTATAACTGTATTAGCAGAGGTGAGGGACTTAGGCTAGGGCTTGTTTCAACTTACACCAATATTTGCGTTATGTCACTGTTGCAAGAATGGAACTGTGTCTTAACCTGAGGACCCCCCTGTAGTTGCCGTCCCAGTGAATTACAAAATGGCTAGATTTAGAGGCTATACTATTGTTTACTAACTCATTTGTAATTTGCAACATATTTCTTGATTATATGACCCTGAGAGAGGTCTATTTTAATTTTATTGTCAAAACTATGTTAAGTACCATAGTACTAACCATGTTTTTCTAAGAGTTTAAGATCAAATTCTCTAAAATTTATTAGTTTTGCGGTTCTGGTAAGTCAGTGTGTCTAGGTCTTTATTTGTAAATTGACAGTTTCTTTATTTATAAATTGATAATAATAATAATGACTCAATCAATCTCACAGGATGATTGTGAGAATCAAAATGAGAGGATATATAAAATTTTATAAAATTCCTAACTACACCAGTGAAGGGTGTTTTATCTCAACTATGTAGAATCCTGATTTCTAGGCATAGTCTTCAAGACCAAAATTTCTTACTATCTGTTTCTCTCCTTTTCATCCTCTCTTCATGTTTTGCTGTACTGCTTTTTTTTTTTTTTTTGTATTTTTTCTGAAGTTGGAAACGGGAAAGCAGTCAGACAGACTCCCACATGCACCTGACCAGGATCCACCCGGCATGCCCACCAGGGGGCGATGCTCTGCCTAGCCGGGGCGGCGCTCTGTTGTGACCAGAGCCACTCTAGCACCTGAGGCAGAGGCCACAGAGTCATCCTCAGTGCCCGGGCCAACTTTGCTCCAATGGAGCCTTGGCTGCGGGAGGGGAAGAGAGAGACAGAGAGGAAGGAGAGGGGGAGGGGTGGAGAAGCAGATGGGCACTTCTTCTATGTGCCCTGGCCGGGAATCGAACCAGGGACTCCTGCACACCAGGCCGACGCTCTACTACTGAGCCAACCAGCCAGGGCTACTTACTGCTTCTTAATGACAATGTTTAAGTTTCTAACCCAGAGCTTACAATAACTTTCTTAGACCAAACACTTTCAGACATCTTTAACTGATTGCTGTGCCAGTTATCGATTTATTGCCTCTCAGCAACAAATTCACCCTTTACTACCTGTCCTGAGAGTCCACACTGAACTCCTTAAGTATATTTTCATTTTTTATTTTTTTTAGTGTGTGTGAGAGAGAGACAGAAGGACAGAGGCAGACAGACAGGAAGGTAGAGAAAAGAGAAGCATCAACTTGTTGCTGTGGCACTTTAGTTGTTCATTGATTGCTTTTTTATATGTGCCTTTACTGGGGGGCTTCAGCTGAGCCAGTGAAACTTTGCTCAAGCCAGCAACTTTGGGCTCATGTCTATGATCCCACATTGAAGCCGGTGACCCGTGCTCAAGCTGGATGAGCCCATGCTCAAGACGGATGAGCTGGCACTTTAGCTGCAACCTGGGTTTTCAGCATCCCAGGTCCATGCTCTATCCACTGCCACTGCCTGGTCAGGTTCTTTTAAGTATATGTTCTTTTCAGTGTGCTTGATGTGAATTGAAGTTAGTTAGTAGAGAGAGTGGGAGAGATATTGCAAGAAGGAGGAGTAACTTTTCTGGTTCTTGAGTGTGTGAACTTTTACCTTTCCTTGCTCCTGCTGCGTGGTTAATGAATGGTGTGGATGTGTGAAGCAGTGCAGTGCAGTTCAGATCAACCTTGCTCCAGAGCACATGGTTCCCTTGGAACCTTGTATCCTGTACCTGGGCATAGTGACTATCTTCCCTCAGCCCTCCTGAGGTTGACAGTCCACACTCTAGGCTTCTCTCGTGTCACAGCGTCCCTACTCGCTTTGCACACTTCCTGCTAGCTGTGGCTCTCATGTTTCACGAAGGGTTTTCTTGCTCTTCTAGTGACTGTGGACCAACTCTGGCCCACCAGTGAAGCCATTTTCTCCGCCCTCCAGTAGGCCACCATCACACCTTTTCCAATTATGTGTGACCTCGGACTTAAGAAGGGGGTCCTTCCTACAAGGTTGTCTTTTCTTAAGCATTTTCCCTAAACATCATTTTTTTTTTTTACTTCTTTAAAACTATTCTTCTAATTATTCATATTAGACATCCCCTGTTTAAATTAGGTACTGTATAATTTTTGTCTGTTAATTGGGCGCAGACTAATATTTTGATTGATGAAGCATCATATAATCATATTTAAAAAATTGATGACAGCAACAGTACCCTACTATAATTCATATTTAATTACATTTAACATATTCATAAGTTAAATCTGTCATCTTTCTTGTGTGTTTACTGGCATCCGAAAAAATTAGTATAACAGCAGCAGGTACCAGTGATGTAAATAGCACCAGTACTATGGATTTTGTATTCAACCTCATTCAAATTTCTACTTTGTCCTAATTTCCATAAGACATTTATTTATTTAGATTTTTTTTTGTGTGTGTATTTTTCCAAAGTGAGAAGCTGGGGGGAGGCAGACAGACAGACTCCCGCATGCGCCAGACCCGGGATCCACCTGCCAGGCCCACCAGGGGGCGATGCTCGTCCCCTCTGAGGCATTGCTCTGCTGCAACTGGAGCCATTCTAGTGCCTGAGGGGAGGCCATGAAGCCATCCTCAGCGTCTTGGCCAACTTTGCTCCCACGAAGCCTTGGCTGTGGGGGGAGAAGAGAGAGAGAGGAAGGAGAAGGGGAAGGGTGGAGAAGCAGATGGGCACTTCTCTTGTGTGCCCTGGCTGGGAATTGAACCTGGGACTTCCACACTCTACTGCTGAGCCAATCAGCCAGGACCAAGACTGACATTTA
Source organism: Saccopteryx leptura (assembly GCF_036850995.1). Taxonomy (NCBI): domain Eukaryota; kingdom Metazoa; phylum Chordata; class Mammalia; order Chiroptera; family Emballonuridae; genus Saccopteryx; species Saccopteryx leptura. The sequence continues at coordinate 58,404,131 of NC_089506.1, forward strand.
ATAAACAATCCATAAGTCATAATTATAAATATTACCATCTCAGCTATTGAACTCTTAAAATAGCAAGAAACTGATTAAATACTACAACTCAAGTGGTTAAGTATTTTCCTGTATAGTGCTACATAAGTAGGAGGTTTTTTTTTTATCCCCAATAGTAATTGTTTATAATTTTTACTGTCTCTAGCTGAAAGTACTGCTGAATTTTTTTATTTTTTATTTTTAGTGTGTGTGTGAGAGAAAGAGGGACAGACAGGGATAGACAAGAAGGGAGAGAGATGAGAAGCATCAATTCTTTATTGCAGCTCCTTAGTTGTTCACTGATTGATTTCTCATATATGCCTTGACTGGGGGGCTCCAGCAGAGCAAGTGATCCCTTGCTCCAGCCAGTGACCTTGAACCGAAGCCAGCAACCCTGGGCTTCAAGCCAGCAACTTTGGACTCAAGCCAGTGACCATGGGGTCATTTCTATGATCAAGCTGGCTCAAGGTGGCTCAAGCTGGTGAGCCTGTGTACAAGCTGGCAACCTTGGGGTTTTGAAGCTGGGTCCTCAGCATCCCAGTCTAACGCTTCATCCACTGTACCACTGCCTGGTCAAGTGGTAGCGCTGAATTCTATTGCATTGGTCAAACATCTTTACTTTGACCAGAATATAATGAATTCTTCATGGGTAAAGCATTTAATGGACCATTGTGCAAGGAACAAGAAAATACTATATGTTTTCATGTCCAAGGTGCCATCTGTTGTAAGACACACAATTAAATTATTTATTTAATGTACGAACAAAGGAAAAATGCTGAAATTAATTGTAAGATACTATAAAATGTAAAAGACATGCTAATTTAGATGGTTAAAAATGTAAAAAAAAAAAAAAAAAAGGTTCCTTAGGATCAATGCAATAAGGTGACCTCTAGGTAACTCTTAGGGATAGATAGCATTGGTATTGCAGTCCTGCCATAATTATCAGTATTTCAGTTGAAATAAAAGCTACTCACTTTGTACAATTATTATATTATACTTTTCAAATTAGAAGGTAACTTGATATGTTAGTTTAATAGTGATAGGTTTCAGATTGCTTGGGCACCATGAGACCACAACACATTTCAACATCCTGCCCTTATTCAAGACTTGGGTCTTAAAGAAACCCTGCCCAGGTTAAGCTTCTGTTTTCAGATTGGTATTGCATAATTTCCAGTGAATACCCTACAGCAATCTGGATGCTTATTATTCTTAGATCTATCCAGCCCATTCTTTTCCCTCTACTTCTTGCCACACAGATGCTGATTTCATCTGGTCTTGTAGGTCTTTATGGTTTGCCTCTGTATGCTCATGTTATGAGGGTTGTGAAGTTTCATCATAGATGTTGTTCAAAGGTTTTTGGGTTTGTTATTTTTCTTTGCCAGTCTGTTCCGTTTTTACATACGAATCGAGGGAGATTCTAAAACTACATTATTACAGCCAGAGCCTTATCAGAATACTTTTGTTTCTTAAACTGTCAGTTCCAGACCATTGAATCAATGGAGTGGAGATCTCTAATAAAAGGAGATCTGGAATTTGAAAAGCAATAGCCCTGGCCAGTTGGTTCAGTAGATAGAGTGTCAGTCTGAGCCTGGTGTGTAGATGTCCCTGGTTTGGTTCCCAGTCAGGGCTCACATAAAAAGCGACCATCTGCTTCTCTACCCCTTATCTCTCTCTCTCCTCCTCCACAGCCATGGCTCAATTAGTTTGAGCATCATCCCTAGGCTCTGAGGAAAGCTTGGTTGATTTGAGCATTGGCCCCATATTGGGGTTACCATGTTGATCCTGGTCAGGGCACATGCGGGAATCTGTCTCACTATCTCCCCTTTTCTCCTTGAAAAAGAAAAGAAAAGAAAAGAAAAGAAAAGCAATAGTCTATGAAGTTCATGGCTATACATCATGGAATTTATGAAAAGACTGTATCTATACGCAAAATATTGTGCTCACTGGCATATTTCTCTTTGAGTATGTTTTATTCACTTTCCCTTTCCAATTCTCACCAGTATGTGACTTCAATAAAAAATTAGAAAAACGCCTGACCAGATGATGGTGCAGTGGATAGAGAGTCGGACTGGGATGCAGAAGGACCCAGGTTCGAGACCCCGAGCTCGCCAGTTTGAGCGCGGGCTCATCTGGCTTGAGCAAAAAGCTCACCAGTTTGGACCCAAGGTTGCTGGCTTGAGCAAGGGGTTACTCAGTCTACTGAAGGCTTGTGGTCAAGGCATATATAAGAAAGCAATCAATGAACAACTAAGGTGTTGCAACGAAAAGCTAATGATTGATGCTTCTCACCTCTCTCTGTTCCTGTCTGTCTGTCCCTGTCTATCTCTGCCTCTGTAAAAAACAAACAAACAAACAAAAAAACCCCCTGGGCTTGCCTGGTCAAGGCACATGTGGGAGTTGGTGCTTCCTGCTCCTCCCACCTTCTTTCTCTCGAAAATGAATAAAGTCTTAAAAATATTAAAAAAAAAACACAAAGAAAAGAAATTAAAAAAAATTAGAAAAACTACTTTAAAGTGTGTTCATATTTTAAACAAGATCAACAGAAATGTTTACCTGGACTGTATTGTTTTACAAACCCATTAACCTCCACAGAGTCTCTTTTATGGAGCATTTTTTTTTTTATTGTATAATCATTGCTTTACATTGAGGGATGTTAAAACAAATAGCTCTGTTGATTGTAAGAATATTCTTAATGGCATACTTTTGATAGTATGTCCTCTTCTGCATCCCAGTCCAACGCTCTATCCACTGCACCACTGCCTGGTCAGGCAGTATGTCCTCTTAACAAGAAACCATAGAAAAATTTTTTCTCATGTCTCAGATCAGAAATTGTCAGGTATCTTTGTTATTATTTAAAAAGCACAGAGACAAATAACTTATGAGTATGATAGGGTACAAATAATTAAGATACATGGCTGATGCTTACTCTTAAAATTTGATTAAAGGCAGCATTATTTTCATATTGCAGTACAAACATGAATACTCCTATAAATTGCCTACTTAGATCATACTATTCAGCAGTATTCTTTCTTGTTTATTATTTTTCTTCTCTGCCTGTAAGATTCTTCTGCCTGATACTGCTAGTATGAAGCTTGAAATGAAGTACTAGAACATCGATAGATAAGATTCTAGTTTCTTGACTTGTTGAAATCCTTTGTGTTTTCAATAATTAAAAATCCTGGTGCTTCATCAAGTCAAACAATAGAATAAACTTTTACATTTATTTGTTAGATTATTTCCCAGAAATGGGAATACTTCTTAAAGATACTTGGATATTTCTTAACATTCTTTATAAGAAATTTTTTCTTCTATCTTACTATCTTTAAGATGATGGTATTTCAAAATGTTTGGGTTGTCTGAGCTGTGGTGTTGCAGTGGATAGAACATTGACCTGGAGTGCTGAGGCCACTGGTTTAAAACCCTAGGCTTATCTGATCAAGGCACATACAAGAAGAAACTACTAATGAATACTTGGGTCTCTTCTATTTTGCATAGAAATATTTTTCCATTGATTTTTAACTTGAGTTAGTAGAAGTTATACTTTTCTGATTACATCCTTCAAAGAACAAATACTTTGACTTTAAAGAAAAAATATGTCTTTAGGAATCTGAAAAGCAAAAAAAAAATTTATGAGATGTTTTGATTTTACATGGTACAATCCTTCAGTCTAATATAGTCATGGGCCACTTAACCATGGGGATATGTTCTGAGAAATGCATTGTTAAGTGATTTTATTATGTGAAAACATCACAGTGTATTTACACAAGCCTGGATAGTATAGTCTATTACACACCTAGGTTATATTGTATAGTCTATTGTTCCCAAACCTTTCAGTTTATATAGAATATTATTGTACCAAACAACACGAGGATTAGATCAGGCACAAGAAAAAGTGATGCAAGCAAGAGGCACCGGAGACATAAGATGTATGATGCTGCTGCTGGCATAACATGGCATACTGTTTTACAGCAAAATTTCTCTTAATAAGTGAAAGCATACACTCTAAAATAATGATAAAAAGTACAGTATAATAAATCTATAAACCAGTAACATAGTTGTTTATTATCGTGTTCAAGTATTATGAACAGTAAGCCCTCATTTAACATCATGGACAGGTTCTTGGAAACTGTAACTTTAAGTGAAAGGACATATACCAAATCTAATTTTACCATAGGCTAATTGATGTAAGCAGGAGTTAAATTTCTATGGTATATTTCTGGTCACAAAAACATCATCAAACTTCTAAATACAGACCCAAAACACTTTTAGTTTTATTTATTTATTTTTATTGACTTTATTGGGCTGACACTGGTTAACAAAATTATACACGTTTCAGGTGCATAATTCTGCAACACATCATCTATACACTATATTGTGAGTTCACCACCCCATTTTAAATATTAAAATAAAAGTGAGCTATTCAGACCTTTAAGAAAGATGAACAAAAGCAAGAGAATTGTTTTCTAATCTTTTTTTTCCAGTTCGGGGTAGCGGGTGGGTGGAGCCTGTCTCCGCAGCTTAGGAGCAAGGACCTTTCCATTGCAGGTTGCACTAACACACTTCCCTCCACTTGCTCAACCTGGGGCCATTTAGATACACCAGTACACCTGCCAGCACATCTTTGGAATGTGGGAGGAAACCAGAGTTCCTGGAGAAAACCCATGCAGACATGAGAAGAATGCAAGCTACCCACAGACAGTGGCCTGGGTCAGGAATATTTTTTCTTCCTCATCACCTTCTAACAAAATGATGTTTTCGAAGACCTGTTGTACTGCACATAATTGAATGTACTATGCCTTTATACTACTGGCAGTGTAGTAGAATTGTTTACACCAAAATAACAAGAAAAACATGAGTTAATTTAGTATGCTACTATAATTGGGTCCTTTGGAAGGTGTCTATGGAGAGGGTGCCTCTGGCTCTTGGGCTACTGGCTCCTCTTGGGCTGGCCCTGGGGACAGTGGCAGAGGGACAGGTGGAGGAACAGACAGAGGAGGAAGAAACAGAGAAAAAGGAGTAAGAAAAGGAGCAGGAGGAGGAGGAAGGGAAGGGAGAAAGGGGGAAATAAAAGTCAGATAGGACTCACTGGGCCTTGCAGACACATTTCAGGGCAGCACTATGATGTTAGTATGGTTACGACATCAATAGACAGTAGGAGATTGTCAGCTTCGTTATAATCTCAGAGGTCCGCTGTTGTGACCAAAGTCTGTTACTGACGGAAACATCTTTATGTAAAAAATTTTCATAAAGCAAACATTGGTGATGAAGCTAATTTTAGAAGCAGAATGGTTTTAATCATACAATTTTCCAGATTTGCCTGAACCTTCTGAACGCTTACCTAATTGTATTTCTATTCTAGTCTACGGCAGTAATGATCCAGACACTGGTTAAAAAGTTTAGGAAAGGATTCCAGATGCTGGGACTGGACTTGGTGAGAGGTTGGCAGGGCTTCAGTTCTATGGGGAACAGTATCAGACAGAACAAGAATGCAGAAACAGAGGCAAAGGCAGGCTTTGGTCTATCAGACTTAAGACACTGTAAGGGCACCGGATTAAGACTCATAGTGAATCTCAGAAAGTGTGACTGGGGTCAAAGAAATATCCACTGTTACAGATATCCAATTATTCTCAGAACCTTGGGCTGGGTGTAATCTAGAATTAGACATCAAATGGGACAAAAGATGAACAAGTTAGAAAATATGTGGGAGGGATAATTACTACAGTTGAAAGAATGTGCCATCACCACATTTCTACAAAATAAATTATGAAAAGAGAAAAAATAAAGATTTTTATAGAAAACACAGGTACCATTAAGATGATCATAATCCAAGAGTACAGGTAAGACGGATAGTTTTTGTTCTTTCTTTCCTTCAAAAACTTGCTTACTTTTCAGTTTAGTGGCCTCTGCTTGAGTCCTTAACTTTGGCTCCAGGATTTGGACTATTGACACATTTTGTTTAGTTCCTGCGAGAATAACAAAAGGTCCTTCCTCATGAAAACTCAAAGTATTCAACTTTCAAACTGTCCTTAGTATTCTCCCTGTGTGAGAAGGCCATGCAATTTGACTGGAGTTCAGGGCACTAGCACTCTAATAAGTCTCATATCTGGGATTAAATATAGTATAAGATTATTCACAAGTCAAGTGAATTTATTGCCAAATAGATTAATTGTGAAAGCAAATCTAAAATAATCTAGGAAAGTCTCATATAGGAAAAAATAATGGCAGTCCTGCAATTAACAAAATCTTTGTTGGCAACTCTTGGAAGGAACAGAACCAGTTCTTTCTGACAGTAGCATTTTGCTTCTGAAGACAATACTTTATGACAGTGAAAATATTCTTGCTGGTTACTGAATCTCACTTAAAAGAAAAGGTATAAATTTGTATTCATGGATATACAGTTAATTTCTTCTGGCATGCTGTCTCTAAGTATAAAGGGGATAACCTAGAAAGTCAGGTATTATAGGAAATAACAGCATAAGTGAATTGATCCTCCTCCTTACAAGACTTGATTAATAAGAATTTTCTCAAAAGTGATATCACAAGTCTCCTGTAATTCATATGAAATCATAAAACATACAAAGTGTTTCCTTTCTCTCAGGAAATGATTTGTACTATAGATAATTTAGAATTATACTACGGAGAACCCAGGTATTTATAATCAGACCACCTTCACTTTGCAGGCAGAGTACGGCATGGCTTTATTGCTGTTTCTCCTGTCACAATTCAGTTTTATATGAAAATCGTGAGAATAATAATTTCTGCTTTATTTTTCTTGACGCAGTTGTAAAAAGCTTGACATTAAATTTCAAATTTTGCGTGTGTGTATGGTCTTTATAATTGCACTTGAATGTTAGTTGCATGAGGACAGGGACGTTGTTTTGTTTGTTACTGCATTCCTTGTGTCTGAAATTGTGCATGACACATAAGTAAATATTGAATAAGGGAATCAATGGATGAGTGAATGAATGAGTGTTCTAAGGAGTGTATTGGTTGTTTGTTCTACAATCCTGAAAAGGAAAATATATGTATGATACAGCACAGTGATTATGAGGAAGACAAAGTTAAAGAAACTGGTAATCTTCCCCCCTCCCCCTACCTTGGCAGGAATATGTAATATAAATAAGTAGTATTCCAACTCTTTCATGCCTCTGCCTTCCATTTTTGGCTTATACCTGGCTTAAATTTTAAATGTCGAATGTTTGTTAGGAGCTCATATTACAAAGGCAATGTTTTTCAATAGACAGTGTATTAGTTCTAAACAGAAATATGATTTTATTCAGTAGTTTGCAAACTGAACATATCCCCCAATACTTATGAAATCACAACAAAATACCCAGTTACTTTCTCGATGGGAAATTTCTATAAGCAGGAAATAGTGCATCATATGAGGTTTTAAGAAATTTTCTTTGGTTATATCATTTTTGGTTTTTACCTTCAGTAATTTAAATAGTGAAATGGAGTTAATGAGGTAAAATTTTTTCTGTATCTTTATGCATATGTGATGTACGTATATGTACACATATTTTTAATTTTGAAATATATATTTACTATGGATAATAGAACACATTAGAACTGTGGTACATTGATATCAGATATATTTTAAGCACTATTTACCATACTTTTTGCTCCATAAGACGCACTTTTTCCCCCAAAAGTGGAGGGGAAAATGCCTGTGCATCTTATGCAGTGAATGTTTATTTCTTTTTAGCTGCTGCAGGTTCCCAGTCAACTAGAAGAGTAATTTGAATATTAAAGTCTCTTCTCATTTGTTAATAACAGTGCTAATGGTTGTTAATACTTCTGTTGAGTTTATATTGCTTAAATATTATTGTTATATTTTATTAAATATTTTAACACACAATTTGATTCAGAATATTTTTTTTCTTATTTTCTTCCTTAAAACCCTAGGTGCAGGCCCTGGCCGGTTGGCTCAGCGGTACAGCGTCGACCTGGTGTGCAGGGGACCCCGGTTCGATTCCCAGCCAGGGCACATAGGAGAAGCGCCCATTCGCTTCTCCGTCCCCGCCCCCCCTCCTTCCTCTCTGTCTCTCTCTTCCCCTCCCGCAGCCAAGGCTCCATTGGAGCAAAGATGGCCCGGGCACTGGGGATGGCTCCTTGGCCTCTGCCCCAGGCGCTAGAGTGGCTCTGGTCGCAGCAGAGCGATGCCCCGGAGGGGCAGAGCATTGCCCCCTGGTGGGCAGAGCGTCACCCCTGGTGGGCGTGCCGGGTGGATCCTGGTCGGGCGCATGCGAGAGTCTGTCTGACTGTCTCTCCCAGTTTCCAGCTTCAGAAAAATACAAAAAAACAAACAAACAAACAAAAAAACCCTAGGTGCATTTTATGATCAGGAGCATCTTATGGTCAGGTGCGTCTTATGGAACAAAAAATATGGTCTTAGCTATTTATTATTATTATTATTTGAATAGTCAAGTTTAAATCTTGATTTTTTTCACTTTCTTAACTTCACTTAGCCTCAGTACCTTCCTTTATAACATGGGGATAATAATTATCAACTTTTGCAGATGTTTATGAAAATATATTCTTAAAGATTTATTTAAATAAGATTATGTATATGTATATATACCATTGGGCATGTGGCAGGTACTAAAATATAGCTATTATTACTATTATTATTATTATTAGTAGTAGTAGTATCATCTAGTTTGTCCAACTACATGCTGTATAGATTCTCTGTATATATCCATTCTTCCTAAATTGTCAACTAGTCTTTTTTTTATATATACATCCTGGCCCTGGCCAGTTGTTTTAGTGGTAGAGCGTCAGCCCAGCATGTGGAAGTCTCAGGTTTGATTCCCAACCAGGGCACACAGGAGAAGTGTCTATCTGCTTGTCCACCCCTCCCTCTATCGCTTCTCTCTCTCTTTCTCTCTCTCTCTCTCTCTGCCCCTCCAGCAGCCATGGCTAGATTGGAGCAAGTTGGCCCTGGGCATTAAGGATGGCTTCATGGCCTCGCCTCAGGCACTAAGCAGAGCTTGGTTGCTGCTCAACAAAGCTATGTCCCAAATGAGCAGAGCATTGCCCCTTACTGGGCTTGCCAGTGGATTCGGGGCATATGTGGGAGTCTGTCTATCGGCCACCCCTCATCTCATTAAATAATAAAAAAAATTCCAGTGTCTTATTTTCTTGGCTTCTAGCTTATTAGTTTCTGAAAAGAAAGGAAAAAATAACTCCTCATTATTTCCTTAAAACAACATAGCTAACTATAAGAAACTTTTCTCCTATAATGGTTTGCAATTGACATTTTGTTAAATTCTCTTCATTAATCCTAATTCTGCCACTTTGGTTCTTGATTCAATTCTTTTTTTAAAATGTAAGTGGAAAAGATATCATGGTACTCAAAACCAAAAATTCAGAGTTAATGTACATAGTGTTATTTAAAATCTAAGAAAGAGATAGTTGTGATCTGAATTTGAAGTAACATTTCTAGCATGGCTATACTGATTTTACCAAGAAGGGCAAAAAGTCTTTATAGTATTAAGGTATGTTATTATCTAATAATTAAAAACCACTCTGCATTATTAACTATGAGTTTTTAAAATTTAAATCTTTTTTATATACCCTAATTTTTAGTTCTTTATTATATATATTCCCTTAGTGGCTACATGTTTTTGCCTCACATGGATTCATTACTATCTATTAAAATCAGCAGAAAGGACTTGGGACAAGAATGAATATTTGAGAAAACCAAACACTTCACAGTCAAAATGGTGAAAATCCATGAAGTAATAAATCACCAAGCTGAAGTAACTTCTAATTTACCCTACAAAATTGTCTTTAGGCTTTCCAACTTCACAAAATTTGCATTGTGGTTTTATTTGTGTTTTTTTTGTGTGTGTGACAAAGACAGAGAGTCAGATAGGGACAGACAGACAGGAAGGGAGGGAAATGAGAAGCATCAACCCCTCGTTGCAGCTCCTTAGTTGTTCAGTGATTGCTTTCTCATATGTGCCTTGACTCAGGAAGTACAGCAGATCAAGTGACCCCTTGCTAAAGCCAGAGACCTTGGGCTCAAGCTTGTGAGCCTTGCTCAAACCAGATGAGTCTGCGCTCAAGCCTGCAACCTTGGTGTTTCGAACTTGGGTCCTCTGCATCCCAAACCAATGCTCTACCCACTGCACCACCACCTGGTGAGGCTCTTTCTTTCTTTCTTTCTTTCTTTCTTTCTTTCTTTCTTTCTTTCTTTCTTTTTTATCTTTGTTTTTTTTTTAGCTGAGACATACTCCTAAACAGTGAAGAATCACAATAATGTTGTCTGCATGTTCCATTTTAAATCATGGTTCTTTCAACTTGTTAACAAATCTTCTTTTTAGTTCAGCAACATAATAAGACTTAGGGACAGGGTGGTCTCTGCTCTTAGGAGCCTCCACTCTAATGTGAAAGATAGTCATCAAGCAAGAAAGTACAAATATAATGAGTATTACAACAGAGTAAATCAGGGGAACCAGAATTTAATCTTGGCAAAAGTGTGGATCATAGAAAATGCTCCCAAGAATATAAAACAATTTGTAATTCAGCCTAACCACTAAATATCTCACTTTACAAAGGATGTGACAAATCTTCATGTTTAATTTTAGTCCTTAATAAGATATATTAAAACAAAACTCATATGGATATATGTAGATATGCAAATGTGGAGTTAAATTTTCTTTTTGAGGTGGGTTGAGCCCTTATGGAAAATTAAGGCATGATAATGTGAAATAACTTATTCTTTCATCAAAAGAGTTATAAGAATTTCCCTTTTAAAAATGAATTTTTTTAGGACAGACTTGGGGACTTCTCATAAGATACTACTTCCAGTTTGTGGGATTTGTATGCTCCTGGCTATACTATAAACTGCCTTTCCATAGCAGCCAACAGTCAGAGTCTCAAGGCCAGGCAGCTTCTAGCCTGGGATCATCCTCAGAATCAACAGTCTTAAGAGACTCTTGTGGCTTAGTGGAAAAGAGAAGACCACAAGACAGTTGTCATGTGAGAGGGAAAATGGTGATGGAGTAGGTGGACATTACAACTCCCACCTCCCAGAACCAAAGTGGATTACAACTTAACTTAGGAACAATCATCTTGAAAAACCAACTTTGGACTAAATTAAGAGGAATCTATAACCAAGCATCACTGAAGGAATGACACTGAGCTGGTAGGAAAGGCAGAGACAAGGAAAGGGATGTCCTACTTCTAGGAGTGAGAGGCAGCCCAGAGTGTTTCTCATGGTGGGGTGGGTTTCTTGGAGAGTTGTGGGTCCTCAGCCATAAGACCGGAACCCCAGCCTGGAGCCCCAGAGACTAGAGGAGGCATAAGGACATTATTTAGCTGTAAGAAGAGCTGGGTAACTCTTTGCGAGGGGGAAACATAACTCTCAGGCTCTGTCTTAAAGGGACAGTGCAGAAAATCTTGTTCACAGCCACTTAACCAGGGCTGCAGGAATGGGGAGCGCCAAGAGGACTGGAGTTTGGAGAGGAGAGTGTAGTCTTGAGCTGCGGCTCAAGAGCCTGTGTCAGTGACTGAGTGCCCAAGGAGGCAGAGGCAGAAGGAAGGCTGGTGGAAAGACCACACTTCAGGAATGGAGAGGTCATACACATTGGCCAAAAGTAGATAAAAGCCAGCATAGAAGTGTAGCTGATATTTACAACAGCATCAGGGTCCAGCAGAAGCAGTCAGATTTTGGATTGCCTGTAGTTCCAAGAAAGTTACTAAGAGCTAGTCAAGAGCTGTGACCCCCACTGATCTGTGCCAGGTATCAGCCATGGAGGTCCAAGGCTGGTACATCCAGCAGCCAGATAAGAAGAGCATCAGCTCAGAACCTAAGAACCGTAGTTAGAGTGGTATTTTAAGGAAAGGCTCCTCACACCTGACTCAGCTAAGGCATAGAAAATGCTGTCACAAACAGCAGAAAGAGCAGTAGCAGCAGACAAGTAAGCCACAGGGAGTACAAACAGCTGAAGCCAACCCAAGAAGATCAAGAAACAACACAACTGAAAGCTGGAGGCAGACAACACCAATCCTATACTCAGCTAGTTATACAAACAACACATCCAAAGGAGCAGTCTATACAGAGACAAAATAGGAAGACAGAGAAATGTAATTCAAATGAATCAATCAGAGAAATCCCCAGAAAAAGAACTGAATGAGATGGAACTAACCAAGATACCAGATGGAGAGATTAGAATAATGATTATTAGGATGTTCAAAGATCTTAGAGCAACAATAGATGGACAAAATGAGCACATAAACAAAGAAATAGAAGGCATCACAAAGGACATTGAAAGCATAAAAAAGAATCAGACAGAAACAACAAAAACAATATCAGAAAGGAAGACTACACTAAAAAAAATAAAGGAGGCTGGATCAAGCAAAGTTTGAATCAGCAATTTAGAGAACAAGATAAGCAAAAGCACAGAAACAGAACTGCAAAAAGAAAAGAGGATCAAAAAGTCTGAGGAAATTCTAAGAGAGCTCTGTGACAATATGAAGAGAAACAACATCCGCATAATAGGGGTTCCTGAAAGAGAAGAAAAAGAACAAGGGATAGAGAACCTGATTAAAGAAATCATAGCTGAAAACTTCCCTAATTGATGCAGGAAAAAGTCACACAAGTTCAAGAAGCACAGAGAATCCCTTTAAAGAGGAACCCAAAAAGACCTGCATCAAGACACATCTTAATTAAAATACCATAGCTAAGAGATAAAGAAAGAATACTAAAAACTACAAAAAAAAAAAAAAAGTAGTCAATCACCTACAAAAAAAGCCCCCATAAGGATTACATTCAACTTCTCAACAGAAATACATGAGGCCAGAAGGGAATGGCAAGAAATATTCAAAGTAATGTAGAACAAGAACCTACAATCAAGACTTCTTTATCCAGCAAGGCTATCGTTTAAAATTGAAAGAGAAATAAAAAGCTTCTTAGACAAAAACAAAAAACAACAACAAAAAACACAAGGACTTTATTACAACCAAACCAATGATGCAAGAAATATTAAGGGGCCTGTTGTAAAGAGAACAAAGAAAAAAAATCTAAAAGAGGCATGTAGATTTAAAAAATAAAATGGCAATAAACAACCACATAACAATAACCTTAAATGTAAATAAATTAAAAAATCCAATAAAAAAACATAGGGTAGCATGGATAAGAAAACAGAACATGTACATATGCTGTCTAGAAGGGACCCACCTCATAACAAAAGATACACAAAGACTGAAAATAAAGAGATTGAAAAAAATATTTCATTCAAATGGACATGAAGAAAAAGTTGGGATAGCAATACTTATGTCTGACACAACAGACTTTAAAACAAAGGCTATAGTAATGGTTGAAGAAAGTCACTACATAATGATAAAGGGAGCAATACAACAGGAAGATATAACCATTATAAATATCTATCCACCTACTATAGGAGCACCTAAATATATAAAGCAGATTTTGATGGACATAAAGAGCGAGATCAACAGCAATACTATAATAGTAGGGGATTTCAATACCCCACTAACATCACTGGATAGATTCTCAAGAAAGAAAATTAACAAAAATACAGTAGTCTTAAAGGACACTAGATCAACTGGATTTAATAGATATCTTCAGAACCTTTCACCCTAAAGCAGCAGAACATACATTCTTCTCAAGTGTTCATGGTACATTCTCTAGGATAGACCACATGTTAGGACAAAAAATGAGTCTCAATAAATTTAATAAGATTGAAATCATATCCAACATCTTCTCAGATCACAATAGCATGAAACTAGAAATCAACTACAATAGAAAAATTGAAAAACATCAAATACTTGGAAACTAAATAGAATGTTATTAAACAATGATTGGGTCAACAATGAGATCAAAGAAGAAATAAAAAATTTCCTTGAATCAAATGAAAATGAACATACAACAACTCAAAATTTATGGGACACAGCAAAAGCAGTCCTGAGAGTGTTCATAGCATTACAGGCATACCTTAAAAAGCAAGAAAAAGCTCAGATAAACAACTCAGCCCTGCATCTAAAAGAACTAGAAAAAGAATAGAAAGTAAAGCCCAGAGGAAGTAGAAGGAAGAAAATAATAAAGATCAGGCAAAAATAAATGACATAGAGGATAAAAAAAAAAAAAAACAATAAAGAGGATTAATGAAACCAAAAGCTGGTTCTTTGAAAAGGTAAACAAGATTGATGAACCTTTAACCAGAATCATCAAGAAAAAAAGGAGAGAGGACTCAAATAAATAAAATTAGAAATGAGAGTGGAGAAGTAACATCTGACACAATAGAAATACAAAGGATTGTAAGAAAATACTATGAAGAACTGTATGCCAAAAATTAGACAACATAGTTAAAATGTATAAATTTCTTGAAACATAATCTTTCAAAAATCAATCTGGTAGAATCAGAAAACCTAAACAGACTGATTACAACAAATGAGATTGAAACAATTATCAAACACTCCCTACAAACAAAAGCCCTGGGCCAGATGGCTTCACAGGCGAATTTTACCAAATATTCAAAGAAGAACTAACTTCTATCCTTCACAAGCTATTTCAAAAAATTCAAGAGGAGGGAAGATTTTCAAGTTCCTTTTATGAGGTGAGCATAATTCTGATTCCAAAACCAGGCAAAGACAACACAAAGAAAGAAATTATACGCCAATATCCCTGATGAATTTAGATGCTAAAATCCTCAACAAAATATGTATTAGCAAACTAAATCCAGCAATACATAAAAAAAAATCATATAATACATTATGATCAAGTGGGATTTATTCAGGGGAGGCAACACTGGTACAGTATTCACAAAACAATCTATGTAATTCATCTCATAAACAAAAGGAAAAAGAAAAATCACATGATAATATCAATAGATGCAGAAAAAGCATTTGATTAAATTTAGCACCTATTTATAATCAAAACTCTTAGCAAGGCCCTGGCCGCTTGGCTCAGCAGTAGATCGTCGGCCTGGCGTGCGGGGGACCCGGGTTCGATTCCCGGCCAGGGCACACAGGGGAGGCGCCCATTTGCTTCTCCACCCCCCCTCCTTCCTCTCTGTCTCTCTCTTCCCCTCCCGCAGCGAGGCTCCATTGGAGCAAGGATGGCCCGGGTGCTGGGGATGGCTCCTTGGCCTCTGCCCCAGGCGCTGGAGTGGCTCTGGTCGCGGCAGAGTGATGCCCTGGAGGGGCAGAGCATCGCCCCCTGGTGGGCAGAGCGTCACCCCTGGTGGGTGTGCCGGGTGGATCCCGGTCGGGCACATGCGGGAGTCTGTCTGACTGTCTCTCCCCGTTTCCAGCTTCAGAAAAAAAACAAAAAAAACCTCTTAGCAAACTGGGAGTACAGGGAACATACCTCAACATGATAAAGGCCATCTATGACAAACTGATAGCCAACATCATACTCAATGGGCAAAAATTAAAAGCAATCCCCTTAAGATCAGGAACAAGGCAGGGTGCCCCCTTTAACCACTCTTATTGAATATAGTTCTGGAAGTCCTAGCCACAGCAATAAGACAAGAAGAAGAAATAAAAGGCATCTAAATTGGAAAAGAAGAAGTAAAACTATCATTATTTGCTGATGATTGATACTGTACATAGAAAACCCTAAAGTCCCAGTCAAAAAACTACTGGACCTGATAAATGAATTCAGCATGGTGGAAGGATATAAAATTAATGTTCAGAAATTAGTGGCATTTTTATACACCAACAATGAAATGTCTGAAATGGAACTTAAGAAAACCATCACCATTTGCAACAAAAGTATTATAGTACCTAGGAATAAATTTAACCCAGAAGGTTAAAGACTTGTACTAAGAAAATTATAAAACATTGATAAAAGAAATCAAGGATGACACAAAGAAGTGGAAGCATATAGGAAGAATGTTCATGGATAGAAAGAATAAACATCATTAAAATGTTTATATTACCCAAAGCAATTTATAAATTCAATGCAATTCCTATTAAAATACCAATGGCATACTTCAAAGATATAGAACACATATTCCAAAATTTTATTTGGAACCAAAAAAGAACATGAATAGCCTCAGAAATCTTGATAAAGAAGAATAAAGTGGATGGTGTCACACTTACTGACTTCAAGTTATACTACAAATCCACTGTACTTAAAACAGCTTGGTACTGGCATAAGAACAGGCATATAGATCAACTGAACAAAACAGAGAACCCAGAAATAAACCCACACCTTTATGGACAATTGATATTTGACAAAGGAGGTAAGAGCATACAATGGAGTAAAGACAGTCTCTTTAAAAAATGGTGTTTGGAAAACTGGACAACTACCTGCAAAAAAATGAAACTAGACCACCAACATACACCATTCACAAAAATAAACTCAAAATGAATAAAAGACTTAAATGTAAGTTATGAAACCATAAGCATTATAAAGAAAAACATAGTCTCTCTCAGTAATATATTTGCCAATTTATCTCCGTGGGCAAGTGAAATAAAAGACAGGATAAACAAATAGGACTATATCAAGCTAAAAAGCTTTTGCACAGCTAAAGACAATATGAACAAAATAAAAAGTCAAACCACACAATGGGAGACATATTCAACAGTAAGTCTGATAAGGGGTTAATAACCAAAATTTATAAAGAACTTGTAAAACTCAACACCAGGAAAGTAAAGAACCTAATCAAATATGGGCAAAAGAAATGAGTAGACATTTCTCCAAAGAGGACATACAGATGGCCAATAGGCAGATGAAAAAATATTCAACATCACTAATCATTAGAGAAATGCAAATTAAAATCACAATGAAATACCACCTCACACCAGTCAGAATGGTGCTCATTAACAAAACAACACAGAATAAGTGCTGGCGAGGATGTGGAGAAAAGGGAACCCTCCTGCACTGCTGGTGGGAATGCAGACTGGTGCAGCCACTGTGGAAAAGAGTATAGAGATTCCTCAAAAAATTAAAAATGGAACAGCCTTTTGACCCAGCCATCCCACTTTTAGGAATATATCCTAAAAACACCAAATCACTGATTCAAAAGAAGAAATACATCCCCATGTTTATGGTAGCATTGTTTACAATAGCCAAAATCTAGAAACAGCCAAAGTGTCTGTTAATGGACAAATGGAATGAAAAGCTGTGGTACATATACACAATAAAATACTATAGGGCCATGGAAAAGAGGAAATCTTACCTTTTGTGACAACATGGATGGACCTGGAAACTATTGTGTTAAGTGAAGTAAGCCAGGCAGAGAAAGAAATATATCATATGATCTCACCCATTTGAGGAATCCAGTGAACAATGTGAACTGAGGAACAGAACAGAGACAGAGGCAGAATCAAAGGGACCAGAGGGAAAGAGATCAGAGGGAAAATAGAAGAGAAGATGGGATCAGAAAAGGGAAAGGGATTGGTAAAATTATATATACATAACACAGCATTATAGAGAGCAGAAAAGCAAATCCTGATGGGAAAAAGGAGGCATTGTGGGGAGGTGGGCACGCGGATGTTTAGGGGAACATGGGGGTAGGGGGATATACTCAATGGGACACTTGAATATTTAAACACAATAAATTAAAATCAATAAAGAAAAGATTGAATTTTCTTTTTGGTTTGATCTGAACCATGTAAAGAAACATCTTGAAATATCTAATGGTCTCTATGTACCACTGAAAAGTGTCATCATGGGATAAGCTTGAATATCTCTTAAAATTTTTTTGAGGGAAAAGCTTCATGATATTTTTATTACTGGCATGGAATTTCAATCTATAGTAAGATAGAATGAGTCATCTCCTATACATATAGTCAGATCTCATTTAGTCAAAAAACTAATTCAACTTAACAGAATTTAACTGGTTTTTGACTATTATTTAAAATACACTTGGAGACCACATCCATCATCCAGATATTGGTCTCT
The DNA here is from genome assembly GCF_036850995.1 of Saccopteryx leptura. Classification (NCBI taxonomy): domain Eukaryota; kingdom Metazoa; phylum Chordata; class Mammalia; order Chiroptera; family Emballonuridae; genus Saccopteryx; species Saccopteryx leptura. Next base: position 58,422,030 of record NC_089506.1, read on the forward strand.
TGTACCTTGCCATACCATAAGGAACCAGGGTTCCTTGGAGAAATGGCTGATTCTTAGAGGAGACAAAATAAGCATAAGGTGAGCCTGAAATTAAAATCTTATGCTATATAAGGTAAGGAAGAACTAAAGAAAAAAATGAAAAAAAAATAAAGAAATACATGTGTTACAAGACACAAGATCCAGCTTGAAAGAGCTCCTACTAGAAATACGAGCACCAAAATAATTAGATCCAGTAATTATAAACTAGGGAAACAAGGAGAAGAATGTGTGAATGCACACAGTTGGTAGGTGAATGAATGAATGAATGAAAGCTGGAGAAGAGAAGCTCTTACCGTTGAATATTGAGGATTAGCTTGTAAATGTGGCGGGAATGCTGGAGTTGGAAAATTGCCTTTTGCAACCACTGTAGTAACGATCTGATGTGGAAAAACTCATCAATGGATATTAAATCTAGAAAATCAGAATGTTTGCATGGTCTTAAAGAATCTCCCACTAACTATTTCTTAGATACATGAGAAAAATTGTAATTACATAATGAAGGACTCAGAAGACAATTTTATTTTATTTTTATTTATTTCTTTAGATTTTAATTATCTATTTTTAGAGCAGAAAGCACCAACTCCCATATGTGCCTTGAATGGGTAAGCCCAGGGTTTTGAACCAGCGACCTCAGCATTCCAGGTCACTGCTTTATCCACTGTGCCACCACAGGTCAGGCAGAAGACACTTTTATTAAAGGCCAAAATTAATATCCCCAATGAGTGGCAGATGGACATTGTATGTCACCCTGAAAAGATACAATGTCATCAATGTAGTATTCTAACTGGAAATGGGTACCTTGAGTCCTATCATAAGGAAATATTAGACAATCTAAAATAAGAAATAGACTACTAGAAAAAAGTACTCTATTCTTTGAAAGTGTTAATATCATAAGACACAAAGGAAGGCTAAGGAAATTTTCCATTCTTAGCTTTCCTAAAAAAGACTAATTAATGAGGCTTAACAACTAAATGCCATACCTGACTATTTTGGATCTTGTATTAAAAGAGAAAATATTATAAAGGACATTGTTGGGTGAAATGAAAAAAATTAGAAGAATGTTGGTTGACTGAATAAAACTAATTTATCAATTGAATTGCTGAAGTTAGTAATTGTACTGTAGTTTAAGTGAGTAATATCCCTATTCAATATAGGAAATATACACAGATATTTAGGGGAAAGGTTCCTGAAATTTATTACCCTCAAATATTTCAGAAAACACACACACACTCATACATATACATGATTTAATTATAAAGCAAATAGGATCAATTGTTAACTATAAGAGAAAGGGTTTGTAGATTTTTATTCTTTTTACTTTTGCAACTTTTGTAAATCTGAAATTATTTCCAAACAAAAAGTTTGAAAAATCTTTATATCATAAAACTATTTTAAGCCCTGGCCGGTTGGCTCAGTGGTAGAGCGTCGGCCCGGCATGCAGAAGTCCCGGTTCGATTCCTGGCCAGGGCACACAGGAGAAGCGCCCATTTGCTTCTCCACCCATCCCCCTCTCCTTCCTCTCTGTCTCTCTCTTCCCCTCCCGCAGCCGAGGCTCCATTGGAGCAAAGATGTTCCCGGCGCTGGGGATGGCTCCTTGGCCTCTGCCCCAGGCGCTAGAGTGGCTCTGGTCGTGGCAGAGCGATGCCCCGGAGGGGCAGAGCATCGCCCCCTGGTGGGCAGAGTGTCACCCCCTGGTGGGCGTGCCGGGTGGATCCCGATCGGGTTCATGCGGGAGTCTGTCTGACTGTCTCTCCCGGTTTCTAGCTTCAGAAAAATAAAAAAACAAAACAAAACAAAACAAAAAAAACCCTATTTTAAAACTTCAACTAAACTAATTTAGTAATTGTTTTAGTAAAATAAAAGATGTTTTTTCTTTTCTTCTTTTGTTTTTTTAGAGAGAGAATTAAGAGGGGCATACAGGGGCAAACAGACAGGAAGGGAGAGAGATGAGAAGCATCAACTCACAATCACAGCACCGTAGTTGTTCATTGATTGCTTTCTCATGTGTACCTTGATCAGGGGGGCTCCAGCTGAGCCAGTGACCCCTTGCTCAAGCCAGTGACCATAGGATCATGTCTATGATCTCAGGCTCAAGTTGGAGACCTCGGAGTTTTAAACTTGGGTCCTTAGCAGGGGTAGGATTCAGCCAGTTTGCAATGGTTCAGGAGAACTGATACCTAACTTTTTGTTGAGTTCAAGGAATTGGTTGTTATAATGGCTCTTGTAATCAGGGTTCTCTCTAAGATGGGTGCCTGGGCAGCTACCCAATGTGGAAATCACAAATTTACATTCCTTTCTCTTTTTAAATGTTCATCTGTGCAACATCGTATTCTAAGCACCTGTAGTGTTGTTCTTTTCATCCATCTATAAAATATATTGCAAGTGAGAACTCCAATCAAGAAGCAATATAGAAATATCTTAATAACAGTTTTATTGTTTTTTCAGGCATTATTTAATATTTTTTCATTAATATTTTAAAACTCCTATAATCTAAGTTTTGGATACATCTTTTATTGTTCTTATTTAAGTATTAAATGCATGAAATAATAAACTACCTCTCCGTATATTGTTTTTTTAGTACTTAAAATGGTCATTAGGGCAGAGAACTGGTTGTTAAATTATTTGAATCCCACTACTGGTCCTTAGCATCCCAAGCCAATGCTCTATCCACTGTGCCACTGCCTGGCCAGACTGGAATAAAAGATTTTAGATTAAAAAAAAAGCTTACTATATTAAATAATTCAAAATTTGAAAAGAAACATTATGCAACATTTTACTTATGAAGTATTACATTTTATTGATTTCAAAATATATTATTTTTAGATGATTATGTCATTTATGTATTGTCTGAAAAACACTGACTTAAATATAAATAGAGCAACAGATTAATTGATACCTGACATTTTAAGAAAATTCATAAAAATATATTTATTTATTATTCTCCTGTAGAACTAGTCATATTTTTAAAAGAAACATCTATAAAAAATGTTATTTTTCCATTTTATTTACTTGATGTTTAGTTTCTCTTTATTTCACTTTTTCAAATTACTTACTATTGCCTCTGATGGATATAGTTAATATAATAGCTCTTATCTTAACCAAACAGAGGGCCGATGGTGGTAAAGATATTAAAAGACAACCTTTTTCTTCCATAGACATAAGATTCCCTTATCAGTTGTAACAAATACCTCTTCTGTTCATTGATAGTTAATAAATGAATGTTTTTGTAACATAATTTACATAAAAGATTTCAGTTGACTCAGCTAAATGACACGCTGTGTTGAACTCAAGGATGAAAGCCTTGATGTTATATTTTCTTGGAGTTATGAAAAATTATGGGCACTCTGAAATATTTTCATTTCATTTTTAAAAGACATCTAGAGTATTGCTAGTGGTGAGATTTTTGAAACATATGTCATCAGTCAATAAGTCCTTTAAATTCTAAGTTACCCTATATCCTCAATGTTAGGGATTGCCATGGGACTGCACAATTAGTAGGCAAATAATAGATTCATGATGTTGTGTGGGTGGAGTGCAGAGCGCATTCCTAGCAGCTGTGGCTGATGCAATGCTGTGAGAATACTCCAGCTCCCAGAAGCCTCCTGGGCATACCCAGGAAGGAAGCTCACCGCTAAAAGGAAGTGACAGCGCCAACCACGCAGCTCCCTGATCTTTTCAGCCACATACTGTAACATCCTATTGGCTGAAGCCATGTATATAAGCTAGCTTACTTCCTGAATAAAGTGGATCTGCGTCACTGAACCTGGTCCCCGGAGTTGGGTCTTTGTGTCTCTGTCATCCCCACCCCCAGCAGGACTTGTCCACAACTGGCACCCAACGTTGGGCAGGGACCTAACTGGCATCCAAGGGATGGGCAAGTGACTCTCTGCAATGGGAAACCTTCTCCCCCTCTCTCGAGCTCCGTAGGCTCGAGCCCTGCACGTCCGATTGCAGAGTAGGCGAGTTAAAGTTTGTGGAAAGGATCTCTGTACTTACTGGGAGATCCTCTCAGGTTTCAACCCTTGGCTCTGGGACACACTTCTTTGGGACCCTGATACTTGGGCCCGAGCTTTCCAGAGTGTCTCTTTGGCCGAAGTACATGAGGGACAAACCTTCCCTCACTCCTGCCTTATTGGCAATACACGCCTGCTTGACTGGTGCTTCTGCTGGGGACCCTCACCGATCCCTAAGGTCCTACAGGCTATTCCTCGTTCAGAGGAGGAGTCCCTATCTTCCTATTTGCTGCTTTCCACTGAGGAGGAAAGTAGTTTAGCCTTCAAGTTTGACAAAATCGCGGCTGAGCGCGCAGAAATGAAACCAACCGAATTGCTCACTGCATCCTCAGCTCTGTCGCCAGAAAAAGCAGAAGTCGCTACTTTCGCATTCCCTGCTGGGGCTCAATGCCCCACCCCAGCCTCTCAGATGCCATTTTCTCCAACACATGTTCCTGCTGCAGACCCATGGGCCAGCCTATACACCCCCATGTGTCTTTTTTCTTTCTGTCTGTCTTGTCTGTTTTTCTATATCTCTCGCTCTTTCTCTCCCCCGCCCCTCTCTCTGAAATGATGCTGGAAGGATCCAGCCACGGCACAGTGGTGGGGATCACACCCTCTTTTAACACAAGGGAGAGGTTATGCTTGTGTTTTTCAGGCAATTTGGATCCCAGGAACCCCCCAACATGCTTGACAGGGTTTCTTGGGCAACCACTAAGTGGTTCAGTCTTCACCCATCCAAAGCCACAGCCCTGGCCTTCTCCACACCGACTACACCTGAGGGGAAGAGGTCCTCAGCGCTCCAGAAAACGTGCATGCCCCATCGCCTGGGGGGATGTGGAGGCTTTGGCAGGGTGGGCTCCGAGATTGCCCCTGATGGGCCCCCAGGCTCTGGTGCTCTGTACTTGCTTATGTGTGCTATAGTAACTGCTGACTCCCAGACGCAGGTGGCAGCAGCCCAGGGCTCAAGCCCAGCAGTGCAAGCTGGTGTTTTCAGTTCATCTTTGGAGAATGAGGAGAATTGGGCCGGAGTTGCAATTCACAGACTCCACAAGGTAAATGGAGGCAGCTGCGGCGGGAGGATGAAAGGACGTCCCGGAAGCCAGGCTTACATCGCTGAGTGGCCGCTGGAATGGCAGGGAGTGCCTGCTAAGCTGCTGGTGGGTTTGCTGACATTTTGGGACATAGGGGTGCGGTGGTTGCCATCATGCTCTCCAGAGCAGAGATGGAAATGCTGACTGTCATTGCCATGTGCTCCTCCTTGGGACAGTGTAAGACCTGCCAGGATGGCAGGAATGAGGGGGGTGGCTGACACCCCATATGCATGTACTGATTTCCTGGACTATGACCGGAGTGGGCACTGGCTCCTTTGTTGGATGGACTTACGGATTTTGGACAATGTAAAATAACCTGATGGGGGTTGGGGACGGCTTTGCTGGAGACCCTTCACCTGCCCCGGGAAGCTTTTCCCATGGCTAGAAAGAAGGCCAAGGACATTTTGTGCTTTTGGCAAAGTACTCAGAGACTGGTCAAATGTACCTTTGTAATTGTTGAAATTGTATGATTTGTCATGTTGTTGTAATTCGTGTAATGTGCCTTGCAACCATATGCAGTACACAGCACATGGCAAGCCAGCTGTTCTGTGTTTGGATGCTGGGACCTTTGTGGGAAGGGGGTGTGCATGGACCTACGTCCATTTTTTACAATCAAAATGGAACTGTGTTTAACGGCACCTAGAAGGTCTCTGTAACACAATAGGAGGGAAATGACATCCCGACCCCTAGGAGGAATCCCCTGTTTAAGACCCCTGTTCTATTTCCTAACTAGTCAAACATTACAAAAGCTTGCCTCATTGTTTACTCCAGCTAATCTATTAGCATATAGTAGTTCTACTAGGGTTCCATTGCATAATGCGTAGCATTCAGAGGCTACAACAACAGCAAGCTATCATTCATCAAGTCCAATTGGCCTTAATTAAAAGAGAAGGGGGAGATGTGAGTGGAGTGCAGAGCACATTCCTAGCAGCTGTGGCTGATGCAATGCTGTGAGAATACTCCAGCTCCCAGAAACCGCCTGGGCATACCCAGGAAGGGAGTTCGCCCGCTATAAGGAAGTGGCTTAGCACCAACCACACAGCTCCCTGATCTTTTCAGCCATTGGCTATGAAGGACACGCTGTAACATCCTATTGGCTGAAGCCATGTATATAAGCTAGTTTACTTCCTGAATAAAGTGGATCTGCATCACTGAACTTGGTCCCCGGAGTCAGGTCTTTGTGTCTCCGTTGTCCTCACCCCCAGCAAGACTTGTCCACAATATTGTATTATTTATATACAGTTGTCAACACTCTGAAGTATGCTAATAAAATCAAATAACACACATTTGCAATAACCAAAATCCTTTTTATTTATGAAACCATACTATGAAAAGACTCTAACTCTACATATACACATAATGAGTTTTGCAAAAATATATTATTAAAGTAAATTACATTATCATATAAAATTAGTAATAGTTGAAGTTATTTAATAATTAATTCCTTGAAAATATCTTGAAACCAAGTCTGCCTCATGTAGCTAAATTTTGAAGCTATTTACATATAATCCAAACTGTTAGATAATTCAATAAATAACTCAAATATATAAATTATCTGTTTAATTCTAAACAACTAGATTCAGTATTTATAAATATCCTGATAATTGACAACCATTTTCAGTTTTATTCTGTATGTTATATCCTCAGAACTTATTCATCTTTTAATTTAAAATTTGCACCCTTTGCCCTGGCAGGTTGGCTCAGTGGTAGAGCGTCGGCCTGGCGTGCAGAAGTCCTGGGTTTGATTCTCAGCCAGGGCACACAGGAGAAGCGCCCATCTGCTTCTCCACCCCTCCGCCTCTCCTTCCTCTCTGTCTCTCTCTTCCCCTTCCGCAGCCAAGGCTCCATTGGAGCAAAGTTGGCCCAGGAGCTGAGGATGGCTCTATGGCCTCTGCCTCAGGTGCTAGAGTGGCTCTGGTTGCGGCGGAGTGACACCCCAGATGGACAGAGCATCGGCCCCTGGTGGGCATGCTGGGTGGATCCCAGTCAGGCACATGCGGGAGTCTGTCAGACTGCTTCCTCGTTTCCAACTTCAGAAAAATACAAAAAAAAATTTGCACTCTTTGATCAACATCTACTCACTTTCTTATCCCTCCAGCCTCTGGCCACCACCATTCTATTCTGTTTTTTAGAGTGTGAATTTTTGTTTTTAGATTCCATATGTAAATTATCCCATTTGTCTTCCTATGTCTGGCTTATTTCACTTAGTTCAGTGGTCAGTAGGCAAACTGCGGCTCACGAGCCACATGCGGCTCTTTGGCCCCTTGAGTGTGGCTCTTTGCACCATGTGCGGGTGCAAAGGCCAGCTTAGGAGTACCCTAATTAAGTTAATAACAATGTACCTACCTATATAGTTTAAGTTTAAAAAATTTTGCTCTCAGAAGAAATTTCAATCATTGTACTGTTGATATTTGGCTCTGTTGACTAATGAGTTTGCCGACCACTGACTTAGCTTAATGCCTTTCAGCTTCATCCATTTGTTTTCACAAATGGCAGGACTTTTCTATGGATGAATAACATTTTATATATTTTAATATATATCAATATTATGTATATTACATTTTTATTCATTCATCTGTCAACAATCTTATTTTGTTTCTGTATCATGGTTATTGTGAAGAAAGCTGCACTGAACATAGGAATGCAGATATCTCATATATATATATATATATATATATATTTTTTTTTAGCAGAAGTGGGAAGGGGAGAGACAGAGACAGAAAGACAGGAATGGGAGAGAAATGAGAAGCATCAACTCATAGTTGCGGCACTTTAGTTGTTCACTGATTGCTTTCTCATATGTGCCTTGACTGGGGGGCTTCAACTGAGCCAGTGACCCCTTGCTCAAGTCAGTGACAATGGGGTCATGAGGTATGTTTCCTGTATTTCCACTTTGCTCAGAGTTTTAATCATAAATGGGTGCTGGATTTTATCAAAACCTCTTTCTGCATCTGTTGATATAATCGTATGATTCTTATCCTTCATTCTGTTTATGTGATGAATCATGTTTATTGATTTGCAAATACTGTATCAGCCTTACTTCCTCGGAATAAATCCCACTTGATCATGAAAGAGAGAGAGAGAGTAAAGGAAATAGAGTGAGAAGTATCAATACTTAGTTGCTACACTTTAGTTGTTCATTGATTGCCTTGACCCTGTGGAGCTCAAGCAGAGCCAGAGACCCCTTGCTCAAACCAGCAACCTTGCACTCAAACTGGCAAGTGTTTGGGTTTCAACAGGGGACCCCAGTGTCCTGGCTTGATGCTGTATCCACTGTGCCACCATTAGTCAGGCTGAACATTATCTTGTTAATCAAATCCAAAGCAAGAATTACTGGCTTACAGCTTTCTTGAGGTACACACTATGAAGCTTTAAAGATTTAACAAACTGGTTCCAGAAAGCATTGGCTGAAAGATAAACTAAAATTTTTTTTTTACTCCTCCAGTGTGTGACTATGTTAGTAAGGAAAAGAAAATAAATAATGCAATTTAAAGGACTAATTAGTTTGAAACCAGATCTAGTTGTATTATTTGACATGTTGTGGTGCAGCTATGTTAGGCTTGCTCGTTGGTGTACCAGCTGCAAGTACTTGGCTTAATTAGTGCATGAGCACCTGGGAGAGGCATGTGTGCATAGCGTATATAACGCTATGGGTGCTTGTGTTCAAGGTGGGGGATTGCAGATGGCGGATTGCACGCTCGTCACTGTGAGGGGCCATTTTTGCTGTTTGTTTGCCTGAGAAGAGGTTTCCCCTGGCTGTGTTCTTCTCTGCCTTTGTGAGACTTGATTAAATGGAATGACCCAACACTTTCTGACTCCACAGTTTCTCTACTGTCTGCCCAAATGCACTGTGGACCTGCCTGGCCTTGGCTACCAGAATTACACATGTCAACTGAAAATTCTAGGTATTTAATATTAGCCAATAACAGTTGGAAAGAAAATGGGGAGAATGGCTATTTTCACAACAATTTTTTTTCCTGAAATAAATAATGATAACTTTCACTTCTCTCAATAAAATGTTGTTTAAAATGTGCCTGTTGAAATAGTATCAGAATTGAAATTCATTCTTTTTAAATTAATCAAAAATTTCAGAAGTAATATAATCAGCATCTATACAAATAATTCAAACAAAAAGTGGATTGATTTTTTTGTTTATTTTTTGATGTTGTGGGGAAAACAGCTGTGTTAGGCTTGCTCGCAGTTTTACCAGCTGGAAGCATTTTGACTGATTGGTGCGTGGACCTGTGGCAGCACCACGTGTGTGTGGTCTCTGTAAGGCTGCGGGTTCTTTCCCTCAGTGGCGCTTCTCCCCAATCACTCTCCTGAGGTGTGGTTTTCCTTAAGCGCAAGGGAGTACTTTACTGCGAGTAGCAGGTTTTCCTTTTTTTACTAGCTCTTTTCCTTTTGTTGTTTATTCACTCGCCTGTCTCTGTGAGCCTCCAATAAATTGGTATGGCCCAAGGCTTTCTGGCTTTGTAGTTCCTCTACCATCTGCCTGGCCTGAACCACCAGCATTACAGGTGTTGTTCTTCAAATAAGCTGCTGAGGCATATCCCTTGGTTTGTGCACTGTGTGGGACTTTGCTTTAGCACTGCTTCACTTGAGCAGAGAAGTAGTGTGGGAGCCTTCCTTTCTGTTTGATGCGGATTCTGACAGAGATGGTGAAGTTTCTGACTCGGCAGCTGACTGCTCTTCCCAATTGCAACAGAAGTAGAGTAGGAAGTAGGAGCTGTTCCCAGACACTTAATCTATAGCAGAGTTTTCTCAACCTAGACAACTATTCACTTAAAACAAAATCTTTAAAATGGAAACAGTAGTTTCAGTTTTGTGACTTTTTAGTATATTTTTGGCATATTTAAAAAAATTTTTTTTCAATATATATTCTACTGGAACATGAATTAAATACATGAATTAAATACTGAGGGAAAGCACCCACAGCCTTACAGAGACCACATACACGTGGTGCTGCCACGAGTCCATGCAACAACCGCAGCCTTACAGAGACCACAGCATGAAAGCAATAAGTTACAAAAAAATGAAAGATGTCAAACTTTAAATCACTGAGCGTGGAAAGAAGCGTTACTGTCTCTGTAGCTCACCACCATGAGTATGATAGTAAAGAGCAACAAATGTATCCATAGTAAAAACACCAGAACTTCAAATGAGCACAACACCTACATGTCTATTTTAAGTGTAACTTTTATTACTTGAGATACAAATAAGGCTAGTCTAGGTCTTATTGTCCTGAAGTGGACTGAATTATACTCTCTCCAACTTCCTTTGTTGAAGCTCTAACCTCCAATGGAATTGCATTTGGAGATAGAGCCTTTAAGGAGATAATTAAGGATAAATGAGTTCATGAAAGTGAAGCCCTAAACCCATAGGAGAGAATTTAAGAGATTTTTGAGAAGAAACACCAAAGATCTCTCCTTTTCTGTGTGCTATGTGAGGACACAGAGGTGGGCATCTGTAAACCAGAAAGATGGGTCTCACCAGAAACCAAACTTGTTAAACCTTGATCTTAAGATTTCTAGCCTTCAGTGTTGTGAGAATTATGAGAAAATAAATGTCTGTTGTTTAAACCACCCAAACCATGGTATTTTATTATGGCAGCCTAAGCAGACTAATACATGTCCATTGTATTAAAAGACCTTTGCAATAATCAAATGCAACCATTGTTTTTGCGAAGATGTTTAAAAACAAATCATAAACATTTTAAAAGAAAAGCATCAATATTTTTATATCAAAATAGAAAAAAATATATAGATGACAAGCCTTGGTTAAAGAGTAGAAGTAAACCAACAAGAATATAACAGTATGACAAAGACATCTTCTTTGCCCTAAGGGATGGGAATTTAGTAGAGGAGACAGAAATATAGAGAAATAATTGCAATTCAGTAGGATAGTGTATTAGTTTGTGTGTGTGTGTGACAGAGACAGAGAGAGAGGGACAGATAGGGACAAACAGAAAGGGAGAAAGATGAGAAACATCAATTCTTCATTGTGGCTTCTTAGTCTCCATAGTTATTCATTGATTGTTTTCTCATATGTGCCTTGACTGGTGGGCGGCTGCAGAGTGAGTTATCCCTTGCTTAAGCCAGCAACCTTTGGGCTCAAGCCAGCAACCATGGGGTCATGTCTATGATCCCATGCTCAAGCCAGTGACTCCATGCTCAAACTGGTGAGGCCGGGCTCAAGTCGGGGACCTCAGGGTTTCGAACCTAGGTTCTCCACGTCTGATGCTCCATGCACTGCACCACCTGTCAGGCTGTATTAATTTTTTATTGCTCTCATAAATTTACCACAAACTAATGAGCATAAAACAAAATTTATCTAACAGTTTGACAGGTCAGAAGTATAACATAAAACTCACCTGGCTAAAATCAGGAGTTGGAAAGCTGCATTCTCTACTGGAAGCTCTGGGAAGGAATTTGCTTTTAAGGTTATTCAGCTTTGGGGGAATATTCAGTTTTAAATGACCAGAGAATCAAGATCCTTTTCCTTGCTGGATGGCAGTGGAGGCTATTCTCAGCTTCTGGAGATTGCCTGTGTTCCCTGCCCCGTGGCCCCTTTCATCATTAAAGCTAGCAAAGGCGGACCAAGTCCTCTTCACACTTGGAATCTCTTTCACTTCCTCTTCTATTTCATCTCCCTGGCCTTACTCTTTTACTTTTCTCTCTGGTTTTTTTTTTTTTTTTTTTTTTTTACAGAGGAGAGGGAGAGACAGAGAGAGAGAAGGGGGGAGGAGCTGGAAGCATCAACTCCCATATGTGCCCTGACCAGGCAAGCCCAGGGTTTCGAACCAGCGACCTCAGCATTTCCAGGTCGACGCTTTATCCACTGCGCCACCACAGGTCAGGCTCTCTCTGGCTTTTAAGATCTCACATGATTACACTGGGCCTTCTCTATCTTACGGTCAGCTGACTAGAAACCTTAATTTCATCTGCAGAGTCCCTTCACAGCACAGTTTAGTTTGGTGTTTGGATAACCCGTTGGTGGGAATCTTGAGAGGGGTGGGAAAGATCTCTTTAGCATTCTGCCTACTACAGATAGTGTCTGTGGTCATGATATGTGGAGGGTACATTCAGAACTCTGAGCCAGGAGTCCAATGGCTGCATTCAAGACCACCACAATTATTCCTGTAATGCCTGTCACTTACACCAATCTTTTTGCCACTACTGTAGTGGGTATTTTCAGCACCATGACTTCTATCCCAGGAGCTTATTTAGAGGAAGATAATTTTAGCTTTACTCTTTTCTTTTGAAGCCTCCTTGTCCTAGGATTCAAGCAGGAGTTCTTGTGCATTTGGCCAGAGGGCAATCTAATATAAAAATACTGTGCAGAATGTTTTCCCTGTAATGCCAATCCTTGAAGTAATCTTCTACTCATCTATGTTTTCTCCCCTGAGAATGCATTCTTCTCCAGAAGACTCCTTGTTTCCATGTAAATAGACCTGCTGTTCTTACCTCCTAGTACATATAGGTTTGCTCCGATATGTCCGAGTCTTAGGATAAACATAGATTCAATTAATAGTGAAATCCTTGATAGACCATGCTGTGAAAAGGTACACTGGAACCTCCATTTTCCTCAGAGTTTGTGTATAATTTGTTTGGATTCCTCAGTTTATGATCTGTGAGAATTCAAAACCCTCCCCATGAATTGCACAATTTCCCCTCCAGTTTATTTCCTCATGGTCCTGTCTCTCCCTTCCCCTGTGTTTGTGTGTTTATCAATTAGGACTTGCTTTTAGCAGCGTGTAACAGAAATGCAATGGCAATGGCTCAATCAAATGGGGGGTAGTGGTTCTCAATCTAGCTCTATCATGTCATCACTGCCTCTGGCTCTTCTTTCTGTTGCTCTATCCTCAGTGTATGGCTTTTATCCCTCTGGATGCAAGACGCTGCTTCACCTTCAGTTTCCTGACTAGAGGTGCACAAGGAAAAAGAAAAGGGGAAGCTGAAGCGCCACCTATATAACAAAACCCAAATCCCCAACAGTCTTCCAGTTATACTTCATTAATGTGAGTCGTATACTTAGACACATTTAACTCTGAATGAAAGGAAGTCCTGCTAATTAAGAAGAAGAACATATGGTTATTTGACAGGTATTAATAGTGGCTGCCGCAATGTGTTCTAATTTAAACCAACTTGAGCAAACAGTCCATCCTTCAATAATTTCCACCAAAGATTGCACCACACCAAACATTTCAAGAGTTTAATAATTTTAACGAAGGGTTGAGGTGTTTTCCAGTATGAGGCAGTTTCACAAATGTCTGGCTAGCTCCACGTGTTATTCTTTGTTACTGTCATTTCATATGAACTGGGCCTCCCCATCTAATGCAGAATTCCTAAAATAATGCCTATGCCAGCCAATAGCACAATAATTTCTTACTCTGCTTCATACATGCTGCTTTGATGTAAAAAGAAAATAGATTTTTACAAAAAAGAAATATTCATGCTCTATATTTACATTGTCAAAATAATATTTTTTCCTGCATTTCCATGATTGCAGTCTTCTGAAAGTCAATATCACCATTCAAGCTGAGAAAAACTGTTGTCATGTTGTCCTTTAAAACTATTCCCTTGGGCCTCAATAGTCTTCTAAAATCCTGTAGGGTGTAGCAGCTTGATAGTACAGAGGCTAAAGCTATTACATGAGAAGTTAGGAGACTGGGTGCCCCTCAACTTTTTTTTTTTGTCTCTAACACTAAGAACAATTTTTAAGGTCCAAAAAATCTGAATTGTGAGGGTAAAAATGCTTGTTCTCAGCATTGTTTTAACAGTAGTTATATTAAAAAAAAGGAAGATGGGGATGGGAGAAGGAGCAATAGAGAAGCAGAAAGGCAGGGAAGGAAGGAAAAAGAATGAAGGGGAGGTGGAGAACATGCAACCTAATCAGGCAGACAGTTATAACCTAATAAATAGTAAGACCAGCGGAAAAATGTAACGACCTCATCCTCTTCTTCTAGATGTGAGTAGGAAGTTAGTTCTGCCTTGTTTGTAAAGCAGCAGCAAAAGTCAGCCCCTGGGAGACTTAGATATTCTCACTTTCATTTCTGGGCCACATTCTTTTAAGACACTAGTTCATATCAAAAGCATTCTCACCTCCGTCCCTGTGCCTGGGTTATCCTAGCCACCCTTCCGAGTTTGGTATCGCAAACACCACCTCTGCAGGGCAGCTTTCAACCCTTTGCCCACCCAATCACTCACACATTCATATATGCTTTGACTTCCATGCTTTTTCTGTGTGCTCTTACACTTCCTATTTTTTTCTATCAGAGGTATCTTTACATACAGGTATAATTGTTTCTTTTATAAGGTATTTAAATAAAACTAAAGGGATCAGAGATGGCTTTCCAGAGAAGGCTCCTAAGTTGAGATCTGAAGAATAAGAATTATCTAACAGACGAGAAAGTACAAGCAAGTATGCTAAACTGAGGGTACAGCATAGGTAAAGGAGGAGAGAGACATATGGCACAGGCTGGGCTGCGAGAAGTCAGTGTAGCTGCAGGAGAGGGCCTTCCTAGCAATGGTGGGCAGAGGGTGTTTGTTCATGATGGTCGTGTGTACCAAGTTCAAGTTTTTACTGAAACCTATAGAAGCCATGGAGAGGTTTTAAGTAGGGACTTGGCATGAATATTCAAGCATGGTTGACACAAAAATGCATTTGATTTTCCTTTAAATTGTTGATTTAAACATGCACACTGAATTGAAATAATATATTTTCTTCTCTGTCTTGCCTATTAGACAATGAATTTCTTAGAAGGCAGGAACAATGTTTTATTTGTAACTCTTCACTTAACAAAGCTTTCACACATAGTAGGTAGGCATAAATGTCTGTTGAATGAATGAATAAGTGAAAACATGAATAGAGGCATTTGGATGGAAAGGAAAGTGAGCTTGTTAAATATATTCAGAAATGCTATTAATCTGAAAACTGAATGGGAAAGGCTGATACTTCATTGTCTTTAAAAGATAAACTGATGCCTCCTGGCTATTTTTTAAATTTACTTTTAATTTTTTAATTTTTATTTTTTGAGAGAGAGAGAGAGAGAAGCATCAATTCATTGTCCCAGTTAGTTGTGAGATTGATTGGTTCTCACATATGCCTTGACCAGGACTTGAACAAGTGACCTTGGGAAAGAGTTGGCACCCTCAGTATCTACCCAAGGACCCTGGGATGAAGCCAGCTACCTCGGGATTGGTGACGCTCAGCTCGAACCAGTGACCCTGGGTGCAAGCTGGTGATTTTGACTCTCTGGTGCAACACTGTATCTGCTTCACCACGGGTCAGGGCTGAAGCTTCTTTTTTTTTTTCAATGTCTTGAATCTTGAACGTAAAATGCCTTTACAATATGATGAATAGGAATCATTAACAAATTTTCAGAAGAAACAGAAATGAATTATTGAAAGGTAATTTCTTCCTAATACTAATATAATATGCAAATACTAATATAACCAGAATTTAATCCGTAAACTGTGTTAATAACAATTTTGTTCCATTCAATTCTATTTTATTTTACTTCAATCTGTTTTTTAAAACATTTTTATTTATTGATTTTAGTGAGAGAGGAAGGTGAGAAAGATAGGAGCATCGATCTGTTTCTGTGTGTGCCCTGACCTGGGATCGAACTGGTAGCCTCTGTACTTCAGGAGGATGCTGTAACCAACTGAGCTATCTGGCCAGGGATTCAATCTGGTTTTTATTGATATAGAATTGACATACACTATTTTATTAGTTCTAGCTACACATCAGAGTGATTGAATATGTATATACATCATGAAATTATCCCCATGAGAAGTCTATTTACCATCCCTCACCACTCAAAGGTATTACAATATTATTGAACATATTTTCTATGCTGATTACATCACCATGACTTATTTATTTTGTAACTGAAAGTTGTAACTCTTAATCTCTTTCATCATTTTCACCTGTCCTCCCTAACTCTTCCTACCTCTGGTAACCACCAGTTTTCAGTTTGTTTCCTGTATCTAGGAGTCTGTTTTTTTTTTATTGTTTATTTGTTTTGTTTTTGAGAATCTACATGTAAGTGAAATCCTATGGTATTGGTCTTTCTCTGACTTATTTCACTTAGGATTATACTCCCTAGTTTCAAACATGTTGCAAATGGCAAGATTTTATTCTTTTTCTACAGCAGAGCAGTATTTCATGATATATATCTCACATCTTCTTTATCTATTCATCAATCATAAATAATAAAAATAAGTAAACAAGTTGCTTCCATGTCTTGACTATTATAAGTAAATGTTGCAATGAACATAGATGTGTATATCTATCTTTGAATTAGTGTTTGTTTTCTTCAAATAAATATCCAGAATTGGTTGTTGAATCATATGGTTTTTCATTTTCAATTTTTGGAGAAATAAAATGATTTTTAATAATAATAAAAAAAAGCACCCATGGCTAGGTCAGGGATATTTGGTGGAGGTAAATATTTATATCTACATTTTATGTAACATTTAGATTTCTAGATTTTAAACCAGATATACTACCCATCCCATCCCATCCCATCTCTAAGATTGTGTCTAGGAACAAGTAGCAAACAGTTTCCATATTTATACTGTAATTATATTCATATTTCAAGAAGGGTAAATGCATGCAAAAATAGTAAGTAGAAAACTGCTACAATCTATTTTAATTAACCATTCGGTGGGAAGTCTAGTTATTCAAGACAATGAATCTCTATATTTGGTGTTACAGAATCTTAAACTAAAGTCTTAATTCATGGGGAATAAACAGTTTCAAGGTAACTGATCTTGCAACCTCACACTTATAAAATAAAACAAATTTTATATATGGCTTTAATCTTTATTGCAAGGACCTTCACATGCTTTATGGACAGATTAATCCTCATAACTTCTATTTGGGAGATGGCAAGTATTGTCTTCATATTTTAGAGTGAAAAATTGAATTATCTAAAGGTCTTGCTTGTCTCTAGTTAGCAAACTAGACCATGAGAGGGAAGGTAAAAGCACCTTAAATCTGCTGCCTCTTCAATCACTAAAGCTTGGTAGCCATCTAGATTGTAAATTATAAAGTTTATTCTTTGAAGGTGTTTCCCTATTGGTTGATTTCAAAATGAATGCTATTTAGGGAAGAAACACGTTTTCTACTAGAATTTCCACAGTTGAATATGAAAATGCTAATAGTACAAAAAACAAACAAACCCAAAAAACCTTGCTGTTTCATTTTTTAAAAAATTAAATGAGTGTGTCATTTAACAAAGTTTGTATTTTAAAAGAATGTTCTTTGTGTTTCAAGCTATTTTTGGTTTTGAAAAATTAACTCCTTTTATTAAAATGTGCAGGCCCTGGCTGGGCAGGTCAAATGATTAGAGTGTTGTCTGGATACACCAATGCTGTGGTGGGTTTGATCTCCAGTCAGGGCACATCCAAGAATCAACCAATAAATGCATAAATATGTGAAATAACAAATTGATGTTTCTCTCTCTCTTAAGTAAAATTTAAAAGTCTAAAACATATGTCATGCATTCATATCACACTATAAATGTGACATGTATGGAATAAAAAATATATATATTATAAAAATATTGTAAAACCAATAACCATGTACCCACAACCCAGCTTAAGAAATACATTGCCAATAATTTTGAAACTCTCTTTCTTCATCTCCAGGGTTAACCACTGAATGATGTGTTTATAATTTCTTTGATTTTCTTTATAGTCTTAATGCATCTGAACATATATCCTAAGCAATATATTGTTGAGTTTTGTGTTTTTTAACTCCATATAGATGGAATTATAGTGTATGTATTCTTTTTTTTTTTTTTTTTTGTATTTTCTGAAGCTGGAAACGGGGAGAGACAGTCAGACAGACTCCCGCATGCGCCCAACCAGGATCCACCTGGCACGCCCACCAGGGGGCGACGCTCTGCCCACCAGGGGGCGATGCTCTGCCCCTCCGGGGCGTCGCTCTGTTGTGACCAGAGCCACTCTAGCGCCTGGGGCAGAGGCCAAGGAGCCATCCCCAGCGCCCGGGCCATCTCCGCTCCAATGGAGCCTTGCTGCGGGAGGGGAAGAGAGAGACAGAGAGGAAGGAGAGGGGGAGGAGTGGAGAAGCAGATGGGCGCTTCTCCTGTGTGCCCTGGCCGGGAATTGAACCCGGGACTTCTGTATGCCAGGCCGACGCTCTACCACTGAGCCAACCGGCCAGGGCTGTATGTATTCTTTTGTGATTTACTTATGTCATTTTAGCTCTAGTACTTAATTCCATTATGTATATACCACAATTTATTTTTCCATTATTTTATCAATTGATGTTTTTATTATTTTTTATTTTCTTCCCATTGCAGACAATGCTGCTATGAAAATAATTTTTCTGAAAGTAGCTTTCTGGAAGTAATTCTTAGCTTGGGTTCCTCTTAGAGTACAACTTGTTCTAGTTGTATCAGATAGTTTATTTGGAAAGTGATCTTAGGAAGCAAGAGTAAGTAACCAGGAATGTAAAATATAGAAAGAGAAGAATCCAATAGAAGATGTTGTCCATAATAGTCTGCATGATTATGTATTCCCCAAATCTGTATATTGAAGCCCTGACCCTAGTGTATTGTATTTGGAAATAGGGCATTCAAGGAAGGTTAAATGATGTTCTAAGAGTAGAACTCTGATACAATAGAATTAGTGTCCTTATAAGAAGTGACACCGGAGAACTCTCCTCTCTTTCTGTCTGCTGAGGATACATCAAGAAGATGGCCTTCTAGAAGCCAGAAAAAGAACTCTCACCATGAGCTGAATCTGCCAGCGTATTGATAATGGTACTTCTGGCCTCTAGGACTGTGATAAAATATATTCCTGTCATTTAAACCACCCACTGTGATATTTTATTATGAAAGTCTGAGCAAACTAAGACATTGTCCATTACAGTGGACAAAGGTTGTTTTTGTCTATGATCTTTGTATCTTTGACTCTTACCTATAAACTTTTATCAGTTTTGAGTTGTTTGTATATGTTGTAAGGTAGGGGTCTAACATCATTTTTTTGCATGTGTGTATCTAGTACCATTTGTTGCAAACACTATTCATTTTCCATTGAATTGTTGTGGCTCCCTTGTTGAAAATCAATTAACCATAAATATCAGGATTTATTTATGGAATATCATTTTATTTCATTAATTCATATGATTATCCTTTTACCAGTTCCACATTGTCTTGATTACTATAGCTTTGTAGAAAGTTTTGAAATGGAGAAGTCTGAGTCATCTTTGTTCTTCCTTTCCAAGATTGTTTTGGCTATTCTTAATTCCTTGTATTTCCATGAATATTAAGATCAGCTTCTCAATTCCTGTAAGAAAGTTTGGGATCACTCTTGTTTCTTGATATAAGAAGCCTGTAATGATATAAACTTTCTTCTTATTACTGCCTTTTCTACATCCCCAAATTTTGATATGTTGTGTTGTCATTTTCATTTGTCTGTGTATATCTTTTGATTTTTACTTTTATATCTTCTTTGACCCAGTCTTTTTAAAAACTATGTTGTTAATTTCCACATTTTTGTGGGTTTCTTTAATTCCCTTTTACAATTGAATTCTAATTTCAAAGACTTGTGATCAGAAAATATGCTTGGTATAATTTTAATCTTCCTGAATTTGTTGATGTTAGTTTTATGGCCCAACATATGGTCTATCCTTGAGAATGTTCCATGCACACTGGAGAAGAATGTATAATTTTACATTTTGGGATGAAATGTCCTATAAATGTCTATTATGTCCACTTGGTTGAGAGTATTGTTTAAGGCTGATATTTCTTTATTGATTTTCTGTTTGGATGATCTATTTAAAGCAGTCAATTGTGTGTTGAAATCTCCAAGTATGATTGTGTTTTTATCTGCTTCTATTTTTAGATCAATTAGTAGATGTCTTATTTATTTTGGTGCTCTCTGATTTGGTGCATATATATTAAGAGGTGTTATGTTTTCTTGATACAGTGTCCCCTTTATCGTTATATGTCCGTCTTTGTCTCTGATTACCTTTGTTGTCTTGGAGTCAGCATTCTCAGATATGAGTAAGGCTACACCTGCTTTTCTTTAGATATATTTGCATAGAGAATCGTTTTTCAGCCTTTCACTTTGAATCTACTTTTGTTCTTGCAACTTAAGTGTGGCTCTTGAAGAAAGCATATGGTTGGGTTTTGCTTTTTGATCCCATCTGCTACTCTGTGCTTCTTTATTGGTAAGTTCATTCCATTTATAGTTAGGGTAATTATTGATACTTGAGAATTTCCTATGCCATTTTATGTTTTGTTTTCTGGTAGCTCTGTCTTTTTTGGTTCTTCTAGTTTTTTTTTTCTGTCAGTTGTTTTTGTTTGGTTATATTCCATACTTCTTTCCACTGTTTCTTCTTTTTTTAAGCTGTGTGTTTCGGTAATGGCTTTTTCATGGGTGGTTACCATTAAGTTAAGAAAAAAATATTCATATGTATAAGAGTCCTTTGTCTTATGAGTGCTTCTGCACTCCATCCTCCTTTGCTACTACAAATCTTTATCCTCTCCTCTTTTATGTTATTTTTGTCACAAATTATCCTTATTTTTATTGCGACCTTATTGGAGTTTTTACTTGTGGTTTTGATTTGGTTTGTTCTTTGTGTCTGGTTAAATAACCCCCTTGAATATTTCCTGCAGTGGGGGTTTTCTGGTGGCCAATTCTCTCAGCTTCTGTATTTCTGGAAATATTTTTATTTCTCTTTCATATTTGAAGGATAACTTTGATGGATATGGTATTCTTAGTTGGTAATTCCTCTCTTTCAGTACTTTGGATGTTTGGGTCCAATCTCTTCTGGCTTGTAGAGTTTCTGCTGAGAAGTCTGATGATAACCTAATGGGCTTTCCTTTATGTGAATGTTATTCTTTTCTCTAACTGTTTTGAGCATCTTTTTTTACCATTGATTTTTGATGTGCCTTGGAGTAGGTCCATTTGGATTGTGGTAATGTGACATTCTTTTTACTTCTTGGATTTGAGGCTTTAACTCTTTCATTAGGCTTGGGAAATTCTTATCAATTACTTGTTTGAATAGGCTTCTCCATTCCCTTCTCCTTCTCTTTCTTTTCTCATATACCCATTATTCTTTTACTGCTCTTTCTGACAGAGTCAGTCGATTCTTGTGAAACTCTCTCAGTTTTTTAATGAGTGAGCCTCTTGTTCTCTCTGTATCATCTGCAGCTGCCTGTCTTCAGTGTCATGATTGTTTCCTCTCTCTGGCTTGTTCTCTTAGCTAAACTTGCTACCTCAGTCTTCAATTCATGCATTGAGCTCTTCATCTCTGTTTTTAAAGTTTCAATCTCCTTGGTGAGGTATTTGTTTTGTTTATTACTTTGTTTTCTGAGCTCTTTAAGTTGTCTCAATGATGTCTTCTCACATCTCAGAGTATTTTCAAAACTTCCATTTTGAATTTTCTATCATTTAATTCAAAGGCTTCCATGTGATTGAGATTTTTTCTGGAGATTTTTCATTTCCTTCCTGAACTATGTTTCTGTCTGGGGTATTCATGTTATTAAATTTATTCTTCCTTGATGGCATTGTTAAGAATTCTAACAAAAAATAACTAAAAAAATTAAAATATATATATAATAAAAATAAAAAATTTAAAAATTATTACAAGAAGAAAAACCAGTGGAAAAAGATCAAAAACAAAAAATTAAAAACAAAACACCCAAAAAGTAAGAATAAATTAAATATAAAAATAAAAAAATAGAATTCAAAAAGAAAAAAAAAGAAGAAAAAAGCAGAAAAAAATAAAAAAATAAATTTCAGTTTTGAGAGGTTTTTTTCCATAGTTGTCACTGTATTAAAACTTTTAGTCTGTGAAGTTCCTGGGCTGTCTGCTGAGATGTTTCTGTTGCAATGATATAGGTGGGGCTGCAGTCGTATTGGTGGGTAGGTTGTATTGTGAGGGCTTTCTGGATTAGGCCTTATGGCTTGGGCTTTCTGGTTTAGGCCTTTATGGCTTTGGCTTTATGGTTCAGCTTTTCAGCTTTACAACTTTATCACTGGTGATCTTAAGCTTCCAGGCTCTCCTCCCCATGTCTAAACAGTGCTGGAGACTGGATGTGTAATACCTCTGTCCTTCAGGGTTGAGAGTGGCTCTGGAGAGTTAGTTGTAAGGTTTGTCTCAGCCACTCTCAGTACTGTAAGGTGAGGGAGATTGTATCTGGGAGGTTAGGGTGCCGCAACTTAGCTTTCTCTGTCTCTGCCAAGTGCTGGCTGTAGGCAGACTGTGGGAACACTGGCTGTGACCCTGTGCTCTGGGTGCTTTGGTTTATCTCTCTCTCTGCTCTCTGTTTCACTGCTCCTGCTGGCAGAAGGAGATCTAGTCACTCTGAGTTTCCGTCTCTGTACCCCTCAGACAAAATCCAGAGAGCCCAAGCTCCCCTCTTTCCTGCAGTCCAGCAGAGAAGAAAAACCCAATCACTCCAGTGTGTCTGCTCTCCTCTCCAAAACCCACTGTAAATTCATTTTATCTTCAGCTCCTCTTTTCACTCTGTCCCACCTTTAGCCTATTTGGTTTGTGGATCTTCCAGGTGTACCTGTAAGCCTGGCTGGGGTTCCTTTGCTGCATTATAGTTGTTTAATCTGTTGAAATTTCAAGGGGAGAAATCAGGAGTAATTCTTATGCCACCATTACTCTGATGTACTCAAAACATTCCATTGTGCTATTATTCCCATTAAAATTATATTTATATACATTATAGGTTCATCAACACAGTTTCAGCATTATTATTTTAGGTAGTTTTTTAAATATAAGAGAAAAAAAACAAAATACATTGATATCGTCTTTTATATTTATCTATACATTTACTTTTATCAGTACTCTTTCTTTCTTCATGTGAATTAGGGTTATTCTAATGTTGTTTTATCTTAGCCTGAAGGACTCCTTTTGGTATTTCTTGTAAGACTAGTTGCTAACAACAGATTCTTCAAGGTTTTGCTTCTGGAAATGCTTTAATTTCTCTTTGGAATTTGATTATTTATTTGCTGTATATAAAATTCTCATTTTGTAGTCTTTTTCTTTCAGTATTTGAGTATATAATCCCATTGCTTGTGGCTTCTTGACTTCTGATGAGAAATAAGACATAATTCTAATCAAGGATTCCTTGTACATAATGAGTTGCTTCTCTGTTGCTGCTTTTAAGATGCTGCTTTCTGATGTATCTAGGTGTGGATCTCTGAGTTCATCGTGCTTTGAGTTTTTTGAGATCGGAATGTTTTAATTGTTATTTTTTCAAATAATCTTTCTGCTTGTTTGTCTCTTATTCTTTTAAGGGTCCACTGTGCATATACTGATGTGCTTGATAGTGTCCATCAATTATCTGAGACTCTGTTTATTTAAAAAATTCTTTTTATTTTCTGTTCCCTGGATGATATCAATGGATCTGTTTGAAAGTTTGCATATTTTCTCTTTATTCAGTTTAAATCTGCTGTTGAATCCACCTAGTAATATTTTTATTTCAGATATTTTAATATACTTGTTTACAATTTTATTTTTCAATCAGAATGTGAACTATTAAGAAGAAAGATATGCTCATATCATATTTTTAATCTCTAATATTTGTTGCCTAGAACATAGTGGTTGCCCTGTGACTGAATAAATTTGTATGCAAAATATATTAAATAAATGTAAAGAAGGTTCATATCAAAATACAGTGTACCATGCAAACACAGCTAGACACAGTGGATTCTTTGGGGAATTTCTATATCATTTAAAGACACTGATACTTTTTATTATATGAAATTCATCCTACAACAAATGAAAAGATTATAAAGTTTTTTATTCTATAATAAATCTTATTCTGTATGACACCATATCATAGTGATCATAGAGAAAGCTTCTGAATGAGCCAGGCTCAGTGCAAATTCTTGCTCTGCCACTTATTAATTGTGCAGCTTTGGGAAAGTGGTCACTTTTAAGCTTAAATTTCCTCTTCTGTAAAGTAAAAAGATTTTCTATATACATGGAATAACAGAAATAGATGGAAAACAATTGGCATAATGCTAGACATATAGGGAGCATTCAAGAAAATACATAATTAATAAAATAATTAAGATTCTACTAACAAGAAACCCATAGATCAACCTCATCAATTTATATAAGGATAACACTCTTTTTTTTTTAGCTCATAAGAGAAAGTGAGAGAAAAAGGGAGAGAGATGAGAAGTATCAACTCATAGTTGCAGCACCTTAGTTATTCATTAATTGCTTTCTGATATGTGCCTTGACCGGAGGGCTCCAGCTGAGCCAGTGACCTTGGGTTCAAGCCAGTGACTTTGGGCTTTAAGCCAGTGACCATGGAGTAATGTCTATGATCCCTCGGTCAAGCTGATGATCTGTGTTTTAGCTGGCGAATCCATGCTCAAACCGGATGAACCTCTGCTCAAGTTGATGGCTTTGGGGTCCTCAGGGTCCCAGGCTGGCACTCTATCCATTGTGCCACTGCCTGGTCAGGCTATAAGGATAAAATTCTTAAATAAAATGCTGTTTAATATTATTTAATAGGTAAAAAAAATATTTCCTTATGACCACATAAATTTTTTTCCAGAACTCAGGTGTGTTTTAACATAAGGGATTCTAATAATAGAATGAATTTCTTTGCTTCTGGTCTTTTCTCTATAATTGGTATCATGCTGATAGCACTGCCAGATAACTTCTCCTAAAATATTGTACTCATTTCTTTGTTAACCTATAAAGTTTTCTCCCATTGGATTTACATTCTGTATAGAATCAAATGCTTAACTTGAATTCAAACACCACATCTATACTCTTATTTTCAACATTTATTATATATTTTTCTTCAGATATTTCCCTATGCTAACTTCTCTTTAGGAATGTCTTATGCTTTACTGCTTTTTTGTTTGTGTCAATATTATACCATCCACCTCCATAATTCCTTTTTGGATCATTTCCCTAAATTTGTGTCAAGTCATATAACAATGATATTTTTGGTGAATTTTCCTGACTTTCATAGTTGATTGTCAATTTAATGCTATTACCTCCTAAAGGACACTTCATGTCCTTTTCTTCCACCAGATTGCAGTCTTCTATAGGAGAATGGTCTTGCTACTTTTGTAGATCCTGTGTGCAATACTTATGGTGGCCCTGGCCGGTTGACTCAGCGGTAGAGCGTCGGCCTAGTGTGCGGAGGATCCGGGTTCGATTCCTGGCCAGGGCATACAGGAGAAGCGCCCATTTGCTTCTCCATCCCTCCGCCGCGCTTTCCTCTCTGTCTCTCTCTTCCCCTCCCGCAGCCGAGGCTCCATTGGAGCAAAGATGGCCCGGGCGCTGGGGATGGCTCTGTGGCCTCTGCCCTAGGCGCTAGAGTGGCTCTGGTCGCAATATGGCGACGCCCAGGATGGGCAGAGCGTCGCCCCCTGGTGGGCAGAGCGTCGCCCCCTGGTGGGCGTGCCGGGTGGATCCCGGTCGGGCGCATGCGGGAGTCTGTCTGACTGTCTCTCCCTGTTTCCAGCTTCAGAAAAATGAAAAAAAAAAATACTTATGGTTACTGAGGACATATTTGTTGATTTTAAATTAAAAAAAATTTTTTGACAGAGAGAGTCAGAGAGAGGGACAGATAGGGACAGACAGACAGGAAGGGAGAGAGATGAGAAGCATCAGTTCTTCAATGCGGATCCTTAGTTATTCATTGATTGCTTTCTCACATGTGCCTTGATCAGGGGGCTATAGCAGACTGAATGACTCCTTGCTCGAGCCAGCGACCTTGGGCTCAAGCTGATGAACTTTGTTAAAACCAGATGAACCCGCGCTCAAGCTGACGACCTTGGGGTCTCGAACCTGGGTCCGTGGCATCCCAGTCCAACGGTCTGTCCACTGCACCACCACCTGGTCAGGTTATTTGTTGATTTTAAAACCATCTTTCTAAGTCATATTTTGTAAAAATTTAGCCTTAGCTAGTGTTCTAACTATTGAGAAACCATTTGTCACTTTTTAAGGAACTTTATGTACTCTGATAAAATGCATCTTTTTAAAGTTCTGTTCTAATATAAACCTAAAATTTTACACTATATTTGTTTACAAGGTGAGTTTATCAAGAAACAGATGTGTCTGTTTCACTGTGATGGTTGTCATAGAAACAAATACGTGGGGTTAAGTTATTAATTTGGTTACTTTAGGTTGGAAGAATGAAGAAGTTTAGAATGATATACTCTATGTTATATAAATATAGAACAGCAGTTGTAGGAGAGAAAAATTAATTGGGGGAAGAATAATTGCTGAGTTTCTATCATCTTTCTTTTTTACTGGTGTAGGAAATCTGAAGAGAGGAGAATACTGATGAAATTTTGTATTTTTATTTCTACCCACCATTCTCCAGTAGTAGCTGTTTTTGTATTATTCAGGACTGAGAAAAAAAATGAAATGAGAAAACATTGGTTATCTCTTTTTCGAAAGAATAACACCAAATGCTTTTGTAGCTACTGTATGTTATCTGACAACAGAAAGAGTAGAAAAAACTGTTCTGTTCTTAGCAAAGGATAGAACAAGACTTCAGTAAAGTATCAATAATAATTGAGAAAAAGTAAAATGGATGGCTACTGACCCCTTTAGTTTCTTTTAAAATTTACTTCTTTAAAATATGTTTCACTCAGTAATGGCTATGTTTCTCTGATATTATAAAGAATTATTTAATGTAGACATATATCACTTTGGCCCTCTCGCAGGTACCTTATGTTATAGAAACGTGGTTATCAAATCATAAAAATTTTAGAAGCTACCATTTATCTTGTGATGTTATATTTTAAGCAAAGCCAAAGGAACTATAAAGAAATAAACAGCTTTTTGAATATTGAACTTGTGAGTCTGTATCTGTTAAATCATAATGTCAACATTCTGCATTCATGTCAGAAAACTTATATTTAATCAGGATCCTTATATTTGAACCTCTATTACACAGTGTGTCAGGTAACAATTACATTCTTTATCAGGATGTATTTACCATGCATAGATTCCTTCCAGACCCTCGGAGGGTTCCTAGTATTGAGTCACATGGTCACATATTTTTGTTGAATTTGCAAAAGTTATTTTAATTGCACTCAGTTAGGTTGCTATCACTTTGTATTCATATATTCTCTACTCTCTGTCATACCTTCCCTTGCTGATGGTAGTAGAATCACCATGGGTATTGTTGGGATTCAGCTGAAGGGAAGTTCAGTGTCAAATGTATATGGTTTGAGTGTAGTGGAACATATACATTTTTGTGGTTCACAGTCTCTTTTATATATAGTCATTATTTTTAGTTATCCTACAATAGGAAACATTTCCAAAAACATACTGTTTACTGGTGACTTACCTGGTATCATGAAATAAAGATTTAGGTCCAGACATTCTAAAATGATGAGTTAGTCCCATGACATTTGCCATTGAACCTGTATGAGAAGTGAGGACAAAAAAGTGTTTAAATGTATGGAGCTGGAAGCTAATCTGGGAGAAATTTTTTTCTGTTTTTCATACATATAAATTATAAGCAGGGAGTTGGTTATTACCAACATCTGGTTAAAATAGATATTTTCTCTATCAGAAAATGCATTGTATAAAGTTAAAAATGCAGCATATAAATTTATTAATGTAGTATATGGAATTATTAATGCATCATGTATATATTTTCTTTCTGCAGGAATCACAGAAAAATGATTAGAATATCTGATTGCAGAGCACAAATCTGTGAGTACTATAAAAACTGTATGTGTATGAAGTCATGTGTTTTTGTGCATCCTAACTTCAATAGTAAAAACAAATTTTATTTATTTATTTATTTATTTATTTATTTATTTATTTATTTATTACAGAGACAGAGAGAGAGTCAGAGAGAGGGATAGATAGGGATAGACAGACAGGAACGGAGAGAGATGAGAAGCATCAATCATTAATTTTTCGTTGCAACACCTTAGTTGTTCATTCATTGCTTTCTCATATGTGCCTTGACTGTGGGGCTACAGCAGACTGAGTAACCCCTTGCTCAATCCAGCAACCTTGGGCCCAAGCTGGTGAGCTTTGCTCAAACTAGATGATCCCGCGCTCAAGGTGGCGACCTTGGGGTCTCGAACCTGGGTCTTCTGCATCCCAGTCCAACACTCTATCCACTGTGCCACCGCCTGGTCAGGCAAATTTTATTTTTTATGATGATTTTTATTTATTGATTTTAGTGAGAGAGGATAGGAAAGAGATAGACAGGAACATCAATCTGTTCCTGTATGTGCCCTGACTGGGGATTGAACCATCAACCTCTGCCCTTCAGGACAATGCTCTAACCAACCAAGCTATCAGGCCAGGGCTAAAAAGAAATTTTAATTAACCAGCTAAAAGAAAGATTGAATTGTTTCTCTTTTGTCTCTATATAAAATGAATAGGAACATAGTCATATGAAGATGTACAATGTAGGGAGTATGAAAGTGGGTTAGAAAATAAAAAAAATTCTACATTTTGAATTTTTTTATGTTTGTGATATTTTTCAGTTTTTAAAAATTTGTTGTGATTTTTTTTATCATTCTGTAAAAATGTTATCTTGAGTGCCTAATTTTGTTTTTCTTAAAAGTGTCCCCAAAATATTTACATATAAGCTTAAGCTTCTCCACAAAGTCTTGTTTTGCCTCTATACAATATGACAGTTAAAACTTCCAATCACGTTAGTTTAAAAAATCAGATGAGTCACTCAAACAGTTTTTTAAATGTATAGAAACAACATAAAAATTCTTAATATACTTTACAAGTCACTCATTTTTTTTCTAAGAACAATAATCCTAGTTCTTTAAACTTTATGTATTTTATTTTGTACATTGTCCTGGTCCAATAGAACTTTCTGTGATGGTAGAAATGTACTACATCTATTCTATGGCTATTGAGCACTAGTAATTTGGTTAAGAAATTGAAATATGAATTTCATTATATTTTAATTAATTTACATTTACATCAGCATTGCTACACATGGCTAGCAGTTCCCATATTGGACACTAGAGTTTATATTTTTAAATCAACCTATAGATAAATTTCTCCTGTCTTATCTGCATCTCTGTGAACTCATTAAATGTAGATGGTTATGTCTTTATGCAGTGAAGTCTAACTCATGTCTAACATAAATATATTATTCAGAAGTTTGTGTGTTTCTTTTGGGTGTGTGTGCATTTTAAATAATTTTTTAAATTAAATATTCTTATATTTTGATAATGCTGTGGGCATTTTTATAAGAAGGTCTTTATTGTTGGCACATGCTGGAAAACAAAAAGATTTTTGGAAATTTCTCTTTCAAACATACTTTTCAATATGATAAAGCAATATATCAATGCTTTATTTGGGATAAAAGTTGCATAGAACACACTCAATAATGCATTCTGCTTGCCTTTAAAAAGCTGTGCTTACTAGAATGAGCTTGACAAAAATTCAACATATTCAACAAATGGAAACTTTCTGCTATCTCAGAATTAATTTAACAGCTACAGCCAGGTATTTCATTTGTCCTGTAAGTTTAGAGTGATACCCAAGGCAAATGCAGTCATGGCCTGACCCTGGAGGATGACTGTTTACACCCAAGAGCAATTCCTGGAATGTAGCAAGAAACCACATGTGATCATATAGCTGAGCTGGATATTTCCTAAGGCTTCCCTTTGGAGTAATGGCTGCTTTTCATTCACCTTTAGGCACAGAAAAAACACTCTGAAAACCATACAGAAGAAAATACCTAACACAAATATGACTTCCCCATGTATATGATTTTTTTAATAGGAAAATCTGCTGAAAACCAGTATAACAAACAAAACTTCAGACAAATTGAAAGAGGTCTAGATATTGAGGGCCAGTATACCATAAAATTATGCATAAATTCAATATTAGTGTCGAAATAATTCTCAATCTTTAGGGCCACAAAAATTTATAGACCCCGACAAATTTGATTCAACACATTTTTATCATTAATTGCTCTCTATTTTTATACTGTCCTTGGATTTTTGTCTGTTGTTTTCATGCCACTGGATTGCTATGATTTTTATGCAATGATTTCTCTAAAATATACTGTGTGTACAGAATGCTACCTATAGGGATAAAACTGAAATAGTTAGACCACAATCAAAGTATTGTCCACTTAGTTTATTATGTCCTTAGGCAAGTAAATAATATGTTTCTTCATTTTTTAAAATTTAGAATGAAACAGTGCTTGGTGCATACCAATTCAGTGTACTTAAAAACAAAGTCAAAACCACAAAGTAATAAAAGCTTTTTTGGAAGCCCAGTATGATGTAATGTTATCTTTTGATTTTTAGATTCTCAGAGTGTGAACATTTAACTTTAATGGAAGAATTAGCAGTTTGTAGGGAAATATAATCACTTTCATCAAACTTCAGTATTTATATAAGAGAAAATCTTGGGAACTACCCCAATGTCCATCAATAGCTGAATGTAGAAATAATTGTGATATTCATACAAAGAAAATTATTTACATGCCACAACATGGATCAATTCCAAGGTAATTGTGATGAGTGAAAGAAGCCAGGGAAGAAAGCTCCTATTTATATAAAATTTTATTTTTATTTGTAAATATAAATATATGTAGCTTATGTAAATTTCTAAAAAAAAATACATCTTACTCTATAGTGACAAAAAGCAGATTAATGGTTGCTCAGGCCTCAGATAGAGTAGGATATGGGAAGAGGTAAGTGAAGGAAAGACTATAAAAGGCCAATAGAAAACTTTTGATGGTCATACATATGTTAATTATCTGAATTGTGGTGATAGTTTCACAGCTGTCTATAATTTATCACATTGTACACTTTAAATAAATGCAGTTAATTTTATGTCAATTTTATCTCAATAGAGCTGTTTAAAACTTATTTTAAAAATTAAAAAATAGTGCTCTAAAATTATTGGCCTCTCAAAAATAAAGACCTATGTCCAAGAATTTTTATAGTTTCATAAAAGAGATTATGTGAAGTCTCAGTAAATACTGAATAAAATAGAAGAGATACATCAAATAAACAAACAATCAGTTTCCAAATGAGTAATCACAGAAACAAGGGGGGAGAAGTACAACAGATGGTATCACCTCCCGGTGTCTGCAAATAACATCAATCTTCATTTATTTGCTAAAGCAAAGTACTTGAGCATCCTCCTGGACTTACTCTTTTCCTTGCTCTTTCATTCAATGAGTTGCAATTTCTTTTCTATCCTATACTAGATATACTCTAAATGTATCTTATATTTGTCCTGTTTTCTCTGACTCATCATCCACTGCTTTGGTCAGATGCTCATTATTTCCTGTCTACAAGTATAGTCATGTGCACCTTAACGACAGTGTCTTCAGGTGACTTTGTTGTGGGAACGTTATGGAGTGCACTTTACAAACCTAGATGGTATAGCCTACTACTGTAATTGTATGTGCTATACTTCTATATGACTGGCAGTGCAGTAGGTTGATCTATACCAACATCACCATAAAAACGTGAGTAAATGCAGGGTGCTACTATAACTGGGTCCTCAGGAAGGTGTCTGACTATTGGAGGGGGTGCCTTCTGGCCCTTGGGCCACTGGCTCTTCGAGGACTGACCTTGAAAGCACCGACAGAAAGACAAGTGAAGAGACAGACAGAGGAGGAAGGAGAGAAGGAAGAAGGAGGTAGCAGTGATTTCCAGGGAAAGTTAGGTAGGACAGGACAGGCTACCTCGAAGACACACTCCTAGCAGGCTCTAGGAGGTTAGGACAGCTACTGGGTCACTGGGCAATAGGAGTTTGTCAGCTCTGTTATAATCTTATGGATTCACTGTTGCATATCTGATCTGTCATTGTGAATCATCCTTAAGTGGTGCATGACAGTACTTTTTAAGTAGTCTTGAAACCAAGGGTCATTATGACTTTGATTAAATTTAACTTTAAATTCTAGCTCTAGAAATCATATCTCTCTCTCTGCCTATACCCCTCAGAGACCTAGCCTTTCCTCAGGATAATCAGCATCCCCTGAGGCAGCAGAAAACAGGATCCTGGACTTAATGATTACAATCCCAAGATCCAGACCTCTGGCAGACTAAGATAACATCTAGACTTAAATTGTGTTCCAGCTCCTGAGCCTTGAGGTGAAACCCTCTCGAGCCCAGTTACATTTCCATGAACCCAGACAAAGGGATACCAGAACCAGCCTCAAAACTGTTCTCAAGACCTGCAGAAATGATTTGTTTCCCTTACCTCACCTCTGATCAGTCAGTTCCCAGCACAACCCCGAACCCCTAGCCTAGGGTGTCTTGTGACATTGCCTTATATAATCTGCAATTTAGACACCATCAGGGAGTTTAGGCTTTTGAGCATTAGCTTCCTGTTCGCCTGGATGGTGCCTTTCGTCAATAGAGCCAATATTTCTCCACTGCAATTCTCCGTGTTGAGTGTTTGGTTCTGTTAGCTTCAGGTGACCAAACTCTTTCTGGTCTACAAATTTCCAGTCTTCTTTCCTTCCAACCCATCCTCTCTGCATCAAAGGGGAAGAGTTACCTGTAGATGCCAGTGAAACAAGCACCTCCTAAAAGCAAGCAAGAGAGTTCTAGCTGTAGGAGGCCAGGTGACAAGAGCTGTGACCTTTGGTAACGTAACACAGCCATTGCTGATTCATGGCTTGGAAGGAAACAGGGAAATAAATACTGAGCTCATATTCCTCTTCTCCCTTCAGTCTCCTGTCACTACCTTGTATTGGCCAAACCCAAACTGAGAGTCAAAGAGCCCATGGAGGTCATTCTTTCAGGGCACAGAGTACAGTGGAAAAGGGGAAGAATAAATCTGGAAAGGGAAACAGAGACTATATTAGCACATCCTTCTAAAATATAAGATTGAGTATATTATTCCCTTAAGAAAATAACTTTGTGTGTGTTTTCAGGCTAGAGAAAACCTTTGCCCTTCCTTTCAAAACTGAAAGGTAACACTTTGTTCATATCAGTAACATTTATTTGTAGGAAAAATTATTTGTTGAATTTAGCAAATGATAGTTATAATTTTTTTTTTTTTTTTGTATTTTTCTGAAGCTGGAAACGGGGAGAGACAGTCAGACAGACTCCCGCATGCGCCCGACCGGGATCCACCCGGCACGCCCACCAGGGGCAATGCTCTGCCCACCAGGGGGCGATGCTCTGCCCCTCTGGGGCATCGCTCTGTTGCGACCAGAGCCACTCTAGCGCCTGGGGCAGAGGCCAAGGAGCCATCCCCAGCGCCCGGGCCATCTTTGCTCCAATGGAGCCTTGGCTGCGGGAGGGGAAGAGAGAGACAGAGAGGAAGGAGAGGGGGAGGGGTGGAGAAGCAAATGGGCGCTTCTCCTGTGTGCCCTGGCCGGGAATCAAACCCAGGACTTCTGCACGCCAGGCTGATGCTCTACCACTGAACCAACCAGCCAGGGCCTGATAGTTATAATTTAATATGTGCCTACTATGTGATAAGAACTGTCATATATATGTATGTATAATATGTATGTATAATATATATAGATTTATATGTATATATAAAATGAGAATATGTTAATATATATATATATTCTCATTTAATCCTCTCAGTAGCTCTGAGAAAAAAGATGTTATTGTCATTACTAATAAGAAAGCTCATCATCTTTATAATAGTATCATATTATATATGCACAGTCAATAATCTTATATGAATTCACTATTTATAAGGAAGAAGACAGAAAGTAAAATGACAGTTTAAATAATATGGATGATTCCACCTGATAGTCTTTTTTTTTTTTTTTTTTTCAGAGTCAGAGAGAGGGATAGATAGGGACAGACAGACAGGAACGGAGAGAGATGAGAAGCATCAATCATTAGTTTTTCGTTGTGACACCTTAGTTGTTCATTGATTGCTTTCTCATATGTGCCTTGACCATGGGGCTACAGCAGACCGAGTAACTCCTTGCTCAAGCCAGTGACCCTGGGTCCAAGCTGGTGAACCATGTTCAAACCAGATGAGCCCGCACTCAAGCTGGTGACCTCGGGGTCTCGAATCTGGGTCCCCCACATCCCAGTCCAACGCTCTATCCACTGCGCCACTACCTGGTCAGGCTAGTCTATTCTTAATATTAGTGAAAACTTTGATTTCACTCATTTTGTACAATGTGATACTTAAACACACACCAGCTAATTTATCTGGTACTTTAATGAAAGAAACATGGCGGAAAGAAAAGCAGTTATGACTCCAAGGGTACTTTCCACCTATTCACTGATTTTAAATCCTAAACCTTTGATAAAATGACTTTACTCTTAAGAATTAGAGCATAGATTAAAATACAGGCTGCTTATAAAAGCCTGTCTGATGAAAACTTCCTTGCTTTTTTCATTATCATATATAGCCTCACTAAATAAAAGGATAAAAGCTGTCAACTTTTTTGTCTTTCTCCCTGCAGAATTGGAAGGTGGAGAGTATTTCTTGTTTTCTGTTTGCTGATACTTAATATTTTTGAGTGCCTGCAATTTGAAAGGCAATAGATATATAATATATCTTGCCATTGTTTTTTATTAGCATGGTTTTTATGAAAGGGTAAACTTTAAAGCAGTATTCATATTTCAGTATGTAGAAATGTCAAATTTTCTATTGGATATAAAAAGTTTATTCCTATAACATAAAAAATATATTTTTAAATAATTTCAAGACTAGTAGCAATTGTTTTCTCTTGCTGTTAGTATTTTTTGTCAAAACATTGTGCAGAAATATTTAGTGCTCATAATCTGAGATTGTTGGAGATCCAAATAGATACATTTTTATAACAGACTACTTTTTTTCTGAGATAGTTTTAATAAATAATGTATTCTAGTTTCAGTAATCATATTTTTCTTTTTGAGTCCACCCACTGCTTTAAAAATTCCTTTTAAGATATAAGACACATATATTTCTATCATAACTACTTGTTTGAAAATGTTATTTTTATATTAATTTGGAAATACATGTATTTTTATTATTTGTATTTTGAAGATGCCTTAAATATATCTGCAAATAATAGACATTCAGTAAATGTCTGTTGAATGAATGAATGAATTTTCTAAATGACAATTTAAAAAATTTATTCTGAATTTTCATCATAGTTGACATAGAAAAAACTATAATGTTATATTGAGATGAGATAAACTTCTAATATATGGAGTTGTGATCATTATAACTTATACCTTAAAATAAAAGGTATTTATTTTAAGCAGGAAACAACAAAGCAATAAATGACTGAAAGCACAAATTGGGCTGAATCAGTAGCAGTAGTACTGTGTTTGCTGTGCATAATAAGTTTTTTAAGAGTTTTTGAGTTAACATTTTTTAAGTTTTATTATTTAATATAAAAATTGGGATTTCTGAATGTTCTTAAAATCTGAAGACAAGCCAACACTACCTCTATTTCTAAAGGCAAATTAGTTTTAGCACCTTTTAGGTCTGACTATGGGTGCTCCTTATTTCATCCGAGTCCCCAACTCTCATGCAGTGCCTGCGTATTCACTTAAATTATTTGGTCCGCCTCATCTTTTATGTCAGTCACCCGGGGATTGGGGCTGAATGAAAAGAGTTCATACTGCATGGCTTTAAGAGAATCAGTTTTTATATTCTAACATTCTGATATTCTTTCCTAATATTAGTCTGCCTGAGCTCAAATTACCCTTCTTCCACTATACAGAAGAAAGACATGCCCTCTCTTATCCCAAATGTAATCATGGAGTAATGCTCTGTATATAAAATCTAGGGAGCTTGAAACAAAACCCAACCCTCCTCTAATGACTGACCAAAGCACCACAGACCTGAGAAGCTGCTTGTCCCTCTGTCCTATATATATTTAGGTTCCCAGCAAAGTCTGACATTAGAAATGAAATCTATTTATGAAGCTTAAAATTCAGATAAATCAAGAATAAGGTGGTGACAATTTTTATTTCATTTATTTATTAATTAATTTTTAAAATTTATTGGACAAATGTGAGCCTCTTGAGGGGAAGTCTCTTGAGTATGCAATTAAGGAGCACTTGTAAAAATATTAAATGCTTTCAAAAAAGCTTTTTATTTATTTAGGTTTTTGGGATATAAATGTAAAATTATTTTAGAAAGTGTTGTAAATGTGAAATTATTTTCAGTCAATCCTAATTGTCATCTTATTTCATATTGCTACCTGGGTTTGATTTTAGCAACACATACCTTTTTCTTTTATAAATAAAAAAATATAATCATACATTCCAACCAAATTAATGACTTTAGTTTGGATTTTGATAGTTGATTCTTATTTTTAATTATTCTCTAAATCTGAACAGCAGAATTTAGTATGTGCACACCTACATGTTAACTAGTGGTATAATTTAAAAACTTCTCCTACAGGGATCATAAGATAACAAGACAATCACCTATATAGTAGAAGAAAATCTCCATTTATTTTAAGGACAGATTTGGAATTTGAGTTACTTGTGCTTTTTATTCACTAATTTCTAGCCTAGTGGTTATTTTTTTTGAAATGAAATTATTTTCTTAAGTAAACAATGATACACTAAAAAAAAATACAGATAGTAACTTATAATATTAAAATGTTTAAAAGAAGAACAACCTAAAAAGTACAGAACAGAAAAAAAGATAACTTAAGTATATATAGAATTATGTTTGCGAGTTGTTAAGAACCAGTTTGTCAGCCCTGGCCGGTTGGCTCAGTGGTAGAGCGTCGGACTGGCGTGCGGAAGTCCCGGGTTCGATTCCCGGCCAGGGCACACAGGAGAAGCACCCATCTGCTTCTCTACCCCTCCCCCTCTCCTTTCTCTCTGTCTCTCTCTTCCCCTCCCGCAGCTGAGGCTCCATTGGAGCAAAGATGGCCCGGGCGCTGGGGATGGCTCCTTGGCCTCTGCCCCAGGCGCTAGAGTGGCTCTGGTCGCAAGGGGTGACGCCCCGGAGGGGCAGAGCGTTGCCCCCTGGTGAGCCTGCCAGGTGGATCCCGGTCAGGCGCGTGCGGGAGTCTGTCTGTCTCTCCCCGATTCCAGCTTCAGAAATAAATAAATAAATAAAAATAAAGAACCAGTTTGTCTAAACTATTGGTAACAATGAAAAAAAAAATCAGTTCTTTAATGGATTTTTAAAAAATTATCTGTTTTTGGAACATAAATTGTATTGACAAAGTTGTTTGTCATGTTAATACAACTTGATTTGGGCCCTGGCCGGTTGGCTCCACGGTAGAGCGTAGGCCTGGAGTAGGGGGAACCCAGGTTCAATTCCCGGCCAGGGCACATAGGAGAAGCGCCCATTTGCTTCTCCACCCCCCCCCCTCCTTCCTCTCTGTCTCTCTCTTCCCCTCCCGCAGCCAAGGCTCCATTGGAGCAAAGATGGCCCCGGCGCTGGGGATGGCTCCTTGGCCTCTGCCCCAGGCGCTAGAGTGGCTCTGGTCGCGGCAGAGTGACGCCCCAGAGGGGCAGAGCATCACCCCCTGGTGCGCAGAGCATCGCCCCTGGTGGGCGTGCTGGGTGGATCCCGGTGGGGAGCATGCGGGAGTCTGTCTGACTGTCTCTCCCCATTTCCAGCTTCAGAAAAATACAAAAAAAAAAAAAATACAACTTGATTTGAAGCAATGTGTTTTGTCCTGAACATCAATGTATCCAGAGGAAACAGTGGCTTGCATGTTGGTATAAATAATGCAATAATCTGGAATTGCCTATATTTTCAGTCTTAAGATGAGAGACATGGAATAAAAATAGAATTCATGATTTTGAGTTCAGACTGTTTCAGAAATCATTGCAAAAAAAAACTTTTTTAGTGACCCAATAACTTGTATGAATTTTTATGAGGATAAAATCTAGCAAGCCATTTTTAAAATTGATCACAAATTATTTCATATTTATTTAGCTTCATTCTCAACTATGATCACCTTTTTTTTTGAAAATTACCCTAAAATCAAAAATAGTCTGTCCTGCATCTCAGTGAATAGTAGTTATTGGATATGCATCCTCATCTCAAGCTCATCATCTTTCTCCCTCTTTAGACTTCCTTACTTTTCTCAAATGAACAAACTCTATTCTCTTAGTTACCCTGGCATGAAAATTTTCCTAGATGACTTTTTCTCCACCCTCTCCAAATCTGATAAGAAACTGACAATTATTTTTTCTTGTTGTTGATACCTTATTTTAATTCCCACTGTTATTATTTTGCTCCCCAAACTCATTACTTCACAGCAAGACTATTTTAATAATTTCTTAGCTGATCTTTCTTGATCTTGTTTCTAGCTTCCCTAATATTTTTTATAAACCACTGATTTCTTTGCTCAGTTCATCTTTCCTATTCAAAATCCCTCAAAGTATCCCCACAAGCAATAACACAAATTTAAAATTTCCTAGTCCATCATATAAGATCCTTCATTTCTGACTCCAATTTATTAACCTAATTTCATGAACACACTCAACAGTTTTGAGAATTACTCTGTGCCAAGAATTTTGCTGTTAACTTAGCACATAAAGTTGAGTAAGGTATGGTCCTTGGTCTTAACAAGCTCACAGAGCTTCTCAGTAAAAGCTCATTAGCTAATAATGCTTTCCATGACTCCATCTATAATTTCAAGTGCTATTTTTTCATTCAAAAATTAATTCACTTTTTTATTTCCTTTATGAAATCTTTGACTATACTAGTTCATTTTGGTTTCTTCCTCCTCTGAAATTCTGTCTCATGGTATTGGTTTATAATAATTGAGATGAATTGTTCTTTTTTTCCTGGCTTTATTGAAAGATAATTATCATATAATATTATGTAAGGGTAAGGTATACAACGTGATGATTTAATACATGTATATATTGCAAAATGATTCAATAAGGTTGATAACAATAAGATTAGTTAAGACATTATCTCTTCACATAATTAC
Source organism: Saccopteryx leptura (assembly GCF_036850995.1). Taxonomy (NCBI): domain Eukaryota; kingdom Metazoa; phylum Chordata; class Mammalia; order Chiroptera; family Emballonuridae; genus Saccopteryx; species Saccopteryx leptura. Next base: position 58,460,993 of record NC_089506.1, read on the forward strand.
AATTTTATTTTTTTGGTGTGTGCATGTGGTGAGAATATTTAAGATCTATTCTCTTAGCAAACTTTTAATAAATAATACATTATTGTTAACTATAGTCTCCATGCTGAATATTAATCTCGAGTTTATTAATCTTATTACTAGAAATTTGTACTCTGACTTCTTCCCATATCCTCCAGACCCTCAGTACTGGCAACTTCTACTCTACTCTCTGTTTCTATGAATTTTTCTTTTTAAATTATTTTAAATTCAAAATGCAAGTGAGATCTTATAGCATTTGTTTTTCTCTATATGATTTAATTCACTTGGCATAATGCCATCAATGTCCAGCCATGTTTTCCATATTGTCACAAATGAAAGGATTTCACTTTTCTCATGGCTAAATAATATTTCATATATTTTTATTATATATATATGATTTATATATATATATAGATGATTTCATATATACTTAAATCACATTTTCTTTATTCATCTACTAATGAATACTGAAGTAGTTTTCATATCTTGGCCACTGTGAATAATGCTGCATTAAACACAGGGATGAAGATATACCTTGGAGATAGTAATTTTATTTCCTTCACACATATAGCAAGCCTATTGGCCATTGGTTTATCTTCTCTGCTACTCAGGTCCTCTGTCCATATTTTAATCTAATTGTTTGATTTTTGTTGCTGTTTTTGTTACTGAATTGTATGGGTTTCTAATATATTTTGGATATTAACCCTTTATCTGATATAGACTTTGCAAATACTTTTAATTTGTAGGGTGCCTCTTTAGTCTATTCATTTTGTTGTTATGAAGAAACATTTCAGTTTGATGTAGACCCACCTGTTTATTTTTGCTTTTAGGTATCATATTAAAAAATGAAATGTGACATTGTACCACATTGTCTACTTCTGCAAAAAGAATTATAAAACAAACAAACAATATTTAGGTATACAAATCTGCCTGGAGAAATAGATGGGACTGTCTTTTCCCAGGTTCCTGGACAGGTTAGACTGGTCTATGATTATAGCTAGAAGGACTGGCTCTAGGGCCCTTTTTAGAATTCTTGAGGCACAGATGTGGGTGTCTCCAACCTGTTGCCTGTATTCTTCTACTGCTCACAGGACTACTCATGGGTTGGCACTGGGAGGGGCTGGAGCCGATTATAGGGACTTTTTAGAATCTCAGATGATGCAGATAACAATGTCTTCTATTGAGTTTTTGGGTTGACAGGTCATTTGGTGGAATGTGGCTGTGGTGGGTTTGGACGGTCCTTCAGGATCTCTGGGTGTGCATGTGGGAATGTCTCCCACTGGGACCGTGGACCCTCAGGATTATTGACAGATCATGGTTGTGAGGGGGCTTGAAGTAAGTGTACGGCTCTTTCAGGCTCTCCAGGAGTATAGACATGAGTGACTACTGCAGGGTTTCTATGACAGCAAGATTGTTCATATACTGTGACTGGGATGGAACCCAGTTACAGGCCCCTTTTGGAATCTACAACTTACCTCCAGGAGCTCCCAGTCCATGACAGAGAGGGGCTGGACCTGGTTTAGTTCATGGCTACTTTAGGGTCCACAGCTGAACTGAGGTCTGTGTGTGGGTGTGACTGCTTCACTTTCCCTTGGTTTATGGTTCTGGTGATATGACTAAGCCAAATTGAGCTGTGGCTGAATTCTCAAAAGTACAGAGTAATCTGAGTCTGTAGCCTTAACCAAGGAGAATCACCTAAGGATCTCTATACCAGCAGGACTACAGCTGGGAAGAATTGAAGTCTACTTGCCCAGTCTTTTGAAAATCTATGGTCCACTCAGATTTGACAGACTTTCTTCCAGGGGCTCCCAGACTGGCCCAGAGGGCCTGGAACTCTTTCATGGGCCACTTCAGGGTCCACAACTGGGCCAAAGTCTCTATGTCTATTTCCTGACAAAGACATGGGCTTACCTCCTTCTGGGTCCCTTGGCCTGTGATGCTGATGACAGACCTAAAGTCAAACACTGTAGTGGAGTTATCAGAATAGAGCTACTTCTATTTCTGTAGCCAGTACCGTGATTGGTGAATCAGCCACCTGGTTGTGAAATGTTTCTCAAATGTCTCTCCTCAGTTTTAGACTGCACTGGGTTTCACAGTCTCCTACTTGGATTCTATATCTCCTACAATGATACTTTTGTCTGCTAAATTATTGTTGAAGCACGATATAAATTAGGGACATCTTAATTGGCCATGTTGCTAATATCATTCCTCCATAACCTGGGTGACTTGCTCTTAACCAGAGGCAGTTTTGCCTCCCATAGGATATTTAGCAACGTAAGGAGACGTTTTTATTAGTCGTGACTGAGAGGTGGCTGCCACTGGCATCTAATGGGTAGAGCCAGGGAGGCTAAATACTACACTAAAAAGTCCCACAACAAAGAATTATCTAGCCCCAAATGTCAATATTGCTGAGTTGAGAAACCTTGATCTGAGTAATTGTTTATCTCTGCATAAAGCCCTCCCCCCAATTATGCTATTAGTTTATACCATTTGGTTTTATTCTTTTTTTTTTAAACATAAGATAGTGGGTTAAATAGTGGCCCTATTTAGAAAATGGGTCTTTGTAAATGTAATTAAAACTTAAGATGAAAAGGTCATCTTGAATTATTCAGATGTATATTTAATTACAAATGTTCTTATAATAGACACACAGAGGAGAAACACACAGAGGACACACAGCCAGGATTGGAGGAATAAATGTGAATACAGAAGTAGAGATTGGAACAGGGCCACAGCTGACACACACAGGAGGTGATGGGAAGACAAAAGCAAAAATTGGAGTGATGTGGCCATAAGCCAAGGAATCCAAGAAAAATGAACAACCTCCAGAAGCTTAGAGGCAAGGAAATATTCTCTCTTAGAACATGCAGAGAGAGTGCAACCTGCCTTCAGAACTGTAAGAGACTACATTTCTGTTGTTTTTAACTCATCAAGTGTGTGGTAGTTTCTTATGGCAGCCTCAGGAAACTAACACACATAGAAAGTACAATGCCTTACCCATGGTAGGTACTTAATAAATAAATATTTTATATTTATGATGGAAACGGTCTTGCTTCCTTGAAGTAATTTATTTATGCTTCCTTAAAAAATCTAGTCAATGCATATTGTCCCTCCATACAACTTTGTACCTCAATGCTACAGTGTGTCAATAGGCTACTAGACATAAGAATAGAGTACTACCCATAGGAGAGGTCACACTCTATAATTATCAGATGTCAATGTAAATTTGTGCATGTACATACTCATTCATTTATTTAAAACACATTTCTTATAGATGTACCCAACTGAACTTATTTGCTATAAAATATAATGTTTACATTTTATATAATTTAGAAGCTGGTTGTGGTTAATGTAGCTTGTAGCAACATCAACTTTAATCTCTAGATGGCACTATGATATAAGGAATCAACCAGAGATCTGATAGTGCAATTTTCATATAACTGTTTCTAGAAATGAATATTATCCTGCTAAAATTTCCCAAGGAATTATATGTAATACTTTGAAAGTTTGATTTCACTAAATATGGATAGCTTCTAATTTTTACTTTACTGTGTGATAAAGAAAGATAACAGAGAAACTGAGTTTCTAAAACGGTAAAAAATAATCAGAAAAGTTTGTTTTCATTCAAGTTTTTAATTTTTATGTATATATATACTTTGACAGAAAGTATGTAAAAACAAATGAGACGGCTTAGGTTTCTCTTATGAGAATAGCCAAATAACCTGGAATTTTATCTTTGATAGTTATAGGTGATGATTAATAATTTACTTTTTAATTTTAGCCTAAAAATAAACAAGATGATATATTTGTTCTTTATCAGCATCACCGAAATTTCACCTTCAGCCTCAGGAGAGATGAAACAAAGCTACTTATAACATCTTTTCCTTTATTCTCACTTTTACTTTCTGGACCTCTTCTTTTTATTGTTAATAGTTTATTTGGGAAGCAAGGAAAACAGTAGTAGGGGAGTGGGGAAGAGAGACAGGGAAGGCGTGGAAGGTAATACAGGGTATAGCATCTAGTCATCTAGCAGTGCTGGAATTCTCTTTTGAAGAATATTATCTGGCCTTGAGTACCAGGTACTTGTATAGATTTTAAAAATTCCTCTATATTTCTGAAGGCTTTAGTTATTAGATTTTTCTCTATTTGTATATGTGGCAAACTCAGACAATCAAATAATCTTTTACTTATGTCTTCTTTACTTTCAAAGCATTTGGACCATTCTTAAGGTATTTTTTTCTTTTTTACTTTGCATTTTAATTATTTGCCTACAGACACTATTTTCTGGGGGTAGGAAGGCATCCTGATTGATTTACTTTTATGAAAATGGTATGTGTTTAGTAATTACGTGATACAATTAAAAAAGTAGCTTATTTGTGAATTATATCTTTTCTTGACACTTAAAAAAAAACTGAATATCTTTGACCTAAAGTATAAAATGAGATTACCAAATAAAAACAGGCATACTTTTCATGATCAGATCAATGATTTGGGGATTAAATAAATTAGAAGGAAAATTTGGGGATACTCAAAACCAGTTTATATAAAATTTTTCACTTTTTACATACAAATGAAAAATGATTCTCTATTACCAGCCCTGCCAATTCCAGATCTTCTGCTCTTTCTTGAGATTTCAACTTATCTATCAATTTTTTCAGGCACAATTTTTGCTCTTTAGAGAGACTTCACCCTTTTGTGTTCCTAAAGCACACTGCCTTTTCCATATTATAACACATATTTGAATTTCATTGTTTATTTCTTTAGATATATCTTTTATCATTTTCAATTTAAAATTTTTTCTTAAGGTGATACTGGTTAACAAAATTTTACAGGTTTCAGGTGCATAATTCACAGGCTGGGTTAGGGGAATGAAGGGATTGAATAAAAGTGCACAAAAAAAATAGAAAAAACTCTTTTATCACTCTTTAAATTGTTACTTATCCTTATATGCCCAGCAACTGGGATAGGACTTGCTGCATCATGACCACAGAGTAAACACTTATGAATGAAAGTGGAATAAGATTTGAGGATAAAAGGGAAACATTTATGTCATTTACTTTACAAATATGTTGGGATATTTACTATGTGTTGAGCACTGTGCTAGACATAAAAGAGGGAGCATTGAGCATAACAGATGAATTCCCCTGCCTCCACGGAACTTTCATTTATAGTGGGGTGAATACAGGCAAGTAAAGAAATAAATACATAACTAAACCAGTGAATACAAAATAAAAGACATGTAAAATATAGCTAAAGATATTAATAAACAAATAAGCATATAACACAAAAATGATGCCGGTATCTACTTCTGGGAATTCATCCGAAGAAACTCAAACCACTACAGTACTCTTATGTTCATCACAGCATTATTTACGATAACCAAGATTTGGAAGCATCCCAAGTGCCCATAAATTGATGAGTGGGTAAGAAAGCTGTAGTGCACACACACACACACACACACACACACACACACACACACACAATAGAATACTATTCATCCATAAAAAGGAATGAAATCTTTCCATTTGCCATAGCATGGATGGACCAGAAGGTTTTATGCTCAGTGAAATAAGTCAGTCAGAGGAAGACAAATACCTTATGATTTCACTTGCATGTGGAATCTAAATAATAAAATGAATGAACAAACAAAATTGAAACAGACTCACAGACACAGAGAACAGAGTGGAGGTTACCAGAGGGAAGCGCGTTTGGGGAACTGGGTGAAAGAGATAAAGGGATTAAGAAGTACAGGCCTGACCTGTGGTGACGCAGTGGATCAAGTGTCGACCTGGAATGCTGAGGTCGCCAGATTGAAACCCTGGGCTTGCCTGGTCAAGACACATACAAACATGTACAAGAAGCAATTATTGCAAGTTGATGCTTCCCACTCCTTCCCAACACACACACACACACACACACACACACACACACACACACACACACTTTCTCTCTCTCTTCTTCTCTTTCAATAATAAAAAAAAGAAGTACAAATTGGCAGTTACTAAATATCACAAAGACATAAAGTACAGCATATGAAATATAGTGAATACTATTGTAATAAATATGTATGGTGTCAGTGGGTATGAGATATATCAGAGGAAACACTTTGTAAAGTATATGATTATCTAACCACTATGCTGTACATATGAATCTAACACAAAATAATATTAAAAGTTTATAAAATGAGACAGGTAAATTTAATAAAGAGTATTTAGCATTGGTTCCAGGAAAGCCTTTCTGAGTAAATACAATTGAGGTGAAGTTGGGGAGGTGTCTGCGCTTATTTGTGACAGAACATTTCCTGTGGAGGACAGTCAGCACAAAGGGCATGAAGCAGACGCAGGAATAAGAATGAGTCTAGAGTGAGTGACGCAGAGAAACAAAATGTCGTTGGAGATGAGGCCAGAGAGGAAACCTGGTGTCAGATAATAAAGGACCTTGTGAAACCTGATAAGGACTTCAGATTTCATTCAAGATGGCAAGTCTTTGGACTCTGGTGGTGGCGGTGGAGGTAGCAGGAAGCGGTCAGATTTAGTTTATATTGGAGTTAGAGCTGTCAGAAGTTGCTAAGGGAATACATATGGAGTGTTAAGGAAAGGGAAACATTAAAGATGACTTCAGGATTTTTCATCAGAGCAACTGGAAAAATGGAGCTGTCACTTACTGAAATAGATAAGAAGTGGAAATTAAAAAGCAGACGTGGGGACACAGAGGCTTCTGCTTTTCAGGTGAGAGATAAAGCAGCTTGTGACAATGCTAATGGAATGATACTCTAGTGTGGGAACAATTAAAGAGGCAGAAAAGAAGGATAATTCCAAAAGTGTTCTTTGATTCTGTGAGAAGGGCTGTGTGAGGCAGTTGTTTTAGACGGTTCACCCTGTGAACAAAGAGGAAGTCTGAGGGTGGAAAGGTACAGATGCAGAATAATTGGTAGGTTTGATGCTGGGAGCACTTGGAAACTCTTGGAAGCTCTCTTCCATCTGTTTCTAATTTTTCTGCAAATTAGGAAGTACAATTTTTAGTGGAGAGAATGAGTTTTTGAGGTTGGAGGAGAGTGGTGAAGTTGTGAATGGTAAATTTTTAATATGGGATGAATACTGTATAATATATGACATTATTCCAACAATCTATAAAGAATCAATAGTAGTGCAGTCATCATGATGTGGTTATATTTGCAAACGAACAGAATCTGAAGAAAAACTAATACATTACCAATAAGTTTTCAAGGCTTGATATCAGACTTCAGTTGAAACAGCATGATTTGAAAACGCTTGATAACTTGTCCGAAGCCACAAATGAATGGAACAGCATGTGATGTTGTAGACTGAGGTTATTTTTTTTTCCACCTGTGCTCTGTTGAGGTAGTTGCTTTTGTTTACCTAGGTGTAAAAGGGGTTTTTATATATTCTCTGACCACTTCCCTAGAGTTTTGTGAGGACTAATGAAAGTTAATTAATAATGTAAGTTAAAATAATAATGTAAGTTAAAATATTTGTATTTAAGTGATATATTAATCTAAGAGATTATTTTTATTAATTCTAAGAAAATATTGTATTGGTCCAAATACATTGTATGTATTCAAGTACTAAAAAACAAATTGCCAAAGGTCTAAATTTATGTGGAGAATAAAAGTTGGTGATAATATTTATAAGTATCTCGCTAAGCATTATGAGAACATCTTAAGGACTTTAGCTTTATTAATTATTTAAGTCTACGTGTCATTGGTTTTTACCTTAGCATGACACCACCTCCTCCATCTTAGTTGGAGTTGTCTCCCTTCTGCTTTTCTGCTCACTGCTTGTTGGAGACGGTGAGTTAAGCAACTTCTGTATGAAATTTCCCCTTTCGTCTCCTTTTGAATATCCTTGAGCCCTACCAGTATTGCTGCTGATGATAACATGAAGTGTTCTAGCCTTTGTTTCTAAGTAGAAGTGAGCTGGCTTCCAGCTGTATAAATATGTTGAGTTGTGTTTGTTAAAATTATGAACTTTTATTCCCAGATACAACATCCTAATTAAATGATAGTATCTCTTTTGAACATCACATACAGTAACATCTTGTTCCCTAGGTGACTTCAAAAATAATGGATTTACTTTTGTTTTAAAGTAATAATTGCATGTCAGTCACAAAATAAGTAAAAAATATTGTATGCTAAAGGAATAATTTTAGAGCAGGTTAGCTATCAGCAGTAAAGAAGCATAAGCAGAATGTATTTCAAGTCTATAAAACTTATTCCTTAGTTATGTGGAATAGTAGTTTGTATCTGTGTTTTTAAACAACTGGTTCATCATTGAATTGATAAATATATAATGTTTGTGAGGTGCTGTGAGAAACTCTGAAGAGACCTAGAGTAGCCGCTAGCCTGCTGGCCTGAGTGTAAGTTCTAAAATTAAAAAAACTAGGAGTTGAATCCCAGGTTCTTCACTTAATAGTCATGTAATTCTGGGGCAAAATTAGTTAAATCTCTGAGTTTCTCTCTCTCTCTCTCTTTTTAAGAAAAAGGCAACCATTTGTGACTCTGACCTTTTGTGAAAGCTTTACATGAATTATTTTATTTAATCTTTCTAACCTGTATACAAGGCAAGTATTACTTATCCCTATATCTTACTGCTGGGGAAACTATATTGGGAGGGCTGTATGGATCTTGATTAAGATCACATATCAAATGAACGGTGAAGGCAAATATCTACCAGTAGATGCAAGCTCTTAAATCCTAAATTAAAGTGTCTCAGTCCTTAATAAACATCATGGAAAAACCAGAACCTGTATGGAAACGTCTGAAAATATCTAACACAGCTTTCTATAATCTTATTCCATACCAGTAGTGGGCTGAATTCTAAACTGACTCCTAATCTGGGATTGTGAATATGAGGATTTCACTCCCATGACTGAGTTATGTTACACAGCAAAGTAAACTTTAAAACAAAAAGATTATCCAGGTGGGCCTCAGCCAATCACATAAAACATTTAAATTTGGGTCTAGGGGTCAGACATAAAGTCAAGGGAATCCAAAGTGGGAGTAAGATTTGACACAAGAGAAGATGGAAGAGCCACATGGACACTAGGAACAGAGAGAGGTGCCAGGTGGCCTCTAGGAGCTGACAGCAATGCTTAGCTGCCACCCAGAAACAAAATATGGACCTCAATCCAATAACCACAAGGACTTGAATTCTTCTAATATACAGAATGAGTGTGGAAGTGGATTATGTCCTCAAGGTACACAAATGAGAATTCAAGGTGTCCATAACCTTGATTTAAGCCTTGTGAGCCCCTGAGCAGAGAAAGTCACTTCTTGCTATGACTTTTGATTTACAGAAATGTGAGCTAACAAATGGGTATTGCTTTAAGCCATTGTGTTTGTGGTAGTTTTTCATGCAGCAAGACAAAAACGAACACAATACCTTAAAGATTGCAATGATCAAGTACTCAGTATGCCTATTTAATTATCAAACCATGATAATTTTCTTGGTAAAGCATTAATTTTAAGTCAGATTTTACTTGAGAATGGAGAAGTGATATAAAAGAAATGAGTCAAAAAAGAATGAGTGGTGTGGGAAGCTGAACTAATCTGGAAGAAGGCCCAGGTGTGATGAACACAGAAGGAGGTGTTGTGTTGGAAGCACACAAATAAGCCAGGGGACATGGGGTGAATATTGAGGGTCCTTAGTGTAAAGTCAGCAGCCAGGGCCACTATCACAGCAGCCTCCTGGCCCATGCAGGTTCACATTGGATTCAGACAGTTGGTAAAGAAACAATGGAGCCAAAAACTGGGGGGCCATAGTCTTTAATCCTAGCTTGCACCTGGCGGGCAAATAAAAAACACACACTGGGCTCCAAAACCCACTCACATTCAGTGCTCACAAAGCCACTGATTTATCTGAGTTTCCTAGAATCAAAGGTTTCTAGCTCACCAGACTTATTCACCTCTGTTCCCCATCTCCTTCCTTCTCCAGCGTCAAACTGCACAAACTGGCCTTTCACTCAATACTCTGCCATCTTGGCTGCTTCTCCTGGCCACCTGACCTCTTCTGCTCTCTGCTCTGCTCCCTCTGCTCTCTCATGCTAATCATCCCAGGACCCAAGAGAGCAAGCTCCTGTTCTGCCCCTATTTTATAGTGTAGAAATCCAAACCTTTAATCCAATATACAAAATAGGGAAGTCTCTAATACAAGGTCACTTCTCTGAGGCATGATTGGATTGTACCGCCCCACATCAAAAAGGGTGGGAAAGGCTTAATCCCAAAACCAAACCCCAGGCTACAACGATCCCCAACACACATTAATATCACCTGGGCGATGGCCTCACGTGGGCAGTGTCATCTTTAACAAAGTGAGCATAATATATTTTATCTGCCCAACACTTAGCAAATTCAGATTTTAGAATTCATTGCTGTAGACAGCTCTGGCAGTAAAGGGAAGGTATTTAGGGTAAAGCACCAGAACCGAAAGCAATCATTTATTTGGTTTTGTGTCACACTAGTTTTGCCCTTAATATAGTTTTATTGTAATTAGACTCTAGTCTCTAATCACCTGGGTTTGAAATAATGCTATTATTTTTGAATCTGCTTCTACATGTCATCAAGTCTGATTGACATTGTGTTCTAAATTTCCACTACCTTACCATTTTCTTTGCAAGCCCTTTATTCCAGTACTTCATCCCCTAGAAATTGGTTTACTATGACAAACCTTTCCTTGGCTGTCCCCAGCCCATGTCTCTGTATTACCACTGACCAATCTCACTCAAACCCTTCATTCTTCATGCCACTCCCTCGCTCACAACTTCTCTCCTCAGAATTCTTTTTTATCAAGACCTTTAAGCTACAGTGGTCTTTTGGCTTCCTTCACTTTTTGCATGAGGAAAGTTCAGTCAGAGAGATACACTCCCTTACTCAATGTCAGAGCAAGCAGGGGGCAAAGTGAGGCCTAAAACAAGATTTTCTGATTTAGTTCAGTGCTTTTCTCATTGCCTTTTTTGTACTTCTCAGATAGGCTTTACGGCTTTTTACCTTTATTTCCCACCTTATCTTTCACCCTTATTCTCTATACTCCGCATCATAAATCATTCACTTCAGATAGACCCATTTTCCAGCTCTCCTGTGACTGTGTGACTCACTTTTTCCACCTTCTGGGTGCCATATCTTTTCTTCTTTGTCTTTCATAATTGTGGTGTATTTGCTTGCTGATCACTATCTCACACAGGTTCCTCCTTTCTCTGAGCTCTGTCAGCATCCACTGTTTGTATCACCCGTTTCAACATAGTTTTTATAAACCATCTTATTTGGTAGTAGAAGTTTCATGGGTGACTGTCTTCACTCTTCAAGATTATGTATTCCCAGGTAATAGCTATGGCTTCTTTTTTATTTATAGCTAGCTTCATACTTTCTACAGCATAAATAAATAATATATTGAATTAAATGAGTCTTAGTGTTCTTCTGTACTGTTTACATTTTAAATCAACCAACATGTATTGAGTGCTTGTTAGATTTTAGGCTGGAGAATAAAAGGTGGGGTAGGCTAAATCTCTGTCTTTAAAATGAGCTCATATTCCAATGGGGAGTTGGGGCATAGGAATCACTCTAAAGTAATATCATAAATATGTTGTGCAGGGAATTTTGTAATTATACTACTTCTACCAATCCAATGTGGGCTCACACAGAAATTTATCATGATACATACTATATTAGTTTCATGCTCTAGCAATTGAACACACTCAGATAATGAAAAGACATTGTAGCAAAGCCACACTTTAAGGACTTTGCTATAACATGGATTTCAATTATTCTGGATTAATAACCTATCTGATTAGATGCCCTATTGTATTTTCATTTGAAAAGTGCTCTGATCCAGAGCCAGCCAATTAAAAATCTGTTTGTTTTTTTCATTTCAGACAAATATGATCTTTCCTTATTGTGAACAATTTAAAATTTAGAATATTGGTCCTTCAGAAACATGTTGTAACTTAATTATTAAATTCTTTTACTTTGACAATAGCCACAAATAAAAAAAATCTTTCCAGCCCTGGCCAGTTGGCTCAGTGGTAGAGCGTTGGTCTGGCATGTGGATGTCTCAGGTTTCATTCCTGGTCAGGAAGTGCCCATCAGCTTCTCCATCACTTCCCCACTCCTTTCTCTCTCTTCCTATCGCCTCGCAACCATGGCTCAATTAAAGCAAGTTGGTCCAGGGAGCTGAGGATGGCTTTATAGCCTCCACCTGGCTCCCATTGCAATGGAGCAAGGGCTTCACCTGGGCAGAGCATTGCCCCCTACTGGGCTTGCTGAGTGGATATCCATTTGGGGTGCATGTGGGAGTCTGTCTCTACCTCCCCTCCTCTCACTGACTTAAGAAACAAAACAAAACAAAAAACACAAATTTTTCCCACATGATACTTCCTAAAAAGCAAAAAAGAGGAAGACTGAAAAGTCCAGTTGGCAAATTGCTTTTGATTCGCACTAGTGAACTTTAGTACATCATTCAATATCACTGAAACGTAAAGGAGCTTTGTTGGAATTTAAACATGGAGGACTTGGATTCCTATCCAGTTGTAACAACAGAACCTAGCGTTGTTCTGATTCAAGTGCAACTGATCAAAATATTATTGAATATTCCTTGTCTTTCTGTCAACCCTGAATGCCTTCTCCCTGACTGGAATATTTGGATCCTGCTGTTGTTCATTAATGCTTATCTTACATTCCATTACTATCATTATCTACCTTTCCCAGTAATTAGCTAATTATTTTCAAGGTAATTAGTTTAATGAGAGTGTAAGAAATGTGCAGTAATATTCTAAGTGACATTGTTATGACCGCTAGATGCAGATTAAATACAAAATAAGGAACATACATACATATGCAAACAAGAAACACTTACAATGCTATGTATGTTCAAAGAATATTGCTTTACTGAAATACTTCAAATATGCACTCTCTTCTTTTGGGTCCTATTGCTCTTTGTGAAGATATCAAGGTATGTTGAGAATTAGAGATATGGAATAATACTTTCAAACCACAGAGAAAACTTTTTGGCCCCTACAACAGTAATGCTTGTTGCTACTTATCTTGTTCATAAATTTCTCAAAAACAAATAAATAAATATAAAAAAATTTATACAAATAAAGTGGAATAATATTATATTAGTAAAGTAACTTTATTAATAAGAAAACAGAGCCATACTTATAGTCGTTCTCCATTTTTAGAAAAGAGTATACGATTAAGTTAAATGTACACTTAATGCTTACATATTATTTAGTGATTTATTTTTGTTTATTTATTTATAGCAATGTATGAGTGTGTATATATATATGCACTATATATATACAGTGTGTCCGTAAAGTCACGGTGCACTTTTGACCGGCCACAGGAAAGCAACAAAAGACGATAGAAATGTGAAATCTGCACCAAATAAAAGGAAAACTCTCCCAGTTTCATACCTATTCAGTGCAGTTCAATGTGGGCTCACACAGATTTTTTATAGCCTATACAGACTCGTCACTGACTGATGGCCTATGAAAATGGGGTTTCTCCACCAAACTGCCAGTTTCTTTCAACTGCTTATCCCACCGAGTAATGTTATTCCTATGTGATGGCGCTTTGTTATAAACGCGCCAATATTCATGTTGCACTTTGGTCATGAATTCAAATTTAGCAAGCCACAGAACACACTGAACTTTCCTCTGTACCGGCCACATCTCAACTGGCATGGCCATGGGCTGCTTCGCTGTATACACGGTGTTACGTCATCATCTGTGCATGCGCACATGCTGCCACATCATCCTACAGAAACTGGGGGGGGGGGTTCTTTTATTTGGTGCAGATTTCACATTTCTATTGTCCTTTGTTGCTTTCCTGTGACCGGTCAAAAGTGCACCATGACTTTACGGACACACTGTATATACATATATATGTATATATATCCAGTATATATTTATATATGCATCTTTATTGATCATGACACATTTTTAAGTGCAATGGAAGAAAAAAAATATTGGAGATCTATCTTTAAAGAGGTTATTTTCTCCTTAATTGCTAGAAAGAGAAAATGCCTCTCAGTCCTCCCACTATAAGGAGTGTAACTAACCAAGTAACTCTGCTGCTGGGCCCTGCCCTTCATTGCTGCCATGTTTGCACTGAGTTCACACTTTCTAGAGGTCATGTCCAGCCAATGGCTAGCACTGCTGAGACACTGAGGCAGGACTATTTCTGGGAGACTTGAGACTCCTATGTCAGCTGCCTTTGGCTCAAGTACTCCCCCTACATATTTGTGAACCTCCCTCTATCAGCATGGTGATCTATGATGCTTCTATTTGACCTTTCTTCCCGTTCTCCTTCCTTTGGGATCAGAATTGTATTGTATTTGGATGGTTTTTCCAGCCTTCTCCAGTGACCTTTCTGTTTTTTTAATAGGCATTTTCCCCAATAAAAATCTTTGCATATTCAATCTTGTCTTGACATATTATTCTTGAAGGACCCAGCCTAACACGTTGATCATGAAATCCATTATACTCAGGGAAAATTAAAAGCAATATAATCAGGAAGTACAAAATAAGAGGCAACAACCAAGAAAATTTAAAAAGTCCAAAAAATGACAAAGTGCTTGATTCAGATAGTAAATGGAGGCTGATACAGAAATGAAGATGCATAGTAGGCTTGATTACAGTGAACATTCTAATTGAGTGGAGTACAGATAGGGTTGAAAATTTTATTAAAATCAGATTATAGAGAACCTTGAACATTATGCTGAAAAATTTAACCTCTTTTTTTCCTTTACATTTCTTCTGAAAATGTGACAGCAGAGGGGCATCAAAGTTTTGAGAATGCTAGGTACCACCTGGTGCTTTTTCTTTTGGGTTCTTAGTACTGAGGCATGACTACTGTGTGTTGGAGTTTAGCTGTCCAAGCCTAAGCCAGAAGAAAGTTATGAAGAGAACCTTTAAAACTAGACCAGGATTTGGGACTCTAACACCTTGATAGCTTCCACATATACGTGCAACAAATATTGCTTTTGAGACTTAGATCTTAGTTCTGTACCAATAACAGATTGGCTTCTTTGTTTTCTTCTTTCTAGAAATTGAACTTACAATTAGCAGTGTATGGGTAAAAAAGTTGACAGGTTTTTTTCTGGCAATCCAAAGCAGGCTTTGTTTGGCAAAGATAGTGCTTAAAAGGCACCAGAAGTTTAACATTCAAATCTCAATTGATGACTGTTTTTGAGTAATCAGTGTATTTGGCTAGATTTTCATTTCTGGACGACTACAAAGCGAGTTGAGTAGCAACTATTCCATTTAGATAGAGCAAAGTTTCTTCAGTGTTCCACAATTTCTACCCCACCTTATAGTCTTAACATCTGGCCCATGCTATTCATTTACACTCTTGTTGACTATTTGTAGCCTTTGAGTATATGATCACCTTCTATATTTAAACCTTATTTTCTAGATCTTGCCACTTAAAAGGCTACATGGGCAGCATGACTTTATATTTGGGCAATAAGTTTGTATATAAGTTAAAGCTATTGAAATGCATTGGATCCCAGGGAATTTTGTTGTGAGATTCTTCTTATGTGACCAAGACACAGAATAGAAAGGTTATGATTTTCTAGTAACTACCAAGACGATTAAGTTGACAACAGTGACAACTGAACTTTAATGCAATTAGCACTGGGTCCAATGGTTGCGGAGTCTTGCTTTGAGGAGGCATCCTGTCCTGTCCAGGTGATGAGGAAGATTAAGGCTTATTTGAGGACATTTGTAATAGAAATTTCAATGGGCCCCACTTTACCTTCAGTTGCTTCACTCCCAAGCTTGTATTCTCTTTTTCTTATTCCCCATATCCAAGCCATTAAAACCTTCTCCAACTCTTACCATCTCATTAATACCCTTTAGAGTATTCTATCTTCATCTTTCTTCCTGGATCATTAGAATGATTATCAACAACCTTATCTCCTTGACTCTTGATGTTCAGTCAATATAGCAGTCATCATCAGGTTTTTTTTTGTTGTTTTTTTTTTTCATTTTTCTAAAGCTGGAAACAGGGAGAGACAGTCAGACAGACTCCCTCATGCGCCCGACCGGGATCCACCCTGCACGCCCACCATGGGGCGACGCTCTGCCCACCATAGGGCGATGCTCTGCCCATCCTGGGCGTCGCCATGTTGCGACCAGAGCCACTCTAGCATCTGGGGCAGAGGCCAAGGAGCCATCCCCAGCGCCCGGGCCATCTTTGCTCCAATGGAGCCTTGGCTGCAGGAGGGGAAGAGAGAGACAGAGAGGAAAGCGCGGCAGAGGGGTGGAGAAGCAAATGGGCGCTTCTCCTGTGTGCCCTGGCCGGGAATCGCACCCGGGTCTTCCGCACGCTAGGCCGACACTCTAGCGCTGAGCCAACCGGCCAGGGCCATCGTCAGTTTTTAAAGCATACTTCTGCCCTTTAATCTTCTGACAGAGAGAGAGAGAGAGAAATCCTTTTTTTTTTCCTGTTAAGTTGTACACAATGTAGCCCTTACATTTAGATTTTATTCTTTTAATTCTCTTCCTTGATGACTCAGCATAGTGTTAGCTTTCTTTCCATTCCCAACTCATTCTTATTGTAGTGCATCTGCATTTACTCTATGATCTGTCTGGATTGCTTTTTCCTGTCATGTATCTAAACATGTTTTTTCCCCATCAAGATTTAAATGGTGTCTTGTAATTCTGTATAAGTTTACCATATTTTCATTCTCTTCATGGTATGTATCACTATCATGGCTATTCTGTTTTGTTTTATGGCTCCTTGGGTATAATGCAAGCTTTTAGGGAACAAGAATTGTTTGTTTGTTTATTCAATTATTTTGATTTTTAGTTATATGATCATTTTGCACACTCTTTATCCATCAGCACCTTCTAGTTTTCTATCTTTGGTTTTGGTGGTAAATGCCCTTGACTATCATTTTAACAACTCTCCTGAAAATAGTTCTGGCCTCTTTTTTCTTCTTCTTCTATTTTTTCATCATTCCTTCCTAGTAAGTCATCATTCCTGGGTGAGTCCAACTTCTACACTTTCTGTGAGGAGGAGAAAGAAGAGGAAGAGAGGTAGAGATAGATGAGGAGAAGGGAAAGGAAGAAAGGAAGATGAAGGATGAAGGACATTCCAATGAAAAGCACACCCTAATCCTAGAGCTGCTTTGGCTGAGGTGTTATTTCATACCTCCTTTTGCTAGGGTTGTCCCGCAGCTCCCAATAGATGAGAGTCCCTTTTCCATTAGGAAGATGCTCCACACTCACTCTCTGCGTTATCCATATGGGTAATAAGCACTCTGATGAGGCCCATCAAAGATAATGTGGCTTCATGTTGCCTCCAAACTGTTGACCTTTTCCAACCTGATGAGTCTCATCTTCCATCTCTCATTGTTCTTGCCCAGTGAGTCTGAGGTTGACTCAGGTTTCTATGATGTGGATTGAGAGTGGGTAGAGGGATTGTTGTGCTCTTCCTAGTGGTCACAATATACCGCTTATGATGAAGTTTTAGGTGGACTTTGGCTGGGATTGGAAAAAATTAGAGGTCGAAGGTTGTAGTCTGGGATAACAGTTAGAGAGTGACTAAAATGAAGGAAATGGCGATAAAGCTCTAAGTTAGAGAGGCAAGAACTCTGACTTTATATTGTTAGATCATGTGTATACTATTAAATATTAACCTATAGCTTAAAAATAACTAAAGAGAGAAGACTAACTCGAACAGATGTGTACTTATATGTTTCCACAGAGAGATAGCTGAGAAATTAGTAAAATTGGGAAAAGATAATTTGGACATATCAAATTGTTTTAGTGAATAATAAGAACTTTTCTTTTAGTAAACATGCACATATTAAAAATATTAGTTTACTGTTAAAATTAGTGATGAGTTAAAACAATAAATAGAAAATATTATAAATTTTAATCCCTTATTAAGAATTAAATTATAGAAACCTCTTATATAAATGCTATGTGAATTTGTTTTCTTTTTATAATTCTTACTATGTCACATAAAGAGTAGCAGATGACAAAAACAGATAGACTTGTGTTATCTGTTCTTGCTTAAAACCTCCTCTAGCATTTTTTTTAGCCATGTTCATAAACATAGGATATGGTAGACCTAACTTACATCTGTTTAAAATTCTTAGTAACTTCTGTTAAATTTTTGTTTAGTAAATTATAATATGGAAAACACTTTTTTATTAGGGACAATATTCTATCCACTTTAGAAATAAGGTATAAAGTATAAATATATTCCAATAGTTCTAGATAATAAGCTTGAAAAGTGAAATGTGCCTTTACTTGAGTTTTTATAATGGTGAGTAATCCTAAGAAAGTCACAGTGGATGATAGTTTTAATTCATGCAGGGAATGGAAGAAAGACATGAAAATAATCTTGCTTTAATTAATGATTCCTGTAACTTTTTACTAATTTCAAAGCATTTTAGGACTATCATTTTTATTCTTTCTGCTTTGCTATTTTTGATAAGTAGCATGACCTTCAATTGATCAAGATGCATTATACTCTATCTGCATTAACTTGATTAACTCCTAGAAAAGAATGTAACCATGTCTACTCTTGACTTGGTAAGAGTTGCCTGATTTCAGTTAAAGTAACTATGAAGAAATACCTAAAACATTGTATCCACACCTGTAAATTGACAGATGTCACATAGGGTCTCAAGGACTTCTTATATAATTGATCTTAATTAAAAGAATAGGCTAGTATTTATATAATTATTGTTTAGGTTATTGAAGAGAATACTCAAACCTAATAAAATTCACATCTCACCCAGTTAACTTTTACAGAAAGTTATTTACCATCATAAAGCATTTAATAAAATAATCTAGTTGTATAATTAAATAGCAGGAAGAAATATGTTTTTCTGAAATAACTGTCATAACTCAAATTCTAGTTATTTGCTATTTTATTGCTTTTGAATAAATTGGACCTTTTATTTTAAAAGCTAAATATATATGCTAGAAACTGTAACACTATCTCACCTGGAGCTTCTTTCTAGCATACAGAAAAACAAATACAGAAAAATGTTAGTAAAGTATACATTCACTTTTCAGGCAAATGTAAAAGGATACATTTTAAGTAGGAATCATTGATTAAGGACAATTGAGTTATGTCTATTCTCTAAGATTATTGGGCTAGCTCATTGATTCCAGAACTTTGTTCAGTCCTGGAGTTCTAGAGAGGTACCTGAGAGTTTCCTCAGAGGGTAGAAGGGGGGTCAGAGTGGGTTCACTAAGACATCTTTTCCAAACTTCCCCATTCTACAGATCAACTCTGTTCTTATGTATTTCATTTACTGAAATTTTCCCCTAGATTTTTTTTATCTTTGAAATAATGGTTTTGCTACTAAACACAATTAATAGTCATAATACAAAATAAAGTGATCATTTCTTAATCAAGGATGTTAAAAAGATGAACTGGGTCTGGCCCTGGCCAGTTGGCTCAGTGGTAGAGCGTCGACCTGGCATGCAGGAGTCCCGGGTTTGATTCCCGGCCAGGGCACACAGGAGAAGCACCCATCTGCTTCTCCACCCCTCCCCCTTTCCTTCCTCTCTGTCTCTCTCTTCTCCTCCCGCAGCCAAGGTTCCATTGGAGCAGAGTTGGCCCGGGCACTGAGGATGGCTCCATGGCCTCTGCCTCAGGTGCTAGAATGGCTCTGGTTGCAACAGAGCGACACCCCAGATGGGCAGAGCATCACCCCCTGGTGGGCATGCCAGGTGGATCCTGGTTGGGCGCATGCAGGAGTCTGTCTGACTGCCTCCCCGTTTCCAACTTCAGGAAAAAAAAAAAGATGAACTGGGTCAAATAGCTACCAAATAAATCTGCCATGATTTTCTGAACATTCAGACAGTTGTTTCTATTTTAACTCACAATATAATCCCAGTATTTTTTCTAGGTTATTTTGTATAACATTTTGGTCTTAGAATAGTTGTAACATGCTCATCTCCTTAACTCTTTTTTTTATTCAGTGAGAGGAGAGGAGAAAGAGACAGACTCCCACATGCACTTCCACTGGGATCCACCTGGCAAGCCCAGTAGGGGGAGATGCTCTGCCCATCAGAGGCACTGCTAAATTATTTAGCTCAGCAACTGAGCTCTTTTTAGCACCTGAGGCGAGGCCATACAGCCATTCTCAGCAACCAGGGCCAACTTACTTCAATTGAGCCATGGCTGCAGAAAGGGAAGAGAGAGACAGAGAGAAGCAAGAAGAAAAGGGGTGGAAAAACAGATGGGTGCTTCTCCTGTGTGCCCTAACTAGGAATCAAACCTGGGACATCCACAAGCTGGGCTGATGCTCTACCACTGAGCCAATCAGCCAGAACCTTCTAAATTCTTATTCTTAATTATCTTTAAAAATCCTCATTGTAAGCCCTGGCTGGTTGGCTCAGTGGTAGAGCGTCGGCCTGGCGTACAGAGGTCCTGGGTTTGATTCTGGCCAAGGCACACAGGAGAGGCGCCCATCTGCTTCTCCACCCCTCCCCCTCTCCTTCCTCTCTGTCTCTCTCTTCCCCTCCTGCAGCCTAGGCTCCATTGGAGCAAAGATGGCCGGGGCACTGGGGATGGCTCCTTGGCCTCTGCCCCAGGCGCTAGAGTGGCTCTGGTCGCGACAGAACGACGCCCCCGAGGGGCAGAGCATCGCCCCCTGGTGGGCAGAGCGTCGCCCCCTGGTGGGCGTGCCGGGTGGATCCCGGTCGGGCGCATGCGGGAGTCTGTCTATCTCTCCCTGTTTCCAGCTTCAGAAAAATACAAAAAAAACCCCAAAAACCAAAAAACCCTCATTGTAGCCTGACCTGTGGTGGCGCAGTGGATAAAGCATCGACCTGGAAATGCTGAGGTTGCCGGTTCAAAATCCTGGGCTTGCCTGGTCAAGGCACATATGGGAGTTGATGCTTCCAGCTCCTCCCCCTTCTCTCTCTCTGTCTCTCCTCTCTCTCTCTCTGTCTCTCCCCCTCCTCTCTAAAATGAATAAAAAAAAACACCTCATTGTAGAATTCAACAATTTGCTAACAGAATTTGTTTACCATGGTATTTTCAGAATAATGTAAGGTAATTATTTGGTATATAAATACATTAAAATAATATCAAGTCAATTTTACATGATGGGGGCAGGGACAGCAGGTAAGGCTTTGCTGACAGGTAACACAGATCCTGAAGTATATATTTGCTTGCCATTATGATAACCAATGGCTGCAGATGTTCAGAATTGGGTGAGAGCAAGTTAATAAGTTGAATGAAAAATGATCTTTTAAAAGATAAGAAGTCAGGATTTCCCAACCATGAAAAGAAAAAATAGGTTGAAACATGGAAAGTGATGCTTTCATATGTATTAAATGATTTCAGTTTCTAGTAGCTGAAGGTAGAACAAACCCTGTGATACTCATGAACATACTTATATTCCACACCAATGTGTTTATTTCCAGCTCTTAATGATGGGGCCAAAGCCCTAGAACTCAACAGTGCCATTAGATTAACAATGTCACCCAGGGAATACATTAATGTCAACTTCTATTTCTTTGCAGAGAGACTACCTCATTCTGAATTCCTGCGAAGCACCTTCTCTCTTTGCGGGTGTACAGTTCTGAGATATTCAGTTCACAATGGAAAAAGATTAGAAAAAAACCCCACAAAACCTCTGTGCTATCCATTTTTTCAGGCCAAAGAGAAATAAACCTGAATGTTTCTAAAGCTTATGATAGGTGACCTTTGTTGTCTGACAGGAGAATGAAAAGCCACTCGCTTTTTATATTTGGCTTAATAAAGGTACGTGAGCTAGTAATGTTCAATAGCCAACACTGATTGGTGATTTTCTTTCTAGATGACTCATTAAAACTGGTTGAAGAAAATGAATTCATCCATCACTTATGACTAAGTGTACTGTCCTCTGCATGTACTCCGGATAATAGCATTTTAGAATGAAGGGTGTTAAAATCATCAGATAAATCTAACATTACCGGAGAAAGTCATTTCACAATGATCATTCAGAGGTCATCATTATGCGCATTCAGACCATTTTCTAACTGGTTGAGGTCAATTGGAGAAGAAGAGGACAGGACAAGAAGCAATTTCTTTCAAGTGACATCAGTGTTTTTCAGCTACTAGGTTGCCTAGTTATTTTTAGGGGAAAATGAAGGGGGAGGAGATAATGATTGGATTGTTTCTCAGTTCCAGTTTTGTAGACATTTTTTCTTGTTTTTCAAAAAGTTGAATCTTTATTTATTAGATTACTATTAAGACACATGAAGGCATGATCTTTAGAAAGAATAAGACTGAAATATGCTGAAGAGCAAGAGGGTTTACATAGTCACAAGAGAAGTTGCCTGGTCTAAAGTGTGGGCTTCCTCAGCTGCATCCGGCCTCTAGATTTACTGCCTGGATAGGCTTTGTACAGGTATTCCACCATTCATTGCTTGGGCTTTCTCAACTATAAATAGAGATAATGATATTAGTTACCTCCTAGAGAGTTTGAGGTAAAAGTAAACATTTATATACATAAATAATTTATCCTAGTGCCTAGCACATTATAAGCCCTCAACAGAGGTAATTCATGGTATTATTATTATATTTTCTTTTCTGACTAGGTAACTGGAAAAAAGGTAGTGAGTGAATGTATTTTATATGACTTTTCTTGATTTTCTTTATTTTCCAGCTACTTGCTGTAGAATACTCTCCAAGCCAGCTTGCATTTGTTTTTCTTGGATTTTATAGTCCTCTTGGTGAGAAACTACCCTTGTTTAACCCAACTAAAACATACACTTCAGGAAACTTAGGATCTTCAAAGCATAATATTGGACTTAAATTATAGTTGGGGTGGAAAAAGGTGGGGTAATGAATCTGGAGTGATCAGAAACCTGTGGAGCCCTGGCTGGTTGGCTCAGTGGTAGAGCGTCGGCCTGGCGTGCAGAAGTCCCGGGTTCGATTCCCGGCCAGGGCACACAGGAGAAGCGCCCATCTGCTTCTCCACCCCTCCCCCTCTCCTTCCTCTCTGTCTCTCTCTTCCCCTCTCGCAGCGAGGCTCCATTGGAACAAAAGATGGCCCAGGCGCTGGGGATGGCTCCTTGGCCTCTGCCCCAGGTGCTGGAGTGGCTCTGGTCGCAACAGAGCGACGCCCCAGAGGGGCAGAGCATCGCCCCCTGGTGGACAGAGCGTCGCCCCCTGGTGGGCATGCCAGATGGATCCCGGTTAGGCGCATTCGGGAGTCTGTCGGACTGTCTCTCCCCGTTTCCAGCTTCAGAAAAATACAAAAAATAAATAAATAAATAAATACCCTGTGGAATATGAATGGTGTTGTTTATGTTTCTTCCATGATCGGAGATCACAAAAAAGACAGGATCTGAGTGTCTCTCACCTGAAACCTGTTTATTGTTCATTATGGGTCTCTGCTCTTATGGTAAAGGAACAAGATGGAACAAAATGAATGTAGGAGGAAATATTACAACCAGTTGACAGAATATTTTTCTCTGTGAAGTAGACTTTGGGTCGAGTACCTGCTTGTAACTATGGTTAAAGAATATCAAGCCTGACCACTAAAATGCTGCAATTACGAGCTGTCTTTGTCTTTCTTGCTAAAGAACATTATCAAGCAAATAAAGCAAACTGGCTGCAATGGACTTCAAGAAACCATCACAATGTCTACAAAATATGCCAAATTCCCCTAACCTTTTACTTTATTATATATATATATATATATATATATATATATATATATATATATATATATATATATATTTGAGTGAGAGAGACAGAGGGACAGACAGGGACACAGGGACAAGAAGCAAGAGAGACGAGAAACATCAACTCATAGTTGCGGCACTTCCGTTATTCATTGATTGCTTTCTTATATGTGCCTTGATGGGCACTTCAGCTGAGCCAATGACCCTTTGCTCAAGCCAGCGACCTTGGGCTCAAGTCAGCAAACTTGGGATCATATTTATGATCCTACATTCAAGCTGGCGACCCCAAACTGGCGATCCCAAGCTGGCAACCCCGGAGTTTTGAACCTCGGTCTTCAGCATCCCAAGCTGATGCTCTATTCACTACACTACTGCCTAGTCAGGCTAATCTTTCTTCTTTTTAACCTGAGACCTTTTAGGAGGATTCTATTTTAGGATCATTTTTTCTGAAATTCCTATAGGGAATCAGAGGTGGATTTAACAGTGGGCACACTGGGCACATCCCCTGGGCCCCAATTTCTAAAGGACTGCACAGAACTCTAACTTAACACTTTTTTTTTAATGACACCAAGTTTGGTTTTTTATGTGCAATTTTAACATAAATAGTACATAATATTTTTTATTTATTTAAAATATGGTTAACATGTATTTTTATTTTTCCCTGTCCTGTCTCTCTCTTTTTTTAAGGGGCCCAATATTTTCTTCTGCGCCAGGGCCTCAACTGACCTTAATCCACCTTTGTAGGGAATATACTCATTTCTTATCATCTGATAATGGTATACATTGTAGATTTGCTAATTTAAAAGTTTTATTTGTAGCCCATCGTGTGTGTGTGTATGTGTGTGTGTGTGTGTGTGTGTGTGTGACAGAGACAGAGAGAGACAGAGAAAGACAGACAGGAAGGGAGAGAGATGAGAAGCATCAATTCTTTGTTGCGGCACCTTAGTTCATTGATTGCCTTGACCTGGGGTGGGAGGGCTACAGCAGGACCAAGGGACCCCTTGCTTAAACCAGATGAGCTGCACTCAAGCTGGCAACCTCGGGGTTTGAAAACTGGGTCCTCTGCATCCCAGTCGAACACTCTATCCACTGCGCCACTGCCTGGTCAGGCTGTAGCCCATCTTTATTAAGAAACATCTATTTAATGCCAACGACTCTGTAGTTAGATCCTGGGATGACTAATATAAGTAAGACGTAATCCTTGCCCTCTGGGATCTCATAGTTTAATGGGGAAGGAAGACCCTACAATATCCTGATTCTATTTGGTCATATATACACAAAAATTGCTTTAGAAACTGAGAGCAGAAAGAAGCTACTTGACCAAATAATGAATTTTGCTGACCAGTTTTATATACAGTCATGTAAATAAAGCTCATTGAAAGAGGCAGGTGGTCTCAAAAACTAAAATATTCCTAGACTGCTTCCCTGATTTAACTTGATAGAACTGAATAAAAATGTGATTTCTTTAGCTTTAATGTTTTTCATATTGTAGTAGTGAAGGAAGTGATCCTAATTCAGCAAGTACTTCTTACTTCTAGATATTTTTGTCTCCATGTTTTCATTTTTATTCTATTAATATTTATAGGACAGCCTCAGAGTTCTCAGCACAATTACCAGTTATATAATTTCATTGAGTTTTCCTCTTAAAAAGCAAACTGAAGCATCCAAAAGGGATAAATATTTATAGGTGGAACTATATTTCAGAAGAAATCATTTAAATTCATTACCATGCCTCTGAGCTATAATCTTATTGTATAAAAAACACAACTGAGAATAAACTCCCAGTGCCGTAACTTGGGTATAGGATTCAAGATAATTAATGCACTTACCTAAATTCTGTATTTCAAAAGAAGATTATTGTTTCCATGGTAAAATAAAATTTAAAGATAGGAAAGATGTGCTGTTAAGTGTCTTGACCTGATAGTTAATTTAATTACATTCTTACAAGTCTTATGGATCACTAACTAAATTATATGTCTGAATATTTTAAAAATAATGAAATTTGGTTACACAGAAACACATAATAGTCTAATAGAAATGTGATTTTATTTAATATAGGTATATATTCCTCTTTTCTTCTAGATATTTGTAGACTTATACCTCCTTCTCATCTTATCATTATCACTTTTTGCCCCCCAAACACCATCTTTGAAATGAGTTTGGTGTTCCCAACTTAAAAATTCATTCTCACTTGTGCGGATAATCTTTTTTATTATTATTATTGTGGAAAAATGTGCATAACACGAAAATGACCAGTTTATCCATGTTAAGTGTCTCATTTAGTGGCATTAATTCTAGGACTTGCTCATCACCCTAAAAGGAAACACTGCACCCATTAAGCAGTCACTTCTTACTCCGTCCTTCCCTCAGACCCTGGCAATCCCTAAATATGCTTTCAGTCTCTATGCATTTGCCTTTTCTGGATTGTGTAGCTAATCCTGATGAGTATTGTCCAGGAAACAAACATTTTGTTGCCTAGAGGACTGACCTCATTTTTATTTGGGGAAACTTTCAAAATTTTAAATTTGGTATGCACATCCCAACACACTGTTATTTATCCTGCTGTAGGATACTGATGGCTTGACTTTTAACTCTGCTTTGTCTTTGCACAAACATTGTCTTTATATTGAACATCCAGCATGTTAAGAATGTTATCTGTAGCTATTAAGGGATGAATGTAAAGGGCAATAAGATGACATAATTAGTAATTCAGTGGAAGAGAACTACTACTTGAGGTTTACTCCCCACAGTGACCTTGAATTTTGGCAAATGATTATAGAAGAGTTTCTAAGTATGGTGCACTGGGAGTGCACTAAGGTAAAGTTTTTAGAGATTATGTGGGTGAATTCACGCAACACTCAATCTCCCCAGCAGTTAAGAAAACATAATAGGTCTAAGATTTACAAAAATACCTTTGTTCTTCTTGTACCTGACTCTTCTTGATGAAAGATCTAGATGCAGATAAGGTATGATTGGAAAAAAGGTGAAGTTATTATAGCTACTAGAATAAAATATACTATATTTTTGGTGGGTGGGGGAGTAAAAGAAGAGTAACAGCCTGGGGAGGGAACACTGTAGACCAGGGGTCCTCAAACTTTTTACACAGGGGGCCAGTTCACTGTCCCTCAGACCGTTGGAGGGCCGGACTATAAAGAAAACTATGAACAAATTCCTATGCACACTGCACATATCTTATTTTAAAGTAAAAAAACAAAATGGGAACAAATACAATATTTAAAATAAAGAACAAGTAAATTTAAATCAACAAACTGACCAATATTTCAATGGGAACTATGCTCCTCTCACTGACCACCAATGAAAGAGGTACCCTTCCAGAAGTGCGGCGGGGGCCGGATAAATGGCCTCAGGGGGCCGCATGTGGCCCGCGGGGCCGGCCGTAGTTTGGGGACCCCTGCTGTAGACTCTGGGAGGTATAGGGGAAGGAGAGTTATTAATGATCTCTGACTTTTAGAATCAACTCCAGAGCTGTTCTCACCCAGGAAAACATGGGTGTTTCAAACTGTTGTATCTTAAAATTAACTCTTGTCTCTTTCAACATGGTTCTAACCATAATTTTATTTCCATTCCCCAAAAGGTTATTATTATTTAGGAGTCTATTGAAAACATCAGGGGTGGCCCAAGTTCCTGAATCTCCTCTGTAAAATACCTGTCAGTACTTCATGATGTCTTTTTAAGCCAAATTTCTGTAGCCATTGTGGTGTCATGGGAAAACAGAAAGGTTGGACTGATAGTCCTCAGTTTCTGCTACAGATTAAATGTTTATGTTCAATCAAAATTTTTATGGTGAAGCTTTCATTCTCAATTTAATGGAAGGTAATTAGGTCAAGAGTGTGGAGTCTTCATGAATGAGATTAGTGCCTTTATAAAAAGAAATAAGAGAGAGATGATCTCTTGCTATATACCATGTGATGAGAATACAGAGAGCAATCTACAAACTACAAAGAGCGTTTTTGTTAAAACCCTACCACACTGGAGCCATGATCTCATATTTCTCAGATTCTGGAATTGTGAGAAATAAATTTCTGTTGTTTAAACCACCAGGTCTAAAACTACACAATGGGAGAACATATTTGACAATATGTCTGATAAAGGGTTAATAACCAAAATTTATAAAGAACTTGTAAAACTCAACACCAGGAAGATAAACAATCCAATCAAAAAATGGGCAAAAGAAATGAATAGACACTTTTCCAAAGAGGACATACGGATGGCCAATAGGCATATGAAAAAATGCTCAACATCACTAATCATTAGAGAAATGCAAATTAAAACCACAATGAGATATCACCTCACACCAATCAGAATGGCACTCATCAACAAAACAACACAGAATAAGTGCTGGCAAGGATGTGGAGAAAAGGGAACCCTCCTGCACTGCTGGTGGAAATGCAGACTGGTGCAGCCACTGTGGTAAACTGTATGGAGATTCCTCAAAAAATTAAAAATCACACTGCCTTTTGACCCAGCTATCCCACTTTTAGGAATATACCCCAAGAACACCATAGCACTGTTTCAAAAGGAGAAATGCACCCCATGTTTACGGCAGCATTGTTCACAAAAGCGAAAATCTGGAAACAGCCCAGTGTCCATCAGTGGATGAGTGGATTAAAAAGCAGTTGTTCATATATACAACGGAATACTATGGGGCCATGAAAAAGAATGAAATCTTACCTTTTGCGACAACATGGATGGAACTGGAAAGTATTATGTTAAGTGAAATAAGCCAGGCAGAAAAAGAAAAATATCATATGACCTCACTCATTTGAGGAATCCAATGAACAATGTGAACTGAGGAACAGAATTGAGACAGAGGAGAGATCAAAGGGACCAGAGGAAAAGGAAACAGAGGGAAAGGGGATGATAGGATGGGATAAACCTGAAGGGAAGGGGGGAAGATGCTATTGGGAGGGGGCCAAGGGAGATGTTGACAGGAATACGGGGGAGAGGGGGTGCATTCAGGGCAACACTAGAATCTATGTAAATACAATAAATTAAACCACCAGGTCTATGGTATTTTATTAAAACAGCCTGAACTGATTAAGATACATGGACTCTCCAAAAGCAGTAGATTCAATTATTTGAATTGAACTGGGAACCAGAAAGCCTACCAGTCATCTGAAAAGTCATGTTGGAAGCACTATCAACTTGTGTATTTCAATTAATGGAGATCCAATTGGGGAGTCCCAACATTGATTTGGTCCTAGCCTCTGTTTGTTAGATTAATCATTGTGACTGATGAAATGGCATATTCAAGAGAAAACTTACTGGAAGACAAGACAGTATAGAAACAAGAGATAAATGTTGAGAGATAAGTTTGCATGGTTTTCTTCCTCTTATGTACATCTTACAAATAGATGGACTAACTGCATTTGTTCTTGGCTTCTTGAAAGGATGTTTGTACAGCAAATAACCTTGATAGATACAGTATCTCTCTCTGGAACAATGAGCAGCTCACCTTACTGCTTATTATGAAAGATTTGGAATCCCTAAACTCAGAGTTACTTTCTTATAATGCAATCCACTCAGTATGCAGCTTCCACCTGGTACTTTTTGTATTACCCAATGAGAATTAGCATTTAACATCCAGCACAAGAAAATTGACACTCTGAATAGTGCTCTTTCTGGGAGTAATAATTGCTTTAGCTCTCTTCCAGGAGTCTCTTGTCTTCTGCCAGTGCCCATGAAAATGGCAGCTTTTCTTCTTAGTTTGAAAGCAGGGTAAAAATTACAGAATCTTCACAATTTTTAATAAGTATAACCTAGAATTGGATCTAAACCAGGGTAGTCAACCTTTTTATACCTACCACTCACTTTTGTATCTCTGTTAGTAGTAAAATTTTCTTAACCACCCACCAGTTCCACAGTAATGGTGACTTATAAAGTAGGGAAGTAACTTTACTTTATAAAATTTATAAAGCAGAGTTACAGCAAGTTAAAGCATATAGTAATAATTACTTACCAAGTACTTTATGTTGGATTTTCGCTAAGTTTGGCAGAATAAATCTTTATAAAACAACTCACTATAGTTAAATCTTTTTATTTATACTTTGGTTGCTCCACTACTGCCCACCATAAAAGCTGGAATGCCCACTAGTGGGCAGTAGGGACCAGGTTAATTACCACTGGTCTAAACTGTGATGTAGCTGAAGAAGTTGTTTGTGAAAAGAAAATTTCCAAGGCCTAAAGCCAGATCCACCAGCCAGAAATGTTAATGGAAATATAAACTTGCCAATATGTTTTGGGAAATCAGAGAAATAAATTTTAGGTTTAATAACTGGTTTTACTTAAAATGTACAAATTTTTGGTGGGCTAATTAAATGATTTTCTATTTTAGCTAAATTGATTGAATAATGTGAATCTATAGTATTGTTACTTCTTAGCTGTACAGAGTTGATACAGCAAATTTTTCTTAGTTTTAGCAATAAAGCAAGACTATCTGCTCCTTCCCAGATACTCAGATGAGAAGCTAGAACACAGCTCTCATAATTAGAACCAAGAAAGAATCAATTTTAAACAAAAAAAAATTTTTAAACTTTTTATTTTGAGAGAGAGACAGAAAGGGAGAGAGAAGAGTCAACTCATAGTTGAGGCATTTTAATTGTTCATTGATTGCTTCTCATACATGATTTGACCGGAGTAAGGGGGAGGTCGCAGCCAAGCCAATGATCCTTTGCTCAAGACAGTGACCTTGGGCTTCAAGCTAGCAACCTTTGGGTTCTAACTAGCAACCATGGGATCATTTTCATGATACTATGCTCGAATCATCAAGCCTATGCTCAACCTGGTGAGTCCAAACTCAAGCCAGTGACTTTGAGGTTTTGAACCTGGGTCTTCAGCATCCCAGGTCAATGCTCTATCTAATGCATTACCACTTGATCAGGCAGAAAAAAATCAGTTTTAAAAACTGGCTTGTACTTTTGAAATTGAACAAAGGTAAAGAAAATGTACTTTATTATCAGAAAAGCACAACTGGGACAGAGTAAATTGATTTTGGAAATAATGCTGAAAGCCAGTGGTGAGTAGTGCTGATGCATTGGGCCTTTGTCAGGATGATAAAATGGTGACTCAGGATACAAATAGAAAATGTGGGGTCAGAGAAAAGACTTTCATGGTGCATTATAAAGAGAATGACATAAAACTAAAGCCTATGTTCTGTAGAATCTAGATAGCTTATGTGTATTTTGTCAAACTCATGCTAAAATGAAACTGGTAGATGGCTAAACTTGAAGGAGTGAATTATATCTAAAGGTGGTGTGTATACTGCAATCAGTGGATCTGTGGAATTGCTGGGAAGGACAGGGAGAAAGGCAGAAAGACAGAGAACAACCACTTTTTTGGAGTTGAATATCTGTGGGAATGTTACACACTTAAGAAGCTAAGGGAGTGGGAAGTGGGAAAGGACCAGGAAAGATTATCTAAAGAGAATCAAAATGGTGCCATCAGCATGCTTAATTTGATTTTATTCTTCATTCCCCCTAGAGTGTCCAGGATGTGTAGTTAGGTGACTCATTTTTACATGCAAAGGACAGATGCTTATTATTACTATTTTTACTGCTATTATTACATGACTATTTATGATTATATTATGCTAAAATGTGTCTTTAGAGCAAAAATAAAGTAGAAATAATCAAAACTCTCATTTTATTACTTTATTGAGCTGAATATCACATAAAATAGTTTACTTCCTATTTAGCTTTCAAAAATAAATTTGGATGGTTTTTCAGTGGTAATATTACTTTAAGTGTTTTCTATCAAAAATGAGAGAAAAGATCACTTTGGAATGATGGGTTTGATTAAATATGTGGTTTTATTTATAAAATCTATAACATACATTTGCAGTATCAAAATATAAATGAGTATGAAACATAGTTGTAACTTCCAATTTCCTAAAGTTACCCAAACTGGCATAGGGGTAGGAATACCAAACATGGGTGACATTCACAGTGATCTTCCTCAATTCAAATTTTCAATTTTATAACTATACTTATTTTGGATTGCATGCTTTATTTGTTATTTCTCTTATTTTGGAGATAGGAAGGAAAACATAGATTATCTGGAAGTGTAACAAATACTGAAACAAACTCTGAGAATTGCTTAGAGAATAACAGAACAGGAATTCTGCTATCAGAATGAGGGGCTAAATAGGTCTTGGTTCTGTTCACTTCCATTTCTCCATGATTCATATCTTATATGTACTTTGCATCCAACAATGACACATCTCAAATGCAACATGATATTCCTCATATGAGGTATCATCACTTTAAATTTGTAAAAAAATGACTCTGAGTTATTGCAAGAATGACTTCCAAACCGTCCTTCGGTTCTTCTATCACAGTAATGTTAAGATGCAAAAATACAGATTTGACACTGAGCTTTCTCTCTTTGGATTTTGAACATTGTTTTCTCTTAAAAACTCATATATGTTATGATATAATATGATATGATATGATATAATATAATATAATATAATATACCTTAGGTAATACTTAACATGAGAAAATGAAATAACAATCTTATGCTGCCATGGCCATTAAGTGCAATAGAGGAATTATTCCCATAGTGGAGGAAACATTTTTCAATTAGCAATAATCATGCATTGGGTAAACCTCATTGGCTACAATACTGCCACTGCACAAAGCTAGTGAGGGAAATATTTTTTGTCTCCAGCTCTCATATTGCCTTATTTGTTGAAGTTAATTTATTTGTATTCCTTAAGTGATTATTAGCTATATGTCATAAAGATCATTAGGAGAAGGGATGTGATAATTAAAGGGAGAAAAGAAGAGTTTCATCATAAACTAGGTCTACTTTTCAGTTTTGTCTAAAATTGGAACAGATCCAGGGATGGGAGAACCTTGGTTTCCTTCCATCTCCAGTTCTCTATTATTCATACTATGCACTTTTTGTGCATCCAACAATGATACACCTCAGATATGATGCTGTATTTCCCAAGCCTTCTATAGAGCCTTTCTTATCATGCTAAGAATTTATTGCTTTCTACAAAAGTAGTTATTTAGCACCTTGAATATTCTTTTTTCTAAATTCTTGCTTTGAAATGAAGAACTACTTTGAATACTACAGAAAATCCACGGTGAGAACAGGCCTGGGACAAAAACAGACAGTGGCCATCTGTTGGTTTGGCTATTCTCATTAAAATCAGAAAAAAAACCCTTCTATTTTCATTCTTTTCTTTTTATAAAGATTTCATTTTCAAATTATATGGATGTGTTAAGTAGTTAAAAAGCCCAATGTTAAACTAACAGTATCTGTCCCAGAGTTTATGAAGTATATCTCAAGCTATGTGATTGACTTTATTCACTTTCTAGTATATAAAAATCCAAATAAATATTATCAAAATCAGGAAACATGATAGCAAGCTTTATTCTTATTCAAATAATAGTATTATTTTCTAAAACTTTTTGATATATACTTTTACAATTGACTTCAGAGCTGAATTAAAACTAGAACAAAAATTTATTTCACTATAATCGTATTTTCTTGCTGTTATCCCCCCCCCCCCCCACTATTTTTCATCAGAGTTGGAGCAGTGTACCTCCTGGCTGCTTTCAAAATTCGAATCTGTTATCCACATAGTTTGTCATCTTTGCGTTTTTCAAGTTATTTTCAGTGGTGGGGTTCAAATGACCTTTTTAAATATAAAAAATTATATACCAAAAAGTAGTTTATTACTTCACGCATTTAATACTTAATAAGAACAATAAAAGAGGTACATAAAGCTAGATTATGTTATAGGGAAAAATTTTAAAATATTAATGAAAAAATATTAAATAATCCCTGACAAAACAATAAAAAGATATTTCCAATGACAGCTTGTTACCCCCTGGTTGTTTGGCACTTTTTCTCCTTACGTTATATGTTTGTCTACTGAAGTGACAAACACAAGGGAATTAAAATGTAGTATTTCATCAAAGGTGTAATAAGTTTTATGAAATGAATAAATAAATATTACATAGTTCTACCAAATTTTTTTACCTATGGACAGAATGAACATTACTATAGGTGTTTAGAATACGCTGTTGTGCAGATGAACATTAAGGAAGAGTAAGAAATGTAAATTTGTGATTTCCACATTGGGCAGCTGCCCAGGTGCCCACCTCAGAGAGAACCCTGATTACAAGTGCCATTTCATCAACCAGTTTGCTGAACTCAACAAAAAATTAGGTATCGGTCTTGCTGAACCAGTGCGAACCAGCTAAATCCCACCACTGGTTATTTTCTTTTAGTTTTAAAAACAATTCATGATCTTAGGTTATAGTGGTAGCACTGGAAAAATATCTAAAGCCTCCAATGGAAACAAGTATTGTAAAGGGACACAACACTTATTTGGGTTCATGACATGAGGCAGGTTTGTTTTAAAAAAGTCACTTTACTTAACGTCACAGCCCATATATCTATTTGTTTTCAAAATCAGTGTGATTGATGGGGATTAATTTTGGGTGTTAGAAGAATTCTCTGAGATTTTGTTTTCTTGTTTATTGTTGTGAGATTGTTTATCACATGCACTGAACTATCTCCCTATTCTTCTGTAAAGGTGCTAATGCCAGAAGCTTGGTGGAAAACAATAGCAGATGTTAAGAGATTCTATACTGAAAGAGAAAGTCTCAGGTTTCACCTTTAACATCTTATATACAGCTATTTTGGAAATGAAGTTATTTCTTTTTTATTTTTATTTTTAAATTTATTGGGGTGACATTGGTTAATAAAATTATATAGATTTCAGGTGTACAAGTCTACCGTACATCATCTGTATATTGTATTATGTATTCACAACGCCAAGTCAAGACTCCTTTCATCAGCATTTATTCCCCCTTTACCTCCTTCTATTAATACTTTCCCCAACCCCCTGTCTGGTAATCACCATACTATTTTGTGTCTATGAGTTTCTTTTTTTTTTTTCATTTTTGCTTAATCCCTTTACCTTTTTCATTCACCTCATCCCCTAGTCTCCCTCTCTTTTGATGGTTATCAGTCTGTTCTTTGTATGTAGGAGTCTGATTCTATTTTGTTTGTTAGTTCATTTTGTTTATTAGATTTATATAAGTGAAATTATATGGTACTTGTCTTTCTCTGATTGACTTGCTTCACTGAAAATTAATTTCTAGGTTAT
This sequence comes from Saccopteryx leptura, assembly GCF_036850995.1. NCBI lineage: Eukaryota > Metazoa > Chordata > Mammalia > Chiroptera > Emballonuridae > Saccopteryx > Saccopteryx leptura. Next base: position 58,495,827 of record NC_089506.1, read on the forward strand.
TTTTGTAAATGAATGATATATAGCTCTCATGACCATAGTAGTTAGGGATTTGCATTCTGTAGTAAGAAGCTCTAAAAAATTTGGAAACAAAGGCAGAAGCAGACCTCCTAATTAAAATGAATACTAATATTTAATAGATAATGAAAGATAGCCAACCGCAGAAATAACACACTGAAGTAAAAAGAATACTATTAAATTAACACACTTTTAGAAAAACGTTTGTGAGTGGTTTAATAATAGAGTTGTTTTATTTATTTATTTATTTGTTTGTTTTGAGAAAGAGGAGGAGTAGGAGGGGGTGAGAAAGAGAGAGAGAGAGACAGATGGCCATTTAGTTGTGTCATTGATTGCGTCTTAAATGTTTCCTGACCAGGGCTCAAACTGGCAACCTCAGGCTGGAGCTGGCACCCTCAGGGATCATATTAAGTAGGTTTTATTTTATTCTGTATGAAGTAGAAGCCATTGAATGATTTCATACACAGAAGTGATAAGATCAGGTTAACGTTTTGCGCATGCTATTCTTAGCTCAGTATGGAGGGTGATTTGGAGTTGAATGAGGCCAGAACTAGAGCATGTAAAGGTTATAACAATAAGCTCCAGTGAGAAATAAAGAGAAACTGTGGCAGCATAAGAAGAAGGAAACATCTTGGTCAAGTCATGAACAATCCTTAAAGGCAAAAGAATTATTGTGAATAGGTCTAAAATATTTCTACCAAAGTACCCATTAACATGGGGAAATATTTGTATAACCTTTAAGATTATCACAACTGAGCCCTAAGCATCTCACAATGAGGCCCACATTTCTGTGAACATCATTTTTAAAATAATGATCAGCTTGCATTCCACATCATGTATGCATTTGTTTTTGTAAAATTTGGTGTTTTAAATTACTTATTATGATAAAAATGACAAGGGAAGGAGGGTATTCCAGAAAAATTTACTATGTTTATTCTGTGCCTTCTGTATTTCTTGGTATGATGTCAACTGTCCATGGATGTCCCTAAACTCCTCTTTGAAAATCACAGAGCTAGTCAAACTTTAAGGAGACAGAATTAGAAAATTTGAGTATAGGAACTAGGGGGATGAGAGCTTAAGATAATTCCCAATTTATACTTGGGTTCCTGGTTGAATGAATGGCAGTGTCACTAATACATGCTGGGTGCTCAGGTTATACAAATAATTCCCTTTCTTTAGAAGAAAGGGGGCAAGGAGGAACAATTTTTCTGGAGAGGGGATGGAATGATGGATTTCATTTTGTCATGTTGACTTTGAATTCCTTGTAGGACACCTGAATGGAGGTATAGACAGACAGGTAAATCCTCTGGACAGACACCTGATTCAGAGATACACAGATATTAGTTGAAAGTGTACTAATGCTTTGAAATCATCTTTGCTGATACTAGGGATGGATTTAATATTTGTTTGCTGAAGAATTCTAGTCTGTTAACCTTTCTAGTTTTTTAGTACTTGAAAAATTAAGCAGTTTTGCTTTGAGACAGAGGGGTCAGTGGATATGACCACAAGGCTAATTGGAAGGGAAAAGTTCTAGTATTCTTGGTTGAGTCACAAGCAATCCTTAAAAATATAATCCATTGCTTTGTGCTTGCCATGTTTAATAAACAGAAAATATAAAAAACAACAAATGGTGACAAGGAACTAAATGACAACAAAAAAGATAAGAGAAATAGGTAAAATAAGCAACTTAAGAGAAAGTCCAAGTGAAATAAACAAAAGTAGAATTTTTTAAAAAGTTAATTAAATTACTTAATAGATGTAAGATAAATTAAACTGAACTAATTGCAAGCTTTATATTTTAATCAGAAAATTTTATTGTGATTTCTCATTCTAAAAGAAATTTAGCATTTGAAAAATAGAGATAAGCAATGTAAAAATAAGTCATTTATAATTTCATCTTCCAGAAGATAACATTGCTAATATTCTGGTAAATATTCTTCCAGGGTTTTTTTCTCTACACATTTGCCAACTGCATGTTAGATAGGATGTATACCACAGAGGTCTATAGTATATGAACACATTAAGAATAAATATTTAATAAAAATATATATGTACAAAGATTATAAATTCCTGATATTCATGTAGGTATGTTAAATATCAACTTTTAAAGTCTAGCAGAGTAGAAAATAAAAGTAAATTGATTAAAAGTAGTAATATAAGATAACTAAAATAAGTTTTAAGTTCCAAAGCTAATATCTTCAGTGTTGTTAATGCTTAGAGGTAGGATCCCTTAAAATAGTCCCTGGGCCTCTCTCTTTAGAGTTATATTTCCCTGCAGGGGATCTTTAGCAGATGTCCTTTGAGCTAAAAGCAGAAGGGCAAAGGTCATGACCCTTGCCCTCTCTCTGGGTCCCTGTATTCTCCTATGCAGCTGTTGAAGATGCTTATCAGCCTTCAAAGGCCGCCTGCGGGGAATCCCTGCTGGGTGCCCACTGGCACGTAGAAGTCCCCTTTCTTTGGAGACTCTCTCTCCCACCAGAAGCCAATCTAACCAACACTTGTTTAGCCCAGGACAGTGTATGAAACCTTTTTATATGTACCATCTCATCTGATCTTCACAATAAGCCTACCCTGTGAGGCAGGTATTATTTCTTGACCATTTTTGTTTTTTAGGGGATTAAGTCCCTTGCTTAAGAACACAAACAACTAATGAGAGGTACAGCCAGAACTCAAACCTACATCTTTGACTTCAAAGCCCGCGATCTTTGTTCTACATTTAAAAGTCCCCCTGCTTCTGAATAAAAATGGATAAAATGGAGATTCTAGGTTTCTGAGACTGATAACCACACTTGCATCAGTTATGCCTCTATGTTGAGATTTTGAGACTCCTTGGAATTTCCCTTAAAAGGCCTGTATAGATTTTAGTAAAAGCACTGTAAATATCCGTTGTAAAAGAAACAGACATATTTTACACTTTGAGAACCTTTGCAAAATTTACCAATCTTTCTTAGAAGTTTGATTCAGAAATATTTTTCTCTTCTAAATTTCATAATTATATCCTATGCCTTTAATTTATAAGACAGTATATTAATAGTGTCTTTACAATGCAAACGATAACTTACTAACTTCAACTGAAAAAAGTAAGCTGTTGGGATAAGTGTATAAATATAGACAGAAAAAGGGAAAGCACAAGCTATTGGGCATCAGAAAGCATGTGAGTAGACAGGAAATAAGCTTTTGAAGGTGAGAATGATTTCTTTTATAACTAACTATGCCTACTGTTTTCCCAATTGACACCTGCTATTTTTGCACTTTCTTTGTGAAATACTTGGAGCTGTTTAACATACACTGATCAGATTCTTTCAGTCTCTTAACCTCTATTACCAATCCATAAACCACTGTTTTCCCCAGTGTATTAATGGATATAGAAACAAGACATCCACACAGGTGAGTTTAAATACAGAGATCAAATTCCCTAGGACAGTGGTTTTTAAACTTTTTAAACTTGTCATGCAGCTGAACCCATTTTTTAAACAAACACAGTGAGTCCCAATAAATAAGACAAAAGCAAAGTTGGTGTCATGGAAGTGGAGGGTCTGAAGAACAAATTGCCATTCTCTCAGGCTCTCTCATCCTTCATGGTGACCTTTAGACCTCTCTGCGTAGGGGGTTTAACCCCTAGGACTGACATGGGGTGAATCCTTCTGTTTTATTCTCTATAATACAATAAAATAACAGGACATAAAGTACATTTATACATGTCACCTGGCTCACAAAAAAGCAGAGTTGAGTAGAAAAGGATCTAAGTGGCACATAAACTCAGTGCCATAAAATGGGAAGTGGGAAAACCAGTCTCTGTCTAGTAATATTTCTCTCTATTTTTCTTCAAAAATTTTCATTGGACACATAATTTCACTAAAGAATAAATGTTCTGTCATTTTCAGAATTTAAAAAATGGGATGAATATCTTTTAAAAAATACTGTAAGTTGCATTGTATCTCTTTGATTTGTGGCTTAGTTTTACCATCCATCATGTTAGGAGATAGAAAAGGACTCTTGATTATCAATCTACTCTCCTGCTTCTGTCAGTATTTGTATCCTTAGATAAACATAATCTGTTTCTATTACTTTATTTTTTAGAAAAGGTTTGAATAAATTGAAATGTAGGAGCTTTTATTTTATGTATATTTTTAGACTTGTATGATGTTGGAAATTCTTATGGTTAAAGTTGGGCCAATCAGAATTACAAAAAAAGATGTATACATTATATATCATATATATACACCATAACCTTTAAGTCTGTTTGCATTTTTTTTTAAAGATTTTATTTACTGATTTTAGAGAGAGGGGAGGTAGAAAGGTGGAGGGGAGGGAGGAACATGAAGCACTAACTCACAGTTGCTTCTCATCTGTGCCTTGACTGGGCAAGCCTGGGATCTCAAACCAGCAACTTCAGCATTCCAGGTTGATGCCTTATCCACTGCGCCACTACAGGTCAGGCAAGTCTTTGCTTTCTACTAAACTAAATGATATTGGATACTTTTGTTCTTTTATAAATCACATGGTAAGGTTTTCTAAGAAGCTTTGTAAAAACTATATAATTTTAAGTGCTTGTTCTATTAAAAGTACAGATATTTTTTCATGGAGTAATGTTTCATACTCAGCATTCTTCTGCCTATATGTAATAATTAAAAATCATGAAAGGTGTTTTAATTGAACTTGAATCTGGCATTGTTCTCTATTTCTCAACTGTAGCTAATTTTTAAATTTACTCTCATATGGTATACAATTTGTTTTTATATTCGATCACATTCTTTTTTCACCTTATGGCATATTTCTAATCTTGACCTTTTAGACATCCAGCTTTTCCAGAACTTGACTTTAATTAAACATCTCTTAAAATATTCACACTTATACACCTAATATCTCTGCATCCTAGATAATCTTAGGAAATGCTTAACTTATTCTCTCTTCATAATTATCTCATTGGAAATGAAGAGTCTTCTAAAGTTATTTTCATTTCATACTGATATGAGAGGCCTTTATATACATAAGAAAAGTTAGAGGTATAGATATACAATATAAAATGTATAGTTATTAAGTGTTTTAAAAAAGTTTTATTAAAATATCTTATTTAGAGAGCTTATAGAATGTGAAACACTAAAAAAGAGAATGTGGATTGAGGAGCAAGGAATTTCTGTGAACCAAACAGACTTCTTTTAAGAAATTAAGTATATAGAGAATATGCAAAATGTTAAGCTGTCTACATAAGAAAGAATTCCATGTTTTTATATACATGGAGTCAAAGTTGGTTTGACCATGAATTATTATTCCCCAACATACACTTTATTTATTTATTTTTAGTTTTAATTTATTGTGTTTACATAGATTCAAGTGTCCCACTGAGTACATCCCCCCACCCCAATGTTCCTTTCAACCTCCACCTTGCCCACCTCCCCTCCCACACCCTCCCACCTTCCCTCCAGGATTTGTTGTACTGCTCTCTATAATGCTGTGTTATGTATATAATTTCACCAATCTCTTTCCCTTCTCTGATCCCATCCTCCCATCCCCTTTCTCTCTGTCCACTTTCCCTCTGGTCCCTTTGATCCCGCCTCTGTCTCTATTCTGCTGCTCAGTTCACATTGTTCATTGTATTCCTAAATGAGTGAAGTCATATGATATATATCTTTCTCTGCCTGGCTTATTACACTTAGCATAATAGTTTCCAGGTCCATCCATGTTGTTGCAAAAGATAATATTTCCTTCTTTTTTCATGGTTGTATAGTATTGCATTGTGTATATGAACACTGCTTTTTAATCCACTCGACCACTGATGGACACTTGGGCTGTTTCCAGATCTTGGCTATTAAAAACAATGCTGCAACAAACATGGGGGTATTTTTCTTCTTTTGAATTAGTGATTTGGTATTCTTAGGATATATTCCTAAAAGTGGATGGCTGCGTCAGAAGGCAGTTACATTTTTAATTTTTTGAGGAATCTTCATGCAGTTTTCTACAGTGGCTGCACCAGTCTGCATTCCCACCAACAGTCCAGGAGGGTTCCCTTTTCTCTACATCCTCACCAGCACCTATTATGTGCTGTTTTGTTAATAAGCACCATTCTGACTGGTGTGAGGTGATACCTCACTGTGGTTTTAATTTGTATTTCTCTAATGATTAGTGATGTTGAGCATTTTTTCATATGCCTATTGGCCATTCGTATGTCCTCTTTGGAGAAGTGTCTATTCATTTCTTTTGCCCATTTTTTGATCAGATTGTTTGTCTTCCTGGTGTTGAGTTTTACAAGTCCCGTTTGTTTATCCTGTCCTTTATTTCACTTGCCCCTGGAAATAAATCAGCAAATATATTGCTGTGAGAGATGTCAAAGCTTACTGCCTATGTTTTATTCTAAGATGCTTATGGTTTCACGACTTACACTTAAGTCTTTTATCCATTTTGAGTTTATTTTTGTGAATGGTATTAGTTGGTGATCCAGTTCCGGTTTTTTTTGCAAGTCTCTGTCCAATTTTCCCAACACCATTTGTTAAAGAGACTGTCTTTACTCCGTTGTATGCTCTTACCTCCTTTGTCAAATATCATTTGTCCATAAAGGTGTGAGTTTATTTCTGGGTTCTCTGTTCTGTTGCATTGATCTGTATGCCTGTTCTTATGCCAGTACCAAGCTGTTTTGAGTACAATGGCTTTGTAGTATAACGTGATATCAGGAAGTGTGATACCACCCACTTTATTCTTCTTTTTCAAGATTGCTGAGGCTTCTTATGTTCTTTTTTGGTTCCATATAAGTTTTTGGAATATTTGTTCTATATCTTTGAAGTATGTCATTGGTATTTTGATAGGAATTGTATTGAATTTATGAATTGCTTTGGGTAATATAGACATTTTAATAATGTTTATTCTTTCTATCCATGAACACAGTATTTGCTTCCACTTGTTTGTATCTTTCTTTTACCAATGTTTTATAATTTCCTGAGTACAAGTCTTTAACCTCCTTGGTTAAATTTACTCCTAGGTACTTTATTATTATTTTTTTGTTGTTGTTGCAATAGTGAAGGGGATTGTTTTCTTTATTTCTTTTTCTGATAGTTCATTGTTGGTGTATAAAAATGCCTCTGATTTCTGAATATTAATTTTATACCCTGCCACCTTGCTCAATTCATTTATCAGGTCCAGTAGTTTTTTGACTGAGACTTTGGGATTTTCTATGTACAGTTTCAATCATCAGCAAATAAAGATAGTTTTATTTCTTCTTTTTCAATTTGGATGCCTTTTTTTTCTTCCTTTTGTCTGATTGCTGTGGCTAGGATTTCTAGAACTATTTTGATTAAGAGTAAAAGTGGTGGAAGGGGGGCACTCCTGCATTGTTCCTGATCTTAAGAAGATTGCTTTTAATTTTTGCCATTAAGTATGATGTTGGCCGTGGGTTTGTCATAGATGGCCTTTATCATGTTGAGGTGTGATCCCTGTATTCTCACTTTGCTGAGAGTTTTGATCATAAATCAGTGCTGGATTTTATCAAATGCTTTTTCTGCATCTATTGATATTATCATGTGATATATATTTGTTCTTCCTTTTGTTTATATGATGAACCACATTAATTAATTTGTGAATATTGTACCAGCCTTGCCTCCCCAGAATAAATCCCACTTGATCATGATGTATGATTTTTTTCATATACTGTTGAATCTGGTTTGCTAATATTTTGTTGAGAATTTTAGCATCTAAATTCATCTGGGATATTGACCTATATTTTTTTTTCTTTGTATCGTCTTTACCTGGTTTTAGAATAAGGATTATGCTCACCTCATAAAAGGAGCTTGGAAGTCTTTCTTCCTCTTGAATTTTTTGAAATAGCTTGAGAAGGATTGGAGTTAGTTCTTTGAATATTTGGTAGAATTTGCCTGTAAAGCCATCAGGCCCCGGACTTTTCTTTGTTGGGAGTGTTTTGATAAATATTTTGATCTCATTTGTTATAATCAGTCTGTTTTGGTTTTCTGTTTCTTCCAGATTGATTTTTGAAAGATTGTATGTTTCAAGGAATTTGTCCATTTCACCTAGGTTGTCTAATTTTTTGTCGTACAGTTCTTCATAGTATTTTCTTACAATCCTTTGTATTTCTGCTTTGTCAGTTGTTACTTCTCCACTCTCATCTCTAATTTTATTTATTTTAGTCCTCTCTCTTTTTTTTATTGGTGAGTCTGGTTAAAGGTTCATCAATCTTGTTTACCTTTTCAAAAAACCAGCTCTTGGTTTTATTGAATTTCTGTATTGTTCTTTTAGCCTCTATGTCATTTATTTCCACTCTGATCTTTATTATTTCCTTCCTTCTACTTCCTCTGGGTTTTACTTACTCTTCTTTTCCTAGTTCTTTCAGATGCACGGTTAAGTTCTTTATTTGAAGTATTTTTTTTTTTCAGAGACAGAGATGGAGTCAGAGAGATAGATAGACAGGGAGAGACTGATAGGAATGGAGAAATGAGAAACATCAATCATTAGTTTTTCATTGCGCGCTGCAACACCTTAGTTGTTAATTGATTGCTTTCTCATATGTACCTTGACTGTGGACCTTCAGCAGACCGAGTAACCCCTTGCTCGAGCCAGCAACAGTGGGTCCAAGCTGGTGAGCTTTCACTCAAACCAGATGAGCCCGCGCTCAAGCTGGCAACCTCGGGTTCTCAAACCTGTGTCGTCTGCATCCTAGGCCGATGCTCTATCCACTGCGCCACTGCCTGGTCAGGCGAAGTATTTTTTGCTTCTTAAGATTTACCTGTAATGCTATAAACTTCCTTCTCAAATCTGCTTTTTCTGTGTCCCATAAATTTTGGGTTGCTGTATGTTCATTTTTATTTGTTTCAAGGAAATTTTTTATTTCTTTCTTGATCGTTTTGTTAACCCAGTCGTTATTTAATAATATGCTATTTATTTTCCAAGTGTTTGAATGTTTTTCAGTTTTTCTATTGTAGTTGATTTCTAGTTTCATGCTATTGTGATCTGAGAAGATGCTTAATATGATTTCAATCTGCTTAAATTTGTAGAGACTCATTTTGTGTCCTAACATTTGGTCTATCCTAGAGAATGTATCATGAGCATTTGTAAAGAATATATATTCTGCTGATTTAGGGTGAAAGGTTCTGAAGATATCTATTAAATCCAGTTGATGTAGTGTTTTTTTTTAAGGCTGCTATTTCCTTATTAATTTTCTTTCTTGAGGATCTATCCTTTGATGTTAGGGGGGTATTAAAATCCCCTACTACTATAGTATTGCTGTTGATCTAACCCTTTATGTCCATTAAAATCTGCTTTATATATTTAAGTGCCCTTTATTAGGTGCATCAATATTTGTAATGGTTATAGCTTCCTGTTGGATTGCTCCCTTTGTCATTATGTAGTGACCTTCTTTATCCCTTATGATAGCCTTTTTTTTAAAGTCTATTTTGTCGGATATAAGTATTGCTACCCCAGCTTAATTTTATTTCCATTTGCATGAAATATTTTTTTCCTCCTTTTAATTTTAGTCTATGTGTATCTTTTGTTTTGAGGTGGGATTCTTATACACAGCATATGTACGGGTCCTGTTTTCTTATCCATACAGCTACCTTATGTCTTTTGATTGGAGCATTTAATTCATTTACATTTAAGGTTATTATTGATATGTAGTTGTTTATTGTTATTTTATTCTTTAATTTACGTTCTTCATTTTCAAGATTTTTTCCTTCTTTGTTCTGTTGACAATGTGCCCCTTAATATTTCTTACAGCATTCAGCATTGGTTTGGCTGTAATAAATTTCTTGAGTTTTTCTTTTTGTCTGGGAAGCTTTTTATTTCTCCTTCAATTTTAAATGATAGCCTTGCTGGATAAAAAAGTCTTGATTTTAGGATCTTCTTTTGCATAACTTTGAATATTTCATGCCATTCCCTTCTGGCCTCAAGTGTTTCTGTTAAAAAGTCAGATGTCATCCTTATGGGGGCTCCTTTGTAAGTGATTGACTGCTTTTCTCTTGCAGCTTTTAGTATACTGAATTTATCTCTTAGATTTTGTATTTTAATTATGATGTGTCTTGTTGTAGGTCTTTTTGGGTTCCTCTTTAATGGGATTCTCTGTGCTTCTGGAACTTTTGTGACTTTTTCCTGCATGAATTTAGGTAATTTTTCAGCTACAATTTCTTCAATTAGGTTCTCTGTCCCTTGTTCTTTCTCTTCTCCTTTAGGAACTCTTATAATATGGATGTTGTTTCTCTTCATGTTGTCACAGAGCTCTTTTAAAGTTTCCTTGGACTTTTTGATCCTCTTTTCTTTTTGCTCTTCTGCTTCTGTGCTTTCACTTATCTTGTCATTTAAATTAGTGATTCGATCCTCTGCTTTAAATCAGTGATTCAATCCAGCCTGCTTTTAATTCCTTTTAGTATTGTCTTCATTTCTGATATTGTCTTTGTCATTTCTGTCCGAGTCTTTTTATGATTTAAATATCTTTTTTGATGCTAACTATCTCTTTGTTTAGGTTCTTCTTATGTTCAGCCATTTTTTCTCTAAGATCCTTGAATATCCTAACAATCATTATTCTAAACTCTGCATTTGGTATCTTGGCTATTTCCATCTCATTCAGTTCTTTTTCTGGGGATTTCTCTTGTTTTATTTGAATTGAATTTCTCTGTCTTCCCATTTTGTCTCTGTATAGACTGCTCCTTTGGCTATGTTGTGTACCTAGCTGAGTATAGGGTTGGTGTTGTCTGCCTCTAGCCTTCAATTATGTTGTTTCTAGATCTTCTTGGGTTGGCCTCAGCTGTTATTTGTAATCTGCTTTGGGCTACTTTTCTGCTGCTACTGCTCTTTTTGTTATTTGTGTCAGCATTTTTTATGTCTTAGCTGGGTCAGGTATGAGGAGTCTTTCCTTAAGATACCACTCTAACTAGGGTTGTTGGGTCCTGAGTTGATGCTTTCTGTATCTGACTACTGGATGTACCAGCCCTGTACCTCCCTGGCCAGAACCTGGTGCAGACTAGTTAGATCACTGCTTATGACTGGCCCTTAGCAACTTTCTTGGAGCTGCAGGTGATCCACAATCTGTGGCTGCCTCTGCTGGGCCCTGATGCCATTGTAAATATCAGCTGCATTCCTAGGCTGGCTTTTATCTACTCTTGGAGAGTGTGTGTGATCTCTCTATTTCAGAGGTGTGTTCTTTCTGCCAGCCCTTTGCTGCCACAGCTTCCTCAGGCACTCGGGCATCAACAGTGCCAGGTATGTGGGCTTGAGGTTCATAGCTCGGGGTTCCCTGAGGGGTTGAGCCACTGGCACAGGGACTCCTCACCTTGACAGGTTCCACCCTTTTTAGGTGCCTGGGCTGTCTTTCTGTGCTCCTCCCTTCACCTTTCCCACATGGGCCTCTGCCCCCCCTATGGGCACATGAGACCTCTTTCCCGGATCCTCCCCTCATGGTTATGTGGGATTCCTCTTCTTGCCAGGTTCCAACCCTCATGGGTGTGGGCACATGGGAGACCTCTCCGGGCTCTGCCCCTCACCTCCTCCACAGGGGCTGCCTTGCTGGGCTCTAACCTCTACCACCACATGGGTGGAGCACTGCAGATGCTGCTGTGGCTGGGCCCTCCCACCCTTCAGAGTGTACTCAGCAGTTTGGGGGGGGTGTATCCCAGACCTCAGCACTCAAATCCTGTTTCCCTGATGTGCCCCTGCTTCTAAGCATCTCTTTGCACTGACTAGAGAAGGAGAGCCTCTGGTGGGTGGATTAATTACTTCCCTTTGCTGGCTTGGTTCTCCTAGGAAGAATGGCCACTTTAGGTTTGGGGAATGGTCTAGTACAGGGCTCAGGGTAGCTGTACCCCATAGTCTCTCCTTGTGCCCCAAGACTATACTCTCCTTTTATAACTCCAATCCTCTCTGTGCTTCCTGTTCCCGGAGCCCCAGGTAAGTGGCTGTGAACAAGGTTTTTTGCATGGTCCCTTTAAGATGGAGCCTGGGTCTGAAAGTTCTTTCTCCCTCTTACAAACAGTAACCTGGCTCTTCTTTTAGTGAAATACCATCATCCATCTCTTCTAGTCTCTGGGTCTCCAGGCTGGATTTCAGTACTGGGGCTGAGGACCTACAACTCTCCGAGCAACCCACCCCACTGTGAGAGACCTTCCAGGTTGCCTCTCGCTTCTGGGAGTGGGGCAACCCTTTCTGCGTCTTCACCTTCCTACCATTCTCAGTGTGGCTTCTTTGGTGATGCTTGGCTGTAGATTCCTCTTAGTTTAGTTCAAAGTTGGCTTTTCAAGATGATTGTTCCTAAATTAAGTTGTAATCCACTTTGTTTCTGGGAAGTGGGAGTTTTAACATCCACCTGCTCCATCGCCATTTTTCTGGTCCCCAACATACTCTTTTGATAGTAGATGACCTGTGTGAACTTGCTGCTCACCCTTTTTTTTTTCAGGTGCTCACAGTGAAGATGGAAATTGCTAGAATGGTAAAAATTTTAAATTATAAAATGGATGTGAAAGTAAAAAAAGAACCCCCTTCCACAGATTATCAGATTATGAGTTATTCTGTGAAGATGAATCAAACAAGTTTGCTTTTTCTTTCCAAGTACAGATGAGTGTTATATTAGCATGTACATTCTGAAATGGTGGGACAACCTGAAATTTCACCCTTTTTGAACCTTTCAAAATTCTGGATTCTCAGAACAAAGTTAAGGAGAGGAACTGACTCAACATCATTGAAAAAAATAGATTTAAATTTGAACTTAAAATTTCAGTTGAGGATGTTTTTTTGCTAAAGCACAGTTGTCTTCACAGGCTGGACACACTGAGCAAGCCTACTTCTTTTGTAACCTCTTGTTCTTACAATAGGACATGGGTAGATAATCCCATGTGACCTTTGTAATGCTTCTGTTTTGCATGCAATCATATGGTTATGGGTTTTTGCACATGCATTTCCATTTGAAGTTAACCTTTATTCCTGGTATCATATGTAGTTCCTTTAAAGATATTTACTGCAATTACTTATGATTTTACTGTGAGGTTTTGTAGAACAGTAATTACTATCTCTTACTTTGTTGTTTTCTCAGCTTACAACAATACTTTTATAATAGGCTTTATTTTTACAGAAGTTTTATGTTCACTGCAAAGTTGAATTGAAAATACAGGGAGTTCCCATGTTCCCTGGCTCCCACAAATGTAGTCTCCCCCACAACCAACATCCAAAACGAGAGTGGTACATTTATTATGCTGGATGACTCTATGTTGACACATCATTATCACCTTAAATCCATCGTTTATGTCAGAGTTATTTATATTAGGGTCCATTCTTGGTGTTTTACATTCTATGGGTTTTGACAAATGTGTCAAAATGGTAAACATGAATTTACCATTAAAAACTTAAAGTACTGTTCTAAAAATCCTCTGTGCTCCACCAATTCATCTCTCCCTTCTCCCTAACCTTTGACAACCACTGATATTTATACTATTTTCATAGTTTTGCTTTTTCCAAAATGTCATAAATTTGGAATCATACAGTATGTAGCCTTTTCAGAACAGCTATATTTTTTAAAAACAGAAATTATTTATTTGCAAACCATGATATTTATTTCTAGATTGATGTCTATTTTTAAGACTAAAAAAATCATAACCACTATAAAATAATATAAATGTTTTGTCAAAAGCAATGATGATGTTATGTCTTGCTTGGTGTCTGTACTTAATTTCAGGATCATTTTCAGATCCCAAAAGGGCTATTTATTGCCTTAACTCTTTGCATATGTAATTTCACTGCTTCCTGTTTCTGTATTTTTTGCTGAGGAAAGAGATATGTAAAATTTAAGTGCTTGAAAAACTTTAAGATTTATTTTTCTATTCTTGTCTGTTTTTCTGCCCAAAAAAGGGGGAAGTATCCTGAATTCTGCCAGATATATAGTATATTCCCTGACATAATAAAATTTAGAAGACCTGAGATTTTCAAAATGGGTTGCTTCAGGATAAAATTTTAATTACTTATTTAGGTAAGCCTTACTGTTCTTCTACACGAAACTTTGAATAGTTTATTGTTATTACTACTTTGGCTGCTATAAAGGAAGGTGACAAAGAAGTCCTGTTATTTTGTAAGAAGTAACTATTCTCAAAATGAACTTGTGGTGATCCTTCCTCTCCTACATGGATAGAGTTAAAGTCTCGGACTGTGAAATCTTAAAAAATTATATAGTAAGAAATTTATTTTCCTTTGAGCAGTCAACAAAGTTGCCATGTTACAAATTGTAAATATCATTATAGTGAAAACTATTTTTTTTTGTATTTTTCTGAAGCTGGAAACGGGGAGAGACAGTCAGACAGACTCCCGCATGCGCCCGGCTGGGATCCACCCGGCACGCCCACCAGGGGGCGACGCTCTGCCCACCAGGGGGCGATGCTCTGCCCCTCCAGGGCGTCGCTCTGCCGTGACCAGAGCCACTCTAGTGCCTGGGGCAGAGGCCAAGGAGCCATCCCCAGCGCCTGGGCCATCTTTGCTTCAATGGAGCCTTGGCTGCGGGAGGGGAAGAGAGAGACAGAGAGGAAGGAGGGGGGGTGGAGAAGCAAATGGGCGCTTCTCCTATGTGCCCTGGCCAGGAATCGAACCAGGGTCCCCCACATGCCAGGTCGGAAAACTATTTTTTTTATAAATAAATTTTTATTAATGTTAATGGGGCGACATCAACAAATCAGGGTACATATATTCAAAGAAAGCATATCCAGGTTATCTTGTCATTCAGTTATGTTGCATACCCATCACTCAGAAGTCCTAGAAAACTGTGGAAAGAAACAGCTATATATGTGAGTTCTGTTAGCTGCCAATAACCAAGTGTTACATATAAAAGCCTAAGTAAGGCAAGACAGTGAAAACATTTGAAGAGAGGGGGGTACTGAAGGGACAAGAGCATTAATTTTAATGTCATTGTTTAAGATTTTATTAATTGATTGATTTAATGGAAGGAGGGAAAAGTATTAACTCATAGTTGCTTCACTTTAGTTGTTCATCAATTGTTCGTTGTGTGTGTCTTGACCAGGCAAGCCCAGGGTTTCCAGTTGGTGACCTTAGCATTCCCAGTCAAGGCTTTATCCACTGAGCCACCACAGGCTAGGCTAATATTATTATTTAGAGTCAAATTCAGTTGTGTTATAATAATAAAAGTGCCTTAAACTTTGAAGTATTTATAATGGTAAATTTTTAAATTTTGATTAAAATTTTGTTGTTTTCTCTTTTTAACAATAAAATGTCACTTGTTTCTGAGAATAATTTTAAGTGCTGTGTGAAATGAGGAAGTCACAAAACCAAGGGATATTATTACCTAAAGAGGAAGTGGCTTAGGAAACTTGTCAATCACAGTCATGACTAAGGAACCATTTTGTTCACCACTTCCGATTCTTACTAGCTGTTATCTGGAGATGGGCAGGTGTTGGCACTCAAGCTAGATACCACACTAATGAAAACTGCTTAGGATTGGAGATGAGAGAGAAGGATCAAAGTTATGTGTCTATATGGTGTATTTAATTTTTAAAAAATTAACTTTAAGAATTACTTGTAAAGAATAATCAGTGAACCCTAAAATGCAGATGTTCTTCAATGAAAAAAATATACTTCATAAAGATCACATAAAAATAATGTTAAACCATGTTTAAAAAGGAAATATATTTCTAATCTAAAATAAGTCATCTAGAATTATACAATGAATAGATACCATATTTTCCCATATATAATAAGATGTACCTCTTTTCAAAAAATTTGGGGTCTAAAAACTGGGTGTGTCTTATATAATGGTTGTAGATTTTTTTTTTTACTTGCATTCCCTGCTTGAGGAGTTGTATGCATTTTATGATGAATAAAACTTGAATTTAGGCCCTGGCCAGTAGGCTTAGCAGTAGATCATCAGCCTGGCATGTGGAAGTCCCAGTTCGACTCCCAGCCTGGGCACACAGGAGAAGCACCTATCTGCTTCTCCACCCTTCCCCCTCTCCTTCCTCTCTATCTCTCTCTTCCCGTCTGGTAACCAAAGCTCCACGGGAGCAAAGTTGGCCCAGGCACTGAAGATGGCTCCATGGCCTCTGCCTCAGATGCTAGAATGGCTCCAGTTGCAGTAGAGCAACACCCCAGATGGGAGGAGCATTGCCCCCTGGTGGGCATGCCCGGTGGATCTCGGTTGGGCACATGCGGGAGACTATCTGCCACCCCCCACTTCTGACTTTGGAAAAATACAAAAAAAACCCCAAAACAACAAAAAGACTTGAATTCAATAACTTTACATAATACTTTTATTTTCAAAATTTGGATCCCAAAGTTAAGATAAGTCTTATACATGGGAGTGTCTTATACACAGGGAAATATGGTAGATAAGTAGATAGATTGATACTTATGGAAGAAATAAATAAAAAATTAAACAGAAAAGAAATGTCTAGACAAATATTAATTTTACAGAATATAGTGAAAAAATTAGGAATGTGGAGGTGTAGTATAACATGGTTTACCTTTTAAATTAATTTGTAACAGATCTTAAAAATTTGAGTGTCCCCCCCAAATTTCAAAGTATTAGATATCTTTACAAAGACCATTGCTTACTACAGATCCTGGCACTTGTCTTATTCTTCCCTATAAATACAACAGGTTGAAAATTTGTTATCTTAATAGCTGGCACTAGAATTTTTTTCAGAGAAATACTGTTTTTATTTATGCAGCTGTCACTGGGGCAGGTGAGACCTGAGCCTATTACCATTCTCAGGAGTAAAAAAGGACTTGTTGGATTTCTGTGATCCAGGTGAAGGGAGAGGAGCAGAGAAAGATGGTGGTGGTCATGAAGTGGGGAATCAGAGAACCTAGAAATGTTAGAGGCTGCTTACTACATGGGATAAACCAACTGGAGTAAATCTTAAAAGTTCTCATTAGCACAACAAAAGTCATAACTATGTGTGGTGATGCACGTTAACTAGACTTACTGCAGTGATCATTTTGAAACCAAGGGTCTTACTACTTTGATTAAATTTAGTTTTAAATCCTCACTCTAGAAATCATCTGTCTCTCTATATATGTGTGTGTGTGTGTTAAATATATATATCCCTCAAAGACTTACCCCCCCCTCAGATAATCAGCAACTCCTGAGGCAGCAGAAGACAGTAGATTGGACCTGACTGATGGTCACAAGGTCCAGACCTCTGACAGGCTAAAGATAACATCTTGACCAAGTTATGTTTCAGTTCCTTGAGTCCAAGGGTAGAAAGGCACACAGGCTTCTTTCCCATAAGACTGGACAGAGGGATGCAAAAAAAGAGCTCAAAACTGCCCTCAAGACCTAAAGAAATGATTTATTACTCTTACCTCACCTCTGATCAATCAGCTCCCGACACAACCCTGAACCCTCTAACCAAGATGTCTTGTTATTTTTCCCGATATAATCTGTGACCTGCATGTAATCAGAGAGTTTGGAATTTTGAGCATTAACTTTCTGTTTTCCTGGATGGCACTATTCATAATAAAATAGCCACTATTTCTCCACTGCAACTCTCAGTGTCGAATGTTTGGTTGTGCTAATGCTGGGTGACCAAACATTTCATCTGTTCTGTAACAATTTCACAATATATGCAAAATATCAAATCACTATGTCATATACCTGAAACTAAAATAATGTTTTATGTCACTTATATTTCTTTAAAAGTAAAGCCATGAGACAGAGAGCATGAAAAAAATTCAATTAGAGTCAGAAAATTATATAAGAAAAGATTGTGAGACTCAAAGACACATCTCTTCCTCCATTCCTGGGAATCTTTAAGGTTTCATTCATTCATTCATTTATTCATTTATTTTAAGTGAGAGGTAAGGAGGCAAGGAGGAAGAGAAACAGACTCCCACATGCACACTGACCAGTATCCATCCAGTGAGCCCCATACAGGGCAATGCTCTGCCCATCTGGGACCGCTACTCCTGTTGCTAAGAAACAAGCCATTTCAGCCCTGGAGGTGAGGCCATGGAGTCATTCTTAGTTTCTGGGGCCAACATTCTTGAACCATTGTATCCATGGCTGTGGGAGAGAGAGAGAGAGAGAGAGAGAGAGAAGAGAGAACAGGGAAGAAGAAGGGATGGAGAAGCAGATGATCGCTTCTCCTGTGTGCCATGATCAGGAATCGAACCCAGGACTTCCTCACACCAGGCTGACGTTCTACCACTAAGCCAACCAAGGGCCTAAGGGAGGTTTTAAAATTTCTCAATCCATGGAATGGGAGTTTGAGTCAATCTTACTTAGATTTTAAGAAGCTAAGAGGCCAGATGATATTGTGGTTACATATTTAAGTGTGATCTCTTCCATGATTGTGTATGAAACTTCAGAAGGGGCCACTTTGCTCCTGTTTTCATTGGATTTAATTTTTCATATTGATATGTTGACATTTTTTATATATTATGAATACCAATCCTTAGTCATGTATACATGCAGCTAACATTTTCCTACTTCTTGGCTCTTACTTTGTTGTTTTTATAGTATCTTTTGATGAACAGAAGTTTGAAAATTTAGTGAAGTTGAATTATCAATATTTTTCTTTATAGGTTAAGCTTTCAACATTGTAAGAAATTCTTTCTAATCTAAAGTAATAAAGATATGCTCATATAATGTCTTCAAAAACTAACAAATTTTAGTCTTCAATCTGCCTAAAATTATGTATGACATAAAGTACAAATGAAATTTTAATTTATTATTATTTTTTTAGTAATAGAGATGATGACAATGGTGATTTTTATAATAAAGTTGCTTTATCTTAAAAAGAATTAATTCCATTTCACCACTAAGTGTGATGTTTGTTTTAACTTCTTTTGTAGATGTCTTTTTCAGATAAAGGAAAATTTTTATTTTATTTTCTTGTTTGTATTTCTTAAGAAAGATAATGGAGAGTGATGTCAGAGAAATGGTGCCATGAGGAGCGCTTCCAATACCTCTCTCCAAAATTTCAACAAGTTCTACAACTAGAGACAGAAAATTGATATCTGGAGCATCTAAAAGTCCCACACACTGAATAAAAAGGTATGATTGGGTGAAAAGGTGGCTAAATAGATAATCAAATCTGAAGGAAATAAGATGGAGAACAGAACACTCCACCTTCCTCACTAACCTGAGCAAGGGCTGCTTTCACTTGGAACTGAGAGAAACTGAGGGCTGGGGGCGTGGAAAGAACTAGGCTGGGGCACAGACATTCAAGCCGAGGAAAGAGTGTGCCCACAGTGACTCAGCCCACACGAGCTAACGCCAGCGCTGACCTGGCAAAGGCGGGCAAGTGGCGGCCTCCATTACCCCCGATATCCTGGTCAGCAAGTGTGGACAGTGTGTGAGAGGTTCCTATTAGAGCCCTGGGTGTGGGTACCCATGTTACCAAACAGGGTAGGATCACAGACTTCTGCATGGGCTATGACCAGAGTCTCAGTGTAATCCCTGCTCCCCCAACAACAGCGCATGGGGAGTGCACGAAAGCAAACTTCCCTACACCTGGACTTCTCTAGGCAGGCGGGGCGCTTCTGCCAGCCATTCAGGCTAACATCCAGGGAAGAAAAAACACAGAAGTGCTAGGGGGAGGGGCACAGGCAGCTTGCAGACAGTCTCTGGAGCAGATCTGCAAATCCAATTGCTGAAATTAGCTTAAACCACAGTCTGCTCACTGCCCTACTGGCTTACGTGGCTCTGGCTGACAAGGTCTTCTCTCTCAGAGCTCAATGATCTAAGATAAGAGTTGTGATTTTTTTAGTGCCTCTTGCTCTGTACGTAGGGGCAGGGGCAACTTCCTGTCAGCCAATACAGGGTGGAAAACACATTCCTATGGAACAAACCTCAGAGAACTCTGCAGAAGTTGCACAGGCTAGGCTGTAGGCTTTTTAACAAGGAAGAAGCCTGCAGAGAGAAATCCCATGGAACGCTAAGGCAAATTAACTAGATATACCTGGGGAAACTTAGAAAGGAGCCTGAACAGAAGTCAACAAGCCCCCCTACCTGCTTAAGCTGGTGGCTCTGATTGGCAGAGCTTTCATATTCAGGGCTGTGTGCTAAAAAGAGGGACTTGGCAGCTTTTAAGACCTCCTGTTCTGCAGGCAGCGACTAGGGCTTCTTCTTCCCAGCCAATACAGGTTACAAAGTGCAAAAAGCCTGGGAAGAGTGGTCCCACAGAGTGCTGTGGCATACTAGACATGCCTAGAAGGTTCATAGAAAGACACCTTGAGAGCAATTGGCTCCCATCCCTGCCTGATTACTCTGGTGGCCCTGATTGACAAAGCCTTACCCAGAGCCTGGTGCTGAGTGGGAATAGAGTGGGGATTTGCCAGCTCTTTGAACCTCTTATTCTCCAGGCAGTGGCAGCGGCAACCTCATAGCTGGATCACCAGGCTGCAATTCAGGAAGGAGAGACTAGGAGAGAGGCTCCAGAAAAATGGACTCTCCCATTGTTGGAGCCTGCAAATGCTAACAAGCCCTGACTTCCAACAAGACTAAGGCCTAGTATATGACATCGCCATAGCGACACATTAACTGCAGATCTCTACCTAAGTGTGCCACAGAGGCAGAGCCTGGGGTACAGTGCCACCGACCAGGAAGAGGGAGAAGAAAGAAAAAGGAAGAAGATAACCTCTCAAAATCAAGAAAAATCCACAGTCTTTATAACTTTTTCCACTTTTTTTTCCTTTCATCTTCTTATCTTTATTTTTTTTCTCCAACCTTGGTCCTTTTATCCTCTGCTCATCTTATTCTTTTCTCTTCATCTTGAACTACGTTACCCATAAGTGTTACATTTCCCTTTTTTTCTTTTCTTTTCTCTTTCCCTCTATGAGGGTTACACTCCAAAACCCTTAACCCTCTCCTTTTTTTTCTCTTCTTCATTTTTCCCCTTTTTCTTTTTCTCCCTCTCTCTTATTTTCTTCTTTTCCCTTTTACTTTTTCTCTCATTCGATCCTCACTCATGAACAAATTATTTTATTTTGGATTCAAATTTTTTCTTTGTGGCATTTTGTGTGCATTTTACTTCACTTTTTAACTCATTAGCATTCCCCTCCAATCCTGGCTCTCCATTTTAAGTAGTTTTTGTTCCACTTAATACAATAGTATTTTTTTTTCTTATTCTTGTTTTCCTCTTATCCCTTTCACTATATTTCTCAGTCAAACATCATTTACAAGCAAATTATTTTACTCTTGATCCAAAAATTTTTCTTTTTTGCATTATGTGGATCCCTACCTCCTTTTTTCCCCCTTTGTCACATCTTCCCAACTCAGGTCCTCCATTGTAGGTAGTTTTTGTTTCACTTAGCACAGTATTTCATGCTATTTTCTCAAAGAAGAAAAAAAAAGAAATAATAATTTTTTAAGTTACTTTTTTATTGTCTGTTTTTTTTTTACTTTTTATTCTTTATTAATTCTCATTAGTGTTATTAAAAAACCACCTTCAGATGCCATTAAGGAAAAGGAAGTCGAATATCATGGATACAAAAGACAGAGATGTAGCACAGATAGATGAGGAAAAATATTTAGAAAAAAATTTTAATAGATTGGAAACCTTGGAGTTAAATGACAGAGAATCTAAAATAGAAATCCTAAAAATACTTAAAGATATACAAGAAAACACAGAAAAGCAATTTAGGGAGCTCAAAAACAACTCAATGAACACAAAAAATATATTACTAAGGAAATCGAAACTATGAAAACAAATGAAAAATGAAAAAATCAATCCATAAACTGAAAAACGAGGTAACAAGCTTAGCTAATAGAATAAGTCAGATAGAAGAGAGAATTAGTGACATAGAAGATAGGCAACTTGAAGTACAACAGAGAGAGGAAGAGAGAGACTCAGAAATTAAAAAAAAATGAGAAAGCCCTACAGGAATTGTCTGACTCCATCAAAAAGAGTAACATAAGAATAATAGGTATTTCAGAAGGAGAAGAGAGAGAAAATAGAATAAAGAACATATTCAAACAAATAATAGACGAGAACTTCCAAGCCTGTGGAAAGAACTAAAGCCTCAAATTCAAGAAGCAAACAGAACACCGAGTTATCTGAACCCCAAAAAAACCTACTCCAAGGCACATCATAATGAAATTGGCACAAACCAAAAGCAAAGAAAAAATTCTCAAGGCAGCCAGGGAAAAGAAGAGTACAACATATAAAGGAAGGCCCATTAGATTATCATCAGATTTCTCAGAAGAAACTCTACAAGCTAGAAGAGAGTGAACCCCAATATTTAAAGTTCTGAAAGAGAAGAACTTCCAACCATGAATACTATACCCATCAAAGCTATCTTTCAAAGGAGAAATAAAAACATTCATAGATACAGAAGAGATGAAGGAATTTATCATCAGAAAACCCCCACTTCAGGAAATACTAAAGGGGGTTTTTCAACCAGATACAAAGAACAAAACAAAACAAAACCACAAGTAAAAGCTCCACCAAGAAAACAATAAAACCAAATTTAAACTGTGACAACAAAAACAAAAAAGGGGAAAGGATGAAGATTAACAGTAGCAAAGAATGATAGAGTGTAGAAGCACTCATAAGATAGTGTACTACAATAAACATGGCAGGTACACTTTTCATTACTTAATGGTAACCACCGTTGAAAAAACCACTACAGAAGCACATGACTTGAAAAAGAAAGTAACAGAGGAAAGATGTATGGATTACAACCAAACAAAAACAAATGATAGAAAAACAAAAGAGAAGAATCAAACAAGATAAAAAAACTAATAGAAAGCAATATATAAAATGGCAATAGGGAACCCACAAGTGTCAATGTTTATGCTAAATGTAAATGGAATAAACTCACCAATAAAAAGACACAGAGTAGCAGAATGGATTAAAAAAGAAAATCCAACTGTATGCTGCCTATAAGAAACACATCTAAGCAATAAGGATAAAAGCAAATTCAAAGGGAAAGGCTGGAAAACAATACTCCAAGCAAATAACATCCAAAAAAAAAAAGCAGGTGTAGAGATACTCATATCTAATAATGCTGACTACAAAACAGAAAAAGTACTCAATGACAAAAATGGTCATTTCATAATGATTAAGGGGACACTGAATCAAGAAGACATAACAATTCTCAATATATATGCATCAAACCAAGGAGCATCAAAATATATAAGACAGCTACTTATTGACCTTAAAACAAAAACTGACAAAAATACAATCATACTTGGAGACCTCAATACACTGTTGATGGCTCTAGATCGTTCATCCAAACAGAAAATCAATAAAGATATATTGGCCTTAAATGAAACACTAGAGCACCTGGATATGATAGACATCTACAGGACACTTCATCCCAAAGCAGCAGAGTATACATTTTTCTCTAGTGTACATGAAACATTCTCAAGAATTGACCATAGGTTGGGCCACAAAAATAACAGCAGCAAATTCAGAAAAATCGAAATTGTATCAAGCATATTTTCTGATCATACAGCCTTGGAACTAGAATTTAACTGCAAAAAAGAGGAAAAAAACCTCACAAAAATGTGGGAGCTAAACAACATACTTTTAAAGAATGAATGGATCAAAGAAGAAATAAACACAGAGATCAAAAGATATATACAGACAAATAAAAATGACAATATGACATATCAGAATCTACAGGATGGAGCAAAAGCAGTAATAAGAGGAAAGTTCATATCACTTCAGGCCTATATGAACAAACAAGACAGAGCCCAAGAAAACCACTTAACTTCACACCTTAAGGAAATAAAAAAAGGAGAACAAAGACAACCCAAAACCAGCCAAAGAAAGGAAATAATAAAAATCAGAGCAGAAATAAATGAAATAGAGAACAGAAAAACTATAGAAAAAATTAATAAAACAAGGAGCCAGTTCTTTGAAAAGATCAACAAAATTGACAAACCCTTGGCAAGACTCACCAAGGAAAAAAGAGAAAGGACTCATATAAACAAAATCCAAAATGAAAGAGGAGAGTCACCACGGACATCATAGATATACAAAGAATTATTGTAGAATACTATAAAAAACTATATGCCACTAAATTCAACAATCTAGAAGAAATGGATAAATTCCTAGAACAATACAACCTTCCTAGACTGAGTCATGAAGGAGCAGAAAGCCTAAACAGACCAATTAGCAGGAAGGAAATAGAAAAAACTATTAAAAACCTTCCAAAAATAAAAGTCCAGGCCCAGATGGTTATACTAGTGAATTCTATCAAACATTCAAAGAAGACTTGGTTCCTATTCTACTCAAAGTCTTCCAAAAAATTGAAGAAGAAGCAATACTTCCAAACACATTTTATAAGGCCAACATAACCCTCATACTGAAACCTGGCAAGGACGGCACAAAAAAAGAAAACTACAAACCGATATCTCTAATGAATACAGATGCTAAAATACTAAACAAAATACTAGCAAATTGAATACAAAAACATATTAAAAAAATACATCACAATCAAGTGGGATTCATCCCAGAATCTCAAGGATGGTTCAACATATGTAAAACGGTTAACGTAATACACCATATCAACAAAACAAAGAACAAAAACCACATGATTTTATCAATAGATGCAAAAAAGGCATTCAATAAAATACAACACAACTTTATGTTTAAAACACTCAACAAAATGGGTATAGAAGGAAAATATCTAAATATGATAAAGGTCATATATGATAAACTATCAGCCAACATCATATTAAATGGCATAAAACTGAGGACTTTCCCCCTTAAATCAGGAACAAGACAGGGTTGTCCACTCTCTCCACTCTTATTTAACGTGGTGCTAGAAGTTCTGGCCCTAGCAATCAGACAGGAGAAACAAATAAAAGGCATCCATATAGGAAAAGAAGAAGTAAAGGTATCACTTTTTGCAGATGATATGATCCTATACATCAAAAACCCCAAAGACTCCACAAAAAGATTACTAGAAACAATAAGTCAATACAGTAAGGTCGCAGGATACAAAATTAATATACAAAAGTCCATAGCCTTTCTATATGCCAATAATGAAATATTAGATAACGAACTCAAAAAAATAATTCCCTTCACGATTGCAACAACAACAAAAATACCTAGAAATAAACATAACAAGTATGTAAAGGACCTATATAACAAAAACTACAAAGCATTATTAAGGAAAATCAAAAAAGTTAGAATGAGATGAAAAAATATTCCTTGTTCTTGGATAGGAAGAATAAATATAATCAAAATGGCCATATTACCCAAAGCAATCTATATAAATTTAATGCATTTCCCATCAAAATTCCGATGACATTTTTAAAGAAATGAAACAACAAATCATCAGATTTATATGGAACTATAAAAAAACCCTGATTAGGCCCTGGCCGATTGGCTCAGTGGTAGAGCGTCGGCCTGGCGTGCAGAAGTCCTGGGTTCGATTCCCGGCCAGGGCACACAGGAGAAGCACCCATCTGCTTCTCCACCCCTCCCCCTCTCCTTCCTCTCTGTCTCTCTCTTCCCCTCCCGCAGTGAGGCTCCATTGGAGCAAAGATGGCCTGGGTGCTGGGGATGGCTCCTTGGCCTCTGCCCCAGGCGCTAGAGTGGCTCTGGTCGCAACAGAGCAATGCCCTGGAGGGGCAGAGCATTGCCCCCTGGTGGGCAGAGCGTCACCCGTGGTGGGCGTGCCGGGTGGATCTCGGTCGGGCGCATGCTGGAGTCTGTCTGACTGTCTCTCCCCATTTCCAGCTTCAGAAAAATACAAAACAAAAACAACCAAAAAAAAACCCCTGAATAGCCAAAGCAATTCTAAGGAAAAAGAATGAAGCTGGGGGCATTACATTACCTGACTTCAAACTATATTATAGGGCCACGACAATCAAAACAGCATGGTATTGGCAGAAAAATAGACACTCAGGCCAATGGAACAGAATAGAAAGTCCGGAAATAAAACCACATATATATATATATGGTCAAATAATTTTTGATAAAGAGGCCAACAACACACAATGGAGAAAAGAAAGCCTCTTCAACAAATGGTGCTGAGAAAACTGGAAAGCCACATGCAAAAGAATGAAACTTGACTACAGCTTGTGCCCTTGTACTAAAATTAATTTAAAATGGATCAAAGACCTAAATATAAGACCTGAAACAATAAAATACATAGAAGAAGACATAGGTACTAAACTCATGGACCTTGGTGTTAAAGAGCATTTTATGAATTTGACTCCAAAGGCAAGGGAAGTGAAGGCAAAGATAAATGAATGGGACTACATCAGACTAAGAAGTTTTTGCTCAGCAAGAGAAACTGACAACAATATGAACAGACAGCCAACTAAATAGGAAATGATATTTTCAAACAACAGCTCAGATAAGGGCCTAATATCCAAAATACACAAAGAACTCATGAAACTTAACAACAAACAAACAAACAATCCAATAAAAAAATGGGAAGAGTACATGAACAGACACTTCTCCCAGGAAGAAATACAAATGGCCAACAGATATATGAAAAGATGCTCATCTGCTTTAGCTATTAGAAAAATGCAAATCAAAACTTCAATGAGATACCACCTCACACCTGTTAGATTAGCTATTATCTACAAGACAGTTAATAGCAAAAGTTGGAGAGGCTGTGGAGAAAAAGGAACCCTCATTCACTGTTGGTGAGAATGTAAAGTAGTACAACCATTATGGAAGAAAAAGTATGGTGGTTCCTCAAAAAACTGAAAATAGAACTACCTTATGACCCAGCAATCTCTCTTCTGGGTATATACCCCCCCAAAACTCAGAAGCATTGATATGTAAAGACACATGCAGCCCCATGTTCATTGCAGCATTGTTCACAGTGGCCAAGACATGGAAACAACCAAAAAGCCCTTCAATAGAAGACTGGATAAAGAAGATGTGGCACATATACACTATGGAATACTACTCAGCCGTAAGAAATGATGACATTGGATCATTTACAGCAAAATGGTGGGATCTTGATAACATTATACGGAGTGAAATAAGTAAATCAGAAAAAACCAAGAACCACATGATTGTATACATTGGTGGGACATAAAAACAAAACTAAGAGACATGGACAAGAGTGTGGTGGTTACAGGGTGGGGGGAGGGAAGGAGGGAGAGGGGAAGGTGGAGGGGGAGGGGCACAAAGAAAACTAGATAGAAGGTGACGGAGGATAATCTGACTTTGGGTGATGGGTATGCAACATAATTGAATGACAAGATAACCTGGACTTTTTTCTTTGAATATATGTACCCTGATTCATTGATGTCACTCCATTAACATTAATAAAAATTTATTTATAAAAAATAACTTATTTGTCCCTTTGTAATTCCTATTATATTAATAGTAATTAAAATGTAATATTATTAGTATTAATAATATGTATTTTGTGGGAAAGAAATTTGAAGTTATATAAATGTTCTGTTCTTCATGAAAAAAGAAATGGGCACAAGAAAAATAATAGACACTTCTCCAAAGAGGACATACAGATGGCCAATAGACAGATGAAAATATGTTCAACATCACTAATCATTAGAGAAATGCAAATTAAAACCACAATGAGATACCACCTCACACCAGTCAGAATGGTGCTCATTAACAAAACAACACACGATAGGTGCTGGCGAGGATGTGGAGAAA
Organism: Saccopteryx leptura; assembly: GCF_036850995.1. Lineage (NCBI taxonomy): Eukaryota > Metazoa > Chordata > Mammalia > Chiroptera > Emballonuridae > Saccopteryx > Saccopteryx leptura. The sequence goes on from NC_089506.1 coordinate 58,523,369, forward strand.
GGGGAACCCTCCTGCACTGTGGGTGGGAATGCAGACTGGTACAGCCAGTGTAGAAAACAGTATGGAGATTCCTCAAAAAATTAGAAATAGAACTGCCCTTTGGCCCAGTCATCTCAACTTATAGGAATATAATCCATGGACAGCATATCCTTGACTGAAAAAAAGAAATGCACCTCCATGTTTATGACAGCATTGTTCACAATAGCAAAGATCTGGAAACAGCCCAAGTGTCCATCAGTGGATGAGTGGATTAAAAAGCTGTGGTACATATATACAATGGAATACTATGGGGCTATGAAAAAGAAGGAAATATTACCTTTTGCAACAATATGGAGGGACCTGAAAACTATTATGTTGAGTGAAATAAGCCAGGCAGAGAAAGAAAAATATCATATGTCCTCACTTATTTGAGTAATCCAAGGAATAATGAGAACTGAGGAACGGAATTGAGACAGAGGAGGACTCAAAGGGACCAGAGGAAAAGAGGACAGAGGGAAAGTGGATGATAGGATTGATAAACCTGAAGGGAAGGAGAGAGGGCACTCTAAGGAGGGGGGCAGGGGAGATGTTGAGGGGAATATGTGGAAGGGGGGATGCATTTGGGATGACCCTAGAATCTATGTAAACATAAATAAATAAATAAATAAATAAATAAAAGAAATTACTATATAGAATTCTTTCTAGGTTTAGCTTGCCCATTCTAGTGTTGAACCTGCATTTGTGTCCACAGTCTTAAAGCTAGTAGGAAAGGAACCCAGTATTAATTAGAAACGAATGTGAAGTTACATTGTGCCCACAGGCCCCAAAGGTTCAGGGCAAGTAAATTGCATGAATCAAAATAGAAGGAAACATAACCACCCCTTCCTTAAGTACTTGCAGAATTTACAGATTACTCAGCAAATTGTTCAAAAGACTGCCCAATAGGTGTTTACAACATTACTAGGAGATCCAGTGCATCACCCAGGGACTGAATCCCATGTGGACGGGTCCACACACCATGATCCTGACAACTCCCACTGATGCCAAGATAGAAGGCTTGCCTTATTCCAACCACAAACCGGAAGCTGGTTGGTCTATGTAAGGCGAATGTATGAAGAAACTCACTAAGGACGCCCTTTTTAATCAGACTTTGGGAAAAGGAAAGCTAGGGTCAAAAGAAAGTCAACTTAATTGTCACTAAAGGTTAAAGGTTTTAAAATTAAGAGTTCTGACTAAAAGTAAATTGTTATAAAAGCCAGTTAATTTTATGTAAGTTGCAAAAAGTTTGTAGAATTTATAGGAAATTAATCAGTAATATTTGTTTCTTTAGTAGACTGTATTGCTATTAATGCTGTCTGTTAAATATCTATTACATGTTACAAGTTAATATTTCTACACAACAGCTTCATATTATTCAGTAAATTTTTTTTTAATTTTTTTTAAATTTATTTTTAGAGAGGAGAGAGAGAGACAGAGAGAGAGAAAGGGGGAGGAGCTGGAATCATCAACTCCCATATGTGCCTTGACCAGGCAAGCCCAGGGTTTCGAACCGGCGACCTCAGTATTTCCAGGTCGACACTTTATCCACTGCACCACCACAGGTCAGGCCCTATTCAGTAAATTAAGTCAAGGATTTGACTTAGGAAATAAAACCAGTGGGGATTGTTGTAAGGTACCAAAAGCTACAGAATTAATATTAATATTTTAGGAAGCTTAAAGAACATTTTATTAATTTGGGCTAGGCATGCAGAAAGATTTTATAAATGATCTTTGTACTTGTGTGATTAACATTAAACCAGGGTGGCCAATAGCATTGTATTGTACATGCAAAGGGGAAAAAGATTTGGATTCTCTGACCTTCCCCCCTCCCCCGGCAGCTGTAAGGAAATAGGTGAATAGTTAGCCAGGTGAAGGAAGAGAAAGATTAAAATAAACCTTTTCTTATATTGATGGGCCATTTACAGGCATTTGTCCCCATGGAAACTACCCCTCCCCTCCTGAAAGCATGTAGTTAATGTATATATCTCTAAACAAAGGAATAGCAAATGAACACTAGAAAATATAGGAATATCTTTTAATACGTAAAGTGATATTTTTTACCATTGTGTTGCCTTGTATGTTTTAATGTGTAGAAACGTCTTTTTGTGAATCCTATAGACAAATGTTATAAACTTGCTAATAAATTGTGTCCCATCCCCCCTTCATCCTTTTCCCAAACCTGTATAGGTGAAAACAAAGGTTATAAGCTTATGCCGTGATGTCAGGCTTTATTCCCACCCATGTATAATTAAGGGTATATAACCAGCCCCTAGAATATTAATCAGGCACACGATTTGGGACTGCTGCCCCATGTAAGCTATATGTGGCTGCCATATTTCATAAATTTCCTCCTTTAATAAAACTTTTTCAAATTCATCTGGACTGTGTGTCTCTACATGAACTTGATGAAATGAGGTACAGTGCCTTTCAGAATCTGGGGTGCAATACTTTATAACACTAGGGACACTCATTGTGCCTGGAGCCGGTACTGCCCAAATTAGCGCTGACACGCGGTCTGTACCTTCTGTGATGTGTTATTGCCCAGGGGAACTGTGCTTTCATGTGAGTGCCATGAGTCTTGTCTCAAGCGAAATGTAGATGCTTTCAGACAGGAGACTATAGAATATTACTTCATGACTCCCACCAAGCCTGGCACAACTATTTCCATAGCATGTGCTCAGGTTCATGTAGGATCCATTGAAACTCTGGACACTCAGGTGTTTAACTTGAACTTAAAAAGAAGACATTACCATCTTGACTAGAACTTCAAAATTTATAGCAGGTTTGCATGATAATTTAGGGTCACAAAAATAGACTCAACAAAGAAATGAATTGATGGTGTTGGTGAGTAAGTAGACAAACATCTGGGGTCTTTAAGAAAAATGGGGAGCCCCTATGTACACTAACCCATTTTGTTGTTTTGTTTTTCAGAAAAATTTAAAGAACTCCCTTTGGAAGAAATATTATTGAGTAACTGAGGGTGGCACAGCTCCAAGACTGAAAAGTATTTGGGATGGGGTCTGCCACCTTCTTTTCTGATGTTACTACTTCTTTCTTCTTCTGACTACTTTTGTCTTTCAGGAAAGAGAATATTAAGAATAGCTGTTTTTTCTCAGTCCCAGCACAAGCAAACCCAAGTTATTTTTCAGATTTTTTCCCTTAAGCAGTTCTTTGTCCTGCTCTCTCTTACAGTCTTTCCTGTTTCCTGTTTTCAGCAGGCTCTGAGTCATGTCATTTCTATATCCCCTCATTAACAATACCCTGATATGCACCTTAATTTGCAGATGAAGTCAACACCTCAGAGTGCAGTGAGGGGTTACACAATAAATCTGGCCCCAAATGGGGGTAGCCCTGGAGATTCCAGCCTGTTGACTGGTCACTTCCCTGAGCTCGGGCACACAAAGGAAGCTGCACCTACAGCATTCTGTCAGACGTGCTGAGCTCTGCTTTGTGAGTTTGCTGGGATTGCCTTGTTCTGCAGGGCCCAGCATTTTCCTTCTCTGTGTCTGTCAGGTCTGTGGGCTGGTCCCAGTCCCCTCCCCTGCCCTTGGACCAGGGAAACCAGAAGATGTGCTTTGGAGAAGCTGTAAGACTGCAAATCAGAAGAGTGGGTGTTGAATGCATGTGTGTGGACTCATTAGCAAAGCCAGAGTTGGGGACAACCTTGTTTAGTTGCAGTTAATGAATTTAAATCCAGAGGTGCTTTTGCTTCTGGTTGGAAGAGGTCACTTAGTGCCTATGTTCAATGTGGAGGCATTCAGGTGTTCTTTTGTTATGTTAAAGAAACTGGGTGCTATAAAAGAATAATACCTTTCCCAAATCTTCCCCCTCATTTGATCAGCTCTGTCCCTAGAGTTTAGTTCTGATTGATGTACTGTAAATGATGGTAAACCAATCAAGCTGCTGTGGATGGAAGGTTTTGGTTTTAAAACTTCCAAACAACACTAAACTGAGGAGGGCGACCCTTTGCAACCACACCTGAGTTTTATTTAATGAGATGGGTTTTGGATAGGCCCTAAAGATGGAGGATGGTTGCCAGGGGAAACAATCAAGTTATTGGAGAGTTGGAACTTTCAGCCCCATCCTTTGATATCCATGGATGGGAGGAGGACTAAGAGAATAATTCCCTCTTTGAATGAATTAATCAATCATGCCTCCATAAAGAAGCCCTCATGAATATTCAAAAATACAGGATGTGAAGAGTTTCTGGGTTGGTGAGCACATGGATGTGCTGGGTGAGGGGTACACCACAGGGGCATGGAAGCTCCATGTTCCTTCCCCCATACATTGTCCTGTCCATCTCTTCCATCTGATACTCCTGAGCTGTATCTTTCTATTTTAGATTGCTAATATTGTAAATAAAATGTTTTCCTGAGTTCTGTGAGCCACTCTTAACAAATCATTAGAATCCAAGAAGGGGACATGAGGTCAGTTGCATGGCTTCACCTCAGGCGCTGAAATAGCTCAGTCGCCGAGCAATAGAGCAACAGCTCCAGATAGGCAGAACATTGCCCTGTAGGGGGCTTAGTGGGTGGATCTTGGTCGAGCACATGTGGGAATCTATCTCTCTGCCTCCTTGCCTCTCACTTAATTAAAAAAATAAAATAACTCGAGAAGGGGGTCATGGGAATTTCCAACATATAGCCAGTCAGAAGCATAACAATCTAGAGTTGCATTTGACATCTTAAGTGTGTGAGAAAGAGGCAGTCTGATGGGACTGAGCCCTCAACCTGTGGGATCTGATGCTATCTCCAGTAAGGTGACCAGTCATCCTCCTTTAGGGAGGTCATTCCTTCTTTTGTAAGTTCTGTCCTCCCTCAAAATGTGTCCTCCTACATGTCCTCCATTTTGAAATTGGAAGACTGATCTGTAAATGTCTGTATTCGATCTATGCAGAGTCAATCCATTGTGTGTGATGTGACATATTTGTATCTAAATGAGTACTTTTTTCTTACAATTATTATTAAAATTAAGTCATGGAAGCATAATTACAATATAAAATATTACAAATTTTTATTATGCATTTATCATATTATAGTGTATTATTGTTGCAATGAATAAAATGTTTCTTTTATCTAAAAAATAAAATAAAATAAAAAGAAGGTAATTTTGCAGTATGTAACATCATGGATGAACTCTGAGGACAGTAAGTTAAATAAGCCAGTCCCAGAAAGACAAATAGTACATGATTCCACCTATATGACTTAACTAAAATCAGAACACTTTTTTTTTTAACTTAGAGGCAGGGAGGGAGAGACAGAGAGACAGGAACATCAAGCTGTTCCTGTATGTACCCTGACCAGAGATCAAACCATCAACTTCTGCGCTTCGGGACAATGCTCCAACCAACCAAGCTATAAAATCATAGCACTGTAAGTGGCTCACACACCAATCTAACTATAAATTCATCGATCCAGGTGTGTAGATCAAGGCTGCTCATCCACCCTCTTTGGCTACAGCCACAGCAAGAATAGGTCTGTGCAGATAGAGTAAAAGCACAGAAGTAGAACAGTGTGTCTGTTTTCAGTCAATTCTTTGCTGGCTTCCATTGTGTAGTCACCTAGTGGTTCAGGTGATAGAACATGGCACATTATTAGCTGGTCATCAGATCCCAGCTGCATACTTCTCAGCAGAAGTCCTTAACATTAAGGACTACACAAATACACATGCACTTCAAATACTACTTTTTTTTCCCCAGTTGGCCATCTACTTCATGTAAGTTCTGTAACCACAGAACCAGCTCAAAATGGTCCTATTCTGTTTAATGAAACACTGAGTTGTTTTTTAGAGACAATAGACTAAAAGCATAAGTTATGCATCTGAAGCATGCACAGAGGAGAAAACCTTGACCTCTAGCTGCACTTGGAACCACAGTCTCACTGCTCCCACCCCCACGGAACCAGGGGACCAGGATATAACTAGAACTTGAACACTAGAACTCTTGCAGAAGCAAAGGAACCATTGACCAGGAAGAATTTTTATTAATGCCCCTTATCATAAATGGCCAAACTCCAAAGTCCTCCAATTAAAAGTTGCCTCACCAGCCCTTCTACATAGATGTTCCCCCTATACTCTTAAAAACCAGCCCTGAAAACTGGATTAGAGAGTTCCAGCTTTTGAGCATTAGTGTCCCGTTCTCCTGGATGGCAATATTCATAGTAAAGACTAATATTTCACTACTGCTATTCTGAGTGTAAAATGGTTGGCTCTGCCATCGCTGGGTGGAGGAACTCTTTCTGTTCTGTTAACAATAACTCTGGGAATATTTTTGGAAACTGGAAAATACAAATATTTTGGTATCAAAAACTTCAAAAATTGTAATGAGTGGTTTTGAATTGTCTTTTTAGCTTTTATTTTTAAAATAAGGCAATACTTCCCAACAACTCAGAGCTGGAATATATTTTGATAGTCAAATGAAAGAAATGCATGGAATCCAACCTTTTAATGTTATAAACAAAAAGCTCTGGATGTGACTGATTTTCAAACCAATTAAAGTTATACTATAAAAAAATTGATGTTTACTGGATACTGCTGGTTTTACTTGTGTAATATATATATATATATTTGGAAGCTGGAAACGGGGAGAGACAGTCAGACAGACTCCCGCATGCGCCTGACCGGGATCCACCCGGCACGCCCACCAGGGGCGACGCTCTGCCCACCAGGGGGCGATGCTCTGCCCCTCTGGGGCGTTGCTCTGTCGTGACCAGAGCCACTCTAGCGCCTGGGGCAGAGGCCAAGGAGCCATCCCCAGCACCCGGGCCATCTTTGCTCCAATGGAGCCTTGGCTGTGGGAGGGGAAGAGAGAGACAGAGAGGAAGGAGGCGGGGGTGGAGAAGCCAATGGGAGCTTCTCCTATGTGCTCTGGCCGGGAATCGAACCTGGGTCCCCCACTCGCCAGGCCGATGCTCTACCGCTGAGCCAACCGCCCAGGGCCTTGTGTAATATTTTAAGGGCAGATTAAGTATAATATTCATTCCTAAGAGATATTTTTTACTAATTGTTTGTTACAGCTTTATTTGTTGTTTGTTTTGAGACTTATACAGTATGATAACATTTCCTCCAAGTGAGAATAGATACAGTATTTTCAAAATATGTAGAACTGTGAAAAAGTCAGTTTTTCTGAGTCTGGTCTTTTCTTTCTTTTTTTTTTTTAAAGTGAGAAGTGGGGAGGCAGAGAGACAGACCCCCACATGTGCCTGACCAGGATTCACCCAATATGCCCACTAGTGGATGATGCTCTGCCTATCTGAGGCATTGCTCTGTTGCAACCAGAGCCATTCTAGCACCTGAGGTGGAGGCCCTGGAGCCATCCTCAGCACCGGGGCTGGGGTCAACCTTGCTCCAGTGAAGCCTTGGCTGCGGGAGGGGACGATGGAGATAAAGAGAGAAGAGAGGTGGAAGGGTGAAGAAGCAGATGGGTGCTTCTCCTGTGTGCCCAGGCCGGGAATTGAACCTGGGACTTCCACACGCTGGGCTGATGCTCTACCACTGAGCCAACTGGCCAGGGTGAGTTTTTCTTTATCTTTAAAATAAGGGTTGGTTAAGGTGATTGCTGAAGTCTAAATCTATGAAATATTATTATTCTAAAGTTATGGAAATTAATTTTTATTTTCTTATTTACAGTTTAATAAAATGGCAAAATAATATTTTTCAGTGACAGAATTAATTAACTAGTGCACTAAAGACAATTGCAGAGGTTCTTAATAGCACAGACCTGAATGTTATTATCACTAATATAGTTTTTCAGTTCTAATTTACTGTGACTGAGAAATCATAACTATTTTACATTAAAATAAAAATGGTGTAAAGAAAATCTTGTTTTCAGTATTTACTTCACTTGGTACTTTTACTATTCTAGAAATATAAGAATTCTCTCAGGTAGGTAGCATTAATATTTCAGGTATGCATTTGCACAATATACTGTGTCTGTCACTTTTAAACTGTGAGTTTGAAGAACTAATACTATTTAAGACATTTATAATAGGCATGTCATTTTAAAGGTGGACAGGAAGATATGAATTTTCCCAATTCTCTTGTTTTATAGGAAGAGAAATTGGGACTTGTACATGCCAAATAGCAGAGGCTTTTAAGTAGGTACATTGTAGATTTAGTTCCTAACATTACTGCTTACCAGCTCTTTGACTTAGGGTAAATTACTTAAATTCTCTGAAGTTCTATTTTCTACTCTCTAAAACAGAGATAATTTTTTCCTTGTAGGACAGTAGGGAGTATTAAATAAGATAATGTGAATGCATTGTGTATTTACCATATTTCCCCATGTAAAAGATGCTCCCATATATAAGATGCACCTTAATTTTGGGGCTTAAAATTTGAAAAAATATATACTATCAATACATAAAGTTATTGAACTCAAGTTTTATTCATCATAAAATTCATACAACTCCTAATCACTGTCAAAACTCCCATTCATTAGCTTGTCCTTATCTGTATCTGATGACAAATCACCATCTTCAACAATGAGCGCAAAAAACAAGTGTGAAAAGGCAGGAAATGCAAGTAAAAAAATCTACAATCACTGTATAAGACACACCCAATTTTTAGACGCCAAATTTTTCGGAAAAGGGTGCAGCTTATACATGGGGACATAGGGTAGGTTGTAATGAATAGGAATTCTTTCAGGCCAACTTGAGTTAACAATGCATGTGCTAAGTCAGGAGCAGGAGGTGGTCTTGTTCTCTGAACAACACACTAGCTGGCTATAGGCAGGGCCTTTGTTCTCTTTAGATGCAGAAATTTCATTTTTTTCCCTAGTGTTTCACCTTTAACATTTTTCTGGTCTCTAATCCTCTGTGTTTTCTTATATTTCCTCTATTACTAAATCAACAGATTGTCTTCCCAAATTTATTGTTTATATTCTCAGAAAAGAGAAACTGACTGACAGGTAATCATTATTTCCTCTGTTTAAATAAGATTGTTTATGAATTAGGTCAGAAACCCACACCCATTTTACCAAAAGAAAATGGGAAGGAGATTTACAGGTTAAAGAACATAGCTGCCTGACTTGACTACACAAACTTTGAATAAAATTATGAATTGTCCTCATTTCCACTTCTTTTGTGTTACACACATGACCTGAGAAGATTTTTCTCATTCAGTAAAATTTTTAACAGAAAATTTTACATATAATTCAATTGATCTAACTTTTTTGAGTAGTTTAGTAAATTTCTTTAAGAATAAACTTTCTTAGCCTGACCAGGTGGTGGCACACTGGATAGAGCATCAAACTGAGATGCAGAGGACCCAGGTTCGAGATCCTGAGGTCACTGGCTTGAGCATGGGCTCATCTGGCTTGAGTGTGGGCTCAGCAACTTGAACATGGGTTCATAGACATGAACCCATGGTCGCTGGCTTGAGCCCAAAGGTCGTTAGCTTGAAGCCCAAGGTCGCTGGCTTGAGCCCAAAGTCCTTGGCTTGAGCAAGGGGTCACTGTGTTCTGCTGTAACCCTTCAGTCAAGGCACTTGTGAGAAAACAATCAATGAACAACTAAGGAGCTGCAGTGAAGAATTGATGCTTCTCATCTCTCTTTTTTTCTTGTCGGTCTGTCCCTATCTGTTCCTCTCTCTGACTCTCTGTCTCTGTTAAAAAAATTAAAAAAATAAACTTTCTCCTATTGCCTGACCAGGCAGTGCAGTGGATAGAGCCTCAGATTGGGATGCAGAGGTTCCAGGTTCAAAACCCTGAGGTTGCTGGCTTGAGCGCAGGCTCATCCGGCTTGAGCATGAGCTCACCAGCTCGAGAGTGGGGTTGCTGGCTTGAGCGTGGGGTCGCTGGCTTGAACATGGGATCATAAACATGACCCCATGGTTGCTGGCTTAAGCCCAAAAATTGCTGGCTTTAAGCCCAAGGTCACTGGCTTAAGCAAGGGGTTACTCTGTTCTGCTGTAACCCCCCCCCCCCCAGTCAAGGCACATATGAGAAAGCAATCAATGAACAACAAAGGAGCCACAATGAAGAATTGATGCTTCTCATCAATTTTTTTATTTAAATACTACTCAGTCTTAAATTCCATCTTAAAAGTTAAAGTATTGAATTAGTCTGACCTGTGGTGGTGCAGTGAATAAAGTGTCGGCCTGGAACGCTGAGGTCACTGGTTCAAAAACCTGGGCTTGCCTGGTCAAGGCACATATGGAGTTATGCTTCCTGCTCCTACCCCCTTCTCTCTCTCTCTCTCTCTCTCTCTCTCTGTTTTTTCTCTCTTAAAAGAATTTTTTAAAAGTATTGAATTTAAAATTTTCAAATTATTGAATTATAAGGCTACAAGGGATTTTGTTTTATATTTTTATTCTATTTATCTGCCTTTTAGAAGGACTGTACATAAAGTACTGTAGTCAAATAAGATTAGATCTTGTTTTGAAAATTCCCCCACAGAAAAAATGGAGTGTATAGTTCATTTCTTTAATAGTACACATAGCTATTTGCTTTATGCAAAGTATAGTAATTGAGACTAAATGTTCACTATCTCAGTGTTGTTGTAGGTAATTATTCTGTCCTTTATTATTTAGAAATTTGTTGTCAGCCTAATTATTGATCGTTTGTATTTATCTTTTTATTCCTGGTGGCATTAAATATACTGTGAATGTTTTTATTTATCTATATATCATCTATCTATCTATCTATCTATCATCTATCTATCTATCTATCTATCTATCTATCTATCTATCTATCTATCTATCATCTATCTATCTCTATCTTTCTTCTATCTATCTCTTTATCTATCCATCTCATCTATTTATCTTCCTTAACTATTATTCATTCACCTATTAATCTTGAATGTATCTTTTGATATTTTACCCATAAATGACAGTGAATAGTTTATCAATTCAGGAACACTGTCAACCATTATCTTTTGGTGTACATCTTCTGCATTCTTTCTGTTATCACCATTTAGAACTACAAATAGCTGTATATTGGACCTTCTCATTTTGTCTTTGGTCTTAAAATTCTCTCCTGTTTCCTAACTTTTAAATCTCTGTGATACATTTCTAGGAAATCTCCTCAGATCTCCCTTATCTTTCCATCCATTAATTTTCTCTTATATAGTGTTTTACCAGCTGTGTAATCTGCCTATTATTTAATTTCTATGATTATATCTTTTCAATATAGAAGTGTTAATTGTTCTTTTTCAAATCTACTTAATACTTTAACATTATGCCTTGTTTTTAAGGTTGATTCTTTTATTTATTTATTTATTTATTTATTTATTTATTTATTTATTTATTTATTTTGAGAGAGAGGGACAGACAGGGACAGAAGGCAGGAAGGGAGAGAGATGAGAAGCATCAGCTTGCAGTTACAGCACTTTAGTTGTTTATTGCTTGCTTTCTCATATGTGTTTCGAACAGGGGTACTCCATGTAAGCCAGTGATCCCTTCCTCAAGGGATCAAGCCAGTGACTTTTGGGTTCAAGCCAGTGACCATGGGATCATGTCTATGATCCCACACTGAAGGCAGTGATACTGTGCTCAAGTTGATGAGCCTGTGCCCAAGCAGACAACCTCGAGGTTTCAAAGATGGTCCTCAGCATCCCAGGTCGATGCTCTATCCACTCTGCCACTGCCTGGTCAGGCAAATTATCCTTTAATAATATAAAATGTGTTTATTTTAAAGAAGTTTATCATATTTTTCAATATAAATTTTGTGAGAGTTTTAATTCTTTTGGTTTTTGTCTCCAGTAATCATCTATCTATCTATCTATCTATCTATCTATCTATCTATCTATCTATCTATCTATCATCATCTATCTGTCATCATCTACCTACCATCTATCTATTTATTGTTTATAATATATCTTCAGCATTGCATCTTTAGAATACCTGTAAGAATGTAGTAACCTTCAGTGGAAGTCTTAGTTCTCTAATACAGTGTTTATTTTTAATTAAAATTTTTTTATTTTTTTATTTTAGTAAGAGAGGAAGGAAAAGACAGAGAAAAAGAGAGAGAGCATGCGCCAGAAACATTGATTCGTTCCTGTATGTGCCCTGACTGGGGATCAAACCAGCAACCTCTGTACCTTGGAACGATGCTCTAACCAACCAAGCTATCTGGTCAGGGTATATATAGTTTTGTGTTTTTTTTTTCTATTACATACTCAACAAGTTATCAAATGCTCATTTTGTGTTGCTGTTAAATACAATAACTTGGAAGTTCCTGAATTAACTTGGTAGAAGAATTTTGAAACCAAATCCATCTAAGGTGCTGACTCATGGTTTTAGATTTTTAAGGAAATTTTTTTTCCCACAAAAATACATGGCAAAGACCAAATTTTCTTATTATCTTGTTGAATTTGGGAGTGCTCTTTTTTATGTCTATTTTTCACTGAGAATGAAACATTATGAGCAGAAGTTTCAGCGTTTTCTGTTTTTGTTTTTTTAAAGATTTTATTTATTCATTTTAGAGAGGAGACAGAGAGAGAAGGGGAAGAGGGGCAAGAAGCATCAACTCCCATATGTGCCTTGACTGGAAAAGCCTAGGGTTTCGAACTGGCAACCTCAGTGTTCCAGGTTGGGGCTTTATCCACTGCGCCACAACAGGTCAGAGAAGAGTTTCAGTTTTAACTTCCTACTTTGTCAGGGCCTCATATATATTTAAATCCAAGTTGTAAGTTTACAAAGATTGCCCACATCAACTACTCATGGGCAAAAATACCTATGATTTAAAAAATATTCTCCTTTATAATGTTTTCTAGGCAGTTATTAAAATCAACCAATGCGTATTTTTCACGAAGTACATTATAAATATATTTTTTTCATTTACTCATATGCCAAGGCAATGCTGGCCATGATTTTTTTTTTTATTTAGAAAATTAACTTTAGCAGGGTGACATTGGTTAATAAGAGTACATAGTATAGATGTCAGGGAAACAATTCTATAGAATTTGAACTGTTGATTATGTTGTATATCCATCACCCAAAGTCAAATCATTTTCTGTCACCATATATTGGTCCCTCTTTACTCCCTTTCCCCACCACCTTCCCCCATTACCTCTCTCCCAGTAACCACTGTACTTTTGCCTATGTCCAGCAGTCTCAGTTGTATATTCCACCTATGTGTGAAATCATGTAGTTCTTAGGTTTTTATGATTACTTATTTCACTCAGTATAATGTTCTCAAAATCCATCCATGTTGTCACAAATGACAATACAACCATGATTTAATGACTCAAAATTGTCTATAGGATAATGCCCATGATTTTCAGCCTGTCACTCAAAATCTTCATGAACTAGTCTCACTCAATTATCACTCACCTTCCCAAACATTGTGAAGTGAAGGGCTTTTGGAGTGAAGAAGAGGCAGGAAGGGCCGCTAAACATACTTCTCCTGATTTAAATTTAGTAACTGGGTGGGTTAGGGCAAGTTCTCAAGACAGAGAATGCAGGAGGTGAGGACGAGGAATGAGGACAGAAAGAGAAAACAAATTTAGTACTGCACATAATAAATTTTAGCTATGGGAAGTGGAGATGTCCAAGAGGCAGTTTGGTTTCAGAGAAAAGGAGAGAGAACTTTGGGCTCTATCTTCCAAATCACAGTGAAGCTATTGGGCACTAAATTAATATTTTATAGTGTCCTAACTCAGTGCCTTGCTCAGTAGGTGCTCTCTGCCTAGCGTTAGAATTCTTGGAGTTATTTATATTTTACTTCTATGTATTTCCAGAACAAGCTATTAACCCATGCCTTGGTGCTTATCACATCGTATACCTTTGCTTGTTTGCACTGAAATAGCCTGCTTGAATTTCTGCTCTCTCCACTGGACTATAAGTTTCTGGAGAGCAGAGACAGCTGTCCTGTTTATTATTATAAATGGCACCTGGTGTTAAATACATACTTGAATAGATTAATAACTACTTCCTAATTATATTTCTAATTCAATATGGTATTACCAAAACACATCAGATAAGGAAGGAAGCAGACAATTGTTATAAAACAATGAGTAGTAAAAAATAAGGACATTTCTCTATTGACTAGTCTAGGAGGATAATGCCATGAAAGTATAAGTCCTCATGAAATGTACTTGCTTGGCATTATTTCTTACTATGTAGCCTGAGAATGAACTAGAGCTAAGCTCACTTATTTCTGCTTTTATTATGCTTTAGTGCTCTACACATTCTAGTTTCTTACTCCTTTCTCACAAGGTTAAAAGGGTTATTTGGAATAGTACAGAGTGTTTCTGCATTGCTATGAAAGGAATGCATGTTGGCAACTCCCATTAGCATTTATCAAAGTTTACACGTACCTAACTCATTGTAAACAGAACGCTTCAAATTCACGATACTTACACACCTGGAATATCATTAATAGTACCACTAAATGATACAAATATGTACATGCTTTAAAACTATATTATTTATTTTAAAACGTGAAAAGTTAAAGTTTATTTAGTCTTCCACCTGCTTAATGCCTGTAAAATCATTCCTGCTGGGGATACTGAATTATTTTCCATTATATTAACATTGCATGAATAAAAATCCAAGCTTTTTAAATTACAAGTTTCATAAGGTGTTGACCGGCCTGGAGCAAGATAAATTTAGACAAATATTTATGGTGCCAAGAGTTGTGTATATAAATATTCTTCCTTGAAAATGTTTTCAGTGTACAGTTAAACTGCCAAGAGTGATAAAGTTTAACAAGTAAAGCAGTGAACAGAGGGCCAGGGGTCACTGAGTTTGAATTATTTCTTTATTCCTACTTTAATATATGATCCTGAACCATTTGGACCTTTTCAAAGTCAAATTTCTACTTTGTGAAATGGGGAAAAATTAACCATACTATTGTTGGAGCATGAGGGCAGGGTCTATGGTTATAGAAGTTTTTAAAATGTAGAGTTATTATTAAAATGCAGAAATTCATAGCAATGCCATTTATTGGAAATTGAGTTGCACTTATTATTATTACTCACAATGCACTTGCAAACTATTTGCAATAATACTAGTTACCATCTATGGACTATTTACTGTTATTCAGACACTGTCTTAAGTGTTCTATATACTCCATTTACTTCTTATAACAAACCTTTGAAGTAAGTATTATTATTCCCATATGAATTGGGCTAATATTACAGGATGTATTGTGCTCAAGATCACCCAGTTTGAAGATGGCAGAACCACATACAAAAGCTCTGAATGTAATTCTAAAACCAGAATGCTGGGTTCTTTCCCTCTAAGGCACATTGCCTCCATGCTTTGCAAATGAGGTATTTGAAGCTTAAAAGGTCAAACAGTTTGGTGCAGATCATCAGCTCACATGCTGAGCTGGAATGAAAACCCTGTGTGTTTGACAAGGGAGCCTAGCTATTTCTATTATTGCCTCTCTAATATTATTGTGCTTGCTATCTCTTGGACCACCTTTCTCTATTGGATTATCAGGATAATTGGAGTCAGTATTCTGCTGAATGACCTGACCTCTTTAATCTCAAACACCCAATCTTGCTAATGCATTCTATGGTACTAGATATGAAGATGGATTATGCATCAAAGTTGGAACCAGTTGCAGTTGAAATGTTTTTGGAATTCTGTTCCTTGTTGCTTAAATGAGGGTTAGGATGGTAGAGTTTCTAGGTTTCAACCTTCATTAAGCATGGCCTTTGAGTGCAGTAAAGATTGTTTACTTCATTTATGAAGGCTCTGGGGCTTAAAAGTTCATGTCTAGAACTTTGTAGATATACAAAAAAAATTGTAAACTTCTAATGAACTTGCTTTAATTTCTTTGATTTTAAGACTAAGTCAAATGGAATTTTTATGCTTTTAATGCTTATTAAATGGCAAGTATATTATTTACTTGATAAGATGAACGAAATGAAATATAGTGTCAAATTGATTTACTTGAATTGTTTATATATCTTTATTTATGAGACAGAAAACATGAGAAGTGGTCTGATTAAACTATAGATCCATTTAGAATCATCTGTTTACTTTATCCAAATAAAGCTGCCTAAACTGGTCAGGTCATCTTGCTAAGACCAAGACTTTAGAAGAACATACAATGTGCAATCCCTTAAAAGCCAAAAAAAATAAATAAATAAATAAAAATAAAAAAATGGTTAAACAATAAAGCTCCATGGAGTTGCAGACATGGGATATAATAATCATAATATGAAGGTAGTTTCAGAGAGTTCAAAGATTTCAGCATAAGTAGACTTATTTTCAGTTCTAATTTTGCTTACACTCTGTTCCCTTATAGATAAAGTATTATGATTGCTTCTAATGTAATAGAATTTACTGTAAGCATGCTTTCATGTATGTAGGGGAAAATTTGAAAGTCTCTTTGGATTTATTTACATGTTGCCAGGAATGTCCAGTACAAACAGCAATTACATTTGAGTTCCTGCCTTTGTGCCACAATGTGGGCATCTTCCAGTTTGGTCCATTGTACCTGCAGTAGGCAGAATAATGGCTCTATAAAGGTATCTATGGTCTAATCTCCAGAAGCTGTGAATGTGTTACTTTACAAGGCAAAGGGATTTTACAGATGTGATTACAGGGAGTGGATTATCTGTGTGGGTCAAATCTAATGACATATCTTAGAAGTGGAGAACCTTTTTGGCTGTGGATAGACATGAACATGAGGACTCAATCCACTGTTACTGCCTTTATTTTCTATTTAAAATGTTTTTATTTATATAAAGTTGGCATATGATACTATGTTTGTTTTGTGTACAACCTTATGATTTGACATGTATGTACGTGATAATGTGATCACAATAGTAACCATATGTCACAGTGCTAAGTGATTACAACATTATTAACTATATTTCCTGTGTTTATTTATTTTATAACTGGAAGTTTGTACCTCTTATCTCTCTTATCATTTTTCACTTATCCTCCTACTCTCTCCCCTTACTGTCTTTTTATTTATTTATTTATTTATTTATTTATTTTTATTAATTTTAATGCAGTGACATTGATAATTCAGGGTACATATGTTCAGAGAAAACATCTCTAGATTATTTTGACATTTGATTATGTTGTATACCCCTCACCCAAAGTCAAATTGTCTTCCGTCACCTTCTATCTGGTTTTCTTTGTGCCCCTCCCTTCCCCCCCCCACTGTGGAAAACAGTATGGAGATTCTCTTACTGCCTTTTTAAAAGAGGTCACAAGCCAAGGAATGCAGGTGGCCTCATGGGGCTAGAATCAGCAAGCAAACAGATTCTCCCCTAGAGCATTCAGAAAGGAATGCAGTTCTTTTTATTTTAGCTTGGTGAGACCTGTGTTGGATTTATAGTCTATAGAACTGGAGACCATAAATTTGTATTGTTTAGGCTGCTAAATTTGTGGGAATTTGTTACTGCAGCTATAAGAAACTAATATAGAATCACTGTGCATGATCTTTTATATCATTGAGATTTATTAAGGAGTAAAAAAAACCTACCTTTTGAGGAGTATTTAGTGTTTATATTTATATCATGTTATTAGTGTGTATATGTAAGCATGTGTGTAATCATTATGCAATAATGACCCTTAAAAAAAAAGCTGTATTATTAGTCCTATTTCACAGATGAGAAAACCAAGGCTTGAAAAGTTTAAATAACTTACATAAATTACATATCTAGTAAGTAACGCAACTATTATTTGAAATCTAATAATCTAGAATCAAAACCCATGCTGTGTCAACTATACCATATATATCCAAAATGTGAAAGTTACAGTTTTCTTCAGCAAAAGAGTTCAAAGACAATGGAGTTCATATAAAAATAGACTTTATCATGTTAGATCTTTTTACGTCAGATGTCAAATAATTTTCCCCAGCATAGTGCCTGCTATATTATCAGTACTCAGTGTATGTTAATTAAATAACTGAATGATCATTGTTGATGAGTAAAAATATGAGTTATAGGCATATATTATTATATTTATATTTCACATATATATTATATTGTACATATGATTTTATAGAAATCAGCATTTTTTTCTTTGTAAAAATAGCATAAAGATGTTATTCTTCACCATTAAAATCAAGAATTCTAATAAATTTCTTCTACATTTATGAAATCGGAAGTTATAATTGCATTATTATTTTTAAAGAATGATTTACAGGTTATTTGTGGTTTATTCTTATATTTTACATCATAAGGAGAGTATATTTAACAAAGAGATTAAAATAGAGGAAATCTATCTAACCTTTGGCATAAATGCTACTTCTCATTAAAGTATTAAAATACTGAATAAGGCAAAGGAAATTAAATGACCTTTGTTTTTTCGTTAAGGTGTTTCATTTCAGTTTTAAGTTGTCACTAAAATTAGATAGATAACAACATCTAATTAAACCATAGTCTTTTCATTTGAAAAGTATCCACTTATATTTAAACACAAAGTTATAAATACGTGAAACTTTATTTGTTAAGCTTTATTCCATATTATTCTATTTTAAAATAATTACTAAATGCTCTAAGGAAAAAGTAGATGTGAAACTTCAATTTCATAAGGACATCTAAATTGGTATAAACTTTTGGTATAAACTTTTGGTATAAAGAATAATACTTTACTGTCCATTTCCTTCCAAATCTTTTATACCAGTTTCAACAAAGTCTCCCAAGTCATTTTTATTAATTAGAATAGTAGTTTTATTTTTGTTTTTATTTTTTTTAATTTAAAACGTTTTCTTCTCTTTTCAAGTGAGAGCAGGGGAGATAGAGAGACAGATTCCTTCATGTGTCCCAACTGGCATCCACCCAGTGATCGCCGTCTAGGGCCGATGCTTTGCTTCTCTGGGGCCATGCTTGCAACTGTGCTATTTTTAGCAACTGAGGTGGAGGCTCCACAGAGCCATCCTTGGTGCCTGGAACCAATGTGCTGGAGCCAATCGAGCTATGGCTGTGGGAGAGGAAGAGAAAGAGAGAGAGAAAGAGGAGGGAGGAGGAGGGATGGAGAAGTAGATGGTCACTTCTCTTGTGTGTCCTAACTGGGAATTGAACGTAGGACATAAACATGTGTGGCCGATGTTCTACTACTGAGCCAACTGGCCATGGCAAAAAAAGTAGGTTTTTAAAATTTTATTCTTAATTTATTAGAATGACAAGGTTTGCCAAACTATACAGATTTCAAGTGTATAACTCAACATAACACCGTATACACAGTGCATTGTGTACCCCCTCCCCAGCAAAGTCTCTTTCCATCTTTCCCCTCCCCTTTTGCCCTTCTCTCTTTACCTCCCTTGCCCCTTTCCCTATGGCTATTGCCACCCTGTTGTCTGTATCTATATGTTATGTACGTATATCTTTTTGGCTAATCCCTTAACCTTCTTTCATTCAGTCCCTTCAACCCCTCCCCTCTGACAGCTGTCCATATGTTCCATGAGTTCATGTCCCTGTTTCTATTTTGTCCATCAGTTTATTGTGTTCATTAGACTTCACATATAGGTGAGATTTTATCTTTTTATTAAAATAACAAAGGTTTAATATTTGGCAATAAAATAATTATAGGAAATGGGGAATGATAGCTTATATTTAGTAAAATTTATTATCAAGCCATGAACAAGATACTCAACCAGACACTAAAATAATTTTCAAAATACTTAGTTTTGATTTTAATAACATGCTAAATTGTCTTAAATTTATGACACTTATTAGTATAATTATACACAAGTATACACATATATACATATAATAATACACAATTATATGTAATTATATACAATATAATGGTGCCAAAGTAATACACAATTTAAATGTAGATACTTCTCATTGAAGACTTAGAGGATAATTCATGTTTGTTTTATACCACAACAATCTAAACTGTAGCATGTATTAAATAGCTTGATTAGCTAATTTAAACATTTTGTAATATTGAAATAGTCACAACCTTGGGAATGGAGGTGTATATCTCATTTTAGGAGAGTAAAAAATAGAGAAAATTCTAGATAGGATTATCAGTGGTAACATGCAAAATTTAAGCTAGAGATCAATTATGAAACCAAATCAGACCCATGAAGAACCAGTACTCAGAGGGTGGTTATCAAAATGAAAATAGAGCTTGGCATAAAGAGAGAGGAAGTTGAACTGTATGTGGTTAAGTTCCATATACCAGTTGCCAGGAAAAAAGTGGTTTGGGACAAGACAAGAAAACCAGAATTGGAGCCTATAAAAAAATCCATGCCATGTCAGGGCAACTTGTGACTAAATATTGATACATTTGCTTTTCTCTTTTTCCCACCACTCCTGTCTCTGAGGAACAACTGTTATTCTGCATTTCCAGGATGATCCCCCTCCATGTGAGTAAAAGAATCTCACCGCTTCTACCTCCTCCTTCTTCTGGGACATTGCTTCCTAATTATCTCTTCTCTTTTGCCATTTTGATCCTTACTTTTTGTACCGCCTTCCTCTTGATTATGACTAACAAGTTTATTCATGAAAACTCTTCTCTAAACATTTCTGCTACTTTTAAAGGGGCTCTAGTTTATTTTTTCAACCTTGTATACCTTTTTCATTCCCAATCAATGTTCATATACATGTAACTCAAAATGTTCTATTATTTTCTGTACTCTTGGTTTGCATAAACACAAAAATAAAATATTGTATAGATTAATTATGTTTTGCCATTTACTTATTTTGGGTTCTGTGAAGGAAAATTTCACCAATTTTAGTTCCTGGTCTTAAAATAACTCATTTTGAAATGCTGTAAAACATTAATGAAGATCCAAATTCATATAAATTATTTAAACTACAATTTCCTATACTAAACAGTCATTAGATTAACATACATCCTTAAAGCTCATTCCAGCTGTACCAAATTAGCTTTTTGAGCACTTTCAGTTTATGATTTCAGGAAATGCAGAAAGTATTGCTTTTCTAAGTTGTATTCTAAGGTTGCAAGCAGCAATTTGACTTTAAAATGCCATTTAGAATTTTTCTTTCAGTTAGTATTCATGTAATTGAAACTCAGTTTTTCCCTAGGAATTACTGAATTTTAAAACATCACCTGATTTTCTCATTTACAGATGAGGAAACAGAAATATAGAAAATTGGGATTAAGTGCTCTGACTTTCAAAAAGAAGTCTGTATTTTGAGATGCTCTCTTCTTTCTTCTTTCCTTTACGAAAGCAAGTGAGACAGAACCGTGGTGTGTGTGTGTTTCCAAAGTGAGAAGTGGGGAGGCAGACAGACAGACTCCCGCATGCACCCAATCTGGATCCGCTCAGCATGCCCACCAGGGGGTGATGCTTTGCCCAGGGGGTATTGCTCTGTTGCAAGCGGAGCCATTCTAGTGCCTGAAGCAGAGGCCATGGAGCCATCCTCAGTGCCCAGGGCCAACTCTGGCTCCTAGAGAGCCTTGGCTGTGGGAGGGGAAGAGAGAGATAGAGAGGAAGGAGAGGGGGAGGGTTGGAGAAGCAGATAGGCGCTTCTCCAGTGTGCCCAGCTGGGAATCAAACACGGGACTTCATTACACTAGGCCAACACTCTACTAATGAGCCAACCAGCCAGGGCTGAGACAGAACCATTTTTGTTTGGATAGTAATATGCTTATGGATAAAAAGAAATTAAGCAATTGAAATAATGGCATTTTAAAATAAAACTATTACTTTAAAATTACTTTTTAAATTATGAAGTGTCTAATAATGCATAATTTCTGATATTTCTTTGTCAGGGATGCCTGATTTTATTTTTTATTATACTCTTTTTCTGAGCATTTCAATCTTCAGAAGACATGGCAACATGGATGAGTCATCTACATCTGTTTCAACAAATACATTTTTTTCTCAGATTTTCCTTTTCTAGTCTCTATATGTAGGCTTTATATCTTTTGTTTCTATTCCATATCTCATACAGATTCTTTCCATACACTCCACTGTGCTAATTAATTATTAGTGTCTCCTACCTCGCAGTTCTTTATTTCTCTTCTCTTGAAAGGGTAACCTTGCTACTCTTATTACTTTCTCTTTAGATTTTTGTCAGATCTCTCCTTTCACCAGCTATGCAATTTCCAGTTTTCAGGGAACCAGCTATGGCAATATTTCTTCCCCCTTTGGTGTAAACTCAATATACTTATAATACTGTTTGCATAATAATGATAATCAGTGTATTATTTTTATAAATGACCTTTCATCTGGTGATCTCAATGTAATTTATGTACATAAACCCATAAATAGTCTCAATTTTTCCATGATTTGGTGGATCATTTTTTTTTCTTTCCAAGAGTGAAAGAGAAGTCAATAGGAAAGATGAGATTTGGGACCATGGTTATCCAGAAGCATGATGTGGGGACAATCTTTAATTGGACAGGATTTGGGGAACAATAAAATAAATCTATGTCAAAAATTTAGTTGACTTCATCAATTTAAAAAAAAACTTATGTTAAGTGCAGTAATTTACTAGAATTTTAATTTTATTTCAAGAAATTCAGGTCCTGACCAGTTGATTCAGTGGTAGACCATCAGCCTGATGTGTGGATGTCCCAGGTTTGATTCACAGTTAGGGCACACAGGAGAAGTGCCCATCTGCTTCTTTACCCCTCCCCTTCTTGCTTCTCTTTCTCTCTCTCCCTCTCTCCCCTCTTCTCCTGAAGCCATGGCTCAATTGGAATGAGTTGGCCCCAGGTGCTGAAGATGGTTCCATGGCCTCTACCTCAGTTGCTAAGAAGAGTTTAGTTGCCAAGCAATGGAGCAACACCCCATATGGCAGAGCACTGCCCTGTAATGGGCTTGTTGGGTAGATCCTGGTTGGTCATATGAAGGAATCTGTGTCTGCCTCCCTTTCTCTCACTGAATGAAAAAAGAAAGAAAGAAAGAAAGAAAGAAAGAAAGAAAGAAAGAAAGAAAGAAAGAAAGAAAGAAAGAAAGAAAGAAAGAAAGAAAGAAAGAAAGAAAGAGAGAGAGAAAGAAAGAGAGAAAGAGAGAAAGAGAAAGAAAAAGAGAAAGAGAGGAAGAAAGAGAGGAAGAAAGAGAGGAAGGAAGGAAGGAAGGAAGGAAGGAAGGAAGGAAGGAAGGAAGGAAGGAAGAAAGAAAGAAAGAAAGAAAGAAAGAAAGAAAGAAAGAAAGAAAGAAAGAAAGAAAGAAAGAAAGAAAAAGATTCTACTTTCAGTTTCCCTCCCCCTACTAATACTTTTAGATTCAGACAGGGCATTTGTGGGCCAGTAAATTACTCTCTTCTTGCAACTTCTTAAGATGGATTTTATTTAGTGATGGAATTCAGCCAGTTTGGTAGAATTGATACCTAATTTTTTGCTGAGTTTGGCAAACTGGTTGTTAAAATGGCACTCACAATAGGAATCTCTCTAAGGTGGATAGCCATCCAATGTGGAAATCACAAATTTACATTCCTTACTCCTTTTTTAACATTGACTGGTGGAGCAGTGTATTCTAAGCACTGTAGTAATGTTCATTCTGTCCGTAGGTGAAAAAAAATTGACAAAACTATGCTTGTAATATTTATTTATTTCATAAAACTTATTATTCTTTTGATGAAATATTACATTTTAATTCCTTCATGTTTGTTACTTCAGTAAAAAAAAAGTAAAATGTAAAGAAAGAAAGTGCCAAAACCCCAGAGGTGACAAGCTCTCTTTGGAAATATCTTAAATAACAGTTTTATTGTCTTTTGTCAGGTATTATTTAATATTTTTTCATTATATTTTAAAACTTTTTCTTATAATCTAGTTTTGTGTACCTTTTATAATTATTTCTTATTTTTAATTTTTTTATTGATTTAATTTATTGTGTTTACATAGATTCTAGTGTTGCTCTGAATGCATCCCACTTCCTCCGTATTCCCCTCAACATTTCCTTTCCCTCCTCCCCATAGCACCCTGCCCCCTTCCCTTCAGATTTATCTCATCATATCATCCCCCTTCCCTCTGTCCTCTTTTCCTCTGCTTAACATAATAGTTTCCAGGTCCATCCATGTTGTTGCAAAAAGTAAGATCGCCTTCTTTTTCATGGCCCCATAATATTCCATTGCATATATGTACCACTGCTTTTTAATCCACTTGTTCACTGATGGACACTTGGCCTGTTTCCAAATCTTCACTATTGTGAACAATACTTCTCTAAACATGGGGGTACATTTCAACTTTTGAAACAGTGCCATGGTATTCTTGGGGTATATTCTTAAAAGTGAGATAGCTGGTTCAAAAGGCAGTTTAATTTTGGGGGGAATCTCCATACTATTTTCCACAGTGGCTGTACCAGTTGCATTCAACAACAGCAGAGCAGGAGGGTTCCCTTTTCTCCACATCCTTGCCAACACTTATTCTGTGTTGTTTTGTTGATGAGCGCCATTCTGACTGGTGTGAGGTGATATCACATTGTGGTTTTAATTTGCATTTTGCTAATGATTAGTGATGTTGAGCATTTTTTCATATGCCTATTGGCCATCTGTATGTCCTCTTTGGAGAAGTGTCTATTCATTTCTTTTGCCCATTTATTGATTGGATTGTTTATCTTCCTGGTATTGAGTTTTACAAGTTCTTTATAAATTTTGGTTACTAACCCTTTATCAGACGTATTGTCGAATATGTTCTCCCATTGTGTAGTTTGTCTTTTTATTCTGTTCTTATTGTCTTTAGCTGTGCAAAAGCTTTTTACTTTGATAAAGCCCCATTTGTTTATCTTGTCTTTTATTTCACTAGCCCATGGAGATGAATCAGCAAATATACTGCTGCGAGAGATGTCAGAGAGCTTACTGCCTATGTTTTCTTTTAAGATGTTTACAGTTTCACGGCTTACATTTAAGTCTTTTATCAATTTTGAGTTTATTTTTGTAAATGGTGTAAATTGGTGGTCAGTTTCATTTTTTTTGCAGGCAGCTGTCCAATTTTCCCAACACCTTTTGTTAAAGAGGCTGTCTTTATTCCATTGTATGCTCTTACCTCCTTTGTCAAATATCAGTTGTCCATAAAGGTGTGGATTTATTTCTGGGTTCTCTGTTCTGTTCCATTGATCTATATGCCTGTTCTAATGTCAGTACCAAGCTGTTTTGAGTACAATGGCCTTATAGTATAACTTGATATCAGGATGTGTGATATCTCCCACTTAATTCTTTCTTTTCAAGATTGCTGAGGCTCTTCATGTTTGTTTGTTTTTTGGTTCCATATAAATTTTTAGAATATGTGTTCTATATCATTGAAGTATGTCATTGGTTTTTTAATTGGTATTGCATTGAATTTATCAATTGCTTTGGGTAATATAGACATTTTAATGATGTGTATTCTTCCTAACCATAAACACTGTATATACTTCCACTTGTTTGTATCTTCCTTGATTTCTTTTATCAATGTTTTATAATTTTCCGAGTACAGGTCTTTAATTTCCTTGGTTAAATTTACTCCTTGGTACTTTATTTTTTTGGTTGCAATAGTGAAGGGGATTGTTTCCTTAGTTTCTCTTTCTGACTGTTCATTGTAGGTATATAAAAATGCCTCTGATTTCTAAGTATTAAT
Source organism: Saccopteryx leptura (assembly GCF_036850995.1). Classification (NCBI taxonomy): domain Eukaryota; kingdom Metazoa; phylum Chordata; class Mammalia; order Chiroptera; family Emballonuridae; genus Saccopteryx; species Saccopteryx leptura. Next base: position 58,548,776 of record NC_089506.1, read on the forward strand.
TTTATACCCTGCCACCTTGCTGAATTCATTTATCATGTCCAGTAGTTTTTTGACTGAGATTTTAGGGTTTTCTATATACAATATCATATCATCTGCAAATAATGATAGTTTTACTTCTTCTTTTCCAATTTGGATGCCTTTATTTCTTCTTCTTGTCTGATTTCTGTGGCAAGGACTTCCAGAACTATGTGGAATAAGAGTGGTGAAAGGGGGCACCACTGCCTTGTTCCTGATCTTAAGGGGATTACTTTTAATTTTTGCCTATTGAGTATGATGTTGGCTATGGGTTTGTCATAGATGACCTTTATCATGTTGAAGTATGTTCCCTGTATTCCCATTTTGCTGAGAGTTTTGATCATGAATGGCTGCTGGATTTTATCAAATGCTTTTTCTGCATCTATTGATATTATCACGTGGTTTTTCTCCTTCCTTATGTTTATGTGCTTAATCACATTGATTGATTTGCAAATATTGTACCAGCCTTGCCTCCCCAGAATAAATCCCACTTGATCATGGTGTATGATTTTTTTCATATATTGCTGGATTCGGTTTGGTAATATTTTGTTGAGGATTTTAGTATCTAAATTCATCAGGGATATTGGGCTATAATTTTCTTTCTTTGTGTAGTCTTTGCCTGGTTTTGGAATCAGAATTATGATCATCTCATAAAAGGAGCTTGTAAGTCTTCCTTCCTCTTGCATTTTTTGAAATAGCTTGAGAAGGATAAGAGTTAGTTCTTCATTGAATATTTGGTAGCATTCAGTTGTGAAGCCATCAGGCCAAGGACTTTTGTTTGTTGAAACTTTTTTGATAACTGTTTCGATTTCATTTGTTGTAATCCGGTTCTTTAGGTTTGCTGATTCTTCCAGAATGATTTTAAAGAGATTATATGTTTCAAGGATTTCTCCATTTTATCTATGTTGTCTAATCTTTTGGCATAGAGTTCTTCATGGTATTTTCTTACAATCCTTTGTATTTCTCTTGTGTCAATTGTTATTTCTTCACTCTCATTTCTAATTTTATTTATTTGAGTCCTCTCTCTTTTTTTTTTGGTGAGTCTGGCTAAAGGTTTATTGATTTTGTTTACCTTTTCAAAGAATCAGCTCCTGGTGTTACTGATCCTCAGAATTGTTTCTTTAGTCTCTATGTATTTATTTCCACTCTTATCTTTATTATTTCCTTCCTTCTACTAACTTCTGGTATTTACTTACTGTTCTTTTTCTAGTTCTTTTAGATGCAGGGTTAAGTTGTTTATTTGAGCTTGTTTCTAACTTCTTTTTTTTTTTCCATTTTTCTGAAGCTGGAAACAGGGAGAGACAGACAGACTCCCGCATGCGCCCAACCGGGATCCACCCGGCAAGCCCACCAGGGGCGACGCTCTGCCCACCAGGGGGCGATGCTCTGCCCATCCTGGGCGTCGCCATGTTGCGACCAGAGCCACTCTAGCGCCTGGGGCAGAGGCCACAGAGCCATCCCCAGCGCCCGGGCCATCTTTGCTCCAATGGAGCCTTGGCTGCGGGAGGGGAAGAGAGAGACAGAGAGGAAAGCGCGGCGGAGGGGTGGAGAAGTAAATGGACGCTTCTCCTGTGTGCCCTGGCCGGCCGGGAATCAAACCCGGGTCCTCCGCACGCTAGGCCGACGCTCTACCGCTGAGCCAACCAGCCAGGGCCTTGTTCTAACTTCTTAAGGTATGCTTGTAATGCTATGAACTTCCCTCTCAGTAATGCTTTTGCTGTGTACCATAAATTTTGAGCTGTTGTATGCTCATTATCATTTGTTTTTAGGAAACTTTTAATTTCTTTTTTGATCTCATTGTTAACCTATTCATTATTTAATAACATGCTATTTTGTTTCCAAGTGTTTGAGTCTTTTTCTATTTTTCTGTTGTGGTTGATTTCTAGTTTTATGCCATTGTGATCAGAGAAAATGCTTGATATAATTTCAATCTTTTAAAATTTGTTGAGACTGCTTTTGTGCCCTAAGATGTCATCTATCCTAGAGAATGTACCATGAGCACTTGAAAAGAATGAATATTCTGCTGCTTTAGGGTAAAATGTTCTGAATATACCTATTAAATCCAGTTGATCTAGTGTGTCCTTTAAGTCTGCTGTTTTTTGTTAATTTTTTTTCATGAGGATCTATCTCATGATGTTAGTAGGGTATTGAAATCTCCTACTATTATAGTATTGCTGTTGATCTAGCCTTTTATATCCATCAAAGTCTGCTTTATATATTTAAGTTCTGCTATATTAGGTACGTAAATATTTATGATGGTTATATCTTCCTGTTGGATTGCTCCCTTTATCATTATGTAGTGACCTTCTTTATCTCTTACTATAGCCTTTGTTTTAAATTCCATTTTGTCTGATATAAGTACTGCTACCCCAGCTTTTTTTTTCATTTCCATTTGCATGAATTTTTTTTTTCATCTTTTTATCTTCAGTCTATGTGCATCTTTTATTTTAAGGCATGTCTCTTGTAGATAGCATATGTATGGGCCCTGTTTTCTTATACACGCAGCTACCCTACGTCTTTTGATTGGATCACTTAATCCATTTACATTTAAGGTTAGTATTGATATGTAGTTGTTTATGCCATTTTATTCTTTAATGCTGTATTTCTCTTTTGCTATATTCTTTTTACCCTTTGATCTGTTTACAACAGGCCCCTTAACATTTCTTACAGCATTGGTTTGGTTATAATTAATTCCTTGAGATTTTTTTTTTTTTGGTCTGGGAAGCTTTTAATTTCTCTGTTAATTTTAAACTATAACCTTGCTGGATAAAGAAGTCTTGATTGTAGGCTCTTGTTCTGCATTACTTTGAATATTTCTTGCCATTCCCTTCTGGCCTCAAGTGTTTCTGTTGAGAAGTCGGATGTCATCCTTATGGGGGTTTCTTTGTAGGTGATAGCCTTTTTTTCTCTAGCAGCTTTTAATATTTTCTTTTTATCTCTTAGCTTTGGTTTTTTAATTATGTTGTGTTTTGCTGTAGATTTCTTTGGGTTTCTCTTTAGTGAAATTCTTTGTGCTTCTTGAAGTTGTGTAAATTTTTTTCTGCATCAATTTAGGGAAGTTTTTAGCTACGATTTGATTGAACAAAGTCTCTATCCCTTGTTCTTTCTCTTCTTCAGGAACCCTTATGATGTGGATGTTATTTCTCTTCATATTGTCACAGAGCTCTCTTAGAGTTTCCACAGACTTTTTGAGTCTCTTCTTTTTTCTGCTCTGCTTCCATGCCTTCATTTATCTTGTCCTCTATCTTGCTGATTTGATCCTCAGCTTCATCCATCCTGCTTTTAATTTGGTCTTCGTTTCTGATATTGCATTTTTCATTTCTGACTGATTATTTTTTATTATTTCATTGTCCCTTTTTATATTATACTTGCTATTTCTTTATTTAGGTGTTTCTTATGTCCATCTATTGTTGTTCTAAAATCTTTGAGCATGTTAACAATCATTATTTTAAACTCTTCATCTGGTAATTTGATTACATCTGACTCATTCAATTTTTTTCCTGTGGATTTCTCTTGATTCATTTGGGTTGCATTTCTCTGCCTTCACATTTTGTCTATTAGAAGGTTTTGGCCACTGGAGTCCAATGGATGTGGTCTCTGTGTTCCCTAGGTGTGATCTGTCTGCAGGCCCCCCACCCCCTCTGCCACTGCCTCAGGTATTTGCGTATGGGTGTTGCTGGCACCGGCCCACTGCGGCTGTCACTGCGATTTCCGCCTATCGTCCACAGGATGGGCTGTGTTCACATGCCCAGGCCTATAAGCCTCAGCTTGCCTCGGCCTTCACCTCACCCCTCAGGTAGGGCTATGCATCTCACCTGAAACTTCAAGCCTTGGCACCGCTGGCAGGTGCTTCTATGCTCAGCTGCGGGTCTCTGCCTGTTCCTGGCTTTTGCCTCATCCCTGTTTCTAGTTTTTGCCCTGCCCCCACAGACAGAGCTGTGCTCACACATCAGGCTGCAATCTCCAGCTCCATTCTCCGAGTGGGGCTGTGTGTCCGCGCTCAGCTGCAGGTCTCTGCAGTTCCCAGGCTTTCACCTTTCCTCTGCAGGCAAGATTGCAGGTGGACTACTCTTGCTCGCCCTGCCCTGACCACTTTTGTGGGTCCAATCTGGTCCCACTAGGCGAGGCTTGAGCTCATACCAGGCCTCAGTTGTGGCTGGCCTGGCTTCTTCCCCCGCTGACGGGACTATGCTTCTGCGTCCCTCCACCGCCTGCCCTCCAGAAAGCCCTCAGCTGTGTGGGTGGGGATGCTGCTGCTCAGACCTAAGCACTCAATACTGTATTCCTGAAGGCTCCCTCCTTGTAAGCAATGCAGTTCTGAGTGGCGCAGGAGAGATTGTTTGGCTGGTGTCCTGCTTCCCTTTGCTGGTATTTCTGGTTCCAGGGGAAATATTCACTTTAGATTTGGGGGATGACTCAGCCCAGGGGTTAGGGTGGCTGTCCCTCAAAGTGTTTCTCCCTGTGCCTCCTAGATTACACTCTCTTTCTGCTACTCTGGTCCTCTCATCTCTCCCCGTCCCCCAGAGCCCCAGGTGAGTGGTTGTGAAAGAGGTTTTCTGCACGGTCCCTTTAAGGATAATCCTGGGTCTGAGAAATCTGTCTCATTCTCACAAACAGTATCCTGACTTGTTTTGCAGCTAAATACTGCCCATACATTTCTTCTAGGCTCTGGTGCTGCAGGATGGAGCTTTGTTCCTGGGGCCCAGGACCCTCCCCTCTCCACTAAACTCACTTCTTGTCACTCAGTCTCTCTGGGCTGCCATTCGCTCCTGGGAGCTGGGCAGCCCTCTTCATGTTTCCACTTTTCCTACCAGTCTCAGTGCGGCTTCTTCAGTGATCCTTGGTTAAAGAGTCTTCTTAGTTTAGTCCAAAGTTGGTTTTTCCAGATGATGGTTCTTAAAATTAAGTTGTAATCCACTTTGGTTCTGGGAGGTGGAAGTTGTTATGTCTGCCTACTCCATTGCCATCTTGCCAACCCTCTTTTATTGTTCTTATTTAAGTATTAAATGAATGAAATAACAAACTACCTTTTGATATATCATTTTTTAATACTTAAAACAGTCATTAGGGCAGAGAACTAGTTTTTGAATTATTTGAATCTCACCACTGGTTTTATTTATTCTTTTGCGTTATTATATTGCCCTATGTATTTACATTTTAGTCTTGTATCCCAAGTTGTATACTAATTTTAATTGACAACAAAATAATTTTTGGAAGTTGTATTGGATTTCCTAAAAGTATACTTGAGATAGTGATCTTTTTGTACAAGTGGTTTATTGCAGGGGAAAAAGGTGGTTTGCAAAGAAAAGGAGGATAAGGCAGTGAAGAAAGCTATGAAAGGTTTCAGGTGGAAACTCTCACATCAGTTTTTTCCCATAGGGAGCCTGAATTGCAGTATAGAATAGGTCCCACCTTGAGGTAGGGGTTGGCTTGCTGTTCTCATCAGTTACTTACTGGGAACTGCCCTGGATAGTCTTCTGGACAAGGTTGTTCTCCATAGTAAGAGGTAACTCTGAGCCCTCAGAAATCTCACATCAGATAGAGAATGCATAGTCAAGACCTGTAAAGAAGTTTAAAGTATGGTATCATTTAGCTTCTGTGGTGCAAAAACACTAAGTGGCTTAGAACTACAGAGATATATTACATTCCACATTTCTTTAGGTTGATTATTTGGTGAGGGTTCAGCTGAATAATCCTACCTGTCTAGGGAGGTTTTAGCTGTTCTTAGCAGACCTTACTCACATATCTGAGGCATGGCTTGGATGGCTGGGATAGCAGCATCTTTCCTTCATATAATTTCTCATCATCTGTCAAAAGAATCTGCCAACTGTGGCCCATGGGCCAAATCCACTCTGGTGTTTGTTTGTGTAAAGTTTTATTAGGATACAGCCACTGCTCTCTTTGTGTATTGTCTATGTCAACTTTATTACAAAAATGGTGAGGTTACATTGTTGAAACAGAAGCTGTATGGTCCGCAAAGCTTAAAATATTTACCATTTAACTCTTTCAGAAAATATTTGCTGATCCTGATCTATCAGGATAGCTCAGACCAGCTAGCCTAGTAGAGAAAGTGTTCTCAGAGCAAGAGTGGAAGCTGAAAGTCCTCTTTCATTAAAAAAAACCTTTTTAAGGATTGATTTTTTAGAGAGAGGAAGGGAGACAAAGACAGAAAGAAATGTTTTGTTTGTTTGTTTCACTGGTCTGTGCACTTATTGGTTGATTCTTGTATGCACTGTGACTGGTGATTGAACCAATAACCTTGGCATATCAGGATTATGCTCTAACCAACTGAGCCAGGGTTGCAAAGCTTCTTGAGGCCTAGGCTTGGGACATGAACAAAGACAATTCTGCCAAATTCTCTTATCAAAGGGAATCATGAAGCTGGTCCAGATTCAAGGACTGAAAAAATGGACCTCACCTTTGAATGGAAGGAACTGAGAAAAAGTGTATCTAGTTTTTGTTGTCTACCTCAGGGGAGCCCCAATAGCATCCACCACAGATGTTAGTCTTATCTCTGTATGAGACTCAGTCAGGTGACATATGTCAAGTGTCACACAACTGGTTCAGAGAAAAACATAAACTAGATATCTAGATCTCTTGATCAATACTCTACTACTATTTAAGCTCTGCCATGATTTATAGTTACCTGCAGGAACTAACTTGTTTTTTGTGTAAATGTTACTCCGTAGGACTTTTAATATGTTTGGTATGAAATCTATTCTATTCCAAAGAAAAATGTAATCAAACATTAACCATCTATTGAAATTTTGACTTTTGTATTTTAAATCACATACTTTTCTTATATGTTGTAAGTAGTGCCAAGATGCAAAGCCATGCTTTGACTAGACAAGAACTTTTTAGGTAGACAAACTAAAAATATAATAATGAAAAATTAAACATTGAAGAACCTCATTGCCATAGTAATTATTAAATATCATTAGAAAAAATGAATGAAAACAAAAGTATGTGATATCCTGGATAATTCTTGAACATTATCTTTAAAACATTTTGTAATTAAAACTGCTATTATAAGATCTGGATGACAGAATTGCTAGACATTATCATCATCATTCATAGGTTTATTGAGAATTTTCTACATGCCAATCTCTGTTCAAAGTTCTGTGCATACATTATTTCATTTAATCTGCAAAAACTCATGAAGTACTATTATTATTTCTATTTTATAGAGGATGAAATTGATACATAGAAAAGTCACACAGCTAGTAAAAGAGGCATAATTTGAGTCTGGCAAGCTGACTGTTTCTTTATTGTATATTTGACTATATAAAAATCCTGTCCCAATGACATCATTTACCACTTCTGGTTTCAGTCAAGTCCCATAAATTCACTGAGCCTCAGTTTCATCACTGAATAATGGCAATAGATAACTACCTTCATGAACTGTTGGTACAATCCAGTGGGGTGATATGTGTGAATGCTTAGTCCTGAATATGTAGATGATACAAAGGTAAGTAGGCATGTTCCTACTGTTCTCCAAGAACTTACAATTGACCTCAATAAGAAGTAAATACAACTGGGTATCATAAAATTGAACGTTCTCTGGCATTTAGTAGCAAAGGAATAGAAATGTTGACTGTTCTACTAATATTAACCCTTCCTACATTCTAAATCTATACATAGCTGTTATTTGTCTTTATGTTTTTTCAAAGTCAGCTGTCTTTATTGATACTATTTAGGACAACTTATCTCCAAAGATTTTACTTCCAGTTCTATTTACCTTCATTTTCTTCTTTAAAAATATTTACTAAATAGGTAAGATAAAACAATGTGGTAGGCCATGGGAAATAAAAAGACATCAAATGCAGTCTGAGCCTTCATTATGTGCTTTGCAATAAAAATTAGTGGATTCCAACTTTTATTTTTTAAAGATCCCCAAGGACCACAGAAATATCAAGTTGCATTATGTGTAAATCAAGTAACATGTTTTATAAATTACTCATTTAATTATTTTTTAAATGCAGTAAGATATTTTTATGACTAACAAATACAAGTTTCTGAGTATATACTGTTGTTTGTCAATATTGTAAAGAGGGACAGTTCACCATGGGCCTTGAATACCCCTGCATGCTGCTGAGTATGCCAGACTGCAAAGCTTATCCAGCTCCTGACCCTGAGCCATTTCTGTCACTACTCATACAGATGTCAATATTGAAAAGAGGGACAGTTCACCATGGGCCTTGAATACCCCTGCATGCTGCTGAGTATGCCAGACTGCAAAGCTTATCCAGCTCCTGACCCTGAGCCATTTCTGTCACTACTCATACAGATAGCCAGTAGGTCAAGAGTATCATAGCCTGATTTTCTTGTAAATGCATACTCCCTGGAGGTAGGAGTTCTGGCTGTTCCTTGTGTTTTAAAATGTTGCTGCTTGCTTGAAAATAATGTTAGGCCTTTGGTCCAGTTTTCCTCATTTATGAAGCAAGCTCACTGCATGGGTAACACATATATGGAGCCACGGGCCTGGTAGGACTGGGGCAAAGGCTATGAACACAAATATACTGATGCTCATGCTGTTTACTGTGCTATGACAATTAAAAAGTCCTTTGACTTTTATCTAGCAGTCTTCTGCCAGAGTCCAAGAAAGAGTAATAGGCTAACTTATTAGTTTATAAGTAAGTTAAAATCTTGTATCCTTCCCATTCATGATAGACCGGGACATCTTCAACATTAATTTTTTTTCAACATTTAAATGATGTCTAGTACTCAATGTGAATTGATTGCTAGACATCAATTCATCATTATTGGTCTTAGGTCATAAAGAAATAGAACAATATTATTTAAAAGACATATATATGAACTGATAAAATGATAAGACTTTTGAGAAAAAGAGAATGACCATGAACAAAGATGAGGTGTGCAGTAAAAGAAAAAAAGGTGTGGAATAAAATAAATGTGTCAAGAGTATTGCATGCAGAAAAACAAATTGAGTAAAGAATGCTAAAAGATCAACTGAAGCCACATGTTGGAGCACAATGAAAGTCGGCCAATGGGGAGTCCTTACAGGTTTAGCCAGAAAATGACATAATTAGTCATTAAAATAATTTTAATCGGGAAAGACTGACTATGAGAAAGCAATTAAAAAGATGTAAGGCCCTGGCCGGTTGGTTCAGTGGTACAGCGTCAGCCTGGCATGCGGGGGACCCGGGTTCGATTCCCGGCCAGGGCACATAGGAGAAGCGCCCATTTGCTTCTCCACCCCTGCCCCCCTTCCTCTCTGTCTCTCTCTTCCCCTCCTGCAGCCGAGACTCCATTGGAGCAAAGATGGCCCGAGTGCTGGGGATGGCTCCTTGGCCTCTGCCCCAGGCGCTAGAGTGGCTCTGGTCGCTGCAGAGTGACGCCCCGGAGGGGCAGAGCGTCGCCCCTGGTGGGCGTGCCGGGTGAATCCCGGTCGGGCGCATGCGGGAGTCTGTCTGACTGTCTCTCCCCGATTCCAGCTTCAAGAAAGATAAAAAAAAAAAAAAAAGAAAAAAAAAGATTAAAAAAATAATTTTAGACACAAATTCTACTAGTGCAAAAGGAACAAGAGGGGACAGATGAAGACATTCCTTGAAGAAAGAAGGAATGGCATCCTAATTGATAACCTTTCAAAGAGTTGTGGTAAAAAGGGTAAAATAAAACTAAGTTTTGAGCCTGGGAGTAGGAGATAGTGACAGCATTGAAAAAATGTAGGAACTGCAGAGAAGGTTCAAGTGTGGGGAGAAGAGAATAGATTCTTTTTTATCTAGTTTTGATGAGAGGCTGCCTATACAGCCATTCTTCCTTGTTCTTTTCCCCCCTCTTTTACTTTCTTTTCTTCCATCTTGCTGTCTATCTATTATCAAACAATTGATTTTTTGTCAGTCTTTTCTTGAGAATAGATATATAAGTAAATTGTAATTTTAAAGAGTAAAAAGGTATGGTTAACATTTTAATGTAATGTGATTAATTAAATAACAGACATAATACATGCTATGAGTACAGAAAAGCCACATCTGACTATGTCCAAGGAAAAGAAGCTAGCCCAATGGAAGGGATATTTGAGTTGGGTATTAAATACTGAGTAGGGGCTTATCAAGATGAAAAGAGCCATGGGAACAAAAAGATGTTTCCAAGAGAGAAAATAGAGAATAATATGTGCATGGTACAACCTGGTAGAAAAAAATATCTTAGAGGTTTTCAATTAAAGATTAAAGAAATAGCTTGGAATGTCATTATATAAGATTGTACTAGCTTCAACATGGATGTAATAAAATAGCTTACATTTACTATGAGTTTACTGTATATTAGACTTCTTTTGTTTAAAACGCATTCATCTTTGTAATACTCAAAACAGTGACACAGAGTGAGGAAACTGAGACTAAGAACTCACATAATAGAGCCTGTGAATAGTGATGCAGAATTTGAAAGCCCTCAGGGCCAGGATGCCATTCATCACATACCTGTGTGGAGCTGTGCACAGTGACCCTGAACCATCCAAACCTTGTTCCGGAGTTGTTCCTGGTCAGTGTTATACATGATCACATAACTAAACTGAACAGAGCCTTTGTGCATCCTTGAAACATGCAGAACTGAAGGGACAAGTATGTGGGGAGAACATCAAATTCTTAATGGGATATGTAACAAAAAAAAGAACTGTGAAGGTTAGGGACCACCACATAAAATGATTAACTTTAATTATTGGATGAATATTTCTGTTATGGGGAGAGGAAATCAGGGTAAAAAAATAAGAGGTAATTTTCTCATAACATGAAAAATTACTTATATAAAACCCCAATATTAATTTCAGTTTGTAGTAGATGATTTAGGGGAAGAGACTTTTCTAAGTGACCTATTATTTGGTTTCTGTCTTCCATGGAATCTAGAGAGAGACTGGACTTCCACATCCCCTGTTGCCACAGAAATTCATTAATCTGAGCAAGCAGAAAATCAGTGTAAGTATCCCTTCTTGTTCTTTGTCATATAGCCACATTTCTTAGAACCATTTTGAGGAGTACAATTCTGATTTTTTTCCTGGAGTGTGTATTTTCAATATTCCACTACCAAAATGAGGAGAGCCCAAGATGCTAAAAACATTAGCTCACAAGATTTTTTTTTTTCACTCTTCACATTAATCCTATGATAAAAGGCCCACTAGAGGGCTTTGTTCAATGTCTAAAATGAATGCTTTAAATTTAATGATACAATTAAAATAATTTTCCCCTAGTAACTACAAGTATACTCATTTAAGTGGATTCCAGTGCAGTTGTTTTTTCTTTTATATTATGCTTGTGTACAAATATAAGCAAGATGGTTTAGTTCATGTATAACAAGTATCTAGCTTGTTATTTATCTCTGTTAAGATGAAAGTGCCTTTCTCCCGTTCTTGATTCATTGCCATTATTCTAATAATGCTAGTTCTGCATTTTAAGAATTCCATGTGAAGTTGCTAAAAATTGCTTAAAAGTACTTCATACCAGAAGTTTAAATCTCAAAGAATTTTGGTCTTGCATTTAGCAAGCTAAATTGCTCCTAGCAACATTATATTAATTAATGTCAGGTCAAGCTATTTCCTTTTCTCTGTGCTCAATTTCCAGTACCCCAGCAAGTGATTTTGGCTGTACCAACCACAAATTGATTCGAACGGTAGAGGTTTGAACGAACTCATACCACTTGCTTTTCTGAAAACAGCTACTTAGTTACTGATTAGATAGTATTTTATCAGTTTCCGATATCACTTTTAACAGTAATTCATTCAACTCTAAAAAAACTGGTTTGAAATTGCATATATACCATCTTTTCCTCTTTTCCCTAGTTACTTGTGTAAATGTTGTAGGAAGGAATTGGTTTATATCCAAAGACATGTCTCACCCTGTATGAACTTGTGCCCTTTGCAAACAGTGACCATACCTTTCTTGTCAGCTGCAGCAGGGCAGCAACAGAGTCAGAGCTGAAGGCAGAGGGGACAGCGCTCAGTGGATGAACCATGGCAAGCACACCAAGGCATCCTCTGTTCTGGCCCTGACAGCCTGCCCAGTGCCCTGTTCAAGTTGTCCTTCTACATAGATGCCCTGTGGGCTCTGGCTGGAGCCATCTTGTGGGCGTACTCAGAGCGTGAGAACTGTCCCTGTGCAATTGATTAACTGGAGATGTGCTGTGGTTTAGTTAGACTAACTAAAGCAGTCTTATGTTTAGGAAGTTGGACAAATAAATGAGCTTTAAGCCATGAGTTGAGTTCTTCTAGGTATAAAATACATGTGGCTAGCATAGCCGTAGTTATCTAAGAATTGCTCAACCATGCTGACAAGAATGAAGATATAAGTTTTGGAAGTCTTTTATAAAGAATGTCATTAGCCAAAATTTAGATGATAAAAATGCAATAATATATAAAATATTTTAAATTTAAGTAAAGATTAAATAAACATGTAAAAACTAGAGGAGCTTTTGAGGAAGAGTCAAGGATCTTTAACTTACAAATATGTAAATTATGATGAAAACACGTTCCTTGTTATCTTTTATATCCTAGCGAAAATTGGTTAATCTGAGATCACCCATTATACGTATACCCAGCAGTAATTTTATTTTTCTTTCTTTCTATTTTTAAGAGAGGGGTGGGGAGCAGACAGGGATAGACACACAGAAAAGGAGAGAAATGAGAAGCATTATTTCTTCATTGCAGCACCTCAATTTTCACTAATTGCTTTCTCACATATGCCTTGACCAGGGGGCTCCTGCCAAGACCGTGACCCCTTGCCCAAGCCAGTGACCTTGAACTCAAGCCAGCTACCATGGAGTCATGTCTTTGATTTTATACTCAAGCTGGTGACCTCTCACTTAAGCTGATGAACTCAGGCTCAAAATGGCAACCTCTGAGTCCTTGTTGGTCAAATTAGTTTGTAAATATGATATATATGTTTGCTCGCTTATAGTTTGCATTGGGTGTGGGAGACAGGCTGTAAGCAGGCAGGGTAGTTATAGCCTAAGGCTTATTTTTAAGACTAAGCTTTTCTCCACACCCTTGACTGTTGCATGATAGAGGGTGGTGCACTCTCATGAGGAATCCCATTATGCCTCAGATAAGTGGCTTTGTATCAGAGACTTCCTTGTTTGTATATTGGATTAAAGATTTTGATTTCTACACTATAAAATGGTGCAGAGGAACCCATGCAGGAAGAGAGCAGAGAAAGGCCACGTGGAAGAGGGGAGAAGCAGCCAAAATGGCGGAGTGCTGAAGGAGAAGCCAGTTTGTGCAGAGTTTGTGCAGAGAGAAGGAACAGAGGAAACTCAGATAAGTTAGTGGCTTTGGGAGCCTTGAATGAAAAGGGAAGTGTTTTCCCACTGTGTGTATTTCTTGCCCGCCAAGTGCAAGCTAGGATTAAAAGGTAATGGCCCACCAGTTCTTGGCTCCATTGTTTCATTACCGTCTGTCTGAATCAAATGCGAACCTACACGGGCCAGGCAGCTCTGATGGTGGCCATGGCTACTGGCCATACTGTCCTCAGCATCCCAGGCTGACGCTCTACTCACTGCATCACAGCCTGGTCAAGCTCCAGCAGTAATTTTCAATCAAGTTTTGGGAACTAATCCAGGAGAGTTAAAGATGGAAAAATCTATACCATTTACATTAATACATAGATGTGAATATGAAAACAAACTGCCTCTTTTTACTCCTTTTGGAACCTGATTTTACTTTTTTCCTTTTGGCTTTCTTTAGCTTTTGCATTTTCTTTTAATATATTTCTAAAGAAATGTTTTGTCAGAGAGAAAAATGTTTTATTGATATACTTTTTTGAGAAGGGAAAAGCTGAAAAATGTTGAGATTTAAATAGAAATCAGAAAAATTTTGATTTATTATTTGATTATTCAGGGTTTTACTGTCACTTATTTGCATTGTTTTGTCTTACACATTGAAGGAAGTTATAATAGCTCAGTTTTAGTAATGAGCCACCATACTCTGAAACCAAAGCTGCCTGAAGCTGGACTACAATGTTAGAGAAGCTTAAGCCCCTCCTGGCTTTCTAAAATTTACCTTAAAATGATTGATGTAGTTAAAGAGTCCTAGTTGTTAATACAATTTGTGCTGCCATTTCTGTTAGCAATTTTTGATGGCAGCACTAGGACATACTAAGTCTAAGCTAAATTTAGAGTTCTCCATTGGGCATTAGATGGCAGTATTAATCAAGACATTGAGAGCTGACTTATGTTGCAGCTCTTTCTAAAGGTGTTTGTAATTCTCCTAAGAACGTTTCATGAAATAGTTATTTATCTACTTCTGCAAAGGGAAAGCATAACATGAACTGCAGGTATGGTTTTGTAATATTTTGCATCTTACACTTACTTTAGTTTTAGGGGCACTGTTAAGACTAGTGACTTTATTTTCAGTTGGTTATTTCTAAAGTTGGGTATCCAGAATGTTTCTTTTGTAAATTTTAAATAGTTTTTTCCTCTTTTTGTGGATATAAGTGCATATATATCAATGATTAAAGTTTCAAAGCTAGAAAATAGCTGGTATCAAGTGTTATTTATAATGGTAATCTGTTAACTCATTTAAAAAGTGCATTTGGAAAGAAATGAAGTGCCACCTGTGACTAGAATTCTTGTGCAGCCACTTATTAGCTATGTCTAAGCTCAACCGATTTAACCTCTTTGTGCCTAAAATTCCTTACCTTTAAAATAGTACTAATACTAGTATTTATCTCATTTTTTTCTATTGAGGATTAACTTACTTCTATGTCAAATGCTTAGAACAGTATCTAGCAGTTAGAAAGAATTACAGAAATGTTTGCTGGCAAGCGGATGGGAGAAGCCACTGTGTCTGTAATCATAACTCTCCTAGAGTGTGTTTCTACAAAATCAGTCTGACTTCTTATCTCAAGCGTTTTGCAGTACACAAAATATTGGAAATGACATTTGTAAAAAAGTGATCTCTCTTGGATGCTGTCACCAGGCTGGTTGATGTTCAATGGAGCCAAACAGGCAGCATTATGATTTACATGCCACACAATGGGGGGGGGGGGATTCTTTTCAGCAATGACCAAACTCGGAGATGATTCTTCTTGCTGGAAATGTCATGGAATCAGGCTCCCTGGCTGCTGCAGCAGTGCACAGCACAGGACACAGATCTGGCAGCACACAGAAGTGTCAGGCACTCAGCCCTCAGAGAGGAACAGGAAACTGCAGGAAAGAAGCCATTTTCATGGACATGAGTAATCCTTGGCAAGCATTCAAAGGGGCACTTTGGAGGAGAGTTGGAAGATCATTTACCCTGGTATACAAATACTTGGATATTGAAATGTGAACTTCTGAGATACTGCACATAACATCTGAGAATTTTCAGTGCCAGTGCTGGGAGGCATCCAGTCCCCATAAAGGGCAGAATAAGAATCCTGTGAGGAACTCTGAAGATGGCAATCAGATGCCAGAAATCAGAAGGGAACTGTGTAGATCAGGTGGTTAGCATCATTCACAGCTGATGATTTTCACCAGTCCTCCTTCAGTAAGAAAAAAGTATATTTTCAATTATATGCATGATGAAAAAAATAGTTAACATTTTAAAATGTACGTACATGCCAAGCACTTTATTTTCATGATTTCATTTAATCCACAGTAATGGAAAGGTATTCTTTCCTATGAGGTTCCTCAGGAGAAAATTGAAACTAGGAGATGTTAAGTAACCTGCTCAAGGTAATCCACTGTCAGTGCATAAATTAACTGATTAGTAAAATTGAATGGCTTGTACTTTGTTGGTTCAATCATTCTTTGTTAAGTGTAATTTTTTTGTATTTTTCTGAAGTCAGAAGCAGGGAGGCAGAGAGAAGACTCTTGCATGTGTCTGACCTGGATCCACCTGGCAAGCCCACTAGGGGACGATGCTCTGCCCATCTGGGGTGTTGCTCTGTTGCAAACTGGAGCTACTCTAGTGCCTGCAAAGGAAGCCATGGAGCCATCCTCAGCACCCGGGCCAACTTTGCTCCAATGAAGCCTTGCCTGTGGGAGGGGAAGAGAGAGACAGAGATAAAGGAGAACGGGAAGGGTAGAGAAGCAGATGGGCACTTCTCCTGTGTGCCTTGGCCGGGAATCCAACCCGGGACTTCCACAAACCAGGCCGATACTCTACCACTGAGCCAACCGGCCAGGGCCTTGTTAAGTATAATTTTAAAAATACCTTTGGGTTGATAGAGATGCAGTAGGATGGAAAGGCCTTTACTTGATCTTAGTAAAGTACTGAGTCCCAAAATAGATAAATAAAATGAAATTTTTTATAGAATACTGACTTAATAGGACTGACTGTGGTTTGGGTGTGCTAAGTGTGTGAATGTGTGTCTGTATACACACATATATGTATATATTTGTATTTATATATTTATATGTGAAATCCCCATTAATGTATATGAATTTTGCCTTTTTATGTCTGCTATAGTATCTAATAAAATTGAATATAGGTTAATTTTCATCATTCTAAAATTGGGATTTCAGAAGATGTCGATATGTCTTAATGTTTTATATCTTTTATTTTTCTAAAATATGACACTTCAATATATTTTAAACTTATTTATTATTTTACCTTAGAGAGACAGAGAGAGTCTGGGAGGAAAAGAGAGAGAGAAAGAGAAACATTCATTTGTTGTTACACTTAATTGTACATTCATTGGTCGCTTCCTGTATGTGCCCTGAGCAGGAACTGAACTTACAACTTTGGTGTAACAGGAGGACGCTCTATTTGACTGTGTTAACCAGCCACGGCCTCAATTCATTATTTAAATTTGACCATGTCTGTTCTTAGTATTCCAACCCATTATATAATCAAAAAGAAACATCATATTTTAATGTTAATATCTACTAATGGAAATCAGGTTTTTTACTTAAACATTTCCAAATTAACCTTTATAATGAAGATTTAAATACTTTGTGTAGGAGGAATTTTTTTTAACTATAAGTGAGCTGAATGAACGTATTATTTTAGGTCTCCCTGACATTCTCTTTCATATTATATTCCTAAATTTATCGATAATATTCAGTGAAGCTCACAGTGACATTTTTTCCTAACGCTTGCCAAGCTCACACTAAAGAAAAAACAAATGTGACTCATCTACCACAGCATTTGGATATAATGTCAGAAACCACTGTTTACAAGGTCCATTAATGTTTACAGCCTTGCCACTTTCTTTCATGGTCTGCACAGCATTTTAGTTCAGAATGAGTTATTCTTTCATAGCAACCAATTTTCTATAGTGTGGATATTTCTTCAGCTTAGGAAACTCCAAGGGAGTGCTGATGTCTTCTGTGTGAAGGCCAGGTAATACATTTGTGTTGCCGGGCAGCAGAGCCCAGTGAACTGTGATTTATTTGTGGTGTAGGAAGAGATGTACATCCTGAACTCAAATGTCAAAATGGTACCACAAATGACCATGTCCAATTTCTACTAAACAGTTTGAAAGCCTGTTTTATTTATTTTCTATCAGACTATCTGTTTCTTTTTTAACAATTCTTGGAGTCTCTATTCCTGCTAATACTTCTTGGTAATATACTGGAAAATATGATTTATATAGATTCAGAACTTGGGCTAAAACCATTATCTATATAATTCACCTATAGAATAAATAAAATACTCATTAAGAAACTTACTGTACAAGAGGTCAATCAAGGCCAGGACTAGAGTGAGTTAAGAGAGGTCCCTGTAAATCCCAAAGGGAAGGGAGGAGGGAGTTAGGGGGAGAGGGGCAAAAGGGGGGAAATGGGAGACAAGGAGGTGGGGTGAAGGAGTTATATTGAGTGGGACACTTGAATCCATGTTAACATGATAAATTAAAATTAATAAAAAAATTTTTTTTAAAAAAAGAGAGGTCCCTGCAGAAGAGATATTGTAGAATTCTGAGTCAATATCTCCTTAAATTTGCTGCTCCTGGCATCTCCCTTGCCTAACCCAAACCTATCCCTAGTGTCAAGAACTGGGAAAGATCTGAAATTTTATCCTTCTTGCAAGCTAGCAAATTATCCCACTACATATTCAAGGTTGCTGGCAGAAGAGACTAGACTCTTGGGTCAGAGATAAAGGACTTTATTACCCATGGCATATTGGGAGCCTGAGTTTTGTCTTCATTGGTAGGCCCTCGTGTCACCCAAGTCTGCTCTGTGATGCTGAGCAGCCAAGTGTGTGCTTGCTGTGTATTAGGTGAGTTTGCAACATAGCTCAGAAACCCCAAACTTAAAGAATTCCGACTTTTTGTAATTGACTATATGTAAGCCCAAACATTGTCACAAATTAAGAAGTTATCTTTATTATACTGGACAGTAAAACAAAACAGAACCAAACCCTGGAGAGAAGAAAGATTGCAACCTAGTGGTCAGACGTTCCAACTGCCACCTCCTAGGACCAAATTGGATTACAACTTAATTTAAGAACAATCATCTTGAAAAACCAACTTTGGACTAAACTAAGAGGAATCTATAACCAAGGATCACCGAAGAAGCCACACTGAGACTGGTAGGAAGGGCAGAGACATGGAAAGGGCTGCCCCACTCCCAGGAGGGAATGGTGGCCCAGAGGGACTCTCACTGCGGGGTGGATTGCCCTGAGAGGTGTGGGTCCTCAGCCCCAGGCACAGAGCCCTAGCCTAGAGCCCTAGAGCCTAGAAGAGGCACCCAGACAGCATTTAGCTGTGAAAAGAGCCAGATTTCAGTCCATGAGAAAGAGAAACACCTCTTGGATGCAGACTCTGTTTTAAAGGGCCCACACAGAAAACCTCATTCTCAGTCACTTACCCAGGGCTCTGGCAGGAGAAAGCTGAGAAGACTGGAGTTGCAGGAGAAGAGTGTAAAGTTGGAGGCCCATGGAGAGACACTGTGGGGGACAGCAACCAGAACCCCTGTGCTGAATCATTTTCCAGTACTACAGTCGCCATCTTTCTTGGGCGGAGTATCCTCTTTGTGCAGCATCAGCCTGGGGAAAAGCAGATGCTCCACTCTCAGGAGTCTCTCCTACTCCGGACATGGCAACTAGTTGTTCTGAGAGACCAGGAAGCAGGAGGCGCATCAGTTTTCTGGTGTTGAGACTGGAGCTCCCCCCATATTCTCCCAAGTATGTGACTGGGGATTCATCCTCAAAAGAGACTTAGCTGCAACTGTGTAGAGAGGGGGCAGACCACACCTTTGGGTCTCAGAGGCCACTGGACTCCTGGGGCCACACCCTGCTGAGGTCTGTGAAAAAAGTCTAGATAGGCTGACATCTGGGGAAAAGAGGTAAAGCCACACCCACCACCCTTCCTAATCACTGAATTACCACAAGCTTTAGACATAGTAGAGGTTTTTTCAACAGCTGATCCCAACAAACAGCCAGCAAACAAACTGCAGGAGGCAAGACTCAGCGAAACTTGGCCATTTGAGTGGATTTTCTCCCAGGATCAAAGTGGGTAAAAGCCAGCCTAACAGTGCAACTTGATATTTCCATGTACACTTGGGCTCAGCAGCAGCAGTCAAAAACTCTGAATTGCTTGTTGCTCCAAGAAGGTTGCTGAAAGCCAGTCATGGGCAGTGTCTCCCAATGGTCTTCACTGAGTTCCTTCATGGGAGGTCCAGGGCTGGCACATCCAGGGGCCAGCTATGGAAAGCATTGGTGTAGGACCTAACAACCATTACTAGTGTAATGTCCTCAGGAAAAGCTGCTCACACCAGTCCCAGCTGAGGCGAGTTCTACTCTCTCTGATCAGCACTGGACAGCAGCTCATGTGCCTTGAATAGGGTGGAGCTTCACAGTCAGCCAGCCTGGGCACTGGATATTCTGTCCTAGGCTAGATTCCACAGGGGAGAGAGGCTTGGATCATGGACATTTAAAGTGTGGGTCTTTGTAAGTCTATTGTTGGATCTAGTCAGGGAGCTTAGCCACATTTGGGAGGGGCACAGTCAGCCCCAGGAGAGGACTTTCTCACTCTTCTTCCCTGTGACTGGGGTCTCAACAACTGAAAGAACTTCTGCAGAGGAGACTGTCGGCCACACTGAGTCTGAAACTGCTGCTCACCTTGTTGGGGAGAAAGAAAATTTGAGTATCCAGCAGTGTATTAGTAATCAAGCTCTGGAGTAGAAGCCACATTTCCTGTACTGAGCTCCTGACCAAGAGACTAAAAGTAGGGGGTCCCACAAACATTGTATTCACAACCTCAGCTGCCCTAATGCACCAAGCGTGCAACCTGTAGAAGGGTTGGTTGGGTGAAGCAAATCTGAACCCACACTACAATCTCACTACAGAAGACTCTGTAGGAAGACCAGGAAGTTGCAAGGGGAGGAAGAGTAGCTGAAAAGTGGAGACAAATCTTACAGAGCTTGGGGATTTTATGGAGCTGTTGTCATCTCTAAGCAAGAGGAAGCTGATCCTTATTCAAAGGTTGGCCCCTCCCACAGTATGCAGACACTGAAAATGCAGACACAAACAGTAAAAAGTGCAGTAGTTGTGGACTGGTAGCCTGCAGCAGGTTACAAACAACAGCTGATGTCAACCAAAGAAGAACTAGAGCCAACACTACTGGTAGTGGGTGGAAGACACCACTAAATCTGTACTCCGAAAGGTGGAGTCTAGCACATACCACACACTGTGGAGAATAAATACACCTAACAGGACAGACATTGCACAGTGTGTAATATACATAGTCAAGGATTACCCGTAGAGCCAGCCAGCCTGAAGGGATAAATGTACCCATATAAAGACCAATTGCATCTAATACATTCAACAAGAGGGAAAATTTTACCTCAAGAAGCATTCCTAGAACAACAAAAAAAACAACAACAAACAACTGGCTTGGAGAACAGTACCACCGAGCCCATCTTCTTCATAAAGATCACATAAAAATTTCAAAGTCAGACAGTGCTACCTAATACACAGACAATATGGGAAGATAGAGAAATGTGACCCAAATGAATCAACAAGAGAAATCCCCAGAAAAAAAAAAAGCTGAATGAGATGAAAATAACCAAAATACCAGATGCAGAGTTTAAAACAATGATATTTAGGATGCTCAAAAATCTTAGAACAACAATGGATGAACATAATGAGTACCTAAATAAAGAGATAGCAAACATCAAAAAGGACATTGAAATCATAAAAAAGAACCAGTCAGAAATGACAACTACAATATCAGAAATGAAGACTGCATTAAATGAATTAATAGTAGGCTAAAGCAGAGGATCAAATCAGTGATTTAGAGGACAAAATAAATGAAAGTATGGAAGCAGAGCAGCAAAAAGAAAATAGGCTTAAAAAATCTGAGGAAACTCTAAGAGTGCTCTGTGACAACATGAAGAGAAACAACATCCGCATCATAGGGGTTCCTGAAGGAAAAGAGAATGAACAAGGAATAAAGAGCCTGTTAGAAGAAATCATAGCTGAAAATTACCCTAAATTGATGCAGGAAAAAGTCACACAAATTCAAGAAGCACAGAGAGTTCCATTCAAGAGCTACCCAAGGAGGCCTACAGCAAGACACATTATAATTAAAATGTCGAAGTTAAAAGACAAAGAAAGAATACTAAAATCTCCAAGAGAAAAGCAATGAATTACCTACAGAAGAGGCCCCATAAGGATGATATCTGTCTTCTCACTTGAGGCTAGAAGTGATTGGTAAGAAATATTCAAAGTGATGCAAAGCTAGAACCCAAACCAAGACTTCTATATCTAGTAAGGCAATTGTTTAAAATTGAATGAGAAATAAAAAGCTTCCCAGACAAAAAAATAATACAGCAACAAAAAGAAAAACCTCAAGGAGTTTATTACAACTAAACAAGTACTGCAAGAAACATTAAAGGGCCTGCTTTAAAAAAGCAAAGGAAAAAATTGAGAAAAAGGATTGTAGATTTAAAGTATAAAATGACAATAAACAGCTACATATCAATAATAACCTTAAATGTAAATGAATTAAATGCTCCAATCAAAAGACATAGGTTAGCTGCATGGATAAGAAAGCATGACCTGTACATATGCTTTCTACAAGAGACCCACCTCAGAACAAAAGATACACATAGACTAAAAGTGAAGGGATGGTAAAAAGTATTTTATGCAAATGGAAATAAAGAAAAAGTTGGGGTAGCAATACTTATGTCTGACAAAATAGACTTTAAAATAAAGGCTATAGCAAGGGATAAAGAAGGTCACCACATAATGATAAAGGGAACAACCCAACAGTAGAATACAAGCATTGTAAATATCTTTACACCTAAAATAGAAGCACCTAAATATATAAAGCAGATTTTGATGAACATAAAGGACTAGATCAACAGCAATACTATAATAGTAGGGGATTTTAATACCCCAATAACATCCATGGATAGATCCTCCAGACAGAAAATCAACAAAAAAACAGCAGCCTTAAATGACACACTAGATCAACTGGATTTAATAGATATTTTCAAAACTTGCCAGTGGAGATAAATCAGCAAGTATATTGCTGCGAGAGATGTCAGAGAGCTTATTGCCTATGTTTTCTTCTAAGATGCTTATGGTTATACAACTTACATTTAAGTCTTTTATCCATTTTGGGTTTATTTTTGTGAATGGTGTAAGTTGGTGGTCTAGTTTCATCTTTTTGCACGTAGCTGTCCAATTTCCCAAAACCATTTGTTGAAGAGGCTGTCTTTACTCCATTTAATGCTCTTACCTCCTTTGTCAAATATCAGTTGTCCATAAAAGTGTAGGTTTTTTCTGGGTTCTCTGTTCTGTTCCATTGATCCATATGCCTGTTCTTATGCCAGTACCAGGCTGTTTTGAGTACAATGGCCTTGTAGTATAACTTGATATCCAGAAGTGTGATACCTCCCACTTTATTCTTCCTTTTCAAGATTGCTGAGGCTATTCGTGTTCTCTTTGGGTTCCATATAAATTTTTTGGAATGTGTGTACTATATCTTTGAAGTATGTCATTGGTATTTTAATTGATGTAGCATTGAATTTATAAATTGCTTTGGGTAATATGGTCATGTTAATGATGTTTATTCTTCCTAACCATGAGCACGGTATATACTTCCACTTATTTGTATCTTCCCTGATTTCTTTATCAATGTTTTATAATTTTCCAAGTACAAGTCTTTAATCTCCTTGGTTAAATTTATTCATAGGTACTTTATTTTTTTGGTTGCAGTGGTAAAGGGGATTGCTTCCTTAATTTCTCTTTCTGACAGTTCATTGTTAGTGCATAAAATGCCTCTGATTTCTGAGTATTAATTTTATTCCTGCCACCTTGCTGAATTTATTTATCAGGTCCAGTAGTTTTTAGACTTAGACTTTAGGGTTTTCTATATACAATATCATATCATCTGCAAATAATGATATTTTAACTTCTTTTCCAATTTGGATGCCTTTTATTTCTTCTTCTTGTCTTTTTGCTGTGGTTAGGACTTCCAGAACTATGTTGAGGAAGAGTGGTGAATGGGGCACTCCTGCCTTTTCCCTGATCTTAAGGGAATTGCTTTTAATTTTTGCCCATTGAGTATGATGTTGGCTGTAGGTTTGTCATAGATGGCCTTTATCATGTTGAGGTATGTTCTCTATATTCCCACTTTGCTGAGAGTTTATCTATTTATTTATTTATTTATTTATTTTTAATTGGGTGACATCAGTAAATCAAGATACATATATTCAAAGGTAACATGTCCAGGTTATCTTGTTGTTCAATTATGTTGCATAGCCCTGGCTGGTTGGCTCAGCGGTAGAGCATCGGCCTGGCGTGCGGGGGACCTGGGTTTGATTCCCGGCCAGGGCACATAGGAGAAGCACCCATTTGCTTCTCCACCCCCGCCCCCCCTCCTTCCTCTCTGTCTCTCTCTTCCCCTCCCGCAGCCAAGGCTCCATTGGAGCAAAGATGGCCCGGGCGCTGGGGATGGCTCCTTGGCCTGTGCCCCAGGCGCTAGAGTGGCTCTGGTCATGGCAAAGTGATGCCCCAGAGTGGCAGAGCATCACCCCCTGGTGGGCAGAGCTTCACCCCTGGTGGGCGTGCCGGGTGGATCCCGGTGGGGCACATGCAGGAGTCTGTCTGACTGTCTCTCCCCGTTTCCAGCTTCAGAAAAATACAAAAAAAAATTATGTTGCATACCCATCACCCAAAGTCAGTTTGTCCTCTGTCACCTTCTATCTAGTTCTCTTTGTGCCCCTCCCCCTCCCCCTTCCCTCTCCCTCTCCCCCCTCCCCCTGTAACCAACACACTCTTATCAATGTCTCTTGGTCCACTTTTATGTCCCAAATTTGCTGAGAGTTTTGAACATGAATCAGTGCTGGATTTTATCAAATGCTTTTTCTGCATCTACTAAAATTATTATGTGGTTTTTCTCCTTCCTTTTGTTTATGTGATAAAACACATTGATTGATTTGCAAATATCATACCAGCCTTGACTCCCAAGAATCAATCTCACTTGATCATGGTGTATGATTTTTTTCACATGTTGCTGGATCCGGTTTGCTAATATTTTGTTGAGGATTTTTGCATCTAAATCCATCAGAGATATTGGCTTATAATTTTCTTTCTTTGTGTTGTCTTTGCTGGTTTCAGAATCAGAATTATGCTCACCTCATAAAAGGAGTTTAGAAGTCTTCCTTCCTCTTGAATTTTTTGAAATAATTTGAGAAGGATAGGAGTTATTCTTTGAATATTTAGTAGAATTCACTTGAAGCCATCAGGCCCAGGACTTTTCTTTTTTGGGAGGTTTTTTTTTTTTTTATCTCTGTTTTGATCTCATTTGTTGTAATTGGTTTGTTTAGGTTATCTGATTCTTCCAGATTATTTTTTGGAAGATTATATGTTTCAAGAAATTTCTCTATTTCATCTAGGTTGTCTAGTTTTATGGCATACAGTTCTTCAAAGTATTTTCTTACAATATTTTGTATTTCTGTTGTGTCAGTTGTTATTTCTCCACTCTCATTTCTAATTTTATTTATTTGAGTCCTCTCTCTTTTTTTCTTGGTGAGTCTGGTTAAAGGTTCATCAATCTTGTTTACCTTTTCAAAGAACCAGGTCCTGGTTTCATTGATCCTCTGTATTGTTTCTTTAGTCTCTATGTCATTTATTTCTGCTCTGATCTTTATTATTTTCTTTCTTCTACTACATCTGGGCTTTACTTGCTGTTCTCTTTTTAGTTCTTTTAGGGATGCAGGGTCAAGTTGTTTATTTGAGCTTTTTCTAGCTTCTTAAAGTATGCCTGTAATGCTATGGACTTCCCTCTCAGGACTGCTTTTAGTATGTTTCAAAAATTTTGAGTTGATGTATGCTCATTATCATTTGTTTCTAGGAATTTTTTATTTCTTCTTTGATCTTATTCTTAACTCATTCGTTATTTAGTAACATGCTATTTAGTTTCCAAGTGTTTGAGTATTTTTTAGTTTTTCTGTTGTGGTTGATTTCTAGTTTCATTCCATAGTGATTAGAGAAAGTGCTCAATATGATTTCAATCTTATTAAATTTGTTGAGGCTGCTTTTGTGCCCTAATGTGTGGTTTATCCTAGAGCACTTGAAAAGAATGTATATTCTGCTGCTTTAGGGTGAATGGTTCTGAAGATATCTATTAAATCCAGTTGATCTAGTGTGTCCTTTAAGTCTGCTGTTTCTTTGTTAATTTTCTTTCTTGAGGATCTATCTAGCGATGATAGTGGAGTATTGACATCCCCTACTATTATAGTGTTGCTGTTGATCTCACCCTTTAAATCCATCAAAGTCTGCTTTATGTATTTAGGTGCTCCTATATTAGGTGCGTAGATATTTATAAGTATTATATCTTCCTGTTGGATTGCTCCCTTTATCATTATGTAGTGACCTTTTTTATTTCTTAATATAGCCTTTGTTTTAAAGTCCATTTTGTCTGATATAAGTATTGCTACCTCAGCTTTTTTTTTCATTTCCATTTGCATGAAATATTTTTTTTGATCCTTTTATCTTCAGTCTATGTGCATCTTTTGTTTTAAGGTGTGTCTCTTGTAGACAGCATATGTATGGGTTCTGTTTTCTTATCCATGCAGCTACCCTATGTCTTTTGATTGGATCATTTAATCCATTTACATTTAAGGTTAGTATTGATATGTAGTTGTTTATTGCCATTTTATTCTTTAAAAGTGTATTCCTCTTTTGCTATATTCTTTTTCCACTTTGATCTGTTTACAACAGGCCCCTTAGATTTTCTTGCAGCATTGGTTCAGTTGTAGTGAATTCCTTGAGTTTTTTTTTTTGTCTGGAAAGCTTTTTATTTCTCCTTCAATTTTAAATGATAGCCTTGCTGGATAAAGTAGTCTTGGTTGTAGGCTCTTGTTCTGCATTACTTTGAATATTGCTTGCCATTCTCTTCTGGCTTCAAGTGTTTCTGTTGAGAATTCAGAAGTCATCCTTATGGGGGCTCCTTTGTAGGTGACAGCCTTTTTTTCTCTAGCAGCTTTTAATATTTTCTCTTTATTATTTAGCTTTGATATTTTAATTATGATGTGTCTTGGTGTAGATTTCTTTGAGTTTCTCTTTAATGGAGTTCTCTGTGCTTCTTGAACTTGTGAGACATTTTCCTGCCTTAATTTAGGGAAGTTTTCAGCTATGATATGTTTGAACAAAGTCTCTATCCCTTGTTCTTTCTTTTCTTCTTCAAGAACCCCTATGATGCAGATGCTATTTCTCTTCACGTTGTTACAGGGCTCTCTCAGAGTTTCCTCAGACTTTTTGCGACTCCTTTTTTTTTTCTGCTTCAGTTCTGTGCCTTCATTTATCTTGTCCTCTAATTCACTGATTCGATTCTCACCTTCATCCACCCTTTTAATTCCTTCCATTGTGTTCTTCATTTCTGATATTGTATTTGTCATTTCTGACTGATTCTTTTTTATTATTTCAATGTCCTTTTTTATATTTGCTATCTCTTTATTTAGGTGTTTGTAATGACCATCTATTGTTGTTCTAGAATCTTTGAGCTTCCTAACAATCATAATTTTCAACTCTGCATCTGGTAATTTGGTTATATCTGACTCATTCAGGTCCTTTTCTGGGGATTTCTCTTGATTCATTTGTGTTGCATTTATCTCCCTTCTCATTTTTTCTGTTTAAAAGAAGTTTTTGGCCACTGGAGTCCACTGGATGTGACCTCTATTCTCTAGGTGTGGTCTGTCTGCAGGTACACTACCCCCTCTGCTGCTGCTGCCTAGGGTATTCGGATATGGGGTTTGCTGGTGCCAGCCCACTGGTGCTATTGCTGTGGTTTTCGCTTTTCCATAGTAGGGGCTGTGATCACGTGCTCGGGTGTACAGGCCTCGGTGGCCTCGGCTTTCACCCTGCCCCCGCAGGTGGGGTTATGCTCATTCCTGAGGGCAGGGGTGAGCACCTTTGCTCATCTGTGGGTCTCTGCCTGATTCCGGGCTTTCACCCCGCCCCTGAAGGAGGAGCCTGCTCGTGGGATGGCTGCAAGCCTTGACTAGAAAAAATATTTTTTAAAGACTTTATTTATTTAATTTTTAGAGAGGAGAGAGAGAGAGAGAGAGAGAGAGAGAGAGACAGAGAGAGAGAGAGAGAGAAGAAGGAGGAGCAGGAAACATCAACTCGCATATATGCCTTGAACAGGCAAGCCCAGGGTTTCAAACCAGTGACCTCAGTGTTCCAGATTGACGCTTTATTCCACTGTGCCACCACAGGTCAGGCCTATAAAAAATAATATTTTAATGGGCCAGACAAAATATTAAAATTAAAAAATGTTTAAAAGAAAAACAATTTAAGTAAACAAAATTTTATTATATAATTTGTTTATGAATAAGTGAGTGAAAAACATTTTTAATATACAATATTATTTTAATAAAAATATAATTACATACTGTATAAATATCCAAACTGTATTGCAATCAACCGAAACAATATTTAATTAATAGAATGAGCTTGAAGGGGTTATATCGCAAATAAAACAATTATTTTGTGTTACAAACAGCCTGGACACGTTTTCAGTTATCAACTGCAGCTATTGTCTATGCTACAATGCCACTTGATTCAGCACACTTGACCACAAAAATAACGAATTGCTTGATCTTGTGTGTGCAATAGCAAACTCCACCTAAAAGAATGTGGGTTTCACATCGCCACTTAATGTCAAACAGTTCATATTGAGTACAGATGAGTACAAAAGTTGTAAGTCTTTATAATGGAATTTTTTTTAAAAAAAAGAAGTATTGTGAATCCATTCTAGCAATTGGAAGTTAACCGTATATTAGTCACACGTGGAATTTTCCGCATATCAATATCTTCTTAAATATCTCAATTTCTAGTAATCAAAGATGCTTCTGCTTCTGAGTAGCTTAGATTTTTAAGTAGCAGAGAATATTGAAAATTTAATCGCAGGCCTCATAAACTCATTATGTGGGCCGGATCCGGCCCATGGGCCATATGTTGGCCATACCTGACCTATGTCATTGCCCCAAAGCAAGGTAGTTAACTGAAGGTATGAACCACATTTTGTTGCTTTTACTATGTTGATGGAATAATATTTTCATATGGTTTCTGGCCACTGCATGTCTGCATATGAATCCAATCAATGTCAAATCATGCTTTCCTATGGCTACTACTGAGTTCATATAAATTGCTATTTTTCACTTCAGGTTCAAGCCTATACAGATCTTGAATCAATACTTACCATAATATGCAGATCTAGTAACCACTAAGGGTAAATAATAAATTTCTGGTCGAACTTTTGCTCTCTGATCCATTCCCCACCTCTTATAACACTCTGCTCTGTGTAGTATGGGAATGACTCCTACCAATTGCATTTTCCTAGCTCCTTTGACAATCCGCTTCCAGTTAGGTTTGGTCAATGGGAGACAGAGGCAGGAGATAGAGGGATAGACAGGGACTTTCTATCACCCCTAATACTACTATTTTTTATGGGTTTCTGACCACTGTTCATTTCCTCTGTGATTCTATCTCTGCTGGTCAGTACCTTCTTCTATAACTCCATATTTTGATGGAGCTCTTGTGCTCTAATAGTATTATCTCCCCCCTCTGGTTTTCTAGTCCTACAGGTCATAGTATACCCCTGCTATTCTGGGTGGCCTGCCCAACTCTATGCCTGCCCTTTTTCACTGTCTGACATGGATTCTGTTTCTTGAAAGGTCTCTAACTGATATAGTTAGATATGTATATATCTTCCTAATTTCTAGCCTCCTCCAAAGTACCCCAGTGTTCTGATCATGATTTAGTCTTGAATTCTTTATTGCATTGGGAATTATTTGGTTGTGGAAAACAACGTGATTAAAGCTAGCTCAGTAAAGGAGGATATATTATAAGGTGTTAGTGACTCTTTCAATAACAAAGGTTGGGACATACAGTTGCTTGACCTTGTCTGCTCTAATAGCTGACTTTCTTGAAAAGGGGATGGACTTAACATAATCTCTTG
This sequence comes from Saccopteryx leptura, assembly GCF_036850995.1. NCBI lineage: Eukaryota > Metazoa > Chordata > Mammalia > Chiroptera > Emballonuridae > Saccopteryx > Saccopteryx leptura. The sequence continues at coordinate 58,578,136 of NC_089506.1, forward strand.
GGTTACTCTTTAGTAGGAGGTCCAAAGCAAGGTAATCTTCCAACCTCAAAATTCTGTGATCATTTGGCTGGTCTATATAATGAGACATATCAACATGGAAACTGTATGAATACTTACAGGGCCAACAAGAGATGGCCCCAAAAGGCCCAATTTGCTAAGATGATCTAATTATGAGAGCAGGTGCAATAAATTCCATCTGGGGAGACCCTTATTTTAGTGATCTGTACTCCCAGATGGCCCTCATGACCTCTAGAAACACTCAGCAAATTAATAAGATGAGGGTGTTAGTGTGAAATTAGTGGGTCCCAGTGTTCAAGAGTAGATAGTAACTGGTAAGAGATTTTGATATACAGGACTAGCCCTGTATTGACCATGGGGCATCTAGTGTATATACTATATGTTTTCCTTATGTATATATTTCCTCCTGCCATATATATATATATATTTATATTTATATATACATTTAATTAACTCTTGTTTGGGAAAATGTGATACTAAATAGCAAAACAACCTGGTTTTTATAGGCAAAATCAATAAAGTTTGAATGTGGATAAGTCCTGCCAGGGGTGAGGACGATGGAGATGCAAAGACCCGATTCCGGGGACCAGGTTCAGTGATGCAGATCCACTTTATTCAAGAAGTAAGCTAGCTTATATACATGGCTTCAGCCAATAGGATGTTACAGCGTGTCCTTCATAGTAGTCAATGGCTGAAAAGATCAGGGAGCTGCGTGGTTGGCGCTAAGTCACTTCTTTATAGTGGGTGAGCTTCCTTCCTGGGTATGCCCAGGAGGCTTCTGGGAGCTGGAGTATTCTCACAGCATTGAATCAGCCACAGCTGTTAGGAATGCACTCTGCACTCCACCCACATCTCCCCCTTCTCTTTTAATTAAGGTCAATTGGACTTGATGAATGACAGCTTCTGAATGCTATGCATTATGCCATGGAACCCTAGTAGAACTAAAACAACTATAATATCTATTGTACTATATGTTAATAGATTAGCTAGATTAAACAATGAGGCAGCTTCTGTAATGTTTGACTAGTTAGGAAATAGAATGGGGGGGTCTCAAACAAGGGATTCTTCCTAGGGGTCGGGATGTCATTTCCCTCCCATTGTGTTACAGAGACCTTCTAGGTGCTGTTAAACACAGTTCCATTTTGATTGTAAAACATGGACGTAGGTCCATGCATGCCCCCTTCCCACAAAGGTCCCAGCATCCAAACACAGAATGGATGGCTTGCTGAGGGCTGCGTACTGCATATGGTTGCAAGACACATTACACGAATTACAACAACATGACAAATCATACAATTTCAACAGTTACAAAGGTACATTTCACCAGACTCTGAGCACTTTGCCAAAAGCACAAAATGTCCTTGGCCTTCTTTCTAGCCATAGGAAAAGCTTCCCAGGGTAGGGGAAGGGCCTCCAGCAAAGCCACTCCCCACCCCCATTAGGGTATTTCACATTGTCCAAAATCCGTAAGTCCATCCAACAAAGGAGACAGTGCTCACTCGAGTCGTAGTCCAGGAAATCAGTCCATACACATGAGGCCTCAGCCACCCCTGTCATCCCTGCCATCCTGGCAGGTCTTACACTGTCCCAAAGAGGAGCACATGGCAATTGTAGTCAGCATTTCCATATCTGCTCTGGAGAGCATGATGGGGTCCACCCCTATATCCCAAAATGTCAGCAAACCCACCAGCGGCTTAGAAGGTACTCCCTGCCATTCCAGCGGCCACTCAGCAATGCAAGCCTGGCTTTCATTCATCCTCTTGCCGCAGCTGCTGCCATTTACCTTCTGGAGTCTGCAAATCACAACTGTGGCCTAATTCTCCTCATTCTCCAAAGATGAGCTGAAAACACCAGCTCACGCTGCTGGGCTCGAGCCCTGGGCTGCCGCCGCCTATCTCTGGGAGTCAGCGGTTACTATAGCACACATAAGCAAGAACAGAGCACCAGGGCCTGGGGACCAATCAGAGGGTAATTCTCTGGGCCCGCCCCGCCAAAGCCTCCACATCCCCCCAGGTGATGGGGTGCACACGCTGGCCACAAGGTCTTCTTCTGGAGCGCTGAGGACCTCTTCCCCTCAGGTGTAGTCGGTGTGGAGAAGGCCAGGGCTGTGGCTTTGGATGGGTGAAGACTGAACCACTTAGTGGGTGCCCAAGAAACCCTGTCAAGCAGTTTGGGGGGTTCCTGGAATCCAAATTGGCTGAAAAACACAAGCACAACCTTCCCTTGCTTTAGAAGAGGGTATGATCCCCACCACTGTGCTGTGGCTGGGTCCTTCCAGCATCATTTCAGAGAGAGGGACGGGGGAACGAGAGAGAGAGATACAAAAAAATAGACAAGACAGACAGACAGAAAGAAAAAAAGACATGGGGGCGTATAGGCTGGGCCATGAGTCTGCTGCAGGAACACATATTGGAGGTAAAGGTGGGGTAGAAAATGGTGTCTGAGAGGCTGGGGTGGGGCATTGAGCCTGAGCAGGGAATGCGGAAGTAGTGATTTCTGCTTTTTCCAGTGGCAGAGCTGATGGCGCAGTTAGCAATTTGGTTGGTTTCATTTCTGTGTGCTCAGCCACTCGGAGGCTAAGCTACTTTCCTCCTCAGTGGAGGGGGGCGAATAGGAAGGTAGGGGCTCCTCAGAGAGAGAGGCAGCCTGCAACATCTTTGGCACCAGCAGAGGGTCCCCAGCAGGAGCACTGGTCAGGCAGGCATGTATCGCTAGCAGGGCAGGAATGAGGCCAAGAGGGAAGGTTTGTCCCCCATGTACTTCGGCCAAACAAATGTGCCAGAAAGCTCGGGCCCAAGTATTGGGGTCCCAGAGAGGCTCATCCCTAATCCAGGGATTGAGACCAGAGAGGATCTCCCAGTAAGTACAGAGATCCTTTTCACTAACTTTAACTCGCCTACTCTGCAATAGAGTGTGCAGGGCTCGAGCCTGTGGGGCTCGAGAGTGGGGGAGAAGGTTTCCCATTGCAGAGGGTCACTCACCCGTCCCTTGGATGCCGGTTAGGTCCCTGTTCCACATTGGGGTGAGGACGTCCTGCTGGGGGTGAGGACGACGGAGACGCAAAGACCCAACTCCAGGGACTAGGTTCAGTGACGCAGATCCACTTTATTCAGGAAGTAAGCTAGCTTATATACATGGGTTCAGCCTATAGGGTGTTATTGTGTGTTCTTCATAGCCAATGGCTGAAAAGATCAGGGAACTGCATGGTTAGCACTGAGTCACTTCCTTATTCGGGGGAGCTTCCTTCCTGGGTATGCCGAGGAGGCTTCTGGGAGCTGGAGTATTCTAATAGCATTACATCAGCCACAACTGCTAGGAATGCACTCTGAACTCCACCCACATTTGAAGCAAAAGTTTATTTTATATTTTAATTTCTTCTTTTCTAAGTGGAAAGGAAGGGAAATAGAGTGACAGACTCCTGTATGTGCCCTGACCGAGAGCCACCTGGCAACCTCTGTTTGGGGCTGATGTTCTGCCCATCTGGGGCCATGCTCACAACTGAGGTATTTTTAGCACCTGAGGTGGAGGCTCTACAGAAGCATTCTCAGTGCCTGGGGGCCCATTCGCTTGAATCAATCTATGATTGTAGGAAGTGGAGAGAGAGAGAGAGAAAGAAGGTGGAGGGGGAGATGTGGAGAAGCAGATGGTCGCTTCTCCTGTGTGCCCTGACCAGAAATTGAACCCAGGATATCCACACGTCGGGCTGACACTCTAGCACTGAGCCAACTGGCCAGGGCCTGGGAAGCAAAAAATTTATATGGTATTTGTGTGTCTTTAATAAAATGATGGCCTTTCTGGTGATGGTGACTTTTGCTATTTGGTAGTGTTCTAAATATGTTATTTCAGCATCTATATGTACTTCAACCTCTTAGACGTCTTCAATATACACTTTCATGCATTCATATTATTTTCATGAAGTGATACTGTCATTCAGTAAATTTTTAAAAATCACTGTGTTAGAGACACAAGTTAAAGATGTGTTTTTAGTTACATAAATGAGACTTTGTGTGATAGCTTCTTCTAACTGGATTTACCTAGGTACCCTACACTCAACAATGCTGACTTTCTAGCTCTTAAAAATACCAAGGTTTCACTGTAGTAGATTATGCTGGTGTTGCTACACCTGTTATGAATTTAATGACAAGTAAGGCAAGTGGGTGGCAGGAAATGACCTTGAAACATGGCCATTAAATTTAATGGGATTAAGTTTGAGGAAACAAACATTTGCTTTTGAATCAATGACATTTTTTTTCTTTTTCAGAGAAAGGCTACCCAACCTTGAAATGAGTGTCGTTCCCCAAAATTACAGTATGACATTTTGAAAGAAAAAAAATAGCTTCTTATTAAAATATATAATACTGTGCTGAAATGCAATAATTTTACATTAATTCTGGATTAAAAGAATCACATATTTTAAAACAGCTTTGATGCTAAATGGAGAGCAAGTTGTGAACATAGCTGTTATTTAAAAGTTTTTTCCTTTAATAGAATTCATTTTTAGCCTCACCACAGCCAACTGGTATTAGTAATGGCTGTCAGCCAGTACCTAGAAATAGCATCTCTCAATAGAAATGGATGCTATAATTCTGGCCTTTAAAATAGAAATCTAAGCATACACATTTACTGTTTTAATCTTATGAATAGTGGTGAATAGGAAGGTGACTCTTTTGGTGAAGAAATAACACTAATAACAGTAACCAACAATAAATTCTCCAATGAAATGTTTATTCTGACTGGTTAAAGATATACCCCTATTTTATACAGGGATACACTGTTGTTTCAAAAAACAAACATTATTTCCTTTAAAAATTATATACACATGTAAAACGTTCACTCTTTCGGATGCCCCAGAGTGTTTATTCCCTCAGCCTCCTCCCTATCAGGCAGTCATATTTCAGAGAACCACATATGAGTATTTAAAAGATAAAACACTTTTATTGAGTACATACACATTTAGGGACCTCCTGCATGCCTATTACAGTACTTCAGGTGATAAATATGAAGATAAATATGGCTTCTATTTTCTCCAGCAACTTAGGGAAAACCATCCTACACACAAGCAGCCTGTGTAGACACAGAGCTAATGAGTAGGCACTGAAAATGGAACTAGCTGACTTCAGATTCCACTGGAAGACTGCTGTTCTTTCACATATACCATATATAAGACCATTCTACATACCTGCTTGTTTGAGGCTAATAATAATATGTTTTCAAAAAAGGAAAATCTTACTTAGAACTTCATTGGGTTTTGCACATCCTTTAAGTAAACCTGGTCTTTCACATGAATGAGAATCAAAGTTATTTTCCGCTCTCTACTCTTGACATTTTCCTATCCTGTCTTGCCCTGCGCTCTCCAGCACCTCACTGTAGTTGCCCCTTAGTATGCAAGGGGGACTGGTTCCAGGACCCTCCTTGGATACCAAAGTCAGAGTATGCTCAAGTCTCTCATATGAGATGGCATAGTAGTTGCACACAAGGTATGCAATCATACTTTAAATCATCTCTAGATTACTTAAAATACCTAATAAAATTTAAACACCATGCAAATAGCTGTTATACTGTATTGTTTAGGGTGCAACTTTCTGGAATTTTTTTCCCCAAATGTTTTCCATCCACTGTTGGTTAAATCTGCAGATGTGGAACCTCAAAATACAGAGGGTTATCTGTATTTCACAAAATTTCTCAGTGCCCTCACACTGCCAGTGTCTGGTAAGTCCACAGAGTTTCCCATCATATGATCCTTTAGTTTAGAATGGTGTCCTTTTCTGTATGGGGCAGTATAGTAAATATTTTGGCTTTGTAGGCCATAGAGGTCTATCACATAGTTTATTTTTTTTTATAGCCTTTTAAAAATATTCAGATCATTCTTAGCTTTATGGGCAGTATGGGTCAGCCAACTCCTAATGGTCCTCAGGTTAGCATGTACTGAATACTCTAGAAGCCTTGTTGAAATACAGATTACTGGGCCTCGCCTCCAGAGCTTTAGGTTCAGTCCATCTGGGGTGGGACCTGAGATTTTGCATTTCTAAAAAGCTCCCAAGTTGATGCTGCTGCTGGTTCGGAAGCCACATTCTGAAAACTACTTTAGGTGAGCAGTTCTGAATCACCCAAGGAACTTAAATAATCATATAGAAACAAAACCCCCTAATTTATGTCCAGGCCCATCCCAGAACATAAGAATAGTTTTCACCTTTTTAAATGAATCCATAGCTAAGCCCCAACCCCGGTATCTGGTGTAAACACACACACACACACACACACACACACACACACGCGCACACACCCCTTTCCATCACACCTCCATGTTTCCTAGGTGATCATTATAGACGTCAGGGCTGAACATTTATTGTTCTGTGCCTTTCTGCCCCCCCCCCCCATTCTCCCCAAAGATCCTGTCCTGAGTACTCTTTCCTCAGGAATCTAACTAGGCATTTATTTAGTCTATTTGAGAATTTTGCCCGAGTTCGTGACTCTCTTGGACTCTGTTTCCAGGTGTGCAGGTTGAAGTGGGAGATTGCAAAAATAATTGCTGTTGATTTTTTCCAGTAGCTTTGTCCTTTGCCTTGGCGTTTTTCAACTATAGTATATTTGGATGGCGCTTTCAGGAACATGCAAGGTCAAGAGCCCATCAGGCCAGCGACTCCCACCCACTGTTAAGACAGTGTTTGGGAGGCAGGCTGCAGAAAGGTCCAGAAAAAGAGGAAGAACGGAGGGAAGAACAGCAAGTAAGGGGTAAGGCGTGGGTCAGAAAACGGAAGACGAGAGTTGCCAGCAGCCCCGCGTCCCCGCCCTGCGCCCTGCTTCCCTGCGCTCGGGGCAGCGCGTCCCAACGGCAAATCGGAGTTAGAGGGCGGCCAACTTTTGCGAGCGGGTACCGCGAGCCGCAGCCGGTTGTTTCCCCACGTTGGCAGCGGGGTGTATCAAGTCCTAAACGCCGAAAGTCCGTCGTTTCTTGTACTTGGGTCAGTCATAGCGTTGTATCGGCGGAGCAGGGGAAGTCAGTGCGCCCTCGCGTAGGACGCACCCGCGGCGCCACAGCCGGGCCCAGGGAAGTGGCGCGATCACCCGGAAGCTGCTTGTTGTAAAGCAGCGGAGATCAGCCCTTTTCCTTCTTTTGGCTTCTCAGTTGTATCCATTCTTTCTTCTGGATTTCGTGGAAAAGCTGGGCTGCGCGAAAAAGAAGCCCCTAGCCTCAAAGATCGGCGATGGGGGATGAGGGTGGTGTGGTGTGTGTGTGTTTGTATGTTGAAATCTGTCTGTGTGTATGTGTATATGTATTGGAATGTGTGTATGTTGGTGTGTGTGTGTGTGTGTGTGTGTTTTGGAATCTGGCCTCGATTGAGCACTGGTCCCTTGCTCAGTGCTCAGCCAGAGCCATTAATTTTGGCAAAACTTCCCAGGGTTAACTCCTGGGAAATATGTTGGAAGTGCACTGGGGTGGAGCAGATACCAGTGCTTCACACAGAAGGAAATGCAACTTTCCAATTATTCCTCTTAATGTTGCGCTCATTCTATGTAACTGGAGTAGCAGATCTTTCATCAGAAAAAAGTAAGCAGGATATTTGGGCTTAAAATGGCCAGTTTGTGGTGGCTACTCTGACATTGTCTTATCCGTGGCCAGGGTCAAATGGTAGAACCACATTATTATTTGAGAGGTTACTGAAAGGGTGTGTAAAAAGCATTCCCACAAGGAGGGTTAATAGTTTATTTCTCTGAACTTTTATATGTTATTAATCTTTCCTAATGATATTTCCCACACCAAATTAGATTTTAAAAATCATCATTTCATCTTGATAGGCCAAGTGCCTGGGCACAGGAATGACTGTTTTAATGCAGTGGCTCTTAAACTTGACTGTGCGTGTCAGAATCACCTGAAGGTATTTCTGAAACAGAGGCTTGGGTCCCACCTTTGGAATTCCTGATTCTGTAGGATTGGGGTGGGGCCTGAGAATCTGCATTTGATCTTAATGCTACTCTGGGGACCATACTTTGAGAACCACTGTCCTAGGGATTGATTTCCACTCCTCATTGAACATTAGTATCAGAATCACCCTGAAGTTTTATTTATTTATTTATTTATTTATTTTTTGTACCTTTCTGAAGCTGGAAACGGGGAGAGACAGTCAGACAGACTCCCGCATAGGCCTGACCGGGATCCACCCGGCACGCCCACCAGGGGGCGACGCTCTGCCCACCAGGGGGCGATGCTCTGCCCCTCCGGGGCGTCGCCATGTTGCGACCCCAATCTAACGCCTGGGGCAGAGGCCAAGGAGCCATCCCCAGCGCCCGGGCCATCTTTGCTTCAATGGAGCCTCGCTGCAGGAGGGGAAGAGAGAGACAGAGAGGAAGGAGAGGGGGAGGGGTGGAGAAGCAGATGGGCGCTTCTCCTGTGTGCCCTGGCTGGGAATCGAACCCGGGACTTCTGCACGCCAGGTCGACGCTCTACCACTGAGCCAATCGGCCAGGGCCACCCTGAAGTTTTAAAACACAAACAACAAAAATTTGCCCCAGCCCCACTGCCAGACATTCTGAGGAAATTGGTTTGGCATAGGACCTGGCCTTTTTGCTATCTTTTAAAATCTACTTTGGTGTCATTCTCAAGTGATTCTCATCTTCTACCAGATCTGAAACTCATGTCACAGTGCTGGCAAATAACACCATTAGAACCATCTGTTTAAAATATTTTCCCATTAGAAGGTACACACACTGTCACACTAATAGGGATAAGTTTGATTGATTTGATTATCCTGAGAAAATGGGAATTGGGACAGATATAGTCTCATATTGGGGGCTACTCTGAAAAGAAGGAGGGCTTGTCTTTTAGGCAAATTAACCAGAGAGAGGCTAAAGAAGGGGGAAGGACACAAGCAGAGGTGATCTCATTAACAATGGTATTTTCAGGTGGGCCTAATATTCATCCCACCTGCACCTCTACTTCTTCAGCCACTTTTTCCCTGATATCCAAGAAACCTTCTTTATTGAGGTGTCATTTAGTTCTAGCACAAATAAATAGACTTTGGCTCTCTATATCTTTAGGTTTTGCATTCACAATTAGGAATCCACAGATAAGGAGTGCTGACTATAGGCATTGTTCAACATAATTTTATATAAGGAATTTGAGCACCTGTGAATTTTGGTATCCTTGGGAGTCTTGGAAACAATCCCCCACTGATACCAATGGATGACTGAGTTTTGGGGGAGTCAAAAGTTACATGGAGATTTCTTACTGGGCAGAAGATTGTTGGCACCTCTAACCAACCCCCATCTGGCTTCATTGTTCAAGGGTCAAATGTATTCTGTTTTCCTCAATTAGGAAAAAGGGCAAAACCTTAGGGGTATGATTTTTTTTACTATTCCTTATAAGGTCCAGTTTATGGCTGTGTATTATATGCTTTTATGTTATTAATTCTTGTCCATTTGCCTTCTGGGCATGGGGAACTAATAGTCCACCTTTGGCTCAGACTGCTGTTGGGAAAACAGCTATGTTAGGCTTGCTTGCTTGTACTTTGCCTGATTAGTGCATGAGCATGTGCACACCATGTGTGTAGAGTCCTTGTAAGGCTATGGGTGCTTGTCCTCAGGGTGGATGGGGAATTGTGGATTGTGTGGCCATTGTGAGAAGCTTTTTTGCTATTCATTCACTTGCTGCCATGAAAACTGGTTCCCTGTGGCAGTCCTTTTGAGGGCTGTGGTCTGGGTGTTGTTTACAGCCCTGTGAGAAGAAAAGAAGAGCTCTGTGTGAGAGACTTCCCGAGGTCAAAAGCTCCAGGATGAGTGCTAACAGTGGCAGGAACTGCAACAGTTGCTAGAAAAGGAGACTGACTGGGTTTATGAGTTGAATTTGCTCTAGAAGCAGAACGTTGGCATTGACAGTTCTTAGAGAAACAACTGTGGGTTCAAGAGCTCTAGTTCCAGCTTTAGGCTGAGAGCCAGCAGCCACAAGAGCTGAAGTGGGTGCTGAAGAAGGAGCTGGATTTGTGCTGGTGGAGTGGTTCTGAGTCAGTGATTGTAGTTGTTTCTGACTCTTCTGAGGAAGAGAAGGTTTGGGCTGTTACTGCCATTGGCAAACTTAGATCCCAGCCAATGATCACACAGAAAGTAAAAACCCAGCAGCCAAGAGTACTTGAGGGGCAGGTACAACCCCCTCTGTAGGAAGTTAAGCACTCTGTAGTCTAGCCCTACACCCAAACAAAACTGATGGAGTTGGGGGCAAAATTCAGGCAGAAATCCACCAAGTCTTTGGCAGCTTGGTTGCTGCAGTTGTGGGACATAGGTATGGATGGCATCATGCTCTCTGGAACAGAAATGGAGAAATTTGCCACCATTACCATGCATTCCTCTTTGAGGCAGCATTTTCAGAACTGACATGAAACTCAGGAAACCATACCCTATTAGAATGGGTGATGGCGTTGAATGCTGGAAACTTGCTAGGGGCAGTGAGTTGGTGGCAGTCACATACAGAGCTCCAGCAGGTTTTCTAGGAACTAGGTATGAAGAATGTTGATTTCAACCTGAGGTACTGTGGGCCAGATGTGGAAGTGCTTACAGCAGGCATGAGGGACCTTATTCTCTGTAGCTCCATGTCAGCCCTTTTTACGTCACTAGTGGCTATCTTTGGCCTCTATGTGGGGCAGCCCGTCAATGCAGTTACATGGGTAGTAGCAGATTTAGGCAAGGTTGAAGCAGCATGAAAGTATAAAGCTGTGAGGGCTGCTGCCCATGCTGCCTCCCCCCTCAACTAACAAGAGAAACGGGTCTGTAAAGTTTACCTGAGCCTGACCTGTGGTGGCGCAGTGGATAAAGCGTCGACCTGGAAATGCTGAGGTTGCCAGTTCGAATCCCTGGGCTTGCCTGGTCAAGGCACATATGGGAGTTGATGCTTCCAGCTCCTCCCCACCTTCTCTCTCTGTCTCTCCTCTCTTTCTCCCTCTCTGTCTCTCTCCTCTCTAAAATTAAAAAATAAATAAATAAATATAGTTTACCTGAATACAGGTGTGGGTAGATTTCATTGCAGCCAGACAGATAGGGAGAAATTAGATAGCAAGTTTCATAATATTCTTTTAGAGCTTTGGTGGCAGCTTAAACCAGAACAGAGATTCCAGCCTCTGAGACAAACGGTACCAGCAGCTACCAATAAAATGGTTGGTGTGCGGACAGCACAGTTATAAAATTATATGATGGAGTCAGCTGCAGGAGAGAAGGATCCCTAAGATCCATTGTTCCAGGTTGAACAGGGGGAGGGCCAAGGGACCTGTCAAACAGGGATGGCCGGGGACTGGAGGCATCACGTGGAACTGGCTAGCCACTGGCGCCCTTCTAATGTGCAGTAGGTGTTGGTGTTAGAAGAAAATAGGTTCTTTTTTAGTTTTTTTGTTTTTCTTTTTGTTTTGATTTTTTTGCAGCTAAGAGAACTGTTGAGGTGGCACAGGGTTTGAATGTGTTCGACCTTGCCAAGCCCTGTAAGGTTGCTGTGGGGTTTGGATGGGGCTTGTTGCAGTGGATAGAGCACTTATGGAAAGGTGCTGAGAGCCATTAATAAAGAGCTGTAGGGCTAGTTGCCTGCAATGTACCTTTATCTTGGTGATTTGCACAGACAACTGGGCCCTCTATTGTGGATTAATCATTGAGCAGTGTAATGGACTCTTAGACTGCGGCCAGAGGGGGGCGCCGGCTCCCTTGGTAAATGGACATGCTGCTTGTGGACTACAGTACTACAAGAGATCTTAATGGGGGGGCTGTGGCACCTGTGGAAGCCCTCTTGCACTGGACAGCTGCTCCCATACAGTTGTAGAGATGCACCAACGACACTTTATGGATTCAATGGACATAGCCTGGACTATACAGGCCCTCCCACCTACGGTAGGGTAGGGGACCACAGGTGGGCCTCCAGTTAACTCCCTGGGCAGAGTGCTCATGGAGACATTGTGAAGGGCACCTTTGTAAATAATGTCATTTTTGGTATAGTGTGTGCCTTTTTAATTTGGTTGCTGTAGTCTGTGCTATTTCTGTGATATAGTGTACCTCACTACTCGCATAGGGACCGTTGCAGAAGATGCCTGTTGTGTAGTTTGTGAGGTGAGCAACCCTAAAGGGACAGATTGTTGGGAAAACAGCTGTGTTAGGCTTGCTCACTTGTACATTGCCTGATTAGTATTGTACACGAGCACATGGCAGCACCATGTGTATAGTCTGTGTAAGGCTACAGGTGCAGATGGCGGAATGCGGATTGCCTGGCTGCCATTGTGAGGGGCCGTTTGGCTGTTTGTTCACTTACTGCCATGAGAAGCGGTTTCCTCTGCCTGTTTGCTCGTCTTTCCTTTGCAAGACTCTAGTAAATGGGAACGGCCCGATGCTTTCTGGCTCTGCAGTTTCCCTACCATCTGCCCGAATCCACTGTGAATCTGCCTGACCTCGGTCATCAGCATTACACATGCCTTCCTGATGAATGCTGCAACAATTTTTTTTAAAGAGAGAAAGAGAAAGAGAGAGAGAGGACCACAGATCTGTTCCTGTATATTCCCTGACCAGGGATTGAAATAGAGACCTCTGTACATCAGGATGAAGCTCTAAGCAACCGAGCTATCCTGCCAGGTCTGCAACAATCTTCACTGAAGACAGTGGAATGTAGAACTTACTAACTGGTACTGTGTATGATCTATGATGTAAACAATTGATATGCACTATATTTATTTGTAAATTTTGCTGTAATCTGTTAAATCAGGTTAGGTCTAATGTGTTAACACACCAGTGCAAGTAAATACTGATAAATGAGGCATCCCTCATTGCACATGGCTAGGTTTTCCCATCCTCTCTGCTTTAAAAGGAGGGAGATGATTGTGTATTTCAGAATAAAGTAATACCAGCCAATGTGTCAGCATGAGAACAAGCACAGGAGTATAGTATTGCTCAAAAACACTCTATTGTTTGATCACCCAAACTTCTTGCTTCCCGTATTTCCTGCCAAAGTTGTAAAAAACAAAAGCCAATACCTTACTTTGCTATTCCATAGCTGACTTTGCTGCCCCCTTCATATAGGGCAGTTGGAAGAACAACTGTATAAGAAGCTTGGGATGACTGGTAAAAACAGATGAGAGTTCATTTGTAGGGACAGCTTCCATTTCTTCAGAAACTATTAATACCAAACCAGAGAAATGGTTGGATTGGCTACAATGAATTTGTGTATCCAGAGTTACTGTACTCCCCTGTCCGCCCCTGTGCAACAGCAGGCAAGAGCAGAATGAGCTTAGGGGCATCAGCCACACTGTGAAATCTCAGGCCCCTTTTATCTCCACTGAAGCTCCTAGTGTGTCAATTGGCAAGTTAGGTTAAGAGAATATATCTGTTCGTTTAGGGATGATGGTTGGGAGGGATAGCTTCTTTCTTTCTTCTTTCTTTCTTTCTTTCTTTCTTTCTTTCTTTCTTTCTTTCTTTCTTTCTTTCTTTCTTTCTTTCTTCTTTCTTTTTTGTATTTTTCTGAAGTGAGAAAGAGGGGGGGAACCAGACAGATAGACTCTGGCATGTGCCTAACCGGGTTCCACCTGGCATGCCCACCAGGGGGTGATGCTCTGCCCATCTGGGGTATTGCTCTGCTGCAATCAAAGCCATTTTAGTGCCTGAGGTGGAGGTCATGGAGCCATCCTCAGCACCCGGGCCAGCTTTGCTCCAATGGAGCCCTGGCTGCAGGTGGGGAAAAGAGAGATAGAGAGAAAGGAGAGGGGGAAGGATGGAGAAGCATATGGGCGCTTCTCCTGTGTGCTCTGGCTGGGAACCAAACCTAGGACTTCCACATGCTGGGCCAATGCTCTTCTGCTGAGCCAACCTGCCAGGGCCTGCTTTCATTTCTGATAAACTCATAATGGGGAAAAGCAAATGGCATGGTCTGGAGCTGAGTAAGAGGGTAATAAAGTAAGATTTAGACCAAATCCGTTAGCAGCCAACCCAATACTGGATATAGATTTAAACTTTGTTTTTATTCATTAGGAATCCTGTGCTTATTTTTACAAGCAAAGATTTATAGCTGTTTAGGTATATAATGTTTTCATGCAACTTTAGTGAAATTATGTTTGCCGCTGCATGGAATTCTTCCAAGTATTCTAAAACTAAAGTTATTCTTTGGCAATTTTACTCCCCCTGCCCTGAGAGAAAGTCTATAATATGTTTTTCTGTCATTTAATGAAGGCAATTGCAATTTAGGGCAGATTTATTCTAATTAACTCTGGTGTCATGGATTCCTTAGAGAATGAGACCGTAGGTCTGACAGTAGGGAAACAAGATTTGATCTCTGTGCCTCTTTAGTAGCTGTGAAACACAAAGCCATTTGAGTTTCTTTTATTTTGTTGAAAAGAATTTGCTTTCTTATCTGTTGCTGTATATTTCTAGTGCAAAAAAAAAAAATCCCATTTTTAGCTAACTACATGGATTTCTGGGTGCAGGTAGAAAACTTCCTGATATTCTGTTTACTGGTAATGGAAAACCATATTTAGATTATGGATGATGAGATTAGAGAACATTCCCCAGAAATGCCTAGACCAGAGGTATCTGATATTAACTGAAAACCAGATTGAGGATTATTGACTCTATTTCTGCTTTCCAGCGTATCCATTGCCATATCCAAATAATATTTTTCTTGAAGATTTAGCATGGCCAAATGAGTTCTTCAGATAAGCAAAATATTTCTCTCATATATATGTGTGTATATCTACATAACACACATATGAATGGATAAATGGGGGAGTGCATATGTATACCTGTGTATTGGCTGGCACCAAGGAGCCCAAGCACTGCTCCTGCAGCAATATTTCTAGTATCACTTTCATTGTACCTTTCTTTCTCTTCTTCAAGAGTTTAGAGCAGTTTCTCATGGACCATCCCATTTCTGTCTCTCAGGGTGTCCAGAATTTTTTTTCTCCAAAATATAGACTTTATATTTTTATTTTTACAACATATCTTTGTACCTCACATCTCTGCTTCTGAGTTCTTGAGTCCTTGGGTTTGATTCAGAATTTTTTCCAGTCCTTTTTTATTATTATTAATTTTAATGTGGTGACATTGATAAATCAGGGTACATATGTTCAGAGAAAACATCTCCAGGTTATTTTGGCATTTGATTGTGTTGCATTCCCATCACCCAAAGTCAAGTTGTCTACCGTCACCTTCTATCTGGTTTTCTTTGTGTCCTACCCCTACCCCCGTAACCCTCACACTCTTGTCCATGTCTCTGAGTCTCATTTTTATGTCCCACCTATGTATGGAATCATATAGTTCTTAGTTTTTTCTGATTTACTTATTTCACTCAGTATAATGTTATCAGGGTCCATCCATTTTGTTGTAAATGATCTGATGTCATCATTTCTTATGGCTGAGTAGTATGCCATAGTATACAGTGTGTACGTAAAGTCATGGTGCACTTTTGACCGGTCATAGGAAAGCAACAAAAGACAATAGAAATGTGAAATCTGCACCAAATAAAAGGAAAACTCTTCCAGTTTCATACCTATTCAGTGCAGTTCGATGTGGGCTCACACACAGATTTTTTAGGGCTCCTTAGGTAGCTATCCCGTATAGCCTCTACAGACTCGTCACTGACTGATGTCTTACCAGAACGGGGTTTCTCCACCAAACTGCCGGTTTCCTTCAACTGCTTATCCCACCGAGTAATGTTATTCCTATGTGGTGGCGCTTCATTATAAATGCGCCGATATTCACGTTGCACTTTGGTCACGGATTCGAATTTAGTGAGCCACAGAACACACTGAACTTTCCTCTGTACCGTCCACATCTCGATTGGCATGGCCATGGGCTGCTCTGCTGTCCACCCGGTGTTATATTATCATCTGCGCATGCGCACATGCTGCCACATCATTCCACAGAAATTAGGAGGGTTTTCCTTTTATTTGGTGCAGTTTTCACATTTCTATTTTTTTTTTTTTTTTTGCTTTCCTGTGACCGGTCAAAAGTGCACCATGACTTTATGAACACACTGTATATGTACCACTGCTTATATAAAATTTAATTAAGTGTGTTTACATAGATTTTAGGGTCACCCCGAATGCATCCCCCCTCCCCCATATTCCCCTACCACTGCTTGTTAATCCACTGGTCCACTGACGGACACTTGGGCTGTTCCAGATCTTTACTATTGTGAACAATGTTGCCATAAACATGGGGGTGCATTTCTTCTTTTCAAACAGTGCTATGGTGTTCTTGGAGTATATTCCTAAAAGTGGGATAGCTGAGTCAAAAGGCAATTCGGGCCTGACCTGTGGTGGCACAGTGAATAAAGCGTCGACCTGGAAATGCTGAGGTCGACGGTTTGAAACCCTGGGCTTGCCTGGTCAAGGCACATATGGGAGTTGATGCTTCCAGCTCCTCCCCCTTTCTCTCTCTCTGTCTCTCTCTCCTCTCTCTCCCTCTCTGTCTCTCTCTCTCCTCTCTAAAAATGAATAAATAAAATTTAAAAAAATTAAAAAAAAGTTAATTTGATTTTTAATTTTTTTGAGGAATCTCCATACTGTTTTCCACAGTGGATACACCAGTCTGCATTCCCACCAGCAATGCAAGAGGGTTCCCTTTTCTCCACATCCTCGCCAGCACTTATTCTGTGTTGTTTTGTTGATGAGTGCCATTATGACTGGTGTGAGGTGTTTTCTCATATTGGTTTTAATTTGCATTCCTCTAATGATTAGTGATGTTGAACATTTTTTATATGCCTATTGGCCATCTGTATGTCCCCATTGGAGAAGTGTCTATTCATTTTTTTGCCCATTTTTGATTGGATTGTTTGTCTTCCTGGTGTTGAGTTTTACAAGTTCTTTATAAATTTTGATTATTAACCCCTTATCAGACATATTGTTGAATATGTTCTCCCATTGTGTAGTTTGTCTTTTTACTCTGTTTTTATTGTCTTTAGCTGTGCAAAAGCTTTTTAGTTTGATATAGTCCCATTTGTCTATCTTGTCTTTAATTTCACTTCCCCGTGGAGATAAATGGGCAAATATATTGCTGCAAGAAATGTCAGAGAGCTTACCGCCTATGTTTTCTTCTAAGATGCTTATGGTTTTACGGCTTACATTTAAGTCTTTTATCCATTTTGAGTTTATTTTTGTGTATGGTGTAAGTTGGTAGTCTAGTTTTAATTTTTTACAGGTAGCTGTCCAATTTTCCCAACATCATTTGTTAAAGAGGCGGTTTTTACTTCATTGATGCTCTTACTTCCTTTGTCAAATATCAGTTGTCCATAAAGGTGTGGGTTTATTTCTGGGATCTCAGTTCTGTTCCATTGATCTATATGCCTGTTCTTATGCCAGTACCAGGCTGTTTTGAGTACAATGGCCTTGTAGTATAACTTGATATCAGGCAGTGTGATACCTTCCACTTTATTCTTCCTTTTCAAGATTGCTGAGGCTATTCGTGTTCTTTTTTGGTTCCATATAAAGTTTTGGAATTTGTGTTCTATATCTTTGAAGTATGTCATTGGTATTTTAATTGGTATTGCATTGAATTTATCAATTGCTTTGAGTAATATAAACATTTTAATGATGTTTATTTCATTGATCCTCTGTATTGTTTCTTTAGCCACTATGTCATTTATTTTCACTTTGATCTTTATTATTTTCTTCCTTCTACGACCTCTGGGCTTTACTTGCTGTTCTTTTTCTAGTTCTTTTAGATGCAGGGTCAGGTTGTTTATTTAAGCTTTTTTTTTTTTTTTTTTTACCTTTTTAAGGTATGCCTGTAATGTTATGAACTTCCCTCTCAGGACTGCTTTTGCTGTGTCCCATAAATTCAGAGAAAATGCTTGATATGATTGCAGTCTTCTTAAATTTGTTGAGACCATTTTTGTGCCCTACATGTGGCCTATCCTAGAAAATGTACCATGAGCACTTGAAAAAAATGTATATTCTTCTGCTTTAGGGTGAAAGGTTCTGAAGATATTTATTAAATCCAGTTGTTCTAGTGTGTCCTTTAAATCTGCTATTTCTTTGTTAATTTTCTTTCTTGAGGATCTATCTAGTGATGTTAGTGTGGTATTGAAATCCCCTACTATTATAGTATTGCTGTTGATCTCTCCCTTTATACCCATCATAACCTGCTTTATATATTTAGGTGCTCCTATAATAGGTGTGTAGATATTTATAATGTTTATATCTTCCTGTTGTATTGCTCCCTTTATCATTATGTAGTGACCTTCTTTATCTCTTACTATAGCCTTTGTTTTAAAGTCCATTTTGTCTGATATAAGTATTGCTACCCCACCTTTGTTTTCATTTCCATTTGCGTGAAATATATTTTTCCATCCTTTACCTTCAGTCTATGTGCCTTTCTTGTTTTAAGGTGTGTCTCTTATACAGCATATGTATGGGTCCTGTTTTCTTATCCACGCAGTTACCCTATGTCTTTAGATTAGATCATTTAATCCATTTACATTTAATGTTATTATTGATATGTAGTTGTTTATTGCCATTTAATTCTTTAAAGCTTTTTATTTATTTATTTTTTTCTATATATTTTTTCCCTTTTGACCTGTTTACAACAGGCCCCTTAGCATTTATTGCAGCATTGGTTTGGTTGTAGTGAATTCCTTGAGTAATTTTTTTGTTTTGGAAGCTTTTTATTTCTCCTTCAATTTTAAACAATAGCCTTGCTGGATAAAGTAGTCTTGGTTGTAGGCTCTTGTTCTGCATTACTTGGAATATTTCTTACCATTCCCTTCTGGCCTCAAGTATTTCTGTTGAGAAGTCGGAAGTCATCCTTATGGGGACTCCTTTATAGGTGATAGCCTTTTTTTCTCTAGCAGCTTTTAATATTTTCTCTTTATTACTTAGTTTTGGTATTTTAATTATGATGTGTCTTGGTGTAGATTTCTTTGAGTTTCTCTTGAATGGAGTTCTCTGTGCTTCTTGAACTAGTGAGACTTTTCCTGCATTAATTTAGGGAAGTTTTCAGCTATGATATGATTGAACAAAGTCTCTATTTCTTGTTCTTTCTCTTCTTCTTTAGGAAAAAGATGTTAGTTTTCTATGATGCAGATGCTATTTTTCTTCATGTTTTCACAGAGTTCTTTTAGAGTTTCCTCAGACTTTTTGAGTCTCTTTTATTCTCTCTGCTCTGCCTCCATGCCTTCATTTTTCTCATCCTCTAACTTGCTGATTCAGTCCTCAGCTTCATCCATCCTGCTTTTAATTCCTTCCATTTTAATTCCTTCATTTCTGGTATTGTATTTGTCCTTTCTGACTGATTCTTTTTTATTATTTCAATGTCCTTTTTTATATTTGCTATCTCTTTATTTAGGTGTTCATAATGACCATCTATTGTTGTTCTAAGATCTTTGAGCATCCTACCAATCATTATTTTAAACTCTGCATACTGTAATTTGGTTAATATGACTTATTCAAGTCCTTTCCTGGGGATTTCTCTTGATTCATTTGTGTTACATTTCTCTGCCTTCCCTCCTTGTCTGTGTATAAGAAGGTTTTGGCCACTGGAGTCCTGTTGGTGTGGGCTCTGTGTTCCCTAGGTGTGGTCTTTTTGCAGGCACACCACCCCCTCTGGCATTGCTTTTTAGGGTGTTCAGGTATGGGCATTGCCAATGCCAGCCTACTGGGGCTGTCACTGCAGTTTCTGCCTCTCCTCCATGGGAGGGGTTGTGATCATATGTCTGGGTCTACAAGCCCCAGCAACCTCAGCCTTCACCCTGCCCCCACAGGTGGGTTTATGCACCACGACTGGGTTGCAAACCTCAGCACCGCAGGCAGGGGTGAGCACCTTTCGGGTGTCCATTATTTGACCCCACCCTACCACTGCATCCTTTTTCTTACAACTCCCTATCCAACTTCAGTTCCAGCAAGTAAGCTTCATCTTTATTTCCTGTACACATCATGCTTATTTCTATTCCCACCAGAAATCTCGCATATGTTAGGTTTACTTGTCTAATGAATAAATAAGCAAATGAATTTCTGACTTAAGTGCTTTGCTCAGGCCAATTCCTAAGATGTCTGGGATAAAAGGGAAAAGAAATTCACACCCTTTTCACCGTTAGCTTTAAATACCCTGTGCTTATCTCCTGTCTCTAGCAGCTTTTAATATTCCCTCATGAAGCCTTTCTTGATCATGGTCCAACTTTTTCCTTCCCCTTAATTAATCCTGAAGTTATCTAGTACAATGGTACCTTGAGATACAAACAGACTTACATGCGAATTTTTTAAGACATGGGCTGTGACTTGATCTGTATTTTTGTTCAAGATCTGAGCGAAATTCCAAGATATGAGTTGTGATTCGGGAAGCTGCCGCTAGTTGGTGGATTGGTGCACGGGTCCAGTATCAGCAGTTTGATATATGAGTTGACTGACTTATGAGCTTGGTTACAGAATGAATTAAATTCATATCTCAAGGTACTACTGTATACATTTTGGTACTTAAGTTTATTTTTAACTTAGCACTTTAATGAACAACTTCTTATATTGTTTAGTTCTCTATCTCATGGTGGTTTTTAACTACAACAAAGAGTTCTGAGTGCTGGGACTCTGCCATCTTTTCTTTATATCCTCTTAGCAACTTAGCTCACACTATCAAGCATGTAATATGCCCTTGTTAAAATGTGCTTATGGAATTAAAATGAATGGTATTGATTAATGTCAGTGAATGGGATGAATGTGTGCTATTCCTACAATTCAGTTAATCACTTGCCTCTCTCTACCATAACCACTAAACCAGTAAATTACATTTTTTACACATAGATACCCATATATGTGCTTATACACATACATACACTCCATAGAACCAGTAGGCCTGGAAGATTAATTTTAGGTGGTCTGTGTGATCCTATACAAAAGAATAGTAAGTGGTTTTTGGGAGAGAGTGACATCAGAGAAATGATGGCATGAAAGATACTCCTGGTCTCTCCCCTTAAAATTTCAACAAATTGAGCAACTATAACACAGTGAAGAAACCCCAGCCATGCTTGCAGATGCACCTGAAAGATCTGTGTAGCAAAGGGACTGAAAGTTGTTGGGTTGAAAACAGGGGTGGAAGATAAAATGCTTTTGCAATGGACTCTGGAAAGGAGAGAAATTGGAGGACTGAATTTTTCTCTTTTCTTGCTGGACTGAGGGAGGGAAGCCTAATGGCTTGGGAGAGGCAGAGAGATTGAGGAGCAGAGGGGAAGGAGCTGAATTAAGGCAGGTGCAACCAAGCACAGGGTCTCAGCCCAGGCTCCCTTGGTCTTCCCACATTGCTGGGGCTCCATTTATGATTGGCTGGTGTATCCACACTCACACAAACTACAATGCTTAGTTGATCAGTGCTGCTTAGCCCACAGAGTTTAGCTCATGCAGTGCTTAGGAACACTTGATTTGCATGTGCTTAGCCCATGGAATGTGGCTGGTGTGGTGCTCAAGCACACTTGGCCCACAGCATGCAGCCCACTCTCTACCCATGGCCCGCACTCTATGCAGTGTTGGAGAGGACCAAAGTGTGTGTCCCCCCAAAAGCCTCAAGGATCCACCTCCCTCCCCTTGTGGTATGAAGAATGACCATGGCACCCCCACCCCCACAGCTGACTCTCTGAAGCCACTCTCTCCCCTGAGAGGCAGAGGTGCTCTGCGTCTGATCCCCTGGTCTGTTGAGACATGGGAGGAGTGCTAGAAGACCTGAAACCACCAATGCTAGAGCCATAAAACTGCAATGGCATAAAGCTGCAAAGCCATAAAGCTGAAACTCTAAAGCCCTGACAATGTGTCCCACCTACCAACACAACTGTGGCCCTGTGTACATCATTATAAAAACAATGCTTCAGTAGAGTTCTGCCCAAGAATTTCACAGAGCCAAAACTTGCAGTACAATGACACCTAATAGAAAATAAGTAACCAGGCCCTGGCCGGTTGGCTCAGCGGTGGAGCATCGGCCTGGCGTGCGGGGGACCCGGGTTCGATTCCCGGCCAGGGCACATAGGAGAAGCGCCCATTTGCTTCTCCACCCCCCCTTCTTCCTCTCTGTCTCTCTCTTCCCCTCCCGCAGCCAAGGCTCCATTGGAGCAAAGATGGCCCGAGCGCTGGGGATGGCTTCTTGGCTGCTGCCCCAGGCACTGGAGTGGCTCTGGTCATGGCAGAGCGACCCCCCGGAGGGGCAGAGCATCGCCCCCTGGTGGGCAGAGCGTCACCCCTGGTGGGCGTGCCAGGTGGATCCCGGTCGGGCGCATGCGGGAGTCTGTCTGACTGTCTCTCCCCATTTCCAGCTTAGAAAATAAATGAAAAAAAAAAAAAAAGTAACCACTCAAAACTAAAAAAAAAAATTTCTTTATCTTGTTTTTTTCTTTTTCCCATTTGAATTTTATTATTCATATTTTCACATTTTTTATTATTATTTTCTATGTTTTATTTTTGATACTTTTTCTTTAACTCTTTTTCTTCCCTTTTCTTTTTCTCATATGAATTTGATTTTTCTTCAAATTATTATATTTTTACTCTTATTTTATTGTAGTGTTTTGTTTGTTTTGATTTCTTTTTTTTTCTTGTTTTTCTCAGCTCTTGCTCTTCGTTTTAAGTTTATCTTTCTACTAATATTTTCAGAATTTTTCTTTTTCACTGTATTTTTTCAATTATAACTTTTCACTTTTTAGTTCTCTTGTTAGAGTTCTTAACAATACCACCCTTTTATGCCAACAAGGAAAAATAAATCAAATACACTGCTCACAAAAATTAGGGTATATTTCAAAATGAACATGATAAAAAAGAAGCATTTGATTTTTTTTTATTAAACAAGAACATCAGAAAACAACAAGTCAAAGAAAGTTGTTTGATTATGCAAGTGAGATGCAGAACCAAGTTTTATTTCATTGGTGACAATGCACTATACAAAAGACTGAAAGCACTGAAGTATATGCACAATCACTGGTCCCCTAATTTTTGTCAGCAGTGTATATGGCACCAAATTCAACAATCTAGAAGAAATGTATAAATTCCTAGAACTAAACAATCTTACTAGACTGAGTCATGAAAAAGTGGAAAACCTAAATAGACCCATAAGCAGGGAGGAAATAAAAACAACTATCAAAAACCTCCCCAAAAATAACAGTCCAGGGCCAGATGGCTAAACTAGTGAAACATTCAAAGATATGGTTCATTTCCTTCTCAAAGTCTTCCAAAAAATAGAAGAAGAAGCAATACTTCCTAATACATTTTTATGAGCCCTCATAATCCTCACACCAAAATCTGTCAAGGACAACACAAAAAGAGAAAACTACAGACCAATATCTCTAATGAATACAGATGCAAAAATCCTAAACAAAATACTAGCAAATTGAGTACAACTACACATTAAAAAAATAGTACATGACAGTCAAGTGGAATTCCTTCTAGGAGCACAAGCATGGTTCAACATATGTAAATTAATCAACATAATACACCACATCAAAAAGCAAAGAATAAAATTCATCTGATCTTATCAATAGATGCAGAGAAGACATTGAATATCAATAGACATTCAATAAAAGCAGAATAAAAGGAAAGTACCTCAACATAATAAAGGCTATATATGACAAACCATCAGCTAATATCATACTAAATGGTAAAAAATTGAAAACTTTTACTCTAAAATCAGGAACAAAACAAGGTTGCCCACTCTCTCCATTCTTACTGAATATAGTGCTGGAAGTTTTAGAGCAATCAGACAAGAGAAAGAACTAAAAGGCATTCATATTGGATAAAAAGAAGTAAAGGTTTCATTTTTTTTTTTGTATTTTTCTGAAGCTGGAAATGGGGAGAGACAGTCAGACAGACTCCCGCATGCGCCCGACCGGGATCCACCCGGCACGCCCACCAGGGGCGGTGCTCTGCCCCCCAGGGGGCGATGCTCTGCCCCTCCGGGGGGGTCGCTCTGCCGCGACCAGAGCCACTCTAGCGCCTGGGGCAGAGGCCAAGGAGCCATCCCCAGCGCCTGGGCCATCTTTGCTCCAATGGAGCCTCGGCTGCGGGAGGGGAAGAGAGAGACAGAGAGGAAGGAGGGGGGTGGAGAAGCAAATGGGCGCTTCTCCTATGTGCCCTGGCCGGGAATCGAACCCGGGTCCCCCGCACGCCAGGCCGACGCTCCACCGCTGAGCCAACTGGCCAGGGCCAAAGGTTTCACTTTTTGCAGATGACATGATCTTGTACATAGAAAACCCAAAGACTCCACAGAAAGACTATCAGAAACAATAAACCAGTACAGTAAGGTAGCTGGATAGAAAATCAGTATACAGAAGTCTATTTCTTGCTTATATGCCAACAATGAAACTTTGAAAAATGAACTAAAAAAATAATCCCTTTTACAGTTGTAACAACAGCAAAAAATAATAATAAAATACCTAGGAATAAACTTAACAAAGAATGTAAAGGATCTATGCACTGAAAACTACAAAGTATTATTAAAAAAACTGAAAAAGAAACAAGGAAATGGAAAAATATCCCATGTTCTTGGACAGGAAGAATAAACATAGTTAAAATGGTCAATTTACAGAAAGCAATAAACAAACTTAATGCAATTACTATCAAAATTCCAATGTCATTTTTTAAAGAAATGGAACAAAAAATCACCAGGTTTGTATGGAACCATAAAAAAACCCAAATAGCCAAAGCAATCCTGAGGAAAAAGAACAAAGCTTCAGGAATTATAATACCTGACTTCAAATTCTACTACAGAGCCACAATCAAAACAGCATGGTATTGGTAGAAAAACAGACACACAGACCAATGGAACAGAATCGAGAGTCCAGAAATAAAACCACATATACAGTGTGTCTGTAAAGTCATGGTGCACTTTTGACCGGTCACAGGAAAGCAACAAGAAATGATAGAAATGTGAAATCTGCACCAAATAAAAGGAAAATCCTGCCTGTTTCTATAGGATGATGTGGCAGCATGTGCGCATGTGCAGATGATGACGTAACACTTTGTATACAGCGGAGCAGCCCACGGCCATGCCAGTCGAGATGTGGACGGTACAGAGGAAAGTTCAGTGTGTTCTGTGGCTCGCTAAATTCGAATCCGTGACCAGAGTGCACCATGAATATCGGCGCATTTATAACAAAGCGCCACCACATAGGAATAACATTACTCGGTGGGATAAGCAGTTGAAGGAAACCGGCAGTTTGGTGGAGAAACCCTGTTCTGGTAGGCCATCAATCAGTGAAGAGTCTGTAGAGGCCATACGGGATAGCTACTTAAGGAGCCCTAAAAAATCTGTGTGTGAGCCCACATCGAACTGCACTGAATAGGTATGAAACTGGGAGAGTTTTTCTTTTATTTGGTGCAGATTTCACATTTCTATTGTCTTTTGTTGCTTTCCTGTGAGAGGTCAAAAGTGCACCATGACTTTACGGACACACTGTATATGGGCAAATCATCTTCAACAAAGGAACCAAGAACACACAGTGGAGAAAAGAAAGCTTCTTCATTAAATAATGCTGGGAAAACTAGAAAGTCACAGCAAATGAATGAAACTTGACTAGAGTTTGTCTTCCTGCACAAAAATTAATTCAAAATGGATCAAAGACCTAAAATTGTAAATTACATGGAAGGAAACATAGGCAGTAAACTCATGGACCTTGGTTGTAGAGAACAATTTATGACTTTGACCTCAAAGGCAAGAGAAGTAAAGGCAAAAATAAATGAATGGGACTATGTCAAACTAAAAAGCTTCTGTTCAGCAAAAGAAGCTGACAATAAAACAAATAGGCAGCCAACTAAATGGGAGATGATAATTGCAAACAACAGCTCTGATAAAAGGTTAAGATCCAAAATATATAAAGAACTCACAAAGCTCAGCAACAAACAAGCAAACAAACCATATACTAGATGCTCAGTAAGATTAAATATCGCCAAAGGCTCATTTTTCATTTCTTGGAATTGGCAGAAAGGTTTAGTAACATCTATCTACTATCACGTGCTTGTGTCCAAAGGCCATTATGATGGTTGCTCTTTGTAGAGGCCAAATACTGGATCCTGCCATCTCATCCCCATAATGAGCCAGAGATGCTCACTCTTAAAACAAAATCTGGTTTAGGAAACAAGAAGGGTACTGCCCTGACTTGCTTGTGAATTGATTCACACTACAGTCCAGTAGAAGTGACAAATCAATTTTATTAAGCATCAAAAGAACTCACTTATGTAACTGAAGTGACACTTCAAGGACAGAGAATGGTAAAATCTGAATTTTGTAGCAGGTCTTGTCTACTTTAAGCTAAAAGCTGAAATGATGGGATTTAGCTTTCAATAGGAGGGATTCAGATTAAACTCTAGTAAGAGTTTCTTGATTGTAAAGGTTTTGAGCTGTTAGAGCAGGGGTCCCCAAACTTTTTACACAGGGGGCCAGTTCACTGTCCCTCAGACCGTTGGAGGGCCGGACCATAAAAAATACTATGGATAAATCCCTATGCACACTGCACATATCTTATTTTAAATTAAAAAAACAAAATGGGAACAAATACAATATTTAAAATAAAGAACAAGTAAATTTAAATCAACAAACTGACCAGTATTTCAATGGGAACTATGGGCCTGCTTTTGGCTAATGAGATGGTCAATGTCCGGTTCCATATTTGTCACTGCTAGCTGTAACAAGTGATATGACGCGCTTCTGGAGCTGTGATGCGTACATCCTGCGTCACCGGAAGTAGTACTGTACGTGAGCAATGCCACGCTTTGTGGCGCCGCCACATACAGTACTTCTCACTGACCATCAATGAAAGAGGTGCCCCTTCCAGAAGTGCAGCGGGGGCCAGATAAATGGCCTCAGGGGGCCGCATGCGGCCTGCGGGCCGTAGTTTGGGGACCCCTGTGTTAGAGCATAGGAACAACAGAACTAACAAGAACTTATCTAAGGGTTTTGTCGTTTTTGCACAGATTTCAGGACATGTCTAGGAACAGAGAAATGACCTGTATGACCTCAGTTAGTAACTTCCCAGAACAGCGATTCTTTTCTCTCTCCCTTTCTTTATAAAGCAAGATTATGTTTTAAAATACATTTCTTTTCTTCTTTCAACCAATGTGTACATTTAACTTTAGGGGATTGGGCCTGGAGATGAATGTTTTTGGAAAACTCTGCAAATGATTCCATTGTACATATGGGGTTGGGACCAGTTCCTTGTATAAAACATGTCCCACCCAGAGACTGGAAGGGACTGACTGCAGTCTTGTGATTGGATCCAATACCTACTTTAATGTTGTTCTGTTTACTGCCTCCTTGTGTTTGCACTTTCCATTTTGATCCACAGATTCCTGGTTGAGGTGAATGGAGGAAAGCTCTCAGCCCCAATGGTCTTACGATCATTTTATTAGGTTCCTGAGTGGAAAGATCTTAATCTTTTACAGAGTTTGTGTCTTTCACATCTTTTATTCTTACTGAAACCCTTCATGAGAAAATCAGGGCCAGTTGTAGAATCTTTTCTATTACCACAAGCTTCTTCCTATTCATAGTTCAGAATAGTCAATGAGATAATAATAAAGGTATTTTCATGTACCAGATATTTTTAGCACCTTCATTATACAGATAATTCCAATGAGGTCCAGAGAAGTTAAGTAACTTGCCTAAGATCACGCAATTGCGTGATAGAGCTTGATTCAAAGCCAATATGGTCTGGCTTTCACGCTCATATTCATGATAGTGGGATCCAGCTACTAGAGAACTAGAGATTGGTTGCCATGTAGTTAGCAATATAAAAGTAGGGCTCTAGTCTTAGAAAGGGCTGTTTTTTTTGTTTTGTTTTGTTTTGTTTTAAGCAAGGGTTGGGGAGAGAGAGAGACAGCCAGGGATAGACAGACAGGAAGGGAAAGAGATGAGAAGCATCAACTTGTAGTTATGGCACTTTAGTTGTTCATTGATTACTTCTTGTATATGCCTTGACCAGGGGGCTCCAGCCAAACCAGTGACCCCTTGCTCAAGCCAGTGACCTTGGGCTCAAGCCAGCGACTTTGGGTTTCAAGCCTGTGACCTTTGGGTTCAAGCCAGTGACCATGAGTCACATCTATGATCCCATGCTCAAGCTGGTGACTCTGTGCTCAAGCTGGTGAGGCCATGCTCACTCTCAAGCTGGTGACTTCAGGGTTTCAAACCTGGGTCCTCAGCATCATAGAGCAATGATCTCTCCACAGTGCCACTGCCTAGTTAGGCTACTTTAAAAAAAAAAAAATCCAATATGGAACACAATAATACAGACAAAGATAGAATTTCTTTTATTCACAAGGTAGCAGCTGGATATTGGGACTACAGATAAAAGGAGATAAACCAGAAAGTCAGAATAGCAGTCAAGACAACTAGGTGCAGAAGGCTTACATCAGGATTTTCCTCAGCTCTGAGAAGAGTAGGAATCAAAAGATGAAGAGCTCTCTCAGAGCTACCCTTGCAAGGCATTTGTGAGAGGCATCACAGTGAGAAGGGAAAGGGGAGTTTGAGTGGTAAGAGATGCTGCTCTTTTATGAGCACTTCCTCATCTTCCAGGCAATATAATAAGCAAGTGATACAAAGTTTTTTGTTTTGTTCTCAGAATAACTCAATGAGATGAATAACGTTTTAATTTCCATTTAAGCTACCATCAGTTTGAAGCTGTAACAAACATATCCAAATTCAAAGATAGTAAATGTTATAACAGATTTAAATCATGAACTTCAGAGTCTTCACTCTTAGCCCTCACAGGTTATTGCCCCGCTACAATCTCCTTCCTCTCCTCCTTTTTCATGAGGAAAAGAGAAATCAGGAAAACTAAATTCTAGCTATTTTCATTTATTATTTTAACCTAGTTAGATTGATAGCACTACCAAATGTTCAGTTTTTACGGAGATCATTGTGTGTCTTATTTTTGGGGAGAGTTGAAAAGAAGCTTCTGTCTTTGAAGAAATCCCCCATTAGTCAGCTGTGGTAAAAGGCATGGCAATTTGCAATCTCCCTCTCCCTAGAAGTGATCATGTGACTCATGCTCAAGCTTAGACAAAGAGATGTTCTTGTCTAGGACTTTAAATCTTCAGGGAAAAAGTGACTGTGAGAAATTTTCCACAAGGATGATTGCCCACTGAGAGTGCTGTCAATAAGAGTGCACCCTAATCAGCTGTTCAGTGGAGGCACTTGAGCTACTTCTTCTTGTGTGCATCTAGTTCTGAGACTTAATCTCTAGCTGGCCTCCTCCAACCAAGTCTTTGAGATACTGGATACCCTTTAGTAATTTTGTTGTTGTTATTTAAATTTGAGTTGATTTCTGTTGCTTGCCATTAGAAACCCTATTGATACTGACTGTTATACTTTAGAACAGCTTATAAACAGACCAATTATATACAGAAATATACAGATGCTTGATACATTTAGGTCTTTTCCTTAATTGTTGATTGTTGTTATCTTACTTTGGAGTTCCTTCAAAATCTTGGTCATGTTATATGACAGGTTTTTATTTTTATTTTTCTTCTTTCTAATTCCATTACATTTACCTCACTCTCAAACTTGTGTTTGGATTTACTTGTCTGATTTATTAATTTGACTGCTTCTCCAGATTTCTTTCCCAGCCAGGTGGGCCACATGTGGAGTCTTTAATATTTCTGTCAGCTTTCTCTCTCTGGGTGTTCTGCACCTCAGCTTCCCTAATCATAACTATGATTTCCTTGTACTTTGAAAGGCATTTGCTATTTAATTTATTTAGCATGCTGTTCAATTAATGACTCAGTCACAGTCAACTTAAAGGTTGTACACTACTCAAATTTAGAAATAGAAAAAAAAGTTGCCTTTTTAAAATCTCTGAACTAGTTTATATCTAAACAGAAAATGAGTATTTTAATTTTTTTTATCACTCTTGTATCTTCTGTGACCTAGATTGAGTTGTTCTAAGACTTTTCTCTTACAACAGCATTTCTAAAGCTTCAGGGTGTTCATAGACTATCTTTGGTATGACTCCGACATTAGCTCTTCTTGAATAAAATTAACAAAGAAGAAAAATATGCTACTTCAAACCATGAATAGCAGTAAAGCTGCTTTTGTCTCTAAAGAAGCAGAATGAGCCTGACCAGGCAGTGGCGCAGTAGATAGAGCGTCAGGCTGGGATATGGAGGAACCAGGTTTGAAACCCTGAGGTCGCCAGCTTGAGCGTGAGCTCATCTGGTTTGGGCAAGGCTCACCAGCCTGAGCCCAAGGTCACTGGCTCAAGCAAGGAGTCACTCGGTCTGCTGTAGCCCCCAGGTCAAGGCACATATGAGAAAGCAATCAATGAACAACTAAGGAACCACAAGGAAGAATTGATGTTTCTCATCTCTCTCCCTTCCTGTCTGTCTAGTCCCTCTCTCTAACTCTCTCTGTCTCTCCCAAAAGAAAAAAAAAAAGAAGTGGAATGATTTTTCTCTGGAGACTTTTCTTTTTTTTTTTTTTTTCTTTTTTCTTTTTTTTTAAGCTGGAAACGGGGAGAGACAGACAGACTCCCGCATGCGCCCAACTGGGATCCACCCGGCATGCCCACCAGGGGCAAAGCTCTGCCCACCAGGGGGTGATGCTCTGCCCCTCCGGGGCGTCGCTCTGCTGCGACCAGAGCCACTTTAGCGCCTGGGGCAGAGGCCAAGGAGCCATCCCCAGTGCCCGGGCCATCTTTGCTCCAATGGAGCCTTGGCTGCGGGAGGGGAAGAGAGAGACAGAGAGGAAGGAGGGGGGTGGGGTGGAGAAGCAAATGGGCGCCTCTCCTATGTGCCCTGGCCAGGAATCGAACCGGGTCCTCCGCACGCCAGGCCGACGCTCTACGGCTGAGCCAACCGGCCAGGGCTCTGGAGACTTTTCTTTAAGAACATATTGAATAGTCTGACCTTATAAGCTAATGCTTATATGATTTTTAAAAGAGACAACAAAACAGAAGATTGGTAAATTGGCTAAAAAAAAAAAAAATGAAGGGAAATTGAATGATGGGAGCTGCCCAGAAGAAGTGAGTGGAACAAATGAGGTTTTGCAATATGTAGGAGGTTGCCCAAGTAGATGGGTAAACATTATCTAGAGATGGCGATGGTTGAGGGACTTTTAGGGATGGAATGTCTAATATTTAATTTTAAGTGGTTTTATCCAAGCCTTCAGTAAAGTATGTTACACATCCCTTTGATTCAATGACTTTCCGAGGTGTGAATGGGCAGGAGTGATTGCCAAATAAGAGAGTAGGTATCAGATGGGATAAAGAAATCAACTTCAGAAGGGATATAACTCAGTAACTAAAATAAGACAGTTTCTCTTTCCCAAAATAGATCAGAGCAGGGAGAAACTCTAAAGGAGAATAAGGGTGGCCTAGAAGTATTGGGGTTGTAATTGTTACTACATAGCTAATATTTTGGGGAAATAAACTGGTCAACTGAGGAAGCAGAAAAGGAGACACTAGAACAGCTATAGCAAAGAGAGGATCGGTTCAATGAGAAGAAAAGCAGGGAGAAGCACAGGATCTTCTATTCCCCTGCCCATCTCCCAGCCCCCATCTTTGCAATGCTGAAATATGCTGAAATGTCTGTTACTGCTCAGTAAGTATAAATATATATAGCTCTTAAGTGAATAACATCATCTAAAATGAGGTAAGTAGGGTTCAAGGTATTTTTTCCCAAGATCATTAATTAGTCAATTGCAAAAATATAAAAGAATTTTCAAACACCTAACAGAAATGTGACTAAGTATCTTTAGGTTGTAAATTTCTTAGTGGGAATGTTCATGTAATGGAAATTATTTCCCTATAGATGATGAGTAGATAGGCTGTAGTCTGCTTTTTACATTCATGTTTATGACTTCAAATATATAACATATAACAGTGGCCAAAAATTCTTAATATAACAGGTTTGTTCATCTCTTTATGATTGAGAACAATTTGAAAATTTTTTTAAATGTAAATAAATTTCATGGAAATAAACACGTTCCCAACTGGAATTTCTAATATCTCGACTGGAGAGCTATAGTGGTTGCAAGTGAAGAGGTATGGGTCTCTTAAAGAATTAGGATAGAAGAAGAATGAAGAGAAATGTAAAGGTATTTAAAAAAACAAAGTTGATGAGAATTATTTTTTAAAGCATTTGAAATAATATATTTTTTTCCACTTACATCTTGTTTGAGATAAATTTTCACCTTTAGGAGGTACCAA
Organism: Saccopteryx leptura; assembly: GCF_036850995.1. Taxonomy (NCBI): domain Eukaryota; kingdom Metazoa; phylum Chordata; class Mammalia; order Chiroptera; family Emballonuridae; genus Saccopteryx; species Saccopteryx leptura. Next base: position 58,610,252 of record NC_089506.1, read on the forward strand.
AAATAAAACTTCTACTTGAGAAGTAAGAATGGCTACTTTATTCTAAGCTAACCCATTACATTATGAAGCAGCTGATCAATAATCATAAAAATCTCTGAGTAGTAATGGTGTATTGCCACTACCTCAGAAAGTCAACAAGTTGCTTATAGTAGTATTGAAATAAATATTTTGGTTTAATGTTGCTACATTTGAATGCTGGACATTTATAAGTCAATTCAGAATGAAGCATTCATCACTCAGTTCAGGGTTAAAACTTAGAATAGAAATTTTATCATATTTTTAAAAACAGGTAGATTCCTGAAGGATAATGAGGATATTTACATCTGAGTCTCCCTATACCTTCTCTATAAAACCATACATATAAAAATGACAGGCCCTGGCCAGTGGCTCAGTGGATAGAGCATCAGCTTGGCATATGGACATCCTGGGTCCAATTCCCAGTCAGAACACAGAGAAGAAGTGACCACCTGTTTCTTCTCCATTTTCTCTCCTCCTTCACTCTCTCTTCCTGCCCCATAGCCAGTGGCTCCATTGGTTTGAGCGGGGCCCCAGGTGCTGAAGATAGTTTAGTAGGCCAGAGTGCATCAGCCTCAGGTACTAAAAATAGCTTGGTACTCAAACATCGGCCCAAGATGGGGTTGCCAGGTGGATCCCAGTTGGGGCACACATGAGAGTCTGTCTCACTAGCTCCTCTCTTCTCACCTAAAAAAAATAAATAAATAAATGACAGCAGATAAACCATCTGTAATCAACATGTAAATTAGGAGATGGTGGTTACTACCAACTTAAGTTATATGTCTGCAAAGAAGTAAATAAATATATAGTTAATACCATAAAAGCCAGTTCTGTAGCTGCCAGTGGAGTGCTTAGATGGACACTAAGTGAAAAAGCTATCAAAGGCCTGGCATGGATAAGGTCTTCCCCAGAATAAGTTACTTGACTATCTTTCTGAAAGAAGTCTTTTAAATGTTTTAAACATAGTATTTCTCCTCTAATGTAGATTGCGATTTTTTGAGGGACTTGGCCAAAACAAACAAACAAATAAAAAAAAACCCCTTAGGCGGAAATGATTAATTTGTATGAACTGAGAATTGTTCAGCACATTCAACATGTTATTATGTTTTCTATTTCTCATTTAAAAGTAAAATATGATAAAAGCAAAAACATTATTCATAGTGTAAATCCTGAATGGGGAAAAACAGCATCTACTCAGAAGGGCTCCTGATGGCTAACTGGGCTCAAGTTAAAAACAAACAAAAAACAGAGCCTAGCAGCCATTAATGCACAGGACCTTCTCATGCAAACTGTACTTCACAGAGAAGCCTGCACTGAACTGCCTGCCTGCTCTACATCTCTGCCTTCTGAGCCAGTCTTTATGTAGGACAGTGGTAGTCAACCTGGTCCCTACCGCCCACTAGCGAGCATTCCAGCTTTCATGGTGGGCGGTAGCGGAGCAACCAAAGTGTAAGTAAAAAGATAGATTTAACTATAGTAAGTTATTTTATAAAGATTTATTCTGCCAAACAGCAAAAATCTGACATAAAGTACTTGGTAAGTAATTATTATTATATGCTTTAACTTGCTGTAACTCTGCTTTATAAATTTTATAAAGTTACTTCCTTACTTTATAAATCACCATTACTGTGGAACCGGTGGGCGGTTAGAAAATTTTGCTACTAACAGAGATACAAAAGTGGGCGGTAGGTATAAAAAGGTTGACTACCCTAATGTAGGAGGTCCTGGAATCCTATTTTAACAGGCTTTCTACATCCTATAGGAGCTGTGCAGCTCTGACCAATCAGAGTGGCTGTATTCTAATCAATCAGAATGGTGCCTTTTGGACCAATCAAATTGTGAGGATTTGTGGTCCACATTTGCACGAGGATGAACCAGTCAGTGACTTGGGGCAGGGACTTCTGTCCATATAAGCCAGTTTCCCTCTGGCTCGAAGAGCCCATTTTCCCTTTCCACTGAAGAGTGAAGGCTGCATTTCCCAGTTGAGCTGGAACATGGATGGCAGAGCAGAGGGGAACAGACCATCACCAGTGCAAAGCAAACTGGACAAAACAGACCAGCACGGAGCAGAGAAGAACAGAACAGCCAGGAGCCGACCACAGCATAACTGTCTACTCAGAAAGAGGTCTGGACTCAGGGGTGCTTTATAGCCACACTGTATCATAATTGCGCTGTTCTATAGCTGCTCTGTTTTCACAGCTGTGCTTACCACAGTTGAGCTGTTTTGTACTGAATAAAGTTTCCTTCTTCACCATAGCCCAAATTGGGGGTTCCTGTTGGCATTGAATTGGCACCAGCGACCCATCAGTTCATATTAGTTAAAACATTAAAAGCAAACTAACGTGATGAAAGGATAGCAACCTAATCAGATATAACCATCGAAGGGGACCAGATAAAAGTCCTTGTGCAAGTTTGATATCACCGAACAACATGGGGAGTGAGAATTAGAGGATGGATCGGGGAGGATTTAAAAAAAAAATCCAGCTTTATTAAGGGACAACTGATAAGTAAAAATTTTATCTATTTGTATGAAGATTTAATATACATATACATTGTGAAATGTATATTACCAAAATCAAGTTTATTAACATAACCATCCCCTCACATAGTTACCATTTTGTATATGTTTGGTGAGAGCACTTAAGTTCTACACTTTTAACAAATTCCAAGTATACAATACAATATTATTAACTACGGTCATCATGCTTACATTATATTTGCAGAACTTACTGATATTATAACTGAAAGTTTGCGTTCTTTGACCAACATCTCCTCATTTTCCTCAATACCCAGCCCCTGGCAACCACTGTTCTAATCTCTAGTTCTGTAAGCTCATTTTTAGATTAGTGAGATCATATCGTATATTGGTCTTTCTGTATCTGGCTTATTTCACAAGGTAATAGTCTCCAGGTTCATCCAGGTGGTTTCAAATGGCATGATTTCCCTTTCGTTATGGCTGAATTATAGTCCATCACAGGGAGGACTTTTTATGGGACAGTAACAAGTGAGGACTCCCTAAACTTGGTGTCCAGTCTAGAATCCCTGCTAAGAGTCCAAGAGCCAGAAGCTGTAAGGCCTGAAAATGGAAGCTTGTCATTTTAGTTGACATAAATATAACTTCTTTCACCTGCAAGACAAAATCTGCCTGTCAGTTTTTAGGTGAAAACAATTATTTTCTTCCCCAGTAGTGGTAGGCTCACTGATTTATAAACCTTTCTCACACAAATTCTCAGATACCTGAACAGAAAGCTTGGTGGTTTTTCTGCTTACAACCTTGCCCTCCTTGGTGTGATAGGTCTTGTCCCTCTGGGTTGCAGCTATGATTTCCTTCAAAGAAACATTTACAGAGTCTAACCCCATTCCCACTCCACATTATCCAAAACTGTTTCGGGTAACTTTTTCCATGTCTGATGTTGACTATACTTAACCTCATCCTCACCTTTTAATTGCATTATTTTCTGTTTACTTATCTTTTCCTAGACTGTAAGTTCAACCTGAACACCTTTATGAACTCAGTGTCCATCATTGTGCCTGGCACATGGTATGTGTTCAGTAAATACTTGCTATGTGGATATTTTGTTCTCCACAGAGAAGAAATTGAGTAAAAGGACTGAAACTTTCAGAGAGGTATACTATACTAGGACTACAGTTGTGATCAGTCTTTCATACGCTTTGTGCACAGGAGTGAATGGAATAACTGTCTGAACTGCTTCCCAGTGAGACATTCCACTTGTGTTTTTCCATGAATTTAGGCCATATAATTCAATATAAGGAAAAATACCTAGAACCATTCTCTGCAAATTGTGCCATTTGAAACAACCTGGATGAACCTGGAGACTATTACACTGTGAAATAAGCCAGATACAGAAAGACCAATATACGATATGATCTCACTAATCTAAAAATGTTGAGCTCACAGAACTAGAGATTAGAACAGTGGTTGCCAGGGGCTGGGTATTGAGGAAAATGAGGAGATGTTGGTCAAAGAATGCAAACTTTCAAATTACCCTCTCTATACATGGATTAGATAAGTTGATTTGAGTATCTCACTACTTCTCAATACCTAACATCTAATCTGGCATTTCCATGTCATTGTAGCCACCAGCATCATTTAAACTTTTGTAAACTTCTGCAAAAATATTTTATTTTATTTAGAAAATTAAATTTAACAGGGTGATATTGATAAATAGGTTTCAATAGGATCAATAGTACATAGGTTTCAGGTAAACACTTGTAGCATTTGAACTGTTGGTTATGTTGTATACCCATCACTCAAAGTCAAATCATTTTCCATCCCCTTATATTTGTCTCTCTTTACACCCTTCCTTCCACTTTCTCCCCCACATCCCCCTTCTCCTGGGAACCACTTCACTTTAATTTATGTCCCACTTATTTGTGAAATTATACAATAATAGGCTTTAAATAATGAACAGGTAGCTTCCTGTCATTTCATCCAATTTCTACCACATTGCAGTTACTTCAGACTTCCCTTAGCACATGTGTTCTTGTAATCGAGAGCTATAGTGAGTGACTCTTCCCTGCATGCTCCTCTAATTGACCGTGAATAAAATTATCCAACTTACGTTTACGTTTTGTAATCTTCTCTCTTCTTTTCTTAATATTTATTTTTATTGAGGTGAAAGTTACACAACATAAAATTAACCATTTTATAGTGACCAGTGGCATTTGGTACATTCACAGTGTTGTGCAATCACCACTTCTTTTTCTATTTCCAAAATATCTTCATCACTCCAAAAGAAAACTCATACCTATTAAGCAGTCACTTCCCCGTCCCCCACTCCCTTTTAGCCCTGGCAACCATCAATCTACTTTCTTGCTCCACGCATTTAACTCTTTGGGTTTTTCATATATGTAAAATCATACCGTATGTAATCTTTGTTTAAGATTTTTTCACTCAGCATAATGTTTAAGAGTTTCATTAATGTTATAGCATGTATCAGTATTTCATTCCTTTACATGGCCAACTAATATTGCATTGTATAAATATGCTACATTTTATTTATGCATTCATCCACTGATGGTCATTTGGATACTTTTTTACTATTGTGAATAGTGTTTCTTTTTTTTTTTTTTTAAATAAATTTTTATTAATGGTAATGGGATGACATTAATAAATCAGGGTACATATATTCAAAGAAAACACGTCTAGGTTATTTTGTCATTAAATTATGTTGCATACCCCTCGCCCAAAGTCAGATTGTCCTTCGCCACCCTCTATCTAGTTCTCTGTGCCCCTCCCCCTCCCCCTAACTCTCCCCCTGTCCTCTCTCCCCCCACCCCTGGTAACCACCACACTCTTGTCCATGTCTCTTAGTCTCATTTTTATGTTCCACCAATGTATGGAATCATGTAGTTCTTGTTTTTTTCTGATTTACTTATTTCACTCCTTATAATGTTATCAAGATCCCACCATTTTGCTGTAAATGATCTGATGTCATCATTTCTTATGGCTGAGTAGTATTCCATAGTGTATATGTGCCACATCTTCTTTATCCAGTCTTCTATTGAAGGGCTTTTTGGTTGTTTCCATGTCTTGGCCACTGTGAACAGTGCTGCAATGAACATGGGGCTACATGTGTCTTCACGTATCAATGTTTCTGAGGTTTTGGGGTATATACCCAGTAGAGGGATTGCTGGGTCATAAGGTAGTTCTATTTGCAGTTTTTTGAGGAACCACCATACTTTCCTCCATAATGGTTGTACTACTTTACAGTCCCACCAACAGTGAATGAGGGTTCCTTTTTCTCCACAGCCTCTCCAACATTTGCTATTACCCGTCTTGCTGATAATAGCTAATCTAACAGGGGTGAGGTGGTATCTCATTGTAGTTTTGATTTGCATTTCCCTAATAACTAATGAAGCTGAGCATCTTTTCATATATCTGTTGGCCATTTGTATCTCTTCCTGGGAGAAGTGTCTATTCATGTCCTCTTCCCATTTTTTTATTGGATTGTTTGTTTGTTTGTTGTTGAGTTTTATGAGTTCTTTGTAAATTTTGGATATTAGGCCCTTATCTGAGCTGTTGTTTGAAAATATCATTTCCCATTTAGTTGGCTGTCTGTTTATTTTTATATCAGTTTCTCTTGCTGAGCAAAAACTTTTTATTCTGATGTAGTCCCATTCATTTATCTTTGCCTTCACTTCTCTTGCCATTGGAGTCAAGTTCATAAAATGTTCTTTAAAACCCAGGTCCATGAGTTTAGTACCTATGTCTTCTTCTATGTACTTTATTGTTTCAGGTCTTATATTTAGGTCTTTGATCCATTTTGAATTAATTTTAGTACACGGGGACAGGCTGTAGTCGAGTTTCATTCTTTTGCATGTGGCTTTCCAGTTTTCCCAACACCATTTGTTGAAGAGGCTTTCTTTTCTCCATTGTGTGTTGTTGGCCCCTTTATCAAAGATTATTTGACCATATATATGTGGTTTTATTTCTGGGCTTTCTATTCTGTTCCATTGGTCTGAGTGTCTATTTTTCTGCCAATACCATGCTGTTTTGATTATCGTGGCCCTATAATATAGTTTAAAGTCAGGTATTGTAATGCCCCCAGCTTCATTCTTTTTCCTTAGGATTGCTTTGGCTATTCGGGGTTTTTTATAGTTCCATATAAATCTGGTGATTTTTTGTTCCATTTCTTTAAAATATATCATAGGGATTTTGATGGGAATTGCATTAAATTTGTATATTGCTTTGGGTAATATGGCCATTTTGATTATATTTATTCTTCCTATCCAAGAACAAGGAATATTTTTCCATCTCATTGTATCTTTTTCGATTTCCCTTAACAATGCTTTGTAATTTTCATTATATAGGTCCTTTACATTCTTTGTTATGTTTATTCCTAGGTATTTTATTTTTTTTGTTGCAGTCATGAAGGGGATTATTTTTTTGAGTTCGTTTTCTAATATTTCACTGTTGGCATAGAGAAAGGCTATGGACTTCTGTATGTTAATTTTGTATCCTGCGACCTTACTGTATTGGTTTATTGTTTCTAATAATCTTTTTGTGGAGTCCTTCGGGTTTTCGATGTATAGGATCATATCATCAGCAAAAAGTGATACCTTTACTTCTTCTTTTCCGATATGGATGCCTTTTATTTCTTTGTCTTGTCTGATTGCTCTGGCCAGAACTTCTAGCACCACGTTAAATAAGAGTGGAGAGAGTGGACAACCCTGTCGTGTTCCTGATTTAAGGTGGAAAGTCCTCAGTTTTACGCCATTTAATATGATGTTGGCTGATGGTTTATCATATATGGCCTTTATCATGTTGAGATATTTTCCTTCTATACCCATTTTGTTGAGAGTCTTAAACATAAAATTGTGTTGTATTTTATCAAAAGCCTTTCCTGCATCTATTGATAAGATCATGTGGTTTTTGTTCTTTGTTTTGTTGATATGGTGTATTACGTTAACCGTTTTGTGTATGTTGAACCATCCTTGAGATTCTGGGATGAATCCCACTTGATCATGATGTATTATTTTTTTAATATGTTGTTGTATTCGGTTTGCCAGTATTTTGTTTAGAATTTTAGCATCTGTATTCATTAGAGATATTGGTCTGTAGTTTTCTTTCTTTGTGCCATCCTTGCCAGGTTTTGGTATGAGGGTTATGTTGGCCTCATAAAATGTGTTTGGAAGTATTGCTTCTTCTTCAATTTTTTGGAAGACTTTGAGTAGAATAGGAACCAAGTCTTCTTTGAATGTTTGATAGAATTCACTAGTATAACCGTCTGGGCCTGGACTTTTATTTTTGGGGAGGTTTTTAATAGTTTTTTCTATTTCCTCCCTGCTGATTGGTCTGTTTAGGCTTTCTGCTTCTTCATGACTCAGTCTAGGAAGGTTGTATTGTTCTAGGAATTTATCCATTTCTTCTAGATTGTTGTATTTGGTGGCATATAATTTTTCATAGTATTCTACAATAATTCTTTGTATATCTATGATGTCTGTGGTGATCTCTCCTCGTTCATTTTGGATTTTATTTATTTGAGTCCTGTGCCTTTTTTCCTTGGTGAGTCTTGCCAAGGGTTTGTCAATTTTGTTGATCTTTTCAAAGAACCAGCTCCTTGTTTTATTGATTTTTTCTATAGTTTTTCTGTTCTCTATTTCATTTATTTCTGCTCTGATTTTTATTATCTCCTTTCTTCGGCTGGTTTTGGGTTGTCTTTGTTCTTCTTTTTCTAGTTCCTTAAGGTGTGAAGTTAAGTGGTTTACTTCGGCTCTCTCTTGTTTGTTCATATAGGCCTGAAGTGATATGAACTTTCCTCTTATTACTGCTTTTGCTGCATCCCAGAGATTCTGATATGTCATATTTTCATTTTCATTTGTCTGTATGTATCTTTTGATCTCTGCGCTTATTTCTTCTTTGACCCATTCATTTTTTAGAAGTATGTTGTTTAGTTTCCACATTTTTGTGGGTTTTTCCCCCTCTTTTTTGCAGTTGAATTCTAGTTTCAAGGCTTTATGATCAGAAAATATGCTTGGTACAATTTCAATTTTTCTAAATTTGCTGATATTGTCTTTGTGGCCCAACATATGGTCAATTCTTGAGAATGTTCCATGTACACTAGAGAAAAATGTATACTCTGTCGCTTTGGGATGAAGTGTCCTGTAGATGTCTATCATATCCAGGTGTTCTAGTATTTCGTTTAAGGCCACTATCTCTTTATTGATTCTCTGTTTGGATGACCGATCTAGAGCCGTCAGCGGAGTATTGAGGTCTCCAAGTATGATTGTATTTTTGTTAGTTTTTGTTTTAAGGTCAATAAGTAGCTGTCTTATATATTTTGGTGCTCCTTGGTTTGGTGCATATATATTAAGGATTGTTATGTCTTCTTGATTCAGTGTCCCCTTAATCATTATGAAATGACCATTTTTGTCTCTGAGTACTTTTGCTGTCTTGTAGTCAGCATTATCAGATATGAGTATTGCTACACCTGCTTTTTTTGGGTGTTTTTTGCTTGGAGTATTGTTTTCCAGCCTTTCACTTTGAATTTGTTTTTATCCTTGTTGCTTAGATGTGTTTCTTGTAGGCAGCATATAGTTGGATTTTCTTTTTTAATCCATTCTGCTACTCTGTGTCTTTTTATTGGTAAGTTTAATCCATTTACATTTAGTGTAATTATTGACACTTGTGGGTTCCCTACTGCCATTTTATAAATTGCTTTCTGTTAGTTTTGTATCTAGTTTGATTCTTCTCTTTTGTTTTTCTATCATTTGTTTCTGTTTGTTTGTGTTCCATACTTCTTTCCTCTGTTGCTACCTTTTTTAAGTCATGTGTTTTTGTGGTGGTTTTTTCTAGGGTGGTTACCATTAAGTAATGAAAAGGGTACCTACCATATTCATTGTAGTACCCTATCTTATAAGTATTTCTGCACTTCATCGTCCTTTGCTACTGTTAATCTCCATTCTCTCTCCCCTTTTTTTCCTTTGTTGTCACAGTTTAAGTTTGGTTTTATTGTGTTCTTGGTGGAGCTGTTACTTGTGGTGTTGTTTTCTTTTGTTCTTTGAATCTGGTTGGAAAACCCCCTTTAGTATTTCCTGGAGTGGGGGCTTTCTGTTGATAAATTCTTTCATCTTTTCTGTATTTGTGAATGTTTTTATATCTCCTTCATACTTGAAGGATAGCTTTGATGGGTATAGTATTCTTGGCTGAAAGTTCCTCTCTTTCAGGGCTTTAAATATTGGGGTCCACTCTCTTCTAGCTTGTAGAGTTTCTGCTGAGAAATCTGATGATAATCTAATAGGCCTTCCTTTATATGTTGTACTCTTCTTTTCCCTGGCTGCCTTGAGAATTTTTTCTTTGTCATTGGTTTGTGTCATCTTTATTATGATGTGCCTTGGAGTGGGTTTGTTGGGGTTAAGAAAACTCGGTGTTCTGTTTGCTTCTTGAATTTGAGGCTTTAGTTCTTTCCACAGGCTTGGGAAGTTCTCGTCTATTATTTGTTTGAGTATATTCTCCATTCCATTTTCTTTCTCTTCTTCCTCTGACATACCTATTATTCTTATGTTATTCTTTCTGATGGAGTCAGACAATTCCTGTAGGGCTTTCTCATTTTTTATCATTTTTGAGTCTCTTTCTTCTTCTCTCTGTTGTGCCTCAAGTTGTTTGTCTTCTATTTCACTAATCCTATCTTCAATCTGGGCTGTTCTGCTAGCTAAGCTTGTTACCTCGTTTTTCAGCTCGTGAATTGAGTTTTTCATTTCTGTTTGATTTGTTTTTATAGTTTCAATTTCCTTGGTAATATATTCTTTGTGTTCATTGAGTTGTTTTCTGATCTCCCTATATTGCCTTTCTGTGTTTTCTTGTATATCTCTGAGTATTTTTAAGATTTCTATTTTAAATTCTGTCATTTAGCTCCAAGGCTTCCAATATGTTGTCTTTTGTCCATAGATTTTTCCACATCTATTTGTGTTACCTCTCTTTCTTTTGTATCCATAATATTCGATTTCCTCTTTCTTATTGGCATCTGAGGGTGGTCTTGTTGATAGCACTAATTAGAATTAATAAAGAGTAAAAATTAAAAAAAAAAAAAAAAGGGTAAAACACCCCACAAAAAAAACCAGTAATAATTTATTATTTCTCCCTTTTTTTCTTTCTTCTCTTTCCCTCCTCTCCCCTCCTCAGGGAAATATTGTGCCTTTAATGGAGGGCCTGATTTGGGGTGAAGAGTTCAAGGGGCAAAAAAAGGGGAGTAGGGACCTACTAAATGCAAAAAAAAAAAAAAAAAAAAAAAGGAAGAAAATCTTAGACAAGCATAAGATGATTTGCTTGTGAGTGATGGTCAACTAAGAGATATAATGAGAGGGATAAAAGGGAACCAGAAAAAAGGACAAAAAAAGGAATAATAAAGAAGAAAAAAATAAAAATAATAAGTAAAAATCTGTTGTATTAAGTGGAGCGAAGACTAAATACAATGGAGACCCTGGGTTGGGAGGACCCAAAATGCCACAAAAATAAACAAACAAGAAAAAAACAAAAGCGAAAAAGAAAAAAAAAAGCAAGATAAAGCAAAACAAAAAAAAACAATAGAGGAGAGAGTGAGAGTTAAGTGTTTTGGAGTATAACCTCAAAGGAGGGTGAGGATGAAGAAGAGAAATAAAATGTAACACTTATGGGTAGTGTAGTTCAAGAAAAGGGAAGCATAAGATGGGCAGAGAATAGAAGGACCGAGGTGGAGGAAATAAAGGCAATAAGATAGAAGAAACAAACAACAACAACAAAAAAAATTAGTGGAACAAGTTGTAAAGTCTGTGGATTTTTCTTGATTTTGAGATGTTAACTTCTTCCTTTTTCTTTTCTCTCCCTCTTCCTGGTCAGTGACTCTGTACCCCAGGCTCTGCCCCTGTGTCACACTTAGGTAGGGATTTGCAGTTGATGGGATTCTATGGCAATGTCATATAATTGGCTTTAGTCTTGCTGGTAGTCAAGGCTTGTTGGCGTTTGCAGGGTCCAACAATGAGAGAGTTTGCTTTCCTGGATTCTCTCTCCTAGTCCCCCCTTCCTGAATTAGCAGCCTGGTGATCCAGCTATAAGGCTGCAACTGCTTCTGCCTGGGGAGTAAGAGGCTCAAAGAGCTGGGAAATCCCCACTCTATCCCCACTCAGTGCAAGGCTTTGGGAAAGGCTCTGGCAGTCAGGGCCTCCAGTGTAATCAGGCGGGGGTGGGAGTCAATTGTTGTCAAGGTGACTGTTCAGTGCCTAGCATTCAGTTGGACCTCTCAACCCAGGCTTTCCACACTTTGTAGCCTGTTTCGACTGGGAAGAAGAGGCACTAGTCTCTGCTTGCGACTAGTGTAGTATAGATCTTATTATCTGCCAAGTCCTTCTTGTTAGCGTTTATCCCTGAATATGGAGGCTCTATCAATCAGAAGTTGCCCCCGCCCCTTTAGCGAGAGGCACTAAAAAATATCACGCCTCTTGTCTTGGGTCGCTGAACTGAGAGAGATCTTATCAATTAGAACCGAGGGTGCGCAGATTTCACGGGTTAAGCTAATTTCAGTGATTGGGTCGCAGCTGTGCTCCCGAAGGTATTTCAGGCTGCCTGCGCACACCCCTCCCCCAATGCTTGATTGTTAGCTTGAATGGCTGGGTGAGGTGCCCCGCCCACGGAGAGAATCTCCCAAGTAGGGAATACCGCCCTGGGGCCTCTCCCGCTGCCCCCGCTGCTGGCGGCTGGGGCGCACCGGGCGCAGGATGATGGGGCACCCTGGGTGTGCGGGCCAGCAGGGCGCTCCAGGTGCGTGGAATGCCCAGGGTACACGCGCGAATGGGGTGCTCCGGGCACCGGTGGCTGGCGACTCTCACTCGCAGTGCGCGGGCCGCTGGGAACGTTAGCGGTGCTCGCTCTGCAACTGGACTGGGCGCGCGCCAGCGGCTGCTCGCCGCTCCGGAGTGTGGGCGGTGCTCGCTCTGCAACCGAACCCGGCGCACGCCTGCGGCTGCTGCTCGCGGCTCCCGAGTGTGGGCTGACTCACCACAGGCGCACTCCCTCGCGGCTTGAATGAACGTCCCTGCGGTAGCTTCCTCCACACCCTCGTCTCTCAGATTCAAGTGATAACAGTCCTTTCGCTTTCAGTTTGTGTGGAACTCCGGAATTCTCCGAGGATAAATTTTCCTGTTTCTAGTTGATAAATTTGTTGTGATTTTGGGGAGATCTGTCGGACGCGCTGCTCACGGCGCCATTTCCGTGACATCACTCTCTGTGAATAGTGTTTCTATGGACAATCATGTATAAGTAGTTGTTTGAGTACCTGTTTTCATATCTTTTGGATATATACCTAGGAGTAAAATTTGGGAGGCATGTGTAATTTCTATGTTCAATTTTTTGAGTAACTGCCAAAATATCTTCCATAGTAGCTGAACGATTTTACATGTCTATTGCAATGTATGAGGGTGCCAATTCTTCATTTCTTTGCCAACACATATATTTTATTATTTATTTATTTGTTTGCTTATTATTTATTTACTTATATATAGAGAGAGAGTCAGGGAGAAAGACAGAAAGAAAGAAAAATCGAGATGTTTTTGTTTGTGCCCTGACTGGGGATGGAACTGACAACTTCTGTGCTTCAGGACGATGCTCCAACCAACCCAGCTATTTGGCTAGGGCTTGATTTTTTAAAAATTTATTGACTGATTTTTAGAGAGACAGAGAAAAGAAGGGAGAGGGAAGGGAAGCATTCATTTGTTGTCCCACTTAGTTGTGTATTCATTGGTTGCTTCCCATGTGTGCTTTGACAGGGGATTGAACCTGCAACCTTATCATTTTGAGACAATGTTCTAACTGGCCAAGCTAGCCAGCCACAGCGTTTTGTTTTGTTTGTTTTTTATTATTATTATAGTCGTCTTGGTGGGTGTGAACTAGTATCTCATTGTAGTTTTAATTTACATTCATTCCCTAATGGCTCAACATATTGAGCATTTTTTCATGTGGTTTGGAGAGATGTCTATTTAAGTCCCTTGTCCATTTTCTAATTGTGTTGTTTGTCCTTGTGTTGAGTTCTAGGAGTTCTTTGTATATTCTGGATACCAGACTCTTGCTAGATTCATGATTTTCAAGTTATTTTCTCCCATTCTGTAAATTGTTTTTTCATTTTTGTGATAATATCCTTTGAAGCACAAATGTTTTTATTTTGCTGAAGCCCGATTTATCTATTCTTAATTTTGTTGTCATTCTTTGTTCTTACATCTAAGAGTCCATTGCAAGTCTAATGTCATAAAGATTTATCACTGTGCTTTCTTCCAAGTGTTTTACATTTTTTGTTTTAATGTTAAGTGTTTCGTAGTTTTAGCTCAAAAGATTTGAGCTAATTTTTGTATTTGGTGTGAGGCGGAAGAGTCCCTCCTTTTAAATATCATCTATTATTTAGGCAAATAGAAATACATTTATCCAGAATAAATGCCTGTTTTGAAGCCTTTATTATTTCTTTTGCTTACATGACTTTTCTAACTATCATCCCTACTTGGACTTATATTGCCAATCATTCAGTGTGTAGCTTAAAACCAACTCTGCTTTGTAATCTTTCTTAAACTCCTGTATCTTTTTTCTACCTCTCAGCTTATCAAAATTAACAGAAATAATTTATATCTTTTGAATTCCTATAACTTCTTATGGCACTAATTCATAATCTACTTATTTATTCATTTATCCAAATAATTATCCACACATCCAAACATTACAAAAAATTACTGGGCACCTACTCTGCTAAATACTAACATCTTTTCAAAGCCTGTTATAGTTTATGTATTTGTGAATTGTGTTCTTTCTTCTGCTGGTGTGTAAGTTTTAAAACACAGGGACATCATCTCATTGATCTTTTCTTTCCTCACTGGTCTCAGCTCAGCAAACTGAATGAATTAATGAAATGCACACAATTAATCATTTTCTAAACATTTTACCATTGTTAATGTAAACACCTGCCATTAAATTCTTGACCCTTATGTATCTCCTGCTAATACGAAGGAATGATTTCAGCTGAAGCTGAGAAGGTTTACAGCAGCACACTTTCCCCAAAGTTACCATATTTACTGCACCATCTCTCCTTTGGCCCATTACTCATCCTTTGTTTGTAAGGGCAATTTGCAGTTTACCAAGGTGGGGATTGTTGCAGCAAGATAACCATCAGCCATTTTCAGACAGCTATACTAAAGAATACAGGATTATTTTAACTTACTTGCTTATAGATTTTATGTAAATGATTTTGTCAGACTCATTTGAAGTTTTAGTAAAGTCATTTAATAAAATGTCAATATAAGAAGTGGTTCATACATCTTCAGGTATTTCCCAAATATGTATTGTGTGTGTGTGTGTGTGTGTGTATGTGTGTGTGAGAGAGAGAGAGAGAGAGAGAGGGAGAGAGGGAGAGAGAGAGAAATAGAGAGAGGTGCTTCTTTTACTTAGTCTGTGATTAACAATTTTTCAAAACATTTTGTAAATAGTCATGAAGCAATGGAAATGACCATAGCAGATACAGGACTGGTACCTGCTAACACAGTATCTGACATTTTAATCACATCCCACATTGAGTACAACACACTGTTGGATTTTTTCCAGGTCTTTGAATTTTTTGTATTGAAAGATTTTGATTACCTATTTTCTCCGAGTGCCAAAATAGTTATCAGATAGAAAATTTCTTCCTTCCTTCCTTCCTTCCTTCCTTCCTTCCTTCCTTCCTTCCTTCCTTCCTTCCTTCCTTCCTTCCTTCCTTCCTCCCTTCCTTCCTTCCTTCCTTCCTTCCCTCCCTTTCTCCTTCCCTTTCTCCCTCCCTCCTTCCCTCCATCCCTCCCTCTCTCGCTCCATCCTTCCTTCCTCCTTTCCTAAGTGAGAGTACAGGAGGCAGAGAGACAGACTTCCGCATGTGCCCTGATTGGGATCCACCTGGCAAGCATCCTATGGTGTGATGCTCTGCCATCTTAGGCCGTTGCTTGGCAACCAAGCTATTTTAGCACCCGAGACCCCAAGGCCACAAAGGGATCTTCAGTGAGCCCCTCTCCCTGAACTTGCTGGAACTAATGGAGCCATGGCTATGGGAGGGGGTAGAGGAAGAGACAGAGAGGGAGAGAGAGAGAGAGAGAGAGAGAGAGAGAGAGAGAGAGAGAGAAAGGTAAAGAAGCAGATGGTTGCTTCTCCTGTGTGCCCTGACCAGAAATCGAACTTGGGATATCCACACACCAGCCAATGCCCTACCACTGAGCCAACTGGCCAGAGCCTAGAAAAATTCTTATTTAAATACTCTTTGCTACACCATACTGGTAAAATAAAAAATAATAATAATTTTTGAAAATGAGAAAAGATAAGGGTAGCAGTATTCAGAAAATAAACACTGTTGGTGTGCTCGGAAAAAAAAAAAGGCACAAGAGCCATGATTTGCTGAAATGCTATATTCAATTCAATCTAAAGTAAAATTCTGATAACAGTGTCCCTAGTAGTAATTTTCAGTTTCTCTTGCTTCCCAGCATAATTTCCCAAAGTACTGGCTGACTTTAAGCAATACATTAGATGGCAGTGTTCACATAGTTTATAATGGAGCTCACTGCACTTGTTTTAGTGTGCAGAATTAAATGTACACCTTCATTTTGGATTTTATACCACTCCAGTTCTGTCTCTAAAGCTGGTCTTTTTCTGGACTCCTTTTATGCCTTCAGTGCAACTAGGGGAAAATTTTTTTCTAAGAATGTAATTATGGGCATCCCACGACAGACATGAAACTATGTTCTATGTCTTTTTGAATCCTTAGGCCTTTCCTAAGCATTAAGAAAATATGACAGATATACCTGTTTCTTAGTTATTGGTATTTAACGGTCACAGAAATACACATGGCTGTCATTTGCTCATACAAAGCCACCCATCCTCCCTAAAAACTAAGGTATATCTTTGTTATTAGGAAACTTATGAGATTTTAATCATGATCTTTATTAAAAATTGTTCCTATTTAAAAATTCTTATCCAATTTCCTTGTTGTAGTTTTTTCTTATTCTTATTTTGCCTTTTTATTCACTTTGACCTTGTGCCAGTTGAAAAGAAAATCTCCATTCTAACCCTCCTTGTGCTTCTATTTATTTTTATCCTAAAATCCAATAAGGATAATTTGCCAGGTCCAAGCCTCTTAGAGCAGAGTCCATTTGGCACATGGACCAGTTGCCAAATTATTTAATATGTCTTAGATGCCATCAGGGAAATATCTCAAAGGCTTAAAGCAAGATGCCTTTTAGCATTAGGGCATAGCATTCTTTTGGAAATGTAGCTTATAAAAAGCAAATCCCCAGGTCACTGTTTTTCTGCAAATAGGTGAAGGTCTGACTTCTCCAATTTCCATTGCCCAGCAAAGTCTGTTTTCCGTTTTCCAGAAACATTGGGACCTTTTGACCCTGGAATGGAAGATGCCATATGTTAAATCCACTTAGACTAAATTGAGAAGCATCTTTTTCCCTACCCCAAGTGAGATCAAGCAGTTTGCATGGAGAGAATAGGCAGGACTTCCAGAACTAAGGGCTTGAAGTCAGAGGAAGAAAGGGAAGCTTGTAGTACCTGAGATTTCACCTTTCTTATGCTTTCCGGAATCACCAGAAATTTGGGGCTCACCTAATAATAATAAATATTCAGATGTAATAAAAGCCTTTTGGAAGGACTTCTCAAAATATGTTAAATGAATACTATATTACTGTGAATAATAATGTAGATCTGATTAACTGTGAAATTCTCTCATAAAGTTAGGCACAACAGACCCTTTAATCCCATTTTGTAGATGAGGAAAGAGAGAATCACAGAGGTATTGTTCAAGTTAAAATATCTATGAGTAATTCAATTTCTGTCTCCTGGTCTAGTCTTTTTTTATCAAAATCTGAAAGCTCAACCAAATCCAATGCAATTTTTTTCCTGTATAACAATCTGAATAACGTGTATCCTATTTAAACAACGGGTCAAATTTCTCCTATAACCTTAGGGCAAAGCTAGGTTATTTTCTCTTCTGGTCAGGAAACCATTATGGGCACTAACTAGGAAGGCCCACTTACTTCTTAGCTGGCTAAATTGCCATATTATTAATAGGTTCATCCAAATACTTTTAGGAGTCACTTTCCTCTGGATTTAAGGATTTTTTTTAAAGAATTGGGCAGAGTTTTAAAGAATTTATCTTATAAAGTAAAACTAAAACAGAAATTTTCTTTAAGTGAGAGATTCCATGAAAAACCAAACAAACTTTTACAAAGTTGGGATAGACTACATTTGCTTTTTAATACCCACCATATGTCTGGTTTTATTCAGGGACTAAAGGAGTGGGTTAGTGCTTGTTTTCACAGATTATATAAATAACAGCCCTGCTATTGTTTATTTTGTCTATGTGATAACATTTTGTATTGCACTAAATAAAATGTTAAGGGAAAACTTAAAACCATCTCTAATTATTAATAGAGGCAGTCCACCAATGTCTTTGGTTCGTGTCTGTAATACTTTGGGTTATGAGATTATAAAAGATGAATTGTTTTACAAGCAGAAGTAAAGGTGATTGTTTTCAGGGGTTTCAATATTAATATATCCATTTTCTGTTGTCTTGTTCTCCCTTGATTTTTTTTTTTTAGGCTTTGCTTAATGACCTATATAAATCTAAAACCAAGTTTTTAAATAAGGATCCAGCAACATTCCTTCATATTTTTTCCTTTCTTCTGTGTCTATCTAGATCCTTCAAGGACACTAAACACGAACTGCCCCCCCATCTCAGTGCTAGAAGTGCAGATAGCCCTTGCCTAGTTCAGTGCCCAGGAGGGAGGAAGGCACTAACATTTGTGGAGCTCTCCTGTCCAGGCACTGTGCTAACCTGTTACATATGTGGTGGTATAATATTTCAAAGTGCTAGTTGTCCAGTATAACTGCCAGTTCTCCCCAGCTTGGCAGCTAAATGGAAAAGCAACATGGCTGTGGGGACAATTTACAGTGGAGAACAAAGTTCTTTAGCTTTTAAGTTCAAAGGGCACCATCTGGGTATGAGAAAGGAACATTTTTGAAAAGGAATGCAGTCAGGGAGAACAGGTTTTTCTTCCTAATTTGAGACTAAAGAGATAAAGGAGCCTGGAGCAGGCAACCAAGTCATCTCCAAAGTCTCCAGTTCCCAAAACACTGGGCTTGATGCTACGTTTTACTTTTCTTTCTTGAAAAGGATTTGCTGCTGCTTTGTTTCAGTGGCCACCCACAATCAACAGTTTCGCAAGGGGTAACAGATTGAGGTTACTTGTGTGGGATTTGTAACAAAAAAGGGAACATTGAGTACAATGGACATTGACTGAAGAATTGATTAAACATTTCAGTTGAGTTGTTTACAGATAAGCTGTTTGGTAGAAGACATAAAGTTTCCTGTTCTTCCTCACTTGCAAGTTAGTCACAAACAGGTTTTATCTCAGCCCTACCCTTCCAGATTTTTTCCTCCTTTTATTTTGGAGGGTTTACACAGGCTGCTGTGATGACTTCATCTGCAAGGAGTATCACTATGAGGGCTTTCTATTCTTTGTAGCAAAATCTTTGTAAGTTCCCCTTTTTCTTTAAACTGTACCCTTTTCTCATCCACCCCAGTGTCTTCACCATCTGCATCTGGCTTTGTCCCCGGCTGCCCGTTCTCTTCCTCCCATCTATCCTTGCCCCAGCAGTCTGGCTGCGGCGCACTCCCCTGGGTGGCACTACTTTTCACATGGAATTAAATGCAGGAAGCCAGAGGTTATTTATATCCTTTAGAAAGTTGTCATTTTGGAGTGAAAAGTTTAGTATACTGCTAGGAAGAATCTTCCTTACTTCCTTTTTTTCCAGAAAACAAGCCAAACCCCTTCCTAGTTACATCCTGAGTCTTCTAATTTTAAACTATGTCTGCAAAGCCATCTTCAGAGCATCAGTGACCACCACTCCAGGGATTGCAGAAGGAGAGAGGAGCTTTTAAGTCTCTATTGCTTAAGATATGTTGGCTATTTTAGTGGTATGGTGACCAAGAGTGAACTGTGGTAGAGGTTAGGGAATTAGGATCAGGCATCAGCCCCTTGTGCGGATGTCACTTTGAACAAACCATTAGTCTCTTTCTCAGTTCTTCATTTGCATGATGGATTTCTACTGCCATTGAATTAGGATAAAATGAGATAAAATATATACAAACTTAAAAAAAATAAAGATACTTTTAAAAAGTAGAGTAGTGGTATTATTCTTTAGAGATACTATATGAGATATATGATAAAAATATCCACTGTGTTTATTAAAGACTAATAGTCTCAAAATATGTGTACTATTTAGATTTGATTACAAAGCAAGTCTATTTTAGAAAAATAGAATTTGAACTGTTTTTGACATCTTCACATTGCATAAATTATTTAAACCAAATCATTATTGCAAAATGAGCAAGTCATGTTGATTATAAGTCAGATACTTTTTGTTTCTTTAAAAGTAACAGGAAAATTAAAAATTATTGTGCAAGAAAAGTAAGTGCAAAGAACAATGGCATTGGTTTCTTGATACATAAATAAGGAGTTCTTGCTTAGTTCCAGCCTTTAGAATAAGTTATCACTTTTTATTTTTGCTGGTGATAAATGCAAGGAAACAGTTTTAAAGAAAAACAACCTAATATATATTTTACAAGATATGCAGATCTGTTTTCATTTTCACAGATAGAAATACTGCAAAGTTGATTATAGCATATTTATTTCATTTAGAACAATCCCAGTTGAATGTTTCCTTCTATACAAAAAATTGTAATTTAAATGAAAAAATATGCTTTCATGTCACATTGATGTCCTGTGTGGCCTACATATCAGAATTGATAGATGGTAGGCATAAACTTTTCTACCTTGTTAAACACAATAATCAAATTGTAAGTTTGTTTCTTTTCAAATGTTGTGATGTGGCAGGAAAATAGTAGAAGATTTAGTCAGGGGTTAGGCTGAAAGATTGATGTAGTCCAGAGAGTTGCATCCTGTGAAGGAAAGAGGGAAAAGGCTGGCTGCAGCGAGAGCCATCTTGCTATTCTGTAGGAAGATGACAGAAAGTGGAAGAAAACCCAATTTGCCTCCAAAATGAAAAGCCATCTCAGGACTCCATTAACTACATTCCTGGGATGAGATTCAGAAGTATCACATCTCTCATTTCAACGCACCACAAACATCTGCAAAAGCATGATGAAATTTTAAAGCTATACGTGTAATGACATCAATATTTCAGTTTAGAATTTCACATATGATTAAAGACAGAGCACTCTCTCCCTTCCCATTTTTTTCTATGTACTGGTGTTTCTATCTTCTGCACAGGACTATGAATAACTTTGAGGTCAGGGAACACCCCTCCCCCCCACTTGACCTATTGTTAATTGTATCTCTAGTAAGATTTACCACAGTACCTTGCTTAGTTTGAGGACTTAATAAATACTTAAGATTAAAATTTTAAAAATGAAACATTTACCAAACAAAAACTAGAACCACATGTTCACAACAAATAAAATAATACTAATTATAAAACCAGCCAGGCAGAAGCTTACATAGACAATGGAACACAAATGGAGTGAAAATGTCAGAAAGATAATTACTTTTAAAAGACAAATCTTGCTCTGGGAAAATTTAGAAGAAAGTATTTGCATATGGCAGAGATGTGCAGGTGTCTCTATTTGTCCCCTGCTGCTCAAGTCAATTCTCTACCTTTCTCTGTCTTCTAGGAATAGGGCGTCTATGAACATTCATGTACAGGTTTTTGTGTGACCATAAGCCTTTATTTGTTTGTGAAAAATGCCCAAATATACAATTGCTAGGTTATATAGGAACTGTGTGTTTTGTTTGTATGAGTGTTCCATTTTATCCCTGCCCATAGCTGTTTAAAAATTCTCTTCATACTTTTTTGAGTTAGCCATCTCTTTCTCGTTGGGACTGATACACTGAAGTTGGAAAAAAACAAGATGCTAGAATATAAGCAGTCTCTTGCTTCTGTAAAAAATAGTCTAGCCAGAGTCTCTTTGCATATAAATGTATATGCTATCATTTTTTAAAAACTCAACAACTATAAACATAGGACAAGAAAAGTGAACAAAGAATAGTTGTCTTCCCCATTTATAATAAGATATCCAAGCTAACATTATTGTCTGAATTATATCAGCCAGTTGGCTCTGGGTATATCTATTAGCTATTTTTTTCTACATGTCATGTGGATTTTATGCAATGAAAAAATAAAATACAACATCAAAAAGCTACAAAACTCAAATTAACAGTAAAAATAAGAATTATCCACATATGTTTAAACATGTAGCACCAGGAACATTCCTGACATTCCCTTGTACTGCATAAGTTATTCAAAAAGGCTGAGGAAAAAAAAATACCCTCATGTCCAAGGTATGATCCTGAAGTCATGAGATGCTCTGAGCCTCTCCTCTAATCAAAGTACTGCATCATTAATTGTTCATTCATTAATGCATCCTAAAAATCTTTGTTGATTATGTACTATGTAAAATTCATTGTACAAGGAAGCAAGTTACTTCTCTGTGTTCCAAGTTAATTCTCTGAGGACAGAGTAATTCATCAAAAGTAGCTTGGAATATCATGTAAACACTAGTAAAGCTGTTAGCACACTTTAAGAGAGGAATGCTGTACTTGAATTTAAATAGCTTCACAATTCATGATAAAATAATGGAATCAGGTAGACTCACTAAAACACAAAAGCTTGATTTTATAAGGTAGTAGAAGCAATGGCACAAGAATAATATTGATTTTTAAAATTTTTATATTGACTTTATTTTGCACGGATGACATAAACCAAGATACAAAATTGTTAGATCTTAAAACATTAAAATCATTTCCCTGCAAATACTAAAGAAATGTTTATTAGCTTAATATGAGATCAGAAGCTTGACATGCTGCATCCTCCATAGAGCAATGTGAATAAGGAAACAGCTCAAAGATAAAAAGAGATACAGATACCATTATTACTTTCCAGAATGCAAAGGACTAGAAAGGGGGCAGGAATCAGATGATCTCAAAAAACTTCAGCCTCTAGTGCTTTCCCACTGCCTGTGTATCCTACCAGTCTCCATCTATCTCTTCCAAAAAAATAATCATTATAATAAATTAAAGTGACAGGATAACACCTGCCTTCTCAAAGTAATTGTAATCCTTTCTGCACCAGATTGTTGGAGTTGTCAAAATGAGAAGCTATTTAGGAAAATATGGTTAAATATATGCACACATACCTATGTGAACAAATAGCACGGTTTCATATACTTATTCCTACTGGTTTTCCATTCATTATAATTTTTGGAAATCCTCTTTTGAAATAATATTATTAACACTTTCTGTGCCTCGTAAAAGCTTCAATCTTATAATGTTACAGCTGTCTTTCCTTTGGGTCAGACCACCCTTCATTGTTTAATCACCCACATTGTTCATCAGACAGCTTCAAAGTTATCTTTGAATTTTTTCTGAAAGTTCAGTCAAATTCCCAAAGAAGAGAATATTTGCCATTACTGAAGATATTGAAAAGATTTTGCCTCATGTTTTTAAGTCAAATTTTTAGTTTATATACAGTGAACCCTGAGAAAGAAGACAGCTACTAAGAAGGACTCTGAGTGGCTAACTGGGCTCAAATTAAAAGGCAGGAACAAACAAAGCAGCCGACAAGCCATTTCTACACAAGAGCCTCTTACAAACTGCCTCAAGGAGAAGTTTGCATTGAACTGCCTGCCTGCACTGTGTTTTTGCCACTTGAGCCAGCCCTTCTAAATGAGGTCTTAGAATTGTATTTCAACCAATAAGACTGAGGCTTTCAACATCCATTTTTTTTGTTTTGAATTTATTCATTTTTAGAGAGGATAGTGAGAGGTAGGGGGAGGAGCAGGAAACATCAACTTCTGTATGTGCCTTGACCAGGCAAGCCCAGGGTTTCGAAGCAGTAACCTCAGCATTCCAGGTCAACACTTTATCCACTGGGCCACCATAGGTCAGGTTTTCCACATCCAATTGGAACTTTGCAGCTCTGACCAACCTGGGCAACTCTATTCTGACCAATCAGGACAGCACCTTTAAGACCAATCAGGGACCAGGAATGGGGACCTCTGTTTGTATAAGCCAGCTCTTCTCTGACTCATAGTGCATTTTCTCTTTCCACCTAAGACTGAGCTTTCCTGGATGATCTGAAACACTGATGAAAGCGTAGCAGAACAGATCAGCACAATGCAAAGCAGACTGGCAAGTAGCAGACCATAGAGGAGTAGAGTGGAGCTGTCTAGCTACAAGGAGGTTGATCAATGGGACAACTGGCTTTAGGACTTCCATTTCAGCTGTGCTTTTTTCACATCCATTCTTTATTCACAATTGAGCTGTTTTGCACTGAGTAAATTTCTTTCTTCACTTCAACTGAATTGGGAATTCCTGTTGGTGTTGAATTGGCACCCAATGACCATTGCTTGATGATGAACATATATACATATGTTGTATAAATCCTACTTTCAAAACTTGATGAATTTTCAGAAAATGAACAAATTGGTTACTCATATTCCAGGTTAGGAAATAAAATATTACCACTACCTCAGAACCCTCTTTTGCCTTCTTACAGTCATTAACAATTTACTTCTTCCCCCAAAGTAATTACTATCCTTAAATCCATCAACATAATTTTTATAGAGGAATGTTATATAGGCAGAATCCAAAAGAGTGAATACTATTTTTGTGTTATTTATTCAAAATTGATAATTATCAAAGTTGTTGCATATCTTGATAATTCATTCATTTTCACATGGAATATATTGAATGAATATTATGAAATGACAACATCATCCATTATAATGATATGATGACCATTCAAGGAGAATGTTAACCAGTTTGGGGATATTATAAAGTGTGTTGCCAATAACATTTTGGACATGCATTTTGATGACATATGTCTGCATTTTTTTTGGATACATTCTTTTTTTTTTTTTTATAAATAAATTTTTATTTTAATGGGGTGACATCAATAAATCAGGGTACATACATTCAAAGAAAACATTTCCAGGTTATCTTGTCATTTAGTTCTGTTGCATACCCATCACCCGAAGAGAGATCGTCCTCTGCCACCCTCCATCCAGTTCTCTCTGTACCCCTCCCCCTCCCCTTCTCCCTCCTTCCCTTCCCCCACCCCCCATAGCCACCACACTCCTGTTCATGCCTCTTAGTCTCGCTTTTATGTCCCACCAATGTATGGAATCCTGCAGTTCCTGTTTTTTTCTGATTTGCTTATTTCACCCTGCACAATGCTACCAAGACTCCACCATTCCGCTATAAGTGATCCAATGTCACCATTTCTCCTAGCTGAATAATATACCATGGTGTATATGTGCCCCATCTTCTTCATCCAGTCCTCTATTTTTTTTTACAGTGATTAACAGCCTTTAAGCAAACTCTTGGCCAATACAGCAAGAATCCATGAATGAGTAGTGTCCTTAACATGTTCCCCAAGTCCAAGTTGGCCCCATCACCATGCCAAATCCCTGAAAAATGCAACCCAACCACAGTTCCGTCTGTTAGGAGCTGTCACAGGGAGCAGGAGTCCAGGAAAGTTCCCCACAGGAAAAGTCCGCATGGCACTGGAATTGTTGTCACCATTCTATACTTTGCAGCTCATGTCCAAGTCCCAATGACCGCTGCTTCTAGCTGGTAATGATTCAGGCAGACTGGAAAAAGCCATTTGCAGCATGCGTGGATATGGAGCTTCTGTTCTCCTCTGCCTGGAGAGTTGAGACCAGGTTGCTTTTCCCTGGAGCTCTGTGACTGTGGCCTGGTAAAGAGAACCTTGGGATACACTAAGCTGGGTGGCAAAGGTAAATTCATAATACAATTTGGCAAAAGGAGGAAAGAGAGCTCTAAATTAAGAGTAGGTCTCAGCCTGAAATATGAGTGGGGCATTGAGGTAGGAGGGATAAAGGAAACACTATATATTAAGCAAAGCAGCAGAAAATAGGACTATCAACACCCACAACAGAGATCTTTGAGGGAAGAATAAAAAACCTGACTATTCAGGCAAAACATAGTTAAGTGGCCCTTGTGCGAATGAGATCAGTTTACCTGCTTCTTGGAAGAAATACCCTAGGCTCGTCCACAGTGTCGTACATGGGGCCGACGGCCCTGGGCACCTTCAGCCTTCAGTGGCAAACCCCAGCTTTCTGGGCAAGGTTAGGTCATAGGTGGCTGGAGCAGGGCTGGAAGAGACTGAACCCTCCCTTAGAGGAGCGAGGGGGAAGCCCACCTTCCAGTGTCCCTGTTTCCTCACAGCAGAGGCGTGTAAGCCTGGCAGGCTTTAGTTCAATGACCTTCTTTTCCACTATTGAAGCAGGACCCAGATGGCATCCTATGAGACCCTTTGGGGTGTTGGAGCCTTTAAGGGTGTATCCTAAAAGCTGGTAGTTCCCCTGATCTCTATTGGGCTTTTTCTGCCCCTAGGTATCTTAAAAGCCATGCTCAGAAGATCTCGCTGAGGGGTTTGAGGATCCCCATCTGCCTATATAAATCTTTTCCATATATCTGGAGCTATTTGGAAAAAAGACAGAACAGTGTTATTAGCTAGATCTAATAAAGAAGGTAGAAGTTTGCAGGCGAAAAAGATTTGGTGTCTCCTGTTCATCAGCATTCAAAAGAAATGTAATTTTTTTTTTTTTTTAAGTAAAAAGCATGATATGGTAGACCCGTCGGAGTCATTGGCCTGGTGTGCAGGATTCCCGGGTTCGATTCCCGGCCAGAGCACACAGGAGAAGCGCCCATCTACCTCTCCACTCCTCCCCCTCTCCTTCCTCTCGGTCCCTCTCCTCCCGCCCGCAGCCAAGGCTCCACTGGAGCAAATCCACCCTGGACTCTAAGGATGGCCCCATGGCCTCTGCCCCAGTTGCCAGAATGGCTCCGGTTGCAACAGAGCAACATCCCAGATGGGCAGAGCATTCCCCCCGGTAGGCATGCCAGGTGGATCCCAGTCAGGCACATGCAGGAGTCCGCCTGACTGCCTCCCCATCCCCATCCTCAGAAATATACAAAAAATAAATAAATAAAAGAAAAAATACTAAAAAAAAAAAAAAAAAAAAAAAGGGGGGGGGCATTCCCTTGTGCTAAAGCACCAGGGAGCATGGAGTGAGCTTGAGTATGTCCTATGAAACATGGAGCTCTATGTTGAAATATAAGTCTTTGAAGAAGGAGGAACTGCTGAAATAGTTTATCAGCATTTGTCCCTAAGACAGCAGTCTTTATAGTGGGAACACCATACATAAATATTTGCTGTCTGTCTATAGATTAAGGGGAGAATATAGCAAATGCTGAAAAGCCATGATCTTTGTGCCCCTCCCCTCCCCCAACCCCCTCCCTCTCCTCCCCCCACCCTGTAACCCCCACACTGTTGTTCATGTCTCTGATTCTCATCTTTATGTCCCACCTATGTATGGAAACATATAGTTCTTAGTTTTTTCTGATTTACTTCTTTCACTCAGTATAATGTTATCAAGGCCCATCCATGTTGTTGTAAAAGATCCTATGTCATCATTTCTTATGGCTGAGTAGTATTCCATAGTATATATATACCAAAGCTTTTTAATCCACTCGTCCTCTGATGGACACTTGGGCTGTTTCCAAATCTTTGCTATTGTGAACAATGCTGCCATAAACATGGGGGTGCATTTCTTCTTTTCAAACAGTGCTATGGTGTTCTTGGGGTATATTCCTAACAGTGGTATAGCTGGGTCAAAAGGCAGTTCGATTTTTAATTTCTTGAGGAATCTCCATACTGTTTTCCACAGTGGCTGCACCAGTCTGCATTCCCACCAGCAGTGCAGGAGGGTTCCCTTTTCTCCACATCCTCGCCAGCACTTATTCTGTGTTGTTTTATTGATGAGCGCCATTCTGACTGGTGTGAGGTGATATCTCATTGTGGTTTTAATTTGCATTTCTCTAATCATTAGTGATGTTGAACATTTTTTCATATGCCTATTGGCCATCTGTGTGTCCTCTTTGGAGAAGTGTCTATTCATTTCTTTTGCCCATTTTTGGATTGGATTGTTTGTTTTCCTGGTATTAAGTTTTACAAGTTCTTTATAAATTTTGGTTATTAACCCCTTATCAGACGCTATGTCAAATATATTCTCCCATTGTGTAGTTTGTCTTTTTATTCTGTTCTTATTGTCTTTAGCTGTGCAGAAGCTTTTTAGTTTGATAAAGTCCCATTTGTTTATCCTGTCTTTTATTTCACTTGCCTGTGGAGACAAATCAGCAAATATATTGCTGCAACAGATGTCAGAGAGCTTACTACCTATGTTTTCTTCTAAGATGCTTATGGTTTCACGGCTTATATTCAAGTCTTTTATCCATTTTGAGTTTATTTTTGTGAGTGGTGTAAGTTGGTGGTCTAGTTTCATTTTTTTGCAGGTAGCTGTCCAGTTTTCCCAACACCATTTGTTGAAGAGGCTGTCTTTACTCCATTGTATTGTCTTACCTCCTTTGTCAAATACCAGTTGTCCATAGAGCTGTGGGTTTATTTCTGAGTTCTCTGTTCTGTTCCATTGATCTATGTGCCTGTTCTTATGCCAGTACCATGCTGTTTTGAGTACAATGGCCTTATAATATAACTTGATATCTGGAAGTGTGATACCTCCCGCTTTTTTCTTCCTTTTCAGGATTGCTGAGGCTATTCGTGTTCTTTTTTGGTTCCATATAAATTTTTGGAATATGTGTTCTATGTCTTTGAAGTAAGTCATTGGTATTTTCATTGGTATTGCATTGAATTTATAAATTGCTTTGGGTAATATAGACATTTTAATGATGTTTATTCTTCCTAACCATGAGCATGGTATATGCCTCCACTTATTTGTATCTTCCCTGATTTCTTTTATCAATGTTTTATAATTTTCCGAGTACAAGCCTTTAATCTCCTTGGTTAGATTTATTCCTAGGTACTTTATTTTTTTGGTTGCAATGGTAAAGGGGATTGCTTCCCTGATTTCTCTTTCTGACAGTTCATTATTAGTGTATAAAAATGCCTCTGATTTCTGAGTATTGATTTTATATCCTGCCACCTTGCCAAATTCTTTTATCAGGTCTAGTAGTTTTTTGACTGAGACTTTAGGGTTTTCTATATACAATATCATATTATCTGCAAATAATGATAGTTTTACTTCTTCTTTTCCAATTTGGATGCCTTTTATTTCTTTTTCTTGTCTGATTGCTGTGGCGAGGACTTCCAGAACTATGTTGAATAAGAGTGGTGAAAGGGGACACCCCTGCCTTGTTCCTGATCTTAAGGGGATTGCTTTTAATTTTTGCCCATTGAGTATGATGTTGCCTGTGGGTTTGTCATAGATGGCCTTTATCATGTTGAGGTATGTTCCCTGTATTCCCACTTTGCTGAGAGTTTTGATCATGAATGGGTGCTGGATTTTATCAAATGCTTTTTCTGCATCTATTGAAATTATCATGTGGTTTTTCTCCTTTCTTTTGTTTATGTGATGAATCACATTGATTGATTTGCGAATATTGTACCAGCCTTGCCTCCCAAGAATAAATCCTACTTGATCATGGTGTATGATTTTTTCCATATATTGCTGGATCCGGTTTGCTAATATTTCATTGAGGATTTTTGCATCTAAGTTCATCAGGGATATTGGCCTATAATTTTCTTTTTTTGTGTTGTCTTTGCCTGGTTTTGGAATCAGAATTATGCTCGCCTCATAAAAGGAGTTTGGAAGTCTTCCTTCCTCTTGAATTTTTTGAAATAGCTTGAGAAGGATAGGAGTTAGTTCTTCTTTGAATATTTGGTAGAATTCACTTATGAAGCCATCAGGCCCAGGACTTTTCTTTTTTGGGAGTTTTTCGATAGCTGTTTCAATCTCATTTGGTGTAATCGGTCTGTTTAGGTTTTCTGATTCTTCCAGATTGATTTTGGAAGATTATATGATTCAAGGAATTTGTCCATTTTATCTAGGTTGTCTAGTTTTTTGGCGTACAGTTCTTCATAGTATTTTCTTACAATATTTTGTATTTCTGTTGTGTCAGTTGTTATTTCTCCACTCTCGTTTCTAATTTTATTTATTTGAGTCCTCTCTCTTTTTTTCTTGGTGAGTCTTGTTAAAGGTTCATCGATCTTGTTTACCTTTTCAAAGAACCAGCTCCTGGTTTCATTGATCCTCTGTATTGTTTCTTTAGCCTCTATGGCATTTATTTCTACTCTGATCTTTATTATTTCCTTCCTTCTACTAGCTCTGGGCTTTACTTGCTGTTCTTTTTCTAGTTCTTTTAGATGCAGGGTTAAGTTGTTTATTTGAGCTTTTTCTAGCTTCTTGAGGTATGCCTGTAATGCTATAAACTTCCCTCTCAGGACTGCTTTTGCTGTGTCCCATAAATTTTGAGTTGATGTATGCTCATTATCGTTTGTTTCTAGGAATTTTTAAATTTCTTCTTTGATCTCAATGTTAACCCATTCATTGTTTAATAACGTGCTATTTAGTTTCCAAGTGTTCGAATGTTTTTCAATTTTTCTATTGTGGTTGATTTCTAGTTTAATGCCATTGTGATCAGAGAAAGTGCTCGATATGATTTCAATCTTCTTAAATTTGTTGAGCCCGCTTTTGTGCCCTAACATGTGGTCTATTCTAGAGAATGTACCATGAGCGCTTGAAAAGAATGTATATTCTGCTGTTTTAGGGTGAAAGGTTCTGAAGATATCTATTAAATTGAGTTGATCTAATATGTCCTTTAAGTCTGCTGTTTCTTTGTTAATTTTCTTTCTTGAGGATCTATCTAATGATGTTAATGGGGTATTGAAATCTCCTACTATTATAGTATTGCTGTTGATCTCACCCTTTAAGTCTATCAAAGTCTGCTTTATATATTTGGGTGCTCCTATATTAGGTGCGTAGATATTTATAATGGTTATATCTTCCTTTTGGATTGCTCCCTTTATCATTATGTAGTGACCTTCTTTATCTCTAACTATGGTCTTTGTTCTAAAGTCCATTTTGTCTGATATAAGTATTGCTACCTCAGCTTTTTTTTCATTTCCATTTGCGTGAAATATTTTTTTCCATCCTTTTATCTTCAGTCTGTGTGCATCTTTTGATTTAAGGTGTGTCTCTTGTAGACAGCATATATATGGGTCCTGTTTTCTTATCCACGCAGCTACCCTATGTCTCTTGATCAGATCATTTAATCCATTAACATTTAAGGTTATTACTGATATGTAATTGTTTGTTGCCATTTTTTTTCTTTAAAACTGTTTTTCTCTTTTGCTATATTCTTTTTTTTCCTTTGATCTGTTTACAACAGGTCCCTTAGCATTTCTTGCAGCCTTGGTTTGGTTGTAGTGAAATCCTTGAGTTTTTTTTTTGTCTGTAAAGCTTTTTATTTCTCCTTCAATTTTAAATGATAGCCTCGCTGGATAAAGTAGTCTTGGTTGTAGGTTCTTGTTTTGCATTACTTTGAATATTTCTTGCCATTCCCTTCTGGCTTCAAGTGTTTCTGTTGAGAAGTCAGAAGTCATCCTTATGGGGGCTCCTTTGTAGGTGACAGCCTTTTTTTCTCTAGCAGCTTTTAATATTTTCTCTTTATCATTTAGCTTTGGTAATTTAATTATGATGTGTCTTGGTGTTGGTTTCTTTGGGTTTCTCCTTAATGGAGTTCTCTGTGCTTCCTGAGCATGTGAAATGTTTTCCTGCCTTAATTGGGGGAAGTTTTCTGCTATAATATGTTTGAACAAAGTCTCTATCCCTTGTTCTTTCTCTTCTTCTTCAGGAACCCCTATGATGCGGATGTTATTTCTCTTCATGTTGTCACAGAGCTCTCTTAGAGTTTCCTCAGACTTTTTGAGTCTCTTTTCTTTTTTCTGCTCTGCTTCCGTGCCTTTATTTATTGTGTCCTCTAACTCACTGATTCGATTCTCTGCTTCATCCATCCTGCTTTTAATTCCTTCCATTGTATTCTTTATTTCAGATATTGTATTTGTCATTTCTGTCTGATTCTTTTTTATTATTTCAGTGTCCTTTTTTATATTTGTTATCTCTTTATTTAGGTTTTCGTAATGGCCATCTATGGTGGTTCTAATATCTTTGAGCATCCTAACAATCGTTATTTTAAACTCTGCATCTGGTAATTTGGTTATATCTGATTCACTTAGGTCCTTTTCTGGGGATTTCTCTTGGTTTATTTGTGTTGTATTTCTCTGCCTCCGCATTTTCTCTTCACGAGAGTGGCTGTGATCACGTGCTCGGGTGCACAAGTGTTGGTGGCCTTGGCCGTTGCCCTGCCCCCGTGTGTGACGTTATGCTCGGTCCTGAGGGCACTGGCAAGCACCTTTGCTCAGCTGCGGGTCTCCCCCGGTTTCCGAGCTTTCGCCCTGCCTTTGCAGGATGATCCCACTCAAGGAACAGCTGCTAGCCTTGGCTCTACCGCCAGGCAGGGCTGCGTGCCCAAGCTCAGCTTCGTAGTGGAACTCCGCCTCTTCTGGGCTTTTGGCTCCACCCTCGCGGGAGGAGCAGGCTACCAAGTCAGACCGCAAGCCTGGGTTGCACGAGCAGGGCAGGGATGTGCTCCTCTGCCCTTGCTCCGGGGCTGGTTTCTACCCTTTCTGGGTTTCCCACCCTTCTCCCAGAGGCTGGATTACAGGCTGCCCGCAGCTGAGCTTGGCCGCTTTTGCACGCCCCCTTCTCCCTAGCTGGGCAAGATTGAGCTCACACCTGAGCCCAGTGGTGGCCAGCCGGCTTCCGCCCCTGCCAGCAGAACCGCGCTTTTGTCTCCCGCTGCTGCCCGCTCTCCGGTGCGCCCTCAGCCACGTGGGTGGGGGCGTTGCAGCTTGGACCCTAAGACTCACTACTGTAGACCTGAAAGCTCCCTCCTTCTATGCGACTCTGCTCTGAATGCTGCAGGGGAGCTTGTTTGGCTGCTCTCCTGCTTCCCTTTGCTGGTATTGCTGTTTCCGGGGGAAATATTCACTTCAGCTTTGGGGAGTAACTCATCCCAGGGGTTAGGGTGGTGTTGGGCAGATAAAATGTATTATGCTCACTTTGTTAAAGAGGCCGTTGCCCAGGTGATATTAATGTGTGTTGGGGTGGGCTAAAGGCAGCAGAATCCTTGTAGCCTGGGGCTTGGTTTTGGGATTAAGCCTTTCCTACCCTTTTTAGTGTAAGGTAGTACAATCCTATCATGCCTCGGAGAGGTGATTTTGTATTAAGAGACTTCCCTATTATGTATATTGGATTAAGGGTTTGGATTTCTACACTATAAAATGGGAACGGAGCGGGAGTTAGGCTCTTGGTTCCTGAGGTTAGCATGAGAGAGTGGAGAGAGTAGAGCCAGCAGCTAAAGGAGGCCACATGGAGGAGGCCAGGAGAAGCAGCCAAGATGGCGGAGTGCTGAGTGAGATGCCAGTTTGTACAGAGTTTGTATCTGGGATAAGGAAGATGGGGAACTGAGGGAAATAAGGCTGGTGAGCTAGAAACCTTTGATTCTAGGAAACTCGGATAAATCAGTAGCTTTGTGAGCACTGAGTGTGACTGGGTTTTGGAGCCCAGTGTGTATTTTTACTTGCCCGCTGGGTGCAAGGTAGGATTAAAGGCTATGGCCCACCAGTTTTTGGCTCCATGGTTTCTTTACCGACTGTCCGAATCTAATGCGAACCTGCATGGGCCAGGCTGCTGTGATAGTGGCCCCGGCCCTGGCCTTGGATACTGGCCTTACATTTGGCGTAGTCGGCAGGATTCGATACAGATCGGCAAGGAGCCTTTGAGCAGTGGAGTAGAGGACTGGCTAGTGTTAGGGTTCCCCATGGCTGTCCTTTTGGGGATCGTAGGCTGGCTGACTTTTACAGCCATGCATGAGGAAACTGAGAGCTCTGTGAAAGAGGCTGCCCAGGACCTGCCTACCAAGCAGTGGAAGGAGATGGAGCAAACGCAGGAGAAACCGATGCTGACCCTGGAGCTGGAGGAAATGCTGGAGGAGGAGGCCAACCAGGTGTTCGAGATTCGCCTGGAAATGGAGCAAATGCTGGAGGAGGATTCAGAGGTTCGTGAGTTGCAGCTTGCCCTGGATGTTGCGGAGAGCCAGCAGCGGCAGGAGGCCGGGGCTGAGGCTGAGGCTGAAGCTGAGGCCGAGTCCGGAGCTGCAAGTTCTGCGGAGCAGAAGGCGGCGGCAGCCCGGGGCTTGAGCCTGGCAGTGGGAGCTGGTGTTTTCAGTTCCTCTTTGGAGGATGAGGAGAATTGGGCTGGAGTTGTGATCTGCAGTCTCCAGAAGATGGAAGCCCAGCTGGAAGGATCACCTACTACGGCTCTGGTAGGTCTGCGATTTTGGGACATAGGGCTGGACATGCTTTCCGGAGCAGAGATGGAAATGCTGACTGCCATTGCCATGTGGCCCTCTTTGGGACAGTGTAAGACCTGCCAGGATGGCAGGGATGAGGGGGGTGGCTGACACCCCATGTACACGGACTGATTTCCTGGACTACGACCGGAGTGGGCATTGGCTCCTTTGTTGGATGGATTTACGGATTACGGATTTTGGACAATGTGTAATACCCTGATGGGGGTGGGGGGTGGCTTCGCTGGAAGCACTCCTCTACCCCAGGAAGCTTTTCCCATGGCTAGAAAAAAGGCCGAGGACATTTTGCGCTTAGGGCTAAGTGCTCAGAGACTAGTGAAATGTACCTTTGTAATTGTTGAAACTATGATTTTTGCTGTTGTAATCTGTGTAATGTTCTAAATTCCTTGCACAGGAATGCTGGTGATGTAAATTGTGGGTAGTAAAGTGAGCATAGGGGTGGATTGTTGGGCAGATAAAATGTATTATGCTCACTTTGTTAAAGAGGCCGTTGCCCAGGTGATATTAATGTGTGTTGGGGTGGGCTAAAGGCAGGCAGAATCCTTGTAGCCTGGGGCTTGGTTTTGGGATTAAGCCTTTCCTACCCTTTTTAGTGTAAGGTAGTACAATCCTATCATGCCTCGGAGAGGTGACTTTGTATTAAGAGACTTCCCTATTATGTATATTGGATTAAGGGTTTGGATTTCTACACTATAAAATGGGAACGGAGCGGGAGTTAGGCTCTTGGTTCCTGAGGTTAGCATGAGAGAGTGGAGAGAGTAGAGCCAGCAGCTAAAGGAGGCCACATGGAGGAGGCCAGGAGAAGCAGCCAAGATGGCGGAGTGCTGAGTGAGATGCCAGTTTGTACAGAGTTTGTATCTGGGATAAGGAAGATGGGGAACTGAGGGAAATAAGGCTGGTGAGCTAGAAACCTTTGATTCTAGGAAACTCGGATAAATCAGTAGCTTTGTGAGCACTGAGTGTGACTGGGTTTTGGAGCCCAGTGTGTATTTTTACTTGCCCGCCGGGTGCAAGGTAGGATTAAAGGCTATGGCCCACCAGTTTTTGGCTCCATGGTTTCTTTACCGACTGTCCGAATCTAATGCGAACCTGCATGGGCCAGGCTGCTGTGATAGTGGCCCCGGCCCTGGCCTTGGATACTGACCTTACAGGTGGCTATCTCCCAAAATGTTTTTCCCTATGCCTCCTAGATTACACTCTCTTCCTGTTACTGTGGTTCTCTCCCCTCTCCCTCCGTCTCCAGGAGCCCCGGGTGAGTGTTTGTGAGAGAGTTGTTCTGCGTGGTCCCTTTAAGAAGGATCCTGGGTCTGAGAAATCAGACTCTCTCACAAACAGTATCCTGACTTGTTTCCAGCTAAATACTCTCCTTACGCTTCTTCTGGGCTCTGGGGCTGCAGGCTGGGGCTTTGTTCCTGGGGCTCAGGACCCTTCCCCCTCTGCTAAACTCACTTCCCACCACGCGAGTCTCTCCCTGCTGCCGTTCGCTCCGAGAAGCTGGGCAGCCCTCTCCGCGTTTCCACTTTTCCTACCAGTCTCGGTGTGGCTTCTTCAGCGTTCCCTGGTTGAAGAGTCCTTTTAGTTTAGTCCAAAGTTGGTTTTTCCAGCTGATAGTTCATAAAATTAGTTTGTAATCCACATTGGTTCTGGGAGGTAGATGCTGGTACGTCCGCCTACTCCAGCGCCATCTTGTCTCCCCTTGGATACATTCTTAAGAATGAAATTGCTGCATTGATGGACATGTATATTTTCAGCTGCATTAGTACGACCAGTTTTCAAAAGGGATGGTATTAATTTAGACTCCCTTTGTTTGTATGTAAGAGTTCTGTTCTTTTTATTCTTTTTTAATGATGTATTACTTAATTTCTAAGTTACGGTGGTTTTATAGTGATTTGATTATTATTGATTTCGTTCTTTATAGTTAGAGAAAATATTCTATCTGATTAAAATTCTTTGACATTTGTTGCAGTTTGCTTTATGGACCCACATGTGGCAAACTATGGTAACCACTCAATGTTTACTTGAAAAAGAATGCACATTTTGCAGTTGTTGGTGCTTTGTTGTATATTAGGTCCATTAGGTGAAGAGTATTATAAGTGTTTGAATCTTTTATAACCTTAATGATTTTTTTGTCTGATTATTTTTCCATTGTTGAGGTAGGTATTTAAAATCTCTTACTGTGATATTTCTACTTCTTTTTATAATGTGGCAATTTTTGCAGTATATATTTTTGAAGTATATAGTATTATATGCATATAAATTTAGAGTTGTGGAGAAATATGAAAGACTGTCTCTTTTAATGTCCAGTCGTTCTTCTCCCCTTGAATTCTACTTTGTCTGATAGTAATTTATATGTGCTAGGTTTTTTGGATTAATGTTTGTATGGAATATCTATTTTCATGCTTTAACTTTCAACCTTTCTTTGTCCTTTTGTGCATCTTTATAAATGTGTCTTGTAAGCAGCATTTATTTTGGATTTTTAAAATCCTGTCTGTTAGTGCTTTCTCTTTTTTTGGTGAGAGGAGAGGAGATAGTGAGGCAGATTCCTGCATGCATCCCAACTGGGATTGTCCCAACAACCCCATCTGGGGCCAATGTTTGAGTACTGAGCTATTTTTAGCACCCAAGGCTGTCATGTTCCTATGCAGCTATCCTCCATAGTGTGGGACTACATTTGAATGAATCAAGCCACTGGCTGCAGGAGAGGAAGAGGGAGAGAATGGGGACAGGGAGGAGGAAAGAAGCAGATGTTCACTTCTGCTGTGTGTTCTGACTAGGAATCAAACTTGGGATGTTCATATGCCAGACCAACACTCTATTCACTGAGCCACCAGCCACGGAATGTTTTTTATTTTAAAGTGTTTTACATTTGTGTATGTGGTTTTGTTGTTTATTTTTAATTTAATATTAAAGTGAAATTGACATTTAGTGAGATGTATCTTAATTGTATGAGTTTTTACAAATGTAAACACCCATGTAAGCAACACTTTAATCAAAATATAAAACATTTGCATCATCCCAGAAAATTCCATTGGCACTTTATAGGCAGTCTCTACCCCAATAGAAAAACCTTTTTCTGGGTTAGTGCCATAGATTTGATTAATTATGTACTTCATATAAATGAATTATATTGCCTATAAACTTGACTTTGCATTACAAGATATATGTGATACATGTTTAACACGTATCAGTAGCATACTCATTTTTATTGTTTTGTAGAATTACATTGTATGACTATTTTCTGTTGACATAAAATTGTTTCTAGTTTTGTATATTATGAACAAAGCTGTTATAAGCATTTATATATACATATATTTCTGTTTCTTTAGGGAGAAATACAGGGTGAAACTTCTGGGTCATAAGATAGATATATATTTAACTTTATAAGCAATGGTTAAAAAGTAAAAGCCATTGAACTGTTATGTACCTCTATCAGGCCATTTATATTTACTGATATATTTGACATTTAATTTTTCATCCTCTTCTTTGTTTCTATTTGCTCTTCCTTTTCTATGTCTCTTTTTCATATGAATATTTGATTTGGATTTACCCACACATTTTAGATTTCATTTATTCTTTTTTTGCATTTCTGTACTTTCTTTCATCTGTTACAGTTTTCTTTTTGCTTAAAAAATATTCTCAATATTTCTTTTATGTAGCGCTATTAACAATTTGTTATAGCTTTAGTTTTCCTAGAAATATCTTTTAGAAGAATATTTTCACTTAGTGTAGATTTCTAGGTTTTCTCCTTTAACTTAAAAGATGTAATTTTATTGTTTTCTGAGTTCATTGATTTCTATTGAAAAATCTGCCATGGAGATTATTTTGCTTCTTGAAAGTAAAAGCTTATAACTTTTCTGCAGCTGCTTTGAAGGTTATCTCTTTATTTTATTTCAACGCATTTTAGTGATTTGCTTATATGTATTTTTCTTTATCATATTTGAGATTCATATTGATTTTTGAAATGTGGTTTGCCTTTTATTAGTTTTGAAGACTTCTTGGTTATTATATCTTTAAACATTGACTCTTTTGCTCCATGTTGAGAGAAGAAAAACCAGAAGAATGTAGGAGAGGGGGCCTGCACTATCTGTGATCTTATGCTCAAGCCAATGACCTCAGGGTTTCAGACTGAGGGAGGAAGGGATGACTGAGAAAGCTTGAAAAGTATAGCAAACCACAGCTGCAGCCCCTTTATCAGTTCCTTGAAATAAACTTGCAACACCAGCAAGGAAAATGGAATATGTTAATAGTCAAGGACAGACAGTCTAAACTTTCCCTTTTCCTCCCTCCCCTCCCAGAGACACAAAAGTCATGTAGGTCTGCAGACAA
Source organism: Saccopteryx leptura (assembly GCF_036850995.1). Classification (NCBI taxonomy): domain Eukaryota; kingdom Metazoa; phylum Chordata; class Mammalia; order Chiroptera; family Emballonuridae; genus Saccopteryx; species Saccopteryx leptura. The sequence continues at coordinate 58,648,424 of NC_089506.1, forward strand.
AGAAGTCAAAGAACTAAGGCACCTGTCATATGAAAACTAAAACTGTAAAGGTATATAAGATTCAGAAAAACTAACTTTAGGGAGCTCATGCTTTGATGCTACTATCCTCCTGTGCTCTGCCGGCTACTAATAAATTCTTTTCCTCCATCAAGTTGTATGGACATCTATTATCCTCCATTTGTGGGCAATTGCCTGCTGCAATGTTTTCCCTTTTGGGTCTCTAGTCAGATTATGTTAAATTTTGACATCTTATTTGTATTCACTTATTCTTTTTTCTCTATTTTCTAGCGTGGCTCTCTAAAGTTTAATCTAAACATTTTTTCCTTGGACGTTATTTTCCATGTCATTTTTCTTTCTTCAGTTGTGTCTAATCTATTATGATGCTTATCTACTGCATTCTTAATTTTAGTTTATCATTATTTTCAGTGCTAGAGATCTCATTTGATTCTTTCTTGGAATAAATTTCAGTTTTCTTTTTGTCTTAGTCACTTCAGCCTGCTATAACAAAATACTGTAGACTGTGTGGCTAATAAAGAGTAGTGACAGTTTTTGGGGCTGGGAAAGCCAAGATCAATATTTGGAAAGATTTGGTGTCTGGTGAGGGCTGTTTACTGTTTCATAGATAGTTATCTTCTCCTTGTGTCGTCATGTGGCAGAAGGAGCAAAGTTGCTCTCTGGCGTCTTTCTTATAAGGGCACTTATATAAGCTCTCATGACCTAATCACTTCCCAAAGACTCCACCTCCCAATACTGTCATAGTGGGTATTAGGTTTCAACATATGAATTTTGGGAAAACACAAACATTTAGTCTACTAATAACACTCTTCATTTTGTTTAATCATTTTCTGAGTTGTTGTAGTCTGTGCCTCATAATTTCATGATCTGTCTTGTATTTGCATCTGTCATTTATTTTTTCTCTAGGTCTGATCTCAGGTTGTTGGGTTTTCTGTTTTATTTTCTGTGCTGACTTTCTTTCCAGGAGTTTATACCTCAGGTTCTAGACTCCAATTATTGTTCCTTGGTCTTATGAGACTGTGGAAAACTCTATTCAGCTTTTCTGCCTCTTCACATCCACATTCCCCTAAACTTTTCAGCCTTACTTATCTGTGTTCCTTAGGAAAAGTAGATAGTTCAAGGAAAAAGTAGCAGAATATGTGAGTTTTTCTTCCATTTGGGATCTTGACTTCTTAAGTCTGGCTGCCCTGATAGCTCTCCAAGGCCTTCAAACAGAATCTTAAAGAGTATTTTTTTTAAAGTTTGTTGAGTTGTACTTGAAAGAGAGACCAGTATTACTAATCTACCACAGCAAGAGATATCTACCCTGAGTTCCTATGGTAAAGCCAAATGACTGAATAGCCATAGATTCCTTGGGGTTGTGTAATAATTCAAAGTCCCATGAGATTGTTAGCTTCACAGTAGAAACAACCTACCATCAGGAAAAATCTGGTCAGCTATTCTTCCAACTGAGCCATAAACAAAGCTCAAAGTAAATCAAAGAATTCTGTCTTTGACCATTCCCACCTACCTAAGAAGAGCAGATGTTTGATAAAATTTAACCTAAGGAGCAGCTCTGGTCTATGCATAGAAATTTCAAACCTCCGAATTTTTACATTTTTGGGGTGGATTTTTTGTAGAAATATTAAAAAAAGATGAAACAATTTCCTCATACTTACAGAGCAAAATGAAGATTGGCGTAATTATTCCATCACCTTGAGCAATGTTTATGCTATTAGTTGAAATATCTTAATAATCAAACCTTTTTCCACCTTCCCCAAATACACACGTACCCCAAAGCCCTTCAAATTTGCACATATAAATTTAAATATAGAATAAATCAAGAGAAATACCACAAACTTCTGTCTCAACTTTAATTAGTCTAAAATACTGCAAGAACCACTTTTTATTTTCTGTGTTTTCAAGGTTATTTTTAAAGAAAAAGGAAAACGTGAAAATGTGCAACTAAAACACTAAATGTACATTTAACAAAAATAGTTGATTAATAACTATAAAAGGCAGACTGATAGAAAGTAAATTTATAAGGAAAAATATAATTTGTTCATCTCATTTCAGTTTGGATATAATCTCTTACTATATTAAATTAATATATTTTAATTTCTGAACTTTTAATTTTGTTAGATTTTTAAGATTAGCCTCAAAATTTTTAGAAAGGTAAAACACAGTGAAAAGAAAATTCAAACTACTGTGAATCTTTTAACCATCAATTATACTTTTTAAACAAGTACTTACCAATATTTTAGTATTCACTATTTATATAGCAACTATATTATAATTAATTTCTGCTGAAGTAATTTGATTCTTTCCTTTTTTAAAAAGTTATATCCTATTTTAACTGTGGCTTGGAATTTTACTTTTAACACAATCTTGTAATAAATTTTAAAAAAGATCCTTTAGTAAAGTCAACTCTTACTTTCCATTCATTTTTTTCTAATTTGAAATATCTATTTTAAAAAAGTGAAGCAATTATTTCAGAGCAGGTGTACATTATTAGTAATTCTGACACCCTATTCAAGCAAAATGAATTGCATTTGTGATAATAGATTTTGAAAACACAATTAGATCCTTTGATATTAATAAATGCATATTTACCTAAGTTAACATTTGATAACTATGAATCTTTATGGGTTGGTTGTCAGGAAAGCTACTCCATAGAAGAGGCACCTGTCTTCCTATGGTTCTGAGATGCAGTCCCCAATATTCAATATGCTCTTAAAATTTGAAGTTATATGAACTCATGCTTTAATCAGAAATTTAAATGTAGTCTGACAATTTTTCATGTTCTCATTCTCTTGATTCACTTGCCTTTGGTAGTTGTCTAAAGCCAGAAACCTGCAGGTTATTTTGCTCAGAACTATTCAAACCAGCCTGTCAAAAACATTTTTCTACACTTTTTAAAAACTATTTCTCAGATGTATAGGAATCCTTATTTGTGAAAAATCTGCATGAATCTAAAATTAAACACAACAACAGCAATTTGTGCCAAAAAAAATTTGTAAAGAAGGAAACCATGGCAACAGAATCATTTATTTTTAACCGCACCAATCCTTATCTCTCTACCTTCATCCCAAACTAAGCACACTTAAGCCATAGCTTTTTCGATGATGTCTTATTTCCATTGTATTTCTACAAGAGTTAACAATAGCAGAAATTGTCATATTTATATTACTAAGTACTGTGCAAACCATACATTTCTTTGTATTTACTCGATCATATTATCCTGCAAATGGCTCACGAGGAACTGATCATTAAGGTGGTCATCAAGGGGAAGCTCAGGTACTACATCCTGAAGGGTCAACGCTACTGTTAATGTCAATGAAACACTCCCTAATGGGAAGGCTGGGGTCCTGATTTAATTATTCTATTTCCACATCTTATGATAAGAGAGCTGGCAACTCAGGGCAAAAGCAGATGTAATTGTGGCATATTCCAACATAGCTTTTTTTTGGCACAGACACTTTGTGCACAGTATCTAGAAAGCCCAGACACTTTGTGCACAGTATCTAGAAAGCTCTGTTTTTGCTATTGTTTCCAGGGAAACTTACACTTTCAATGTAGATGCTTTCTTTAAGAAAAGGATTATACACTTTAGGCACAGATTATTTTGTTTGTTTGTTTGTTTGTTTTTGTATTTTTCTGAAGTTGGAAATGGGGAGGCAGTCAGACAGACTCTTGCATGCGCCCAACCGGGATCCGGCCAGCATGCCCACCAGGGGGTGATGCTCTGACGCAATCAGAGCCATTCTAGTGCCTGAGGCAAAGGCCACAGAGCCATCCTCAGCACCTGGGCAATCTTTGCTCCATGGAGCCTTGGCTGGGGGAGGGGAAGAGGGAGACGGAGAGGAAGGAGAGGGGGAGGGGTGGAGAAGCAGATAGGCGCTTCTCCTGTGTGCCCTGGCCGGGAATCGAACCCGGGACTCCTGCATGCCAGACCGATGCTGGCACAGATTATTTTGTTAAAATGTCTTAAAAGTGCTTATCAGAAATTTTTACATAATTGATAACACTGAAAAACATAAGCATATTTTCCTACAAATAAGTTCAAAAACAACTCACTTTTTCTTTTTGTGACAGAGACAAAGAAAGAGACAGAGAGTGGGACAGATAGAGACAGACAGGCAGGAAGGGAGATAAATGAGAAGCATTACTTCTTCATTCAGCACCTTAGTTGTTCATTGATTGCTTTTTCATATATGCCTTGACTGGGGGCTATAGCAGAGCGAGTGATCCCTTGCTCAAGCCAGCGACCTTAGGCTTAACATAGTGATCTTGGGCTTCAAGCCAGTGACCTTTGGGCTCAAGCCAGCGACCATGAGGTCATGTTTATGATCCCATGTTCAAGCCAGTGACCCCACGTTTAAGCCAGCAACCCCATGCTCAAGCTGGTAAGCCTGTGGTCAAGGTGGATGAGCCCACATTCAAGCTGGCGACCTCATGGTTTCCAACCTGGGCCACTACTTGGTCAAGCAAAAACAATCCACTCTTTTTTTTTTTTTTTTTTTTTTTTTTTAAATTTATTTTTATTTTTATTTATTTATCCATTTTAGAGAACAGAGAGAGAGAGAGAGAGAGAGAGAGAAAGAAGCAGGGAGGAGCAGGAAGCATCAACTCCCGTATGTGCCTTGACCGGGCATGCCCAGGGTTTTGAACTGGCGACCTCAGCATTCCAGGTCTATGCTTGATCCACTGCGCCACCACAGGTCAGGCAAAAAAAACAATCCACTCTTAAGACTGGTTGATATATACCTGAAAATCTAATAGCCTCTTTTAATAAATATTAAGTGATTGAATATTGTATTTGAAATATGCCTTTCCTAATTCTTTGTTCTATTTTGATTTCCATTAGCTCAGTTACATGAACAACAGGGTGTCCAAAGATAAGACTTCATTCCTCATTGATTCAGTTGAGCTATTCATTCCAGAAGAGCCCTTAGAGAAATGAAAACTTTAGCTTTGAAGATCAAAGACTTGGGTAATAGAAATAGGCACAAAAATATATCTGAAGGCATGAAAGGCATTAACCCAATATGTCAATTGAAGCACATAGAAAATTGATCTTACATTTTCTGAAATAAATGAAAATTTTGATTTTTTTAAAAGGACTCTGGCCCATTTATCTGTGAACCATGCTTAGAATTAAATAAGAGACTGCAGGAAAGGCTCTGTCTTAGACTGATTGCATCAAGAGGAGATCAGATGCATTGGCTCCTTATTGGTTCATTTTCTTTTCTTATTTAGCACATTTGTTTCTGCAGTCTATTTCCTAGAATTCTCCTCCACTCCCTCAGGTTGGTCTGCAAGTCAATTTACCTGACATTGTTTCACTGAAGCCAAAGGTTACCACTGTTAAAGAGAAAAATCACAGGTCCAAAATGGAGTCACCTTAGCTAAAGTTTATGACAACTGAACCTAGACTAAATACCTGACCTAATTGCAGGTTCAGCCCCTCCAGGAATGTGACCTTAAATCAATAGGTCTGGAATTTCCTGATCAACATTAGTCAGATAATCTTCCTGATAAGACCCTTGATGCCTTTCCCTGCAAAAAAAGATGCCCTTGCCTAAAACAATCCTTTCTTTTGCTGATAACTTCCTTGTCTGACTGACCTGTTTCTGCCTGTAAAAATCTTTCATTGTGCACAAATTTTCTGGACACGTTTTTATTTATTAGATGAGATGCTTACCAATTCATGAATTGTTCAGTAAAGCCAATTAGATCTTTAAATTTACTCATTTTTGTTCTTTAATACCAGGTATATTTGCATAAAAGCTTTGGCAAATTCTCACTTAGCCACTTAAAGAAAAGAACAAATATTTACCAATGGCATTAAGTGCCTAGGTTTCTCTGAAGTAAAGGTAAATAAACAAAAAAACACATTATTTTAGAATTATTTCTCTCAAATCAGATAAAGCCAAAGGTACACTGTTTTCCAGCTTCAGTACAGAGAAACAAAACCTTTCTCTCTTTGGAGGAATAATGAGGTGAAAAGCGGGAAGGGTATGCAGTTTCACTCCTCCACAGTTGCAGTTACTGCATTTTCTGTGATCACTTCCTTATTTCCACCCTATGCCACTTTGGGTAGGTGCTCTGAGGAGGTATTCAAAAATATTAATGAATGTGTCCCTCCAAAGTCTGAGTCACTGCCCATGATAAATAGTTAAGGGTAGAAGCTGCGCCTCAGAAGCACGAAGACATGAGGGAATTCAGGTGGAAATACGCTTTTGGCCATGTCTCATCATCCTAGGGGACACACAAGAAGAAAGGTGCTTATTCAGCAAGAAAAAAAAAAAGTAAGAGTGCAAAAGTAAAGAAAAATGAAAGATTTTTTCCCCGTAAATCTTGTGTAATAGTGCTAAATGCCCAGCCTCAAAACAAAACAATTTTGGCACTATAATAAACAGATAAGAAAAAAATAAAAGATGATACTTTCTGAACCCATGGTCAGCTTTGCTATCATTAAGCCTTATCAATTTGGTTGACTTTGCATTGAAAGATTTGCTAAGGAGTCTAACAATATTTCTTTGCGACACCTTAGTTGTTCATTGATTGCTTTCTCATATGTGCCTTGACCAAGGGGCTACAAGCAGACCAAGTAACCCCTTGCTTGAGCCAGCGACCTTGGGTCTAAGCTGGTGAGCTTTGCTCAAACCAGATGAGCCCGCACTCAAGCTGGCGACCTCGGGGTCTCGAACCTGGTCCTCCGCAACCCAGTCCGACGCTCTATCCATTGCGTCACCACCTGGTCAGGCATAATATTTCTTATTTGGATACGACATTAAAAATTTATTAAACATATTAATGAGGTAAGTAAGTGGCAGGAAAGATTTTGAAATGTTTGAACAAATTGCTAATAGGCATGTGAGGTGCACCAATTCTTGGGTGGATGTAAGTATCATATTAAATCTTTTCCATTGTCAGCAAACAGTGTAATGAAAAGAACATTGAACTCAGCATAAGGAAAACTTAAGACTTGAGATTCAACATTTTGTTTATAGGCAATCTATTCCAAAGTGGATGTTTTAAAGTGTCTGATGTATAATAGGATAACAACAAAGTATGTGAGGCAATCAGGGCAAAGGGAAAAGCCAGGTAGAAAACAACTGAGGTTAAGCCAGAAGTGTGAGTGTCCTGAGGTGCTGCACCCCTGGTCAGGAGAGAGCCATCTCTTTGCTCTCCAGTTTCTGGTCACTCTCCTAAATGGTTCCATGATTCCCATTATCCATGAGCTCAATCAATAGTAGTTAGTCAGAAGAAGCATAATTATTCCCAGTACTAGACTTGAGAGAAATTTCCCCCTCCCTTGAGTCCTCATAAAAAAGTCAGTGAGTCATCTGGTGAAGCTCCAGGAGCATCCTCCCTTTGGGCTGGGGGCGTTTCAGGAGGAGCTGCCTTCTCTCAGGCCCCTCGGGCCTCCTCCCATCCACTCTGCCACTCTGTAAACAAGTCACGTAACCTCTCGTGACCAACATGCTTCACCTGGAAAATGGGGGCCTGGGTGACCTTCTGGACTCCATCCAGCAAAATCTCTGTTTCATGGAGTCTGATCATTATAGCAGGTCCTTAAAAAGCTCCTCTTGCTAATATTTTTCATCTTAGAAAGGGAAAATATTATTGAAGTAAGACTGGCTGCTTGTGTTTGTGTGTATGTATTCTAACATTTTATTCACTGATCAACTGTATCAGACAGAATCCAGGAAAAAAACCAGAATCTAGTAATTTGAAAAAGGAATTTAATATAAGAATTATTAAATGGTAGCAGATGAGTGGCTAAAAAGGGGATAAAAGAGAACTCCAAGGTTACCCTAGGCCTGAGAGACAGTACTCAATATAGGAGTGCATTAAGAAGGGGGCCTTGTCTCTAACGCTGAGATTAAGACTTCACAGGAGAGGTGTGGCTGGGCCCACTGGGTGGCAGAGAAGTTCACTAGATCACTGCAGGTCAAATCTGGTCACAGCCAGCGGGCAGGGGAAACCGGGGTAAGGATTGTCATTCAGATCACCTTCCACTAAGGTCCCAGCAAAACTTACTGGAGGGTGTGTATCACTAGACCTCCTGTGCATATGCTTTCAGGAACTACACCCTAGGAACCAGATGAGAGGAAGCAACCAAGTCAAGTAAAGTCTCTTTCTGGCACTGTTGCTTCTTTTACTGACAAAGCTTAGCATGGTTTCAGATGGCAACGGAGAAATCCTCAAGGGTTCCAACTCTAGTATATCAAGCAGGACAATGAATTATGAATTCAAAGCTCAGAGGAAATAAATTTATCATTGGCATACCTTCTTTTTCTTAAGTTATTAAATTCCCAAACAGGCAGTGTCCATTTACAAAATGCTCATTATCCATGTTATGCATTTCCCAGTATTCAGAGTTGGGACAAGAGCCAGGAGCAAGGAAAGGACTGTGTGTCTGGGACCTAGGGATTGTTGAGAGGGATCGCTGAGGGCAGTGAATTCTCTCGCTGTGTGCCTGGATTTCACTTGTACTGTCACTCTTCTGGGTCCCCAGCCTGCCCATGCAGACTTGGACTTCCCAGCCTCATTCATTTTGTGACCCAATCCTTATAATAAATTTCTTTCTATGTATATTACACGCCCTATAGGCTCTGTTTGTCTGAAGCACTCTGACTAATACAGATTTTGGTAAGTGGAAAAACATCATGAGGATACTTCCGAAGAATTTTAATCTATGTCTCACTGGTTCTCATTTGGGTGTAGTTTGGGGATATTTGATAACATCTGGAGACATATTTGGTTGTCACCACTTGGGAAGGGTGATTCTTGCATCTAGAAGGTAGAGAGCAGGTTAAACCTTTTGAAATGAAAAAGGCAGTTCCCAACAACTAAGAAATATCCCATATATATTTTCAGTAATAATTAGGTTGAGAAAATGTGCTTTATTTGAATGGATAGCCAGAAAAATGTTTTAAGCAGGACTGGGGTGAATAGTTGAGGTGAGGTGGTAGAAGAGGAAAACAGTGAGTGCTCTTTGCATTTCAAAAACATCTTGCTCTAGAGGAAGTCTATAGTCAATACACATTACAATCAAAGGGGTCTTAAAAAATAGTGCTGTCAATATTAACCTTGTAAAACATTAGTAATTTTTTAATCTTTTACAACGTTATTTTATTTTTTAAAATTTATTTAAAAACATTTTTTTTTAATTTATTGATTTTAGTGAGATAGGCAGGGAGAGAGAAAGAGAGAGAGACACAGACGCACAATAACATCAATCTGTTCCTGTATGTGTCCTGACAGGGGATCAAACCAGCAACCTCTGTACTTTGGGATGATGCCCTTAACCAACAGAGCCATCTGGCCAGACCTATAGTGTTATTATTTTTAAATCGTAACTATAAAAATCCTGGACAGCATCCTGCAGGAAGAAGGAGAAAGTGAACAGCAGCATTATTCAAATGACTTAACATAATAAAAAATATTAAAACATGGATAATGTTCATTTTTTTCATTTTAGCTTATTCAAATGATGTGTTACAGATTCCTGTGAAATTAAGGACTCAATTTATTTTCTATTGACTTAACTTTCCAACCTAAAAACATTTTCAGCTAAGAATGCAACAAACTCCTCTAAATTTCCATATGGTTAAGTATTATTGAAGGCTAGCTCCATAGTAAGTCATAAACATTCCAGTAGAAAGGTAATGAAAAGTGAACTCTGAGAGTTTTAATTTGAAGTCAGAATCCCTCCGGTAAGATCTGAGGGGAAGGGATCCTGACTGCTGTAGGCAGTTTTTGGTATTTCATTGATTGATGTAAAACTTAGAAAAAAGATCTTCATACAGCACAGTCTGTCACGTAGTAAGTCATAGGACATTTAGATAGCAGAGTCTTCACTCTAAAGTTTGCAGCCCTTTCAATTTACCCTCCCTCTAACTCAAAAAGGATAATTAATATTTTAACAGTTGGGCACTTTTTTATTTAATACTTTCTGTCTAGAGGTCATAAAATGGTAGGTTACAGATACACTTCTACAAAAAGATTTGTATGAAGATTTTAAAAAGAGATTTGTTCCCAACTCTCTTTAAAATGGATTTCAAATATTGAAAAATTTTTTGTTGGAAAAGTTTGAAACAGACTTGTTTGAGTTATCAAATCCTTAATTTTCCTAATAAATCCTGATTGAATTAGGCAGATGGGTTGACCTACAACTAACTTTATCAATGTACCAGCGTTCACTGTATTTTCAAAGTAGCAAGCACTCCTTTTGATCCTTAAAGAAACTATCAGAAAAAAAAAGTGGATTTTGAATAAATGCTACAAAGCCACAGGAAATACCTACAAGTAAAGGCTGTCCCTTAAATAAATATTTAAATACTTCTATCTTTCTGCAAACAGAAAAAATAAGAATCCCCATGCTGTCTGGGAAATAAACAGCCATAAAAATTTTTCTTAAGTATTCAAATCCTAGAGTATTATAATTCGAAAGATTCCACTTGTTCTCATCTTGGTGAAAAACTATACATCTCTCTTTGCTATGTTAAGCTCACTACCTAGTTTTATTAATCACTGTCTTCAAGCTTTTTCTCCTCTATTATCTGCTTAAAACAAGTGAGCAAGCACACAATCCAGAGCAGCAATTTTCAACCACTGTGCCATGGCACACTGGTGTGCTGCAAGAATTTTTAAAACATACAACACCTGACTAAATAGTCAGGGGCACTGACCTCTTTTCCCTTAGATTGTCAAATAAAAAATAACAACAACCAACACAACAATAACCACCTAGTGTGTATGAATCAAAATTATACATTTTTTTTGTTAGATTGTTGTTGGTCAAATAAGTTTTTAAATATGATACATGTTTGCTTGCTTATAGTTTGCATTGGGTGTGGGGACAGGCTGTAAGCAGACAGGATCATTATAGTCTAAGGCAGGGGTCCCCAAACTTTTTACATAGGGGGCCAGTTCTCTGTCCCTCAGACTGTTGGAGGGCCGGAGTATAAAAAAACTATGAACAAATCCCTATGCACACTGCACATATCTTATTTTTAAGTAATAAAACAAAACGGGAACAAATACAATATTTAAAATAAAGAACAAGTAAATTTAAATCAACAAACTGACCAGTATTTCAATGGGAACTATGCTCCTCTCACTGACCACCAGTGAAACAGGTGCCCCTTCCAGAAGTGTGGTGGGGGCCGGATAAATGGCCTCAGGGGGCCGCATGTGGCCCGTGGGCCGTAGTTTGGGGACCCCTGGTCTAAGGCTTAGGTTTAAGAATAAGCTTTTCCCTACATACACCCTTGACTGATTGCATGACGTGGTCGTGCACTCTCATGAGAAATCCCATTATACCTCAGATAATTGTCTTTGTATCAGAGACTTCCTCGTTTGTATATTGGATAAAAGGTTTTCATTTCTACACTATAAAGTGGGGCAGACTGGGAGTTTGCTCTCTCGGTTCCTGAGATTAGTATTAGAGAGGAGAGCAGAGAAAGGCCACGTGGAGGAGAGGAGATGCAGCCAGGATGGTGGAGTGCTGAAGGAGAAGCCAGTTTGTACAGAGTTTGTGAAGAGAGAAGGAGATGGGGAACAGAGGTAAATAAGGCTAGTAAGGTAGAAACCTCTGATTCTAGGAAACTCGGATAAGTCAGTAGCTTTGGGATCCCTGAATGAAAAGGGAAGTGTTTTCCCACTGTGTGTATTTCTTGCCTGCCCGGTGCAAGCTAGGATTAAAGCTAATGGCCCACCAGTTCTTGGCTCCATTGTTTCATTACCTCTGTCCAAATCAAATGTGAACCTGCATGGGCCAGGCGGCTGTGATGGTGGCCGTGGCTACTGGCTTTACAATTGTCAAAAATGATATTTATTGGTGTGCCACAGAATTTTAGTAATTAGTTTATGCATACCATGAGATGAAAAAGGTGGAAAATCGCTTGTCTCGAACATTAGAAAGGAAAGCTTGTGACAACTCAAGTCATTTGATTGTTACCAATCAGCAGTGTGTATTAGATATCACAAAGGCTAAGAAATATTTGGAAATTAGAATTGTATATTAAGTAATTGAATATTCAATCCAGAAGACTCATATAAATTTTTAAAACTGTGAACTGTCTGGCTTCCTCCTCTGTCCTTGAGTTGGCGCCAATACTACATTTTACTCCCAATGTTTACACATAATCACCTTTCACTCACAATCCTGATAAGAGAAATTGCATTTCTTTGGAGACAGAAGCAATCTAGATAAAAGGAAGTGTTGATGAATACACAGTTGCAAGGGTGATGTCTGCCGTTTTTAATGACTGGCCTGCAAAGAACCAGAGGCACAATTTATAAAAGCACTGACCTTCTTACCTCTTGCAACATCACGCTGTAAATCAAAGAAAACAAAGATTTTCAAAGAGCCAACATGTGGCCAAGTGTTCATGCTGTAGTTCTTAAAATCAATCTGCTCCACTGGAAGACCCTTTGGATGTTACAGTGTTTTCCTTTATGATTTGTGTTTTTGTTTTTGTTTTGATACTTCTCTTTTGCCAGATTGTTGGTTGACACACTATTTTCTAACATTTATATGACTTCTGCTCATGTATTCCAGAGAGGGAAAGACCTTTGGTTATAGGTAGTAAAACTCAAGCCAAACAGTCAGGATTGTAATTTGCCAAAGGTCAAAGGTCATGACAAGTGAATGACTCCAGAGGCCTTGAGGTCAAAGGTGCAGGTGGAATCTCATAACCTCCATTAGGCTTTTTATATCACAAAGGAGAGCAGTGCTTTTTTTAACTTCTGTGAAGGAATTTGTATGGCATGCTTACATTTTTCTTTGAAAAATTATTTCAGAATGATTCTGCCCATGATTATTTTTTTCCCTTGAAACCAAGTGGCATGAAATAGGCTTTTATATAAATTGAATGTCTCTTTAGCCTTTTCTTAGCATTCTATATTGGCAACCAAGAGGAGGAAGAACTGAGATTAATATGTGTTTTTTAAATGGAAAATAAGCACATTTTTAGAAGATTAAAACCCAAACCAAAGAAATGCATTTATCTTCTTTATTATTTTCTTTTTCCATCCCACGTGTACTTATTGAATTGTTCTACTTGAAAAAATAACTAAGAGCAATAGTGATCTTTTGTGCTTTCTATTTGGGTTATATCTTTATGCTATATTCTTAATGCAGGTACAAAATAGATTTTGTAACAGAAAACAATCTGGTGTTATCATTTTTTGGTTTTGTTTTGTGTTTTTGCTAATTTAAAAAAATTAAAACTTCAGTGATGCCCAGGCCACTGTTTAGGTCAGAAAATCTGTGGTAGATCCTATAATATATTAGTAGCTGCAGCTATATCTATGCCATGTGAACTGGAGGAAAAATGCAGAACCTTACTTTTCAACTCCATTGGTTTCTAACCTCTCATGAGCACTAATTCCTCATAGAGAAAGAAACAGTGATGCTATAGAATCCCATGGCCCATGAAGGGTAATTGGATAACATCTTTTGAAAGATTTACAAGGCTGCCAAGGATTTTTTCAGCTTTAAACCTGATTGATTCAGTGTGAAAAGATCTGAACAATTCTGACCTAAAAGTTTAAAGACAGACCTTTCCTCAGAAAGTATAATTTAAAGCTTGTAATAAAATTGTATGGGAAAACACCACATTGAAGAACACAGTCATAAATTGCAAAATTTAGCATTATGTTAAGGACATTTTTTTCTTCTTAAGGCTTCAGAAAGATTCCTAATTATTCACCAGATACTTTAATAATGAAGTATTTTTGTTTTACCTTTTTTTTTTCTCTCCTGGAGGAAGTCCTTAAAGAAGGACAGAACTATCGAACTACTTTGTCTCCTAAAACAAGATGTTTGGCTTCTTTGTTGTACATACACATAGAATTTATACAACTTTTTTTTTTGTTTTGGTAAAATAAAGCAGAGTAAAATTCCATTTATTTTTAACAGACAAAGAGTGGGCCAAACAGACTTTTTCCACATTTTAATTTTTTAAAGTGCTGATCCTCATCATATATTAATTCCCATTTTGACAAAATATATACATACATACACTCATAATTAATGCACTATTTTGTGAGTAGGTTTAAATGCTTTTGATGACTAAGACGAATTAATGATTAATCATTCTCCGGCTAATTACTCCAGGCCATTAATTATTTATCCAAGTCCATATGTCTTTCATCTACTTTAACCTCTCTTTTCTACTGTCCATTTTAGAAGAGGCAGATTTAAAAAACTAAAGCATAAACATTTCAAATAAACAAAATTAAGTAGAGTCCTTACATCTTCTTTTCTTTTTCTTTATAATTGGAGAAAAATTGAGACTATGGTATTTAGACAAAAGCCTATTTATCTTTAAACAGTACCTCCTTTGTAACACACTCACTAACTTTGTGTTTCCTTCTCAAATTTCAGTTTGAAGGATTTAGGGAAAAGTGCCATGTGCTCACTTACCTGTGATTTGGGTAATATGCCATTGGCCTTTTGATTTTTAGAATCATATGAATTAGTCTTAGATATTTAAAATGGAATCTTGATTTATGAATACTTTTGTCACTACATACATATTTACATGAGACCAGAAATTATTGCTTTTTATGTAGATTGGTGAGAACACTACCTTTCCAACAAATTGGAAACTTATTTTAAAAGACAAAACAAAAACAGAACTGTGGCATGAAGAAAAGAAGTTTCAATTAAGGAATATGTTGAGGAGGAGCTGTGTAAACTAGTTTGCACTGAGAAAAAGCATTCAGAAAGAAATGAGATACTGGCTTTCATATTTCTTTTCTGAAGCATTAGATAATAAATTAGCTCAGGCTTTCACCTCTTCTATACTCTAACTAGAGATGTCTAGGAGCTAATTCAACTGACCACCTTACAAGTCTTCCTATCTTGTGAATTAGAAAAGTTTCCCCCTTACTGAAGTCATCACAAGTTAAATAAATTACACTGTGTCAACTTTCACCTGTCCGTTAGCAATTTCTGCAGGATGTTATTTTTTTGGTCTATAGCAGTACTCTGAAATGGCATGGTCCCAGAAGCTTTTCCTCAGAAAGTTACAGCCAGTTAATCTGAAAATTAACTACTGGAAAAAACCCCCACTGTGAATTAAGAAGCATCTTAGGAAATGGCAGTAAGTATTTTTTGATATGTTCACATCACATCAAATATCTTCATACAAGTCATCTTCCAATAAAGGCTTGAAAAAGAGATAGCCTTTACAAGAGACTTGATTTTGAGCTCTAGTGTGCCACCTAGTGGAGAGAAGAAGAAAGAGAGTATGCAAAAGAGGACTGAATTTGAATCATCACTCAATGGATCAAGTCTATTGTCTGATTAATTTCCTTTAAATCACTTTATATATATAAACCATATATATAAAGTGATTTAAAGTTATATATGACCCTTATAACTTACCTAATGAGACACTTTTCAGGGCTTCTGATCACTTAAAAGATTAAAATTAAACCCTTATTTTTCTGATGCATGAGGCTTCCCACCATCTGATTCTGGCCAACCTGTGCAGCATGGCTTGCAACTACTCTTCTCCATAAATTTGTCAAAAAAGCCAGGTTGGTCACATTTCTCACCTTTGCTCATGTTACTTACTCAGCCAGAAAAGACTCTCTTATCCTTTTAGAATATCATATTTGGAAATACATTTTGGTTGATTAGATGTCTTCAATATTTGTGTCTCCCATAAAATTCCTTGATAAAAAAGTCCTCTTACCTCTTCCTCAACATCTCTAGGAGCAGTGAGTTTAACCCAGTCTGAGATGCCTTATATTTCAACCATTTCTGGTAGAAAGTATTTTCTCATATTAATCTCACTGCTCCAGCTCTAGAGCAGGGTGAGTGCTAGATGTAGGTGAGCGTTCAGCGCACAGACTGTGGAATGAGTTAAAACTCCAGCTTTGTCACTTTCTAGTTGTGTGACATTGCACATATAACAAGTTCCTTAGGTCTCAGTTTCTTCACCTGTAAAATAAGGATAAGAATAGTGCCCGTTATATCAATATTGTCAATCAGCTTACATGTGTAAAAGTGCTTACAACAGTACATGCTTTATAAATGTTTGATTTATTATGTTTATAGCTTTTAGAAACTTCAAGATATGGTTAATGGTTGTAGTAATAAGATCAGATCAGATGGAAAGAGTGTAGTGAAAATATATCTCAGTGTATATATTTGGAACATTTCACCTATAAGATGTTCCACTAGTTCCATTGGGACATTAGGTTGGGAGATGGTGCTATATGCAGCTATATGCTCTGTACAATTCTATACAGACGTATGTACATAAATATGGGATGATTAGCATCATCAAGGCACTCAATTCCTGGCATATAACAATCTACCTTACTTTGTCTAACTTGGCATTCCCTAAACTTGTTTGAGCTAAGAATCCTTTTTAGTGTAATATCTTAACACACATTAATGTTTCAACTCAAACTTTTAAAAACAAAATAAATAATGTGAATCAGGGAAAGGATACAGGTGAAATACAATATGGAATAGTATTAATTATGGGGATATCTAGAGGACACATATCCACCAAATTCATCTCAGCTTGCCTTGTGGAAAACACTGCATAAGAAAAAAAATCAGCAAGCTAAATATTGGCCATATTCAGCATATTTGTGATTCCTGTAGCATGAGAAGAGAGAACTAAATGAGTAACCTGGGGAAGAAACAATTTTTAGATATATAAAGAGAAGTTAACAATAGAGATTGTGAAGAAACAATAAGCAATACAGGACCAAGAAAGAGTAGCATCCTGGAAACAAAAAGTGTCAAAACATGGAGGTCTCTGGGACCTCTAGAAAGAGGGTGTTTTTATTATCCATTTCTGCTGTCACAAAATAGCACAAATGTTGTGGCTTAAAACAAAAGAAATTTAATATTTTAGAGTTCTATAGGTCTGACATTAGTCTCACTGAGCTAAAAATTATGGTGCTGGCATGGCGGCTCTCCTGCTGGAGGCTCTGGGTGATAATCTACTTCCTACCCTCTCCCAGCTTCTAGAAGCTGCCTGCAATCCATGGCTTCTAGTCCCTTCCTCCAGAGGAGATATGTGGTGTTCAGTCCTTTTTCACATCACATTGCATCGCATCACATCATTTTGACTTCTTTCTCTTCCTTCTTCTTCCACTTTAAAGGAAACTCCTAGTTATATGAGACTTAACCTGGATATTACAGATACTCTTCTCTATTTTAAGACCAGTCTATTAGCAACATTAATTCCATCTGCAACCATAATTCCCCTTTGTCACATAACAGAACATATTCATAATTTCTGAGGATTAGAACATGGACATCCTTGGGAAGAGAGCTATTATTCTATCTCTATAGCAGAGAGTAGGTAAGAATAATAGTGAAGGGAGCCTACTGTATTTATGAGATCCATGATTAGAGCTGCTTTACCCTCCCACCCCAAGTTATGTATCCCTATTACTTTATAATAATGGGAGGGAAAGTTGAGAAAAGGGAAGGAAATTAAAACCCGCTTAGCAAGAAATCATGTTCATATGCTTGGTGTGTGGCTCAACAGTGTCTGTGAAAATTAGAATATAGATTCTCCTTCATAGCCAAGACAAGATGGCTACAGAGTAGGCAAATGTACCTTAGAGGCAGAGGGGGCCTGGATGACAGTGGAGGTGGTTCACGTGGCTGCGCACGGGCCCACCAGTGGAGGCAGAGGACGCGACAGCTGCTGCAGAGGTCTGAGCTCCAGCACAATCACACCTGCGGCATTGCTCTGCCCCTGACAGTGGCTGAGGCCTAGACGACAGTGGAACCAGTCCAAACAGGTGCCGTAGGGTAGGCAGAAGTGGCGGAAGGCTACTGTGGAAGTCTGAGCTTGAACACAATCCTGCCTGTAGCATGAGCCTGCCCTTGCTGGCAGCTGGGGCCCAGGCGACCTCGGGGGTGGTCTGAGCAAGAGTGTGTGGGCCCAGCAGGAGCAGTGGAACATGGCAGCTGTGGAGGCAGGCTGGTACTAGCAGCACCAGAGCCCAAATGCCCGAGGTGGCAACAGCAGCAGTGGGGGGCCAGGAAACAGACCACACATCAAGAGCACAGAGGCCACACCTACTGGACTCCTGAGGCAACACCATTCTGAGTGCTGAAAAAGAAGAAAAAAAAACAAAATAAAATAAAATAAATAAAATGTCTGGATAACAAGACATCTGAGGCTAAGGGGCAAACCATATCCAATACCATACCTAATCACTGAATTACAGTACTGAGCCAACAAGTAGCCATCAATAAGAGGTAGCAGAAAGTGGATTTCAGGGGAACTTGAACTTTTATAGAAACTTCCCCCAGGCCAAGTGTAGATAAAAGCTAGCCTAGGTGTGCAGCTGATATTTACAATGGCACCTGGGCCCAAGAGAGGCAGCCACAAGATCTGGATCATCTGTTGCTCCAAAAAGGTTGATAAGAGCCAGTCATAGGCAGTGACCCCTACCGATCTGTGCCAGGTTCTGGACAGGGAGGTCCAGGGCAGGCATATCCAGCAGCCAGATATGGAGAATATCAGTTCAGGACCTAACAAACCTTGTTAGAGTGGTTGGTTAAGGAAGGGCTCCTCATACCTCTCCCAAGTGAGAGATAGAAAACACCGACACAAATAGCAAAAAGAATAGTGATAGCAGATAAGTAGTCCACAGCAGATTACAAACAACAGCTGATGCCAACCCAAGAAGACAACAACACAATTGAAAAATGAAGGCAGAAAATAACAACCCTAGACCCAGCTAGCTACATAAACAACACACGCAAAGGAAAAGTGTATACACAGACAAAATGGGAAGACAAAGAAATGCAATCCAAGTGAATCAACAAGAGAAATCCCCAGTAAAAGAACTGAGTGAGATGGAAATAACCAAATTACTGGATAAAGAGTTTAAAATAATTATTGTTAGGATGCTCAAAGATCTTAGAGCAACAATGGATGGACATATTGAACACCTAAATAAAGAGATAACAAGCATCAAAAAGGACATTGAAATCATAAAAAAGAATCAGACAGAAATGACAAACACAATATCAGAAATGAAGACTACACTAGAAGGAATTAAAAGCAGGCTGGATGAAGGAGAGGCTCAAATTAGCGACTTAGAGGACAAGATAAGCAAAAGCACGGAAGCAAAACAAGAAAAAGAAAAACGTTTCAAAAAGCCTGAGGAAACTCTAAGAGAGCTCTGTGACAACATGAAGAGAAACAATATATGCATAATAGGGGTTCCAGAAGAAGAGAAAGAACAAGAAATAGAGGACCTGATTGAAGAAATTATAGCTTAAAATTTTCCTAAATTGATGCAGAAAAGAGTCACACAGGTTCAAGAAGCAGAGAGAACCCCATTTAAAAAGAACCCAAAGAGACTCACACCAAGTCATATCATAATCAAAATATCAAACCTAAGAGATAAAGAAAGAATACTAAAAGCTGCAAGAGAAAAATAGTCAATCAATTACAAAGGAACCCACATAAGGATGACATCCAACTTTTCAACAGAAACACTTGAGGCCAGAAAGGAATGGCAAGAAATATTCAAAAGAATGCAGAAATAGAACCTACAACCAAGACTTCTTTATCCAGCAAGGCTATCATTTAAGATTGAAGGAGAAATAAAAAGCTTCCTAGACAAAACAACAACAACAACCCCCCCAAAAAAAAACCCCAAAAAACACACTTAAGGAATTCATCACAACCAAACCAATGCTAAAAGAAATGTTAAGGGGCCTGTGATAGACAGAGCAAAGTGGGGGGGGGGGATGTAGTAAAAGAGGAATGTAGATTTAAAGGAAAATAATAGCAATGAACAACTACATATCAGTAATAATAACATTAAATGTAAATGGATTAAATGCTCCAATCAAAAGACATAAGATAGCTGAATGAATAAGAAAACAGGACTTGTACATATGCTGTCTACAAGAGACCCACCTGAAAACAAAAGATACATATAAACTGAAAGTAAAAGGCTGGAAAAAAATATTTCATGGAAATGGAAATAAAAAAAAAAGCTGGGATAGCAATACTTATATCTGACAAAATAGACTTTAAAACAAAGGCTATAATTAGGGATAAAGAAGGTCACTACAAAATGATAAAGGGAACAATCCTACAGGAAGAGATAATTATTATAAATATCTATGCACCTAATATAGGAGCACCTAAATATATAAAGCAGACTTTGATGGACATAAAGGGTGAGATCAACAGCAATACTATAATAGTAGGGGATTTCAATACCCCACTGACATCAATGGATAGGTCCTCAAGAAAGAAAATTAACAAAGAAACAGCAGAATTAAGGGATACACTCAATAAACTGAATTTAATAAATATCTTCAGAATCTTTTATCCTAAAGCAGCAGAATATACATTCTTTTCAAGTGCTCACAGTACATTCTCTAGGATAGACCACATATTAGGGCATAAAACAAGTCTCAACAAATTTAAGATTAAAATCATATCAAGTATCTTCTCTGACCACAATGTAATGAAATTAGAAATTAACTACAATAGAAAAACTAAAAAACACTCAAACACTTAGAAACTAAACAGTATGTTACTAAATAATGAATGGGTCAACAATAAGATCAAGGAAGAAATAAAAAATTTTCTTGAAACAAATGAAATGAGCATACAACAACTCAAAATCTATGGGACATAGTAAAAGCAGTCTGGAGAGGGAAGTTCATAACATTACAGGCATACATTAAGAAGCTAGAAAAAGCTCAAATAAACAACTTAACTGTGCAACTAAAAGAACTAAAAAGAACAGCAAGTAAAGCCCAGAGGAAGTAGAAGGAAGGAAATAATAAAGATCAGAGTGGAAATAAATGACATAGAGACTAAAAAAAAAAAAAAAATGCAGAAGATCGATGAAACTAAGAGCTGGTTCTTTGAGCAGGTAAACAAGATTGATGAGCCCTTAGCCAGACTCACCAAGAAAAAAAGAGAGAGGATTCAAATAAATAAAATCAGAAATGAGAGTGTAGAATTAACACTTGACACAGTAGAAATACAAATGATTGTAAGAAAATGCTATGAAGAACTGTATGCCAAAAAATTAGACAACCTAGGTAAAACTGTTAAATTCCTTGAAAAATATAATCTTTCAAAAATTAATCTGGAAGAATCAGAAAATCTAAGCAGACTGATTACAACAAATGAGACAGAAACAGTTATCAAAAAACTCCCAACAAACAAAAGCTCTGGACCAGATGGCTTCACAGGCTAAATCTACCAAACATTCAAAGAACAACTAACTCCTATTCTTCTCAAACTATTTCAAAAAATTCAAGAGGAGGGAAAACTTCCAAGTTCTTTTTATGAGGTAAACATAATTCTGATTCCACAAACAGGCAAAGACAACACAAAGAAAGAAAACTATAGGCCAATATCCCTGATGAATTTAGATGCTAAAATTCTCAACAAAATATTAGCAAACCAGATACAGCAGTACATGAAAATAATCATACATCATGATCAAGTGGGATTTATTCTGGAGAGGCAAGGCTGGTACAAAATTCACAAATCAATCAATTTGATTCATCACAAAAAAGGAAGGAGAAAAACCACATGATAATATCAATAGATGCAGAAAAAGCAATTGATAAAAATCCATTACCCATTTATGATCAAAACTCTCAAAAAGTGGTAATACAGGGAGCATATCTCAACATGATAAAGGCCATCTATGAGAGACTCACAGCCAACATTATACTCAATGGGCAAAAATTAAAAGCAATCCCCTTAAGATCAGGAACAAGACAGTGGTGCCCCCTTTCACCACTCTTATTCAACACAGTTCTGGAATTCCTAACCACAGCAGTCAGACAAAAAGAAGAAATAAAAGGCATTCAAATTGGAAAAGAAGAAGTATAACTATCATTATTTGCTGGTGATATGATACTGTACATAGGAAACCATAAAGTTTCAGTCAAAAAACTACTGGACCTGATAAATGAATTCAGCAAGATGACAGAATATAAAATTAATACTCAGAAATCAGAGACATTTTTATACACCACCAATGATCTCTCTGAAAGAGAAATTAAGAAAACAATCCCCTTCACTATTGCAACAACAATGAAAAAAATAAAGTACATAGGAGTAAATTTAACCAAGGAGGTTAATGACTTGTACTCGGAAAATTATAAAACATTGATAAAAGAAATCAAGGAAGATACAAACAAGTGGAAGCATATACTGTGTTCATGGATAGGAAGAATAAACATCATTAAAATTTTTATATTACCCAAAGCAATTTATAAATTCAATTCAATTTTTATTAAAATACCAATGACATACTTCAAGATAAATAACAAATATTCCAAAAATTCATATGAAACCAAAAGAGAACACTAATAGCCTCAGCAGTCTTGAAAAAGAAGAATAAAGTGGATGGTATCACACTCTTGATATCGAGTTATACTATAAGGCCATTGTGCTCAAAACAGCTTGGTACTGGCATAAGAACAGGCATATAGATCAATGGAACAGAACAGAGAACCCAGAAATAAACCTACACCTTTATGGACAACTGATATTTGACAAAGGATGTAAGATCATACAATAGAATAAAGACAGTCTCTTTAACCAATGGTGTTGGGAAAATTGGACAGGTACCTGCAAAAAAATGAAACTAGACCACCAACTTACACTATTCACAAAAATAAACTCAAAATAGATAAAAGACTTAAATGTAAGTCATGAAACCATAAGCATCCTAGAGGAAAACATAGGCAATAAGCTCTCCAAAATCACTCGCAGCAATATGTTTGCTGATTTATCTCCACGGGCAAGGGAAATAAAGGACAGGATAAACAAATGGGACTATATCAAACTAAAAAGTTTTTGCACAGCTAAAGACAATATGAACAAAATAAAAATGCAACCACACAGTGGGAGAACATGTTTGACAATATGTCTGGTAAGGGGTTAATAGCCAACATTTATAGAGAACTTTTAAAACTCAACACTAGGAAGATAAACAGTCCAATAAAAAAAATGGGCAAAAGTAATGAATAGACACTTATCCAGGGATGACATACAGGTTACCAATAGGCATATAAAAAATGTTCAACATCACTAATCATTAGAGAAATGCAAATTAAAACCACAATGAGATATCACCTCACACCAGTCAGAATGGTGCTTATTAACAAAACAGCACATAATAAGTGCTGGTGAGGATATGGAGAAAAGGGAACCCTCCTGCACTGCTGGTGGGAATGCAGACTGGTGTAGCCACTGTGAAACATGGTATGGAGATTCCTCAAAAAATTAAAAATGGAACTGCCTTTTGACCCAGCCATCTCACTTTTTGGAATATATCCCAAGAACACATTAATGATTCAAAAGAAGAAATGCACCTCCATGTTTATGGCAGCATTGTTTACAATAGTGAAGATATGGTAACAGCCCAATTGTCCGACAGTGGATGAGTGGATTAAAAAGCAGTGGTAGATATACACAATGGAATACTATGGGACTATGAAAAAGAAGGAAATTTTACTTTTTGTGACAACATGGATGGACCTGAAATCTATTATGTCAAGTGAAATAAGTCAGGCAGAGAAAGAAAAATACCATATGACATCACTCATTTGAGGAATCCAATGAACAATATGAACTGAGGAGCAGAATAGAGACAGAGGTGGGATCAAAGGGTCCAGAGGGAAAGGGGATGATAGGATCGGATGAAAGCAGAAAAGTGAAACCAAGGTTGAGGACGTTGTGAGGAGGAGGGCAAGTTGGATGTGGTGGGGACATGAGGGAGGAGGGCAGTATTCAGGGGACACTAGAATCTATGTACACCCAATAAAATAAAATAAATAAAATAAAATAAAATAAAACAGAATAAAAGATTCCCCTTCATGAAGATAGATTAGAAAAGGGGGTCTCTTTCAGGCAGATTGAGCTCCTCAAAAGCCATCTTTTCTCAATCTAGGAAAAAATGATTTCAAAAAATACATTTCTACTTCAGGGTGATACAGTTTTGTGATGGACAGAGAAAGAAGTTGAGTGTTCATGACCCCTTGGCTAGATTCCTTTTTGTGAGGTATGACCTTCATAACCACAGTGGCAGGCAGGAGACAACCTACATTCTGGGCTTCTCTGAGAAAGCCTCTCTTCACCCTGTCATGCTCAGAGACATGCTTCTCCCATGGCCTCTCCCAAACTTTGTAGGGTTTTCTCAAAGCATTTTGCAGAGAGCTAGTAGAATAGCATGTAGATATGTTATCTTGATTTCTTATATCTTCTTTCTTGATGGTAAGTTCTCTGAAAGGAGATTAAAGCATTTAAAACAATTTTCTTCAACCCCAATAGAGTGTCTTTCAACCCAGAATACCTAGGTGTTATCTAAATATAGCAAATTGTTAAGGAGTTAAAAAAAATGACTGAAATGTGGAATATAGAAAAATAACCCCAAATGGTGAATAATAAATATGTGTTGAGTTAGTTGGATATTTAATATCCTATGCCTTTTGGCACCAAATTGTCATACTAACATAATAGGTACCTATTTCTTTCTTCCTTTCCTCCTATATTCTGAAATCTTCTTTTTCCTGCCTAAATTTGCTAACTTTATGGCTTTGTCTTACTCATTTCTTCACTAAGATATTGACTGAGCACTTGTCTATGCCCTATTCTAGACATTGATAGATGACTCAAAGTCCCTGTCCTCATAGAAATTATATTATTCCACCACACCTAGGATTTCCAAAATTCCTGTCGACACCTAAAGTAAGTCCTCTATTAGTGACAGCTTAGCTAAGAACATACTCAACTTTCCTCAGGTTTGAGTTATCACAGAGAGCAATGTGCACCTACATCACAATAACTGTAAGTGAAAGTCTAATCATATGACAAAGTTCTAGCTGCACCAAAAGCAAAACCAGGTGAGCAATGGCAGCAATGCAAACCTACGCCCAGATTCCATAGGAGCTGGGAGTGAGTGGAATCTGCCATATCTTCATTCTTTGAGGTACTTGGTCATCAGGCCTGTGGGCCCTTTTAGGCAGTTAACAGCCTGGGGTTATAAATGAGCAGTCAAAGAGCCCTTTGCTCTGAATGGCTAAATGCTAACTGCTGCTTTGGGGCAGCTACTGGAACAAGTTTACCCGAAATACTGGTCATTGCGTGTTTAACCATATCATCTTTAATCTAGTCTTAACAAACACAGGGATTTCAGAGGTAAAATGCTGGACCTATAAATCTTATTCTTTTCAGGTTTTCAAAAAAGCCACACTTCATGATGCACAAGAAAGGGAATACTTGTCATGATTCTGTTGTGTATCGATATAGTATACAATCAATTTTATATCTATGATTGCTAGTGCAGCATATGTAACCTATTTCCTAGATTGTCTTTAGCAACCCCCTTTCCCCCCAATGAAGGAGAATTACTGAAGCCGGATGCTCCCACACCCTTGAGGAGAGCTACTGAAGCAGGACAGTTCCATACCCCTGAGGAGATAGATGACTGGCGCACAAGAAGCAATGAAGACCATGATTAGATGGTAACATCATGGAGAAGAAATTATGATCCTGGGAACTGGCCATGCTACTTGAAGACTCTTACAATGCTGGAAACCAGCTATCCTACTTTATGACTAACTGCATGCCCCTATTGTACTGACCTCATGTGAAAAAGTATATAATCACTCTGCACAACTGAGATAGTAAATCAGGCTTTGGGTTGGCATATGCCCCGTCTTCTCAAGTTGTTGGCAATCTTGATTAAAGATGTCCGTTACCCTCTCAGACCCAGTCTCTGCTTATCAACTATTGTGGTGATGGGTGACCCTAGCCCTGGGCTGGTAGCTTGGTAACATTATAATGTAACAGTAAGGATACTATTTGACTGAGTTATGCTGGTTTCACACTTTCTAATACCTGAATGAGGAGATTCATGAGTGGTTTAGATATCTCATGCTCTTGATCTTCAAAAGATGAGGAGGCATGAGATATTGGTATCCTTAGAGTATCCTTCTCATTTAAGAAAGCCTTATTTAAAAATTTAAGCAGACTTGCAATCAATATGTTTGTTATTTGTTGGAAAATTGATTCAATTATACAATGCAGATCTAGTATGAATTATTGACAATTGAAGCAGTGTTGCCATTTAAGACTTTCAAATGATTACTTCTGCATGTTATTTTGATGTAAGAACTATGTTTATCAGATGTCTTAATAATCCATTTCCATTTTATAGGAGAGAAAACTGAGGTACAGCTGATTTGAATCCATGCAATCTGAAGATAATGTTCAAGATCTTAGTCCTTTTATTTCTTCCTTGTTCTTAAACTTTTTTAAAGTTATTAGTATCTGTGAAGTTTATAATATTAAGGAAAAAATGAGCCAGATTTAAGAAAAAATAAATTGAAAATAAAAGCAATCAATTG
The DNA here is from genome assembly GCF_036850995.1 of Saccopteryx leptura. NCBI lineage: Eukaryota > Metazoa > Chordata > Mammalia > Chiroptera > Emballonuridae > Saccopteryx > Saccopteryx leptura. Next base: position 58,674,840 of record NC_089506.1, read on the forward strand.
CTCTATATGTAATGAAGGATGATCTAAATATTTGTGGAAATGTTATTTCACATATGAAAATTTACAGGAAAAAAGTCTTCTCTTCTGTATAAACAATCATAGCATTAATCTTTCAAATTCTAAAGTTTTAAAACTTCTATATTTATCTTTTTTCTTGCATTTATTCTTAAAGCTTGATATTTTCTACCCAAAACATCACTATATTATTATATATACGTATTTTCTCTCTCAATAAATGTGTGTATATAACTATATATATACATACACATATTCCATTATTTATTCATTAAACAGCTGATAATCATTGCCTTGGCCCTTTTACTCATTCATAAATCTTTCAGTTCTTCAGTGTTTGGAAAGGAAGTATGGTCAATAGAATAACCAGTGGCTTTTAGTCAAACCCTTGCCCGAGACTGACTGAGTGTGCCGCAGTATCTACTCTCTGTAATGTGAGAACTATAGCAGAACTTAACTGTCAGTGTTGTTAGGAGCATTAAATACAGTAAAGAATGTCAATAGTACCCTTTCTATGAGGAAAACTTGGGAGTTGAACTTCCAAGTCTATTACTTTATGCACTTCTCAAGACCTGGGTTAGTTTATGGGAGTATAGTTAAATTCCCGTCCTTCCTTTTGAAGTCCATAAGCTAGGACTCAAAATAAACCCCACTTAAGCTAACCTGCCTGTTCTGTGTCAGTCAGTCACAAGCTGCACCTTTTGAAAAGACAGCTTTCCCTCCAATGTGTGGTGGCCTTGAGGGAAATTGAAAAATAGGGAAACAAAGATCTCGTAAAATTGAATTACTAAAAAATCACTGAAGTATTATATACTGGAGGGTATGGGATGGCAGCACTATGTAATAAGAGTAGTACATGCATTAGAAATATCTTCAAATGCAATTTTTAAATCTATGGTTATGATCATGTATACAATATTTTTTTGTGGCCATTGGATTAATGTATGGATTGCTTAGATTTCTTTCTTGGGTATCATTCAGAAGACTAATCTTTATGTTTTGCCATTTTAAGACTGCTTAAAGAAATCTGAAGAGACACAAATGCTTCAAATAATTATTTTGAAGTGATAAATTTTCTATACTTAGCATGTATTGGATTATTTATAACCTAAAAACACTTTATTTAAAAATAACTTTAGGTAATACTTATTAAATGGCTTTTTAAAATTTGCTTTTCTTAGAATTACTGTAGCCATTGTGTAAACCAGCAATTAAAGACATTTGACATTTCAAAAAAATAAAATAAAACATTTTTGGCATGTGAAGTCAGTTACAATCACACCTCAAGCTTTAGCTGTTAATATTAACGGGAAAGTTATAGCTGAAAGGGTCGTTACACACTTACAAAGGGAGATCCACTAAATATAGTCAGCATTAGGAGAAGTGTTGACAAGAGTTGAAAATAAAACCTCAAAAAAACTTTTTGATTTAAAAGTCTATTTTTGTGAATGTGAATGTCATTTTTGAGGAAACAAACTTTATTGCAATAAAGAAAAAAAAATAAGCCAAAAAAGCTGTTCCTTAGCCCAAAGTAATAGGGCAATGCTTAAATAGGCACACAAACAGCTCATGAGACAGTCTGAGGCTTTCATCTTCGTCTTTTTGTTAATCTATTCAAGAGACTTGAACTGATTTGGTTGCAATACATCTTTTCTTTTCTTTTTTTTTTTTTTAAATGAATTTTTATTAATGGTAATGGGATGACTGTAATAAATCAGGGTACATATATTCAAAGAAAACATGTCTAGGTTATTTTGTCATTGGAATATGTTGCATACCCCTCGCCCAAAGTCAGATTGTCCTTCGCCATCCTCTATCTAGTTCTCTGTGCCCCTCCCCCTCCCCCTAACTCTCCCCCTGTCCTCCCTCTCCCCACCCCTGGTAACCACCACACTCTTGTCCATGTCTCTTAGTCTCATTTTTATGTTCCACCAATGTATGGAATCATGTAGTTCTTGTTTTTTTCTGATTTACTTATTTCACTCCTTATAATGTTATCAAGATCCCACCATTTTGCTGTAAATGATCTGATGTCATCATTTCTTATGGCTGAGTAGTATTCCATAGTGTATATGTGCCACATCTTCTTTATCCAGTCTTCTATTGAAGGGCTTTTTGGTTGTTTCCATGTCTTGGCCACTGTGAACAGTGCTGCAATGAACATGGGGCTACATGTGTCTTCACGTATCAATGTTTCTGAGGTTTTGGGGTATATACCCAGTAGAGGGATTGCTGGGTCATAAGGTAGTTCTATTTGCAGTTTTTTGAGGAACCACCATACTTTCCTCCATAATGGTTGTACTACTTTACAGTCCCACCAACAGTGAATGAGGGTTCCTTTTTCTCCACAGCCTCTCCAACATTTGCTATTACACATCTTGCTGATAATAGCTAATCTAACAGGGGTGAGGTGGTATCTCATTGTAGTTTTGATTTGCATTTCCCTAATAACTAATGAAGCTGAGCATCTTTTCATATATCTGTTGGCCATTTGTATCTCTTCCTGGGAGAAGTGTCTATTCATGTCCTCTTCCCATTTTTTTATTGGATTGTTTGTTTGTTTGTTGTTGAGTTTTATGAGTTCTTTGTAAATTTTGGATATTAGGCCCTTATCTGAGCTGTTGTTTGAAAATATCATTTCCCATTTAGTTGGCTGTCTGTTTATTTTTATATCAGTTTCTCTTGCTGAGCAAAAACTTTTTATTCTGATGTAGTCCCATTCATTTATCTTTGCCTTCACTTCTCTTGCCATTGGAGTCAAGTTCATAAAATGTTCTTTAAAACCCAGGTCCATGAGTTTAGTACCTATGTCTTCTTCTATGTACTTTATTGTTTCAGGTCTTATATTTAGGTCTTTGATCCATTTTGAATTAATTTTAGTACACGGGGACAGGCTGTAGTCGAGTTTCATTCTTTTGCATGTGGCTTTCCAGTTTTCCCAGCACCATTTGTTGAAGAGGCTTTCTTTTCTCCATTGTGTGTTGTTGGCCCCTTTATCAAAGATTATTTGACCATATATATGTGGTTTTATTTCTGGGCTTTCTATTCTGTTCCATTGGTCTGAGTGTCTATTTTTCTGCCAATACCATGCTGTTTTGATTATCGTGGCCCTATAATATAGTTTAAAGTCAGGTATTGTAATGCCCCCAGCTTCATTCTTTTTCCTTAGGATTGTTTTGGCTATTCGGGGTTTTTTATAGTTCCATATAAATCTGATGATTTTTTGTTCCATTTCTTTAAAAAATCTCATAGGGATTTTGATGGGAATTGCATTAAATTTGTATATTGCTTTGGGTAATATGGCCATTTTGATTATATTTATTCTTCCTATCCAAGAACAAGGAATATTTTTCCATCTCATTGTATCTTTTTCGATTTCCCTTAACAATGCTTTGTAATTTTCGTTATATAGGTCCTTTACATTCTTTGTTATGTTTATTCCTAGGTATTTTATTTTTTTTGTTGCAATCGTGAAGGGGATTATTTTTTTGAGTTCGTTTTCTAATATTTCATTGTTGGCATAGAGAAAGGCTTTGGACTTCTGTATGTTAATTTTGTATCCTGCGACCTTACTGTATTGGTTTATTGTTTCTAATAATCTTTTTGTGGAGTCCTTCGGGTTTTCGATGTATAGGATCATATCATCTGCAAAAAGTGATACCTTTACTTCTTCTTTTCCGATATGGATGCCTTTTATTTCTTTGTCTTGTCTGATTGCTCTGGCCAGAACTTCTAGCACCATGTTAAATAAGAGTGGAGAGAGTGGACAACCCTGTCTTGTTCCTGATTTAAAGTAGAAAGTCCTCAGTTTTATGCTGTTTAAAATGATGTTGGCTGATGGTTTATCATATATGGCCTTTATCATGTTGAGATATTTTCCTTCTATACCCATTTTGTTGAGAGTCTTAAACATAAAATTGTGTTGTATTTTATCAAAAGCCTTTTCTGCATCTATTGATAAGATCATGTGGTTTTTGTTCTTTGTTTTGTTGATATGGTGTATTACGTTAACCGTTTTGCGTATGTTGAACCATCCTTGAGATTCTGGGATGAATCCCACTTGATCATGATGTATTATTTTTTTAATATGTTGTTGTATTCGGTTTGCCAGTATTTTGTTTAGAATTTTAGCATCTGTATTCATTAGAGATATTGGTCTGTAGTTTTCTTTCTTTGTGCCATCCTTGCCAGGTTTTGGTATGAGGGTTATGTTGGCCTCATAAAATGTGTTTGGAAGTATTGCTTCTTCTTCAATTTTTTGGAAGACTTTGAGTAGAATAGGAACCAAGTCTTCTTTGAATGTTTGATAGAATTCACTAGTATAACCGTCTGGGCCTGGACTTTTATTTTTGGGGAGGTTTTTAATAGTTTTTTCTATTTCCTCCCTGCTGATTGGTCTGTTTAGGCTTTCTGCTTCTTCATGACTCAGTCTAGGAAGGTTGTATTGTTCTAGGAATTTATCCATTTCTTCTAGATTGTTGTATTTGGTGGCATATAATTTTTCATAGTATTCTACAATAATTCTTTGTATATCTATGATGTCTGTGGTGATCTCTCCTCGTTCATTTTGGATTTTATTTATTTGAGTCCTGTGCCTTTTTTCCTTGGTGAGTCTTGCCAAGGGTTTGTCAATTTTGTTGATCTTTTCAAAGAACCAGCTCCTTGTTTTATTGATTTTTTCTATAGTTTTTCTGTTCTCTATTTCATTTATTTCTGCTCTGATTTTTATTATCTCCTTTCTTCGGCTGGTTTTGGGTTGTCTTTGTTCTTCTTTTTCTAGTTCCTTAAGGTGTGAAGTTAATTGGTTTACTTCGGCTCTCTCTTGTTTGTTCATATATGCCTGAAGTGATATGAACTTTCCTCTTATTACTGCTTTTGCTGCATCCCAGAGATTCTGATATGTCATATTTTCATTTTCATTTGTCTGTATATATCTTTTGATCTCTGCGCTTATTTCTTCTTTGACCCATTCATTTTTTAGAAGTATGTTGTTTAGTTTCCACATTTTTGTGGGTTTTTCCCCCTCTTTTTTGCAGTTGAATTCTAGTTTCAAGGCTTTATGATCAGAAAATATGCTTGGTACAATTTCAATTTTTCTAAATTTGCTGATATTGTCTTTGTGGCCCAACATATGGTCAATTCTTGAGAATGTTCCATGTACACTAGAGAAAAATGTATACTCTGTCGCTTTGGGATGAAGTGTCCTGTAGATGTCTATCATATCCAGGTGTTCTAGTATTTCGTTTAAGGCCACTATCTCTTTATTGATTCTCTGTTTGGATGACCGATCTAGAGCCGTTAGCGGAGTATTGAGGTCTCCAAGTATGATTGTATTTTTGTTAGTTTTTGTTTTAAGGTCAATAAGTAGCTGTCTTATATATTTTGGTGCTCCTTGGTTTGGTGCATATATATTAAGGATTGTTATGTCTTCTTGATTCAGTGTCCCCTTAATCATTATGAAATGACCATTTTTGTCTCTGAGTACTTTTTCTGTCTTGTAGTCAGCATTATCAGATATGAGTATTGCTACACCTGCTTTTTTTTGGGTGTTGTTTCCTTGGAGTATTGTTTTCCAGCCTTTCACTTTGAATTTGTTTTTATCCTTGTTGCTTAGATGTGTTTCTTGTAGGCAGCATATAGTTGGATTTTCTTTTTTAATCCATTCTGCTACTCTGTGTCTTTTTATTGGTAAGTTTAATCCATTTACATTTAGTGTAATTATTGACACTTGTGGGTTCCCTACTGCCATTTTATAAATTGCTTTCTGTTAGTTTTGTATCTAGTTTGATTCTTCTCTTTTGTTTTTCTATCATTTGTTTTTGTTTGTTTGTGTTCCATACTTCTTTCCTCTGTTGCTACCTTTTTTAAGTCAAGTGTTTTTGTGGTGGTTTTTTCTAGGATGGTTACTATTAAGTAATGAAAAGGGTACCTACCATATTCATTGTAGTATCCTATCTTATAAGTATTTCTGCACTTCATCGTCCTTTGCTACTGTTAATCTCCATCCTCTCCCCCCTTTTTTTCCTTTGTTGTCACAGTTTAAGTTTGGTTTTATTGTGTTCTTGGTGGAGCTGTTACTTGTGGTGTTGTTTTCTTTTGTTCTTTGAATCTGGTTGGAAAACCCCCTTTAGTATTTCCTGGAGTGGGGGCTTTCTGTTGATAAATTCTCTCATCTTTTCTGAATTTGTGAATGTTTTTATATCTCCTTCATACTTGAAGGATAGCTTTGATGGGTATAGTATTCATGGCTGAAAGTTCCTCTCTTTCAAGGGCTTTAAATATTGGGGTCCACTCTCTTCTAGCTTGTAGAGTTTCTGCTGAGAAATCTGATGATAATCTAATAGGCCTTCCTTTATATGTTGTACTCTTCTTTTCCCTGGCTGCCTTGAGAATTTTTTCTTTGTCATTGGTTTGTGTCATCTTTATTATGATGTGCCTTGGAGTGGGTTTGTTGGGGTTAAGAAAACTCGATGTTCTGTTTGCTTCTTGAATTTGAGGCTTTAGTTCTTTCCACAGGCTTGGGAAGTTCTCGTCTATTATTTGTTTGAGTATATTCTCCATTCCATTTTCTTTCTCTTCTCCCTCTGATATACCTATTATTCTTATGTTATTCTTTCTGATGGAGTCAGACAATTCCTGTAGGGCTTTCTCGTTTTTTATTATTTTTGAGTCTCTTTCTTCTTCTCTCTGTTGTGCCTCAAGTTGTTTGTCTTCTATTTCACTAATCCTATCTTCAATCTGGGCTGTTCTGCTAGCTAAGCTTGTTACCTCGTTTTTCAGCTCGTGAATTGAGTTTTTCATTTCTGTTTGATTTGTTTTTATAGTTTCAATTTCCTTGGTAATATATTCTTTGTGTTCATTGAGTTGTTTTCTGATCTCCCTATATTGCCTTTCTGGGTTTTCTTGTATATCTCTGAGTATTTTTAAGATTTCTATTTTAAATTCTCTGTCATTTAGCTCTAAGGCTTCCAATATGTTAAGTCTTTTCTCCATAGATTTTTCCACATCTTTTTGTGTTACCTCTCTTTCTTTTGTATCCATAATATTCGATTTCCTCTTTCTTATTGGCATCTGAGCGTGGTCTTGTTGATAGCACTAATTAGAATTAATAAAGAGTAAAAAGTAAAAAAAAAAAAAAAAAAAAAAGGTAAAACACCCCACAAAAAAAAACAGTAATAATTTATTATTTCCCCCTTTTTTTCTTTCTTCTCTTTCCCTCCTCTCCCCTCCTCAGGGAAATATCGTGCCTATAATGGAGGGCCTGATTTGGGGTGAAGAGTTCAAGGGGCAAAAAAAGGGGAGTAGGGACCTACTAAATGCAAAAAAAAAAAAAAAGGAAGAAAATCTTAGACAAGCATAAGATGATTTGCTTGTGAGTGATGGTCAACTAAGAGATATAATGAGAGCGATAAGAGGGAACCAGAAAAAAGGACAAAAAAAAGAATAATAAAGAAGAAAAAAATAAAAATGATAAGTAAAAATCTGTTGTATTAAGTGGAGCGAAGACTAAATACAATGGAGACCTTGGGTTGGGAGGACCCAAAATGCCACAAAAATAAACAAACAAGAAAAAAACAAAAACAAAAGCGAAAAAGAAAAATAAAGCCAAAAAAAGCCTTGAGTCCCAAATTAACTAATTTGTTCGTGATTGAGGATTAAATGGGATGAAAGTAAAACGAGAAAAGAAAAAATGAATAGAAAGGAAAAAATAAGAAAAAGAGAAAAACGAAGGAAGAAATAAAAAAGGAAGAGAAAAAAACAAGAGAAAGCAAAACAAAATAAAACAAAAGAGGAGAGAGTGAGAGTTAAGTGTTTTTGAGTATAACCTTAAAGGAGGGTGAGGATGAAGAAGAGAAATAAAATGTAACACTTATGGGTAGTGTAGTTCAAGAAAAGGGAAGCATAAGATGGGCAGAGAATAGAAGGACCGAGGTGGAGGAAATAAAGGCAATAAGATAGAAGAAACAAACAACAACAACAAAAAAAAAATTAGTGGAACAAGTTGTAAAGTCTGTGGATTTTTCTTGATTTTGAGATGTTAACTTCTTCCTTTTTCTTTTCTCTCCCTCTTCCTGGTCGGTGACTCTACTCCAGGCTCTGCCCCTGTGTCACACTTAGGTAGGGATTTGCAGTTGATGGGATTCTATGGCAATGTCATATAATTGGCTTTAGTCTTGCTGGTAGTCAAGGCTTGTTGGCGTTTGCAGGGTCCAACGATGAGAGAGTTCGCTTTCCTGGATTCTCTCTCCTAGTCCCCCCTTCCTGAATTAGCAGCCTGGTGATCCAGCTATAAGGCTGCAACTGCTTCTGCCTGGGGAGTAAGAGGCTCAAAGAGCTGGGAAATCCCCACTCTATCCCCACTCAGTGCAAGGCTTTGGGAAAGGCTCTGGCAGTCAGGGCCTCCAGTGTAATCAGGCGGGGGTGGGAGTCAATTGTTGTCAAGGTGACTGTTCAGCGCCTAGCATTCCGTTGGACCTCTCAACCCAGGCTTTCCACACTTTGTAGCCTGTTTCGACTGGGAAGAAGAGGCACTAGTCTCTGCTTGTGATAGTGTAGTATAGATCTTATTATCTGCCAAGTCCTTCTTGTTAGCGTTTATCCCTGAATATGGAGGCTCTATCAATCAGAAATTGCCCCCACCCCTTTAGCGAGAGGCACTAAAAAATATCACGCCTCTTGTCTTGGGTTGCTGAACTGAGAGAGATCTTATCAATTAGAACCGAGGGTGCGCAGATTTCACTGGTTAAGCTAATTTCAGTGATTGGGTCGCAGCTGTGCTCCTGAAGGTATTTCAGGCTGCCTGCGCGCGCGCCCCTCCCCCAACGCTTGATTGTTAGCTTGAATGGCTGGGTGAGGTGCCCCGCCCACGGAGAGAATCTCCCAAGTAGGGAATACCACCCTGGGGCCTCTCCCGCTCCCCCCGCTGCTGGCGGCTGGGGTGCACCGGGCGCAGGATGATGGGGTACCCTGGGTGTGCGGGCCAGCAGGGCGCTCTGGGCGCATGGAATGCCCTGGGTACACGTGCGAATGGGGTGCTCCGGGCACCGGTGGCTGGCGACTCTCACTCGCAGTGCGCGGGCCGCTGCGAACGTTAGCGGTGCTCGCTCTGCAACCGGACCGGGCGCGCCAGCGGCTGCTCGCCGCTCCGGAGTGTGGGCGGTGCTCGCTCTGCAACCGAACCGGGCGCGCGCCTGTGGCTGCTGCTCGCGGCTGCTGCTTGCGGCTCCCGAGTGTGGGCTGACTCACCACAGGCGCACTTCCTCGCGGCTAGAATGAACGTCCCTACGGTAGCTTCCTCCACACCCTCGTCTCTCAGATTCCAATGATAACAGTCCTTTCGCTTTCAGTTTGTGTGGAACTCCGGAATGCTCCGAGGATAAATTTTCCTGTTTCTAGTTGATAAATTTGTTGTGATTTTGGGGAGACCTGTCAGACGCGCTGCTCACGGCGCCATTTCCATGACGTCACTCCACATCTTTTCTTATAGTGGTAATCAGTTCCATAAAAATTATTTTGTTCTGATAATTAATTCTGATTTTCTTCAGTATAGTAGAGTTAATACTCTTATAAGCCTGCTTGATGGTGGCACACTGGAGAGAGCATTGACCTGGAATGCTGAGGTCCCAGGTTTGAAACTCAAAGATCGTCAACTTGAGCACAGAATCATCAACAGGATCCCAAGATTACCAGTTTGAAGCCTAATGTCGCTGGCTTGAGCCCAGGGTTGCTGGCTTGAGCAAGGGGTCACTGGCTCAGCATGGGAGCCCCGTCAAGACCTATACGAGAAGCAATCAATGAACAACTAAAGAGAAGCTACTATAAGTTAATATTTCTCACTCTCTTTCTTCCTCCCTCTCAAAAATAAATTTAAAAGAGGCAAAATTATTTTTATAAATATTATACCATAGCATTCAAAATTCTTCCTGAAATTACGTCCCTCTTCAGGTCAAGGACATAGGTCAGGGCAGATTTTTTGGTCTCCTTACTAAAATCATAGCCTTGCAAAACAGGTTATTTTTATGAGAAACATTTATATCTCTTTTATTATATCTTGTATCAGCATAACAAAATAAACCTGGAGGCCTCAACTTATAGGGTTTTTCCACAGAGAAGATAACACTTTCAATATGAAAGTCACAGTAAACTTTTTTATTTTTATGTTCTTTAAAACCCATAGAACTCAGATAACTATTTTTAAAGTGTGCTAGGGAATAGTAATATTTTCAGAATTGCATTTGAATTATTAAAATAAGGTTAAAATAAATTCAATATAAATTAAAAACTACATTCATTTTTTCAGGTTTGTGTTTTTGTTAGTGTAGGTAGCTGGATATTAATAAGAGAAAAAAGCAGAAGAAATTAAATATTAAGATTAACAAAACTGGGAAACCTGCTTCAGTAAGAAGTTATAGCATTCCATTTCCTAGGAAGTTATAGCACTTATAGTTCTGGACACCCCAGGGGATTGCAGCCTAGCCCAGCTAAATGGATTAATACTCCCCTCTCCTCAGGGTACAACTAGTTCATCCCAGACTATAGGGAAATAGCTTCTGTTCTTCCATTTAAAGGCATGTATAGTAAAAGCCAAGGTGGTGGCCATAGAGGCCTGTCAGTCTAGCTTAAAGGAAGGATCTGATTGGCTAGTGGGAGGAACCAATGCAAACCCACAAAAGTTTAAGAAGTGAATTGGTGAGTTTAAAGAATATAATCTAGGTTAATAAAGAAGTCTCCCTTATCTTGTTTAGAAACAGTGCTAGCTCTGTTTCTTTGTACACTCTCAAGCAGATATGTGGCCTAAATTTGGGTAACGTATTTGATGGCAAAGTCAAGCTTAAATTTAAGTAAGGTCATTTATAGCCTTTATCCCTTTTACTATTACCATTCAAACATTTTCTGGCAGAATTATTTGTGTGTTTCATCACTCTAGACCCTATTAGGGTTACATAGTATATGGTATAAGTTATGATATAATCTTTATCAAGTCAAAAGATAATTAGCAATCCCTCTACTGGATATATACTGCCAAAACTCGAAAACTTTGGTAAATAAAGACACACGCAGACCCATGTTCATTGTAGCCTTATTCACAGTGGCTAAGACATGGAAACAACCAGTGTGCCCTATGATAGAGGATTGGATAAAGAAGATGTGGTACATATATACTATGGAATTCTACTCAGCCATAAGAAATGATGACATAGTGTCATTTACGACAACATGGATGGACCTTGATAACATACAGAGTGAAATAAGTAAATCTGAAAAAGCTAAAAACTGTATGATTCCATACATAGGTGGGATACAAAATTGAGACTCATGGACATAAATAAGAGTGCAGTGGTTACCAGAGTGAGGGGGAAGGAGGAAGAGAGAAGATGATAGGGGAGGGTAAGGGGTATAAAGAGAGACAAATATAAGGTGACGGAGGATGATTTCATTTTGGGTGGTAGGTATATGACATAATCGACTGACCAAATGATGTGGAGATGTTTGCCCCAAATCTATGTACTCTTGTTGACAAATGTTGCCCTGTTAAATTTAATTTTCTTAAAAAAAAAGAAAAAAAGAAATTCTGTCCAAAAAGTCTTAGAGAAAGGATTATGGAGTTTGTATGCCTAAACTTTAAATTGAACAGGACTTTACTATGTGTTTTACTACTTGTTATAAAAAATGTTGGATCTTTTTCTGAGAGGTGGTTTACGAAGTGCACTCTGCCCGAGGGAGGAAAAATTGGGAAAGCAAACTTGCTGACATTACAATATCTTCAGATCCAAGCATAGAGGGCAATGAAAGGGACACCAGTATAATGGATTTTGAGGGCAGGCAGGTTGATATAGAAGGAAAAGTCACATAAACAGCTTAAATTCATTAGCAGTTGTTTCACTGTAATGATTAAAGAACTGTGTCAAAATGCAAGTTAACATTGAGCAACTCAAACACTTAATGTCATTAATTGTAAGCTGTACATTTCCTACAGGTTAACTTTTCTGAAATTGGGATGTCTTTCAGTTGACGGAATCTTAAAATGGACTCTGATCAGATGAAAGTGATGATGTGTGATTATACTTGACCTGGCTGTTGTTTCTGGTTGCATGACAAGAAAACTAAAGCACTCAAAATCTCAATCATAAACTATATAAAGATCTTAAAAGGATAGTGTCTTAGTTCATTTGGGCTGCTATAACAAAAATACCATAGTCTTGGTGGGTTATGAACAACAGAAACTTATTCCTCCCAGTTCTGGAGGCTGGGAAGTTCAAGATCAAGGCACGGGTATATCTCAAGTCCAGTGAAGACTTAATTCCTGTTTCATAGACAGATGTCTTCTTTCTGTGTCTTTACATGATGGAAGGAAGCTGTCTGGAGCCTGCTCTATAAGGGCTCCACCCTCATGACCCAATCACCTCCCAAGAACCATACCTTCAAATACAAGTACTTTTGGAATTAAGTTTTAATATATAAATTTTGGAGAAGGGCACACAAACGTTCACTCTATAGCAGAAGGCCTTGATTGTTACCTACAACCCTCTGTTGTCAGCATCATTTAAGAAAGCACCAGCATCAAAAAACCTGTAGAATGTCAATAGCTTGTAAGAAGACCCTGAAGATAATAGTGGGGCATATTTTAAGGGCATCACCAATGCTCTGGTGGCACAAGAACGGTATTTTATGGGAAGATAGAATTATCAATAACTTTTTGTTGGAAGTGATCTGAAGTTTTGGAATTACCTTATTTTATTTTTTATTTTTGTGACAGAGAGAGAGAGAGACAGAGAGAGGAACAGATAGGGACAGACAGACAGGAAGGGAGAGAGATGAGAAGCATCAATTCTTCGTTGCAGTACCTTAACTGTTCATTGATTGCATTCTCATATATGCTTTGACGAGGGGGAGGGTGCAGCAGAGCGAGTGATCCCTTGCTCAAGCCAGTGACCTTGGGCTTAAAGCTAGCCATCTTTGGGCTCAAGCCAGCGACCATGGAGTCATGTCTATGATCCTATGCTCAAGTCAGCGACCCTGCGCTCAAGCAGGATGAGCCCACGCTCAAGCCAGTGACCTTGGGGTTTCGAACCTGGATCCTCTGTATCCTAGTCTGATGCTCTATCCACTGCACCACCACCTGGTCAGGCTTGGAATTACTTTACCAATTTATCTCTTACTCTCTTTTTTCATATGAGCACAATAGAGATATGAAAAACAATATATAGAAATATAAATCTTTTTCCAATGAGTATAAAATAAAAATTCTAAGTTAAAAGAAAGCACTGTGTTAATTTAACTAACTGATTAGAAAAATATTACCCCATATAAACCAGTGGTGCTTCTTATAATTGGTAATATCTTAAGTTTGATGAAATGCCATTCCCCTGTATAGACAGAAGCTAGAAGGACTTAGGAGTGGGGAGGTTGACTGTGCAAAAGGCAAAGATTTCAAAATCAGAATCTTCTACTTTTTTATTTTTTCTTGAGCCCAGGTTCCTTCTGGCCTTTTCCTGGTAGTATGCTGCTAATGCTTAAATGGAGTATCCACTTCATTAATTTACAGCATTTTTAGCACATAAACCTCTGAGTACAGGGAAAAGACTGAACTTTTGGCCACAAGCAAATTAAGTGGATGTTTTCCCAAAGTTAGCATATGCCTAGAAAAGTTAGGCTTTATTTTCATGAGTTCTTTCCTAATACAAAACAGACTTTGAATTTATATTTTTAAATATCATTCAGCCTAGGAGGTTTTTTTCTTTATAACTCTCATAATTAAAAGAAGAGTATGAGACCATATGTAAAGGTTTTTGATGTGGAAATTGATATACCTGTAAGTTGTCAACCAAAAAAACCCACCTTGCAATAAAAATTTTGTCATATGTTTAGCTTTTAGCTACAGCACTTTAATTAGCACAATTCATTTTATTTTTAATTTTCTTTGAGTGTCACAGTTATTAGGACATTGGTTTTCAGATTCTTTTAGTTTTGCTTGTATAATCTGAATAAAACTACTCCTTTGAGGCCAATTCAGATGTGCTAAAAACAGAAACACAAATCTTAATCCCCAAAGTATTGAAAATTAAAATGTCTTTGTTGATGTTTTCTGTAAATGTCTTTTTTTTTTACATGGCTAAAAAGCATATTTTTAAAGTAAACTACTGTCTAAATGTTAAATGAGTTAGCTAAGAAGGAGACTACTTGGATATGAATTTCAACTGCCATTTTTCAACTGATTTTAGCAATGTTTCAGAGTTTTCTCATGTGTAAAATAGAGGTTTCTAAAATTATATTAGTATCTTAAAGAACTTTTAGAAAAATTAATTTTAGTTCATACATGTAAGCCACTTATGAAAGTACCTGTTACATAATTAATAATCAGTAAATACTTATTATTGGTATTAATCTCTAAAATCTCTCTTATATATTGCTTTTCCTAACAATGACAGTTACCTCTCAAATTTCTTTTCCTTATGTCTCTCAACTCTCTAGCATACTACCATATTTTCGCTCCATAAGATGCACCTTTTTTTCCTAAAAAGTGGAGGAAAAATGCCCACGCGTCTTATTTAGTGAATGTTCACATTTTTTTAGCTGCTGTGGATTCCCGGACAACTAAAGAGTATTTGAACATTAAAGTCTCCTCTCATTTGTTAATAACAGTGCTAATGGTTGTTAATACTGCTGTTGAGTTTACATTGTTGAAATATTATTGTGGTATCTTGTTAAATGTTTTAACACACCATTTGGTTCAGAATATTTTTTTCTTATTTTCCTCCTTAAAACTCTAGGTGCGTCTTATGGTCAGGTGCGTCTTATGGAATGAAAAATATGGTATATTACCACACTTTTTCTAGATCAGCTAATTTTTTATTTTCTTCCAAGTGTAGCTCTTCTTACATAAAACAACTTAGATTTTATAGGCACAATTCTCCACCCATTATTCTAGTTAGCCCAGTAAAAGCCTGGAGTCCAATAAATGTCTGGAGCATGTAAATAAAGTTTCATTTTCTTTCTTTCTTTCTTTCTTTCTTTCTTTCTTTCTTTCTTTCTTTCTTTCTTTCTTTCTTTCTTTCTTTCTTTCTTTCTTTCTTTCTCTTTCTTTCTTTCTTTCTTTCTTTCTTTCTTTCTTTCTTTCTTTCTTTCTTTCTTTCTTTCTTTCTCTCTTTCTCTTTTTCTCCCTCCCTCCCTCCCTCCGTCCCTCCCTCCCTCCCTCTCTCTCTCTCCCTTTCTTTCTTTCTTTCTTTCTTTCTTTCTTTCTTTCTTTCTTTCTTTCTTTCTTTCCTTCTTTCTTTCTTTCTTCTTCTTTCTCTTTCAAGTATCTTTCTAAGAAACAAGGTAACTGTTAGGAAGCTGAGCCTGAGAGGAGGGGAGACTATTATTTTTATTTTATTTTTTACTTTTTTATTGTGTTTATTTCAGTGTGTTCTTGTGGGAATGTTTTCAATTCTATTTGTAAATGTTATGTAAATATATAAAATAGAACATAAAGTAATTTAGTCTCTCATCCAATGATTGAAAATATATGCTGACAGTTATTTTAAACAATTAATGGAATGGAATTTAATGAGTCAAGTCTGGACTGAAAGATAGAGTGTTTTATTGATTTCTCATTGAGCCTGCCAAAGTACATTCTTCTTTTTGAGTACAGTGGGGTAACACATTTAGAAATGACCTATGGGATTATTTTGAGGGTTCATTGTCCAAAAATAAATCTTGGTACTTTAAGAACATGAAAAAAATGTTTGTAGTATATATTTCAGTAATATATTATGCCCGGTATACAATGGTATGCTGGTAAATGTTTAACCCTTTGAGTACTACAAATGTTCTCGTACATCCTTGTGACTCCTGGCCATCCAAAGTATGATCTACTTATTTTTAAAATGTGTATGGCAACATTATAAAAAGCAAATGTGTGTTTTTCTTATTTCCATAAATTGGTTGTCAAGCAAACATGATTTTAAGTTAATAAAACTGTAGCTGGAATAATTTCATTTTTTGAGAAAAGAAAACTCACTCCCAGGGGTCATTGAGAATGAAAAAGAAACTCACTACTCAAAAGGCTAAAAGCTGTCTCCCCTACCCCTCTCACCCCAAAGAGCAGCAACCTGTTTTGCTGAATATTTTGGTCTCTATGGTATAAATGCTTCTGCCATGGCCAATATCAAGGTACCAGTGTAACAGCACTGAGAAGAATTGATAAGAGATATCAGTAGAACACCATTATAGGGTATTTTCACTAAAAATATTCAATATATACCAATGTAAATAACCCCACGGACAACAACAATAGGACATAAATGCATTAAAATAATTAGGAAGAGATAAATTTTGATTACTTACTATCTCTGCTTTTAATACAATTTATTTAATTTTAAGTTTATATAGTTAAATTTTTGAAAATGGCTGTATGTAGTGACTGGCTTTCAAACTTTCTGAAAGTTTAAGAATTGACTCTATGAGCCTCTATGGGCTGGCTATAGCATGTCACTACTGTATGTATATGCCTTTGAGGAGTATATTTTCATGCATGTGTGGGTGTGCGTGTGTGTGTGTGTGTGTGTACATGCACAAAATGATTATTTATAATAGATATTTTTATTTAAAATTAATACTAAATTTATTAGTTACACATTTTAAAATATATTTATTTTTTAACCTAATTGAATTTATATAGTTATAAAGCTAAAGGAATTTAGTAATATTTTAATTATTGGTGCTAATTAAAACTTAAAAATCAATAAATATTTTAAATGAAATTCTCATTTAATGTTGTCAACTATACTTTTTAAGTAATTTTCTTATTTAACAACTTTCAAGTACTCAAGTAATAGTTTTACTTATTAAATTTATTAAAATATTTGTAAGATACTTTAATGTCTAATACTTTTCATTAGTATTTCACTTACAGTTTTCAACTTTAAATTATAAGTTTGAAATAAATTATTCAACAACACATTTAAATTGGAGTTACAATGCTGTTCTAATAGGAAAAATTCTCCTGAACATTACACATCATAGAAACTCAAAGCCCAGATATCTAATATAAAAATATTAACACTATATGCTTGATTTTCTTAAGCTTTTCTGTACTTAATTTTATATCTTCCTTAGATTTAACAAATTTTATTTGTTAAATAAACAATTGTATCATCCAAGCAATTTGGGTAATATTATCTCCATTGGTTATGACTGCATAATGACCACAGAAATTTGATAGAGTATTCATTCATTGGACTCTTTTTCTTGACAATGATGTGATATTATAGGCCCGTTTAAAATTCTCTTGTATTTAGAAGCATAACCCTAATAGCTATATAAATCTATTTTCCAGGACTACTCCTGGAAATCTAAAACTTCCACCAATAATATATTATGCCATATTATTTGATTGGATTCTATATTTTTTGGCTCTTAATATTTTAATGTTCTCATTTGTAAGCTATAAAAATCCTTCAAAATTTAGGGGATCCTGCATTTATTTTATATTATTTTTATCTCTTTGTGGTCATACAACTTTTGCAAGTATAATAATGATATCTGATTAAAATTTGAATATGTATCATGGCTTTATTATTTGGCCTAATCTTCAAATATCTTTTTATTGTCAGAGATAGTGAGATAATGAGGCTTGCCATTATTTTAAATAAAATAAGACTGGTGGTTTTATGACTTTACTACCAAAAGAATGGAGTAGATACATGTTGAAGGAAATTAATTAGTACTGTTTGTTTAATGTTTTTTTTTCTCATTATGTAGATTATGAACTTAGAGTGATAATAGGGACAGCCTTATAAAATTTTAACGCTCTCTAATTATAACCACCAGATTGGACAAAAGCCTTCCTTAAGACCTCAGCCTCTTGAATGTCTCCAGAAAAAATTAGTATCTTTGATTTCTTATGCAAATATATAGAACATTAACACAGTGGGCACATAGATCAAAGATGTTTCAGCAGCAAGCTGTAGTAAAAGCACAATATGCCTACAGTATGGGCTATGACATGCGGCCATGGACAGAGGAGACATGGGGAATGAAGGTGAGGAGAACACAAGTCAGAGAATGCTATACATTGTATCATTTCAATCCTACTTTTATATTTTTCTACATTTTTATGAAAAATTATTTGAAAATAATTTTATTTTACTGTACATTGCTAGAAAATTTACTACACAAATCATAAATTAAATGGCAATCATAACAGATCAAATTACACTCATAAATCTTAAAAAAGCGTTCTTCTGAGCTAAGATTTGGTATATGCTAGTCAACTTTTCATAATATGAGGCAGGACAGTGGTGGGTCTACTAGTGAACCTGCTCAAAAGAGTCATTTCAGAAACTACCAACACATTAAGTTTTTGGCTTTATCTAGTTCTCCAGTAGTTACGCTTTTCTTTTTGGTCATCCTTACCTGCTACTAGGTTGCCCTATTTATTGCTCAACCTTTTAAAAATATTTTCCAACTAAAATGTGCTTTTCTCATGAGGAAAACTTTTATACTTCTAGACCATGTTTATACACATAAATTAAAGTAAGAAACTGAATGTTTTAAGTTAAATGCTTTTGCCCTTTGCTTTCAGGAGTTTGAGTTATCATTGCTCCAGTTATTCTTTGCCAAATGGTTTTTCTGAAAACAAACTTCAAAAATGCTCAAGTCAGTAACAATTACCTTTAAGGGACATATAACTTTTTTTCCCCCCATTTTTCCGAAGCTGGAAACAGGGAGGCAGTCAGACAGACTCCCGCATGCGCCTGACCGGGATCCACCCGGCATGCCCACCAGGAGGTGATGTTCTGCCCCTCTGGGGCGTTGCTCTGTTGCATCCAGAGCCATTCTAGCACCTGAGGCAGAGGCCACAGAGCCATCCCCAGCGCCCGGGCCATCTTTGCTCCAATGGAGCCTCGGCTGCGGGAGGGGAAGAGAGAAACAGAAAGAAAGGAGAGGGGGAGGGGTGGAGAAGCAGATGGGCGCTTCTCCTGTGTGCCCTGGCCGGGAATCGAACCCGGGACTCCTGCACGCCAGGCCAACGCTCTACCGCTGAGCCAACCAGCCAGGGCTCATATAACTTTTTTTTTTAACCAGTGTTTTCACTTTATGGTTGTTTTTGTTGTTAACATCTATGCTAACATCCATTCATCTTGTGAGTGGGTCATAGCTATAGTTATTAGTTTAGGAAAGCTGTTAATCTGGACCAGAATATAGGTTCCTTGTATAAAGAGAGTGAAATACTAAGTGAACATTGTTTATGTTTGATGACTAGAAAATTCATGCCACCAAATTACCTCACCGATGGGCCTAAAACAGATAGATGCAGGGCTTAAGACAAAAGCATTAACAAAAGATAAATGCACAAAGGTGTGTGTGTGTGTGTGTGTGTGTGTGTGTGTGTATAGAAACTGTTGTTTTATGTTGAAAACATCTAAAAGTCAGATAAAATGCTGACATTAAAATTACTTCGATACTACTTTAAAAAAATCAGTTTTCCATTAATAGACAAGTAAAATTATTTTCTGAATTTCTTCTCTTTTCTTTCTTTCCTAAGCCACAGTACCACTCTAAACCACTCTAAACTGGTATTGTCCTTTTATTTAACAGTTCAATCAACCAATGTATTTATACTTATTAATAATGCAGTACACTTTTAATGATGACATTCTGGTCTATGTACTCAATGTTTTATATAAGCTTTCTAAGAATCACAAAAATACTTGAGAAAATTTGATAATTGGGAAAGATCTTCATTATCAAAGTAAAAAGTTGAACAGAATATAAAAATAATTATGATGATCAGAGAGAGAAGAAAAAAAAAGAGCAGAATACTTTTACCATAATTCAGATTCCAGGCAAGAGGAATAATCATTTGTAGAATTATCTGAAAAATTATTTTTATACTTTAATTCATTCAGATAGTACAACCTTTGGCTTCATTAATAATTCACATTATTTTCATGTAAATTATGATTAAATTCAATATATATGTATTTTAGTAAAAGTGGCTTTCTGTGATAGGAAGCCATATATTTTATTGTTTTCTTTCCTTTTCTTTTGTATGCAACTTTCCTTTTGGGTTATCACTGAGTCTAGTTTTCTGTTGAGCTTTGAACTCATGCAGTGAATACTTAACTGTGTGGTTCTAGTCAAGACAAATTAATAACCGAGCTGGGTTTGTTATGTGGCCTCCTGATTGGCTTCTCACTATTTGAGGAGGGGTCAGAATTATGATTTCCATTAATATTTCTTTGTGAAAGCTTTGTGCCCCAATCAGATCTGCTCCCAGCCCCAATTATCAGTAGAAGTAATAATTTTTGTTGTTTTTCATTTTGAAATTAAGAAGACACACTGGTCTTACCTTGTTGGATTATTTCAAACCACCCATTGACTTTAACATGTCCACCTTAATAGTCATGTGCATCAGATGTGATGGTGGCTAAAGTAGTATAGAACTTGGAAAACAAAACAGAGCTACTGAAAGATAATAGTGCACTAAGTTGAAAATCATTTCCTTAACTTTCAGAGAAAAAAAAATTCCATTTCCCTTGAAGCACAGCCTAACATCTTATTTACTGTGACTCATTTACTGCACTAGTACTCTAGTGGAAACAGTGCTGAAGGCAGGCCAGTCACATTGGTAGTAAATTCAGTATTAAAGCAAACCATAAATAACCTTTTGTATCAAAAAGAGCCTTTTTATTTGAATATTATGTAAGAGACATCTAAAGTCTGATGAGAAGAGTTTATAAAAACTGAGTAAACTTAATGGGAGTAAGGAATAACATTATTTCTAAAAAAATTTTGTCCATCTCACTTGTTTTACTTAAAAAAAATCCTTTTTATCTCCGGTATTCTTTGAAGTAGAGAAATACAGCTCAACAAATCTACTTACCACAATTGCAGTGGGTTTTTATTGTTGTTGTTTTTGTTTTAGCTTATGTTCCCCCAGTGAGAGCTATTTCAGTAGGTTTTACTATTAAATCAGCTCAGTGCAGAGTTCTTCCTTTGGTAAGAGAAAGACATTTTGATTAAAGATCTCTTTGAACCCTGAAAGGGTCAGTTAAATTTTACCCCAGCCAATGGCTTTATTGTCTGTGTTGCCTTGAACTGAACTGTGTTTCACATAATAGGGCTTCTGCTCTACTTTTCAACTTAGTATTTTCTAGTGTGTGCTGGTTTACTTCTCCTACGAGGAAAAGTGTCAAAGGCAATTTTTAAAGTAATCTCACATCCTTTTTTGGAGTGAGAAAAAGAAATACATAAATATACAACAAACCTTAAACATCATAGTATTACTTTAACCCTATGAGAGATATACATTTCAGTTAAGGAAAAAAAACAAACATATTTTAAGGAAGGGAGGGAGATCAATGTCTCATTTTTACCTTTATACAGAATTCAATTGGCTTAAGGTACATACCATCATTCTAGAATGGATGAAGGGGATATAATATGTAAGGTGTGCAAGTTAGTTCAATCTGCGTTCTCTGCTTTCAAATCTGGATCTCATTAAAAATGTTCATGCTGGCAATTATCATATAGAACCCCTTTTCCCTCCTTGGCCCTCATTAATCTCTTTAATGTGATCACCTGAAATTCCACCACTGAAGACTTTAATTCTGCCTTTAATGTTTTCAATGCCACAATAATTTTTCAAATTTTTGTTGAAAACAAAATTCCTTAGGGAAAGGAAATATTTTAAATGTTATCAGTCTGGGTATGCAACATAACTGAATGACAAGATAACCTGGACATGTTTTCTTTGAATATATGTACCCTGATTTATTGATGTCACCCCATTAACATTAATAAAAATTTATTTATAAAAAAATAAATGTTATCAGTCACTGTTTCCTGTATCAAAATTTACTTTAGATCATCCATTCTTGAGATTTGATGTTAATCTAGGAGGGAAAATCATGTCCAGCAGGGAGTGGGAAAGATAGGTGACTTAGAATGCAAAAGATCAACATTTCACTAGTAATTTTACTTGATTGCAGCCAGGAATCTTAAGACTTTTTATATGGCTGACATGTGGCTTAAATGTTTACATAAGAAAAGGTTTCCTTTGCCCAGGTTGCAGACTAGTCTTCAAATTTAGACTCTGGTAGAGTCATGTTTCTTAACCAAAAGCTATATTGGTGGCACTAAAACAGAAACTTCAACTTCTTAATACTTGGTATTATTTCCCAGTCATATGTGTCTCCTAGTCAGTTAGCAATAAATCTCCTATTTCCCCTGGAAGATCATATAAAAACTATGCCCTCATCCATATAGCTAATCCTAGGTGGAAAGATCTAAGGCGGTCTTTATAGCAATAGTCATGACATTTCTTTATTTTTGTTGGTGATGTATTCTTCTCTTTTTTAAAAAATTAGATTTATTGGGATAACATTGTTTAATAAATTTATATAGGTTTCAGGTGTACATTTATATGATATATAATCAGTATATTGCATTGAGTACCCACCATCTAAAGTCATATCATCTTCTGTCACCATATATTTGACCCACTTTACCCTTTACTGCTCTCTCACCTCCTTCCCTGTAGTCCTGACATTTCCAATTGCTTGTGGTACTGTTAGTGGCAGTAAAAATGGCACCAGTCATTAGCGAAGAGTTAGGCTGGATCTTGGTTCAGTAACCTTGGTATTTGAATACAGCTTAAGAGAATTCAGGCCCAAGTAACTGAAATTTTAAGGGAAAGTTTATTTAGAAAGTGACAGAAGTAGTAGAAGGAATTTAGGAGAAAGAGGGAGATATATGTATGTGCCTTGAGGGACCAAAGAGAGAAGTGTGGGGACGCTAGAAAAGAGATAAGAGAGCACACACTGGGTCTTCCCTCCTGAAGGATTTTATCTGGGGTATCGGGGGAGGATCTTAATAGAGTATTCATCAGATTTCTAGGCATGCCTCCTCATGGTTTCCACTGATTGGTTGGCACCAGGGGTCATTAGTCAGTGCAGCTGGTCTCAATGTTGCCATGGCATCGCTCCCTCCATCTGATTTTGGTGTTTCTCTGGGCTTGGAGCTGAAACACAGCTGAAGCCTAGCTGTCACCTTCTAAGGGTTAATGCTTAAGGGAGTGGTCATGCAAGGGCTTGTAGTTTTGCCTGTTGCTAGGCACCCAGAGCTCTGTGCACTGGTGACCCTCTGCAGCTGGCCCATCTTTCTTGCTCTGCTCATGCCTGTCTAACTACCTACTACAGTACTTGGATCTTTTCTCTACCTTTTTCTCTTTTCTTTCTGGGTAAATCATTCATTTTCATTCTTTTAAGCTCATGATTTTCAAACTAATATCTCAACCAAGACATCTTCTCTGATCTCCACATTCATATATAGATGTGTTCATTTAGTCATTTATTAGGCATCTTCATATGAACATACCTAAAGGTAGACTACTGATTTATACTTTCACTCAAACTTGGTATTTCCTCACTTTTGTGGGTTCCCCATCTAAGTAAATGCATTAACTTTTACCCAGTTTCTCAAGCCAGGAACCTGAAAGTAAGCCCTGGTGTTCATTACTTTCCTGACTCCCATCTTAACCATCCAATTCTTTAGCAAATGCTATTAGATCAAAGAGCTTACTTTTTATTGTCTTCACTGGAATTGTTCCAATTGAGGCTGGCGTAGTCCCACACCAGAAATGCTTCTATGGCTTTGCCACTGGCCTTTCCACTTGTACTGTCTTTTTTTTTTTTTTTTTCCTTTTAAGTTAAATTAGATCATGGCCTCTCCTGTACTTGGAATAAGTGTTGCACTTGGATTAAAACCCTCATCCTGGTTTCCAAGACACTGCATTACCTTGCCATTGCCTCTTTCTCAAGCTTCATCTTCTGCCAATTTCCTCTCATTCCTCCAGCCTCATCTGCTTCAAATTCAAGTTCCTTGGACATTCCCAGAATTTTCTCACCTTGGGGACTTGGCATTTGCTCACTTTGCTTGGGAAGTATTTCTTCCCACTCTTTGAATGGTTGTTCTTTTTCACTCACCTTTTAAATCTCAGAATAAATGTCATCTATACACAAAAGCCCGGACTGACCACCCCACCCCTTGTCCATCTATCACTGTCTATATAAGCAGCATAATATTTATTTTCTTCACTATGCTTTCTACTAGGTAAAAAAACCTAGTTCAGGAAAGGTGTTTGTTTTATTTTTCTCCATCATCTAGTGTTCATTGTGCTGCCTGGCACTTGAGTAATACTGTATTTGGATACTGAATGAGATAAATGACAACTTGTCTTGATTTTCCAATGGCTTCCCCTATCCTGAAGCCTGTCTGCTTGCCTCTTTATTGCTTAGACATTCTGCTGTTCCTCATTTATTTTCCCTACTGCTTTTTCAACATCTTCTTTCTTTTGGTTTCTGTGCTTTGTCTTGAACTTCTGTTCTCTAGCTTTGAACCCATGCATGTTCATCTGATTAATTCATTTACACTTATTTGTGAACCTTCTATTGGACACTGAAGGGTGTAGAATCATGAGAAAACAATAAAGTGCTCTTATGTCACTGGCACATTTTTGGAAAGAGGCATAAGTTAGAAAGCAAGGGAGAAAAGGGAAGAAAAAACAATAACAAATACATTCAAATAAGGTAAGAATGCAAGGGCATATAAAGAGCTATAGGGACTTTAAAATGTCTCACCTCATTCCTTGTTGCTGACATAGTATTTAGTCAAAATACTAAATTTTCTGGATTCTAGGACCCAGCTTTATGCTTTTCTATGCTTTGGGATTTGTTGTAACACTAGAACTAGAATTATTTTTGTTATTTGCATACATTTTTATATATTCATAAACTTTCTTAAGAATTCTAGCTTATCTTTTCAACTGGTAGTTACTTTGATTAAAAAAAATCCAGAGAAGCTATTTTTATAATTTTAATGACAGAGATAATGGAAAAGTTAACTGATTACAGTATATTATTATTAAATATGCTACAACAATGCTGATGTCAACCTGAAGATAGACCTTTGATAGTCATCTATATTAGCAGCAACAATGTAATTTTTTATTAAATTATTCCACTCCAGTCTCTTATGAGTAAAATTTAGTTAAGATTTTTGATTATACTAGTGAAGTAACTGCTCTTAAAAATAAGAAAATAAAGTTCAGCCAAACTTGTAGAAATGTTAAACCAAAACTTTTTTTTTTTTTAGCAAGAGAGAGGACAGACAGGAACTGGCAGGCAGGAAGGGAGAGAGAAGAGAAGCATCATTCTTCATTGTGGCACCTTAGCTGATCATTGAATGCTTTCTCATATGTGCCTTGACGGGGGGCTCCAGCCAAGCCAGTGACCCTTGCTCAAGCCAGCAACCTTGGGCTCAAGCCAGTGACTTGGGCTTCAAGCCAGCGACAATGGGGTCATGTCTATGATTTCATGTGCAAGCCAGTGACACCACGCTCAAACTGGATGAGCCCGCATTCTAGCCAGTGACCTCAGGGTTTTGAACCTGGGTCCTCTTCATCCCAAACTGACTCTCTATCCACTGTGCCACCACCTGGTCAGGCCAAAACTATTTTTTTTTTAACACAGTTAATGCCTTTTCTTTATAAAGAGAAAAGTTCAGTATTATCATAATTTGTTATCACTTCACATTATTCTCTGATTATTCAAATAGAAATCTATAAGAAAACCAGCCAGAAAGTATTTGTGTCTATCAAATCTTAGATCCAAATTTAATGGGCTCATGGTTATTAAAGACTAGTGGGAGCTTAATTGCATAGCAATGTCACTCCAGCAAAAACAAAAAAACATACCAACACCTTGTTTTAACAAGGCAAAAAACCCCTCAAATAATAAAATATTAAGCAATTGAATTCTGAAGTATAAAATTAACTTTAATAATAAAAGATGAATACTTTATTTTAATCTATCTAAGTACAAACAAAACTTTTCTGATCAAAAGAATTAATGCTTACTATCTTGTGTACGGTCAATGTAAGCAGAGGAATGCTTCCTTGGCCAGCCATCAGTCATGTATTAAACACATACATAAATCTCCAAAGTTGCATAAGAATGATATTTGAGGTCAATTCTGAAAGAAGTTTATCAGCTCATGTGTATTAATATTTTGATATTCAATTCACATGCTTGGTAGAACTAACATCCATTTGTCAATGTGAATGGAACTCACATTAGATGGTATTGGCTTAGAGAAGTATAAAAGAGAAATTTTATAATTTATCCAAACAAAATACTATAAACAAAGACTTTACTGCGTAAGTCCCATTCCCTGCCATCAAGGAATATACATTTATTTCATAAAGTTGTGTAATGAGTGACTGGTATCCATTTCCATTCATAGACTCATCTATAAAATAAATACTATAGGTAGCCATAAATACACTCAAGTCTCTATTTTGATATTCTTTTTTTCTTTTCTATGTTTTATGTAATACATGAGGACATTAACTAATTAGTAGTATAACAAACAAGAATTCATTTGATAATAATTACAAAGCAATATCTCCTTCTTTCCTTTTTTCCCTAAAGGTCAGTGTGAGTCCAAGACTGACACAAATATAGTCTAGTCCTTATTCATCAAATTTTCCAGAATTACTAGAAATACAACACATCATACTGAATACAATAACATTTTTATAGACTTGAACTCACAGAATAAAAGGGTTTTTGGAATTAGTGAATTTCAAAAAGAACATATTACTTTCAAAATTTGATCATTTTTAATTCAATTCAATATAATGCAATTGTTTATTATCTTAAAATGATTATTGAGATATTTCATATATTTAATGAAGAACATTGAAACATTTCATAAATAATAAAGTCAGTTTGCTGAAATTTCAAAGACAAAGTTATGGTAAATGATTTGAGTTATAGTATTTTATTATATAAAATTGGTATCAATATCATTATTACTTCACTTTCCAGATAACTTATGAGCTCATGGTAATAAAACTGAGTTTAGTAGAGTGCATAGCAAAACATGCACTCTCTGTTGCTATACAACTAATCTTTGCAACAGCTGTGTTTTTACCATTCTCAGCTGCTCCAGTTACAACAATCATCTTTTTAACAGCCTGACACCTGTCTCTTATTATATTTGAGAGCAATTATTAATTTTCTTAAATGTCCCATCCCGTTCAATGCATTTGCATTGCTTTATTTCTCTGATGCACATTTACATGGTCTATTATAGTAATTCTCTCATTTAAGCTGGAGAACCTAAAAATTATTAGTAAGTTAATTGTGCAGGAATCAGAGGTTTTTCTCACAGCATAACTGTTAAATGACAGAGTTTGTTCCAGCTTCTTGCTGACACTGCAAGGGATTGTCTAGAACAAAGAGTTCAATTACTTTCACAGTGCTAATCATATATCATTATGTAGAGGCATGAATCATTAATTCCCAAGCCAGTGCCCGGAGCAGCATGGCAGCAATAAAGGACACATTTCAAATTCCTCTGTACATTGCAGCATGCAGGTAATAACCAGAGAATAAGATAATTGTGTCTACCTGGCTATGCTCTTCATTAATTTGAATATATGATGCCCACAATGAATCATGTTCTGTTAATTTTTACTTACCCACACAAGATTTTTGTCAAAATTGATTTAAACTGCCTCATTTAAGGCCAAATCTATATTTATACTTTTTTTTTGAAAACTTTTTCTCTGCAGTTTAGGAAACACTTTCTGGTCTTTTGTAATGTTTCAAGGTACAAATAACCATCAGTAAATAACACTGAACCAAGTTTCACAGGTAAATAATACCTCAGAGTTAATAATGCCTGACTGCTTCTTCTCCCCACACAATCTTAGACACATAGGTTAATGTGTAACCCAGACCATTCTCTTGTTCAGCTTTCCTAAGGTCAATGGAGAAATGGATCAGAGTGAGGAATATTTTGTTTGTTTCATAGTCAGGAAAATGGCTGTAACTTCCTGAAAAGTGTGTAACTTCATTAATAAATTTAAAAATAATTCGCTAATCACAAGTGGCGGAAACAGAAAATCCATGCCTGTATTTTATAACAAAGGCATTCTTACATTTCTGGCATTAAAAAAACAACTCTGTTCCCATTTTTTTTCCTTTTCCTCCTGTTTTTCTCCTCTCCTCCCCTATCCTCTCTGTTTGTCTGGGCAGGAAACTGCTGTCCTCTGCTCATGTGGCCTGCTGCCCCTTGGTCTATCATCTGCCCAGCTGTGGCTGGAGGAGGCTGATCAATTTTCTCTTCATAGATGGATGAGTAACTTTCAAATCTGGAAGAGTTATAAGCAGCTTGCCCTTTGGAAGAGAAAAGTGGATAGTGCAGTCATTACTGTTAAGAGGTTTTGTTTGTTTGTTTGTTTTTACTTTTTGCCAAAGCTGCTTTAGATCTTAACTGTTTTATACCTGTTTGGTAGACTACACTGTAAGAGTGTTGGTGATGTTCTATAGTTTAAAGCATTTCAATTTATTTACAGAAAGTAATTCCAAAATGAGGTTTCTAATGTAATCATTTTAGTCAAGTAGCAAGGTTGGCAAGTAGTAAGTTTCAAATTATTTCATTGTTATTATTTCCTTGATCTTTCCCAAAATAGAGTGGAAAAATTGCTTTTCCCCTTTTTCCTCTCCTCTCCTCTCCTCTCCTCTCCTCTCCTCTCCTCTCCTCTCCTCTCCTCTCCTCTCCTCTCCTCTCCTCTCCTCTCCTCTCCTCTCCTCTCCTCTCCTCTCCTCTCCTCTCCTTCCTTCTTTCCTTCTTTCTTTCTTCTCTCCTTCCTTTTTTAGTAAAGGGGTCAGTCTTATGCCCTTTTGTATTTCATGTATTTAGCTCCTATACCTGGACTTCAGTTGATATTCAACTAATATTTTCTTTTCTGTGATTATTTTATAAATCACCTATAAATATAGCTTCACTTGTTATCTATATTTAACATGTATTCTTTTCATTAAGAGTTGAAACTATGACATCAGAGTTCTTTTTTGTTCTTCAGTCCCTTCCACAGCATAAAGCTGAAACTAAACATGTATTCTGCTCTACATCAATGTAAACTAGAACTTTTTACATTAATAATCATTTCTATAGATAAAGCAGATTCCTTTTGGGGGCTTAACTGATAATCTTTTGCTGTTATTTATGTAATCCACCTTGACTATTATGAGACACAGTTTGCAAAAATGTTATTGTGCTACTTTGTAAATATTTGATAATCTGACAGTTCCTCTAGGTTTTAATTATTAGAGCACATGACCCAATCAGGTTGAATGCAATGAAATCAGGAACAACCTGAGACTGGAGAGTTGTTAACTGCAATTAATCATTACTTGACTTATGTTCACTGAAAAGAGGTTAAAATTGTGATAATTATTAACACTAGTTACACTTAAAATGGCATAGAGATCTTCTAAAAATACGAATATCGGCCCTGGCCGGTTGGCTCAGTGGTAGAGCGTTGATTCCCGGCCAGGGCACACAGGAGAGGTGCCCATCTGCTTCTCCACCCCTCCCCCTCTCCTTCCTCTCTGTCTCTCTCTTCCCCTCCCACAGCCAAGGATCCAATGGAGCAAAGTTTGCCCGGGCGCTGAGGATGGCTCTCTGGCCTCTGCCTCAGGCGCTAGAATGGCTCTGATTGCGGCAGAGCGACGCCCTGGATGGGCAGAGCATCGCCCCCTGGTGGGCATGCCGGGTGGATCCCGTCGGGCGCATGCGGGAGTCTGTCTGACTGCCTCCCCATTTCCAGCTTCAGAAAAATACCAAAAAAAAAAAAAAAATACCAATATCACACCAATGAAATCTGAGATCTGGCCACCTCTATTTTAAAAAGCATCACAAGTGATTCTAATGCAAGTGAAGGGCTTGATTCTCTCAGTAACATCAATGAAATAAAACAGTTTGGGATGACATTGACCAAGTCATCAGCTATTGATTCACATGTACTCCTGACCTGCTCAGTCTCTTCTATTTGCTTCTGTACTTGCCTATTTATGAAAATATAGAAATTTTGAGTTGGACTATAAGCCCACCAAAGCAGTCCTTGATTCCATATATTAGCTAGGACCTAGCTAATGTTAGTCTCTATTACAGAAGGTAATTCAAATTAGCTTTCTTAGAAATCTCATTTGAAAAACTGTTATTTTGAAATTTAACTTGAAAAATCTATTTACATTTTTATGTATCTTATTAAGTCACTGAATCTTATGGCTCTACTGTTTGTAATAATGTTTTTTCCAAAAGTCATATCCTTCAAAACTCAGACATGCCCTACATTTTAATATAAATGGATTTTGTAATAAATATCATGTTCAAGTTTATAATTTTATAGAATGATTATTGATGGTCATTTATGTATTTGTTGAGTACCATTCCAATTTCATTATCCTTTTTTCCTGATTTTATTTATTTTTTTATTGATTCATTTTAGAGAGAAGAGAGAGAGAGAGAAGGGAGGAGCAGGAAGCATCAACACCCATATGTGCCATGACCAGACAACTACAGGTTTTGAACCAGCGACCTCAGCATTCCAGGTCGACGCTTTATCCACTGCGCCACCACAGGTCAGGCTCTTTTTTCCTGATTTTAAAACATAATTAATTATAATATTAAAATGTCAAATTTTGTAACTGAAATTTTTAAATGTATAGTCACAAAACAGAACATATGGTTTTAGCTCATGCATCTTGACTGTTCAGAAAATAGTCATATTAAATATATTCATTCTTATATTTTTCCCTAATCCTTAGGAATGCTTTTCTTTTTTTGTGTGTGACAGCATCTCATTCTTTTTTTGTTTCCTAGATTTTGTTTTTTTTTAATCTACTGTAATATATGAATGGCCAGTGGCTGGCACATGCCCATGTATTGATTAGTTCTTGCTGCTGAACAAATTACCCAGAAAATTCATGGCTTAAAACAGCAATCATTTGTAACTGTTCTTGCCTTTCTGAAGGTTGGCAGAAGTTCAACTGATGTAGACTGGGCTCATGTTGTAGCTTTGCTTTCCACTCTGTGCAGGTCTATGGGGCAGTTCTGCTTCAGACTGTAGGGTTAATGATGGTTCTCTCATATTTCTCCTGGGACAACAGCACCACCTGGGGTATGTTGTTCTTATGGAAATGGCAGAGATGTGTGAGAGTAAATGGAAACACAGGAGGACATTAAGGTCTTAGTTGAGAAATTGCACACTTCTATGTACATGCCATTGGCCAAAAACAATTTTCAGAGCCAGTCCTGAATCAAGGGATGGAGAAGTCCACTCTGCCCTACTGGAGGCCATGTAAAGAAATGAGTGCAGATAGAGGGTTGGAACTGGGGTCAATAAGTTAATTTATGACACAATACTCCTTGCTCTTGTGCGTGTAGTTGATATCACTGATCTGTTGAATCCTTTTTTACCTACTGAGCTAACTAAGTAAGGTTGGCTTCAGAATCCTTCTAAGTTAGTGTTCTATGAAGTTAGGTGAGAAACTGATTCACCAATAGAGTAGAAATCTGTTTTCTCTGCCTTATTTAGTGTTGACTTTCTTCATGTCTAATTTTTTCTTTCTCCTTTATATTATTTAAAGATTAAGACTTGATATAGATTAGGTGACTGGTATAAAACATTAATTACTCAACTTATATTTTATAGTTCATTTTTGCCTCCTATTAGGACAAGATTACAAGAGGAATGACATGTCTCTTCCTTCTTTATGTTATATGTGGCCATTGCCTTACATTCCCAATGAAATATGAGCAGATGACCCATGTCTCTTCTAGGATGAACCCTTTAATTTTGAGACTCTTGAGACATTTACCCTTGCCATGTAGTAATGCAAATACTAATATAGACATATAATGCTGAGTCATTATGTAGAAGAAATTCTGCCAAAATATCAGCCAGACTCACCACCAACTTGCTTAAGTAAGGAATAAAATATTTTTAAGTTGCCGAGACTTTGGGACTTTTGGGTACCCCAAAATTTAACCTATCATGAAAAAACTGTTTTTTCTTAAAACTGGAGCTGAAGGTAAAGAAAGGTATTAAGAAATGTAATTCACTAGAGCCAATTCAATATCTTAAATAAAAATAACAATATAGTCTTACAGATCTAAGAAAGGAAGACTTAAGTAGATAATTGTGATTGATTTTCAATATTTCTTAGTTCTTATTATTACTGGTTGCAATTCAAATTGATGGTCTTTGAAATAGCTCTCATGCTGATCACTTTGTCTAGCCAAGTAGGAGAAAATAAAAGCAAGTGAGAAAAAAAGTGCCTTTAAAGCTCCAGGATAAAGGGTATCCTTAGCAAATTTTCCCTTTCTGCTGACACTCACACTTGACTGAGCTGAGGTTTGAATATGGAAATAATGATTGGAAAGATGTCTTTGGAGATGTTGTCTATTGGCTTTTTGTTTTACATGAGGCTAATCTTGGAAAGAAATTTAAAATCCAGCTCTTACAATCCTTTGCATTGATTTATCTCTTGCCTGCCCTGCAAAATAAATTTTCAACATTTATTTTGGTATCTTGGAAAGTACAAAGTTATATTCAGGCTCAAGAACATTCCTTGATTCACAAGGGACCCACCAAGCTCTTGAGAAAGAACTTGAACACTCTATTTAACTGAAATTCAGATATATAGAAACAGATTGATAGCCTGATGGACATGAATAAACCTGAAAAGACCTTGAAGGGTCCCTAATGGAGAATTAACCCAAATGAGAAAGAAGCCTGGCAGGTTAGGCCAGAATGAACAGATAGAGATGGATGTCAGTGGTGGTAGAAATTCTAGATATAAGATAAAGCTATACTTCAATATTCTCAATCCCAGAAGGTCAGCAATACCTATGGGCTTCGAGAAGAAGAAGCTGAGATAAAAATAAAATAAAAGGCTGTTTAACAGGGGCACAGTTCCCCAGTAACTACTGTCCCGCAGAGACCTAAAGGTATAACATGAAAGTCACTTCTTTACTTCCCAAGATAGAAAAACAAACAAACAAACAAACAAACAACAAAAAAAAACAATCACCAGGAACATGGAAATCAGCAACAGCATAGATATGGAACAAAAAACTATACCAGTTTGTGGACAGCAAGAACTGAGAACTCTAAATTAGAGCAAAACTACTGGTGGAAATTCAGATCATATGTGAGAAATATCTTTCATGTCAGGACTCCTAATGGGAGAGAGACTATACCTAACAGCCATAAAAATGGTAAGGTTGGGGTAAGTAGAATATATCTGAAACTATCTGTAAAAGATACTTAAGTCGAAAATATGTATCTTCATTTTATGTAAAATATACATCTAAAATTTCAGCCCAAATGAACCTGGTGGTAAAACAAAGGTAGACTAGACAACTTTTCCAAAGATACTTTCCAAATCAATAACTCCCTATTTATATTTTGGTTCAGTCAGGTGTGAGTAGCAGCAAGAAAGGAAAACTTGCTGAGGATGTCCCTTTGCAGGGCATTTTATGGCCACTCCTTTTCTCACTTTCCTTTATTTTCTCTTACATGGCTAGACAAAGTGGATCAGCATGAGCACTCTTCCAAAGTCCACCAATTTAAGTATCTTAGAGATAGTTTCAGGTTTATTGAAATTTAAGTATTTAGAGTCAGGTGTCTTCAGCAAAAACTAGAATTCTTTTTTTTTTTTTTTTTTACAGAGACAGAGAGTTAGAGAGAGGGACAGATAGAGACAAACATACAGGAAGGGAGAGAGATGAGAAGCATCAATTCTTCGTTCCAGGACCTTAGTTGTTCATTGATTGCTTTCTCATATGTGCCTTAACTGGGGGGTTACAGCAGTGAGTGACCCCTTGCTCAAGCCAGTAACCTTTGGGCTCAAGCCAGCAACCATGGGGTCATTTCTATGATCCCACGCTTGAACCAGTGACCCCATGCTCAAGCTGGTGAGCCTGTGCTCAAGCTGATAAGCCTTCACTCAAGTCAGCGACCTAGGGGTTTCAAACCTGGGTCTTCCTTGTCCCAGTTTGATGCTGTATATACTGTGCCACTGCCTGGTCAGACAAGACTAGAATGATTCTTCTCCTTCTCCTCCTCCCCCTTCTTCTTTATGTTTTAATTTTATGTGAATATAGTAAAATACACACACACACACACACATACATACGTGCATTAAAGAGGAATCATTATAAATGTAGACTCAAAGCATTTTCACAAAATGAACACATCTGTGACACCAGAACCCAGATAAAAAAATAAAACATTACCAGCATCCTAGAAAAGTCTTCATTCCCCTATCCAGCAGTATACCCTCAAGACTAATATGGCTTAGTTTTGCCTGATTTTGAATTTTATATCATGGAATCATCCAGTAGATTTTTTTTTTTTTTTTTTTTTTTTGGTATTTGGCTTCTTTTACTCAACATTTTATGTATGAAATTCATTCCTCCTGTGTGCAGTTGTAATTTGTTAATTTCTTGTTGCCCTATAGTAATTCACAGCATAAATATATAGCAATTCATTTACCCATTCTACTGATGATCATTATTTTTCCAACATGGGTCTCCTAGGTATAGTGCTGCTGTGAACATTCTAGCATGTGTTTTGATGAACAT
The DNA here is from genome assembly GCF_036850995.1 of Saccopteryx leptura. NCBI lineage: Eukaryota > Metazoa > Chordata > Mammalia > Chiroptera > Emballonuridae > Saccopteryx > Saccopteryx leptura. The sequence continues at coordinate 58,709,346 of NC_089506.1, forward strand.
ATGTACAAATTTTTATTCTTTGCAATTCCTTTGAAGGTATTGTCTTTTTTTTTCTATAACTATTTTCAGAAAATTTCCATTTGTTTTTGCTTTTTATCTTTTTTTTTTCATTTTGAAGTTAAATTTAATGAGGTGACATTGATCAATAAGAATACATAGGTTTCAGCATTTGAACTGTTGATTGTGTTGTGTGCCCAGCACCCAAAGTCAAATCATTTTGTTTCACCATTTTTGTGCCCCTCTTTACTCACCTCTCCACAACCTCTTCTCCTGGGTGGCCATTTCACTTTTGTCTATGTCTATGAATTTCAAGGTTTTATTACAATGTACCTACATGTGACTTAAGATGTAACTATTTAACTTCAGGCTTGTATAGCTCCCCTAAAATGTTTATGGATCCATTATTTTTTTTAATTCTCAGCCATTATTTCTTCCCATAGTTCTTCTATTCTATTCTTTTTCTTCTGTGATTTCACATATTTAAGACCTTTCATGAAGCCCTTCATGCTTGTCATGTTCTTTTTTTAATCTTCCAGTCTTTTTTTCCTCTGTAATTCAATTAGTGTATTTTCTTTTTACCTATCTTCCACTTTACTAATTCTGTTTTTTTGATGTCCAAATTGCCAGTAACCCAACCAATGATTTGTTACTTTTAGATATTATATTATCAGTTATAGAATTAAGTTCTGATTATTTTAGAGATACCTCAATTCCGTGATTATATTCTGTAGCTTTTTACCTATTTTTTCCCTTCTCTATTTTATCAACATGGTAATGTTGTTATTTTAAAGTACATGTCTGCTAACTCTAAAAGATAAATTAGCTTCTGAAGTTGTAATCCTTGATAATCAGTTAATTGGTGCTTAATGGTATTGTTTCAATGCCACCCATTGTGAATTTTAAAAAATTGAGACCAGGTGAGGTTATCTTTCATGAGAGAAGCGACACAATTACCTCTGTTTAGAACAGCGGTTCTCAACCTGTGGGTCGGGACCCTGGCGGGGGTCAAACGACCAAAACACAGGGGTCGCCTAAAGCCACTGGAAATACATATTTTATTTAAAAATGTATTGTATAATAAATATGTATTTGGGGACCAAAAAACCAAGAGGGTTTTGAAGTTTAGTTTTTGGGGGACAGAGGTGTAAGGAATTGGCTGTAAGCTAACAGTATGCCCAACCCCCCACCTCACTTAACTGATTAGGTTGCAAAAGGCTGTTAAGCTGTGGTGCTGGTTTGTTTACAATACCTCCGATGTTCCCCAGAAAGACTGGAGACAAATTTCTTCTATCCTTTGTTTGGTGTAAAGTTAAAATTTGCTAATGGCTTCACTTTGCCCTATAAATAAAGCAAGATGCAGTTTTTGGGTGCGCTTTGTTCTTGCCAGCAGCAATTACAGGGTCCTTCTGACCCCGTATTTCTTAATTCCGTGTATTTTCTCAATTTCTCCCTGTTCCCACTCAGGACCTGGAATTACTAGCTGCGCTGGTTTGTGGCATTTGCCCGGATTAAAAAATAAATATAGTTACTTTATTATACCATTTCATTATGGAAATACCACTCTTTTTGTTAACACATAATTATTATATTTATTTTTAACACATCATTATATTATTTTTAGATAAATACACTCAAATAAAATGAATTGATTTCTCAAAAAGAAGCTTGATATTGAAGAATCCAATTCTAGAAGTGAACAAAGGTTAAGTGTAAATAAAATAGGACTTGAAGACTGAAGGGCAGAATTTAATATATAGCATTTTCCATCACTTAACACTGAATAATACGATTGGATTAGAAACCCATTCATGGAAGTTTCAAGTGATTTTGGTTTAACATTAACAGAAGAAGAATTGGCAGCTATATCCACTGACTATGGATTGATGATTAAACATAAGGAATTGTCTCTTGAAACCTTTTGCATTTCTATAAAAGAAGAATATGTGGCAATATCTAAAAAAACTTTGAACATTTTACTATAATTTTCAACATCCTACTTATGTGAATTAGGATTTTCTACCCTCAACACAATTAAGAGTAAAAAGAGAGTAATTATTGAATGTATTGATGAAGAAATGAGAGTTTGCCTTTCAAATATATGTCTAAACATTAAAGAAATCTCTAGGACCCATCAGGCTCATGTTTCTCATAAACACAAGAATGAAAAACTTAACATATTAGCGTGGAGAACTGCCAAATTTATTAAATCTTACTAAGAATGTATCTATATATAAAAAATAACTTTTTGTAATTTTTATATTTTAACCCCTCTTTTTTATGAATTCTAAAAAGCATAACTCAAAAAATGTAACATAACAATGTTTTTTAATGTCAGAATAAATTTAATTTTCTTGTATTTATTTTATTTAATTACCATAAAAGCACACTTGGACTTTATATTTTTTCTTTAATATTTGATTTAATTATTATAACATATTTTTCAGAAATTTGTATATAGTACGCCTACAGTTATTTGTAGTATTTTAAATGCAACCGACTTCAAAACATTTGAGAACTACTGGCCTAATAGTTAAATTGACATAAGACAGATGAACAGTTTTAATTTCATATGTATATAAACTTATAGAAATATGACTCAAAAAAGTCAGACAGAGCAGGCAGTTTTTATACCTTTTAGACAAACAATAAATTTGTGAAGAATTGAGAAATCAAAGCATTTGGACTTGGGGTAGTAAATTAATGAAGAAATAAGGTTTGTTTATATAGTCCTCTCTGCCCTACATTTCCTATCTCTGATATAAAGGTTGTCTCTTTATCTCTTGGTACTGGGAGGATATCTTTCCCATGGGATATTTATTTCCTGCTTTCAGGAAGGCAAAGAACAGTGTGTCCTTCTTGTGTGGGCTGTTTCTTAAGTAATTATAATACAAAATAATTAATATGCCAAAGTGCCATTTTAGAATAGCCTGCCCTAAACCTCATCACAGAACATCATCTTGTTTCTCCCTGCTCTTCTAGTGTCCAATTTATTAGATGTTAGTTTTTGTTGCTTCTGCATCAATCTGATGCTTTCAGTAAAAGATTTTTGTATTTAATTTGCCTTTTGCAGTTGTTCTTTGTGAGAACATTGACATAGTATGCATTACTCAATCCTTGTCTTAGTATAGAGTTTTTAGATAATTTCTGTCTAAAACAGTTGGTTTTCATATTGTTCAGATTAGTATAAGTATAGCATGTTTAGCCACAAGACTGTAAATTATTATTTATAAAATCAATTTTAGAAATACCAGAAATAAAAATAACACTAGTAAGTTCTCCATATAATCCTGAAAATGTGTAAATATATTAATACAACTTGCTTTTTTTAATTATTTATGGTAAAATTTTAATGCCTTACACAACACTGTATATGTATTATAGCATGTTGATGCTATGTCTGTACTATTTTGAGAACAAATAAATCTTGTTATGTTGAAATACAGAATGAGTTCATTAACTTGTTTATAAACAATTATTTTTGCAATTTTCTTAATATTGTTTTGCAAACTTTCTTATGTAGGCATTTTTTGGCCAATGGCAACTTGTTCTCAAGCTTTGATACTTTGTCTTCATTATCCTCAGTTTTCTGTCTAGGAACAAGGTTTATTAGTCACACTAATAGCCATGAATGGTGGTTCAAAAATTGAAACTTCAGATTCACTTATTTTAACAAAAACCCAAGTCACCTCTTAAATCATTTTCAAATATAATTCATTTCTTCTAATCATTTTTGTTGCTTTATTGTCTTTGCATAAAAATAATTAATAGAAATTAAATAACCAACAGGTTGAGTTTGCACCACAATTAAACTAGAAAACTTAAAATCTTGAATTTCTTTTAAGGTAATACTTAAAAAATGTTGTTCTGATAACCAGGAATTAAAAATTTGAAAAAGAGTTTTTATAAGTTTTCTTTCTTTTTTGAGACTAAACAGTAAAAAATGTAAGGGAGAGCAAATTATTTAATTTTATAAGGACCTTAATGTGTTAATATTTTCTTTGTTACATCTCTTTTTGGAGTTATCACAAAGTACTTTATTTTAAGACAGCACCACAAGAGTCCTGACGATGGTAGTGGAGTAGGCAGATGCACAGACTTCCAGCTCACACCATCAAACTGGATTATAAATTAATTTAGGAACAATCAGCATAAAAAACCAACTCTGGACTACAAGAACAGCTCTCAAAAACCAAGGAGCAAAGAAAAAGCTACAACGAGCCTGGTAGGGGGCGCTGAGGAGTGGTGGGTCTCCCCTGCTTACAGGAATGGAGGGGGAGATGAGGCTGAGAGCCCAGAGGGCTCTCACTCCAAGGAAAAGAGCAGAAAATATCACTCACAACTACTTGCCTGGGGACCTGGAAATGAGGTGTGTTGAAAGGGCTGGCTTGTCTTCCAAAAGGAAAGGAGTTGAGGGGCACAGGAATGCATGGGATGACCTGAGAAGCTGAAAAATCCAGTGCTGGAGGCAGCCATAGCTGGGAAATGGGTTGATCCTTCCACATAACACAAGACTAAAGTGGTTCCGGGTGACACATATCCAGACATCTCTTTATCTCCAATTAGCAAAACAAGACACAGCTGAAAACAAGAAGTGGGGAGGAGGGGCAGTAACTCAGATTTCCATAGAGATCTGAGATACATCTTCCCCTACTGAAGCTGAGAAAACACCCTGCCCCCGGAGAGAGTAACTGGCAGATCAGACCTTTAGAGTCTCAGGTAATACCTACCGCATTTCTGGATACAGTTTCAAATAAGCCCACTGCTGAGATCAGTAAACAAGACTACCACTGTGTTAAGAAAACTGAGAAGAAACAAGATATCAAAGCGGCTCTACTAGAAAAGCAAAATCTGACAGTGGATTACAAATAAGAGCTGTTGCAAACCCAAGAAGACCTAGAAATAACACAACTGAAAATTGGAAGCAGATAGCACCAAGCCTAGACTCAACCAGCACTACAAACAACACACCCAAATGCACAGACATAATGAGAAGTGCAATAAGACAGAGAAGTTCAATCCAAATAAAACCACAAGAGAAACCTCCAGGAAATAAACTGAGTGATATGGAAATAACAAGACTTCTGGATGTAGAGTTTAAAATAATGATTGTTAGGATGCTTAGGGATCTTAGAACAACAATGGATGGTCATTACAAACACCTAAATAAATAGCGGGTGATGACGTCAGAGTAATGGCACCGTAAGTAGTGACACCAATAAATCTCCCCAAAAATTCAACAAGATCTTCAACCAGAAACAGAAAAATCTATCCTTGGAGCCTCCAGATGTTCCGCACTACTCGTGAAGGTATGATCATGAGAAAAATTGGCTAAATATATAATCAACCCCGAAGGAAATAAGGAGTAAGAAACACTCCGCCTTCCTCGCTAACCTAAATAAGGGCTGCTTGCACTGGGAACTGAGAGTATAGGAACTAAGGCAAGCAAAGGGGGTGAATAGATCCAGGCCCCAGCACAAATGGCCTAACCAGGCTGTGGCACGGACATTCAAGCTGAGGAAAAACTGTGCTTGTAGCAACCCAGTCAACACAAGCTAATGCTCGCACCAAACCCCAAAAAGAAAGGCACTAGGGACAGCCATTTGCCCCGATTTTCTGGTTCGCATGCGCAGAGAGTAAGCGAGAGATTCCTCCTAGAGACCTGGGAGTGGGTGCCTGTGTTACCCAACAGAGGGGCAGAGTCAGAGGCCTTAGTGTGGGCCAAAAGCGGAATCTCGGGGTCGTCCCTGCACCCCGAAAAAGACGTGCACGGGGAGGGAGTGAGAGCTAATTCCAATGCTGGAACTTTTCCGTGTGGGAGGGGGTCTCACTCGGAGAGAGAGGCGGCCAACCTGCTTCACATCCTGGTCGGCGCACGCGGAGAGTGGGTGAGAGATTCCTCCCAGGCGCCCCTGGGAGTGAGCGCCCGTGTTACCGGACAGAGGGGCAGAGTCAGAGGTCTTTGTGTGGGCGGAAGCTCCTCCTGATTATGCTAGCAGCTCTGACTGATTGAGCTTTACCCAGAGCCTTGCATGGAGTAGGAATAGAGTGGGGATTTGCCAGCTATCTGAGCCTCTTGCTCTCCAGGCAGAGGCAGCAGCAACCCCATAGTTGGATCATCAGGCTACTAATTCAGGAAGGAAAGACTAGGAGAGAGGCTCCAGGAACACGGACTCTCTCACTGTCAGAGCCTACAAATGCTAATGAGCCTCGACTGCCAATGAGACTGAAGCCCAATATATGACATTGCCATAGAGACTTATCAACTGCAAACCTCTACCTAAGCGTGTCACAGGGGCAGAACCTGGGGTACAGAGTCACCGACCAGGAAGAGGGAGAGAAAAGAAAAAGCAAGAAGATAACCTCTCAAAATCAAGAATAATCTGCAGACTTTATAACCTATCTCATTTTATTATATTTGTTTGTTTGTTTCTCTTATCTTCTAGTCTTGATTATTTTATTCCTCTTCCAATTTGGTTGTTTAATTCACTGCCGGTCTTACTCTCTCCTCTCCTTGAACTAAACTACCCATAAGTGTTACATCTCCCATTATCTTTTCTTTCTTCTTCCTTTCTCTCTAATGAGGGTTGCACTCCAAAACACTTAACTCTCTCTCTCCTTTTATTCCTTTTTCTTCTTTTTGTGTTTTTATCTTTCTTTTTTCTCCCTCTATATTAGTTTCTTCTTTTCTCCTTTACTTTTCCTCTCATTTAATCCTCAATCAAGAACAAATTATTTTATCTGGGACTCAAATTTTTCTTTGTGGCACTTTGGGGTTTTTTTACTTCACTTTTTAAACTCACTAACAGTGGTCCCAACCCTGGCTCTCCATTTAATCTAGTTCTTGCTCTACTAAATACAATAGTAGTTTTTAATTTTTTCCCCCTTTTTCCTGTTTCCTTCTTATTCCTCTCATCATATCTCTTAGTCAACTATCACCTAATAGCAAATCATTTTATTCCTGACCCAAATTTTTTCCCTTTTTGCATTTTGTGGGTCCATACCCCATTTTTTTCCCATTCTAACTTTTCCCCAACTCAGGCCCTCTATTATAGGTAGTTTTTGTTCTATTTAGCACAGTATAATTTACAATTCACCACAAGATTTTCTCAAGAAGGAGGGGAGAGGAGAGGAGAGGAAAAAAAGGGAGGGGGAATAATAATATTTTTTATTCTTTTTCATTTTTATTTATTAAAATTTTTATTCTTTATTAAGTCTCATTAATACTATCAACAAAACCACCCTCAGATGCCATTAAGAAAAAGGAAATTGAATATCATGGATACAAAAGACAGAGAGGTAGCACAGATAGATGAGTAAAAATCTATGGAGAAAAAAATTTAATATATTGGAAACCTTGGAGCTAAATAAAAGAGAATTTAAAATAGAAATCCTAAAAATTCTCAGAGATATACAAGAAAATATGGAAAGGCAATTTAGGGAGCTCAGAAAACAACTCAATGAACACAAAGAATATATTACCAAGAACATTGAAACTATAAAAACAAATCAAACAGAGATGAAAAACTCAATTCACGAGCTGAAAACGAGGTAACAAGCTTAGCTAATAGAACAAGCCAGATAGAAGGTAGGATTAGTGATATAGAAGACAAGCAACTTGAGGCACAACAGAGAGAAGAAGAAAGGGACTCAAAAATTAAAAAAAAAATGAGAAAGCCCTATAGGAATTGCCTGACTCCATAAAAAAGAATAACATAAGAATAATAGGTATATCAGAGGGAGAAGAGAGAGAAAATGAAATGGAGAACATATTCAAACAAATAATAGATGAGAACTTCCCAAGCCTGTGGAAAGAACTAAAGCCTCAAATTCAAGAAGCAAACAGAACTCCGAGTTTCCTTAACCCCAACAAACCTACTCCAAGGCACATCATAATGAAATTGGCAGAAACCAACGACAAAGAAAAAATTCTCAAGGCAGCCAGGGAAAAGAAGAATACAATATATAAAGAGGGCCCATTAGATTACCATCAAATTTCTCAACAGAAACTCTACAAGCTAGAAGAGAGTGGACCCCAATATTTAAAGTCCTGAAAGTGAGGAATTAACATCCACAAATACTGTACCCATCAAAGCTATCTTTCAAATATGAAGGAGAAATAAAAACATTCACAGATACAGAAAAAATGAGGGAATTTATCATCAGAAAACCCCCACTCCAGAAAATACTAAAGGAGGTTTTCCAACCAGATATAAATAACAAAACAAAACAAAACCACAAGTAAAAGTTCCACCAAGAACACAATAAAACCAAATTTAAACTGTGACAACAACAACAACAAAAGGGGGAGAGGATGGAGATTAACAGTAGCAAAGGACGAAGGAGTGCAAAAGTACTCGCAAGATAGTACACTACAATGAACAGGGTAGGAACCCTTTTCATTACCTAATGGTAACACCATTGAAAAAACCACCACAGAAGCACATGAGATAAAAAAGATCACAACAGAGGAAAGATGTATACAATACAACCAAACAAAAACAAAAGATAGAAAAATGAAAGAGAAGGATCAAACAAGACACAAAACTAATAGAAAAGAATCTATAAAATGGCAACAGGGAACTCACAAGAGTCAATAATTACACTAAATGTAAATGGATTAAACTCACCAATAAAAAGGCACAGAGAGCAGAATGGATTAAAAAAGAAAATCCAGCTGTATGCTGCCTACAAGAAACTCATCTAAGCAACAAGGATAAAAACAAATTCAAAGTGAAAGGCTGGAAAACAATACTCCAAGCAAATAACATCCAAAAAAAAGCAGGCATAGCAATACTCATATCTGATAATGCTGACTACAAGACAGCAAAAGTACTCAAAGACAAAAATGGTCATTTCATAATGATTAAGGGAATGCTGAATCAAGAAGACATAACAGTTCTTAATATATATGCACCAAACCAAGGAGCACCAAAATATATAAGACAGCTACTTATTGACCTTAAAACAAAAACTGACAAAAATACAATCATACTTGAAAATCTCAATACACCACTGACAGCTCTAGATCGGCCATCCAAACAGAGAATCAACAAAGATATAGTGGCCTCAAACAAAACACTAGAGCACCTGGATATTATAGACATCTACAGGACATTTCATCCCACAGTGACAGAGTATACATTTTTCTCCAGTGTACATGAATCATTCTTAAGAATTGACCATATATTGGGCCACAAAAACAACATCAGCAAATTCAGAAAAATCAAAGTTGTACCAAGCATATTTTCTGATCATAAAGACTTGAAACTAGAATTCAACTGCAAAAAAGAGGAAAAAAATCTCACAACAATGTGGAAACTAAACAACATACTTTTAAAAAATGAATGGGTCATTAAATAAATAAGTGCAGAGATCAAAAGATATATACAGACAAATGAAAATGACAATACGACATTTCATAATCTATGGGATGCAGCAAAAGCAGTGATAAGAGGGAAGTTCATATCACTTCAGGCCTATATGAACAAACAAGAGAGAGCCCAAGTGAATCACTTAACTTCACATCTTAAAGAACTGGAAAAAGAAGAACAAAATCAACCCAAAACCAGCCGAAGAAAGGAGATAATAAAAATCAGAGCAGAAATAAATGAAATAGAGAACAGAAAAAGTATAGAAAAAATTAATAGAACAAGAGGCTGGTTCTTTGAAAAGATCAACAAAATTGAGAAACCCTTGGCAAGACTTACCAAGGAAAAAAGAGAAAGAATTCATATAAACAAAATCCAAAATAAAAGAGAAGAAATCACCACTGACATCGTAGATATACAAAGAATTATTGTAGAATACTATGAAAAACTTTATGCCACTAAATTCAACAACCTAGAAAAAAATGGATAAATTCCTAGAACAATGCAACCTTCCTAGACTGAGTCAAGAAGAAGCAGAAAGCCTAAATAGACCTATTAGTAGAGAAGAAATAGAAAAAACTATTAAAAACCTATCCCAAAATAAAAGTCCAGGCCCAGACGGCTATACTAGTGAATTTTATCAAACATTCAAAGAAGACTTGGTTCCAATTCTACTGAAAGTCTTCCAAAAAATTGAAGAAGAAGCAATACTTCCAAATACATTTTATGAAGCCAACATAACCCTCATACCGAAACCAGGCAAGAATGGCACAAAAAAAGAAAACTACAGACCAACATCTCTAATGAATACAGATGCTGAAATACTAAACAAAATACTAGCAAATCGAATACAACAACATATTAAAAAAATAATACATCACGTTCAAGTGGGATTCATCCGAGAATCTCAAGGATGGTTCAACATACGTAAAACGGTTAATGTAATACACCATGTCAACAAAACAAAGAACAAAAACGACATGATCTTATCAATAGATGCAGAAAAGGCATTCAATAAAGTACAACAAAATTTTATGTTTAAGACTCTCAACAAAATGCGTATAGAAGGAAAATATCTCAACATGACAACGGCCATATATGATAAACCATCAGCTAACATCATATTACATGGCACAAAACTAAAGGCTTTCTGCCTTAAATCAGGAACAAGACATGGTTGTCCACTCTCTCCACTCTTATTTTATTTGGTACTAAAAGTTCTAGCCAGAGCAATCATACAAGACAAAGAAATAAAAGGCATCCATATCAGAAAAGAAGAAGTAAAGGTATCACTTTTTGCAGATGATATGATCCTATACATCAAAAACCCCAAAGAATCTACAAAAAAACTACTAGAAACAACAAGCCAATACAGTATGGTCGCAGGATACAAAATTAACATAGAAAAGTCCATCACCTTTCTATATGTCAACAATGAAACATTTGAGAACAAACTCAAAAAAATAATTCCCTTCATTATTGCAAAAAATAAAAAATAAAATGCCTAGGAATAAACATAACAAAGAATGTAAAGGACTTATATAATGAAAACTATAAATCATTGTTAAGGGAAATCAAAAAAGATACAATGAGATGGAAGAATATTTCTTGTTCTTGGATAGGAAGAATAAATATAATCAAACTGTTCATATTACCCAAAGCAATATACAAATTTAATGCAATTCCCATCAAATTTCCTATGACATTTTTTAAAGAAATGGAACAAAAAAATCATCAGATTTATGTGGAACTATAGAAATCCCTTAATAGCCAAAACAATCCTAAAGAAAAATAATGAAGCTGGAGGTATTACAATACCTGACTTCAAACTATATTATAGGGCCACGGTAATCAAAACAGCATGGTATTGGCAGAAAAATAGACACTCAGGCCAATGGAACAGAATAGAAAGTCCAGAAATAAAACCACATATATATAGTCAAATAATTTTTGAAAAAGGGGCCAACAACACACAATGGAGAAAAGAAAGCCTCTTCAACAAATGGTGCTGGGAAAACTGGAAAGCAACATGCAGAAGCATGAAACTGGACTACAGTTTGTCCCCTTGTACTAAAATTAATTCAAAATGGACCAAAGACCTAAATATAAGACCTGAAACAATAAAGTACATAGAAGAAGACATACGTTCTAAACTCATGAACTTGAGTTTTAAAGAGCATTTTATGAATTTGACTCCAAAGGCAAGGGAAATGAAGGCAAAAATAAATGAATGGGAATACATCAGACTAAGAAGTCTTTGCTCAGCAAGAGAAACTGACAACAAAATAAACAGACACCCAAATAAATGGGAATGATATTTTCAAACAACAGCTCAGATAAGGGCCTAATATCCAAAATATACAAAGAACTCATAAAACTCAACAACAATGAAACAAACAATCCAATAAAAAATTGGGAAGAAGACATGAACAGACATTTCTCCCAGGAAGAAATACAAATGGCCAACAAATATATGAAAAGATGCTCATCTTACTTAGTTATTAGAGAAATGCAAATCAAAACTGCAATGAGATACCACCTCACACCTGTTAGATTAGCTATTATTAACAAGGCAGGTAAGAGCAAATGTTGGAGAGGCTAAGGAGAAAAAGGAACCCTCATTCATTGTTGGTGGGAATGTAAAGTAGTACAACCATTATGAAAGAAAGTATGGTGGTTCCTCAAAAAACTGAAAATAGAACTACATTATGACCCAGCAATCCCTCTACTGTGTATATACCCCCAAAACTCAGAAACATTGATACATAAAGACACATGCAGCCCCATGTTCAATGCAGCATTGTTCACAGTGGCCAGGACATGGAAACAACCAAAAAGCCCTTCAATAAATGACTGGATAAAGAAGATTTGGCACATTTACACTATGGAATACTACTCAGCCATAAGAAATGATGACATCGGATCATTTACAGCAAAATGGTGGGATCTTGATAACATTATACGAAGTGAAATAAGTAAATCAGAAAAAACTAAGAACTGCATTATTCCATACGTAGGTGGGATATAAAAGCAAGACTAAGAGACATTGATAAGAGTGTTGTGGTTATGGGGGGGTGGGGAGAGGGAGAGGAAAAGGGGGAGGGAGAGGGGCACAAAGAAAACTAGATAGAAGGTGACAGAGGACAATCTGACTTTGGGTGATGGGTATGCAACATAATTGATTGAGAAGATAACCTGGACACATTTTTTTTGAACATATGTACCCTGATTTATTGATGTCACCTTAGTAAATTAATTAAAAAAATAAAAAATAAGAAAATAAATAAATAGCAAATATAGAAAAGGACATTAAAATATTAAAAGAATCAGTTGAAGATGACAAATACAATATCAGAAATGAAGAGCATAATGGAAGGAATTAAAAACAGGATGGATGAAGTTGAGTGTTGAATCAGTGAGTTGGAGAACAAGTTGAACAAAGGCATGGAAGTAGAGCCGAAAAAAGAAAAGAGACTGAAAAAGTCTGAGGAAACTCTAAACGAGCTCTGTGACACTATGAAGAGAAATAACATTCTCATCATAGGGGTTCCTAAAGAAGAAGAGAAAAAACAAGGGATAAAGACTTTGTTCAACCATATCATAGCTGAAAACTTTCCTAAACGAATACAGGAAAACCACTAACAAGTTCAAGAAGCACAGAGAACTCCATTGAAGTGAAAGTCGAAGAAATCTACACCAAGACACATCATAATTAAAATACCAAAGCTAAGTTATAAAGAGAAAATATTAAAAGCTGCTAGAAAAAAAAAGGCTGTCACCTACATAGGAACCCCCATAAAGATGACATCAGACTTGTCAACACAAACACTTGAGGCCAGAAGGGAATGGCAAGAAATATTCAAGGTAATGCAGAACATGAACCTACAACCAAAACTACTTTATCCAGCAATGCTATCATTTAAAATTTAAGGAGAAATAAAAAGCTTCCCCCAAAAGAAAATCTCAAGAAATTCATTACAACCAAACCAATGCTGCAGGAAATGTTAAGGGGCCTGTTGTATACAGATCAAAGTAGGAAAAGAATATAGCAAAACAGGAACACTGCTTTAAAGAATAAAATGGCAATAAACAACTACATATTAATAATAATATTAAATGTAAATGGATTAAATGATCCAATCAAAAGAAATAGGGTAGCTGTGTGGATAATAAAACAGGACCCATACATATGCTGTCTATAAGAGACACACCTTAATACAAGAGATGCACATAGACTGAAGGTAAAAGGGTAGAAAAAAAATTTCATGCAAATGGAAATGAAAAAAAATCTGGGTTAACAATACTTATATCAGACAAAATGGACTTTAAAACCAAGGCTGTAGTAAGAGAAAAAAAAGGCCACTGCATAATAATAAAGGGAGCAATCCAACAGGAAGTGATAACCATTATAAATATCTACGCACCTAAGATAGGAGCACCTAAATATATAAAGCAGATTTTGATGGATATAAACGGCAAGATCAACAGCAATAGTATAATAGTAGGGGAATTCAATACCCCACTAATATCACTAGATAGATCCTCAAAAAAGCAAATTAACAAAGAAACAGCAGACTTAAAGGACACATTAGATCAACTGGATTTAATAGATAGCTTTAGAACCTTTCCCCATAAAGCAGCAGAATATACATTATTTTCAAGTGCTCATGGTACATTCTCTAGAATAGACCACATGTTAGGGCACAAGAGCAGTCTCAACAAATTTAAGAAGATTGAAATCATATCAAACATTTTTTCTGATCACAATAGCATGAAACTAGAAATCAACCATCACTGAAAAACTCAAAAATTCTTAAACACATGAAAACTAAATAGCATGTTGTTAAATAATAAATGGATTAATAATGAGATAAAAGGAGAAATAATAAAATTCTTAGAAAAAATGATAATGAGCACACAACAACTCAATATTTGTGGGACACAGCAAAAGCAGTACTGAGAAGGAAGTTCATAACACTACAGGCATACTTTAAGAAGCTAGAAAAAACTTAAATAAACAACTTAACACTCCATCTAAAAGAACTAAAAAAATAACAGCAAGTAAATCCCAGATGTAGTAGAAGGAAGAAAATAATAAAGATCAGAACAGAAATAAATGACATAAAGACTAAAGAAACAATACAGAGGATCAATAAAACCAGGACCTGGTTCTTTGAAAAGGTTAACAAGATTGATGAACCTTTAACCAGACTCATGAAGAAAAAAAGAGAGAGGACTCAAATAAATAAAATTAGAAATGAGAGTGGAGAAATAACAACTGACACAACAGAAATATAAAATATTGTAAGAAAATACTCTGAAGAACTGTATGCCAAAAACTAGACAACCTAAATGAAATGGACAAATTCCTTGATACATACAATCTTCCAAAAATCAATCTGGAAGAATCGGAAAACCTAAACAGAGTGATTACAACAAAGGAAATTGAAACATTTACCAAAAAACTCCCAACAAAGAAATGTCCTGGGCCTGATGGCTTCTCAAGTGAATTCTTCCAAATATTCAAAGAACTATCTCCTATCCTTCTCAATATATTTCAAAAAACCCAAGAGAAAGAAAGACTTCTAAGCTCCTTTTATGAGGCGAATATAATTCTGATTCCAAAACTAGGCAAAGACAACACAAAGAAAAAAAATTATACGGCAAGATTCCTAGTGAATATACATGCTAAAATCCTCAATAAAATATTAGCAAACTGGATCCAGCAATATATGAAAAAAAAATCATACACCATGATCAAGTGGGATTTATTCTGGGAGGCAAGGCTGGTACAATATTTGCAAATCAATCAATGTGATTCAACACATAAACAAAAGGAAGGAAAAAATCCACATGATAATATCAATAGATGCAGAAAAAGCATTTGATAAAATCCAGCACCCATTCATGATAAAAACTTTCAGCCAAGTGGGAATACAGGGAACATACCTCAACATGATATAGGCCATCTATGACAAACTCACAGCCAACATCATACTCAATGAGCAAAAATGAAAAGCAATCCCCTTAAGATCTGGAACAAGGCAGGGGTGCCCTCTTTCACCACTCTTATTCATCATAGTTCTGGAAGTCCTAGCCACAGCAATCAGACAAGAAGAAGAAATAAAAGGCATTCAAATTGGAAAAGAAGTAAAACTATCATTATTTGCAGATGATATGACATTGTATATAGAAAACCCTAATGTCTCAGTCAAAAGACTACTAGATCTGATAAATGAATTCAGCAAAGTAGCAGAATATAATATTAATACTCAGAAATTAGAGTCATTTTTATACACCAAAAATGAACTTTCAGATAGAGAAATTCAGGAAACAATCCTCTTCACTATTGCAACCAAAAAAATAAAGTACCTAGGAGTAAATTTAACCAAGGAAATTAAAGACTTGTACATGGAAAATTATAAAGCATTGATAAAAGAAATTAAGGAAGATACAATCAAGTGGAAGCATATACCGTGCTCATGGTTAGGAAGAATAAACATTATTAAAATGTCTATATTACCCAAAGTAATTTATAAATATAATGCAATACCAATCAAAATACCAATGACATACTTCAAAGATATAGAACAAATATTCCAAAAATTTATATGAAACCAAAAAAGAACACGAATAACCTCAGCAATCTTAAAAAGAAAAAAATAAAGCGGGAAGTATCACACTTCCTGATATCAAGTTATAGTACAGGGTTATTGTATTCAGAACAGCCTGGTACTGGCAGAAGAACAGGCATATAGATCAATGGACCAGAACAGAGAACCCAGATATAAACCCACAGCTTTATGGATAACTGATATTTGACAATGTAGGTAAGATCATACAATGACAGCCTCTTTAATTAATGGTGTTGTGAAAATTGGACAGCTACCTGAAAAAAAATAAAACTATACCACCAACGTACACCATTCACAAAAATAAACTTAAAAATGGATAAAAGACTTAAATGTAAGCCATGAAACTGTAAACATCTTAGCAGAAAATATAGGTAGTAAGCTCTTCGACATCTCTCGCAGCAACATATTTGCCGATTTATCTCCATGGGCAAGTGAAATAAAAGACAAGATAAACACATGGGACTATATCAAACTAAAAAGCTTTTGCACAGCTAAAGACAATAAGAACAGAACAAAAAAACAAACTACACAATGGGAGAACATATTCGACAATATGTCTGATAAGGGATTAATAACCAAAATTTATAAAGATCTTGTAAAACTCATCACCAGGAAGAAAAACAATCCAATCAAAAAATAGGCAAAGGAAATGAATAGACACTTCTCCAAAGAGGACATACAGATGGCCAATAGGCATATGAAAAAAAAAGTGCTCAACATCACTAATCATTAGAGAAATGCAAATTAAAAGCACAATGAGATATTACCTCATACCAGTCAGAATGGTGTTCATCAACAAAAAACAACACAGGATAAGTGCTGGTGAGGATGTGAAGAAAAGGGAACCCTCCTGCACTGCAGGTGGGAATGTAGCCTGGTGCAGCCACTGTGGAAAAAGTATAGAGATTCCTCAGAAAATTAAAAATCAAACTGCATTTTGACTCAGCTATCCCACTTATAGGATAATGTCCTAAGAACACCATAGCACTGTTCCAAAAGGAGAAATGTACCCTCATGTTTATGGCAGCATTGTTCACAATAGCGAAGATCTGGAAACAGCCCAAGTGTCCATAGGTGGAAGAGTGGATTAAAAAACTTTGGTACATATATACTATTGAATACTACTCAGCTATAAGAAATGATGACATCGAATCTTTTACAACAACAAGGATGGACCTTGATAACATTATACTGAGTGAAATAAGTAAATCAGAAAAAACTAAGAACTATATGATTTCATACAGAGATAGGACATAAAAATGAGACTTAGAGACATCGACAAGATTGTGATGGTTACTGGGGTGGGGGGGAAGGGTGGGAGGAAAGAGAGGGAGGGGGTGAGAGGGATGGGAGGTGCACAAAGAACATCAAATAGAAGGCGATGGAAGACAATTTGACTTTGGATGAGGGGTATGCAACATAATCAAATGTCAAAATAACCTGGAGATGTATTCTCTGAACATATGTACCCTGATTTATCAATGTCACCCCATTAAAATTAATAAAGAAATCATAAGATTGTCAATTTGGAAAATTTCATTATAAACAGATTGCTGTATAATGTATACCATATCTATCTTTCTGATCATTTTTTCTTTGCTTTCATTCTACAAAGTAATTGGCATTAAAGAAATTTCTTGAGATTTTATTTTAAAAAAAAGGAAATGCAAACAATATTGGATGGGAATGAGCTTGAAGTGCTTAAGGAAACACATATTAAAATGAATTGGATAATTATAAATATGGGTAGAGCAGAGGCAGATAATATTGGAGATATTGTTGGATTA
This sequence comes from Saccopteryx leptura, assembly GCF_036850995.1. Classification (NCBI taxonomy): domain Eukaryota; kingdom Metazoa; phylum Chordata; class Mammalia; order Chiroptera; family Emballonuridae; genus Saccopteryx; species Saccopteryx leptura. The sequence continues at coordinate 58,727,136 of NC_089506.1, forward strand.
AGACCTTGTAGATCAAGTAAAAAATAGGTTTTTTAAGTAATTAAAATATTTTTGTATCATGTCATTTGGTTCCCTCTGACTTCTCTGTGAAATATGTTGTTTTGGCAATAATGGGTGGTAAAAAACAAACAAAAAAAATCAGCATCGCATAATTTTGAGCTATTTTAAATCACTTTTGGTTATAATAATAATTTAAGTAAAAATTACAAATACAGAAGAAAAATGTTTTGAGTATAACAAAATAATATATATGTAAAACATACATATACTAATATATGTATTCAAAAGCATTACAATTAAAAATATAAATAGTGTTTTATTGTAATACCTCATGATAGAAATATATTTTTAAATTTACAATATTTTTTCACCTCTTGAACAAATGTTCTTTTCATTATGTGGTAAGCTTTCAAAGTTGAGTGAAAGTTTACTTGATAGTTACAGTGCTTAAATTCTTGTATAGTAAATTAGGTTCTACAAAACTTCCATTGGAGTTTAACAAAACTGCATGATTCCATACTACTTGGGTACTAGCAGGAATCAATTCCTGGGAGAAGAAATCACAGCTGAGAACAATTAATACTGATTAGTTTGTGGCTGAGAAAATAAAAATTGAAAGAAACTTGGAGGTATTAGGAGCTCTGTTCCCAAGCATCGCTGAGTTGAGTGCAATTCTCAGAGGAACTCAGACTTAAAGAAAAATGTAAATTTAAAATATTTGGAAATTTTCTCAGATCTTTTTATTATTGTTTTTTTTAAGCAAACAATTTATTGAACAGAGCTGTGCACAAGGGAGTCAATAAGAAAAGAGAAGTCAAGCTCACCAAGGGATTCTTATAGATCGCCTTGGGGTGGGTGCGAGGCTTGGGAATAAGAATGAGCTCAGTTGTCCCATTATCATCATCTGGAGGTTTTCTTACATTATTTAATGTCTGCATGACTGTTAAATGTCAACTCTTGGATATCTGCAAATAAATATTCAAGTTAATTGATCAACTTTTGTTTTTATGTATTTTATATTTTTTCTCTATATCTTGTTTTTCCTAATATTTTCATTTGACCTTACAGATAAAATATTGATGGTTTTATAACATTTATATTCATTTTACAGACATTGTGGTAGCTGTGTTTTTTGAGAAATTGACAATGCACATAAATATCATTTCTTTTGGAAAAAGTGCACATTATCACACATGAGATTGGTCTGAATTATCCTTTCATAACTGTATAATAGTTCAGTTGAAATTTTAAGCAATAAATATGCAGAAAATTTATACTTAATTCCTGAAACTGCCATCCTGGATGAAGAACTGATTTCTAAAGAGCTAGATAAGGATGTGCCTAATATAGCAAAAGAAATAAAATGACAGTAGAATGCATAGTTTATACCAGTTTCTTTTGCTTTATAATTGAAATTATAGATATGAATCAGAAACATATTTCTTTTTTAAGAATAAGCTAAATTGAGTCTCTAACAAATTATAAGTATAAATTAAACTAAAAGTTGTTTTTCTAAATTTTTTAGTAAAAAATTAGAGATTCATTTATTCTCATTTTATTGGTTTTAATTTTTTGTTTTATGTGGAGGCCTTTGTTAATAGATTGAACCTTCTATAGCAGAAATGTCATGACTTAATATTAGAATGTTATAAGTGTAAGGTCAGTGGATAATGGGGGATGGTCATGTGGGGAACCCAGACTTGTGAACTTTGGCTAGGACCACCCACAACCAAGCATACCAAAAGAAACTTCCCAGGAGTCCTTTGGAAAAAAGTGACCGTCTGCCAGCCAGTGAGATTTCACCACGTCATATTAGCTCGACCACCCTAGGAACCCTTTAAATGACTCTCACGTGGTTTAATCCTTGTGACTTGCCTAGCCTCTGTCCCCAGGGCTAGGGAACCTCGTGGGCGGGATGTGTGCTCTGTACTCAATAAAGCCTTTTATTCCACACTTTGTGGCTCTGGCTCCTTCCTTCTTTCTCGGTGGGGAAAAATACCTTACATTTTGGTGCCAAAAGCTGGGAGGAGTTTGAAGTCCGCAAGGACCACTCTTCTTCCCTTCTCCTTCGAGAAAGAACCAGGATCTCTGACCTTCCACCCACTTCAGCGCACAGTGCGGTAAGTCCCCTGCCTTCAGCCACCCTTGAGTTCTTTCCTCCAAGACTCCCTGTCTGGAAACTGTAGTTACATCAGAGAAGTCTTTCTGTTCCGAGTGCGTATGCTCGTGGAGATGTCCTGAGCACATCCACTTTACCTTATCTGTTTGTAGCCAGAGCTTGAGTTTTGGGACGCCAGTTCTCAAATCTGACCACTCCGAGGACTGAGGGTGGCCATGGGGGCACAGGAACCTCCCTCCCTAAAGAAGAAAAAACTGTTCTACTTCTCCACTGTGGCCAGGCCACAGAACCCACTGAATTAGCCTCCTGAAGGGACTTTCGGTTTTAACACCCTCAACAATTTAACTATCGCCAAAAAAGCTGGGAGCTGGTTGGAAATCCCTTATATACAGGGGTTCTAGTTATTTGCGCACCTGTCCTTAATCTCTGAGCTGCCTGTTCCACCACACAGGCCCTTTTTCTGGCCAGAGAAACCTCACCTAAAACCTCCGCTCCTAATCTTTTCTTCTTTGCGGACTCCCAACTCTCTTTCCCTCCTTCCTGACCCCCAGGGGTGCCCCTCTCTCGGGACTTCTCTCTGTCCCAGTGTGGACCTCTTTTGCTCGGGTCTCTTCCTTCCAAAAACCCTCTCCCCTCCCTTGGCAAAATCCTGTTTGTTATTCACCAATACCATTCTCTCTTTCTCCTCCCCTGCTGGCCAGGGGCCCCTCCCTTCTCCACTGTGTTCTTAGGTCCCTCTTCCATCAGTCCATTCTCCGCCTACTATTGGCTCTTACACTGGTTTTCAGGACATCCAACCCCAATTTTCTTGCAGGAAGTTCTGGACCTGTCCTGTCTCTAGCTTCAGCATTTCCAGCTGGATCTGGGTGCCGGGCTCCCCACGAGTCCTCCTCTTATTCTCAACCCTGAAACCCCTATCCAGGACCTGTGAACATGGCATTTAAAGTTTTTAATGGTCCAACTAGTAGAAACTGGTCAAGGCTGTTCACCAGGCCCGCATGCAGCAGAAAGTAATGCTCCAAACCCAGGCTCTTGTGGCAACCCTGAGGCCAGCAAAGTAACAAGGGCAAGGCACAGGGAGTGCCTGACTCAAGTCCAAGCTGCAAAGAGAAATTTCACCAGCAGCTTGCTTTAAGTGTGGCAAGCAGGGTCACTGGTCCTGGCACAGTCCCTGCCCGAAGCTGCTCACTAAACCCTGCCCTGACTGCAAGCAACCCAGTTACTGGTGGAACAATTGCCCCTTTGGGCAACAGGCTTATCCTCAGTGCCTCTACATGGGGACAAGCCACCCTAATGGAGAGGACGAGCCAGCCAGGTGGGTGCATCACTCAAACTTCTAGGACACAGCCTGGACTCAGAGAACCCAGGGTATGCTGCAACTAGTGGGTAAGTACATCTCATTTCTCTTGGACACAGGGGTTACTTTATCTGTTTTGCCATCACTCTCTGGACCTCTAGTTTCCTCATGGGTCTTGGTTATGGAAATAAATGGGACTCTTTCCTTTCCCCTTTTTATGCCACTCCTGACATACAGTTTTGCCTCAAGTTCGCCTCCATATAGGACCACTGGCAGTTGGAACCACTGGACTCCATCCATCTCCAGCTCACCAAAAGGCTGGACCCTACAAATCCCCCTATTATTCCTCTTTTTTTTTTTTTCATTTTTCTGAAGCTGGAAACAGGGAGAGACAGTCAGACAGACTCCCGCATGCGCCCGACCGGGATCCACCCGGCACGCCCACCATGGGGCGGCGCTCTGCCCACCAGGGGGCGATGCTCTGCCCATCCTGGGCGTCGCCATATTGCGACCAGAGCCACTCTAGCGCCTGGGGCAGAGGCCGAGGAGCCATCCCCAGCGCCCGGGCCATCTTTGCTCCAATGGAGCCTTGGCTGCGGGAGGGGAAGAGAGAGACAGAGAGGAAAGCGCGGCGGAGGGGTGGAGAAGCAAATGGGCGCTTCTCCTGTGTGCCCTGGCCGGGAATCGAACCCAGGTCCTCCGCACGCTAGGCCGACGCTCTACCGCTGAGCCAACCGGCCAGGGCTTATTCCTCTTTTTTTTAAAAATCCTTACAGGATTGCATCCACAAAGTTTCTCTAGTCATGGCCAAACAGATGTTCCTCCTGACATCCCTCAAAACCATCATCAGCCTATCTCCCCCTGCCCATGATGCCTCTAATCAGCAGGAAGTAGCCAGATAAATGAATGGCGCCCCTATTCTATTTAACACAAAAGGTCAGAATGTAAGGTTGGTGGATAATGGGGGATGGTCACGTGGGTAACCCAAACCTGTGAACTTTGGCTAGGACCACCCACAACCAAGCATACCAAAAGAAACTTCCCAGGAGTCCTTTGGAAAAAAGCTACCGTCTGCCAGCCAGTGAGATTTCACCACACCATATTAGCTCGACCACCCTAGGGACCCTTTAAATATCCCTCACCTGGTTTAATCCTTGTGACTTGCCTAGCCTCTGTCTCCGGGGCTAGGGAACCTCGTCGGGCAGGATGCGCGCTCTGTACTCAATAAAGCCTTTTATTCCACACTTTGTGGCTCTGGCCTCTTCCTTCTTTCTCGGTGGGGAAAACTACCTTACAATAAATAATAATGATTCTATTTTTATTTCTCTTAACAGGTAGAATCAGTTAAGTTTATATGTACTAATCTATTTAATGTGATATTCATTTGTATTCAGAATTTCTAAATAATCCATTTTTATTTTCCTCTCGCCTTCCTCTTTCTTTTTCCTTCTTTCTTTTCTTTCCTTCTTTCTTTCTTTTGTCTTTCTTTCTTTCTTCCTTTTTTTTTCTTTCTTTTCTTTCTCACTCTCTCTCTTGCTCTCTCTCTTGCTCACTGGCTTTCTCATTCACTTTCTTGCCCACTTTCTCTCTCTCTCTCTCTTTCTTTTGCCTCTTTCACTGTTGGGTCTGCTGAAAATATCACATATGAGGAACAAAGTGAAGGTAAACTTTTAAAAAATATATCATTTGAAAGACTGGTGGTTCTAAGAGCATAAAAAATATAAGAGAAGAAATGCATAACTATTAACTACAAAAGCTGCACCTCTGTGAGGAAAAAAAAAATGGAACCAAAAGTTTTCTTGGGTTTTATTCCAGACATACTAGTATATTTTTGAATAACTATGGTTAGTTTCCTTAATTCGTTTTATTACTGTAACCACTTTAAAGAGTGATTCTACTAATTCTTGATGACAGATTATTAGATGACCTTAATATTAAACATTTTTTAAAAAGCATTTTTAAAAATATATTAGGGATAATACAACTCATTTATAGTTTGGGACAATTATTGACTAAATTATAGAAATTAGTGGTTTACATTTCAATAATCATTGACTAGAAATTATATAAAAAACAAATTTCTGGTTATTGCCAAATTAATTTTCTATTTCCTAACCCAGTAGTATTTAATTTTCTACCTTTTAAGTTCCAGAAATTTTTTTTTATAAAAAGCTCAAGTTTCAACATAAGTAACATAAAAATCTCATTTTTTTTCTATTTGGAACTACATATATTTGCATTCATTATAATGCCACTCACAGATTTAGATACATAAGTCACTGCATTAATGTTAGGGGTATAGATTTTTGTTACTAGAGATTTTATGTTGATAATACTGTATCTCTTGGAGAGGGCAAATCACATTATCATCCTCAGTAGGTTAACAGAGCTCCTATCTAGTCTGACAAGACACAGTTAAAAATGACCATCAAATCAGAGGTGGAATGGTATGAAATCCTATAACAATCTACAGAAAACATTAGAAAAAAAACCCTGGAAATGAGTTAAACATGATCCTCATTTTTTAAAATTTTTTCTTCAGTTAGCGGAAAGGGGGAAGAGAGACAGACTCCTGTACTCCAACTGGGATCCACCTGGCAAGTCCACTAAGGGGCAATGCTCTGCCCATTTGGGGTATTGCTCTGTTGCTCAGCAACCAAGTCCTTCTTAGCACCTGAGGCAGAGGCCATGAACCCATCCTCAGTGCCCATGGCCAAATTGCTCTAATTGAGCCATGGCTACAGGAGGAGGGGAGAGAGAAGCAAGAGGGGAAGGGGTGGAGAAGCAGGTGGGTGCTTCTCATGTGTACCCTGACCGGGAATCAAACCCAGAACATCCACATACTGGGCTGATCCTCTACCACTGAGCCAACCAGCTAGGGCCAAACCTCAATTTTATTTAGAAAATTAAATTTAACAAGGTGATATTAATTAGTAAGGGATAAGCTTTACAAATTAGTTATTACAGAATAGCCACAAATGTGTAGATTTTAGTATAGGAAATATAGTTAATAATATCATGATAAATAGGTATGAAGCCAGGTGGGTATTTCAAACATTGAGGGATGAGGGGGAAACACTCTCTAAAATCCATAATTTTCTAATCATTTTGCTGTACATGTGAAACTAATACAGAATAATATTGAATGTACACTTTAATTGAAAAAAAGAATACCATGACTTAGTTTCACTTTTACATTGTGCATATTTTTCATAAATGGAGTAGTCAAAATATGTCAGTTCAAAATTTGATTGGAAATATACTTAAAGTATATATATTTAAAAATTGATATCATAAAAAGTTATCAAAATATTGTATAAAAACATATATTGAAATGAAATATATTTTAAAATTTTTCCAACCCTTCCTGAGTAGGCAGGTGACTCCAAGAACATTCTTAGGTTTGATGATTTAGTAAGACTCACAGAACTCAACTTACGTGAAAAGAAAGGTAACCTCAAGTCCTCTTACAGTCATAATTAATAGTCATTTGTTAGTTCTTGGTGAATCTTATCTGGTATACGTCTTAGATATTTAGAAATTAAACTTGATTATCTGACCAAAAATTCTTTTACATATCATACAGTTTCAAATTTCCTGCCTTCAATTGCAATTGGAGGGCAACATACTTGAGTTTTTAGCTGACATATTGTTAAAATCAATGTTGATGACTTATCACATATAAATGCCCTTTTGTTTGTCATTCATTCATTTAATTATTTATTCAATAAATATTAATTAACACTCTATATGCTCCAATCATACTTGTGCTTTGGATAGAAATGTTAAATGAGACACCACATCTACCCCAATGAGTTTGAAGTCTATTAGGAAAAAAACATTTATAATGTAGTAAATGATGTAATAGCAGCATGTATGAAATCTGGGTTTACTTAGTTGGGTCACCTGGATCAGAATGGTTTTTTGGAGGCATTGGTAGAGAATATGGAAAGAGATGTAGCAAGTTCAGGTTTGGGTCTGGCTTACTAAAAGGTATTTATTTTACCTGCAATTCGAATCACTAAAGGTTATAATTTCACATGTCATGACCCTCACCTGGGGGGAATGGATAAGCAAAGTATAGTTCATCTACATAATAGAATAATATTGAGCAATTGAGGAACAGAGTACCGATACATGCAACAACATTGATAAATCTCAAATGTGTTATACTATGTGAAAGAAGCCAGATTTAACCTAGGTTTCCATTCATATGATAGTCTGGAAAAGGCAAAATTATGGAGACAGAATACGGATCAGTACTTGCTAGGGGACTGGGGGAAGAGTGGTTGACTACAGAAGGCCCAGTGAAATTTTTGGACATAATTGTTCCTGTGTCAGTGGTGGTCAAGTGTCAGAACCACTCATGAAAAAACTGACAATGGCTGAATGCAAATTATATTTCAATTTTAAAAGAGGAAGTAATAGTTAACATAAAATTAGCTTCAATGTGCACATGCATACACACACATGCCCACTCACATAACTGTAGGTGACTTATTCTTTGTTCCTCCTGTTCCTTCTGAAAGGGTTCCTAGCAGTGTTTCTCAACAAGACTGCTATTGAATTTTAGGCAGGATAGTTGTTCATTATCTGGGACTACAGCATGCTTTACAGGATGTTTGGTAATTTTGGAACTCACTTATTAAATAACAGGAGTGTTCAAATACATATCCCGAAGTCCCCTAGGGAATATATCTGCTCCCAGTTGAAGACCATCTCCAGATGAAGGAGAAAGAACTGGTATGTTTGGCTTACTCTTCCCTTTAATTGGGGATTGAGAGTGTTGCCTACTTATAGATAAATTACCTTTTAGTCTGCTCTCTCCATGAGTAGTGGACTTGACTTTGCTTCTGACCACATCTTGGGGTTCGAAAGTGTAAAAGGTAAATTTATATGAGTATTAGAAAACCAGCTATCATCATACCTGCCTCTTGTCCTACAAGCTAGCTTTCAGCAGGAGAGCTACCATTTTAGTCTCCATCAGTTTGACTTCTATGTTTGTCTTATCAAATCTTGGAAAGAAAAGAGAGGAATGTTATATATATATATCTCCACTGCCCCAAACTTTTATACTGTAAAATTAATAACAAGAAATATCAATGAGTTACAACAAATCTTCCAATCTTCAGCTCCTGTCAGAACACACACACACACACACACACACACACACACACACACACACACATACTGAGCACATTAACCCTGATGCTGGAATTCAAAAGAATTCTATGGCACTATGAACTTTCTGGAATTAGTTCAATAGGTCTGTACTAGAACCAGTGCCATTTACTTCTCACAGCATACCAATTCTTTCAGAGTTCTTCCTCCAGCTTTGAATATAAGAGATCAAGTTTACATAGCAAGCTGTCTCTGTCCTGGTAACCCAGTGTCAGTCTCTCTGATTGTGTCACTGACTGATCCACACTAATTTCGGCACTGCAATTTGTACTCTGCCCAGAGTAAAAATGAACCTTCCAGTGTTAGGTGGAGAGAAGCTTTTCCTTTGAAGTAGAAAACCACTTTTTCTTTTTTAAAAGCAAGAAAGTCTTTATTTTGTGGGATAATAGAAGTGTCATAACATGGAATATTATCAGAGCTTTTTGTCAGTGACCTCAAAAACTAGGCATGCAACCACATACATACTGAGGTTAGAAATTCTTGTTCTAAAATACTACTAATGGAATTCTGAGGAAGCAGAAGTGTACTAGCTTCTAAGAAAGAATTAACTAGGGAATTTTTTCTTCTCTCTTATCACAGAGCCTTTCCAGAACTCTCTTGTGTTCTTAGCATCCTTATTTATTCTACAATATAATCCCACAGAATGCTTGTAACTATAGACTAATCTAATAAACCATATAGCAGAAGTAACAGTCTTATTTAAATTCCCCACCTTGGTCTCAATGATTGACTATTATTTAGTTTGTAGCATCACCTCTTTCTACTCTTTAACATTTGTTTTAGAAAGGGGTTTCCATAGTTTAGCTAAAATCATGTGGGTGGGCTTCAGGCACTAGAGCAGAGTTTGTGGGAATGATGTGGAGTGCTCAGAGCCCTCAGACAACCCTGCATAAACAACTCTTTGCTTGGTAAATACCAGCCTCTGGAGTAAAGTATCTGAACTTCTTTTCTTAGAATCTGCATATATTTTGTGTTTTATTATGTGAGTAGGAATGCTGTGCATTTTTTTATTTTGTAGGGGCATTTAATTCAAAAAATGTTGATTTAGCACCTAGGATGCACCAGAAATAATAATAATCATAACAATAAAAACATGTATAGTATAACTTTGCCACGCATTCTTCTAAGTATTTCTGTGTATTTATTTATTTTAATCTTCACAGCAATGCTATGAGTAAATTATTATCATTAACATCTCTGCTCTGTAGATGAGGAAACAGGCTCAGAAAGATGATGTAACTTATCCAAGGTCCTAGAGCTGGTGAGTGGTTGATTTGGGTTAGAAATCTAAAATTGAGCTCAAGTCTCTGCTGTAGGGATTAATGTTGGAGGAGACTAATAAAAATTTCATTTTAGAGATAATTGTTTTTGCATATAGCAAAAAACAAACATATGAACTAAATTTCTACAGAATGGATTTAATTATGAGGTGTTTTTTCTTTTATTTTTTATTTTAGGAAGGAGAGAGAGGGAGAAAGAAGGTGGGGGAAGAGAAGGAAGCATCAACTCCCATATGTGTCTTGACCAGACAAGCCTAGCGTTTTAAACCAGCAACCTCAGCGTTGTAGGTCAATGCTTTATCCAGTGTACCGCCACAGGTCATGCACGAAATGATTGTTTTTAAAGTGCTATTATTTCAATTATATTTATAGTTTCTTTTCCCCCAAAGTTAATTATTCCTTTCATAACTTCTTCTAAAAAATAATGTTAATTTTGCATGTAGGTAGAGCAAATTTTACAGAAATATAATATTTAGGTTTATCACAAGGCAGTATAATTTTTCTGCACTTTAATTTGTAAATGATTAAAAATTTCTATTATTCATGGCCTCTTTTCTCTTGGAAATGGAGCTTTACAAAATATTTTAAAACTTTTATTTAACATATGTATGCTATTCAAACTTATCAAAAATCACAAGCAAAACTTGATACCTTTTAAATGTATTTGTAAATATTTTTTAACCTTATCATTAAGATTTGTTTATAAAGAGACCATTATGTGCTACAGATTTTTACTTTTAACTTATAGTCACTGATATGTATGTAAACTTTGTAAAATGGCTTTTATAAACATGTCAAATCTAGCTAGGTTTAAACCAAACCCAAACCAAAGCCACACACACAGTATTCACTGCAATAGATACCAGTGTGCAGGGAGAACTCACTTATAAGTCTTATGTTAGCTTATTAAGTTTTGAAAAATATAACAATGATGTACCAATGGAAATAATTTATACATGGATTTTTAGACCATCATTTTGAAAAAGTTATTTACATAAATATTATCTTCTGTAGGTATAGAAATAATGTAATTATCTTTCAGTTAATTCATTCTAAATTGATAAATTGCTTAGAAATTAAAGCAGGGAAAATCATCTTTTTGTTCTGTAAAAAACAAAGAAAAAAGTTTTGGAAAGAAAATAACTATTTCAATATTTTGTGGGGTTTTTTTAATTTGCATTTTGGTCTCACATTTTGTTTATAAAACATAATTTTTTATGTTAAAAATTCTCAAAATAGTTGGTTTGTTGATAACATACAGCTCCCATCCTGGAGGGGAACGGGTGATGCTGCCAGCCATCTGGGGTAGGAAAAAGAGGTGGTCCATACTCCTCTGTCTTTCATTTTGAAGTCAGGCTCATAATGAAGAAAGTAAACTTTCAATGGCTTTATAAATAATTTACCTCAGTCAACTTTGGTAATCAAATAAGCAAATCACTTAATTTTTTGAAACTTGCATCAAAAAATCAAAAGCTGGTGAAATATAAAATATACATCTCAGAATTTGGAGGAATGTTAGAAATTTAAAAAGTGGAATAGCTGGCATCAGCAGGGGAAATACACTTAACTAGAACTTTGGAGACCTGATTCTACTTGCCCTAACATTAACAGGCTGACTTGTTTCGGTAAACAAGGTAAAGTCTTGGGACTTAATTGCTTTATTACTCAAAGTAAAGGCTAAAGTAAGAAAACGATGAACTCTGTCTTTTTGGTCTCTTATCCATCTGTTACTTTGTTCACAAATATGCCTCTTCTCCTGTAGAGAGGTTAAAGATGTCAGTTTTGGGGGTCTGGAGTATGGAAAAATCAGACCAAAAGACCTCCCAAGTGTCCTAGTTTATAGCATACATACTATCATACTCCCTTCTCAGTCCTGTTGTCCTATGAAAAACCAGAAGATCCCATATGCATCCAGGCACAGCAGAGGCAGCCACAAACTGTGGATAGCTTGGAACGCCAAACAAGGTGCTGAGGACAAGTCACAGGCAGTGTCTCATATTGGCCTGCACCAGAATACTTCCAAGAAAGCCCAGAACCAATACACCCAATGGTTAGCTTCAGACAACATCAGAGCAGCATTCAATAAGCTATTCAAGTGTCATATGCAAAGGAAACTCTCAGAAAACATCAAATTTGACTAAGGTGAATTCTGTTTTGTGTGGTCATCACCTGTGCAGCAACTCTCAAATGTGGTCAGGATTGAGCCTCAAAGTCAACCAACCTGTGGGTCTATCTTATACACAAACAAGCAACAAGCAATCAAGAGTCAGTTATAGCAAGATGGCTCATATAGTTTATACAAAGTACATTCCAGGAACACCTAGATCAATAATCAGGGGACTGCTCCACTGGATCCCATAGGACACTTATTATATAAGATCACCCCTAGAAGACTGGGAGTCATAGCAGATTTATCTAATATACAGATACAAAGAAGTAGCCAAAGTGGGGAGACAATTAAATAGCCCCAAATGAAAAACAAGAGAAATCTCTAGAAAAAGAGCTAAACAAAATGGCTGGTAAGTAATTTATCAACTATAGAGTTCAAAGTAATAGTTATAAGGATGGTCAACAGCATGAACAAGAACAAAGCCATAGAAAAGGACCAGTCAGAGAAAAAGAATACAATATTTGAAATAAAAAAATACACTGAAAGGAACAAACAGTAGGTTGAATGAAATAGAGAATTAAATCAGCAATTTGGAAGACAAGATAGGAAAAAAGCCAAACAGAGAGACAAAAGTAAAAATATAATTTAAAATAATGAGGATAATTTGAGGTATCTATGGGACACCATGAAACATAATAACATCCACATCATAGTGGTACCAGAAGGTGAAGAGAGAGAATAAGAAATCAAGAACCGCCTGATCTGTGGTGGCGCAGTGGAAAAAGCGTCGACCTGGAAATGCTGAGGTCGCCGGTTCAAAACCCTGGGCTTGCCTGGTTAAGGCACATATGGAGTTGATGCTTCCAGCTCCTCCCCCCTTCTCTCTCCCCCCCTGTCTCTCCTCTCTAAAAAAAAATGAATAAATAAAAATAAAATAAAAAAGATTAAAAAAAAAGAAATCAAGAACCTGTTTGAAAAAATGATTGAAAACTTTGCTAACTTAATGAAGGAAAAATATGCACAAGTCCAGAAAGTGTAGAGAGTCTCAAAAAAGATAAACCCCAAAACAGTTTACACCAAGACACAACATAATTAAAACAGCAAAGTTTAAATAAATACAAAGAGAAAATCTTAAAAACCACAAGTAAAAGATGGTTAGTTACCTACATGGGAGCTCCCATAAGACTATCAGCTGATTTATTAACAGAAACAAGTCATACCAGAAGGAAATGGCATAAAATATTCAAAGTGGTGAAAAGTAAGGACCTACAACCAAAACTATTAAAATTGAAAGAGAAATAGTTTCTCAGACAAGAAAAAGCTGAAGGAGTTTATTATCACCAAAACAGTATTTCAAGAAATGTTAAAGGGTTTTATTGAAGAAGGAAGAAGAAGAAGGAGAAGAAAAAGAAGAAGAAGAAGAAGAAGAAGAAGAAGAAGAAGAAGAAGAAGAAGAAGAAGAAGAAGAAGAAGAGGAGTAGGAGGAGGAAGAGAAGGAGGAGGAGGAAAAGAGGAAAAAGGAAAAGGAGAAGGAGAAGAAACAAAGGAACATAGTTTAAAAAGTACAATAGAAATAAATATGTAGTTATCTATAATTATTTTAGATGTAAATGGCTTAAATGCTCCAATCAAAAGACAAGGTAGCTAAATGGATAAGAAAACAAGACGTACCATATTTACCCATATATAAGATGCTCTTTTGTATAAGATGCACCTTAATTTTGGGGCCCAGATTTTGAAAAAAAAAATGCATTACATGAAGTTATTTAACTCAAGTTTTATTCATCATAAAATTCATACAATTTCTCATCACTGTCAAAATTCCCATTCATTAGCTTGTTCTCATCTGTGTTGATGAAAATCACTGTCTTCATGTATTGCCTTGTCCTCAGTTCTACCTATGGCATTTGAAATGCCATGCTTCTTAAATGACTTGACAATAATCTCAATCTTGATATTATCCCAGGATCATTTCATCCAGGTACAAACTTCCCCTATAGTTGTTTTTTTCACTCTTCCTGCTGGTATTAAATTGTCCCCAGAAGACTTCATCCATTGGATTCATTTGTCTCTCATGGCAGCTTGAAAGGGTTTGTTAATATTGACATCAAATGTTTGGAGCTGGAATGTCAAGCCTCCAGGTATGATGGCAAGTTTTATATTTTTGCTTTGCAGCAATGTTTTTTGTGTTTTTTGTTATGTGTGCCCTAAACTGATCAAGCACCAATAGGGCAGGTTTGTGTGAGAGCCACCCAGATATCCTTCTCCAAATTTTCTCAAACCACATGTTCATCCCACCCTGATCCATCCAATCCTAGTTATGAATGTGGACAATCACCACTTGAGGAATGTCTTCTTTTGGCATTGTTTTGCGTTTGAAAACCAGCATAGGAGGCAGCTTGGTTCTGTCAGCACAACAAGCTAGAACAACTATATAATAGCTCTTTTCATGTCTACTTGTTTTCACAGTTACAGTTTTCAGCCCCTTCTTATCAACAGTTCTGTTACTTGGGACATCAAATTGAAGGGGGACTTTCTCCATATTTGCAATCTGTCCTAACTCAAACTGATGTATCTTCCAACATTGAATGACAAAACAATGAAATTCAAGACCTTCTGCTCTAGCTTTCAAATATCTTTTGGGCAAATCTGGTGCACATATGAATGCTTAGTCCATTCTGTTTCATGATCTGGAAGCACCAATTGTGTCCTTCTTTGAAACCAGTAACTTCTTTTTTATCAGCAGTTCTTCTTGCCTCATGCTGAACCATCTTTGTGGACACAGGAATTTCAATTACCCTTTGCCCTTCAATCCATATCTTCAATTCTTCTCTAAATCAGGCCATTTTGCTGACTTGCCTCTCATGAACTTTGTCTGCTGTGACATTTTCAGTATGGTTTTTTTCTTCCTGTAGCCAGTCTTGGATTGATTTCTCAGTTGGAAGAGGACCAAACTTATGTTTAGCAACATGATTTCCAATCATTTTTGCAAACTAGATCAATTTTAACTTGAATTTAGCACTGTACAAAAAAATCTTTTCTGAGCCATTTCTGGGCAGAAGTGGCAAAACATAACCTACCATAATATACAGGTAACAAGTGTGAAACAGTGCAAAGACAACAATGCAAAAAAGCAAGAAATGCAAGTAAAAGAGCTACAACCACTATATAAGATGCACCTAGGTTGTAGACTCCAAATTTTTCAAAATAGGGTGAGTCTTATACATGGGGAAATACAAGATACACACACACACATACACACACATATACTGTCTATAAGAGAGCCATGTTAGAATGAAAGATAAACAAAGACTAAAAGTAAAGGGAGGAAAAGAGATTTTTTTTTTTTGCAAATGGCAAGTAAAGGAAAGATTGGGTAGAAATAGTTATATCTGACAAAATAGATTTTGAAACAAAAGGTATAGGAAGAGACAAAGAAGGACACTACATGATGATAAGGGATTAATCCAAAAAGAGGATATAAACCTTTTCAATATTTTGCACCAACATAGGGCTACCTAAATATGTAAAACAGAAAGGGACATAAAGGGAGAGAGTGACGGTAATACAATCATAAGGTGTTTTAACACCCCACTGATATGAATGGATTAATCTTTCACATAGAAAATAAACAAAGAAACTGTTGCCTTAAATGATACACTAGTTCAGACAAATTTAATTGATACCTTCAGAGCATTTTATCCCAGAGTGGCAGAATAGATATTCTTTTCAGCTCTATACAAAACATTTTCTAGGATAGATAACAGACATTAAAACACAAAACAAGTCTCAATAAATTTAAGAAAATTGATATCATATCAAGCATCTTCTTTAACCATAATGGTATTAAACTAGAAATTAATTACAAGAAAAAAAACAAAGACATGGTGACTAATAGCATGTTACTAAACAATGAATGGGTTAACAATGAATGGATTATCAATGAGTCAAGGAAAAAATCAAAGATATTTTGAAACAAATAAAAATGAGAACACAACAACTCAAAATCTATGGCACACAGTAAAAGCAATTTTTAAGAGGAAAATTTATAGCTTCACTATCTCAAGAAACAAGAAAAATATCAGATAAATAATTTAACTTTATACTTAAAAGAACTAGATAAAGAACAACAAATAAAATCTAAAGTGAGTCAAAGGAAGGAAATAATAAAGATCAGAGCAGAAATAAACAATATAGAGTCTAGAAAAGCAATACAAATGTTCAATAAAACCAAGGTTGTTTCTTTGAAAAGATAAACAAGATTAACAACCCTTTAACCACTCATCAAGAAGAAAAATGAGAGGCCCCAACTAAATAAAATCAGAAATGAAAGAGAAGTAACAACTGACACCAAAGAAATACATAGGATTGTAAGAAAATATTACAAATAAGTATTTACCAACAAATTAGACAATTTGGAAGAAATAGATAAATTTCTAGATACATTCAATCTTCCAAAAATGAATCAGGAAGAATCAGTAATAGACCACTTTAACTAATGAAATCAAATCAGCATCAAAAAAAATCCCAGCAAACATTAGTCCTGGACCTGATGGCTTCTCGGGTGAATTTTACCAAACATTCAAAGAACAACTAACACCTATCTTTCCCAAACTATTGCAGAAAATTCAAAAGGAGAGAAGAGTTCCAAGTTTATTTTAAGAGGCCAGCATTATCCTAATTCAAAAACCAGATAAAGACACTACAAAGAAAAATTATTGTCCAATATCCCTGATAAACATGGATGCTAAAATCCTTAACAAAATAGTAGCAAACATTTCCAGCAAACAGTTCCAGCAATATATTAAAAAGATTGTGCAGCATGATCAATTAGGATTTATTTTAGGGATGCAAGGTTGGTACAATATCTACAAGTCAATAAATGTGATATACCACATAAACAAAAAGAAGGATAAAAGTCATATTATCATATCAATAGATGCAGAAAAAGCATTTGATAAAATTTAGTATCCACTTATGATAAAAACTTATCAAAGGGGGAATAAAGAAAACATACCTCAACATAATAAAGACATATATGACAAATCAAAAGCCAACATAAAAAAAACACCAACATCAAAATTAATGGGCAAAAACTACAAGCATTTCCTTTAAGATTGAGAACAAGACAGGGATATCTGTTTTTATTTTTATTTATTTATTTATTTTTTATTGATTGTTTTTAGTGAAAAAGGAAGGGGGTTGAAAGAGAGAAAGAAGAAACAGGAACATCTGCTCCTGTATATGCCCTGACTGGGGATCAAACCAGCAACTTCTGGGCATCAGGAGGACACTCTAACCAACTGAGCTATCCAGCCAGTGCCAGGATGTCTTTGTTTTTAAAAACTAATTTTCTGATACGTGCCATGCAGTTTCTGACTTAGATAGGGTTGCCTCAAAATAGACCTTAAAAAGAAGAGTAAAGTGAAAGTGATTAATTAGGAAATGTGTTTAGAAAAATTACATAGATGAATGGGGACCTAAAACAGAAAAGAAAAAGGTGGGGAGGCAAAAAAGGAGTGAAGAAGAGTGGGGAGGAATCAAAAGCAAGCATGCAGTTCCAAGTTAAATTCCATGGAGAGTAGCTGTGACTCAATCTAACAGGGTATATCTGGAGACATGACATGTCACACCCCCTCCCCACCAAGGAGAGCTGAAGTATTTATACAACCATGCCATCAGTCATTAATTAGATGCTGCTGGTCAGAGGTGGGGTATATACATTTCTATGCACTTGATTTTATTCTGTGTATGGACAAAAGGATTCTAGCTACTGGAAGATAGTTTTCCAACAGAGAGAGGTGCTGGTTTAGGCAATGACAATGAAAGAAACCAGCAAAGAGATGCAGACATAGGAGCTGAGTGCTGACAAGGTCTGTTGCAGGACTGAATGTAATTTTTCCAGGAGCAACCATAAACTAATGAAATATTATTGAACAAAATACTTTCTTATAAAAAACAGAGGAGTAGATCCTACTAAACTGCTTTACAGAAAAGTATTTGTATTAGTGAAGATCCTGTAGGCAACAGATGGTACACCACACTGAGCAATTTAAGGAGTATAATAAAGGGACTATTTATAAAGATGAGGGCAGAGAACAGGAGAACCCCAACGTGACTGCAGTACATAGGTGGTGGGGTGTATTTCTATTCCCTGGGCTTGAAGGAGTAAAGAGGAGCATAGAAATGCTATGTGGGAAGAG
The DNA here is from genome assembly GCF_036850995.1 of Saccopteryx leptura. Lineage (NCBI taxonomy): Eukaryota > Metazoa > Chordata > Mammalia > Chiroptera > Emballonuridae > Saccopteryx > Saccopteryx leptura. The sequence goes on from NC_089506.1 coordinate 58,745,326, forward strand.
AAGCTGTGTCCTACCTTCAGACGTAGGAAGGTCTGGCCACAGACCCATGGAGAGATACTCTGGTTTCTCTCCATGCTCCTTTTTTGGTTGTCCCAGTAGCTAAACAAGAAGCCAGAGAACTCTAGAGGCCCTTGCCTTGGCTTCTGTTCGAATTCACAGAGCAGAGCAGGGTCCAGACAGGGGCAGAGGAGACACAAAGGGGCAAACAGAAGATTTGCACAGGATGTAAGAATTATTCAACTCATTTAAGGCAAGTTAAATGCCTAAACCAACACTGCAAGGCATTCCTATCATTTTTTTTTTATTTCAGGAAAATAATCTAAAAAGTTTCTTTAGGATCTTTGAGATAAAAGTCTCTTCATCAAAGTTGCAGTTCCTTTTTTACCCCTTACCAGACTTCCCTATTTACTTTCCTAGAGTTGCTGAAAGAGGAATAACCTAATCCTTAGTACTTCTTTCATAGTACCCAGAAATGAGGTCTTTTCTCAGTGCCTTGAGGTTTGACATTTAACTCCATGTTATGTTATCTTTTAACACTTGAGTTTCTATAGCCTTCTTTTCAGCATAAAAGTCTTCTCCAGTCACATATGTTTCTATCATTTTTCTTATTTTAAAAACAGCTTTATTTTATGTAATTATATATTATGTACTTATAAATAATGCAAATAATATCAATTTAAAAATTAGTGAAAACTTACCATCAGTTCTAAAACTAGAAAATAATAAAGCAATAGTTAATACATTGCTTTAATTCCATCTAATATTTTTTAATTTATACACACACACAAAGACACACACAAGCAAACACACATACATCAAATTATTTATAAAAGTAGAGCATTTACAAAATTACTTGTATTTTTTCTTTAAATAATCCAATTAAATTTTTTCATATGTAGATATATAGTTCCAAGTATTAATATTGTAATAGTCTAGATATTTTATTTTGTAAAGTGTTGTTTGTTTGCTTTTGAGAGAGAGAGAGAGAAAGAGACAGAAAGGAAGAGAGATGAGAAACATCAACTCTTGGTTGTGACACTTTAGTTGTTCAATGATTGTTTCTGACACATGCCTTGATGAGGGGTAAAGGGCTCCAGTCAAATCAGTGACCTCTTTTCAAACCAGTGATGTTGGGCTTTAAGCTAGTGACCTTTGGGCCCAATTCAGTGGCCATGGGGTCCTGTCTATGATCCCATGCTTAAGCCGGCAACTTCAAAGTTTTGAACTTGGGTCCTCAGTATCCCAGGTCGATGCTCTATCCACTGAACCATCAACTGGTCAGGCTAGTTTAGATATTTTATTATATGAATTTTATGTAATACACACATAATAAACATGATTTTTTGACATTCTTTGCTATTATAAGCAATGTGATGATAGTTGTCTGTACATATTTGCATGTTTTTATCTTTGATTTTTAAAGCTAACTTTAAATCTTTCTTTTTTTAAAATACTTATTTTATTTTATTTTATTTTATTTTAGAGACAGGAGAGAGACAGAAAGGGGAAGAGAAGAGTGGGAAACATCAAGTGATAGTAGTTGTTTCTCACATGTGCTTTGACAGGGAAACTATGGTTTTTTTAACTTGAGACCTCAGTATTCCAGGTTGATGTTTTAAACAGTGCACCATCACAGGCCAGACAAACTTCAAATCTCTTGCTGTAATTTTTTATTAAAGGGATTTCTTTTATTTTTCACAATTAGTTTTCTTTTTGGAATGCTAGTTCTGGGTGATATCTTCAGTTTGGCCTGAATTATATTTTACTTGCTGAACTCTTCATTACTACAACAGGAATATTTTCACTGTATGTTTATTGATCTTTTCTAATAGAAATAAATAGAAACCTCTTAAGGTTATTATCAATACAAGTAAAAATGGGACATTTATGTTAATGCTGCAGAAGTGATCTAAGGTCAACATTATAGTAGGGCCATAAGACCAGGCTGAGCTGGAGAATAGAAGGCTGAGTAAACAATGAAAACCTTTTGTGTGCTCTCCTTCTGTATCTGTATATAAATCTTATTAAAACTAATCTTCAGTTTTCTATTTGCTTGTAAAAGCCAATATTTATTCCATGATGAATAATGTTGATAATTCTTTGGTACAATTTTTAACTTCCTTAGAAAAGGGGGCTAATTGGTTGGACCAGTTTGAGTTTGGATGCTCACTCTTGATCTATTTCAATCCATGGATGGTGATTAGGACCCATGTACAAACATGGCCACTGAAAGACCCATTGTCATAACCATGTGTCTTGTAGGAATATGATAGTGTTAGTTCTGAGACAGATGGGCACCCAAGCCAAAAGACAAAACAATCAATTTTCACTAATGGATATAACAACCAGGCATAAGATCAACAAGGAAATAGAAAACATTAACATCATTATGAAGCAACTCTACATAACAGATATGTATAGTACACTGGACTCAACAATAGAATTCACATTATTCTTAAGTATACATGTATCATTGTCTATGATTTGCCACATGCTAAGCCATAAACAAACATCAATAAATTAAAAAGAATTGGACTTATACCAAGTATGTTTTCCAACTACAATGGAATGAAATTAGAAATAAGCCAACAAGAAAGACACTTGGAAAATTCAACAAATATTTATATATGGAAATTAAATAATACACTCCTATATAACCAGTGGATCAAAGAGGACATCACAAGGAAAAGCTGAAAATATTTTGGAAGTGACTAGAATAAAGACACATATACAACATTTATGGCATATAGCTAAAGCAGTGCTTAGAGAAAAATTTATAGCTATAGATATTTATGTTAAAAATTTATAATCTATAAAGAAGCATATTATGTATGCCTGATATATCCTCTAGAATTCTTGATAAGGCATGTACACTTGAAGAAATATGAAATAAAGGTGCCATAATGTGATAAATTAAAGGTTAGAAAATATAGGTCATTTATAGCAGAATTTTAAGTAATTGTATTTTTGATGAGTTAATATTGATTAAGATGCACATGATTAAAAATACAACTCATATTGTTATCTTTAAAACAAAACAAGAGATAGAATCTAGATAAACATTTTGGCTATTTTTACTTATCACATTTTGTAATATATAACCTTATAACCAGAGGTGAGCCCTCTTTATATAAAAATAAATCTTGAGTTTCAATTGTTTCCATTTAAATTATTTTTAAAAGGGAATAAATTTGTGTTCTCTGCTTGCCACAAGGTCACTTTGGTTTTGTAGTTTTCCAATTGTATTATAAGAAAATGGCCTTCATGTTGCATTTGGTTAGAAAAAGAATAACATTTATATTTTTAAATGTCTATTATGTATCAGGACTTATTAAGCACTTTTGTACACATTTGCTCATGCCATTGTCTGATCTCTACTGACACATGCATTATCATCATCACTTTAGAGATTAATAAATTGAGGCTGTAAAAAAATTAAGTAATTTATCCATAGTAATAGTCTGTAAATGAAGGAATTGGATTTGAAAAGATCTGACACATGCCTGAGTTTCTATTTTTTTCATACTCCAGGCTGCCTGCAATTTGCCATCCCAATTTCTGCGTTTTTCTGGGAGAATTCCACCTAGTCCTTTTAGTCTGTATGTTATAGTAATATAATGTTATAGTAATTAAATACATAGAAATATAGAAAAATACAAAAGATATATAGAAATAAATTAGGATATAATACTAAAAGCCATTAAGGAAAGTGAATAAGGCTATCCTCTCTGGGTGGGAACTAATCTAGTGTATACAGATATGATAGGCAAGAAGACTAAGTATGCCCTTTGTACAGGGCCCAGCTAGTGTATGTGTGTGTAAAATTATATAGATAAAAAGGAGCTTGCTGGGAAGAACCCCCAGAAGTGGCTTGATGTGATAATCCTTTAGATTAACACCTGTTAGAAGGCATATGCCAGAAAAGATTACTAAAGCTGAGGGGTCCCCAGCGGCAGTTAGTTGTCCAGACGCCAATGTTAAATGTGGACTGACTCTGTACTCCTCTGACCAAGGACAGCCAAGAGAAGCATGTCGATGGGGCTCCATTAATCTGTAACCAGGCACATCATAGGATTTGTGAGTAATAAACTGCTGGTGTGATTCTTGCAACTAACTTGTGTGTTGGTCATGTCATTCCTCTGGTGGTAATTGGACTTTATACCAATAAATAGAATCCTCATAGTTGCCTCAAGAGTAGTCTCAAAGAGACTGCCAGCCCTGCTCTTAAGCAGGGGTGTCCACTGCATTGGGAAGTGAATTTGGGGATGCCTGATCAACACAGAGTTTGGGCTCTACTAGAACACTGTACTTTTCCTAAAAATTATCTAAATGACAGCTCATAAGAAAAACCTTTGAGGCCCTGGCCGTTTGTCTCAGTGGTGGAGTGTCGGCCTGGCATGTGGGAGTCCTGGGTTCAATTCCCGGCCAGGGCACCCAGGAGAGGCACCCATCTGCTTATCCACCCCTCTCCCTCTCCTTCCTCTCTGTCTCTCTCTTCCCCTCCCGCAGCCAAGGCTCCATTGGAGCAAAGATGGCCCGGGCGCTGGGGATGGCTCTGTGGCCTCTGCCTCAGGTGCTAGAATGGCTCTGGTCACAACAGAGCAATGCCCCAGATGGGCAGAACATCACCCCCTGCTGGGCATGCCAGGTGGATCCCGGTCGGGCGCATGCGGGAGTCTGTCTGACTGCCTCCCCATTTCCAACTTCAGAAAAATAAAAAAAAGAAAAAAAAAAAAAGAAAAAAAAGGAAAAACCTTTCAATTGCTCTTTTTATTACTTCAATTGCCAGAGAAACTTTTGTTCTACGCCTCATCAGAATGATCATTAAACACTCTGATTAAATTTGGAAATAAAAGTTATGATGAATCCTCATAAAGTACTTTATCTATTTATATGTGTCTGTTTGAACCTCAACAATATTTAAGAATTTAAATACATATTTTTAAGGCTTTAAAAATGCATCAAGTAATTTTACAGGCATTATCCTTTATTGAATTTGATTTGATTTAATTCTTTTTTAATTGATTTTAATTTATTGTGTTTACATAGATATTAGTGTTCCTCCAAATGCATCACCCTCTTCCAGTATTCTCCTCAACATCCTCTGTGCTCCCCTCCCCAACATAACCTCCCCCCTTCCCTCCAGGATTATCCCATCCTATCATCCCCTTTCCCTCTGTCTGCTTTCCCTCTGGTTCCCTTGATCCCCTCTCTGTCTCTATTCTGTTCCTCAGTTTACATTGTTCTTTGGATTCCTCGAATGAGTGAGGTCGTATGATACTGTTCTTTCTCTGACTGGCTTATTTCACTTAACATAATACAGGTCCATCCATGTTGTCGCAAAAGGTAAGATTTTTTTCTTTTTCATGACCTATAGTATTTCATTGTGTATATATACCATGCTTTTTAATCCACTTGTCTACTGACAGACATTTGGGCTGTTTCCAGATCTTGGCTATTGTGAACAATGCTGCCATAAACATGGGGGTGCATTTCTTCTTTTCAATCAGTGCTGTGGTGTTCTTGGGATAAATTCCTAAAAGTGGGATGGCTGAGTCAAAAGGCGATTTCATTTTTAATTTTATGAAGAATCTCCATACTGATTTTCACAGTGCCTGCACCAGTCTGCATTTCCACCAGCAATGCAAGAGGGTTCACTTTACTCCACATCCTCACCAGCACTTGTTACATGTTGTTTTGTTAATGAGCACCATTCTGAATAGTGTGAGGTGATACCTCATTGTGGTTTTAATTTGCATTTCTCTAATGATTAGTGATGTTGAACATTTTTTCATCCGCTTATTGGTCATCTGTATATCCTCTTTGGAGAATGTCTATTGATTTCTTTTGCCATTTTATGATTGGATTGTTTACTTCCTGGTGTTGAGTTTTAAAAGTTCTCTATAAATGTTGGTTATTAACCCCTTATCAGATGTATTGTCAAATGTGTTCTCCAATTGTGTGGTTTGTCTTTTTATTTTGTTCATATTGTCTTCAGCCGTGCAAAAAAGCTTTTTAGTTTGATATAGTCCCATTTGTTCATCCTGTCCTTTATTTCACTCACTCATGGAGCTAAATCAGCAAATATATTGCTGCAAGAAATGGAGCTTACAGCCTATGTTTTCTTCTAAGATGCTTATTTTTTCACTACTTCACTTAAGTCTTTTATCCATTTTGAGTTTATTTTTGTGAATGGTGTAAGTTGGTGGTCTAGTTTCATTGTTTTGCAGGTAGCTGTCCAATTTTCCCAGCACCAATTGTTAAAGGGACTGTCTTTAATCCATTGTATGCTCTTACCTCCTTTGTCAAATATCAACTGTCCATAAAGATGTGGGTTTATTTCTGGATTCTCTGTTCTGTTCCATTGATCTATATGCCTGTTCTTATGCCAGTTCCAGGCTGTTTTGAATACAATGGCCTTGTAGTATAACTTGATATCAGGAAGTGTGATACCACCCACTTCATTCTTCTCTTTCAAGATTGCTGAGGCTATACATGTTCTTTTTTGATCCCATATGAATTTTTGGAATATTTGTTCTATATCTTTGAAGTATGTCATTGATATTTTAATAGGAATTGCATTGAATTTATAAATTACTTTGGGCAATATAGACATTTTAATGATGTTTATTCTTCCTATCCATGAACCCAGTATGTGCTTCCACTTGTTTGTATCTTCCTTGATTTCTTTTATCAATGTTTTATAATTTTCCAAGTACAAGCTTTTAACCTCCTTGGTTAAATTTACTTTTACATACTTTATTATTTTTTGTGTGTGTGCAATAGTGAAGGGGATTTTTTTTTTTTTTTTACAGAGACAGAGAGAGAGTCAGAGAGAGAGATAGATAGGGACAGACAGACAGAAACAGAGAGAGATAAGAAGCATCAATCATTAGTTTTTCTTTGTGACACCTTAATTGTTCATTGATTGCTTTCTCATATGTGCCTTGACTGTGGGCCTTCAGCAGACCAAGTAACCCCTTGCTCGAGCCAGCGACCTTGGTTCCAAGCTGGTGAGCTTTGCTCAAACCAGATGAGCCTGAGCTTAAGCTGGTGACCTCAGGGTCTCAATCCTGGGTCCTCCGCATCCCAGTCGACACTCTATCTACTGCATCACAGCCTGTTCAGGTGGATTGTTTTCTTAAGATCTCTTTCAGACAGTTTATTGTTGGTGTATAACAATGCTTCTGGTTTCTGTGTATTAATTTTATATCCTGCCACCTTGCTGAGTTAATTTATCAGGTCCAATAGTTTTTTGACTGAGACTTTATGGTTTTCTATATACAATATCATATCAGCAAATAATGATAGTTTTACTTCTTCTATTCCAATTTGTATGCCTTTTATTTCTTCTGATCTGATTGCTGTGGCTAGGACTTCCAGAACTATGTTGAATAAGAGTGGTGAAAAGGGGCACCCCTGCCTTGTTTCTGATCTTAAGTGGATTGCTTTTAATTTTTGTCCATTGAGTATGATGTTGGCTGTTGGTATGTCCTAGATGACCTTTATCATGTTGAAGTATGTTCCCTGTATTCCCACTTTGCTGAGAGTTTTGATCATGAATGGGTGCTGGATTTTATCAAATGCTTTTTCTGTATCTGTTGAAATTATCATGTGGTTTTTCTCCTTTTTTTATGTGATGAATCACATTGATTAATATGCAAATGTTGTACCAACCTTGATTCCCCAGAATAAAGTCCACTTGATCATGATGTATGATTTTTTTCATGTATTGCTGGATCCAGTTTGCTAATATTTTGTAGAGAATTTTAGCATCTAATTTCATCAGGGATATTGCCCTATTTTTTTTCTTTTTGTTGTCTTTGCCTGGTTTTGGAATCAAAATTATGCTTGCCTCATAAAAGGAGCTTGAAAGTCTTCCCTCCTCTTGAATTTTTTGAAATAGCTTGAGAAGAATAGGAATTAGTTCTTCTTTGAATATTTGGTAGGATTTGCCTGTGAAGCCATCTGGCCCAGGGTTTTTGTTTGCTGGGAGTTTTTTGATAACTGTTTTGATCTCATTTGTTGTAATTGGTCTGTTTAGGTTTTCTGATTCTTTTATATACTCATTTTTGAAAGATAATATGTTTCAAGGAACCTGTCCATTTTACCTAGGTTGTCTAACTTTTGGCATACAGTGCTTCATAGTATTTTTTTTACAATCCTTTGTATTTCTGCTTTCAAAGTTGTTACTTCTCCACTCTCAGTTCTAATTTTATTTATTTGAATCATCTCTCTTTTTTTCTTGATGAGTCTGGTTAAAGATTCATCAATCTTTTTTACCTTTTAAAAGAACAAGCTCTTGGTTTCATTGGTCCTCTGTATTTTTTTTTTTTTAGCCTCTATGTTATATATTTCTGCTCTGATCTTTATTATTTCCTTCCTTCTACTACCTCTGGGCTTTACTTGCTGTTCTTTTTTTAGTTCTTTTAGATGCAGGGTTAAGATTTTTATCTGAGCTTTTTCTAGCTTCTTATGGTATGCTTTTAATGCTATGAACTTTCCTCTCAGAACTGCTTTTGCTGTGTCCCATAAATTTTGAGTTGTTATATGCTCATTTTCATTTGTTTTAAGGAAATTTTTTATTTCTTTCTTGATCTCATTGTTGACCCATTTATTTTTAAATAACATGCTAGTCTCAATTTGTTTGATTGTTTATCAGTTTTTTTTATTGTAGTTGATTTCTAGTTTCATGCCATTGTGGGCTGAGAAGATGCTCAATATTATTTCAATCTTCTTAAATTTGTTGAGACTCGTTTTGTGCCTTAACAGGTGGTCTATCCTAGAGAATGTACCATGAGTACTTGAAAATAATGTATATTCTTTGCTTTAGGATGAAAGTTTCTGAAGATATTTATTAAATCCCATTGATCTAATGTATCCTTTAAGTCTGCTGTTTCTTTGTTAATTTTCTTTCTTGAGCATCTATCCAGTGATGTTAGTGGGGTATTGAAATCCTATACTATTAAAGTATTGCTGTTGATCTTGCCCTTTATGTCCATCAAAGTCTGCTTTATATATTTAGTTTTTCCTCTGTTAGGTGCATAGATATTTATAATAATTATATCTTCCTGTTTGATTGCTTTTTCAATCATTATGTAGTGACCTTCTTTATTCCTTACTATAGCCTTTGTTGTAAAGTCTATTTTGTCAGATATTGTATTGCTACCCCAGCCTTTTCTTCATTTCCATTTGCATGAAATATTTGTTTCCAACCTTTTACTTTCAATCTATGTGTATATTTTGTTTTGAAGTGGGTCTCTTGTAGACAGCATATGTACAGGTCCTGTTTTCTAATCCATCCATCCATATTTTGATTGGAGCATTTAATCCATTTATATTTAAGGTTATTATTGATATGTAGTTTTTTATTGCCATTTTATTCTTTAAATCTACACTCCTTTTTTACTGGATTTTTCTTTTCTTTTGATCTAGGAAGCTTTTTATTTCTCATTCAATTTTAAACATTAGTCTTGCTAGATAATAAAGTCTTGGTTGTAGGCTCTTGTTCTGCATTACTTTGAATATTTCTTGCCATTCCCTTCTGGCCTCATGTGTTTCTGTTGAGAAGTCAGATGTCATCCTTATGTTGGCTCCTTTGTAGGAGCCCTTCTCGGGATCATTGTGATCCAAGCATCTTATCAGATCACAGTGGCATGAAACTAGAAATCAATTACAATAGAAAAACTGATTGACTGCTTTTCACTTGCAGCTTTTAGTATTCTTTATCTCTTAGGTTTGGTATTCTAATTATGATGTGTCTTGGTGTAGGTCTCTTTGAATTCTTCTTTAGTTGGATTTTCTGTGCTTCTTGATCTTGTGTGGCTTTTTCCTCCATCAATTTAGGAAAGTTTTCAGCTATGATTTCTTTAATCAGGTTCTCCATCCCTTGTTCTTTCTCTTCTCCTTCAGGAACCCCTATGATGCAGATGTTATGTATCTTCATGTCACAGAGCTTTCTTAGAGTTCCCTCAGACTTTTTGAGCCTCTTTTCTTTTTGCTGCTTCGCTTTCATGTTTTCTTTTATTTTGTCTTGTAAATCGCTGATTAGATACTATGCTTCGAACAGCCTGCTTTTAATTCCTTCTAGTGTCATCTTCATTTCTGATATTGTATTTGTCATTTCTGATTGGTTCTTTTTAATGATTTCAAAGTCTTTTTGATGCTTGTTATCTCTTTATTTAAGTGTTCATTATGTCCATCCATTGTTGCTCTAAGATCTTTGAGCATCCTAACAATCATTGTTTCAAACTCTGCATTGGTAATTTGGTTATTTCCATCTCACTCAGTTCTTTTTCTGGGGATTTCTCTTCTTGATTCATTTGGATTGCATTTCTTTTTCTTCTCATTTTGTCTGTGTATATACTCTTCCTTTGCGTGTGTTGTTTCTGTAGTTAGCTGAGTATAGGTTTGGTATTATCTGCCTCTATTTTTTAGTTGTGTTGTTTCTAGATCTTCTTGGGTTGGCATCAGCTGTTGTTTGTAATCTGCTGTAGAATACTTATCTGCTTTCATTATTCTTTTTGTTATTTGTGTCGGTGTTTTCTATGACTTAGATGGGACAGTTGTGAAGAGCCCTTTCTTAAGCTACCACTCAAACAAGGGTTCTAGGTCCTGAGCTAATGCTCTTTATATCTGGTTTTTGGATGTGGCTGCCATGGACCTTCCTGGACAGAGCCTGGTGCAGATCAGTGGGGGTCACTTCCTATGACTACGCTTATCTACCTTTTTGGAGCTACAGGCAGTCCAGATCTTATGGCTGCTTCTGCTGGGCCCCAGTGCCATTGTATATATCAGCTGCATGCCTAGGCTAGTGTTTATCTTCTCTAGGCCTGGGGAAAGTTCTTATAAAAGTTCAAGTTCTCCTGAGATCTGCTTTCTGCTGCCTCTTATTACTGGCTACTTGTTGGGTTCATTACTGTAATTCAGTGATTTGGTATATTATTGGATGTGGCTTGTCCCTTAGCCTCAGATGTCTTTCTGTCTAGAGTTTTTATTTATTTTACTTTGTGTTCTTCTTTTTTTTTTTTTTTTTTCCATTTTTCTGAAGCTGGAAATGGGGAGAGACAGTCAGACAGACTCCCGCATGCGCCCGACCGGGATCCACCCGGCACGCCCACCAGGGGCGACGCTCTGCCCACCAGGGGGCGATGCTCTGCCCATCCTGGGCGTCGCCATGTTGTGACCAGAGCCACTCTAGCGCCTGGGGCAAAGGCCACAGAGCCATCCCCAGCGCCCGGGCCATCTTTGCTCCAATGGAGCCTTGGCTGCGGGAGGGGAAGAGAGAGACAGTGAGGAAAGCGCGGCGGAGGGGTGGAGAAGCAAATGGGCGCTTCTCCTGTGTGCCCTGGCCGGGAATCGAACCCGGGTCCTCCGCACGCTAGGCCGACGCTCTACCGCTGAGCCAACCGGCCAGGGCACTTTGTGTTCTTCTTTTTCAGCACTCAGAACTGTGTGGTCACAAGGGTACATTGGGTGCATCCTCTATGCTCCTGATGTGTGGTCTGTCCGCTGGCCCCTTGCTGCCACTGTTGTTTCCTTTGGTGTTTGGGCTTGGGCATGGCCAGTGCCAGCCCACCTCTGTGGCTGCCACAGCTCCACCTTATTTGGTAGACCCGTGCACATCCATTTGGACTTCCTCCAAGGTCTCCTGGGCTCCAACTGCCACCAAGGGAGGGCTCAGGCTGTGGGCGGGATTACATGTGAGCTCAGACCTCTGTGGCTTCTGCCTCCATGGGCAGGCCTGCACATGCCTGTTTGAACCACTTCCACTGTTGCCCGGGTCTCAGCTGCCACCAGGGTCGGGCCCATGCTGCATGTGGGATTGCACGCAAGCTCAGAATCTGCAACAGCTGATGTGGACTTTGCCTCTGCTGGCAGGTCCGCACACAGTTGTTTGAACTGTCTCCACTGTTCTCCAGAACCCCTCCACCTCCAAGGGCAGGCTCGCACCACAGGTGGGATTTCACGTGAGCTTGGACCTCCACAGCAGCTGCCACAGCTCCTGCCTCTGCTGGCGGGCTTGTGTGTGTCCACTTGGACTGCCTCCACAGTTGCCCAAACTCACGTCACAGGCAAGCTTTCATGCTCGCTCCTACCTCCACAGTGGCCACTGTGGTTTCCGCCTTCACAGGCAAACCTGGCTCCTGCAGTTGTGCCCCGCTGCTGCTGTTGGCCTGCCCGCCCCTGGTGAGCACTCAGCAGTGTGGCGTGGTGGTGTAGCTCAGAACTCAGCATTTATTCCCTGTGTCTATAATGTGCTGCCTGCCTCTAAGCACTTCTTTGTTCTGACTGGAGCAAGAGAGCCTCCGGTAGGCCAGATAATTTCTTCCCTTTGCTGGTGTTGCTACTCTGAAGAAACATGTTCATTTTAAATTTAGGGAGTGATTTAGCCCAGGGGTTAAGGTGTTCATCCCTCAAAGTGTCTCCCCTGTGTCTCTTAGGCCACACTGTCCCTTGGCAACTCCAGTCCTCCCAGTGCTCTGTGCTCCCAGAGCCCTGGGCAGGTAGCTTTGAGTGAGGCTCTCCGTGTGGTCCTTTTAATACAGAGCCTGGTTCTGATAGTTCTGTCTCCTCTCAAACAGTATCTAGGCTCCTTTCTCAGCAAAATATGATCTATTCACCCTTCCAGGTTCCAGGGCTGTAGCCTGGAACTCCATTTCTGGGCACAACCCACAACTTGCTGGGCAATTCTCCCTACTGTGAGAGTTCCTCTGGGCTGCTGCTTGCTCCCAGGAGCCGTGCAGCTCTTTTCTCATCTCTGCATTTCCTACCAGTTTCAGTGTGGTTTCTTTGGTGGTCTTTGGGTATAGAATCCTCTTAGTTTAGTCCAAAGTTGGTCTTTTGAGATGACTCTTTTCAAAATTAAGCTGTAATTCACTTTGATTCTGGGATGTGGGAGTTGGAATGTTCACCTACTCTGTGGCTATCTTGTCTCTGATTTGATTTAATTCTTGAACTTATTCTCAAGATGTAACATCCACATTTATAATAAACTTTATTAATTTCTTATATTTTCTGTACCATTTTTAGATCATGTAAATTTTTTTTCAGTATTTGTGTTTTATTGAAAATTTTCAAGCAGTACAGTAGAGTGACCTATATAAGATTCCCCATCAGAGAAACAGTAATTGTCCAAATTTGCCACTTTTTCTTTTTTCTTTCTTTTTGGTGTGAGGAGGGGAGGCAGAGACAGAGACAGACTCCCACATACATGGGGACCAGGATCCACCCAGAAGTCCCACAAGAGGGCAATGCTCTGTTGCTCAGCAAACAAGACATTTTTTTTTAATCATTTTATTTTTTTAATGGGGTGACATCAATAAATCAGGATACATATATTCAAAGATAACAAGTCCAGGTTATCTTGTCGTTCAATTATGTTGCATACCCATCACCCAAAGTCAGATTGTCCTCTGTCACCTTCTATCTTGTTTTCTTTGTGCCTCTCGCCCTCCCCCTTTTCCTCTCCCATTCCCCCCTCCCCCCCGTAACCACCACACTCTTATCAATATCTCTTAGTTTCACTTTTATGTCCCACCTACGTATGGAATAATGCAGTTCCTGGATTTTTCTGATTTACTTATTTCGCTTCGTATCATGTTATCAAGATCCCACCATTTTGCTGTAAATGTTCCGATGTCAAATTTTCTTATGGCTGAGTAGTATTCCATAGTGTATATGTGCCACATCTTCTTTATCCAGTCATCTATTGACGGGATTTTTGGTTGTTTCCATGTCCTGGCCACTGTGAACAATGCTGCAATAAACATGGGGCTGCATGTGTCTTTACGTATCAATGTTTCTGAGTTTTGGGGGTATATACCCAGTAGAGGGATTGCTGGGTCATAAGGTAGTTCTATTTTCAGGTTTTTGAGGAACCACCATACTTTTTTCCATAATGGTTGTACTACTTTACATTCCCACCAACAGTGTATGAGGGTTCCTTTTTCTCCACAGCCTCTCCAACATTTGCTATTACCTGTCTTGCTAATGATAGCTAATCGAACAGGTTTGAGGTGGTATCTCATTGCCATTTTGATTTGCATTTCTCTAATAGCTAAAGAAGATGAGCATCTTTTCTATATCTGTTGGTCATTTGTATTTCTTCCTGGGAGAAGTGTCTGTTCATATCCTCTTCCCATTTTTTTATTGGATTGTTTGTTTGTTTGTTGTTGAGTTTTATGAGTTCTTTGTATATTTTGGATATTAGGCCCTTATCTGAGCTGTTGTTTGAAAATATCATTTCCCATTTAGTTGGCTTTCTGTTTATTTTGTTATCAGTTTATCTTGCTGAGCAAAAACTTCTTAGTCTGATGTAGTCCCATTCATTAATTTTTGCCTTCACTTCTCTTGCCTGTGGAGTCAAATTCATAAAATGCTCTTTAAAACCCAGGTCCATGAGTTGAGTACCTATGTCTTCTTCTATGTACTTAATTGTTTCAGATCTTATGTTTAGATCTTTGATCCATTTTGAGTTAATTTTAGTACAGGGGGACAAACTGTAGTCCAGTTTCATTTTCTGCATGTGGCTTTCCAGTTTTCCCAGCACCATTTATTGAAGAGGCTTTCTTTTCTCCATTGTGTGTTGTTGGCCCCTTTATCAAAAATTATTTGACTATATATATGTGGTTTTATTTCTGGGCTTTCTATTCTGTTCCATTGGTCTGATTGTCTATTTTTCTGCCAATACCATGCTGTTTTGATTGTCATGGTCCTATAATATAGTTTGAAGTCAGGTATTGTAATGCCACCAGCTTCATTCTTTTTCTTTAGGATTGCTTTGGCTATTCGGGGTTTTTTATAGTTCCATATAAATCTAATGATTTTTTTGCTCTATTTCTTTAAAAAACGTCATTGGAAGTTTGATGGGAATTGCATTAAATTTGTATATTGCTTTGGGTAATATAGCCATCTTGATTATATTTATTCTTCCTAGCCAAGAACAAGGTATATTCTTCCATCTTATTATATCTTTTTCGATTTCCCTTAACAATGGTTTATAGTTTTCATTATATATGTCCTTTACATTCTTTGTTATGTTTCTTCCTAAGTATTTTATTTTTTTTGTTGCAATCGTGAAGGGGATTATTCTTTTGAGTTCGTTCTCAATTGTTTCATTGTTGGCATATAGAAAAGCTATTGACTTCCGTATGTTAATTTTGTATCCTGCGACCTTACTGTATTGGCTTATTGTTTCTAGTAGTCTTTTTGTGGATACTTTGGGGTTTTCGATGTATAGGATCATATCATCTGCAAAAAGTGATACCTTTACTTCTTCTTTTCCGATATGGATGCCTTTTATTTCTTTGTCTTGTCTGATTGCTCTGGCTAGAACCTCTAGTACCACATTAAATAAGAGTGGAGAGAATGGACAACCCTGTCTTGTTCCTGATTTAAGGGGGAAAGCCTTCAGTTTAGTGCCATTTAATATGATGTTAGCTGATGGTTTATCATATATAGCCTTTATCATGTTGAGATATTTTCCTTCTATACCCATTTTGTTGAGAGTCTTAAACATAAAATTATGTTGTATTTTATCGAAAGCCTTTTCTGCGTCTATTGATAAGATCATGTGGTTTTTGTTCTTTGTTTTGTTGATATGGTGTATTACGTTAACCGTTTTACGTATGTTGAACCATCCTTGAGATTCTGGGATGAATCCCACTTGATCATGATGTATTATTTTTTTAATATGTTGTTGTATTTGATTTGCTACTATTTTGTTTAGTATTTTAGCATCTGTATTCATTAGAGATATTGGTCTGTAGTTTTCTTTTTTTGTGCCATCCTTGCCTGTTTTTGGTATGAGGATTATGTTGGCCTCATAAAATGTGTTTGGAAGTATTGCTTCTTCTTCAATTTTTTGGAAGACTTTGAGTAGAATAGGAACCAAGTCTTCTTTGAATGTTTGATAAAATTTGCTGGTATAGCCGTCAGTGCCTGGACTTTTATTTTTGGGGAGGTTTTTAATGGTTTTTTCTATTTCTTCTCTACTGATAGGTCTGTTTAGGCTTTCTGTTTCTTCATGACTCAGTCTAGGAAGGTTGTATTGTTCTAGGAATTTATCCATTTCTTCTAGGTTGTTGAATTTAGTGGCATAAAGTTTTTCATAGTATTCTACAATAATTCTTTGTATATCTACGGTGTCCGTGGTGATTTCTCCTCTTTCATTTTGGATTTTGTTTATATGAGTTCTTTCTCTTTTTTCCTTGGTAAGTCTTGCCAAGGGTTTGTCAATTTCGTTGATCTTTTCAAAGAACCAGCTCCTTGTTCTATTAATTTTTTCTATAGTTTTTCTGTTCTCTAATTCATTTATTCCTGCTCTGATTTTTATTATCTCCTTTCTTCGGCTGGTTTTGGGTTGTCTTTGTTCTTCTTTTTCTAGTTCCTTAAGGTGTGAAGTTAAGTGTTTTACTTGGGCTCTCTCTTGTTTGTTCATATATGCCTGAAGTGATATGAACTTCCCTCTTATCACTGCTTTTGCTGCATCCCATAGATTCTGATATGTCGTATTGTCATTTTCATTAGTCTGTATATATCTTTTGATCTCTGTACTTATTTCTTCTTTGACCCATTCATTTTTTAAAAGTATGTTGTTTAGTTTCCACATTTTTGTGGGATTTTTTCCCTCTTTTTTGCAGTTGAATTCTAGTTTCAAGGCTGTATGATCAGAAAATATGCTTGGTACAACTTCGATTTTTCTGAATTTGCTGATGTTGTTTTTGTGGCCTAACATATGGTCAATTCTTGAGAATGATCCATGTACACTGGAGAAAAATGTATACTCAGTCACTGTGGGATGAAATGTCCTGTAGATGTCTATCATATCCAGGTGCTCTAGTGTTTTGTTTAAGGCCACTATGTCTTTGTTGATTCTCTGTTTGGATGACCGATCTAGAGCCGTCAGCGGTGTATTGAGGTCTCCAAGTATGATTGTATTTTTGTCAGTTTTTGTTTTAAGATCAATAAGTAGTTGTCTTTTATATTTTGGTGCTCCTTGGTTTGGTGCATATATATTAAGAATTGTTATGTCTTCTTGATTCAGTGTCCCCTTAGCCATTATGAAATGGCCATTTTTGTCTCTGAGTACTTTTCCTGTCTTGTAGTCAGCATTATCCGATATGAGTATTGCTACACCTGCTTTTTTTTGGATGTTATTTGCTTGGAGTATTGTTTTCCAGCCTTTCACTTTGAATTTGTTTTTATCCTTGTTACTTAGATGAGTTTCCTGTAGGCAGCATACAGTTGGATTTTCTTTTGTAATCCATTCTGCTACTCTGTGCCTTTTTATTGGTGAGTTTAATCCATTTACATTTAGTGTAATTATTGACACTTGTGAGTTCCCTATTGCCATTTTATATCTTGCTTTCTGTTAGCTTTGTGTCTTGTTTGATCCTTCTCTTTCATTTTTCTATCTTTTGTTTTTGTTTGGTTGTATTCCATACATCTTTCCTCTGTTGCTATCTTTTTTATCTCATGTGCTTCTGTGGTGGTTTTTTCAATGGTAGTTACCTTTGAGTAATGAAAAGGGTCCCTACCCTGTTCATTGTAGCGAACTATTTTGTGAGTACTTTTGCACTCCATCGTCCTTTGCTACTGTTAATCTCCATCTTCTCCCCCTCTTTCTTTTTGTTGTTGTCACAGTTTAAATTTGGTTTTATTGTGTTCTTCTTGGAGCTTTTACTTGTGGCTCTGTTTTTTTTTTTGTTCTTTGTATCTGAGTGGAGAACCCCCTTTAGTAATTCCTGGAGTGGGGGTTTTCTGATGATAAATTCCCTCATCTTTTCTGTATCTGTGAATGTTTTTATTTCTCCTTCATATTTGAAGGACAGCTTTGATGGGTATAGTATTCGTGGTTGAAAGTTCCTCTCTTTCAGGACTTTAAATATTGGGGTCCACTCTCTTCTAGCTTGTAGATTTTCTGCTGAGAAATCTGATGATAATGTAATGGGCCTTCCTTTATATGCTGTATTCTTCTTTTCCCTGGCTGCCTTGAGAATTTTTTCTTTGCTGTTGGTTTGTGTCAATTTCATTATGATATGCCTTGGAGTAGGTTTGTTGGGGTTAAGAAAACTCGGAGTTCTGTTTGCTTCTTGAACTTGAGGCTTTAGTTCTCTCCACAGGCTTGGGAAGTTCTCATCTATTATTTGTTTGAGTATGTTCTCCATTCCATTTTCTGTCTCTTCTCCCTCTGATATACCAATTATTCTTATGTTATTCTTTTTGATGGAGTCAGATAATTCTTGTAGGGCTATCTCATTTTTTTTAATTTTTGAGCCTCTTTCTTCTTCTCTCTGTTGTCCCTCAAGTTGCTTGTCTTCTATTTCACTAATCCTCTCTTCTATCTGACCTGTTCTATTAGCTAAGCTTGTTACTTCGTTTTTCAGCTCGTGAATTGAGTTTTTCATCTCTGTTTGATTTGTTTTTATATTTTCAATTTCCTTGGACATATATTCTTTGTGTTCATTGAGTTGTTTTCTGAGCTCCCTAAATTGCCTTTCTGTGTTTTCTTGTATATCTCGGAGGATTTTTAGGATTTCTATCTTGAATTCTCTGTCATTTAGCTCCAAGGTTTCCAATATATTAAATTTTTTCTCCATAGATTTTTCCTCATCTAGCTGTGTTACCTCTCTTTCTTTTGTATCCATGATATTCGATTTTCTCTTCCTTAATGCCATCTGAGGGTGGTTTTGTTGATAGTATTAATGAGATTTAATAAAGAATAAAAAGTTAAAAAAATAATAAAAAAAATAAAAAATCGAAAAGTTTTTTTTTTTTAAAATTAATAATGGAATAAAGAAAAATAAAATAAAATAAAAATTTTTAAAAAAGGAAATTATTCCCCCCCTCCTTTTTTTCTCTCCTCTCCTCTCCCCTCTTTCTTGAGAAAATCTTGTGGTGAACTGTGAATTATAACAAACAATGCCTGTGATGGAGGGCCTGAATTGGGGAAAAGTAATAAAGGGGCCAAAAAAAAAAGAAAAAAAAAAGAAAAACAAACAAAAAAAAAGAGCGTATGGACCCACAAAAAGCAAATAAGGAAAAAATTTGGGTCAAGAGTAAAATGATTTGCTTTTAGGTTTTGGTTGTCTAAGAGTTATGATGAGAGGAATAAGAAGAAAACGGAAAAATGCGGGGACAAATTAAAAAATTACTATTGTATTTAGTGGAACAAGAACTAGATAAAATGGAGAGCCAGGGATGGGAGCACTGCTAGTGAGTTAAAAAGGTGAAGTAAAAACCCCCCAAAATGCCACAAACATAAGTTTGAGTCCCAGATAAGATAATTTGTTCATTATTGAGGTTTGAATGAGAGGAGATGTAAGGGAGAAAAGAAAGAGAGAGAGAGATAAAAAGAGGGAACCACAAAAAGAAGGAAAAAAAAGGAGAGAGAGAGAGAGTTAAGGGTTTTGGAGTGCAACCCTCATAGAGAGAAAGGAAGAGGAAAGAAAAGATAATGGGAGATGTAACACTTATGGGTAGTGTAGTTCAAGGAGAGGAGAGAGTAAGACCGGCAGAGAGTTAATCGGCCAAATTGGAGGAGGAAAAAAAGTATCAAGAATGAAGATAAGAGAAACAAACGAACAAGTATAATAAAATGGGATAGGTTATAAAGTCTGCAGATTATTCTTGATTTTGAGAGGTTATCTTGCTTTTTCTTTTCTCTCCCTCTTCTTGGTAGGTGACTCTGTACCCTGGGTTCTGCCCCTTTGGCATGCTCAGGTAGAGGTTTGCAGTTGATAAGTCTTTATGGCGATGTCATGTATTGTGCTTTAGTCTTGTTGGCAGTCGAGGCTCATTAGCATTTATAGGCTCCGACAGTGAGAGAGTCCGTGTTCCTGGAGCCTTTCTCCTAGTCTTTCCTTCCTCAATTAGTAGCCTGACAATCCTGCTATGGGGTTGCTGCTGCCTCTGCCTGGATAGTAAGAGGCTCAAAGAGCTGGCAACTCCCCACTCTATTTCCACTCAGCACAGGGCTCTGGGTAAGGCTCAGTCAGTCAGAGCTGCTAGCATAATCAGGCAGGCTTTCCACCCACTCAAAGACCTCTGGCTCTGCCACTCTGTCCGGTAACACAGGCGGGCGCCAACTTCTGGGGCGCTTGGAGGAAACTCTCGCTCACTTTCTGCATGCGCAGACCAGGATATCCGGCCAGCAGTCTCACGCTCTGAGTGAAACCCCCAACCGCCTGGAAAAGTTGCAGCGTTGGAATTGGCTCTCGCTCCGTCCCCGTGCGCGGCTTTTGCAAGGCACTGGGGCGGCCCGAGTTTCTGCTTGGCCCACACAAAGGCCCCTGACTCTGCCCCTCTGTGCGATAACACGGGCGCGCACTGCCGAGGCACTCGGAGGAATCTCTCGCTCACTATCTGCGCACGCAGACCAGGATATGAGGCCGGCTGCGTTTCCCTCTGAGTGAAACCCCCACCAGCACGGAAAATTTTCACCGTTGGAATTAGTTCTTGCTCCCTCCTGTGCGCAGCTTTCCCAGGGCGCTGGCACTGCCCACAGAAAGGCCTCTGACTCTGCCTCTCTGTGGGGTAACACGGGCACCCACTCCTGGGGCTTAGGAAGAAATCTCTCGCCCACTAACTGTGCACCGACCAGGAGATTGGGTAAAATGGCTGCCCCGCTTGTCTTTCTTTGTTTGGGTTGGCGCGAGTGTTAGCTTGTATTGCCCGGGTTGCCTCAGGATCAGTTTTTCCTAGGCTTGGATCTCCGTGCCACAGCCTGGTTCGGCCGTTTGTGCCGCGGCCTGGATCTATTCACCCCCTTTGCCCGCCTCAATTTCTATATTCACAGTTACCAGAGAAAGCCGCCCTGTTTAGGTTAGTGAGGAAGGCGGAGCATTTCTTACTCCCTAATTCCTTCAGGGTTTGGTTATATATTTAGCCAATTTTTCACTCGACCATACCTTCGGGTGTATTTCGAAGCATCTGGAGGCTCCAAGTATAGGTTTTTCTGTTTCTGGTTGAAGATCTTGTTGAGTTTTGGGGGAGATTTATCGGTATCGCTTCCTACCCCGCCATTACTCTGACATCATCCCCAAGACATTTTTTAAATTATTTTTTAAGTACCTGAGGTAGAAGCCATGGAGCCATCCTCAGTGACAGAGGCCAACTTGCTGGAGATAATTGAGCCATGGCTATGGGAGAGAGAGAAGGGGAGTGGGGGGTGGAGAAGCAGATAACTGCCTGTCCTGTATACCCTGATTAGGGGAATGGAACTGGAACATCTACATGTGGCACTGATGCTCTACTGATGAGCCAACCAGCCAGGGCCTGCTTTTTCTTTCCTTTTCTCCTTACTGAAGTTACTTAGAGCAAATCTGATATGTCATTTCATTCTTACAAGCTAGCATCTAAAAAATAGAAAATTTATCATATTATACTGATTAAATTTTTCCCTTTGTTGGCTAGTCCATAATCAAATTTCCTTGTCTCAAAAATGGCTTTTTACACTTGGGTTGTTTGAATCAGGGTCCAAACAAATCCACACATTATATTTGGTTATTAAATTTCTTGTAATCAGAATTATTGTTCTCCACCCCTCTTATTTTTCTTATGACATTGACTTGTTCCAGAAACCAGGCTGTTTCATACTACCTCACATCAGGAGGCAAATAATGGTTGCCTGTTCCATTTTCAGTGATGAGTGGGTCCACACATTTTGAAGTTTCCTAAAAAATTTCATCCACTGATGATTGTTACCCAAATTATGTTACCTTCCAATTGAAGTAAAAAAAGTTTAGACCTTGCAACCTTTTCTCTCACCCTTCTCTCTATCTTTTACCCAAGATAAATTTCAATTACATAAACCTATTTCCTATTGCTGATCATTTACTCCACTCAGTGTCCTTTAAATAATCATTAAGCCTGGGATGAGATCTGTGTCATTTCTGAAACTAAGAGAAAAAGTGAAGCAGTCCATTATAGAACAGGAAATTCCTCAGGATATGTATAAAAAGCCCATCACACTTAAAAAAACAAAAGGAAATAACATCTCCTGGGGATCTTTATTAAATAATCTTTTCTAAATATGTCTGACAAATACATTTTTTCCAAAAGAGTCTAATTGCCAAGATCCATTTATCTAATTAAGTGACCCTCAAATACCCTCATTTTTCTTTTGAAACTACTCTATGATAATAAATTTACTAATAATAAAGCCAGCTTGCTAAAATGAAGTACCAAGATTACTCATTGTGCATTTTTTGTGTTTCTTATATTAGATAAAAACATTCAGATAAAAGAAAAAACATAATTTCACACTTCAAGGCTGACTAAAGTAACTTTTCTTAAACAAAATTTCAAGAAAAATAGAAAACATTATTTCATTGTTATTTATAACACTAGCAATAAAATGAATAAAAAATAAATCTTAAACAATATGAATTATATCTGTAATAAAAAGGAGATTTCAACTTATTTCTTTAATGTAATAAAATGAAATATTATTATTCTAGATAATCAAGTAATAATTGTCTCATAAAAGAGAGAGAACTAGTATTAAAGTAATTTTGTAAAATAAAGGCTTGCTATGACACAGTGTGCTCTGTATTGGAATTCAGCTAAATGGAAGTTCTTTCAAAGAACATTAGTCATCCAACTACTAGAAACACCTTTTAGTGTCAGTATATTTGCTATTTAATCTCTCATTAATTTCTTCTTTTTGATATAGAAACTTCCCTCCTGCTCCAATACAGGTGATCTATACACATAATTCTCTTCTAGGCATTCTTCTTTCTTCCTCTTACACCATTTGTTCATGCTTGTCCCTGTATTAGAATACTCTCCCTCACTCTGGGCCAGTCTAAATTACAAGAAGCAATTCTAGAGAATGAAGAGATCAAAGATTCTGAAATTTGGAAGAAGAGGGTTTGAATCCAAGGTCTGCCTCTTACTAACTGTGAAATACTGGGAAGTATTAAAAAAAGATGACTGGCCATAAACAGTGTCACTTATGCTAAGACCCACATCACCGAATGAAGATCTAACTTGATTAGTTTCAGCTATCTCAGAAATAGAATCTAAACAAGTCAAGCAGGACCTGCCTGATCAGCACTCATTAGGTAATCTGCCCGATAGACCCCTTCTATCCCTTAAAAGGAAATAATATTACAATAATTAATTCTTTTTTCTGACTATAACAGTATTTTTCCTGCCCCTTCTGTGTATAAGAATTTTTCATTTTATACATCCCCTTGGAACTCCTTTCTATTGGCTAGATTTGATGCAACTCAATTTTATTGATCAATGAATTAGGCCAATAATTACAATTTACTGAGTTAAATTTTATTTTTTTAAAAGAACAAAGTTTTGAAGTTTAGTTTTGTCATTTGTAAAATCCCAATGCATCATTTATCTGATGGAATTTATCTGAAGGTTAAATGACATAAATGAAGTTTAAGAAAAAAAAGTTCATGGCATGGAAAGTTCTATGTCAATCTTACCCTCAATAGGATATTTGTAGCAATTACAGCTGTAGTGATCTCTCTTTCAGGCATCCTACACCAAGCTTGCCTACCGTTTGACTTTTTTCACATGCTTTGTGTAGTTAGTTAACTTTAAAGTTTACTGAATTGCAGTTACTAAACAGTTGCCTTATAAGAAGCATACTTGGTATTAGATGCTGGTGAAGATGGAAAACATATTCCCAAGAATCTAATGATTTGGGCCTTGCAGAGTTGTGAACATAGACTACATCTCACCCCAAACTGAAACAGTTATAAAGCATGGCTCTGAGGAATGAGTTTTTGAAAATCTTATGGCCACAGATAAGACTATGGCCATTAGATTCTCTCCTGTTGTACATTTCTGTCAGTCAATAATGAGAATTAGATATATAGCAATTGCTTTATTTCTGAAACCTCTTCTTTCAAATTCTAAAAGAAGCCACAATTAAGTTGAAGATGAGGGAGAGTGGAAGAATAAAAGGTAATAATAATAAGTAAAAGTCATCAGGCTCAAAACTTTTTGAAATCTTGTTACTAGAGATTAGCAAAAGAAATTTACTATAAGAAAAGAAACCATAAGACTGACCTATAAAAACCTGTGATTATTTTATCTCTAAATTAACCCTCAGGGACTCAAACCTCCACAAGCAGAAAATAAACTGCAAAAGTATATCTTCTAGAAAGGGCATACTTCTCTTTCTTTTCTACTTTTGATGTGGCTACAAAGAATAATAATCAAGAAACCCCTCATAGTAAAATCAAAGGTGCAGGAATCAGTGGCTGCAAGATGGACTTTGCAGGCCAGGAACCACACCTCTGTCAGGGTGAGAGGCTTCCCTGTTGATAAATCCTATGGATCATAAACTATTGTGTGTTTTCTATTCTTCTTTTATTGGGTAGAAAACTTATCCTATTTATTATGTTGAAAATTACAACGAGCCTGTTCCTATGACACCATTGAGTGCTAAGTTTGGGAGCATGTGTGTGTGCATAACAATGGGAAACATACCACTTTCTTTGCACTTTATGTTTTCCCAACCAGGAGGAGCTTATGGAGAAGACTATCTCTCAGAAATTCTGGACTTCAACCTGGGTGCAGGAGACTGGCTGGAATTTTGCCGTTGGTTTCCTTGGACAACCAATGAATATATTTTTCTTATAAATAGAAAGGTAGGCTTTATGGCTTTAGGGTGCCAGAGTAATGGTGGCGTGAGAGATAGTCATGATCTCTCCCCTTGAAACTCAACAAATTGAACAACTATAATGCAGCAAAGAAACCCAAGCTGGTCTCACAGGCATGTCTAAAACATCCATGCACTGAGTAGACTAAAGGTGGGAGGGGGTGAAAAATATTATACATTCACAGTGGGCTTTGAAGAGGAGAGAAAAACTTGGGTTTCTTTTTATCTGCTGGACTACAGTGAAGAGGGAAGCTCAGCTCTCTGGATTGTGTATGAGCGGTATAGAGAGGGAAATTCAGAGTTACTGGGTCTCCTTTTGTTGAGAGGAGCAGTGAGATAGAGGGACAAAAGGGAAGATAAAGTCAAGCAGCCAGAGCGTGAGGTCATGGCCAGAGTTCCCACAGTCTGCTTGCAGCCTGCACTCAGTAGAAACAGAGAAAACTAAAGTTTGACCTCCCAGTCTTTCAGGTCCCACCTCTCTCACTTCATGGTGTGGAGAGTGGCAGAAACAAAAACCATAGCTAGCTCTCCAGAACCACTCTCTCCTCTGAAGAACAGAGGAGCTCTATATCTGGTCTCCAGGTGTGTTGAGATGTAGGAAGAAACCCCCAGAAGTCTGAGATCACCATTGCTAGAGCTGTAAAGTTGGAAGACTGAAGCCATAAAGCTGAAGCTATAAAGCCTTTATAACACACCACACCTACCAACACTACTGGGGTCTTGCTTACATCATTACAACAGCAACATCTCAGCGGAGGAAAGCTCATGAACTTCACAGAGCTAAAAGTTGTAAAAAAAAAGCAACACCTACTGCAAGAAACTTCTCAAAACTGAAATTTATTTTTTCTTGTTTTTTCTTCTTTTTCCTTTTTATTTATCCTTTTTTCTCTTAAATTTTATTTTCTTTAATTTTTATACATTTTATTCTTATTTTTGTGTGTGTTTTGGTTTTGATATTTTTATTGCTTTTTGATCTTTTTTTCTGAGGGTTTTCTTCTTTGCCACAATATTTTAAATTTTTATATATTATTTGATATTTTTATTTTAATTTATTATTTTTTAAGTTGTTTTTTTTGTTAAGGTTCACAACAATACCACACTCAAATGCCATCAGGAAAGAAGAAATTGAATGCTATTGCTACACAAGACAGAGATGTAGTTCAGGGAGAAAATAAAAAATCTTCAGAAAAATATCTCAATTACATGAAAACTTTGTAGTTATAGGTAGAGAATTCAAAATTGAAATACTGAAAATACTCAATGAGATGTGAGAAAACACCAATAGGCAACTTAATGAGCTCAGAGAACAAATTAATGAACAAAATGAATATCTCACTAAGAAGATTGAATCTTTAAAAACAGAGATGAAAAATCCAATACATGAATTGAAGACTGAGATAGCAAGTTTAGCTAATAGAACCAGCCGGATAGAGGAAAGAATTAATGACATTGAAGACAGGCAACTGGAAATAAAACAGAGATAAGAAGAGACTCATAAATTGAAAAAAAAACTGAGAACTTTATAAAAATTGTCTCCATCAGAAAGAGCAATATAAGAATAATTGGTATATCAGAAGAAGAGAGGGAGAAGGGAATGGAGAGCGTATTCTAACAAATAATTGATGAGAAACTCCCAAGCCTGTGGAGTTAGCCTCAAATCCAGGAAGCAAACAGAACACTCAATTATCTCAACCCAAACAGACCTACTCCAAGGCACATCATAGTAAAATTGTCACAAATCAATGACAAAGAAAGAATCCTCAAGGCAGCTAGGGAAAGAAAAAACATAACATATAAAGAAAAACCTGTTAAATTATCATCAGACTTCTTAGCAGAAACTCTACAAGCCAAAAGAGAGAAGACCCAAACATTCAAAGTATTGAAAGAAAGGAGCTACCAGCCAAGAATACGATATCCAACAAAGTTATCCTTCTAATATGGAGGAGAAATAAAAACATTTCCAGACATATGGAAGCTAAAGAAATCTATCACAAGAAAATCGCAAGTGCAGGAAATACTCAAGAGGGTTATTTGACCAGACACAAAGAACAAAACAAATCAAAACTACAAGTAAAATCTCCACCAAGTTCATAACAAAAACAAGTATAATCTGTGACAAAAATAAAATAAAAGGGAAGAGGATAAAAATCTGTGGTAGCAAAGGAAGATGGAGTGCAGAAACACTAATAAGACAAAGGACTCTTATACATATGAAAATTTTTTCTTAATAACCTAATGGTAACTACACATGAAAAAGCCACTACTGGAACATACTGCATAAAAAATGAGAAACAGGGGAAAGAAATATGGAATACTACCACAAAAAAACCATGAACAGAAACACAAAAAGGAAGAACCAAGTGAAACACAGAGCTACATAAAATGACTATAGCAAATGCTCAAGTGTCAATAATTACCCTAAGTGTAAATGTCCTGAAATCCTCAATAAAAAGGCTCAGAGTAGCAGATTGGATTAAAAAACAAAACCCAACCATATGCTGCCTTCCAGAGGCTCATCTAAGCTGCAAGGACAAAAGTAGATTCAAAGTGTAAGATTGGAAAATGATTCTCTAAGCAAATAATATCCAAGGAAAAACAGGTGTAGCCAAACAGGTGTATATATACCTATATTTGACAACGCTGACTTCAAGACAACAAAGGTAACTAGAGACAAAGATGAACATTATATAATGATAATAGGGACATTGTATTAAGAAGACATAACACTTCTTAATATATCTGCAGTGAACCAGGGAGTATCAAAATATATAAGACATCTACTAACAGATCTAAAAAAAGAAGTAGTCAAAAACAGAATCATACTTGGAGATTTCAATGCACCATTGATGGCTTTAGATAGATCATTGAAACAGAAAATCAAAAAAGAAACATCAGTCTTAAATAACACTTTGGACCAAATGGACATAATAGACATTTATAAGACATTTCATCCCAAAACATCAGATTCTTTAGTGTGCATGAAATATTCTCAAGGACAGTCTATATGTTGGGCCACAAAACTAACATCAACAAATTTAGAAAGACTAAAATTATACCAGCCATATATTCTGATCATAAGGTTGTGAAATTAGAATTCAACTGTTAAAAGAAAGTAAAGAAACCAAAAAAATGTGGAAATTAAACAACATACTTCTAAAAAAGTGACTTGGTCAAAAAAGAAATAAAAACAGAAATCAGAAGATATACAGCCAAATGAAAATGACAGCATGACATATCTAAATTTCTGAGATGCAGTGAAAGCAGTAATAAAATCAAAACTTTGCAAGAACAAAACACACACACACACACACACACACACACACACACACAAACAAGAAAAACAAAACTATGGACAAATATCTCTAAACAAAATACTAGCAAATCAAATACAACAACAAATAAAAAAAATAATACATCATGATCAAATAGGATTTATTCCAGGAGTACAAGGATGGTTCAACATACAGAAATTTGTCAACATAATACACCACATCAACAAAACAAAAAACGAAACTTATATGATACTATCAATAAATGCAGAAAAGGCATTTGATAAGATAAAACAGATCTTTTTTTGGGGGATTTTTCTGAAACTGGAAACGGGGAGAGACAGTTAGACAGACTCCCGCATGCGCCCGACAGGGATCCACCGGGCATGCCCACCAGGGGTGACACTCTGCCCACCAGGGGTGATGCTCTGCCCCTCCGGGATGTCGCTCTGCCATGACCAGAGCCACTCTAGCACCTGGGGCAGAGGCCAAGGAGCCATCCCCAGCACCCGGGCCATCTTTGCTCCAATGGAGCCTTGGCTGCGGGAGGGGAAGAGAGAGACAGAGAGGAAGGAGGGGGGGCAGGGGTGGAGAAACAAATGGGCGCTTCTCCTATGTGCCCTGGCCGGGAATTGAACCCGGGTCCCCCGCATGCCAGGCCAATGCTCTATCACTGAGCCAACCAGCCAGGGCCACAACAGACCTTTATGTTTAAAACATTCAATAAAATCAGAATAGAAGGAAAGTACCTTAACATTAATAAAGGCCATGTATGACAAATCATTAGCTAATATCATACTAAATGATAAAAACAACAAAGGCTTTTCTTCTAAAATCAGGAATGAGACCAGGTTGCCCACTCTCTGCACTTTAGTCAACTGAAGGTTTTAGCCAGAGCAATCAGGCAAGAAAAAGAAATAAAAGTCATCTATATCAGGAAAAAAGATGTAAAGGTATCACTTTTTGCAGATGGCATGATCCTGTATATAAAATACCCCAATGACTCCACCAAAAAACTATTAGAAACAATAAACCAATACAGTGAAGTCACAGAATACAAAATCAATAAACAAAAGTTCATTACTTTTGTATATGGTAATGATAAAACATCAAAAAACAAACTCAAAAAACCAATTCCTTTTACAAATACAAAAAATTAAATAAAATACCTTAGAATAAACTTAACAAAAGATGTGAAGGACCTATATACACTGAAAACTACAAAACATTATTGAAAGAAATTGAAAAAGATCGAAGGAAATGAAAAAATATTTCATGTTCAAGGATTGGAAGAAGTAACATAGTTAAATGGCCATATGCAAAGCAATATACAAATTTAATGCAATCTCTATCAAAATACTAATGTCATTATTTTAAAGAAATAGAAAAAAAATTACCAGATTATTATGGAACCATAAAAAACCCTTGAATAGCCAAAGCAATTTTGAGAAAAAAAAAATGGAGCCAGAGATATTACACTACCCGGCTTCAAGATATACTTTAGAGCCGCAGTAATCAAAACAGCATAGTATTGACAGAAAAACAGACATACAGACCAATGTAATAAATTTGGGAGCCCAGAAATAAAACTGTTGTGGACCGGTAATGGCAAAAAGCCATTATAGATTCGAGGCTTGGCAGGGGGCTAAGTTCTCCCCCTTCCATCTCCATATTTGGCTTTGATGCTGAGTGTTTGCACCCACTCCACTTCCTTCCTTGGGTTGCAGGAAGCAATATACATGCCCTTCCTCTGACTCTTTGTTTTCAGATGTTTGTAAAATTCACTAATGTATACTGTTTTTGCCTTAGGAGAGTTCCTGTCTTAGCCTTTGATGTGCAACTTTGTATCAGGGTCCTTGATTTGCATAGGTCCATATAATAAAGTGAACTGGGGCTGTGAGGCACTCAGATACTGCCAGGCAGTTTGAAGAGTTCTCCCGGTCCCATCGGTTTTGTTCTGACAAAGTGTGTTTCCTTAATTCCGCACCGTTATTTGGAAGCTGCGCTGGTCCACGGCATAAAACCACATATATATGGACAAATAATCTTTGACAAAGGAGCCAATAAACAAACAATGGAGAAAAAAAGCCTCTTCAATAAATGGTGCTGGGAAAATTGGAAAAGCACATACAAAAGAATGAAATTTGACTACCATTTGTCCTCCTGCACAAATATTTATTTAAAATTAGTCAAAGACCTTAATATAAGATCTAAAACAATAGATTACATAGAATAAAACTTAAGTACTAATCTCATAAACTGTGGTCATAGAGAACGATTTATGAATTTGACCCAAAAGGCAAGGGAAGTAAAGGCAAAAATAAATGAATGGGACTGTATCAAACTAAAAAGCTTCTGCACAGCAGAAGAAACTGACAACTAAACAAAGAGGCAGCTAACTAAATGGGAGATGATATTTGCAAACAATAGCTTTGATAAGGGATTAATATCTAAAATATATAAAGAAGTCACAAAGCTCAACAACAAACAAGCAAAGAATTCAATTAAAAAATGAAAAGAGGATCTGAACAGAACAGACACTTCTTCCAAGAAAAAATATAAATGGCCAACAAATATATGAAAAAAATGTTCATCTTCACTAGCTATTTAAGAAATGCAAATTAAAACTGAAATAAGATACCACCTCACATCTGTGAGATTGGCAGTTATCAACAAGACAGGTAATAACAAGTGTTGGAGAGGCTGTGGAGAAAAAGGAACTCTCATTCACTGCTGACGGGAATGCAAGTTAGTACAACCATTATGGAAGAAAGTATGGTGGTTCCTTAAGAAATTAAGACTAGAACTACCATATGACCTAGATATGCCTCTACTCGGTATCTACACCAAAATATCAAAAACATTGGTACATAAAGACACATGCACTCCATGTTCATCATGAGACATGGAAACAACTAAAGTGTCCCTTGATAGAAGACTAGATAAAGAATATGTGGTATATATATACAATGATATACTACTCAGCCATAAGAAATGATGACATAGGGACATTTATGACAACATGGATGGAACTTGAGAATATTATACTGAGTGAAACAAGTAAATCAGAAAAAGTTAAGAACTGTATGATTTCACATTTATGTGGGATATAAAACCAAGACTCATGGACATAGATATAAGTGAAGTGGTTACCAGGGGGAAGGGGATGTGGTGGAGGGGAATAAGGGAGGGGGCAGGAGGAAAGGTATAAAGATGGACAAATATAAGGTGACAGAAAATGATTTGACTTTGAGCGATGAGTATAGAACATAATCAACAGTTCCACTGCTATAAAAATGTTTACCTATGTACTCTTATTGATCAATGTCACCATGTTAAAGTTAATTTTAGAAATACAATTTAAAAATTAGAAAAAAAAATCTTTTAACACTAGGCCCTGGCCTGTTTGCTCAGTGGTAGAGCATTGGCCCAGTGTGTGAAGGTTCCTGGTTCAATTCCTGGTCAGGGCACACAGGAGAAATGACCATCTGCTTCTCCACCTCTTTCCCTTGCTATCTCTCTCTCCTTTCTCCTTCTGCAGCCTTGGCTTAAATGCAGGCATTGTCAAACTTTTTATAAAAACCTCCCACTTTTGCAGTGCTGGTCAACCTGGTCCCTACTGCCCACTAGTGGGCATTTCAGCTTTTATGGTGGGCAGTAGCAGAGCAACAAAACAGTGCCCGATTGGCCCACTATGAAAGCTAGAATGCCCACTAGTGGGCAGTAGGAACAAGGTTGACCAGCACTGCAAAGTGGGCGGTTTTTATAAAGTTTGACGACTCCTGCTTAAATGGTTTGAGCAAGTTAGCTTCCGGTGCTGAGGATGGCTTCATGGCCTCACCTCAGGTGCTAAAATAGCTTGGTTGTTGAACAATGGAGCAGTGGTCCCTGATGGGCAGAGCATTGCCATGTAGGGGGCTTGCTGGGTGGGTCCCAATTGAGGTTTATGTGGAAGTCTGTCTGTCTGCCTCCCTGCCTCTCACTTACTTTAAAAAAGTACTTAAAGAAAAAAGAAAAGAAAGGTGAACATTGGAGATTTCAGTGGTCAAAGTGACTGGTTGTCACAAATCCTGCTATTTGGTCCCTGATATGCACTTTCTTTCTTTCTTTCTTTCTTTCTTTCTTTCTTTCTTTCTTTCTTTCTTTCTTTCTTTCTTTCTTTCTTTCTTTCTTTCTTTCTTTCTTTCTTTCTTTCTCTTTCTTTCTTCCTCTCTCCCTTCCTTCCTCTCTCCCTTCCTTCCCTCCTTCCTTCCTTCCTTCCTTCCTTCCTTCCTTCCTTCCTTCCTTCCTTCCTTCCTTCCTTCCTTCCTTCCTTCCTTCCCTCCTTTCTTTCCTATTCTCCTTTTTTTCCTTCCTTCCTTTTTTTCTATCTCTTTCTTCTCTTTTGCCTATTAATATTATTATTTCTGCAATGAAAGCTTGATTTTTATATTTCCTAGCCTTCTTTAAAACTATTAGAAGTGATGTATGCATTTATATTGTACCTTTAAAAGGAAGGAACTCCCTCACTTCTGGTTTTTATCTTTCTGTTGGCTATTATGTAGTCACAGTGGTGGTCAAACATCTTAGGTCATGTGGTTGAGAGAAAAACTCTTAGTCTGATTAAGCCAAAATGGAAACTGGGTTTCCAACACTTTTGGAGTTACTGCATCAACACTAGATGACCTTAGCCCTGGATTGCAATGAAAAATTAAAAGGGAGAATGGGGAGAGGGAGAGAGGGAGGAGAAAGAAGGGAGGGTGAAAGAAGGACAGAATAGATCTATCTTTAAATACTCTTGTCATATTTGGTATACAGAATCAGGGATTGGATTAATTCACTTAAGAGAGTGATTCTCAATGTGAGATGAAATTGCACCACCTGCCACCATGGGACATTTGGCAAGATCTGGAGAAATTTTTGGTTGTCTTTTGGGCTTGATGCTACTGTCATGAGGTTATTAGAAGCAAACAATGCTGATGAACAGTGTATAGTGCACAGCAAAGCACCCATAATAAAGTATTACCTGACCGAAAAGTCCGTAGTGCTAAGTTTGAGAAACCCAACTTAAGGGAAAGTGTTGATAAAGTGAAAAAGAGGTCCAAAGATTGAAATAAAAGATTAGTTGGCCTGGAGCATAGAGCAACAACAGAAAGGAAACTGGAAAATCAGGCAGGTCCAAATTGTTAAGGTTCTTTTAAAACATGTGAAGGAGTTTAGACTGTCTACTAAGGGTAATTAAAAATCAGGATTAAAGCAAGAGCTTAACATAATAGGATTTGCATTTTTAATTAAATAAATTTGGCTGCAGTGTGCAGAATGACCTGGAAGGAGCTGTTCTAGAGGCCATTTACCCCAAGTTGTGAGATAGTGTCCCTGGCTATGGTAATAGTAGGGAAGAGAAAGCAGCAAACAGATGCAGGAGATTTTAGAAGTAGAATAAAAGTATTTGGTGATTGTTTTTATATATTGATGAAAAAGAGGGAAAGTTTAGGGCTGACTATGTTTTCCTCTTTGGATAAGAGACACAGAAGCATTTACCGAGAATGTGATCATTTCTTTACCATATATATATATATATATACACACACACACATACACATACATACACACAATATATATATGGTAAAGAAATATATATTAAATATATATATTTAATATATATATTTAATATATATATTTAATATATATATTTAATATATATATTAAAGAAATATATATAATTTTTTTTCTAGCATAGAGAAAATGCAGTTTGAGGCAAGGGGATTAATAATAAACTCAATGTCATTATCCCAGAATCCTATAGGTGTTAGGAATTGGGGAAGGAGGCATTATTTTTCACATTTAATGGAGCAAGCAAATGGAAGTCATCTCTGAAGAACAAACATTAGAGACTAGGGTCCTAGTGAATAAGCCCTGGTAAATCTTTTTGCTGAAAGTGACAATTTTCTCTTGCAGTAAGTATACTCTGTGATGTCGAGAGTGGTAGTAAGCTGGAGTATTTAGTTAGAGTTATGTGCTCTTTCTCCTCCTTCTTTGTAACTAAAATAACAGTAAGACATACTTACCAGTGTTGGCAGCTGCTTTTATGTGAGTTGGTATGGTTAAATACATCTTAACAACAGTAGGCAACTATCTTAAGGTCACCAAGTGCTTCTACAATATATCAATGACAGAATCAAAGTTAAATTTGGAAGTTATACTTTAAAAAGTTGGTCATTTAAAAATTTTTTTAAATATGAATAGGCTGACTCAAGAAACTCAATATATCAGTCCTACTTTCGGGATACATATTAAGAATTAAGGAGAAGACAAGATGGCGCTGGAGCAAGTACTAACATACACCTCCCAGAACCAAAGTGTATTACAAACTAATTTTAAGAACTATCATCTGGAAAAACCAACTTTGGCCTAAACTAAAAGGACTCTTCAACCAAGGAACACTGAAGAAGCCACACTGAGACTGCTTAGTGTATCCCAAGGTTCTCTTTACCATGCCACAGTCGCAGAGCTCCAGGGAAAAGCAACCTGGTCTCATCTCTCCAGGCAGAGCAGAACAGAAGCTCCATCTCCACACATGCTGCAGATGGCTTTTCCAGTCTACCTGAATATTTACCAGCTAGAAGCAGCGGTCATTGGAACTTGGACGTGATCTGCAAAGTATAGAATTGTGACAACAATTCCAGTGCCATGCAGACTTTTCCTGGATGTGGACTTTTCCTGGACTCCTGCTCCTTGTGACAGCTCCTAATGGACTGAACTGGGGTTGGGTTGCATTTGCAGGGATCTGGAATGGTGTTGGTGCTAACTTGGACTTGGTGAACATGTTAAGGACACTACTCTTTTATGGATTCTTGCTGTATTGGCCAAGAGTTTGCTTAAAGGCTTTAATCACTATTAAAAAAATAGAAGACTGGATAAAGAAGATGTGGCACATATACACTATGGTATACTACTCAGCCATAAGAAATGATGACATCGGATCATTTACAACAAAATGGTGGGATCTTGATAACATTATATGGAGTGAAATAAGTAAATCAGAAAAAAACAAGAACTGCATGATTCCATACATTGGTGGGACATAAAAACGAGACTAAGAGACATGGACAAGAGTGTAGTGGTTACGGGGTGGGGGAGGGAAGGAGGGAGAGGGGGAAGGGGAGAGGCACAAAGAAAACTAGATAGAAGGTGACAGAGGACAATCTGACTTTGGGTAATGGGTATGCAAAAGAATTGAATGACAAGATAACCTGGACATGTTTTCTTTAAATATATGTACCCTGATTTATTGATGTCACCCCATTAAAATTAATAAAAATTTATTTATATAAAAAAATAATTAGTAAATGTTAAAACTATTGGATACACATAAAACAACTCTTGTATAAGAATAAAAATCCAGCCTCAAAGTCTATAATAAATTTCAAGCCTTATTAGTGTCCTTCAGAATAGTCATTATTTTTTAAGATTATTAATTTATATTATTCCCAGCACTAAGAAAGATAAACTAGTTAAAATAGGTTTTAAAAAACTCATTGAAAAATTTTTATTTAATTAACTCTAAAATGTAAAGTCATTTAAACATTTCTTGAAAGGATTTGGTGTTAAATTTAAGAGAAATCACAACCAAAAATTTGTAATTTTTGAAACTTAAAAATTATTGTAATATTTCAATATGAATTTAATATTACACAATTAATCACACACAAAGCACATTTCAGAATGTGTAACAATACTTTTTACTGTTAACTTGGCATGCTTCTACTACTAATAGTTTTCTAAAACACACATAAAAAACCCACTAAACCCAAAACTTTACAACAGGTTATTGCTGAAAATATATTATATGCACTTTAATATTTTAAGAGCAAAAAAATATTTTCTTTTTTGTTTGTATTTATTTATTTATTTATTTCATGGCAGAGACAGAGGGAGTCAGAGAGAGGGACAGATAGACATGAAGGGAGAGAGATGAGAAAATACAATTCTTTGTTGTGGTTCCTTAGTTGTTCATTGATTGATTTCTCATATGTGCCTTGACCGAGGGGTTAGAGCAGACCTAGTAACCCCTTGTTTAAGCCATTGACCTTGGGTCCAAGCTGGTGAGCTTTGCTCAAACCAAATGAACCCACGCTCAAGCTGGCGACCTCAGGGTCTCGAATCTGGGTCCTCCATATCTCAGTCTGGTGCTCTATCCCAGGAGTCAGAAACCTATGGCTCACAAGCCAGATGTGGCTCTTTTGATGGCTGCATCTGGCTCACAGACAAATCTTTAATAAAAAAATAACATTAGAAATATAAAACAGTCTCATGTATTACAATCTATTCATTTCCAGTTGCGGGTGGCTGGAGCCAATCACAGCTGTCCTCTGGGACAGCACCAAATTTTTATTGAATAACGCATAATGTACACGGGCCATTGTGAGGTCAGGAAGTAAACTTCCCTCCTTTTCATCAAGTAGTCAGCTAGCTAATTGCAGAAACCCTTTTGATGAAAAAGATGGCTAAAAGAAAAAAGATGAGGAGTATCATACTTTTCAGCAGGAATGGACAGAGGAATTTGCCTTTGTGGAGAGAGCAGGTTCTGCAGTGTACCTAATATGATAAACTTGCATTGATGAAACTGTCAAATATAAAGCGGCACTTCAACACACACCGTACTACATTTGCGTCGAAATATCCAGCGAGGGACAGCAGGAAGAAAGCATGTCAAGAGCTACTGTGCAGAGTGCAAGCCAGTCAGCAGCAACTCCATGTTTGGACCCAACAAAGTGACTGAAATTTGGTTAGCTTTGCTGGTGCTTTAGCAATTGTGAGAAATGGAAAGCCATTCACAGATGGGGAGTATGTCAAAACATTCATGCTTGATGTTGCCAATAACCTTTTTGACAACTTTTCGGATAAAGACAAGATAATCAAATGAATAAAAGACATGCCTCTGTTGGCAAGAACTGTTGATGATCGTACCATCATGATGGCAAATCAAATTGAGGCAAGACAAATGAAGGACATAAATGCAGCACCATTCTTTTCTCTCACTTTGGTTGAGGCAACAGACATAAGTCATTCATCCCAGTTCAGCGTGATTGCTAGGTATGCTGTCGGTGACGCACTACATGAGGAAACTCTTGCTGTTTTGCCTATGAAAGAGATAACAAAAGGGGAGGATTTATTCAAGTCTTTCACTGAGTTCACTAAAGAAAAAAATCTACCGATGGATAAACTTATTTTGGTGTGTAATGATGGTGCTCCGTGCATGGTGGGGAAAAACAGGATTCATAGTGCTTTTTCATGAACATAAAAAGAGACCCATCCTAAGTTTTCACTGCATCCTACATCGGGAGGTGCTTTGTGCTCAGATGTGTGGCGAGCAGCTTGGTGAGGTGATGTCACTGGTCATTCGGGTGGTCAACTTTATTGTTACCCAAGCTTTAAATGATCGCCAGTTTAAAACATTGCTGAAGGAAGTTGGGAATAATTGTCCTGGTCTGCTTCTGCACAGCAATGTGCATTGGTTGTCAAAAGGGAAGGTGCTCAGCAGTTTTGTAGCTTGTCTGAGCAAAATATGGACTTTTCTTGAAATGAAGAAGTCAAGCATCCTGAGTTAGCTAACACTGAGTGGCTCCTGAAGTTCTACTATTTCGTGGACATGACTGAACATCTGAACCAGCTCAATGTGAAACTGCAAGGCATTGGAAATACAGTCTTATCCCTTCAACAAGCAGTGTTTGCATTTGAAAACAAGCTGGAACTCTTCATCACTGACATTGAAACAGGTCGTTTACTACACTTCGAAAAACTGGGAGAGTTTAAGGATGCACGCACAGCAAGTGACCCTGCTCAACATCTTGATCTCCAGCAGCTAGCGGACTTCACATCTAATCTCCTGCAGTCATGCAAAGCGTGCTTTGGAGAATTTCATGAGCACACTCACCTTTTTAAGTTCATCACCCATCCACACGAGCGTGCGGTGGACAGCGCTGACCTGAGTTACATCCCCTGTGTCTCTGATAGAGATTTTGAGCTACAAGATGCTGACCTGAACACCTCAGACATGTGGGTGAATAAGTTCAAGTCACTGAATGAAGATTTGGAAAGACTTGCATGACATCAAGCAGAGCTGGCGAGCAAACACAAGTGGGGAGAAATGAAACAACTTCAACCCGCAGACCAGCTGATTGTCAAAACTTGGAATGCGCTTCCCATCACATACCACACACTGCAGCGTGTGAGTATTGCTGTACTGACAATGTTTGGATCTACGTATGCACCAGATACAGTGTCTCTAGAAACATGAAAAGCTTAGAACTTACACATATGAATATTTCATCAGCCTTTAATATATTCTTTTGTGTTTAATTGAATATATTTTTATTAAAAATTTACTCTTTAATGTTGTCTCAGTCACAATGTTTCATCCAAATACTACATTGATATCCAGAGAATTTCTTTTTGGTAGAAATGAAAAATATATGTTTATTTGCTCTCCCCTGCTGGAGAGATAAGTGTTAATTTAAAAAGAAAATATGATTTTGAACTCTGGAAAACAATGTATATGTTTATTTATTAAGTCCAAGAAGTGGCTCAGTAAGCAAATGTAATGGCATCCAGAGAGACAGAAATAAGGCACATTTCATAAGGTACATTCCATTTTAAAGACTAAAATAGAAGATGTACTTTTGAAAAATGTTAACCTGAGAATAAAGACTTAAATGTTTGTTTCTAAAGCTTTCTTTAGTGCTTATTGTATGAATTTACTTCCTAGAATTTCCTAATTAGAAAGATGGAATACCTATTTTGTGTTCCTTTATAGATTGTGAGCTTTCAAGTATTATATTTTTAAAATGTCAATACCAAAGCACATAAAACAGCAGCTCTCACATCACTTTTATCATTTGGAATTTCTATAATTTGATTTTTCTGTTCTCAAAAAAAATCAACTTCCTCAATTAACTTTGACCATATATTCTGGTACAATTATTGTGAAAGTTAACTAGCAAGTCTGACAGTATATCAGTTTATAAATAAAACAATAATGATTTCTCACATTTATTGTGTCTTTTTTTTATTTTTATATAATTTTATTTTTTTAATGGGGTGACATCAATAAATCAGGATACATATATTCAAAGATAACAAGTCCAGGTTATCTTGTCGTTCAATTATTTTGCATACCCACCACCCAAAGTCAGATTGTCCTCTGTCACCTTCTATCTTGTTTTCTTTGTGCCCCTCCCCACCCCCTATCCCTCTCCCATTCCCCCCTCCCCCCCGTAACCACCACACTCTTATAAATGTCTCTTAGTTTCACTATTATGTCCCACCTACGTATGGAATAATACAGTTCCTGTTTTTTTCTGATTTACTTATTTCGCTTCGTATCATGTTATCAAGATCCCACCATTTTGCTGTAAATGTTCCGATGTCATCATTTCTTATGGCTGAGTAGTATTCCATAGTGTATATGTGCCACATCTTCTTTATCCAGTCGTCTATTGATGGGCTTTTTGGTTGTTTCCATGTCCTGGCCACTGTGAACAATGCTGCAATAAACATGGGGCTGCATGTGTCTTTACGTATCAATGTTTCTGAGTTTTGGGGATATATACCCAGTAGAGGGATTGCTGGGTCATAATGTAGTTCTATTTTCAGTTTTTTGAGGAACCACCATACTTATTGTGTCTTAAATGCTAGAAAGTCTGCTAAATTCTTCATGTGAATAATCTTATTTAGTTATTTCTCAAATATGTAAGGGTGGTATTATACTAGCTCCATTTTACAGAGGAAGAAACTGAGGTTTAATAAAGAAGTAACTTGGCCCTGGCCGGTTGGCTCAGCGGTAGAGCGTCGGCCTAGCGTGCGGAGGACCCGGGTTCGATTCCCGGCCAGGGCACATAGGAGAAGCGCCCATTTGCTTCTCCACCCCTCCGCCGCGCTTTCCTCTCTGTCTCTCTCTTCCCCTCCCGCAGCCAAGGCTCCATTGGAGCAAAGATGGCCCGGGCGCTGGGCATGGCTCTGTGGCCTCTGCCTCAGGTGCTAGAGTGGCTCTGGTAGCAATATGGCGACGCCCAGGATGGGCAGAGCATCACCCCCTGGGGGGCAGAGCACCTCCCCTGGTGGGCGTGCAGGGTGGATCCCGGTCGGGCGCATACGGGAGTCTGTCTTACTGTCTCTCCCTGTTTCCAGCTTCAGAAAAATGAAAAAAAGAAAAAAAAAATAAAGAAGTAACTTGTCTACATTTAAATACCTAGTAAGTGGCCAAGCCAGGATTTTAAACTAGGCTCTCTGACTCCAGACTGTGGCCTACACATTTAACCATTATAAAAACGTTTGAATGATGTTGATAGTAAAATGTCACGTGAAAATTGTAACACTGTTTTTAATTCAATAAAAAGTTATATATGTTACCACAAATCTGCCATTTCTTCCTGCTAGACATTATATTAGTGCAAGTTGCTCATGAAATCTGTTTGTAGGAGATTACTGTTCACTCAGACTGGTGCAGCGAAGACAATCTGATTAGGCTTTATGGGGAAATGCCTCACACATTGTACTTCTTGGTTAAGAATTTTGATTCTCTGGGTCAAAAGGTTAAAGTTTTTTCATTGTTAAAATGGATGTGCTTCTTACAGGGAAGTCATAATAATAAATTTGAAAAGATCTCTATGATGTGCTGAGCCTTGCAACGTGGAATAATATGCTCTATAAATACTCAGTAAAAAACCTATCAGCCCAAAAGCTGACTTGATATATAGTTATACTCTTGTGCACCATATATGATAATGGAATAGAAAATTACCTAAAAAATCTTTTATATAATATTGTTAGAAGTTTCAATTCAATGCTCTAAAGCTGAACAATTTTGAATGAGTGTTAACACCTTATTTAATGGTTTGAATATTGATTTCTCACCAATTTAAAGGAAATGTAATAATGCATCTGCTGCTTTTTGGTGGTACAGTATAGTCAAACTGTAGTACAGGACC
The DNA here is from genome assembly GCF_036850995.1 of Saccopteryx leptura. Lineage (NCBI taxonomy): Eukaryota > Metazoa > Chordata > Mammalia > Chiroptera > Emballonuridae > Saccopteryx > Saccopteryx leptura. The sequence continues at coordinate 58,786,197 of NC_089506.1, forward strand.
ATTGAATTTAGTGCTACTTGAATGAGTTAATAATTCTACATATTTTAGCCAATGAGTACTGATTGATTAAGCAATTACATAAATGAATATAAACTACTCACAGGCTTTTTATGTTAAGTAAAATAAGTAGTATGGAATTTTGATGGTGACTATGCAACCCATAGATACAGAAGCTATGATAGTTAAATTGACTGATTAGTTCATCATATACCATCTGAGGTTTATACTTTTAAATTAGCTGGATAACAAAAAGTTGTCTACTAAATTTTGTACATCATAGAGGCAGCCTTAAAAAACCAATTTCTCAACCAGAAAATAGTAATTTATTACTGATATCAAAATATCAACACAGGATGATGTCATTGCACAGAAAAATTTCTGCAGGAGAAATTGCATTAGTGGTATTAAAAATCCTTCCAATGGATCAACGAGCATCAAATATATTTGCCACATATTTTTTAATATTTCAAAAGATTTTTTAAAATTTATACATACATACATACTACCTTGGGCAGGCATTATACTAAGAACTTTACAAAGATTATTTCATTTAATCCTGTCAATAACCCCATAAACTAGATATTCTTATTCACTTTTTTTTTTTTCTGCCACATATTCTTAAGAAACTAGAGTAAGGAAAAAAAAAAAAAGAGAGAAAACAGTTTCTGATACACTATTGCAGAGTGCTGTGTCAATGGACACAAGAGGTATGTCCAGTGCCATTTAGAAAAATGCGTGGAGAGTATTTCAGAAGTCACATATTAGAGCAGTGGTCCCCAACCTTTTTTGGGTCATGGACCGGTTTAATGTCAGAAAATATTTTCACAGACTGGCCTTTAAGGTGGGACTGATAAATGTATCACATGACCGAGACAAGCATCAAGAGTGAGTCTTAGACGATGTAACAGAGGGAATCTGGTCATTTTGTAAAAATAAAACATTGTTCAGACTAAAATATAAATAAAACGGAAATAATGTAAGTTATTTATTTTTTCTCTGCAGACCAGTACCAAATGGCCCACAGACCGGTACCGGTCCATGGCCTGGGAGTTGGGGACCACTGTATTAGAGGCTTCTGTCAAAAGTAAAACAATCTGTATTGTAATTAATATGATTGTTTATATTACAATTAGTATGGCTTGAGAAAATACAAGCGTATTTGTACATGCTATATATTACATATGAGAAATGAGACTCTGAGAGATTGTAACTTTTTCAATAATATCACCACTTTTATTGGAAAAAATAAGCTGCAAATACCATTTAACATTAAAAAAATTCTTAACAGTGAATATCACAGTTTAAAAAGGTCTGAAGTTGATGTTAGATTATCTAATTCAGAGACAATGCTTGTGAAGAAGGAATAAATTCAGAACTTATTAAGTAAATTATGATACATCCATGCAATGAAATTTTATTCAGCTATTAAAAAGTATGTGGCAGATAACATTAAAAATATTACAGATAAATCAAAGTGTAATTCTAAAATATGTTCAGTTAAGCCACACAAAGGCAGAAAAAAGAAAACAGAAAACAAACAGAAAAAAAATCAAAATGACGGACTTAAGTCCTAGCATATCAATAATTGCACTAAGTATAAATAGTCTAAATATACTAATTAAAACACAGTTTGAAAGAGTGAATGAAAAATTCTTAAAATATATTCTGCTTACAAGAAATTCACTTTAAATATAATGGTATAAATAGATTGAAAAAATTGAGAAAATGTATATCATGTAAGTATTAAACCAAAGAAAGCAGGAACAGTAATGTTTTTGTTTTGTTTGTTTATTTGTTTTATTAAGTGGGAGATGGGGAAGTAGAGAGAGACTCACACAAGTACCCCGATTGGGATCCACCCAGCAAGGCCTCTATGGGGTGATGCTCTGCACATTTGGGGCCTTGCTCCATTACTTGGCAATGGAGCTATTTTAGTGTCTTAGGCAAGGCCATGGAGCCATCCTCAGCGCCTGGGATCAGCTGGCTCTAACCATTTAAGCCACAGCTGCAGGAGAGGAAGAGAGAAAGAGAAAGAGATAGAGAGAGAAAGGGGAAGGGGTGGAGAAGCAGATGGTTGCTTCTTCTTTGTGCTTTGGCAATCAAACCTGGAACTTCCACACGCCGGCTGCTGTTCTACTGCTGAGCCAACTAGCCAGTGCAGAACATCAGTGTTAATATAAGGTAAAATACACTTAAGTGCAAAGATAATGACCAGAGACAGAAAAGAACTTTACATAAAAATAAAAGGGTTAATCACTGAGAGTTACAATAATAAATATGTATGCATCAAACAACAAACTTTATATCCTAAACTCTCTTATTTGATATCAATGTTATTGCACAATTAAAGATATGTTATTTAGAATATCTTAATGATCACCAATTCTTTATATTTATAATATCAATTCTATATTTTCCTTGACCCTTCAAGGTTTTCAATACTGAGATTTTTCCATTACAGAGCAATTTACCAACATTGCTCTGATATAGAGTGATTAGTTGGACAGACAGATGCTTTCACCAGTAGAGCTCTTAATAGGTTTAAATTATTAGCACAAGTAAGGGAAGATGTATAGATTGTTTTGTGAAGCTAAATGTGCCCTGTCTAGCTGGCTCAGCAGTAGAGTGTAGGTTAGGCATATGGAAGTCTTGGATTCGATTCCTGGTCAGGGCACACAGGAGAAGTGACCATCTGCTTTTCCAGCCCTCTTCTTTCACCTTCTCTCTCTCTCTCTCTCTTCCGTTCCTATAGCTATGGCTCGAATGGTTCATGCAAGTTGGCCCAAGCACTGAGGATGGCATCATGGCCTCACTTCAGGAGCTACAATAACTTGGTTGCTGAGCAACAGAGCAGCGACCCCAGATGGGAAGAGCACCTCCACACCCCTGTAGGGAGCTTGCCAGGTGAATCCTGGTCAGGGCACATGTAAGAGTCTCTGCATCTCACTTAAGTAAAAAAAACCAAAACAACTAAATGAAAGAGAGAGAAAAATAAACTTTTCTTTCCTGACCCCTTTGCTCAATGTATAGATTACTAAACACTAATAATACTGTGTAATAAATTACCCCAATACTTAGTGACTTTAATAAAGCAATCAGTTACTTGAAAATATCTGTGGGTCAGTAGACTTGGCTGATTTAGGTTGACTCAGGCAAGCTTCTTTGAGCTGGGGCAGCTTAAGTAATTTGGCTTCTAAACACAAGTCTGTAGGTTGTCTGGAGTGGCTCTGCACATGTCTTTCACCCTCCTGGGACCAACTGGCTAGTTAGGGCATGTTCTTCACATGGAAATGGCAGAGACATAAAAGAACAAGAGAAAAGATGAATGGTCTCTTAAGGTCTAGTCTTCCAACTGACACACTCTCTATTCTGCCCAAATGCCATTAGGCAAAGAAAATAATATGACTAAACCTAAATGTGAGGGGCAGGCAAATATACTCTACTGTTAGAGGAACTGCTACTCCCTTAGCAAAGGGTGTAGATAATAGGGAAGAGTGAACAGTTGGGGCCAATAATAAAACTTAGTAAGACTGTTATTTGTGTTATCAATTCCTTTCCCCAAACAACTACACACACACACACACACACACACACACACACACACACACACACACACACACTTTCTAGTGTCTTCCTACGGAGTTAGCTTGCTTGTTTTTTAAAGCATGTATTACTCCACAAGACCTTGAAATGTACTTTATGTGTAAGTCAAAATCATGAAGGGTTATGAAATTAAACGCCCATACTACTTTTATTTAATACACAGTTCAGAGAGACAGGCTTAATTGGGAAAGGGTGAGAAGCATACTTGATCTACTAAAATTACCTACTTTCTTAACAGATGAGGAAAACAAGGCCCTGAGAGGTAAAGTGACTTATTTCTACAATGTACTATAATGGCTTAAACATAAAAAAAAGTCAGACTTGGTTTTCTTGGCTTTTATAATGAATAGTTTTGCTGCATAATAAATTACCACACACTTAATGGCTTAAAGCAACACACACTGTCTCAAAGTGTCTAACAGGAAGAAGTCTGGGAATAGCATAGCTGGGTGTTCTGTAAGGCTGCAATCAAGGTGCCATTTAAGGCTGCATTCTCATTTGGAGGCTCAATGGGAGAATGGTCTTCTTCCAAGCACATTCTGTTTAATGCAAAATTCATTTCTTTATGGCCATGGAATTCAGGCCAGCTTACTTCCTCAATGCCAACAACAGACAGATACCCAAGCAACACAGGTGCTACACTCTTATATAATTGTGTACATCTCATTACATTTCCCATTTCCCATAGTCTATTGGTTTGAAGCAAGTCATAATCTCCGTCCATGCTCAGAGAAGAAGATTATACGAAGTCATGAAAACCAGAAGGTGGAACTGTGGAGGCCATCCTAAAATCTGTCTGCAAAGTGCAATATAATTTCAACTGTCAAAATATTAGTAGGCAAGCAGAGCTACTAATTGTTGGTTTAAAATATGCCTATACAGTTTTAATATTCTTGCCTTCAAATACACTCTCTTGAACCTGGACTGGATTTACTGATTCATTTCTAACAAAGAGAATATGGTGAAGTGATGGTATCTGACTTCTGAGACAAAAGGCATTATCACTTTCTCTTTGCTCTCTTTCTTGGATTTCTCCTTCTGAGGAAACCAGCTACCATGTTGTGAGGACATTATAGCAGTCCTGTTGAACATGGTGTGTGTCAAGAAACTGAAGATTCCTGTCAAAAGCCAGCAAGGGGTTTCTGCCAACAACTGTGTGAGTACTGACCTTCTGCTAAAAGCCACATGAGTCAGCAATTTTAGAAAAAGATTCTTGGGCCCCAGTCAAGCCATTAGACTTCTGCAGCTCCAATCAATATCATCTCATGAGAGAAGCTGAACGAGACAACTCAGCTAAGCCACTCCCAAATCACTGACCCACCAAAGTTGTAACATCCATGAATTTTGTACTCAGTACTAGATAACTAAAATAGACATAAAGTGCTTTGTTGTCTGGTTTCACATCCATCAAGGAACCGACCTACTCCAGGTTACAGAAACTTTGTTTTAGAGAGATTGTATTTTATATTTAAAAAAAATATTTTAAATGTTTTCTGCTTTATTTTTTCCCTAAAAGTGACACCAACTCAAGACAGAAATGTCTATTTTTGTTAACATATGAGAATTCTTTGTGGGAAAAACAAAATATCCATGCCATATCTTACAACTATGATTAGAGAGGTAATTTCTCTTACAAAAGGCTGTACTTTCTTTAACATTCAAATCTCAGAGCTGCCTTAAACTTTTTCCACTGCATAGGCTCAAGACTGTATGCTGCAAATGGATCAGCACATTTTCTGCTGAGAAATGTTCCAAAGATAAAGAAGATGGGAACACTTGTTCTTGAACTGTTCCAGGTGAGTGAAGCCTCAGTGCGAACACTAATGAATTTGCTCAAAGGCTTGACTCAGAGAAAACAATCAAAAGAGAAAACCTTCTTAGGGTTCCCTATGTATCGCCCTAACAAACTTCAGAGATGTGTGGTGCTACTGACTGAGAGCCTGTGGATTATATACCCCCTCCAGTTGCGAACACAGGAGCAAAGCAAAACAAAAGATCATCAAATCGGATTGGTTTCTTTAATGGCACTAAAAATAATCTAGAATCAGTGAAGAAAGAAACTGTTTGCTAGGGTTGAAGTTATAAAGGGCTGTTATTTGTGGTTATCAAAATCGTTGGCTTTATAATTGAATTCTAGCCTCTTATAGCAATTATTTCTCACTTCTTTACTCTTCTTGTCCTTGTTTTTCTTTTTATCTTCCATCATTCCACTTTTATAGTTAAGATCTGGTTAAGCCATGATAGACTGTTTTCACTTTTCCACTTCGAAAATTATCTTAGAATGCTTCCCCCTGCCCCCAAACACATCTATTTCACAAATAGCCTAATATTACTTTTCCTTTGGTATTAGTGTGTCAGTGGTCAAATTGAAATTACCTAACATATATTCCATGGTGGAAGAAGCAAAATGCCTATTAATTTAATATGATCCATATTAAATTGTGATAATTGTGCCTTAAAGAGGTAAATTTAACAAGACCTGAATTTAATTTATCAAGTATACTGAAGTAGGTAAATAACAGCATGGAGCCTACTGCATCAGAGTTGGAAGTATAATGAGATCAGTAGGTAAGCTCTCCATAAAATTACTTGGGGCGTAGGAGAATTCAGACATAGTAATTATACTTAGCAAGATAAAGCAGTTCTAGAGAGTGTGAAGCAATTAGTCAGATTTACAAGCTCAAAGTAGAGAAGGGAAAATTACTTAAACTAAGAAGCATCCTAAATCATCATTACACTGTATCGATCTCAGTTGAAAGCGGCTGGCTAGATATGCTTGGTTTATCTTTACCATTAAATATTTCTATAGTGCTTGACTAGCATCAAGAATATGTAGCCTGGCATTTGAACTAAATAAATTGTAAGCATGTAGGTTTTTGAATTTATGCGTGTCTTTTGTAAGAGACTCTCAGAACGTTTAAGAGAGTCAATGTTGATGTACATGCTAGTTGTATTTTTTAACATTCCTGCCAATACCCAAAAATAAATGGTAGATAAAAACATTTAAAGAGTAAGAAGTGTATATGGCAGTGGTTTTAAGTGACAAATAGGCCGCACTATTTAACAGGTTTTATATCAAAACATGCCATGTCCAGTTACTTATTGAATAGTCCTGAATATTTATGACCAAATTTATTTTCCAGAGATTTAATTCCCCTAAAAATAATATAAAAGAAATTTTGAAATATGCATTACTATGTAGATATATCTCAGTAGAACAGTTGAGAAATATTTTTTGCCGATTTGTATGAATATATTAGAATGTGAAACTGTTCATATTGGAGGTACCTGACCCATGCATTTAAAGTTTTGGAGTAGGAGAAAGAACATAAACTCAGTCTTGCTTGCTTGTGAAATCGCTTCTTGAATTGTCTTAGCACTATATGGAAATTAAGTACTCAAATGCTATTTGCATATTTTTAGAAATGAGCTAAAAATTAGAGCTAGTCATTTTCCACACAGAGACGAACAGGCCAGTAATTATGTCTAACAACTTTTATTGAACATTGATCTTTAAAAGTAAGGAGAATAAAGGGAGTGAGATGGTCTAACAGTACTAATAAACAGATGGAGTGGTATGTGAATGTGTGTGTGTTCACACACGCTTTTTTTCTTTAAGATCTTGTTGTCATCAGAATTGGTCAAAGATATACACATACATGCAATTGCCAGAATGAGAAAAATTATATACTACCTGAATTTTCCTTTCTAGAATTGACTATTAATTTTATTATGTAAAAAATAAAGATGGTAATTATTCTTAGAATGTACCAGAGAGACTGATGGTAGCTTTTTGCACATCAATTAATTTAATTCTGAGAAACTACTTAATTATGGTGCTGAGCTACCTATTTACCTGGATAATCAAGCCTTCTAATACCAAGGCTTGAGAAAACAATAGGGTGGAAGAAAAGGCACCCTAATATGAGCTAGTCAATGATCTACTTGCTCTAACATTTTTATGGAACACAAGTGCAAGGAAGAGGTTTTCGTTTTGTTTTTCTAAAAAGCCATGGTTCTTGTGGAATCTCTACCATTACCATATCTCTTGCTGGGAAAGCAAAGCCTGAGTTCAAAAAACTTCCAAGATTTCTTTCTTTATATTGTTAAAGGTGAACACCATGGTTTTCACCTTTTTGTTTGGTATTCTTTGTATTCATGTTTGGGAAACACTTGAATGTGTCCTTCTTTATGCCAATGAAGGGTATCAGGAATAGTAAGAAAAATTCAGAGGCATCTTTTTTATGTATGTTAATGCAAGCATCCTTAAAGTTAACTAGTGGAATCCAGCAGCACAAAAAGAAATAACACATCATTACCAACTGAGCTTCTTTCCAGAAATTTGAGGATAGTTCAGTTTTAAGCAGCTTTATTCACATTAGCAGACCAAATATGAGCCCAAATGATCATTGTCCATGGATATGTTGGATACAGTGCATTTGCTCCTCCTGGTTGTTCTTCACCTCGTTGTGTACCCCAGAGGGATGGCCTGAATAGACTTCATCAAAGGACTGTTTTTGTTTTTAGGGTCTAGCTAGTTTCAGTCAATGGAAACACCTGCCGCCTAGGAGATTTTACAATGAGAAAAAAGTGAAGTCAGAATATTTAGTTAGTTCCTCTTTCCCTCTCTGAAGCATGGTTTCAGGTAAAGTGTGTCCTCAAAACAAAACAAAGGACTCATGGACATGGACAACAGTTTGGTGATTGCTGGAGGTGGGGGGGAGGCAGAAAGAAGAGGGTACGGGAGGAAAAATGATGGTAGATAAAGACTTGACTTGGGGGGGGGTGTACACACAATACAGTTTATAGAAGATGTGTTGTAGAATTGTGCGCTGGTATAATTTTGTTAACCAGTATCACTCCAATATATTCAATAAAAAAAGACACTTATACTCTCAAGGTGACTTTCTTCCTCTGATTTTTGGTAAATACTTTAATCCCTTGTTTTTTCTATCCTTGGGGTAGTTCCAACTGGGAATGACTGGGGCAACTTTGGCTTTGTTTCACATGCCTCAGTCTCCAGCAAGCTAGCCCAGACATTTTTTTTATGCTAAAAGTAGAGGAGTTAGAGAGAGCAATACTTTGGATTTAATTAGGTCAAATAAGAAACTAAAAAAAATAATTCTAGTTTTCTAATTTGAGGGTATTAGTTTTAAAGCACCTAAGCTTCAAATTAGGGATAAACAGAAGTTCATATTGTAAGTACATGAAGTCCTAGGACAGGGTCAGAAATGATGAATGATAGAATAAGAATGCTTAATCCTTTGGTTTTTTGGAATTTGGCACTTCTGTCACTACTTCAACTTAGACATTTTAGATAAAGGGAAATGAAATCTTCATTAGGTACTGTCTCAGAATGAAGATCCCTGGTGTTGCTTGGTTTGGCCTGGATGTTGTTCCTATGCAATTATGGCAGCTGGAGGTGTAAATTATTTGACCTGCTGAGGACTGTTCCTGAATGTCTTATGCAATCAAAGGGGGCTCAGTGGAATTGAGAATAGCAGACCGATTTTATAATGTTATTAAATATTTCAAACCTTGAGTTATTGCAGCTGTTTAACAACTGTCAGAATAGTCACTTTGCTAATATTGGTTTTTGTTAATTTATTGTATATTTGTGCAAATATTTTTTATTATTGATGACCTTATTTTTGTTCATGCTGTCATCAGCCTCTGAAAACTATCAAGAAAGAAGCCTTAAATATATAGCAGAGTATGTCAAACAGTTAAACCCATTTAGAAATGCGGCATTAAGATGGAGACCTAATTCAGTAAATGAAGACCATGGATAGGTTTTTCAATATGTAAATTCTGACACCATGAATTATTATTTGGGTAACATTTCATAAACTTTCCAAACTTCAGTCTTCTTCTTTATAAGGGAATTACTACAAATACTGTATAGATTCTTCTTCTTCTTCTGTTTGTTATTTATTATTATTATTATTACTATTAGTAGTAGTAGTAGTAATAAGGGCCAAATTAAATGTTTATAAAATTTATAGTACCGAGCTAGGTTTATAGCAAATTAACAAATTATCAAGAGATGTTGGCTTCCTCTCTTTCCTCAATTTTCTACATTTATTCTGAGATCTGGGTTTTATTTATAGATATTTAAAGACTGCTATCTAATATGACATACTTTATATTTTGGTAGGTTCTCTTATATAAGGTCTCAATTATGAAAAATTGTTTTTATTATACTTGGCCTAAATGAGTAACTAAAATAATTTTTCTGGATGTAAATTTGAGTAGAAATGAATGCTTTTTATGCACAGCAAAAGAAACTGTCAACAAAACAAATAGGGAGCCAACTAAATGGGAGATGATATTTTCAAACAACGGCTCAGATAAGAGACTAATATCCAAAATATATAAAGAACTCACAAAATTCAGCAACAAACAAACAAACAGTCGAATAAAAAATGGGAAGATGACATGAACAAGAAGAAATACAAATGGCCAGCAGATATATGAAAAAATGCTCATCATCACTAGCTTTTCGAGAAATGCAAATAAAAACTACTATGAGATAACAAACACTTCACACTTGTTAGATTAGCTATTATCAACAAAACAGATAATAAGTGCTAAAAAAAGCTATGGAGAAAAGAAACCCTCATTCACTGTTGGTGGGAATGTAAATTAGTACAACCATTATGGAAGAAAGTATGGTGGTTCCTCAAAAAATTAAGGTAAGAACTACCATATGACTCTGTAGTCCTTCTACTGGGTATATACTCCAAAAACTCAAAAACATGGGTATGAAAAGACACATGTACCCCCATGTTCATTGCAGCATTGTTCACAGTGACCAAGACATGGAAACAGCCGAAATGCCCTTCAATAGAAGATTGGATGATTGGATAAAGAAGATATGGTACATATATACTATGGAATACTACTCAGCCATAAGAAATGATGACATAATATCATTTACGATAACATGGATGGACCTTGATAACATTATACTGAGTGAAATTAGTAAATCAGAAAAAGCTAAGAACTGTATGATTCCATACATAGGTGGGATACAAATTGAGACTCATGGACATAGATAAGAGTGCAGTGGTTACCAGGGGGAGGGGAAGGGAGAAGAAGGAGGAGGGGGCTGAGGTGAAGGGGAAGGACTTAAAGAGAAACAAAATATAGGGTGACAGAAGATGATTTGACCTTGGGTAATAGGTATACAGCATAATTGACTGTCCAAATGATGTGGAGATATTTTCTCTAAATCTATGTACTCTGGTTGACCAATATCACCCTGATAAATTTAATTGTCTAAATAAAAAAAAGAATGCTTTTCTCAACTTTTCTTACTGTAAGTTACTTTTATTTCTAAAGAACTACTAGTGCTGTTCTTCAACTTGAGAAATATATGTACAGTAGTGTATTTCTACATTTATAGGATAAAGAAATTGGCATGAATTCACTCTTAGATATCAAGTTTGTTAAATTGTGAAATTTAAGTTTTTATTTTCATCAACATTATTAAGTCTCTATTTTTGCTACTAGCAAAATGGTCTAGATTATTTTACCTAAGTCTGGGTATTTAAACAGTGGTGAGCACTTTTGAAGAATCAAATTTTCCAGATCATCATGTTTTAATAACCAAGATGAGTCTTTGGCAAAAAGGCAAATATGTCTGTTTATTTCTTCATGGTTCATTTTGCATTTTATCAATTTTTGGCAGTGTATCTTCCCCTCTCTTTCTAACAGGTTCATTTTGCTTTATTCTTATTTTCATTGTGAGGTAAATGTGTTTATTATAAAAGCATAAATCTACTAAGCAATGTATACATATTTCTATGCAAATTTGTCTTTTTGGCAAAATACAGTTTGTTCTGATATTTTGGCCATGTAGGCTAAGTATTCTATTGTTCTCAATTCTGGAATGGAAATAGATTCACATATTCTTTATAGTAAATTTTCATATTGAGTTCACCGAGATCAACTGCTTTACATTTCTTTTTCGCTCTTTGGAATTTTAAAAGTGCTTTTATGTTTTATCTTTTTTGTTGTTGAGTTGAGAGAAATGGAGAGAAAGAGAGAGAAGCAACAACTCTTTTTTTTCCAATTAGTTCCATTTAGTTATGCAATCATTGATTGTTTCTGGGACATGCCTTGACCGGGTTTAAACCCATGACCCTTTATGGTGTGCCAGGTTGATGTTTTATCCATTGAGCTAACTGGCCAGCACCTCATTTTATTTTCTTAATAACTGTGTAAAATAGACATTATTAGGTTGCTTTGTTGCTATTATATAGATATGAAAACTGAAAGTCAAATGATTAATTCAGAATCCAGTAGCTGGAAAGTGGGCTGGAATTGCAATCTTTGGCCTCTTGGCTCTATGATTTTTCTACTAAACCACCATACTTCTCTAATTATAACTAAACAAAAACTGACTGTATTAGAGAAGTTGGATATATATAATTATTTATATTAATTCTGACATGTCAAATCATAAGGTTGTTTGATTTTTTTTTCTACTAACAATTGTAGTGAATTGTGAGAAAAGTGAACTTATAATTTTACCTTTAGCTGTCATGCAGCAATTGATATCTGCTAACTCACAGCCAGGTACATATGCTTCAAATTATTTATCTGGTGAATGGATTTGTCCTGGGCCATGCTAACCAGTATCAGGCAATGTTAGATGACTGGACTTGAATGCATGCATTGGAGTTTTGGAATTTAGAGTTTGAAATTTAAAAAAAATGATGCAAATGAAGTTGAAATGTTTCTTGTTCTGTTGATAGATTATTCTATTCCTGGAATCTAAGTTATCATATTTTTTCATGTATAAGATGCGCCCTTTTTTTGAAAAATTTGGGGTCTAAAAACTGGATGTATCTTAAACAGTAGTTGTAGATTTTTTTTTATATTTGCATTTCTCACTTTTCCGCCTTTGTTGTCTCTGCACTCATTGTTTTGCACTTTTTACAGGTATATTAAGGTAGGATACTTTTTGCCAGGTTCTGCCCATAAATGGCTCAGAAAAGATTTTTGTACAGGGCTGAATTCAAGTTAAAAGTGATCCAGTTTGAAAAAGTGAATGGAAACTGTGCTGCTGAACATAAGTTTGGTCCTCTTCCAGCTGAGAAATCTATCTGAGACAGGCTATGGAAAGAAGAAACCCTACTGAAAATGCTACAGTGGAAGAAGGTCATGAGAGGTAAGTCAGCAAAATGGCCTGCTTTAGATAGGGAATTGAAGATATGGGTTGAAAAGCAAAGGGTAATTGGAATTCCTGTGTTCACAAAGATGGTTCAGCATGAAGAAAGAAGAATTGCTTATGAAAAAAAGTTACTGATTTTAAAGGAGGACATAACTGGTGCTTTAGATTCATGAAATGGAATGGATTAAGCATATGGACATGCACCAGACTTGCCCAAAAGATTCCTGAAAGCTATGAGCAGAGGTCCTTGAATTTCATTGTTTTGTCATTCAATGTCAGAAGACACACCAATTTGAGTTAAGACAGATTGCAAATATGGATAAAGTTCCTTCAATTTGATGTCTCAAGTAATAGAACTGGAAATAAGAAGGGGCTGAAAACTATAACTGTAAAGATAAGTAGACATGAAAAGAGCCATTACACAGTTTCTCATTTTTTATTAAATAAATTTTTATTTTAATGGGGTGACATCAATAAATCAGGGTACATATATTCAAAGAAAAGATGTCCAGGTTATCTTGTCATTCAATTCTGTTGCATACCCATCACCCAAAGTCAGGTTGTCCTCCGTCACCTTCTATCTAGTTTTCTTTGTGCCCCTCCCCTCCCCCTTCCCCTCTCCCTCGTTCGCTCCCCCCACCCCCCCCTAACCACTACACTCTTGTCCATGTCTCTTAGTCTCGTTTTTATGTCCCACCAATGTATGGAATCATGCAGTTCTTGGTTTTTTCTGATTTACTTATTTCACTCTGTATAATGTTATCAAGATCCCACCATTTTGTTGTAAGTTATCCAATGTCATCATTTCTTATGGCTGAATAGTATAACATGGTGTATATGTGCCACATCTTCTTTATCCAGTCTTCTATTTTTTTTTTAATTACAGTAATTAAAGCCTTTAAGCAAACTCTTGGCCAATATAGCAAGAATCCATAAAAGAGTAGTGTCCTTAACATGTTCATCAAGTCCAAGTTGGCCCCAACACCATGCCAAATCCCTGAAAAATGCAACCCAAGCCCAGTTTAGTCTGTTATGAGCTGTCACAAGGAGCAGGAGTCCAGGAAAAGTTCACATCCAGGAAAAGTCCGCATGGCACTGGAATTGTTGTCACAATTCTATACTTTGCAGCTCACATCCAAGTCCCAATGACTGCTGCTTCTAGCTGGTAATGATTCAGGAAGACTGGAAAATCCATCTCCAGCATGTGTGAAGATGGAGCTTCTGTTCTCCTCTGCCTGGAGAGATGAGACCAGGTTGCTTTTCCCTGGAGCTCTGCAACTGTGGCTTGGTAAAGAGAACCTTGGGATACACTAAGCTGGGTGATAAAGGTAGATTTCTAATAGAAGTTGGCAAAAAGGGAAAAGAGAGCTCTAAATTAGGAGTAGGTCCCAGCCTGAAATATGAGTGGGGCATTGAGGTAGGAGGAATAAAGTAAACACTATATATTAAACAAAGCAGCAGAAAATAGGACTATCAACACCCACAACAGAGATCTTCGAGGGAAGAATAAAAAACCTGACTATTCAGGCAAGACATAGTTAAGTGGCCCTTGTGCAAATGAGATTCGTTTACCTGCTTCTTGGAAGAAATATCCTAGGCTTGTCCACAGTGTCGTAGATAGGGCCGATGGCCCTGGGCACCTTCAGCCTTCAGTGGCAAACCCCAGCATCCTGGGCAAGGTTAGGTCATAGGTGACTGGAGCAGGACTGGAAGAGACTGAACCCTCCCTTAGAGGAGTGAGGGAGAAGCCTAACTTCCAGTGTCCCTGTTTCCTCACAGCAGAGGCATGTAAGTCTGGCAGGCTTTAGCTCAATGACCTTCCTTTCCACTATTGAAGCAGGACCCTGATGGCATCCTATGAGACCCCTTTGGGGTGTTGGAGCCTTTAAGGGCGTATCCTAAAAGCTGGTAGTTCCCCTGATCTCTATTGGGTTTTTTCTGCCTCTTGGTATCTTAAAGGCCATGCTCAAAAGATCTCGCTGAGGGGTTTGAGGATCCCCATCTGCCTATATAAATCTTTTCCATATATATGGAGCTATTTGGAAAAAAGACAAAACAATGTTATTAGCTGGATCAAATAAAAAAGGTAGTAGTTTGCAGGAGAAAAAGATTTGGCGTCTCCTGTTCATCAGCATTCAAAAGAAATTTAAAATTTTTTTAAGTAAAAAGCATGATATTGTAGACCCATAGGAGTTCCAGGATATGACTCCCCCCTTTTAAATTTTTTTAAATTGACCTTAAAATATTTGCTGGGTACACTTTAATAATACCTTGACTTTAAAGATTGTAAGAATGACAAAATACAGTAAATGCTTTTGCTCCATATGCAGGAGCATTGTCAGTTTAACCAGTTTAGGATATCCAATAATAGAACAGTGCATACAGACAATGAGCTATAACATGCTTAGCAGCCTCTCCTGTTCTGACAGAGGTTACTATAAATCCAGAATATGTATCCACAGTAACGTGGACATAGGACTATTTGCCAAATGAAGGTATATGAGTAACATCCATTTGCCAAAGTTGTCCTGGTATGGGTTCTTGAGGGTTAACCCTTAACCATTACACAGTTTCTGTTGTGCCAACAGAACCAGGCTGCCTTCTATGCTGATTTTCAAACAGAAAACAATGCCTAAAGAAGACATTCCTTGAAGAGTGATTGTCCATGTTCATGACAAGAGTGGAATGGATCAGGATGGGATGAAGATCTGGTTTGAGAAAGTTTAGAGAAGGAGATCTGGGTGGCTCTCACACAAACCTGCTCTATTGGTGCTTGATCAGTTGAAGGCACATATAACAAAAAACACAAAGATTACTGCAGAGCAAAAAGCAAAACTTGCCTCTCATACCTGGAGGCTTGACTTCCCATCTCCAACCACTTGATGTCAGCATTAACAAACCCTTCAAAGTTGCCATGAGATGAATGGAACCAATGGATGAAGTCTTCTGAGGACATTTTAACACTAGCAGGAAGAGTGAAGAAACCAACTATAGGAGAAGTTTGTACCTGGGTGAAAAGATCCTGGGATAATATCAAGATTGATATCATTGTCAAGCCATTTAAGAATTGTGGCATTTCAAATGCCATAGATAGAACTGAGAATGCGGTAATATATGAAGACAGTGATTCATCATCATACACAGATGAGGACAAGCTACTGGATGGGAGTTTTGACAGTGATGAGGAGTTGTATAAATTTTATGATAAATAAAACTTGAGTTCAGTAACTTTATGTAATACATTTTCTTTTAATTTTCAGGTCCCCAAATTAAGTTGCATCTTATATATGAGAGTGCCTTATACATGGGGAAATATGGTAGAAACTGGAAGATATATTTTTCTTAAATGAAAGCATGTGGGTCCACGTCAGTTTTTGTCAAACTTTCATGATGTAGAGATCAGTCAGCGAAAAAAAGGAATTGCCATTCATTGAACAATTAGCTGTATGTACTTGTTCCTTTATGTGATCGTCTCTTTTAAACATGTCAAATATGTGAGACCTGTGTTATTGTCCCATTTTATGAAAAAGTTGAGGCTCGGAGAGATCAATTTTCAATAATGACGGGACTCAAATGTGAATGAAGTGTTCTCAAACCAAAGTTTATGCTTTTTCAAGTCTCTCAAACAACCCTTTCTCAAAAAACAGATGTCTACAATTTATGTAATCTCTACAAGTTTGTGCTTGAGTAAATCTTATTCTAAACAGATAATCAATGTTAAGTAAATTGGACAAAATTTTTATTTATCTGAATAAATAGAAAAGCTTAAGAAAAAAGTAATGAAATGTAGAGTTAAAATATATTTGTTAATTCATTTTGATAATGTCAGCCTATACTACATAAATACAGATAATTTACATTTCATGCTTAATATAAGTTTGATTTGGAAGTAAGGCATGCTTTGATGCAATATAGCAATTCCCTTTAGAGTATAAGAAAATATTTTGTACAAGAGAAGAAGCTCAGCATGGTTAGTGAAGATTTGCCAGCATAAATTTTAGAGGGCATTGATCTGGGTAGCTACATGTAGAATAGAAAGATTTAGTATTCAAGAAATTTGTGTGCTCTGCATACAAATTAAAATTTTAGTTACTATATAACATGAGAAAAGACTCCTAAATATTGTAATTTTAAAGTCAACATAGATTTATTTTCCATTAAAAAGTCTTTATGATTAATTGCATGCAACACCCCTAAGAGAACCTTAGTACTTTACTTCAGCATACAAAATTCATTTTTTCAAAAAAGTATAACTCATTAAAGATTCACTTAAAATATTATTTTTGATATTAAATACTGTTTGGTAAATTTTAGTTTTGAAGGTACTGAAATGATTTAGTTTGAATAGGCTGTTGGTCATGCAGAAGGTCTATAGTACATCAGTTCCATGAAAAAAAATTGAATATATGTCACTATAAAAAAGCTCTAGGCCATTCAGAGGCATCTAAGCTTCTGTTTTACCTAAAGAAAGGAATGTTTAATTCATAAGAACATATAGAAAAAAACATTGTTATGCTTCTTTTTAGTATTTTACTTGAAGATTCATCATTTGTTCACCACTGAATCTGTACAAAAACAAATTTATTTGGAAGGAATTAACTGTCACAGTGTGTAGGTCTTAGTTTTCTTAAAGAAAATGAGAAATGCTACTTTCTAAACAATACTTGATATATTTTGCCTAAAGTTCTGAAACTAGGATTCATATTATTTATTTAACTGAGTAACGATATTCATAGGTTTGTCAAGTGTCAGAATATAATTCACTGTCTTGAAAAACTTAATATGGTAACACTGTTTTACAAATGAAATTGGGAATAATGAGGAAAAAAGGAGAAATGAGAAAATGTTTGACTTTAAAATAATTTTTTTTCCTATTAAAACAGATGCAATCAGGTTTTAAATGGGTTTAAATTTTTTAAAACTAATTTATTTTTAGAGGTATTAAAAATTTAATATGCTGAACAGCCCATTCTGACCACAGATGTAAAGCAAAATATTATGTTACTGGAGTACATATTTACTGTACTTTTTGTCATTACTTTAGAGAATATTCTTTATACTTATTTAAAAAAAAACATTTTGCTGTATTATGTGGACATTAGCTTCGTGAATCTTGTGTCTCTCAATTGCATTATTTTCTCTTGAGCTTGATTTAATTTTTGTGTACATGCTTGTATAGGCTTGTAGTCTAGGAGCAATAGGCTATATGATATAGTGTAGGTGTGTAGTTGGCTAGGCTTGTGTAAGTTCACTCTATGATGTTCACACAACAACAAATCTCCTAATGATACTGTTTTTCAGAACATATACCCATTGTTCAGCAACCTATGACTTTTCTTTTCCTTCTGGATGTTGGCCTTCCTTCATTTAGTGCCTCCTTGAGTGATTATCTAGGAGTGATACAACTTTATGTCACGGCATTTTCTTTTATCTTCATCTTATAACATCCAGAACACCCTTAAAATCAAAAGAAGGCTGAGTTACCTGCCTAATACTTAATTTCCACATATACTTGGGGAGTAGCTGAATTTAATCAACAAAAGACACCCAGAGCATGATACATTGAGACATATGTAGGTCTTAAATACAGCTTTGATCATCTCTGATTTATCATTTATTTCTTTTCTCATTGTTAAAAAATAAATGTATAAAAAGGCCAAATCCTGTTCACACAACCATAAAAAATCAAGGATTTTATTTAACTTATAAATTTATGAGGTAACCAGTTAAGTGTTACATCCACTTCGAAAGATAAGTCAAAGAGAAAAGACATATAGGCCATGAAATGATTTTACAGTTTGAAGCAAAACCAACTCTTTTCCACAGGGATAGATATAGGGAATAGAAATAAAATGTCTCTCCATCAGACAGAATTTATTTGCATGCTAATGAACAAGTTATTCACAGTTCTCTAAAATCTAGAGTTATAAAATAGTTTAAAAGACCATGAAAGTGCAAATCCCTTAGATTTAGAACCTAGAAGGATATTCTTTAGACCAGAGAATGGCAACTATTTTTGTGAAGATAATAATGGTCTCTGTCACTTATTTATCTTTTTTTAAAAAAAAAAAACTTTAAGAAATATAAAGATCATTCAAAATTCAAGTGTACAAAAATAGGTCGTTGGCCCAGTTTGGTCCATGGGTCTGAGTGTGCCTGACTCCCGTACTTAACATATGTAGTTTATGATCAAATTTACCAAGTAATCTTTTTGGTTCATTTCAGTCTTTTGCAATTATTCCTGACAGTGTGTGGACCCATCCTTCATTTTGTCACAAAATAATTCTTTTAAGATGTTAATTTGTTCCTAGCCTTCTCCTTCTCAAACAATTTCTTTTTTTTTCTTTTTCTTTTTTTGTATTTTTCTGAAGTTGGAAATGGGGAGGCAGTCAGACAGACTCCCACATGCGCCCTACTGGAATCCGCCTGGCATGCCCACCAGGGGACGATGCTCTGCCCATCTGGGGCGTTGCTCTGTTGCAACCAGAGCCATTCTAGCGCCTGAGGCAGAGACCTCAGAGCCATCCTCGATGCCCGGGCAAACTTTGCTCCAATGGACCTTGGCTGCAGGAGGGGAAGAGAGAGACAGAGAGGAAGAAGAGGGGGAGGGGTGGAGAAGCAGATGGGCACTTCTCTTGTGTGCCCTGGCTGGGAATCAAACCTGGGACTCTTGCATGCCAGGCCAATGCTCTACCACTGAGCCAACCGGCCAGGGCCACTTTCTCAAACAATTTTAATGGGTCCTTGCAGAATTAATTAGGTGCAAACTTCTCAGTCCTGGAATTTAGGGCTCTCAATTTGCTTATTTGACTGCAGCAGATTTATTCCCCATGTGTGAACCACTCACTCTTAAATTTTCCCTGTTTTCTTACTTTTGTACATTTTCATATGTTTTAATTATTACTTAAAATCCTCTTCTCCTTTTGAAATCATAGCCTTTCTGACAAGGCCTTTTTCAAAAGCTGTCTGCCCAAAGATGTCCTTTCTGATCTTTATATAGGAAAGATATTCCTCCTTGAGCCCTTTTAATATTGGCATCATTATTTACATCCTTCAATCTAATCTTCTCTCCAGTAATTCACATTTATCTATATATTATTTCCTGTCTTAGTTTGTTTGGGCTGCTCTTACAAAAACACCACAAATTGGGTAGCTTATAAACAACATACATTTTCTTTCTTTTCTTTCTTTCTTTCTTTCTTTCTTTCTTTCTTTCTTTCTTTCTTTCTTTCTTTCTTTCTTTCTTTCTTTCTTTCTTTCTTTCTTTTTCTTTCTTTCTTTCTTTCTTTCTTTCTTTCTTTCTTTCTTTCTTTCTTTCTTTCTTTCTTTCTTTCTTTCTTTCCTTCTCTCTCTCTCTCTCTCCTTCCTTCCTTCCTTCCTTCCTTCCTCCCTCCCTTCCTTCCTTCCTTCCTTCCTTCCTTCCTTCCTTCCTTCCTTCCTTCCTTCCTTCCTTCCTTCCTTCTCTCTCTCTCTCTCTCTCTCTCTTTCTTTCTTTCTTTCTTTCTTTCTTTCTTTCTTTCTTTCTTTCTTTCTTTCTTTCTTTCTTTCTTTCTTTCTTTCTTTCTTTCCTTCTTCTATTGAAAGGCAGGGATGCAGAGACAGACTCCTATATGCATCCAGGCTGGAATCCACCTTCCAAACCCTTACAGGTGATACTCTGCCTGGCTTGACTGCAGTTCCATTGCTCCACAACTGAGCTATTTTAATGTCTGAGGCCAGGGCCATGGAGACATCCTCAGCACCCATGCCCAACTTTGCTCAAACCCTTTGAGCCATGGCTGCTGAAGGGGAAGGGAAGGGGAAGCGGTGGAGAAGCAGATGGTCACTTCTCCTGTGTGCCCTGACTGGGAATTGAAACCGAGACTTCCACATGCCACACCATGCTCTACCGCCCGTTAAGCCAACTGGCCAAGAAAAACAGCACATTTCTATCTTTCAGTTGTGGAGGTGGAAAAGTTCAAGATCAAGATGGCAGGCTGATTTGATGTCTGGCAAGGACCTACTTTCTAATTCATGGAAGTCCAAATTTTCACTATGATCTCACCTAGTGGAAGGGGCATGATCACCATATGTGGTATTTTTTATAAGAGCATTGATTCCATTTATGAGGATTCTACTCTCATGACTTAATCATCCCCTAACTTTCATCCTCCTAATCATCTTTTATATAACTTTAAACTGGAGATTAAGTTTCAACATCTGAACTTTAGGATCACACAAATATTAGATCTATAGCATTTCCCATTTAATATTGCATTTTTTTTTCTTATTTACCTAATTTAGGCCTTTCAAAGATTAAGTGCTCAGTAAACTTTTGTTATATTGTATTACTTTTTCTTTCTTTGTTGCTGCATAATTTTTAACTTGGTGGAATAAAGCTTGTTGACTCACTGAGATAACTTCAAAGTGGTTTTCCCCTTTATATCATTAGCAGGTCTGGTATCTATGGGAATAGGCTTAACATTCTTGTATTAGTTATTTCCTGCTGCATAGCCATTTACCACAAAATTTATTAGCTTAAAATAAAAAACAAATTTATGACTTAGTGGCTTCTGTGCATGGGATATTTATGTGTGGCTTAGCTGGATTCTTCGGCTGGTGGTCCCTCTCAATGCTATAATGAAAAAAATGCCAGGACTATAGTCACCTACAAGTTCATCTGGGAAAGACCCTCTTCTAATTTCATTCAAAATCACGTAATTGGACAGGATTCAGTTTCTTGTGGGTTTTTGGACTGAGGGCCTTGAGATTTTACTGGATATTTATTGGTCAAAAGTCTTTCTCCATTGCTTGTGACTTCTCTACAGGGAGCTCATAACTTGATGCTTGCTTCATATGAGCAAGCAAGTGAGATGAGCCAGAGAAGAGAGAGAGAGATTTTAAGTATTATAGCCTAATTTCAGAAACCACATCACATTGCTGTTGCCATATTCTGTTTGTTAAGGGCAAGTCTCCAGATTCAGCCCACAATCAAAAGAGGAGAATACACAAGTTCTGAATACCAATTCTCTCTACTTGTTTTCTTTCTTTCTCTCTCTATTTCTTTCTTTCTTCCTTTCTTTCTTCCTTTCTTTCTTTCTTTCTTTCTTTCTTTCTTTCTTTCTTTCTTTCTTTCTTTCTTTCTTTCTTTCTTTTTCTTTCTCTCTCTTTCTCTTTCTCTCTTTCTCTCTCTTTCTTCTTTCTTTCTTTCTTTTTCTTTCTCTCTCTTTCTCTTTCTCTCTTTCTCTCTCTTTCTTCTTTCTTTCTTTCTTTCTTTCTTTCTTTCTTTCTTTCTTTCTTTCTTTCTTTCTTTCTTTCTTTCTTTCTACTAAGTGAGAGGTGGGAGGCAGAGACAGACTCCTACATATGCCCCCACCAGGATCCATCTGGCAAGCTCCTACCAGGCAATAATCTGCCTGGCTAGACCGTAGCTCCATGTTCAGCAGTTAAGCTACTTTAACACTTGAGGCCAAGGCTGTGGAGCTATCCTCAGTGCCTGAGATGAATTTTGCTCTAACCATTCAAGCCATGGCTGTGGGAGGAGAGAGAGATAGAAAGGTGAGGGCAGGAGTTGAGAAGCGGATGGTCACTTCTCCTGTGTGCCCTGTAAAGAAATTGAATCTGGGGCTTTCACACACGGGGTTGACACTCTACCACTGAGCCAACTAGCCAGGGTCTCTACTTCAGTTTCAAGACATCCAGATGATGGTAATAATGCTGGATCTACCAAACTCAGAGAATTGAAAGATGAAAATGCTCTTATAAGTTCCAGATGCTGTGGAATCCTAAAAGTGGTCTCTAAATATAAGAAGCCCATGAAAAACTCTTTTTTTTTGAATAAAGGGGGATATTATCAGATTGATCATATTTATGGAAAAATTATAATTAATTTTTAACAAAATATGAAGTTTACTAAAAAATAAAAAATTTGTTTATATATTTCCCTATTATCTAAGCTTCCAGTTTATGGAAATTCAGACTTATTTTCTCTTGTTTCACTGTGATGTTGCATATTTAAAGCAGACATACTTGCATTTTAAAAGAACATTTGGAAAGAGAAAGTAATTTTACAACAAAGAAATTATCTCAAGCATCCATGGAAATTTCTAATCTTGGAAGATCACTTATCTAGCAATGTTAAAAGTGGCTGTTTAGCATATATATAATAGATAGATACATATGTAGATAAACTGATGTAGATATAGATATATATTAGGGCTCTAAGAAATTTTCTTTAATGTGTCTGGTTTACACTCATTACTACAAGTTATTGCCACTGCAGTATATCATCTTTCCAGTAGATGGCAGAAGCATACTATGCACCAAATTGGATTACGTTAGAATACCTGTATATGGGAGCCATCAACAAAGGTCTCAACCTGTTCTAAAAATTTTCCTTTGTTGAGTTTAGGACACCATGAATGTAAGGGAATTGTAACATTCTATCATAGACCCCTCTGATTCAGACAGGTATTGCTGATATTCTACTCACTTAAAAATTTTCATAGGTATAAGTGATCTCATGGAGAATAAGTCATGCTTATGTGCTAATATTTTAATCAATTAAATCAAACTTTCTTTTTCTTCTTTAAAAATAAAACAAACATGGTATAATATGAATATTATTTTAATGAAAAGAAAGGCACACGGCACTTTGTTATTATAAACCATGAAGATCAGTTATTTAGATAGTAGTGTTCTTCAATAGGAATTAAAAGACATAGAAAGAATAAGATATTTACATTCAACTGCTGCATATACTATAATTAGAAAACATGTATGCTTAACAATTCCATTGCTATTTTTTTCTTTTTATACTCTTGCTAATTTTCAAACACTGTAATTTAAACCAAGAATACTATGCAGTGATGTAATTGTAACTGCTGAGGAATAAGAATAGTACAATTTACATTTATGCAAAATAAACAAAAATTAGGCAAAATTCAGATAATTTTTCTGCCATTTATACTGTAATGGGAAGGATGCACACAACCAAAATTCAGCAAGGTAAATCTTAGTTTTCTTTATATAAAATTAGCTATGTTCACTCAAAGAAAAAAAAAGAAAGAATAAAAGGAGATACCTGTATGGCCAGTGGTTGTGGCCATGCAGATTCACATTGAATTTGGGCAGATGGTAAAGAAACTGTGGAGCTGGAGGATGGTGGGCCATTCCACTTATTAGAGCAGTGGTTCTCAAAGTGTGGGCCAGAGCACACTGGTGGGCTCTAGAATATTTCCAGGTGCGACTTATGGTATTCCAGAGAACTATGTGCCTGTTGGGGACCAAAAATACAACAGAGTTTTTGGAGTTTAGATTTTTGGGGGACAGAATTGTGGGGAAGTGGCTGTAAGCTGACAGTCTGCCCAACCCCCCACCTCACTTGCCTAATTAGGTTGCAAAGGGCTGTTAAGCTGTGGTGCTGGATTGTTTACACTACCCTCCATGTTCCCTGGAAAGACCGGAGGGAAGTTTCTTCTATCCTTTGTTTGATATAAAGTTAAGATGATAAGTATGGAGGGGATTTTCTGCACTCAACACAATGAAGATGAAAAAGACAGGAATTCTTCAATGTATTGACGAGGATATGAGATTTTCTCTTCAAATATATGCCCAAACACAGAATAAATCACTAGGACACATCAAGCTCATGTTTCTCATAAACACAAGAATGAAAAAACTAAACACATTTGTGCCTGGACCTGCCGAATTTACTAAATCTTACTAAGTATGTATCTATATATATAAAAAAGGTAACTTTTTTGTCTTTTTTAACCCTTTTTTTTTACAAATTCTAAAAAGCATTACTCAAAACATGTAACATAAAAATGTTTTTTAATGTCAGAATAAATTGAATTTTGTCATATTTATTTTGTTTAATTACCATAAAAGCATGCTTGGACTTTATATCTTTTTTCTTTAATATTTGACTTAATTGTTATAACATATTTTTCAGAAATTTGTATATAGTACACCTACAATTATTTGTAGAATTTTAAATGTGCCCCACCTTCAAAAAGTTTGAGAACCACGGTATTAGAGTCTTGCAACAGATGAGCAAGCAAGCAGGGCAAACTGCTTCTCTCTCTCTCTCTTTCTCTCACTTTCCAGCAAAACAGGCCTGGGTTGAGGGTACCCTTTCTATGGCAAACAATAGCAAACAATGGCTCCTCCTAAGTAGGCAGGCACTCTGCAATTTGCAATTGGCTGCCCTGAGGGTAAGCACCCACAGCCTTACATAGACTATAGACACATGGCGCTCACTGACTCATGCTCATGCACTAATCAGGCAAAATACAAGTGAGCAAGCCTAACACATTTGTTACACACTTGTTTGCCCAACAGATACCCATAATACATATTGATAATCATGTCCATTCATTTCTTGGTTCTTTTGACTTCTGTGGAACTTGATGTCCAGTCCTTCCTATGAGGCTCCTTCCACTAGGTAAGGGGCTCCCATCCAGGGATTGGCTATTTCTAGCCAGATAAATATTAGAAAGTTTCCTGGTGATACTCTGCAGTAGGAAGACAAGCATGACTTTAGGTAGTCAAAGTCTGAGAGTTGCAGCAGTAGCATAAAGGTAAATAAATACTGAGGTTCATTACAGGGAAATAAGAAAAATACTGGATGAGCTGTGAGATTGGTTTGAGCAGTTCAGGAATTAGTTTTTGAATGGAGGTTGTAGGCCTGTGTACTTTTTCAGTGTGGCATTTGGAAGACTGTTTAAAGGAACTAGCTCAAACTAGTGCATTACATCATGCCTTTAGGAATTGTCAGTCTAGAAAGTCCTTTCTGTTTTCTGAGTTTTGCTGATAACTCAGACACAATTAGATTGTAAACAGGATCTAAATTACTTTTTGCTTAATACATTATCTTACATATGTTTATAGTAAAGCTTTGCTGGCACTTTCTATCCACTGTAGACATCTTTCAAGACAACCCATTTGACTAGGCATTTTATTATCTCAAAGTACTTGGTTTTGCAGTTCAGTTGTAGAGAATTTATGTGACTTTTCTCCCTCATTAGTTAAAACTTGAATCTATTTTAGCAGCAATCCTTGGAGTATTATATTGTTTCCTTTTCCTTCTCCAGAAGAAATGTTGATTTCCCTTAGTAGATATTTACATATCTATAGGATTTATTTTTCAATCACATAGAGATTTTTAAATCCATGAAACTAGTTTTCTTCAAGGTTTTAATAATAAAGTATGCATATCCATCCAATTCTATTTTACATTATGCATATTTTTCTTCATTTTAGGACCGGCATTAAATCAATTTTGCAAATGCATAATTGTTTATCACAGTATAATTAGTTTAAAATAAAGATATGTTGAGAATTAGAATCTTGAAAAATTCAGCAAAAGGAAAAACCATGTTTAAAGAACTTAAAACCTTGTAGAGAAAATGGCATTAGGAAAGTTAGATATATGATTTTTACATATGACATTATTAGAAAAGACAGATGTATAATTAATTTTAATTTACTTATTTGATGTGAAGAAAAGTGTGAGGTTCTCTATTAATGTCAGTTTCAATAAAATATTTATATGTTTTCTCTGTTGAAGATGGCATTCAGGTGGAGAAGTTCTTTGATGCTTGTATATGGGTATTGACCTCAAACTGTTAAATACTTTTTTAATTTTGTTACTTAGAGTTGTTGACAAGAGGGTTCTGAAACATCCATACCTCCATTATTTTTACCCCCTTTCTCATTTCTCTAGTGACACTATGATTTGGAAATTTAAATTTTAAAAAGCGTTGTGTGACTTTTTTTAAAACTTTTAAAGGAATTTTTTGTCCCCTCCTAATTCCCATGGTTTTATGGTTTTATCTTTGCTTTATGTCAAAATATACGTTGATTCTCCAAGCAAATAACACCCACAGAAAAGCAAGTGTAACCATACTTATGTCAAACAAAATATACCTCAAGATAACAATGGTAACAAGAGACAAAATGAACATTTTACAATGACAAAGGGGATACTACATCAAAAAGACATAATATTTCTAATAATATATGCACCCAATCAGGGAGCACTGAAATATATACAGAAATGGACAATAACACAATCATAATTGGGGATCTTAATTCTTCACTGATAGCTCCAGTTAGATCATCCAAATAAAAAATCAATAAAGAAATATTGAGCTTAGATTACATATAATACCAAATGTATATGACTGACATTTATAGAGCCTCTCATGCCAGAATATCAAATTATACAATCTTTTCCAGTACACATGGAACATTCTCAATGGTACAACATATACTGGGTCACAAAACTAGCCTCAATAAATTCAAAAAGATTTAAATAATAAGTATAATTTCTGACAACAATGCATTAAAATTAGAAATCAACTGCAAAAAGGAAGTAAAAAAAAATCTCACAGAAATGTGGAAATTAAACAATATACTATTAAAAATGACTGGGTCAAAGAATAAAAGGTTAGCTTAAAAGATATATAGAGATGAATGTAAATGATAATATGACATATTAAAACTTCTGGGATGCAGCAAAAATAGTAATAAGAGAGAAATTTATATCATTATAGGACTAACTCAAGAAACAAAAAAAAATCCCAAGTAAACAACTTAACATGACAGCTTTAAGAACTAGAAATAGAACACAATCAACCCAAATTCAACAGAAGAAAGGAATAATAAAAACTAGAGAAGAAATGAATTAAATAATGAACAAAAGATTATACAAAAAGTTAATACAACAAAGAGTTGGTTTTTTGAAAAGATTATAAAGTTAACAAACCCCTGCCTGGCTAGACTCACTAAGAGAAAAAGAGAAATGACTCATATAAACGAAATCAGAAGTAAAAGAGAAGTTACCACAGATATCATAGATACACAAATAATCATACTAGACTACTATGAAAAACTATATGTCACCAACGTCAATAACTTAGAAGAAATGGGTAAACTCCTAGAAATACATAACTTTATTAGACTGAATCATAAATAACTGGAAAATCTAAGTAGACTAATAAACAGTGAAAAAAATTGAAACAACCATCAAAACTTTCCCAAAAACAAAAGCCCAGGAACAGATGGCTTCTCTAGTGAGTTCTACCAAACAGTTAAAGAATATTTGATACCATCCTTCATAAACTCTTCCAAAAATTTGAAGAAGAAACAATACTTCTTAACACATTTTATGAGTCCAACATAACACTGATACCAAAACCTGTCAAGGGCAATGCAAAAAAAGAAAACTACAGACCAATATCCATGATGACTACAGAAGCAAAATACTAGCAAACTGAATACAACAATACATTTAAAAAATAATACATCATGATAAAGTGGGCTTTATTCCAAGGGCACAAGGATGGTTCAACATACACAAACAAATCAATAAATATACCACATCAACAAAACAAAGAACAAAAAATATATGATCTTATAATAAATGCAGAAAAAGCACTAGATAAGATACAATGTTCATTTATGATTAAAACACTCAATGAAATAAGTGTAAAAGACACTCTGGCTGATTGGCTTAGTGGATAGAGCATAGCCTGGTGTATGGACAAACCAGGTTTGATTCCCAGTCAGGGCACACATGAGAAGTGACCATCTGCTTCTTTTCCTCTCACTCTCCCCCTTCTCAGCAGCCAGTGGCTCAACTCATTCAAGTATTGGCCCTGGACACTGCAGATAGCTTGGTTGATTTGAGCATTGGCCCCAGACAGTGGTTGTTTGGTGGATCCTGGTCAAGATGCATGTGTGAGTCTGTCTTTTTATTTCCTCTTCTCTCCTTAAGAAAAAAAAGAAAAGAAATAGGAGTAAAAAAAAGTATTTTAACACAACAAAGTCCATATATGACAAATACTCAACCAATATCAAGCTCAGCGGAGAAAAACTGAAAGCTTTTTCTCTAAATAGGAATAGGAAAAAGATATTCACTCCTAATACTCTTATTCAACATAGTTCTGGAAGTCCTGGCCAGAACAATCAGAAAAAAAAATAATAAATAGCATCCAAATTGAGAAAGAAGACATAAAAGTGTCACTTTCTGCTGATGACATGATTCTGTCTATAGAAAACCCCAATGACTCCACCTAAAACCTATTACAAACAATAAAAAAAATACAGTAATGTTTCAGGATAAAAAGCCAATGTATAAAAAAAAAAACCCTGCTTTTTTATATATTAACAATAAAAGTTCAGAAAACAAAATGAAAAAAAACCCCACCAAACAGCAATTCCCTTTGTAATTGTAATCCCCAAAATAAAATACATGGGAATAAACTTAACAAAGGATTTGAAGGACCTATATATAAAGTATTATCTTATTTTATTTTTTATAAATAAATTTTATTAGAGTGACACTGGTTAACAAAATGACACAGATTTCAGGTGTTCAATTCTACAACACATCTCTGTAAACTGTATTGTATATTTATCCCCCAAGTCAAGTCTTTGTCCATTACCATTTAACCCACCTATACCTCCTCCACCTTCCTCTACCAAATGATCACCACACTGTTGTCCATGTACATGAGTTTTTCTTCTTTTTTGTCCTTTATTTGCTCTATTAACTAACAGCAAAATGTGACTCATACATAGTGAGAAGACTGACAGTTGTCAGGGGGTGGTTGGGTGAGGGAGGAAGAAGGATAGAAGAAAGCATTATTAAAAGAGATCTGAAAACACACAAAGAAGAGAAATTTCATGTTCATGGATTAGAAGAAAGAATCTAGTTACAATGGCCATATAATTCTAAGCAATACACAGATTTAATGCAGTCCTTATCAAAATCCCATTTAAAAATGTAATTTTCAAAATAAATAAAAAAAATCATCAAATTTTTATGGAATTACAAAAGACCTCAATGCAATACTGAGAAAAAAGAACAAAGTCAGAGGTATTGTACTACCTGACTTCAAATTATACTACAGAGCTACAATAATTGAAATAGCATGATATTTACAGAAAAGACACACACACACACACACACACACACACACACACACACACACACCCCAGTGGAAAAGAACTGAGAGCCAAGAAATAAAGCCACATGTATTTGGGAAAATAATTTTTTGTTTTTTGTTTTGTTTTTTTTTTTTCATTTTTCTGAAGCTGGAAACAGGGAGAGACAGTCAGACAGACTCCCGCATGCGCCCGACCGGGATCCACCCGGCACGCCCACCAGGGGCGAGGCTCTGCCCACCAGGGGGCGATGCTCTGCCCATCCTGGGTGTCGCCATGTTGCGACCAGAGCCACTCTAGCGCCTGAGGCAGAGGCCACAGAGCCATCCCCAGCGCCCGGGCCATCTTTGCTCCAATGGAGCCTTGGCTGTGGGAGGGGAAGAGAGAGACAGAGAGGAAGGCGCGGCGGAGGGGTGGAGAAGCAAATGGGCGCTTCTCCTGTGTGCCCTGGCTGGGAATCGAACCCAGGTCCTCCGTACGCTAGGCCGACGCTCTACCGCTGAGCCAACCGGCCAGGGGGGAAAATAATTTTTGACAAAGGAGCCAAAGTCACACAATGGAGAAAAAAATTCCTCTTCAATAAATGATACAGGAAAAATTGGAAAGCCACATGCAAAAAAATGAAACTACAATTTGTTCCCCTCATATACAAAAATGAATTCAAAATGTAGCAAAGACCCAAAATGAAATCTGAAATAATAAATTACATAGAAGAAAACACAGGTACTAAACCTATGGGCCTTTGTTGTAGAAAACATTTTATAAGTTTGACCCCAAAGTCAAGGAAAGTAAAGGCAAAAAAATAAATGAATGAGACTCTATCAAACTAAAAAGCTCCTGCACAACAAAAAAACTTACAATAAACAGAATGACAAATGACCGAATAGTAGATAATATTTGCAAGTGACAAATCTGACAAGAGTTAATATTCAAAATGTATAAAAAACTCATAATACTCAACAAGAAAACTGATTACAAAATGGGGACAGAACCTTTCCCCAGAAGGTATATAAATGGTCAACAGTTATATGAAGAGATGTTCAACTTTATAAGCTATAAGGGAAATGCAAATCAAAATTGGAAGTAGATACCATCTCACATCTATTAGAATGGCTACTATCAATAGGTCAAGTAATAAATGTTGGAGAGGTTGTGGAGAAAAAGGAAATCTCATTCACTGCTGATGGAATGTAGACTGGTACAGCTACTATAGAAAATAGTCTAGTGATTTCTCAAAAAAAAAAAAAAATTAAGACTAGAGTTACCATATGACCCAGCAATCCCTCTACTGGTTATCTACCTGAAAAACTTGAAAACATTTGTTCATAAAGACATACACACCCTCATATTCATTGCAACATTACTCACGGTGGCCAAGATAAGGAGACAACCAAAATATCCTTCGATAGAGTTTTAGATAAAGAAAATCTGGTACACATATACTGTAGAATACTACTCGGGCATAAGAAAGATGAAATTCTGCCATTTGTGAACTTGATAATGTTATGCTAAGCTAAATAAGTCAGAAAAAGCTAAAAACTATATGATTTCACTCATATGTGGGATATTAAATTAAAACTCACAGACAGAGACAGTGGTATAGTGGTTACTAGAAGGAAGGACGTGGGGTGGTGAGAGGTAAAGGGGGCCAAATACTTGGTGGAAGATGGCTTGACTTTGGATGATGGGCACATAATGCAATACACAGATCATGTATAATAGAAATGCGCATTTCAAACCTATATGATCCTCTTAACCAATGTCACTCCAACAAATTTAACAAAATATATATATGTTGCCAATTTATCTTACCTATGTCTCAGCTTCCTTCTATTTCACAAATACAAATACCACCAACATGCAATTCCAAATCTCAGCATTATACATTCATTTATTTTTAAAGAATTTGTTAAGAAGCCACACATTATTTCTTTTTTTTTTAACATCAAAGCAAGTTTATTTTTATAATTTATATATAATTGTTTTGATATTATCAAACAGAATGAAAGTAATAAAAGTAAAGAGAGAGGCAGTACAGTGTAATTATAGTTCTTCAAACAGTTGGGAAGTAATGGAACAAATGCTATAGAAATGTTCACCTGAAAACTATGTACTCTTATTGATCAATTTCACCCTGTTAAAGTTAATTTTCTAAATTAAAAAAAAAAGAAACTAATGTTTCTAGGACATTAGGGCATATGTGCTTGTTGAATCATATTTAGTTAATGTCCAAAGCTAATTTATTGAGATAAAAAAGCAAAAAGAAAGGAGGCTTACAGCTTCAGTTGTATCTACACTGATCCTGAGAAGATTCTGGAAGTTGTTTTTTAATTTTTTTTATTTTTTTATTTCTTTTATAATAATTTTATTTTTTTAATGGGGTGACATCAATAAATCAGGATACATATATTCAAAGATAACAAGTCCAGGTTATCTTGTCATTCAATTATGTTGCATACCCATCACCCAAGGTCAGATTGTCCTCTGTCACCTTCTATCTAGTTTTCTTTGTGCTCCTCCCCCTCCCCCTTTCCCTCTCCCATTCCCCCCTCCCCCCTGTAACCACCACACTCTTATCAATGTCTCTCAGTTTCAATTTTATGTCCCACCTACATATGGAATAATGCAGTTCCTGGTTTTTTCTGATTTACTTATTTCGTTTCTTATCATGTTATCAAGATCCCATTTTGCTGTAAATGATCCAATGTCATCATTTCTTATGACTGAGTAGTATTCCATAGTGTATATGTGCCACATCTTCTTTATCCAGTCATCTATTGACAGGCTTTTTGGTTGTTTCCATGTCCTGGCCACTGTGAACAATGCTGCAATAAACATGGGGCTGCATGTGTCTTTACGTATCAATGTTTCTGAGTTTTTGGGATATATACCCAGTAGAGGGATTGCTGGGTCATAAGGTAGTTCTATTTTCAGTTTTTTGAGGAACCACCATACTTTCTTCCATAATGGTTGTACTACTTTACATTCCCACCAACAGTGTATGAGGGTTCCTTTTTCTCCACAGCCTCTCCAACATTTGCTATTACCTGTCTTGCTAATGACAGCTAATCGAACAGGTGTGAGGTGGTATCTCATTGCCGTTTTGATTTGCATTTCTCTAATAGCTAAAGAAGATGAGCATCTTTTCATATATCTGTTGGCCATTTGTATTTCTTCCTGGGAGAAGTGTCTGTTCATATCCTCTTCCCATTTTTTTATTGGATTGTTTGTTTGTTTGTTGTTGAGTTTTATGAGTTCTTTGTATATTTTGGATATTAGGCCCTTATCTGAGCTCTTGTTTGAAAATATCATTTCCCATTTAGTTGGCTTTCTGTTTATTTTGTTATCAGTTTCTCTTGCTGAGCAAAAACTTCTTAGTCTGATGTAGTCCCATTCATTAATTTTTGCCTTCACTTCTCTTGCCTGTGGAGTCAAATTCATAAAATGCTCTTTAAAACCCAGGTCCATGAGTTGAGTACCTATGTCTTCTTCTATGTACTTAATTGTTTCAGGTCTTATGTTTAGATCTTTGATCCATTTTGAGTTAATTTTTGTACAAGGGGAAAAACTGTAGTCCAGTTTCATTCTTTTGCATGTGACTTTCCAGTTTTCCCAGCACCATTTATTGAAGAGGCTTTCTTTTCTCCATTGTGTGTTGTTGGCCCCTTTATCAAAAATTATTTGACTATATATATGTGGTTTTACTTCTTGGTTTTCTAATCTGTTCCATTGGTCTGAGTGTCTATTTTTCTGCCAATAACATGCTGTTTTGATTATCGTGGCCCTATAATATACTTTGAAGTCAGGTATTGTAATGCCCCCAGCTTCATTCTTTTTCTTTAGGATTGCTTTGGCTATTTGGGTTTTTTTATAGTTCCATATAAATCTGAGGATTTTTTGCTCCATTTCTTTAAAAAGTGTCATTGGAATTTTGATGGGAATTGCATTAAATTTGTATATTGCTTTGGGTAATATGGCCATCTTGATTATATTTATTAATATTCTTCCTAGCCAAGAACAAGGTATATTCTTCCATCTCATTATATCTTTTTTGATTTCCCTTAACAATGGTTTATAGTTTTCATTATATAATTTCTTTACATTCTTTGTTATGTTTATTCCTAAGTATTTTATTTTTTTTGTTGCAATCGTGAAGGGGATTATTCTTTTGAGTTCGTTCTCAAATGTTTCATTGTTGGCATATAGAAAGGCTATTGATTTCTGTATATTAATTCTGTATCCTGCGACCATACTGTATTGGCTTATTGTTTCTAGTAGTCTTTTGGGGGATTCTTTGGGGTTTTCGATGTATAGGATCATATCATCTGCAAAAAGGGATACCTTTACTTCTTCTTTTCTCATATGGATGCCTTTTATTTCTTTGTCTTGTCTGATTGCTCTGGCTAGAATCTATAGTACCACATTAAATAAGAGTGGACAACCCTGTCTTGGTTCCTGATTTAAGGGGGAAAGCCTTCAGTTTTGTGCCATTTAATATGATGTTCGCTAATGGTTTATCATATATGGCCTTTTTCATGTTGAGATATTTTCCTTCTATACCCATTTTGTTGAGAGTCTTAAACATAAAATTGTGTTGTATTTTATTGAAAGCCTTTTCTGCGTCTATTGATAAGATCATGTGGTTTTTGTTCTTTGTTTTGTTGATATGGTGTATTACGTTAACCGTTTTACGTATGTTGAACCATCCTTGAGATTCTGGGATGAATCCCACTTGATCATGATGTATTTTTTTATAATATGTTGTTGTATTCGATTTGCTAGTATTTTGTTTAGTATTTTAGCATCTGTATTCATTAGAGATATTGGTCTGTAGTTGTTTTTTTTTGTGTGTGCCATCCTTGCCTGGTTTTGGTATGAGGGTTGTGTTGGCCTCATAAAATGTGTTTAGAAGTATTGCTTCTTCTTCAATTTTTTGGAAGACTTTGAGTAGAATAGGAACCAAGTCTTCTTTGAATGTTTGATAAAATTCGCTGGTATAGCCGTCAGGGCCTGGACTTTTATTTTTGGGGAGGTTTTTAATGTTTTTTTCTATTTCTTCTCTACTAATAGGTCTGTTTAGGCTTTCTGCTTCTTCTTGACTCAGTCTAGGAAGGTTGTATTGTTCTAGGAATTTATCCATTTCTTCTAGGTTGTTGAATTTAGTGGCATAATGTTTTTCATAGTATTCCACAATAATTCTTTGTATATCTATGGTGTCCGTGGTGATTTCTCCTCTTTCATTTTGGATTTTGTTTATATGCATTCTTTCTCTTTTTTCCTTGGTAAGTCTTGCCAAGGGTTTCTCAATTTTGTTGATCTTTTCAAAGAACCAGCTCCTTGTTCTATTAATTTTTTCTATAGATTTTCTGTTCTCTCTTTCATTTATTTCTGCTCTGATTTTTATTATCTCCTTTCTTCGGCTGGTTTTGGGTTGTCTTTGTTCTTCTTTTTCTAATTTCTTAAGGTGTGAAGTCAAGTGGTTCACTTGGGCTCTCTCTTGTTTGGTCATATATTCCTGAAGTGATATGAACTTCCCTCTTATCACTGTTTTTGCTGCATCCCATAGATTCTGATATGTCGTATGGTCATTTTTATTTGTCTGTATATATCTTTTGATCTCTGCACTTATTTCTTCTTTGACCCATTCATTTTTTAAAAGTATGTTGTTTAGTTTCCACATTTTTTGGAGGATTTTTTCTCTTTTTTACAGTTGAATTCTAGTTTCAAGGCTTTATGATCAGAAAATATGCTTGGTACAACTTCAATTTTTCTGAATTTGCTGATGTTGTTTTGTGGCCCAACTTATGATCAGTTCTTGAGAATGATCCATGTACACTGAAGAAAAATGTAACTTAGTCACTTTGGGATGAAATATCGTGTAGATGTCTATCATATCCAGGTTCTCTAGTGTTTTGTTTAAGGCCACTATATCTTTGTTGATTCTCTGTTTGGATGGCCGATCTAGAGCCATCAGTGGTGTATTGAGGTCTCCAAGTATGATTGTATTTTTGTCAGTTTTTGTTTTAAGGTCAATAAGTAGCTGTCTTATATATTTTGGTGCTCCTTGGTTTGGTGCATATATATTAAGAATTATTATGTCATCTTGCTTCAGTGTCCCCTTAATCATTATGAAATGGCCATTTTTGTCTCTGAGTACTTTTCCTGTCTTGTAGTCAGCATTATCAGATATGAGTATTGCTATGCTTGCTTTTTTTTTGGAAGCTATTTGCTTGGAGTATTGTTTTCCAGCCTATCACTTTGAATTTGTTTTTATCCTTGTTACTAAGATGAGTTTCTTGTAGGCAGCATAGAGTTGGATTTTCTTTTTTAATCCATTCTGCTACTCTGTGCCTTTTTATTGGTGAGTTTAATCCATTTACACTTAGTGTAATTATTGACACTTGTGAGTTCCCTATTGCCATTTTATATCTTGCTTTCTGTTAGTTTTGTGTCTTGTTTGATCCTTCTCTTTCGTTTTTCTATCTTTTGTTTTTATTTGGTTGTATTCCATACATCTTCCCTCTGTTGCTATCTTTTTAAATCGTGTGCTCCTGTGGTTTTTTTTTCAATGGTGGTTACCATTAAGTAATGAAAAGGGTTCCTACCCTGTTCATTTTAGTGCACTATTTTGTGAGTGCTTTTGCACTCCATTGTCCTTTGCTACTGTTAATCTCCATCCTCTCCCTCCCCTTTCTTTTTGTTGTTGTCACAGTTTAAATTTGGTTTTATTGTGTTCTTCTAGGAGCTTTTACTTTTGGCTTTGTTTTTTTTTGTTGTTGTTGTTCTTTGTATCTGATTGGAGAACCCCCTTTAGTAATTCCTGGAGTGGGGGTTTTCTGATGATAAATTCCCTCATCTTTTATGTACCTGTTAATGTTTTTATTTCTCCTTCATATTTGAAGGATAGCTTTGATGGGTATAGTATTTGTGGCTGAAAGTTCCTCTCTTTCAGGACTTTAAATATTGGGGTCCACTCTCTTCTAGCATGTAGAGTTTCTGTTGAGAAATCTGATGATACTCTAATGGGCCTTCCTTTATATGTTGTATTCTTCTTTTCCCTGGCTGCCTTGAGAATTTTTTCTTTGCCCTTGGTTTGTGCCAATTTCATTATGATATGCCTTGGAGTAGGTTTGTTGGGGTTAAGATAACTCGGTGTTCTGTTTGCTTCTTGAATTTGAGGCTTTAGTTCTTTTCACAGGCTTGGGAAGTTCTCATCTATTATTTGTTTGAGTATGTTCTCCATTCCATTTTCTCTCTCTTCTCCCTCTGATATACCTATTATTCTTATGTTATTCTTTTTGATGGAGTCAGATAATTTCTGTAGGGCTATCTCATTTTTTTAATTTTTTTTTTTGGTTTTTTTTTTTCTTTTCATTTTTCAGAAGCTGGAAACAGGAAGAGACAGTCAGACAGACTCCCGCATGCGCCCGACCGGGATCCACCCGGCACGCCCACCATGGGGCGACGCTCTGTCCACCAGGGGCGATGCTCTGCCCATCCTGGGCGTCACCATGTTGCGACCAGAGCCACTCTAGCGCCTGTGGTAGAGGCCACAGAGCCATCCCCAGCGCCCGGGCCATCTTTGCTCC
This sequence comes from Saccopteryx leptura, assembly GCF_036850995.1. Taxonomy (NCBI): domain Eukaryota; kingdom Metazoa; phylum Chordata; class Mammalia; order Chiroptera; family Emballonuridae; genus Saccopteryx; species Saccopteryx leptura. The sequence goes on from NC_089506.1 coordinate 58,823,505, forward strand.
AATGGAGCCTTGGCTGCAGGAGGGGAAGAGAGAGACAGAGAGGGAAAGCGCGGCGGAGGGGTGGAGAAGCAAATGGGCGCTTCTCCTGTGTGCCCTGGCCGGGAATCGAACCCGGGTCCTCCGCACGCTAGGCCGACGCTCTACCGCTGAGCCAACCGGCCAGGGCTCATTTTTTTAATTTTTGAGTCTCTTTCTTCTTCTCTCTGTTGTGCCTCAAGTTGCTTGTCTTCTATTTCACTAATCCTACCTTCTAGCTGGCCTGTTCTATTAGCTAAGCTTGTTACCTCGTTTTTCATCTCGTGAATTGAGTTTTTCATATCTGTTTGATTTGTTTTTATAGTTTCAATTTCTTTGGAAATATATTCTTTGTGTTCATTGAGTTGTTTTCTGAACTCCCTAAATTGCCTTTCTGTGTTTTCTTGTATATCTCTGAGTATTTTTAGGATTTCTATTTTAAATTCCCTGTTGTTTAACTCCAAGGTTTTAAATATATTAAATTTTTTCATCATAGATTTTTTCTCATCTCCCTGTTACATCTCTTTCTTTTGTATCCATGATATTCGATTTTCTCTTCCTTAATGTCATCTTAGGGTGGTTTTGTTGATAGTATTAATGAGATTTAATAAAGAATAAAATGTTCAAAAAATAAAAATAAAATATTGAAAGGATTTGTTTTTCTTAAAAAATTAATAATTAAATAAATAAAAATAATATAAAATAAAATTTTTAAAAAAGGAAATTATTCCCCTCCTCCTTTATTCCTCTCCTCTCCTCTCCCCTCTTTCTTGAGAAAATCTTGTGGTGAACTGTGAATTGTATTGTATTAAATAGAACAAACAATGCCTGTAATGATGGGCCTGAATTGGGGAGAAGTAATAAAGGGGCAAAAAAAAAAGAATAAAAGAAAAAAAAAGGGGTGTATGGACCCACAAAAAGCAAATAAGGAAGAAAATTTGTGTCAAGAATAAAATAATTTGCTTTTAGGTGTTGCTTGACTAAGAGTTCTGATAAGAAGAATAAGAGGGAAGCAGGAAAATGGGGGGACAAATTAAAAAATTACTATTGTATTTAGTGGAACAAGAACTAGATAAAATGGAGAGCCAGGGATGGGAGCACTGCTAGTGAGTTAAAAAGGTGAAGTAAAAACCCCCCAAAATGCCACAAACATAAGTTTGAGTCCCAGATAAGATAATTTGTTTGTTATTGAGGTTTGAATGAGAGGAGACGTAAAGGAGAAAGGAAGAAACTAATATAGAGGGAGAAAAGAAAGAGAGAGAGAGAAAAAAGAGGGAACCACTAAAAGAAGAAAAAAGAGGAGAGAGAGAGAGAGAGATAGAGTTAAGGGTTTTGGAGTGCAACCCTCATAGAGAGAAAGGAAGAGGAAAGAAAAGATAATGGGATATATAACACTTATGGGTAGTGTAGTTCAAGGAGAGGAGAGAGTAAGACCAGCAGAGAGTTAAACGACCAAATTGGAGGAGGAAAAAAAAATCAAGAATGAAGATAAGAGAAACAAATGAACAAATATAATAAAATGGGATAGGTTATAAAGTCTGCAGATTATTCTTGATTTTGAGAGGTTATCTTCTTGCTTTTTCTTTTCTCTCCCTCTTCCTGGTCGGTGACTCTGTATCCCGGGTTCTGCCCCTTTGGCACGCTCAGGTAGAGGTTTGCAGTTGATAAGTCTCTATGGTGATGTCATGTATTGTTCTTCAGTCTCGTTGGCAGTCAAGGCTCATTAGCATTTATAGTCTCCGACAGTGAGAGAGTCCGTGTTCCTGAAGCCTTTCTCCTAGTCTTTCCTTCCTCAATTAGTAGCCTGGTAATCCAGCTATGGGGTTGCTGCTGCCTCTGCCTGGATAGTAGGAGGCTCAAAGAGCTGGCAACTCCCCACTCTATTCCCACTCAGCACAGGGCTCTGGGTAAGGCTCAGTCAGTCTGAGCTGCTAGCATAATCAGGCGGGGCTTCTGCCCACTTAAAGACCTCTGGCTCTGCCACTCTGTCGGGTAACAAGGGCGGGCACCCACTCCCGGGACGCTTAGAGGAAACTCTTGCTCACTGTCTGTGCCCAGACCAGGATATCAGGCCGGCAGTCTCACACTCTGAGTGAAACCCCAGCCCGCATGGAAAAGTTCCAGCGTTGGAATTGGGTTTTGCTCCTTCCCCATGCACGGCTTTTTCAGGGTGCTAGGGTGGCCAAAGATTCCACTTTCGGCCCACAGAAAGGCCTCTGACTCTGCCTCTCTGTGGGATAACATGGGCACCCACTCCTGAGGCTTTTGAAGGAATCTCTTGCCCACTATCTGCACGCGCCGACCAGGAGATCGAGGAGAATGGCTGTTCTGCTTGTCTTTCTTTGTTTGGGTTTGGTGCGAGTGTTAGCTTGTATCAAATGGGTTGCCACAGGCACAGTTTTTCCTCAGCTTGGATCCCTGTGCCACAGCCTGGTTCAGCCGTTTGTGCCACGGCCTGGATATATTCACCCCCTTTGCCTGCCTTAGTTTCTATACTCTCAGTTCCCAGTGAAAGCAGCCCTATTTAGGTTGGTGAGGAAGGCGGAGCATTTCTTACTCCCTATTTCCTTCGGGGTTTGATTATATATTTAGCCAATTTTTCGCTTCACCATACCTTTGGGTGTATTGCAAAACATCTGGAGGCTCCAAGGATAGGTTTTTCTGTTTCTGGTTGAAGATCTTGTTGAGTTTTGGGGGAGATTTATCGGTATCGCTTCCTACCGTGCCATTACTCTGATGTCATCTCTCCTAGGCTAATTTTCTAAAGCCTGTTCACATGCATTCCTTTGTGTCTGCACAAAGGTCACCCACCCACACTTTCTTGGTGTTTGCATCCCAGAGACATTCAGTCAGGGCTTTTAACTAAAGTTCCCCAATCCAAGTCATATAGGGTTCAAGGTTAAGTGGGTGATTACCTACACTCTATCCTTTGGCCTATGGGAAGACAGAAAGAATTCTAGCAATGTGTCATCAGCTATAGGGGTAGCTGTGGTTGGTTTCATTTAACCAGAAAGCTGGTGGATGTATGGACATCTTCACTTAAATCTAAAAAATAATCAGTGATTACCTGGGTATCTCTTTTTAACCTGTCACATTTCTTAGTGACCTAACTTCTGTTACACATAGGTGGCATTTCCTGGAGAAACAACTCTAGGACTCTTGATGAACTGTTTACAAGTAGCTGATTATCTTGAAGAGAATGAGAACTATTGTGAATAATAACACTGTTCATAAGGTAATTTTAACCTGCAGGATCAATCCTGGAATGTTGTATTTTCCTAGCAAAAAGTGATTCTTTGGTAATGAACATGATTTAATCAGAGAAGGTTTAGCATTTTCCAATTTGCATTAATATAAAGAAAATTTTTGATAGAATCAATCAGAGTCTGAAAGACCAGTTTAACAGGCTTTAATGAAAGGAAACCTACTGGGCTGTCTCGTAAGGGAGAGCAACACTGGTTACAGAGTCAGACCACTTTTTAAAGGTGAGGATAGGGCAGTAAGTAGGGTAGCTGGGCATTTGCTGATTGGCTGTCGCTATCGCTGGATGCATGAGTGCTTTTCACCAATTATAGATGTTGGTGCATTTTCAATCGTGAGCAGTTTCAACTGTCAATGACTTCATCAGACATTTTTTTGTGATTGGTCACCTGCCGCAAGCGCTGAAACAAAACTCATGCCGGCAGGGTTAAAGAAATGAAACCAAAGATTCCCGACTATTTGATATTTTTATATAAAAAAGAAAGAGAATGAGTTCTAGAGAGGCTCAAGGGAAAGAGGACAGAGGTCATCATCTTCTGTAACTTCTTCCTGCTGAGTATGGGTGGTGAAATGTTATGGCCTAAGGATTACTCTCAGTGGGGGGTTTATAGGATAGAGAGGTGCATGGATGACTTCATGCTGGGTAGGGTTGTATTTACAGGGTTTCAGATTTTTCTGTTTTGCGAAGGCAGGTTTGGGGGTTGGTGTGTAGGGCTAGGTGGATTTCTCAAGTTTTCTGGTTGGGGAAGGCCTGCATGTGGTTCTGTAAGAAACTAGTGAACAGACGTAAGAGGCAGGTCTAAAAGCTAGAATAATAGTGCAGTAGGAATTGGAAGAGGCACATGGGGTGGGATTAGGTTGATATTTGGGGTGAAATAGATTAGGGTATAAGTTTCTGTCCAATTAGTAGGGAGACACATATAGGTGTTGGTCCCACACAAGTAGAAAGCCCCTGTTTGGTTGAGGCAGGCTGAGAGGTGAATAAGAGAATAGAATGACAAGGGACCAATTTTGACTGTCCGGCTTTGAACTCCAGATGGTCAAGGTAGAGGAAAGAGCAGCCCTGACTAGGGTAGAGACATGGTCAGAGGCCTGCTTTGAGCATTGCAACCATATGGTAGGGGTAGTGAGCCAGGGATATAGCTGTGTGGTGGGATAGGAGCATTTATGTTGTGAAGCTGTAAGAGTAGGGGGTCCTGTGAATTGAACAGGATTAGAAAATAATTCGTTTGCTTCTGGAGAGACTTGATAGTTATATCGATGTTTCTGATGGCTTTTGGGAAATTGTATCGTTATTGTGGTGTTGCAGAAGTTAGAAGGGAGGTGACCCACTGGGGACAGTACCTTGAGCAGTAAAGCATGAAGGGGCAGGTGAAAGCAGGAGGGTGTTCATGGTGACTGGTCCCCGAGCAGGGGAATTTGGAGTTTTAATTTTTCGAGCTGGGAACAATAGGTATGATATAGCTTATTTGCTCGGTTGGCGGCTGAAGTGGGATAATTCCCTATAAGAGTGTTGGCTCTCTCAAAGAAGGAAGCCCCTTTTTGGGTTTGGCATATGAGAACTGTTCGTAGAAGGTGGATGTTGTTGTTTGGAATAGGGAGGGCAGAGTAGGCTGAGGAGGACATAGACATACACATCTAGCAATTAACTGCGTAGGAAGAATTAGCTTTAATTAAAAGTCTTTTAGTGAGGTTAAGAGAGCGTTCTATATATGTGGCCTCTAGGATATAGGAGATGGGGGCGGCATATGTGGTGCCCAGTAAGAGAGAAAGTAGAACTGGTGTTAGGAGATCAAGAACTGGGGGCATGGTGGTTAGGCTTAGGGGTGATTAAGAAGAAGAGAAAAAGAAATTGAAAAGCCACTGTTTCTTCTGGAGAAAATTCAAGTAGAGAACCTTGCCAGGCCAAGTCCAGCATCCAATTGAGCAGTCTGTCAGTTTCACTGGAGTGAGGCCTAAACCAGGAGAGGTCTTTGGAGGCCTGAAGAAGGAAGTAGAAGAATCTGGCAAGGTGGTAATTGGCAGTTGCCTGTTGTGAGTGCCTGCTGGACTGGGTGGTATGGCAGGATATGGCCTCTTGGAGGAGCATTATGAGATGGACTGGTCTGGTTCTTCTTGGATAGGGGAACATGTGGAGATTTTGAGAGACAGAGGACCTGTGGGGGTGGAGATGTAGGTTTTAGGGGTATTGGTGGAATAAGCCTTAATGTGGGGGAGGTGAGTCTAGTGTGAGTCTCCTTCCACTTTGATGGCAGTAGGGGTGGAGAGGATAACAGTATGGGGCCCTGTCCAGGTAGGCTGAAGAGGGGTTTTTTCCCCATGTCCTCTTGTAGACCTGGTCCCCAGGGAGGATTGATAGGTGTGAGTTCGTGGTTGGAAAGGGCTGTGGAAGGAGTTTGTCAAGCTGGGAATAGTAGGTTTAGTATAGCTTGTTTGCTCAGTTTGCAGCTGAGGTGGGGCAATCTCCTATGAGAGTGCTGGCTCTCTCACAGGAGGTGACCCCTTTCTGAATCTTGTACATAAGAATGGTGTGAAGGAGATGAGTATCATTAAGAGGAATAGGAAGAGTTGAGTAAACTGAAGATGACATGGACAGACATATCCAGCAGTTGGCTGCATAGGAGAAGTTAGTCTTGATTAAGAGATTTTAAATAAGATTAAGAGAGTTTTTTAGATGAGGGGTTTCCAAGAGGGAGGGTATGGGGGCAGAGTATGCCTTTAAGGGTAAGGAGATAAGAAAGAATAGAGCAAGCTAGAATCTACATCCTATCTGTTATCAGGGGGTAATCATAGTTACTCATGGCTCAGGCTATTCTTCTTCTGGGATTTTAGTCAGACTGACCTTGGTGGGCCCTAAGGGGGAGTAGGCGTATCTAGGGGATGATTCAGGTTGACTGGAAGGTTCATTCATAGGCCTGAGTGGAGATGGAGCTTCTGTTTTCTTTAACCTGGAGACTTGAAACTAGGGGGTCTTTCCCTGGAGTTTTGCTGTCATGGAGGTGGTGAGGAGAACCTTGGGATTCACTATGCTGGGTGGTAGAGGTAAATTTTTAACCAAACTGAACAAATCTGGCTGGCAGAGAAGCAGTAACAGAGCCAACTCTGAGGACGGGAAGTGAAAGGAGAGAGAGGTTCTAAATTTGGAGAGTAGGTCCCGGCCTAAAATAGGTATAGGGCATTGAGGCAGGAGGAAAAAAGTGTGCAAAGGAGACACCATGTATTAGACAAGTGTAAAGCCAGTATCCACGGCCATGACTACAGCCACCTGGCCCATGCATGTTTGCATTGGATTCGGACAGATGATAAAGAAACAACAGAGCCAAAAACTGGTGGGTCATCATCTTTAATCCTAGCTTGCACCTGGAAGGCAAGTAAAACACACACTGGGCTCCAAAACCCACTCATTCAGTGCTCACAAAGCTACTGACTTATCCGAGTTTCCTAGAATCAAAGGTTTCTATAAAGTCACTTATTTGAGGCATAATTGGATTGTACCACCCCACATCAGAAAGGGTGGGAAAGGCTTAATCCCAAAACCAAGCCCCAGGCTACAAGGATCCTGCCTGCCTACAGCCCGCCCCCAACACACATTAATATCACCTGGGCGACCGCTTCCATGTGGACAGAGCCATCTTTAACAAAGTGAGCATAATATATTTTATCTGCCCAAGAACAAGGCAGTGGATCTGTGGCCAAGAGGGAGGAAATAAGACCATCAAAACCCACAACAGAGATCTTTAAGGGATGAGCAGGACCCGAATATTTGGACAAGGCAGAGTAAGTGGCCCCTGTGTCTATAAGAAATGAGATCTGCTTACCTGCTATTTAGATGGCTACCCTAGGCTCTTTGATGGTGATGTGAGATGGGGCTGACAGCCCTGGGCACCTTCAGTTATCACAGGTGGCTGGGGTAGTGCTAGAAGAGACTGAACCCTCCCTTAGAGGAGCAAGGGGGCAGTCTACCTTCCAGTGACCCTTTTTCCCACAGTGAGGACAAGACCTTGGCGAGGGCTGAGGAGCAGAACAGGCTTTTGCCCAATGACTTTTCTTTCCACACTTAAAGCAGGACTCTGGTGGAGTCTTAAAGGCCCCTTAGGGGCATTGGAGACTTTAAGAGCAGCCACCAAGAGCTGGTATTTTGCCTGATCTCCTTTGGGCTGTCTGCCTTCTCCTGTTCCTCTCAGTTATTATAGACCTTAAAAGCCTTGCTCAGGAGATCTCGTTTAGGGGTTTGATTAAGAAAGCAAAATTGGGAATCCAGTGTCTAAAGAAGCCTATTAAACCAAGGAAAGAAAGGATTTAATCCATGGTGGTAGGTGGTTGGAGACTGTGGAGGGTCTGAGTTTGATCTAGGGTGAGACCTCAGGTGGTGGGGGTTAAGGTGATGCCCAGATAGACTACGGACTGAGAGTGAAGTTGAGCCTTAGCAGAGAAGACATGATATCCCTTCATGGTGAGGAAGTTAAGAAGGGTGACGGTGTGTCTTCTTGAGGCAGGCAGGGAGGGGCTATAGAGGAGTAGGTCATCTACATATTGTAAGAGAGTACTAGTTTCAAGATTGCATGCTGCTAAATCCTGAGCTAGTGCCTGCTCAAACAGGTGTGGGCTGTTCCTGAACTCCAGGGGTAAGACAGTCCATGGAAGTTGCTTGGCTGCATTACTGTCCAGGTCAGTCCAAGTAAAGGCAAACAGAAAGTAAGAGTCAGGGGAATGGTAAAGAAGGCGTTCTTGAGGTCTAGGACCATGAAGTGAGTGGTGTTTGAGAGAATGTGTGCAGTAACATGTAGAGATTAGGGACTACTGGATGGAGGGCAATTACAGCCTCATTGATTAGGCATAAGTCTTGTGTGAGGCAATAAGCCCCTGAAGGTTTTTGAACAGGAAGGATGGGGGTATTGCATGGGGGAGAGTCCATGGGGATGAACAAGCCTTGATTTAAGAGGCAGGTAATTATTGAAGGCCTTAGAAACAGACACAGTTACACATTAAACAAAGACTTCATATAAATTAAGAAATTTAAATAAGTGCTCTTTGTTTTAATTGAAATTATAGTAGAGATATTTTCTGACAAAGAGACAAAACAGATTACTTACACAGCTCAATAGACAACTCTGCCTTTTAAGCGTCTCGAGATGGCAGGGAGTTTTCAGCATAGAGAGGAGGAAGAGAGGAAGCAGATGGACGGACAGTGTGAACAGCTAGATGGAAAGAATGAGGGTCAGAATCTGCAGGAGGAGGAGGAGGAGGAGGAGGAGGAGGTTGAGGTGCTGGTGGTGGTGCCACGTGGTCAGAGGAGTCAAAAAGATCAGAGCTTAGAGGAGAGTGGGAGGAAGATGGGGAAGAAGAGGTTTGTGCTAAAAGTATTTGGTACGTCAAGCAAGAGGAACAGAGGGAGAGTCGAGATTGGTGAAAGAAGAAAGCCTGTACATAGGGAATTTCTTAGGCCTTCCCTGTTCTGTGGCAAAATTGTCTAGGTCCTGAAGGATGTTTATGTCAAATGTGCCGTTTTCTGGTTAATGGGAGTCATTGTCGAGTTTATATTGGGGTCAGGCTGTATTGCGGAAGAAGAGGTCCAAGAGACCGAGTTTAATGAGACTTTTAAGAGACAGCCTGGGGGGTGTAGCCTCAGAGGGTCATGATTGCAAGGAGCCCATACTGGGAAAGCAACAAGGGAGGGGATAGGTGTCCCTGTCCTGATCCCTTATCTAGAGATCTACAATAAGGGATCTCTAGAGACTGTCGACTGTCACTTAAGGTCCAAAGACCGAGAGTGACCTGATTAGGTGCCTAGATTTCTGAGAAAATGAGAAATGAGACAGGCCACTTAAACAAGAGTCCTCCCAAAGCACAACCCTGGGCTGGGGATGGATGGGATGGATGGGAAGCACAAGGACCTAACGGGAATAGGAAGACCTCAAAGAAATCACCCACCTCTGCTCCAGCAGCGGTTCAGGACAGCGTCAGACTGCCGGCCATCAACCTACAATTACACGTCTAAACAGAATCAAGGAGTAAGCCCGGGACGTGCTGCCGCTGCCCATTGCTTCCCTGGTTGTAAGTTTGAACAGCAAAGAGGGATTGTCCAGGCAGTTAGTACCCTGTCCTGGGTTTTAGGACCAAATGATAGAATCAATTGGAGTCCGAAAGACCAGTTTAACAAGCTTTAATGAAAGAAAACCTGCTGGGCTATCTCGTAAGGGAGAGCAGCACTGGTTACAGAGTCAGACCATGTTTTAAGGGTAAGGATAGGGAAGTAAGAAGGGTAGTGGAGCATTTGCTGATTGGCTGTCACTGTCGCTGGAAGCAGGGGTGCTTTTCACCAATTGTGGATGTTGGTGCATTTTCAATTGTGAGCAGTTTCAACCGTCCTTGACTTCATTGGACATTTCTTTGTGGTTGGTCACCTACCGCGAGCCCTGAAATAAAACTCATGCTGGCAGGGTGAAAGAAATGAAACCTAAGAATTCTGAAGATGAAACTTATCACTGAAACAGTTATAAATTTCAGTATTAGGAAATTGTGAATGGAAAGTTGATTTTCTATAGGGTTTATTCTGTCATTTGTTTAACATATATAAAAGATCTGCCTGCTATGGTTCCAGGCTCTTGAAGCCTAAGAAAGGAGCACAGTGATTGACATTAATGAGCACGTAGTGAAAGAAAGAGTCTTGAACTGTGCTATTGCAGTTCAGGTGTTATTACGGTACAAAGAACCCTTAACCTAAACCAGAAGCTTTTAAGGAAATCAACTGGAACTAAATCTTGCACAAAACAATAGGTGTTATACTCTCTGTAGCATTTTTCTTTATGTATTAAAAATATCCAAGAAAGGAATAATATGGTTTCATAATGTGAACAAGCTAAAATTTCACTTTTCTATCTGATAGGTGGGATTTAGGACAATGGGACACTATATAAAGAACATGCTGAAAATGTCACAAGTTTTAGCACAAGTAGAAACTTCTCTGCTGGATTCTACATTATGTCAGGTATCGTGTTTAGAATGCCTGAATGAGATTCATCATCAGTGGTTCTCAAAACCAGGACTGACAATCTGAACCAGGAGGACTCTTTATAACAGAAAGCTAAGCTTCAGGTCTGGGGTGGGGTCCCAGAATTTGCATTTTTAACCATTTTCTAGATAATGCTGCTGCTGCTGCTTCTGGTCCCAGAACCACACTTTGAGAACCACTGCTTTAGATATATTTTCGTCCTGAACGAGTTAACAGACAGATGGGGAGACATGTAAATAAACAGGTATCAACAAAACAGTGTAATATGTCAAATAGTGACTTAGTGCTCTCTAGACAGGCAAAGTGAAAGTAAACATTTGATATAATTATTAAGATACTTTGTCCCCAAAGCCCAACAGTATAAATCTTTTACTGGGGAAGAAAAAGTGACAATGCTGCCTTGATTGCTTGTCTGTACTGATCAGCTTCACCAGTTAAATGCTTCCCTTTACAATTCACCTCATCTTTGTAGATTTAACCTCACATCATTAGGGAACTACTTTTCTCTCCAATATGATCAGATAAATAGCAGCTGTGTTTGTGTTTTTTGACAGCCATATAAAAATGCATTTATAAGTTTGGGCTTCATCTTTTTTCCTTTTATGTATAGTTGCAAACATAATGACGATGTCAGAGCCAAAATAAAAGCCCTTTCCTTTGCCTTGTTTTTTTTTTTTTTGGCAAGTTTTATCTTCTTCCTCAATTTAAGCACTATCAACTAAGAGATTATTTTACACAATGAAAAGAATAGAAAATCTCTGAACTTTTGAAGATAGATTTTGTTAGTATGAAGTAACGATGTGAATAGTCTGTAATCATTTTACTTGAGTTTTCAGAGGGGAAGAAAGTTAATTCTTTCAAGTTTCACTTTAGTGGGAGACAAAAGAGCAGTTTCAAACAGTGTAGGTGTTTCTTTCAGATTTTAGATTTGTCCCAAAGTAGAGAAAAGTGCTTTCTAAAAGCATATTCTAGAAAACCATGAATGCTTTTGCTCTGTATTTTTATCTTCTAAATTGATTTAATAGAATTTTCTTGTTTCCTCAACTCTCCTGTGTCCCCCCAACCCCATCCCTAAATCCCTGTCTCTTTGCTTTTTGCTACAAAATTCTTTTAGGGAAAGAGGTGTTTCTTGCCAGTTAACATCTCAGGATGATTTTTGAGATCCAATCCAGTATCCCTCCCACCTTCTTTTCCTCTTCTGTACCCCAGGTTTTGACCTACTTCTCCAGGGTCTGTTATTTAACGTCCCCTGGGATTTTGTTCTCCTCTCAAGGACACTGTAGAATAGAACATCGGACTCCTAATATCAATTTTTTTTTAAGAATCTACTTAACTCTCTTTTTATTTCTAAAGAATTTACTGTTTATAATTATAAGAAGACATATGTATAGGTTAAGGAAATTCACAAATGATGAGTATGTTATAAAGTCACAAGAAGTCTTGGTGTTTCCTCTTTGTAGCTATATATGGGTTGGTGAGGCAAACTAGATTTGCTTTTTAAATGCCTCTTCTCTGACTCCCTGATCCATTTGGGTCCTGACTCCTTAAGTCCCTCATTTTTCTGGGACTTGCTAACTTTTTTTCCCCATAAGACATAATACCAATTATTCTCCCCCCACTACTAACTCATCCTTATTCTTGGGCCATTAGGAGAAGAAAATTTCTCCTAATGACAAACTTACATGCCTTCATACTAGTGTGAACACTTTATTTTTGAATGATGACTCTCAGAAAGGCCACTGAAGACTGCAGCAATGTTTTCCCTACTAAAATTTTATTTAATGCCTGACCTGTGGTGGTGCAGTGGATAAAGCGTCGACCTGGAAATGCTGAGGTCGCCGGTTCAAAACCCTGGGCTTGCCTGGTCAAGGCACATATGGGAGTTGATACTTCCTGTTTCTCTCCCTTCTCTCTCTCTGTTTCTCTCTCTCTCTCCTCTCTAAAAATGAATAAATAAAATTTAAAAAAATAATAAAATGTGTTTTTTTTAAAAAAATTTATTTAATGCCGTAAGGAATATCTGCATTTTGTTATATGTTTTGAAACTATGCCCCCCCCCCATTTTCTTTCAGTCATCTGATCTAGTTTTCACTTGGTTACAATTAAAAAATCAATTATTATTAGTTCCCAATGTACCCTAAAGATAATATCTTAGTCTTTCTAGCCTCTTCCCTCTTTTATCTGAAAAACATTCTATTTCTCAAAAGAATAGGCAAATTAATACCTTTCTAGAATCTCTATCTTTCTACAATGTACTTGGTATCTATGTCTATCATAGACAGGGGTTATTTGTTGCAAGGAACTGAAACTTGCTCAAGATTCCTTAAATAAAATGGGAGTTTTATTCTGAGAGTTTCCATAAATGTAGTCAAGGTTTATGGGAACTGTCACAAGAATCAAATCTTCTGTCTGGAACCCTGTTTGTTCTTTCAGAAGCCTTTAGGCTAAATGGTCTCCTTTAGGCTTTTGTTTGTGAATATGGTTGGATTTACTTCCCAGGATTTTAACTTGGCTTTCCTCTTTCACTTGGCTTCCACAGCTCATTGATTCCATATCTCAGTGTCCTGATTAAATTCAAGAAATGGGTAGGAATTTCTGATCCATCCGTTGTCATTTAAAATGAGGCTACAGTAGAAAGACTGTCACACTTTACCTGTTTAAAAGATTTTGTCGCATTTATAATTTTTTTTTTTGTGGTCACAGCCACCCCTACAAAAGTTAGATTAAGTGAAGCCACTTTTAGAAACAAATTAAATTTCTGCATATGTCATTTGAAAACCGTTTCAAAACTATCTCAAAAGTAGAGCCTTGACAAAATAAATAAATAAATACATGTTTAATATAAAGCAAAAGTGTTTTGAAATTTGCAGTCTCTATTTTTGCATCTAGAATGAAGCTAGATACTCAAATATAAAAAGAAAACTGCGAGAGGATGACATCAGAGTAATGGCGGGGTAGGAAGCGATACCGATAAATCTCCCCCAAAACTCAACAAGATCTTCAACCAGAAACAGAAAAACTTATACTTGGAGCCTCCAGATGCTTCGCAATACACCCAAAGGTATGGTCAAGTGAAAAATTGGCTAAATATATAACCAAACCCCGAAGGAATTAGGGAGTAAGAAATGCTCCGCCTTCATCACTAACCTAAACAGGGCGGCTTTCTCTGGTAACTGTGAATATAGAAACTGAGGCGGGCAAAGGGGGTGAATAGATCTAGGCCGTGGCACAAACGGCTGAACCAGGCTGTGGCACGGAGATCCAAGCCGATGAAAAACTGATCCTGTGGCAACCCGGGCAATACAAGCTAACACTTGCGCCAAACGCAAACAAAGAAAGACAAGCGGGGCGGCCATTTTACCTGGTATCCTGGTCAGCGTGCGCGCAGTTAGTGGGCGAGAGATTTCTTCCTAGGCCCCGAGAGTGGGTGCCCGTGTTGCCCCACGGAGAGGCAGGGTCAGAGGCCTTTCTGTGGGCCGAGGGCAGAGTCTCTGGGCAGCCCCAGCGCCCTGGGAAAGCCACGCATGGGAGGGAGTGAGAACTAATTCCAACGGTGGAGATTTTCCGTGCTGGAGGGGGTTTCACTCAGAGGAAAACGTGGCCGGCCTCATATCCTGGTTTGCGCGCGCAGATAGTGAATGAGAGATTCCTCCGAGTGCCTCGGCAGTGCGCGCCCGTGTTATCGCACAGAGGGGCAGAGTCAGGGGCCTTTGTGTGGGCCAAAGCGGAATCTCGGGCTGCCCCAGCGCCTTGCAAAAGCCGCGCATGGGGACGGAGCGAGACTCAATTCCAACGCTGCAACTTTTCCCTGCGGTTGGGGGTTTCACTCAGAGCGTGAGACTGCTGGCCGGATATCCTGGTCTGCGCGCGCAGCCAGTGAGTGAGAGTTTCCTCCAAGTGCCCCGGAAGTGGGCGCCCACCTGTGTTACCGGACAGAGTGGCAGACAGAGCCAGAGGTCTTTGAGTGGGCGGAAAGCCCGCCTGATTATGCTAGCACCTCGAACTGACTGAGCCTTACCCAGAGCCCTGTGCTGAGTGGAAATAGAGTGGGGAGTTGCCAGCTCTTTGAGCCTCTTACTATCCAGGCAGAGGCAGCAGCAACCCCATAGCTGGATTATCAGGCTACTAATTGAGGAAGGAAAGACTAGGAGAAAGGCTCCAGGAACACAGACTCTCTCACTGTCGGAGCCTATAAATGCTAATGAGCCTCGACTGCCAACGAGACTAAAGCACAATACATGACATTGCCATAGAGACTTATCAACTGCAAACCTCTACCTGAGCGTGCCAAAGGGGCAGAACCCGGGGTACAGAGTCACCAACCAGGAAGAAGGAGAGAAAAGAAAAAGCAAGAAGATAACCTCTCAAAATCAAGAATAATCTGCAGACTTTATAACCTATCCCATTTTATTATATTTGTTCATTTGTTTCTCTTATCTTCATTCTTGATACTTTTTTTCCTCCTCCAATTTGGCCGATTAACTCTCTGCCGGTCTTACTCTCTCCTCTCCTTGAACTACACTACCCATAAGTGTTACATCTCCCATTATCTTTTCTCTTCTCTTCCTTTCTCTCTATGAGGGTTGCACTCCAAAACCCTTAACTCTCTCTCTCTCTCTCTCCTTTCTTTTTTCTTCTTTTAGTGTTTCCCTCTTTTTCTCTCTCTCTCTTTCTTTTCTCCCTCTATATTAGTTTCTTCCTTTCTCCTTTACATCTCCTCTCATTCAAACCTCAATAACAAACAAATTATCTTATCTGGGACTCAAACTTATGTTTGTGGCATTTTGGGGGGTTTTTACTTCACCTTTTTAACTCACTAGCAGTGCTCCCATCCCTGGCTCTCCATTTTATCTAGTTCTTGTTCCACTAAATACAATAGTAATTTTTTAATTTGTCCCCCCATTTTTCCGTTTTCCTCTTATTCCTCTCATCATAACTCTTAGACAACCAAAACCTAAAAGCAAATCATTTTATTCTTGACCCAAATTTTTTCCTTATTTGCTTTTTGTGGGTCCATACGCTCTTTTTTTTTTTTTCATTTTTCTTTTTTTTTCATTTTTTTTTTTTTGGCCCCTTTATTACTTTTCCCCAATTCAGGCCCTCCATCACAGGCATTGTTTGTTATAATTCACAGTTCACCACAAGATTTTCTCAAGAAAGAGGGGAGAGGAGAGGAGAGGAAAAAAGGAGGGGGGGAATAATTTCCTTTTTAAAAATATTTTATTTTATTTTTCTTTATTTCATTATTATTTTTTTTTTTAAAAAACTCTTCGATTTTTTATTTTTTTATTATTTTTTTTAACTTATTATTCTTTATTAAATCTCATTAATACTATCAACAAAACCACCATCAGATGCCATTAAGGAAGAGAAAATTGAATATCATGGATACAAAAGAAAGAGAGGTAACACAGCTAGATGAGGAAAAATCTATGGAGAAAAAATTTAATATATTGGAAACCTTGGAGCTAAATGACAGAGAATTCAAGATAGAAATCCTAAAAATCCTCCGAGATATACAAGAAAACACAGAAAGGCAATTTAGGGAGCTCAGAAAACAACTCAATGAACACAAAGAATATATGTCCAAGGAAATTGAAACTATAAAAACAAATCAAACAGAGATGAAAAACTCAATTCACGAGCTGAAAAATGAAGTAACAAGCTTAGCTAATAGAACAGGTCAGATAGAAGAGAGGATTAGTGAAATAGAAGACAAGCAACTTGAGGCACAACAGAGAGAAGAAAGAGACTCAAAAATTAAAAAAAAATGAGATAGCCATACAAAAATTACCTGACTCCATCAAAAAGAATAACATAAGAATAATAGGTATATCAGAGGGAGAAGAGAGAGAAAATGGAATGGAGAACATACTCAAACAAATAATAGTTGAGAACTTCCCAAGCCTGTGGAAATAACTAAAGCCTCAAGTTCAAGAAGCAAACAGAACTCCGAGTTTTCTTAACCCCAGCAAACCTACTCCAAGGCATATCATAATGAAATCGACACAAACCAACAGCAAAGAAAAAATTCTCAAGGCAGCCAGGGAAAAGAAGAATACAACATATAATGGAAGGCCCATTAGATTATCATCAGATTTCTCAGCAGAAACTCTACAAGCTAGAAGAGAGTGGACCCCAATATTTAAAGTCCTGAAAGAGAGGAACTTTCATCCACGAATACTATACCCATCAAAGCTATCCTTCAAATATGAAGGAGAAATAAAAACATTCACAGATACAGAAAAGATGAGGGTATTTATTATCAGAAAACCCCCACTCCAGGAATTACTAAAGGGGGTTCTCCAATCAGATACTAATAACAACAAAAAAAACAGAGCCACAAGTAAAAGCTCGAAGAAGAACACAATAAAACCAAATTTAAACTGTGACAACAACAAAAAGAAAGAGGGGGAGAAGATGGAGATTAACAGTAGCAAAGGACAATGGAGTGCAAAAGTACTCACAAAATAGTTTGCCACAATGAACAGGGTAGGCACCCTTTTCATTACTCAAAGGTAACCACCATTGAAAAAACCACCACAGAAGCACATGAGATAAAAAAGATAGCAACAGAGGAAAGATGTATGGAATACAACCAAATAAAAACAAAAGATAGAAAAACGAAAGAGAAGGATCAAACAAGACTCAAAACTAACAGAAAGCAAGATATAAAATGGCAATAGGGAACTCACAAGTATCAATAATTACACTAAATGTAAACGGATTAAACTCACCAATAAAAAGGCACAGAGTAGCAGAATGGATTAAAAAAGAAAATCCAACTGTATGCTGCCTGCAGGAAACTCATCTAAGTAACAAGGATTAAAACAAATTCACAATGAAAGGCTGGAAAACAATACTCCAAGCAAATAACATCCAAAAATAAGCAGGTGTAGCAATACTCATATCGGATAATGCTGACTACAAGACAGGAAAAGTACTCAGAGAAAAAAATGGCCATTTCATAATGGCTAAGGGGACACTGAATCAAGAAAACATAACAATTCTTAATATATATGCACCAAACCAAGGAGCACCAAAATATATAAGACAGCTACTTATTGATCTTAAAACAAAAACTGACAAAAATACAATCATACTTGGAGACCTCAATACACCGCTGACGGATCTAGATCGGTCATCCAAACAGAGAATCAACAAAGACATAGTGGCCTTAAACAAAACACTAGAGCACCTGGATATGATAGACATCTACAGGACATTTCATCCCAAAGTGACTGAGTATACATTTTTCTCCAGTGTACACGGATCATTCTCAAGAATTGACCATATGTTGGGCCACAAAAACAACATCAGCAAATTCAGAAAAATTGAAGTTGTACCAAGCATATTTTCTGATCATAAAGCCTTGAAACTAGAATTCAACTGCAAAAAAGAGGAAAAAAATCCCACAAAAATGTGGAAACTAAACAACATACTTTTAAAAAATGAATGGGTAAGAAGAAATAAGTGCAGAGATTAAAAGATATATACAGACTAATGAAAATGACAATACGACATATCAGAATCTATGGGATGCAGCAAAAGCAGTGATAAGAGGGAAGTTCATATTACTTCAGACATATATGAACAAACAAGAGAGAGCCCAAGTGAACCACTTAACTTCCCACCTTAAGGAACTAGAAAAAGAAGAACAAAGACAACCCAAAACCAGCCGAAGAAAGGAGATAATAAAAATCAGAGCAGAAATAAATGAATTAGAGAACAGAAAAACTATAGAAAAAATTAATAGAACAAGGAGCTGGTTCTTTGAAAAGATCAACAAAATTGACAAACCCTTGGCAAGACTTACCAAGGAAAAAAGAGAAAGAATGCATATAAACAAAATCCAAAATGAAAGAGGAGAAATCACCACGGACAGCATAGATATACAAAGAATTATTGTAGAATACTATGAAAAACTTTATGCCATATGCCACTAAATTCAACAACCTAGAAGAAATGGATAAATTCCTAGAACAATACAACCTTCCTAGACTGAGTCAAGAATAAGCAGAAAGCCTAAACAGACCTATCAGTAGAGAAGAAATAGAAAAAACCATTAAAAACCTCCCCCAAAATAAAAGTCCAGGCCCTGACGGCTATACAAGCGAATTTTATCAAACATTTAAAGAAGCCTTGGTTCCTATTCTACTCAAAGTCTTCCAAAAAATTGAAGAAGAAGCAATACTTCCAAACACATTTTATGAGGCCAACATAACCCTCATACCAAAACCAGGCAAGGATGGCACAAAAAAAAGAAAATACAGACCAATATCTCTAATGAATACAGATGCTAAAATACTAAAGAAAATACTAGCAAAACGAATACAACAACATATTAAAAAATAATACATCATGATCAAGTGGGATTAATCCCAGAATCTCAAGGATGGTTCAACATATGTAAAACGGTTAACGTAATACACCATATCAACAAAACAAAGAACAAAAACCACATGATCTTATCAATAGACGCAGAAAAGGCTTTCAATAAAATACAACACAATTTTATGTTTAAGACTCTCAACAAAATGGGTATAGAAGGAAAATATCTCAACATGATAAAGGCCATATATGATAAACCATCAGCTAACGTCATATTAAATGGCACTAAACTGAAGGCTTTCTCCCTTAAATCAGGAACAAGACAGGGTTGTCCACTCTCTCCACTCTTATTTAATGTGGTACTAGAGGTTCTAGCCAGAGCAATCAGACAAGACAAAGAAATAAAAGGCATCTATATTGGAAAAGAAGAAGTAAAGGTATCACTTTTTGCAGATGATATGATCCTATACATCGAAAACTCCAAAGTATCCACAAAAAGACTACTAGAAACAATAAGCCAATACAGTAAGGTCGCAGGATACAACATTAACATACAGAAGTCAATAGCCTGTCTATATGCCAACAATGAAACAATTGAGAACGAACTCAAAAGAATAATCCCCTTCATGATTGCAACAAAAAAAAAATAAAATACTTAGGAATAAACATAACAAAGAATGTAAAGGACTTATATAATGAAAACTATAAACCATTGTTAAGGGAAATCAAAAAAGATATAATGAGATGGAAGAATATACCTTGTTCTTGGCTAGGAAGAATAAATATAATCAAGATGGCTATATTACCCAAAGCAATATACAAATTTAATGCAATTCCCATCAAACTTCCTATGACGTTTTTTAAAGAAATAGAGCATAAAATCATCAGATTTATATGGAACTATAAAAAACCCCGAATAGCCAAAGCAATCCTAAAGAAAAAGAATGAAGCTGGGGGCATTACAATACCTGACTTCAAACTATATTATAGGGCCACGACAATCAAAACAGCATGGTATTGGCAGAAAAATAGACAATCAGACCAATGGAACAGAATAGAAAGTCCAGAAATAAAACCACATATATATAGTCAAATAATTTTTGATAAAGGGACCAACAACACACAATGGAGAAAAGAAAGCCTCTTCAATAAATGGTGCTGGGAAAACTGGAAAGCCACATGCAAAAGAATGAAACTGGACTACAGTCTCTCCCCCTGTACAAAAATTAACTCAAAATGGATCAAAGATCTAAACATAAGACCTGAAACAATTAAGTACATAGAAGAAGACATAGGTACTCAACTCAAGGACCTGGGTTTTAAAGAGCATTTTATGAATTTGATTCCACAGGCAAGAGAAGTGAAGGCAAAAATTAATGAATGGGACTACATCAGACTAAGAAGTTTTTGCTCAGCAAGAGAAACTGATAACAAAATAAACAGAAAGCCAACTAAATGGGAAATGATATTTTCAAACAACAGCTCAGATAAGGGCCTAATATCCAAAACATACAAAGAACTCATAAAATTCAACAACAAACAAACAAACAATCCAATAAAAAAATGGGAAGAGGATATGAATAGACACTTCTCCCAGGAAGAAATACAAATGGCCAACAGATATATGAAAAGATGCTCATTTTCTTTAGCTATTAGAGAAATGCAAATCAAAACGGCAATGAGATACCACCTCACACCTGTTCGATTAGCTGTTATTAGCAAGACAGGTAATAGCAAATTTTGGAGAGGCTGTGGAGAAAAAGGAACCCTCATACACTGTTGGTGGGAATGTAAAGTAGTACAACCATTATGGAAGAAAGTATGGTGGTTCCTCAAAAAACTGAAAATAGAACTACCTTATGACCCAGCAATCCCTCTACTGGGTATATATCCCAAAAACTCAGAAACATTGGTACGTAAAGACACATGCAGCCCCATGTTTATTGCAGCATTGTTCACAGTGGCCAGGACATGGAAACAACCAAAAAGCCCATCAATAGATGACTGGATAAAGAAGATATGGCACATATACACTATGGAATACTACTCAGCCATAAGAAATGATGTCATCAGAACATTTACAGCAAAATGGTGGGATCTTGATAACATGATACGAAGCGAAATAAGTAAATCAGAAAAAACCAGGAACTGCATTATTCCATACGTAGGTGGGACATAATAGTGAAACTAAGAGACATTGATGATAAGAGTGTGGTTGTTACGGGGGGGGGGGAATGGGAGAGGGAAAGGGGGTGGGGAGGGGCACAAAGAAAACAAGTTAGAAGGTGACAGAGGACAATCTGACTTTGGGTGGTGGGTATGCAACATAATTGAACAACAAGATAACCTGGACTTGTTATCTTTGAATATATGTATCCTGATTTATTGATGTCACCCCATTAAAAAAATAAAATTATTAAAAAAAAAATAAAAAATAAAAAGAAAACTGCATGTTAAAAAGTCATGACAAAGACCTCTGTTAGTGTATGCTATTTGCCAACCAAAATGATAATCAGTGATGATCAATAACCTTAAAGAACAGAGAAAGTAAACTTTGTAGTAGTTGCTTTCAAAAGCAAGCTTAAACTACAACTTTATCTGATTTGTCAAAAAGTTTTGCAAATGCCATTTTCTGAGGTCACGGAGGTGGGGGCCTTCTGATGGTATTAGTATCTTTTTAAGAAGAAACACCAGAGAGCTTGTTGGTTCTCTCTTTCCATATATGGGCACAGAGAAGAGGTTATGTGAGCATATAGTGAAAAGGCAGTCATCCAAGTTGTGAATTGGCCGGCACTTTGATCTTGTACTTGCCAGACTCCAGGAAATACATGTCTGCTCTTTAAGCCACAGAGCTGATGGTGTTGTTATGAGCTGATTAAGATACTATGCTTTCTAACTTTGTCAGTCATCCTCTTTTGCAAGCAATAATCAAGTTAACAGTATTAATATATTCAACTTAATAATTTTGAGAACAATAGTCTCTCCCTTAATTCAAGTAAATTTTAATAGAAAACTGCATAGGATAAGAAATACTTGATTAACTGTAGAAAAATAATAAGGAAGGAAAGTTTCTACCTGGCAGGGTAAGCTTGGATAGAGAGTGATCCAGAAATTTAGTTTCTGAAAGTCTAGTAATGTGGTTCTAAGGTCAAGATCTATACATAGTAACCCTTGCCAAAGATTGTTATTTCAGAGATTCTCAGATGTCTTTCATGATGCAGGTTTCACACTTGTACTTGATATTCTAAGGTAGGGATCAGTACACATTTTTTGTCTTTTTGGATATCATCCCTACCTTTATTGCTGCCAGAGAAAAGATGCAAAAGAGTTGGGCATGGCTGTATTCTAACTAAATTTTCTTTACAAAATTGTCACAGTTCACAGGCAGGATTCGGTTCATTGCCTATAGAATATTGAACTTTTATTTTTATTTTTTTAAATATATTTTATTCCCTTACAAGCCATACTGTATTAATCTTAGGTCTTCAAAAAGAGAGGCATTCCTGGGCAAAACTAAAAATTTTCATTGCTTCTTATAAGAAAGTATAGCTAATAAACCATTTCACAGAGTACCAGTCTATCATTTTTGGAAGTAGGACTTGCTTTTCCTATGGAAGCTTTTACTTCTTTGTTTTCAATATCCCTCAGAATTTGGGGTCTATCCATTAGGATGATTTCTATTATACTGTGGCTTGAGTTAGAGATTGTTTGTTATAGCCATATATTAACTGCTTATATTTGATTATTTCCTCCTCAATTATTTGAACTGAACTTATCTTCCTCCTCCAAATTCAGAAATCAATTGGATATTGAATTTCTACATTGTGGTAAACAGTGTGAAAATAAATATGACACTATTTCTATTTTCTAATGAAGCTTTATTATCCAAAATCTTCAGTGAGTAAGGTGTCTCATATGACTGATTTCCCAATAACAAAAGCTCATTGTTTTAAGTACCAAGATTTTAGTTTATTAAAACCATTTGGAATTAAAGTTTGAAAAATTACACACTACCTCATTATTTTAAACTGTCTACTGACCAGAACTGTACCTTTTTATTGCCTTGGTACTATAAAATGAACCAATGTTAATACAGTGAACTGTTATTTAGTTATACTCTCAAGAGATGGTGAGCAATATTGGGATATTTTCTTTTATGCTAAATGACTCAAGAGAATTATGCTTTTGAGTGCAGCATAATTTATGCCATTTGATCATTTGTTCCCCAGCCAGGCTTCCCATGGGATTGTACCCAACTTTAACTATATGGAAAGGTATTGTGGGTAAAAAATAAACAAGCTAAATCTAACCAAATACACGAATGAATAATTTTTACTCAAAATCTCTGTGACAGACTCAAGGAAGCAGATTTGGAGTTGTTATCACACTTCCTGAGCATGGGGAGAAAGTAGGTGAAAGGCTATTTCCTCCTTCAGAGAAGCATTTTCAGAAAAGTTATTGATACGTCTTTGGTGGGAATCCACAGTGCCAGCAGCAACTGCAATTTGAGTGGCTTTAAAGGCTTCATTACCAGTCCCATGCCAGAACCAGGGCCAGCACTAGATTTTGCATTTAGTACCATGTTTTCTCTCAGGGGAATAACTCGAGTGCAACATAACACACAGTGAGGCTCAAGCAAGAAGACAGCATAATAGCAATGGTGCTAGTAGCAGATACTATCATGGAGTTATCGGATGTTTGGAAGCCTCTGCAGGAGGAATTTTCACAAAAAGCTGAAGCCACAGGGAATGAATAAACAGAACTGTTGGCACTGTATGACTGTGAAAGTGCTGTACCCAGAGGTAGATGTGAGGCTCATACGGCCGATCCCAATGGGAAAGTTTGCTGGAGATCACATATAGTGCATGTCAAGTACCACAATGAGAGACATACTGTTAATGCATAAAATTGTAATTTTATTTTTATGTCCAAATTGATGTTTAATTTTTTTTAGATGTTTTTGAGCAGAAGTTTCCAAACCTGTGGAAGGGGATAAAAAATTCCTCTCTCTATGTGCTTTTAATGGTTAAACAGGTTTTACAAATAACTCAGTAGAATACATGTATAACTTTGAATATAGGTGTAATTCAAGTATCTGCCTTCCCTATTTGTTCCTCTCTTGGAAGTCTTTGTCTTCTAGTGTATAAGATCTGCACTTCTCCCTGAATGGAATCCCAGAGCTGGGTTACCGATTCTCATTTTGGTGTGTTCTTTCTCATTGTGGGCCTCCCATTCCCTCTAAGCACCACTCTGCCACCCAATGCTCTAGACATAGAAACTTGCATTTTCTCTTTAGAAGGCAAGTTGAGAAGTGAACATGAAGAGGATACTTTTGCCTTTTCCATCTTCTCCTTTTAATCATCTCCCCATCATCATCGATATAGGTTAGACAGGTAGATAGGATGTTTTCCTTGCTGAGCTGGAATTATTAAAATGAGATTACAATCATTAAAGATAAGGTTTTTTTAAAATATAAAACTATGTGTATTAAACAAGGAGGCCATTAGACTGATGTGGCTATAATGCTGTGGTGGCCTTATCTAAGCCTATAAATGTCTCAAGGTTATAAAATGCAAAACTTAAGAACAACCAATCACAGCCGAGTAGGCTTTGAGCTGTAGCCAAGCAATAATTATCTTGCTTTACTTTCATCTTTTCTCTATAAAAGTCTAGCCCTAGCTGTTGATGGAAAGTATCTAACCACTTGCGGTTTGGTGCTGTCTGTTTCAAATTAATTTTTGCTCAGATGCACTCTCAAAAATACTAATGTTCCTCAGATAATTTTAAAAATATAAAATAATGCATACCAGTTTACTTTTTAATTTCATTAAAGAAGAATCCAGTAAGGTGTTGCAATTAATTCAAAGAAAAATTTTAAGTGGCACACATATTAAGGTTAATCATGGATGCTAACATGAATTTATAAATTACTTTTCTTTGTAATTCTTTGTAATTCTTTGTAAATTCTTTGTAAATTCTTACAAAATTCAAAACTTTTTCTTTTTTTTTTTGTATTTTTCTGAAGCTGGAAACAGGGAGGCTGCCAGACAGACTCCCGCATGCGCCCAACCTGGATCCACCCGGCACGCCCACCAGGGGGCGACGCTCTGCCCATCCGGGGCGTCGCTCTGTTGCGACCAGAGCCACTCTGGCGCCTGGGGCAGAGGCCAAGGAGCCATCCCCAGCGCCTGGGCCATCTCTGCTCCAATGGAGCCTCGGCTGCGGGAGGGGAAGAGAGAGACAGAGAGGAGGGGGGGTGGAGAAGCAAATGGGCGCCTCTCCTACGTGCCCTGGCCGGGAATCAAACCCGGGTCCCCCGCACGCCAGGCCGATGCTCTACCACTGAGCCAACCAGCCAGGGCAACTTTTTCTTTTTTTAATGGGAGGGTAAAAGTAGGGTTGGGAGAGAAATCAATGTCTTTCCTCTAGCCAGAAGTTATTTGCATATATATGTATAAGCAGAAGTCATTTGAATTGGTATCAGTTATTTAAATTTTTTTTTTTTTTGTATTTTTTCTGAAGCTGGAAACGGGGAGAGACAGTCAGACAGACTCCCGCATGAGCCCGACCGGGATCCACCCGGCATGCCCACCAGGGGCGACGCTCTGCCCACCAGGGGGCGATGCTCTGCCCCTCCGGGGCGTCGCTCTGCCGCAACCAGAGCCACTCTAGCACCTGGGGCAGAGGCCAAGGAGCCATCCCCAGCGCTCGGGCCATCTTTGCTCCAAAGGAGCCTTGGCTGCGGGAGGGGAAGAGAGAGACAGAGAGGAAGGAGGGGGGGGTGGAGAAGCAAATGGGCGCTTCTCCTATGTGCCCTGGCCGGGAATCGAACCCAGGTCCCCCGCACGCCAGGCCGACGCTCTACCGCTGAGCCAACCGGCCAGGGCCTAGTTATTTACATTTTAATGAGTTGTACAAAGCTTTTTCTTTAAACGTTTTTGTTATTATATACACAAGATATATTGTACATTCGAGTACAAGAGGTAGATAACTTCTTTCAGAGGTGTAAAACTTTTTCTTTCATGAATGCCCTCTAAGAATAGTGAAATCAGCAATTTTTATATAAGCATTCATGTGCCTATATATACTATGTACTATAAGAAGCAAAGCATCACCTCTCCATCGTTAATTTAACGGCAAGAATGGGGGCTGCCGGCCTCTGTGAACCACCTAAAGGTCCTCAAGCCATTGAACAGGATTTTGGGGGGTGAGATAGAGTCCTGGTATGGGAAATGATCCTGCAGGGACAGGATATGGAGCTGTTGGTCCCCAGGCTTCATGTGGAACAGTACACCTTAGAAAAGATGGTGTTACCGCTGGTGCATAAGGAAGAGGAGGAGTGGCATATTACTCTAGAGATGGCCACCACATTGCAGGTGTCAAAGGTCCAGAAGACATGGATCTCCCATAGACCTAAAGGACCAACTGCAGCTGAAGTGGTAGGTGCACCATACACGCTTAGAAACTCTGGAAAGCACGTATCTGCTGTAGGACATGACCCTGTGGGACCAGGGCCTGGCACAGTTGGGGCTGAATAAAAACCACCAGGTACATATTGTTAAATTTTATAAAAATGGACAAATTTTAGAAATTGTATATTTTCTCTCAACTTTATTTTCTGTTTAAGAGTCTGTGGAAAAACAAATTAAGACCACCCTGAAATTCCTCCTTTTGATTTGTTACATTCTTCCTTTTCAATTTCTTCAGGATCTCTGTAGAAGGAGAGATCAGGCGGGACTTCCCATGGGTTCTCATGGGAGATGGTGCCACATATGCACAGAGAGCTTTCCTAGGCCAGCATCCACCTCAGTAGACCCTCTGAGTAATTTCCCGGGTTGTTGTATGAAATTGTGATTTTCACATAGTGCACAGGAGAACCCGTGTTACACCGAGCGATGTTAGGCAGGTTAATATCAGATAAAAGGCAAAACAGCCTCATAGCTTCAAATAATACTGAAAGGAATGTGAGACAAAGCCTACTCTTCCATCAAAAACACTGTTAAGTTGTTTGTTTTTTGTTTTTTTTTAGCCAAATTGTCTTCCGTCACCTTCTATCTGGTTTTCTTTGTACCCCTTCCTCCCCCTCCCTCCTCCCCCCCTCTTGACCATCACATTCTTGTCCATGTCTCTGAGTCTCATTTTTATGTCCCATCTATGTATGGATTCATATAATTCTTAGTTTTTCCTGATTTACTTATTTCACTCCGTATAATGTTATCAAGATCCATCCATGTTATTGTAAATGATCCGATGTCATCATTTCTTATGGCTGAATAGTATCCATAGTATATATTGTATGTACCAAAGCTTTTTAATCCACTTGTCCACTGACGGACACTTGGGCTGTTTCCAGATCTTTGCTATTGTGAACAATGCTGCCATAAACATGGGTGTGCATTTCTCCTTTTGGAACAGTTCTATGGTGTTCTTAGGGTATATTCCTAAAAGTGGGATAGCTGGGTCAAAAGACAGTTCAATTTTTAATTTTTTGAGGAATCTCCATACTGTTTTCCACAGTGGCTGCACCAGTCTGCATTCCCACCAGCAGTGCAGGAGGGTTCCCTTTTCTCGACATACTCGCCAGCACTTATTCTGTGTTGTTTTGTTCATGAACGCCATTCTGACTGGTGTGAGGTGATATCTCATTGTGGTTTTAATTTGCATTTCTCTAATGATTAGTGATGTTGAGCATTTTTTCACGTACCTACTGGCCATCTGTATGTCCTCTTTGGAGAATGTCTATTCATTTCTTTTGCCCATTTTTTGATTGGATTGTTTATCTTCCTGATGTTGCGTTTTACAAGTTCATTATAAATTTTGGTTATTAACCCCTTATCAGATGTATTGTTGAATATGTTCTCCCATTGTGTAGTTTGTCTTTTTATTCTGTTCTTATTGTCTTTAGCTGTGCAAAAGCTTTTTAGTTTGATAAGATTTTCATTTTATTTAAAGGTCTTTCATAGGTTATTCCTAAAGAACAACAACAACAAAAAAAAACTTAATGCTCTGCATGAAATATGATATTCTCCAGATTCCTAAGGAAAACTACCCAAGAAATTATAGACATATTCCTAATTTCTTTGCTAACTCTTCCATATTCCCCTTTCTAATCTCTATCAAATATTCCCTTACTTTTTTTAAAAATGTAGATCCCTACCCATATCTTTATGATATTCAAGACTTACTGAATGGAGTATTTTTACTAAAGGATTCAGTTTCCTCTTCCCATTATATATTTCTCTAAGCAGAGTGACTCACACTGAGCCAGTGCCATGACCCTTATGGTCGAATCATTGGTGTTGGCTATAAAGATCCCAAAGTCTACAGAACAGAGTGTAGAGGGAGGCTCTGCTGTTGTGAGCTGGGCAATCTAGCCCAGCTCTTGTCTTCATTGCTCCAGCTCCACCTTCATCAATTTCAGCTTTCTGTGTTTTGTTCTCACATTTTTAAAGAAATAAGATCAGAATTGTTGGACACAATTACACATATGTACCAAGAATAAAATTCACTAACACAGAGAGTAGGCTAAATCTATATTGAGGAGAAAAATATAAATAAATGTTTTTCAAACTGCTTCATAATTGTCCAGGGCCTGGGGTTTTTATAGAGTCGATCAGTCAGTCTCCTTATCAAGTGGGATGGTGTTTAGTTCTTTCCCTAATTGCCCTGGGAACTCTTTTGAACCTCCTGAGAATTCAAAAGAAATTATATACCTCCTTATGGCTGTGTCTTTTGTTTCAAAAACAAAAGTTTGATGTAATTGTTCTAATAATAATTCAATTAAACTCAGCCAATGGCCATTATTGTGCTGGGTGGCTGTCAGGGAAGTGACAATGTTTGTCCATTTTCTTTTCAATTTTTCAGTCTGAGACAATAAAATACATCCATTCATTAGAGCTGTATGTAACATAAAACAATTTAGGCCCTAAGAGAGATTTTAAGACCAGTTGGCAGCCATTTTTTGTAAAGAGCCAAGTAGTAAATATTTTAGGCTCTCGGGCCTCATGTTCTCTGTTGCAATTACTCAACTCTGTCATTTTAGCATGGAAGCAGTCATAGGTGATATGTAAATAAACAGCCAATAAAATTTTATTTGCGACAACAGGTGGTGGGCCAGCATCCCTGCTGTTAATGGATTCTGTCTTTACCATATGGCTTTTCTTCTGTTCATTCCACATCTCATGTATCACGTTTCCATCTGGTGTTAGTGGTGTTTTGGAAATAAAGCTTTAACTGTCAAGGTGTACTCTAAGAGCTCATTTTTTGTAATGGCTGCACAGATATTGAAACAGGTGTGTGTAAGAATTTCTGGTATTCTCCCAAATCCCACTGATTAGGGCATCCTTAATACTTCATTTACTCAAGGGGCTGAATCTGTCTGTTTCTCTTTCCATGGTGCTGGAAGGCTCAGCACAACTGCACTCTGGGTTTAAAATGGAAATCTGAACTTGGACTCCAGTATCAGATTAAAAGTTTTTTTTTAACTTGATTCTTGAAAACCTTTAAAAGTGTTCCTTCAGACATCAGGCAAATGAGAAGATGAAAATAACATGAAAAGGCAAAAAATGAACAAGAGAACTTTCTTAACTTTGAATAATTTCTTAGAATATTTAAAGAAACTTCAAGTGAATCTGAACCTATACAACGCCTTCCCTAATGAATTTACCATCCCTTGGTGTCTCCTCAGATGTACTTTTTAGATAACAAAGAAGAAATGAAACAGAGTTCTTTACAACGAATCATAAAGCTCCCACCATACTTGTTTAAAAAGTATATGGGTTAAGATCTGCACTTACAAATATCTGAGGCCAGAGTGATAGGAATTCTAAATTTCACCTTTTATTCAAGATTCTTTTCCACAGTGAAATTTTCTCTCATAATAACATTACAAAGGAATATTTCCTTACTTTCACCTTGAAAAAATATTTATTGTTTCTATTCTTCCCTTTGCTACTTATTCACATCCTATCTTTTACAGATGTCTCCTCTTCTACCCTCTTAAATATTGAAGTATCCTCGGACTCAATGATAGATCTTTTTTTGTAGGTATATTTTCTTCTTTGCTGATCCCTTCCAATCCCATGATTTTAAATGCTATCTATAATCTGATATCCCCCCAAATTTATATTACCAGCCATAATCCCTTAGTTGAACATCACACTCTATGTATATATCATCTCCCTAAAATTTCCATTTGAATGTCCAACATTTCTCACCAATGTATTATTATAAGAATTCAAAATAGAACTCTTGATCTTCCCCCCCATCTTCTCTTCATTCACTGTTTTCCATTTTACTTAAGTGTTTGCCATACACCTACTTACAATCGCATACTTATTACCACTCATATTTAATCCATTGCACATCCTACAAATTCAAGCTTCAACCTCTACCTCTAATCTGGCCACATTTTACAACTTCTACTTTTGCCACCCTAACCCCAGGCACCATCATCCATTATGAGGACTTTAGTAATGTCTTCCTCACTGATTCCCCCAGTTCCCCTCATGCCCCTCTACAGTCCAGTCCCTATACAAATGCCAGAGTGTTTCTCTACCTGTACATCAAATTATATAAATCTCATAATAAAAAAGATACAATGACCTCCCATTATATGTAGGAGAGCATCTCAGGTTTAACTTTTGTCCAGAAGGGTGGACAAAGTAAGTAATTTGGTTCTTCCCTAAATTTTTGCTCCTTGGCTTTGCCAGTCTTTATTTTTCTTCCAAGTCTTTACCTGTGATGCTCTCTTTGTCTAGAACTGCTGATCCTAGGTATTTTTTTTTTTTTTGCATTTTTCCGAAGCTGGAAATGGGGAGGCAGTCAGACAGATGACAGACTCCCGTATGCGCCCAACCAGGATCCACCCAGCATGCCCACCAGGGGTGATGCTCTGCCTATCTGGGGCATTGCTCTGTTGCGACCAGAGCCATTCTAGCACCTGAGGCAGAGGCCATGGAGTCATCCTCAGCACCCAGGCCATCTTTGCTCCATGGAGCCTCCGCTGCGGGAGGGGAAGAGAGAGACAGAGAGGAAGGAGAGGTGGAGAAGCATATGGGTGCTTCTCCTGTGTGCCCTGGCCGGGAATCGAACCTGGGACTCCTGCATGCCAGGCCGACGCTCTACCACTGAGCCAACCTGCCAGGACTGATCCTAGGTATTTTTATGGCTGGTACTTCATTATCATTCAAATTTTTGCTCCAACATTATCTTCCTTCTCATCTAAAATATGCACTCCTTTGCCTACTTAGCCCTTTAGCTACTCCCTATTCTTTATTTTGTTTGTAGCACTGAAAACTTTTTAAAAATTATGTCATTTATTTGTTTGTTAACTTGTTAATCTTCTATTTTAGAATGTAGGCTTGTATGATTTCTTACCCATTTCTCTGGGCTACAGAATGTCTGACATATATATATACTCAAAATATATTTATTGAAAGAATGAATAACGTAATGCTTGTTTCACTTAGATATGTTTAATTTTATTACAATTTTCTTAAAATTTAATTTAAAGCAGCATTTTATTATGTTTTTTTAAAGTAAGAGTAGGGGAGATACAAAGATAGACTCCCATGCACGCACCCTGACTGAGATCTACCCTGCAACCCCCGCCTAGGGCCAATGCTCTGCCCAATCTCTATGGAGCCATCCTCAGCACCCAGGGCCAGTGCACTCAAACTGCCCGTGGATGTGGGAAGAGAAGAGGGAGAGAGAGAGAGAAAGAAAAAGAAGGGGCAGAGGCAGAGGTGAATTTAACAGCAGGTGCACCAGACACACAACCTGGCCCTGACTTCTGAAGGGCCCCACAAAACCCTAACCTTACACTTTTTTCTAGTGACAACAGGTCTGGTTTCATATATGCAATTTTAACATTAATAGTACATAATATTGTTTTATTTAAAAATATGGTTAACGTGTATTTTTATTTTCCCTGCCTCTCTCTCTTTTTTTAAGGGGCCCAATATGTTCTTCTGTGCCCGGGGTCTCAACTGACCTTAATCCACCACTGGGGAGAGGGAAGAGGAGAGAAGCAGATGATTGCTTCTCCTGTATGCCCGACTAAGAATTGAACCCTGAATTCCACATGCCAGATCGATGCTCAACTGCTGAGTCAACTGGCCAGGGCCTAGAGCAGCATTTCATTTTTATTTGGATTCCTCTGTTTATAAGAATAGGTATAGCTTTATATGTTTTTTGACAAGTTGTCTTTATTTTTCTGTGAAAAACCTGGTCAAAATTATTTTATTTCTTCTCACAAAGGAGAGGTGTTGGTAGTCATAATAGTATAACTATTGTATAATAGAATGTATAACAATAATTTAATAGTATAACTATGACAAAATTAATGTAAGTAATATTGGTACAGCCACTTCCTCCACCAATCTTTATTATGACAATTATTCAATTTCTTTACAATTCATAAAAAAGAAGCTTATAGAAAATCAAAATGTCTTCTGAGGAATCAACTTTCTTTTAAAGCAATTTGCAAAAATTGTTATTTTTATTGAATAAACCATTCTCTTGGTGATTCTGGGTGAATTATAACTTTACATAGCTATAACTCATTTTTATATGAAAACTTTTTTTACATAAATTGAAATAGTGTAAATAAAAATATTACACTAAATGATAAGAGCTGGATTTGTAAAAATAAACACGCCAAAACATAATCGGAATGTGGTGTTTTAAAATCGTTTAAATGATTACTAAATTTAATTCCAATATTCTAAATAAATTGGCCAAATTCTTCATGCATTTAACAATGGACAACTCACATTATTGAAAGAATCACCCTGCACAATATTTCCATAGTCTATGCCTACCACAGAGACCTCATCTCTTTAGAATACATATAGTCTTTAAGAAACAGAACTTTGCATACAACAGAACTATCACTTGGTCCATATTTATCTTTCCTTAGTATTTTATACTAGAAATTTACTCCTCTGTGTAAAGGGCTGCATTGGACATGCCATTAGTCACCTTGGTCAGTGATTTTCCACTCATTTCCTTGGTGTCCTTTGATTTGCCCCAAGAATGTGGATTCAGGGTAGACAATAGGGTGAGAAGGTCAAATGAAAGCACGCAGGAGTCCATGTTCCTTAAATTAAATGAAATCTGCATTTCTGGTCTTTTCATGGTGATATAACATATCAGTATCAATTTGCACACCCAGCCAAAGATGACCTCATTGACTGAAGGGCCAAAGAAGAATGTGAGCAGAATTCAATCTTGTGAGCATTTCAGAACTCATTCCTTTAAACAAGGGTACCCTTATCTGGAATAAAATAGAATGTGAGATTTGAGTATATTTCCTTTTACCCACCTTTTGGCTTATGGTTGCCGAAATTTATTTCACTAATCACAAATTTAGAATTAACATTCAATGTTTTTGCATAGTATTAAAAAACAATCATAATTCACATGTAATTAATTGTATGTGCATGATTTAAATTGTCTTTCATTCACTTCTTTTTCCCTTTCTCATTTTATCTCTGTTTATTTTCATAATAAATTGTTTTTTTGTATGAAAAACAAGATAACTACTTAAACCATGAATATATAGACTTAAAAATATTTTAGGAAAATTAATCAATTTTCTGTGCAATGAAATAAATTTTTGCCACTTTTTAATTTTTCTATATTTTTTTCTAGGTCAGTTTATTTATATGTGTCAGAATTATTCTTATTTTAATTGACTAAAATTCTCTACTATTAACAGGTAAAATAGGGAAATTATTGACTGACATGGCAAAACTTTAAGAAGGATATTCTTAGCATTGTAGATGCTTGGAATTAGATATCTGAATGCTGCCAGGAATCTGCCTCTTTCCCTATCTCATCTAGTGCCTGCAGATCTTTTTCTCCTTGATTAAGTCATAGACACTTAACCAGGCAGCTCCAGATTTTACGATTTCATACTCTAGACTTTACAGTCTCATAAAAACAACTCTCTTCTACTGGTCTTAATTCAAGAAATAATAGGAAGAACTAGTGGTTAAACTATATTGGACCACATGGACAACTATGCATCAATCCTTGTTCCTTAGAGAGTCTGTGATGAACACATTTATCTGTCTCTACCAGTCCTCTATGATTAGAGAGGTAGAAAAGAAGTTGCTTCAAAGTAAAACTTAGTATTTTATGTAAATTAAGCAATATATATCAATCAGCGACATTTTCACAAGATTCTGTGCCCCAAACTACCAAATGCTGCCTTATGGTATCAGCAATAATGCAATTATAGAATATTGTAAATAAATCTGTCAAAATGGTATAAGTGGGAATCTTGGACATTTCTATCCAAGTGCTCTGTAATTTTGGCAAGTCATTTAAATGATCTGATCCTCTGTAGAGACATTTAAATACTCTGATCTTCTATCTGTGAAGTGAGCACAAACAACTGAATTATAGTTTTGTTTCAAAATTGGAAACTAGAAAAAATATATTTATGCTGCCTTTAGCAGCTAGTACACAGGAAGCACTCAGGTGATGGAAGCCTGTGTTGTTATTTGTTGTTTCTGCAGAATTTTGCAGTAAAAGCAGTTTTCTTGAACTTTCTTATAGCAAACATACTATATCTGAACACTGCCTGTGACTGTGAAAGTTCTATTTTCCACCTCATAGCACAAAAGAAAAATTTTCACACTGTGCAAAATACACATTTTTCCTGTCTCCTTTGCTTTTATATTTTTTCCCTTGAGGTCCCTATTTTCTGTTTCCCTTTTCTTCTTATTATCTCATCTCCACTTTAAGTTTCTCCTTTTTCCATCTATCTTCCACCTCTGACCACCCAGGGTTGAATCCCTGCCCACCCAGAGACTTTGGTGGCTCTTCAAACTTGTGGCC
This sequence comes from Saccopteryx leptura, assembly GCF_036850995.1. NCBI lineage: Eukaryota > Metazoa > Chordata > Mammalia > Chiroptera > Emballonuridae > Saccopteryx > Saccopteryx leptura. Next base: position 58,857,973 of record NC_089506.1, read on the forward strand.
CATTAAACTTCTAATACCGTGACCAGAGCATGAAAAATAATGAAGTTTCAATCCTGCAATCTATTTCTCTGGAATGTAAGAGCAAAATGGTGGTTGATTAGATGAAAAATATCATTGCATACTGAATTTCATTGCATGCTCCTACAATCACACTGACAGATGGCTATAGACAGAATTCAGAACAAGTAGTATCAAAGGAGAGGTTAAGTGCATTTTATGAGAAGAAGCCTCTGTGTCAGGATTCAAGATCCAAATTTCAGGGCTGTGTGTGTGTGTATAATGACAGACTAAATCCATTCCATTGTGTCTTCTATATTTTAATGGTATAAAGAATCTTTCTCTTAAAAAGTAGTATGTATTTGGGAAATACCAACTCATTAAAATGTAATCAGGAAAGTAATCTTCTCCTTATAACAGTAGTGCACTTTAAATTCAATATACATGTTTTAGTATTTGTACCATGTTTCCAGTCAACAGTGTATATAAGCTAATCTATTATCTGGTCATACACAGTAATGGATCAGGGTAACATGTGAACATGAATCTGATATGATAACATCCACATGAAATATCATATTCAGATATCTACAGGACTAAATATAGCTTTTCTATATCATTGAAATTCATCTCATTATCAAACATGTGTCACTCTCAGGTTCAAAATATACTTAACTCAGTCTTCTTCACTATCTTTCTTTTTTAAAGACTTTATTCATTTTTAGAAGGGGTGAAAGGAGCAGGAAGCAGGAAGCATCAACTCCTATATGTACATCGACCAGGCAAGCACAGGGTTTTGAACTGGCGACCTCAGCATTCCAAGTTGATGCTTTATTCACTGTGTGACCACAGGTCAGGCTCTTCTTTACCATCTTTTAAATTTTGTACTTTTTTTACTGTCTATTCACATGTTCACAAGTATGCTATTATTTCCAATATGGAAACCTTCCTTATCAAATAGCATACAAATAACTCTCTTAGCAGAGTAACGTAAGTACTTTTTTGATGATGAGGTTAGTATAAAAATACCCCACACTGCATAATTAAGAGTGATTGACAGTGATTTATGCATTTGTAACACTTTGAGACTTTGCCATTAACAAGTGTCATCCATGTCAAAACAGAAGAAGGTAATTACTTTGTGGAAAGAGATGTTGCCCAAGTAATTCCTTAAAAGTGTATGTTACTTCTAGTAGAACTGAAATTGCATGCTATTGCCAATGAGAACATTTCTTACTGTCATTAATGCATAATCTTAATCTTAATGAGGTCCCAATAACATTTGGCTGTCATAGGCTTTTAAAGATCTCCTTGGTGTGTTACTTGGTTCCATTAATTAGTATGTATTTTTTCAGGAGTCTAAAATACATATAATATTAAGCATAAAATTTATAGATGTGTTCTTGACATCCTGTTTGATTTTTATACTGTTCATAGGGTAGAGAGACTTAAGTATTAGTAGAATAACCTTCTCTATTCTAATAAGCTTGAAAACCTATTTCAGGCATTTAGTAACCTTACAAGAGAGCCCTAGTAACATTTTTTAATGGCTTTAATAGAAATGAAAAACTATGTCTTAAAAATGCAATACAACCTGATCAGGCAGTGGCACAGTGGATGGAGTGCCAGACTGGGATGTGGGGGACCTAGATTTGAAAACTTGAGGTTGCTGGCTTGAGTGTGGGCCCATCAAGCTTGAGCATGGGGTCACTGGCTTGAGTGTGGGATCATAGACATGACCCCATGGTTGCTGGTTTAAGTCCAAGGTCGCTGGTTTAAGCCCAAGATCACTGGCTTGAATAAGGGGTTACTGTCTCTGCTATAGCCTCCTGGTCAAGGCACATATGAGAAAGCAATTAATGAATAACTGGAATAAAGAATTGATGCTTCTCATCTTTGTCCCTTCCTGTCTGTCTGTCTTTTTCTGTCTCTCTCTCTGACTTTGTCTCTGTCAAAAAAACCCCCACAATATACACATATTGGGTATATTGGGGAAGGGCTGGTTAGGGGTGAGAAGACTGCTTCAGCTCTCAATGAATTCTATCAATTTCCAATAATGTGTCACAATCAAGTACCAGCTTTGCAAAGAAACAAAGAAAAACAAAACAAACAAACAAAACACAAACCCTAGCTTTGCTATGGACTAGATTACTGTGTCCCCATAAAATTTATTTTATCTTTTATTGAATTTATTGAAGTGACATTGGTTAAAAAAATTATGTAGGTTTTTAGTATACAGTTCTAATATATCATCTATGTATTGTATTGTGTGTTCACCACCTAAAGTCAAGTTTGTTTGTTTTTTATTACCATTTATACATTAAAGTCTTAATCCCCAATGTGACGGGAGTACTGGGAGGTAATTAGGTTAAAAGAGTAGAGCCCCTTATCTCTCTCTCTCTCTTTCTCTTTCTCTCTTTTTATCATGTGAGGACACAAGAAGCCAGGAAGAGAGAGACTTCACCAGTAACAGCATCAGTCAGTCCAGCACCTTGATCTTGGATTTCCAGTCCCTAAAACTGAGACAAAAAACAGTAATATGTTAATTGTATTCAGAGTTAATTGTCATTTGGTAGGCAGTGATAAGGAGAATGTTTTTATTAGATTTTGCAGTGAAGATGCTTTGGAAAATAAAAACATTAAATTTTTCATAGTTTAAAAGTCTGACTCAGAGTATTTATGCTCCAATAACATATTTTATTTTTAAATTTGACTAAGCATAAAGCATGAGTGACAAATATGTAGTAGAACATGTCACTATAGCTCATGTCTCAATGGTATTTTTTAAGAATTAGTAAATGTAATAGAGATTTGTACATTTTTTGAAGCATTCAAATGACTATAACTTTTCTATAGTTCCATCTGAGTCATATAATATGTTGCAAATATTAAAATCAGCATATCTGTATTTAAGTAATGTCTGTGTGTCTGTGACATGTTTTAAAATGGTTATTAAATATTAACTTTGTACTGCATATTTCAAAATTTATATATAGCACTTTAAATAACTCATGGCTTCCAAAGAGTGCTACTTTAGTGTCTTCTATCAATGTTTTACATACCTATATGGCTAATGAAGAAATCATTTTTATAACAATTTTAAAGAGATATTATTTGATAATAGTGACATTTCTACAAAATATTTTTTTTTTGGTTAAACTACGTAACACATAATGAGTTTCTACATGTACAATTTAAAAGTAACAATAGTTTTAACCTCCTGGTTGTCCACTTTTCTACATTGACCAATTTTTATTTTACACAATAAATTATGTTTTCTATATCAATACTATGAGCCAATGTATTTGAAATAAGAGTAGGGCCAACACCCCCCACCAAAAAAAAAAAAAAGTAAAGAGAGGTTTTAACATAGTGCAAATTTGTATTCTTTAAAAAAATTTTTTTAAATCAAAAATATTTTTTATGGCCCTGGCCGGTTGGCTCAGTGGTAGAGCATTGGCCTGGCATGCAGGAGTCCTGGGTTTGATTCCCGGCCAAGGCACACAGGAGAAGCGCCCATCTGCTTCTCCACCCCTCCCCCTCTCCTTCCTCTCTGTCTCTCTCTTCCCCTCCCGCAGCCGAGGCTCCTTTGGAGCAAAGTTGGCTCGGGCACTGAGGATGGCTCTGTGGCCTCTGCCTCCGGTGCTAGAGTGGCTCTGGTTTCAACAGAGCAATGCCCTGGATGGGCAGAGCATCGCCCCCTGGTGGGCGTGCTGGGTGGATCCCGGTCAGGCACATGCGGGAGTCTGTCTGACTGCCTCCCCGTTTCTGGCTTTGGAAAAATACAAAAAAAGAAAAAAAATATTTTTTATTATCCTGATTTACAGATATATGCATTTAGAGGTTGATATTAAAAAGAAGTGAAAGAGGTATTATTTGATGTATTCATGTCACTTAGAGAGGCTAAAGTAAGAAAAATATTTAATAAAATAAAGTACTTTATATACTATAAAATGTTGTTTGAAAAAAAAATCTAAACAGTAAACAGTTAAAAATCTTCTTCAATGTAGTTCTGAGACCCTTCTATTGAAACAGATCAAGTAGAGCAGAGCATTTTGTGCCAACAATTAGTACAAAATTTTTTCACCATGCTGAAAACTTAAATAGAAGAGTAAGTATATAGACTGACTCCTCCATAGCCCAAGATATTAATTTTTTTTCCAGCAATCATTTGAGAATCCTAAAGAATTTTACCCTAAACTCAATGAAGCCTTTCTAAGCAACAAAATTAAAAAGACTCACTTAAGTTTAGACAATTAAAGTCATTTTTGTTCTTTGGTTCAAGAATTTAATTAAACATACAGTTGTTCAAGTGATTAAAATGAGAACTATGTAATAATGGTAGCTTTTAGTGCAGTTGCTAATTACATAAACGTATTTTAAAGGATACAAATACCTATTGTTCATGGGTCTTATTTGATCTGAACAAAGGTGGCCCATGATGTGGTAGTTATTCCCCTGGGAAGAATCAATACTTTTAATACATATTAAAACATTAAAAAATGTGCAAGTGGCTTTTTGGGAGAAGTTAGCATAAGCATTTTTATTGCCGATTGCTACTTGTGTCCTCGTGCTTGGAGTATTAAACAGAATGTTCTTACCGGGGAGAAATTAAATTGAGAATAAAGATAAAAGGCTTTAATATACGCAGTATCCACTATAAAAATAGGTTATTTAAGTTGGTTTACTGCAACTTGGAGAGTGTTTTCTGAGAAGAGTTATGCTCAGAATATTAAGTAAGAGAATAAATCCAGTTCACAAGCACACACATTCGTACATGCATTCATGCAATGCACAAATTCACACATACACTACACAAAAGTTCCCCTTAATATAACTGAAGAATTGAATATATACAATGGGAAACAAAGGAAAAAAAATTTTCTGTGCATCTTGAATCTTGACACTGAGGAATATTTGTTTATTTTAAAAGAGGCAGTTAAACAGTTTTGTGAAAAAGGGTGAAATTTTAATTTCTTAAAGGGATTAATATATTCTATATAATTTATCTTTTTCTTGATTCAGGTTATCAGTAATATTAATATGTTTAATCAGCCCTGTGTTTTTTGATTCTTGTTTAAAAATTATAGTGATTGAGAGATTGATGATGAGAAATTGGTGATGAGATTGATGGTTAAGAAGAAAAGAGACTTTTATGAAGCAAGGGGACAGCACACAGAAAGCAAAAAGAAGAACAAAAAAGATTTACAAAGAGTTGTATCTCTGGGTAACAGAAATATTTACTATGTTGAAATTATCTAAATTATGGACAACATATATTAGATAAGCAGAACCATATGTATAAATAAAATGAAAGAAGCTATGCCTGAGCATAGTTTTCTGAGAAAGAATTTAGGAGTATCTGGTCATCAACTCTTTTGATCAACCAGCAGGTAAGACCAAAGGCCCAGAAGATTTGATAATTGTCAGGATGCAGAGAAAATCCTTGAGAAGAGGGGTCAAAGTCAGTGATTAGCATGGAATATTTATTACCCTACAAGAGGTTGACTTTTCCTATTCACAGATAAGTATAAGGTTGAAGAGCCACTCTTCAATTATTTTTCATTTGTTTAAATTATCTTTGGTCATGTTTTAAAACATTAAGATAATAAAAATAAAAATTGTTTTTAGTCATTTATGAAGAAATAATAAAAAATACATAATATATTCCCTTGTCATTAAGATTTTGAAGTTTTGAAGCAGACAAAAATAAATTGCATTGTTGCCTTTTATATTTAAAATAGTTGTTGGCATGGACAGCTCACGTCTAGAAAAAAATGGCCAATCGACAAGCATTCTTTGTTCAAAAAATTTCATGTACAGCTACTTGCAATTAAAAATAAGAGGAAACCAAGCTGTTCAAAGTAGGACTAATATATTTTCAAATCACATTCTAAAACATTTTTGGATACACTAAAACACACTTGATTATAAGAAAAAGATTATGTACTTTATTAATAAAAATAATCATGCACTTTTTAATATTTAAAAGTACTGTAGGAAGCTAATGGCAGTTTTCTTTTGGGTTATTGCTCATTGTTACTATTTCTGACATTAAGGACTATGATTAGTCCCAAAATAATGTGTTAACATTACCATATAAATGATGGGTTAAATTTACTACATATTATTAAATGAAAATCCTACTATTGCACACACTTACCACTTCTCTTGCAATCTTATATATTTTAAATGCATTCTTTAACATAATTATATAAAGACAAATTTAATCTTAATATGTCAGAAAGTATTATCATCTTGCATGCAGTACTCCAAGGTTAATAATGTCTGGGAATATAAAGTGTTTTTGACCGTAAGATTAGTCTTCTTATTTGAAAAAGGCTTTAAATTTCATTTCAAAGAAGATTTCATGCCCCATGAAATTTAAATTATGACATTTAGAAAACATTCACTTCATTTATAATGCACTGAAAAATTGTAGTGCAAATGCTTCTGTTCCTATACATCAAAACTGTTGTTAGAAATTTAAAGGGTATGTTTTCTTAGGTAAAATTATGTGATATGCTGATAAAAACAATGAATGTCACCTACTGTTGATCCTAAAGTCAAATAATGACTGCTTCAATTACATTACAGAATTTTTAAAAATTAAGTTCTACCATTATTTTCAGTAGAGTTTATGTATAGATAACCTTTTGTTTATTTTTTTCATTTATCTAAGAGTTTACAATGTGCTCTATATGCTTTAAAAATGAGTTTTGAAGACATCTTTTTATGCACTCTTAATATTACTACTTCTTTGTCACAAACTAATACCCAGATCATAAGGCACAAAAAAATACTAATATGAAAATTTCATTTGCTATTACAAAATATTTTTATATGTACTTGCTAGAGCTTAACTTTGATTTGAATGTCTTCTTTTAAATGTTTTTTTAAGGAAAATACTTTTGAACAATATTGCAAAAAGTCTAAGAAATTCATATAGATTCATATAAAATTTAGAATCATAATATTTTTATTTTTGTATTATTTGATAATACATCAATTATTGAGTTTTAGATCATATTTGCCATGACCCAAAATTACACTTTAATATCCATTTTGATTTTTAAGAAAGTTGAAACTGCTCTAATTGTTAGTATTTCTAAAATGATCCTAAGTGATAACATGTATTGTAAGAGTAGTAATAAAAGACAGCTAACATTCAATAAGCATTAGTTGAATGAGTACATGGATGATGTTAATATAAGTCAGAAATAATATGAGCTATACCTATTATAGTGTCAAATAATAATGACTAAAACATAGTCTATCAAAGAAGATATATACTTATATTTCATATGTGTAAAAATGTCATTATCTTAAGTAAGAACAATTCTTTAAAAAAAAAACCCAAAAAGTAAAGCAAAACATAAACTATATACCTTCTTTTCTGTCTAAATTGAGAGCCAACTGAGAAGCACCTCATGGGAGAATGATAAAAGGTCAAAATGTCATCCTTATTCCTGTTGGTCCATGGTCAGAAATGTTCGCCAATCTTTGAAAATACTGATTCATCTATCCATAGGTTTTCAGAAAGAGTTAAACAACACTAAGACCCCACACTCAGCACATATGAACCTATAAAAAAACAAAACAAAACACGTTGTCTTGGTGCTCAACAGTTCAGGTGTGAAAATAAATTCTTGAGACATTAACACAATTAGAAAGTTCTTCCGCTGTTTTGCAGCCCAAATTTCCTTAAACCGAGTAGTTCTAAAACACTGGAGTAGAGCTATAAAGTTATTTTGAAAAAGACCCAGGCTCCTAGTTTTTCAAAACAAATGGGAATATTATCTGGAAATGTCACTTTTGTTCTGGGTATCAAAGATTTTCTACAAATAATTTTTAAAGCACATGAAGCAAAACTAGCCAAAAATAAATATACACACACAGAAAAAAGACACAGGGAAAGAATTGGCAGAAAAAATTAAAAGTTAAAATAGACCCTCAAAATCATTTAATATATTTAAAAAAGCCACAAATTAGAAAATAACTATCATTTTATGTTCAAAGAAATAGGTGATGAATTTATATATAGCTGAAGAGAAAATAAAAATATAAAAAGTATAGCCTGACCTGTGGTGGCACAGTGGATAAAGGGTCGACCTGGAAATGCTGAGGTCGCTAGTTCAAAATCCTGGGCTTGCCTGGTCAAGGTACATATGGGAGTTGATGCTTCCAGCTCCTCCCCCCTTCTCTCTCTCTGTCTCTCCTCTCTCTCTCTCCTCTCTAAAAATGAATAAATAAATAAATAATAAAAAATATAAAAAGTATACAAATTGACCAAAGAGATTTAACATGAAGTATAACTTCTAGAAATGAAAATTATAATAACAAATATTGAAAACTCAATAGATAGGTAAAACAACTGACTGATTATACACAGTTGAAAGAAAACTGGGTAGAAAAAATGAGAAGATATTACCCAGAGCACACTTTGTTAGAGAGACAAATTAAGTGATATGGGAGGTTGAGATGTATCATGAAGGTAAAACTTACAGAAAAGCATGAAGAACAATAAAGGTAGATGGATGAATATGTTTAATCCTTACATGTTTTCCCTCCTATTGTTTGGAAGTAATGTACTTTATTCCTTTTATCAGTTTACTTGTAAATTATCAGGTACATCTTTAATTTTCCAATGTCAATCAACAAAATTTGCCTCTTGCTGGATAATACAAGGGCTTAACACTTATTCTCATCCAATATGTGCATTAATGTTGTTATATGTTTTAATTTTTATTTTATTCACTTATCTACTATAATATTATTATTGATCATTCAAAATAAAAAAGAACTGAAAAAGAAATATTTAAGAAGCAGGGCAATTAGCTCAAAATAAGATGGTAGACTTAAATACAAACAGATGAGTATTTACATTAAGTGTAATTGTCTGACTCACTTAAAACCTAAGTAAAATAAAACCATCTCAATGGAAAACATTATGAAAGACACAACAAAAGTATAAGATTATATAAAAAATTAAAAACAAAGGGTGAAAAAGGCAACCATCCAAATAAAATCTAAAATAAAGCTGGATCAGGCTAAATAGAACTTAAGTTCTATAGCATTAATTGAGATAAATGGTCATTTTATAGTACTAGTGGTTTCAATTTCCTAGAAACATATAATGATTTTAAATTTGTATATATCTAAAAACATAGTCCCCAAACACACAAAGAAAGGATAGTAATGAAGAACACACCAACCAATTCACCATTGTAATAGAATTTAAAAAGCATCTCTCATTAATTGCTAAAAAAAAAAAAAAAAAGACAATCAGTAAACAATATAGAAAATCTATAGGATGTGATTAATAAGTATTACCTCATGGGTATAAATAAATATCACACCACACAACTATAGAATACACCTTCTTTTCAGATACACATAGAACACTTATAAAAAGTTGACCATAGAAAACTTAGCCATAATTAAGTTTCTATACATTTCACAGGATTGTTATCATGATAACTATATAATTAATCAAGAATTCAATTCACATTCATAATGTTGTTTAGTAGAAAGTTTTATATCTTTGGAAATTAAATTAATACATAAAAAGGAATTTATGTGTTAAGAAATAAATCAGAGATACAGAAAATTATCAGAAAATGAAAAAAATTTTAAGGAAAATACTATATCTTAAACTATTAGAAAACAGCTACACCATTATTCATGTAGAAAAAATGTTGGAAATTAATAGCTAAATATTAATATAATAAGTTATAAGAAGAAATATAAATAAAATATCAAGATAACAGTAATGTAGACAATAACAGAAATTAATGTTATAGTAATAAAAACTAAGAAGTTTGAATAAAGCCAAAAAGTCATTCTTTGAAAGGTAATAAAATAAACACAAATTTATTAATGATATTAATCAATAAAGTATAAGACACAAATAACTAACACCTGAATGAAAAAGGAGGGTTAATATCTATATTACAGAGATTTAAAAAAAATAATGTGAAGAATTTATGAACAAGTTTTAGGCCAGCACCTTTCAAAATTTATATAAAATGGGCAAGGTCTTAGGAAAATATAGCTTACCAAATAAAAGAGAGAGACTGAACTGGTAGTCAAAAATCTTCCCACACAGAAAATTTCAGGCTCTGTGGACTTTAATATGCTATTATTATAGAAAATATAATAATGGTGAAACATAATAAATATGATAAACTGCAAATTAAGACACTAAAGAGGCATTTTTCATGCTTACAGATGGGCTGATCAGTTTGCTGTGACGTTCCAGGGCCTTGGGCTGTAACGAAGCAGCTGCTTGTTGTCCTACTCATGACCATCTTGCCCAAGCGTGAACATCTCCATCCTCTGTATCTTAATCCTCAATCGTTCTTCTTTGTCACTGCATTAAAGAACTAAATGTCAAACCATATGCACATCGGCACATTTGCCTTCCTTCTAATGTTTATGACATAGATACAAAGGTTAAAAAGACAAACAAACTGACATGTCATATTAGCATTCAAGCCAGGCTCTGTGTGGACATTTGGACTGCAAAAGGAATAAAGTCAGCAGATTAGAAGGAACGTTGGGTCTGCCTAATCTTTGAATTATAAAACCTCTGTGAATAATCATGGTGAATCAGTGTTATTTTTAGCGTGTCTGCTTCTAATGAGTGTGATCCTATAAAGAAAAAGCAATAGGAATTCTTTAGAACTTAAAAAGAAGTATACCGCATACCTTTCTATGGGTTTTACTTTTAAGAATTCACAGAAATTTCCACATGTAACCATAAACTTTTTTTTTAATTGAATGTCATTTAAGTATTTTATTGTACTTCAATTTATTTAAGCATTTTATTGCTTGATTCTGTTTTGCAATGATGTAATAATAAAAATTAATCATGATTAAAATAATAATTATCATACCAGTGGTCAACAGTCACTGAGATGCTTACTGTCCAGCACTGTCTTAAGCACTTTAATAGCTAACATTTATTATTATGTTTCAAACACTCTACATGGTTTATAGAAATTTAGTAACATGTTCATGTAGTTGTTAAATGGCCAAGCTGGAACCCAAAGAAACTGAGTCTAGGGTGGTAGTTCTCAACTCTAATACACATCAGAATTACCTGTATGACTTGTTAAAATACAAATTACTATTCCCAACCTTAGTAGGTCTGCAGTGGGACCTAAGAATTTGCCTTTCTAACAAGATACCAGATGAAGCTGATGCTGCTGGCCCAGGGACCACGTTTAGGACCTGTGCTTTGAAGTGCTATGCTGCATTACTCTCTGCAGCATCTCATTTACTCCTGTCAACAACTGAGATTTGGTTACTCAACTTCAAACAGCTAATAAATACATAGTAGGGTCAGAATTGAACTATGTCTATGTGCTTCTATGTAGAGGCCCTGAATAGGAACTTAGAACAAGGACAGAGTTCAGTGCCCTGACGCAAAGGCCCCAGTGGCTTTACTGACAGAAGTACTGAATGCAGTTCTGTGCTGAATGCAGCACAATAAGGATAGAATTAGCAATTCTGATTAATCAATAGGTGGGGGACATTTGAACTACTTCGTGTAAGGTATTTTCCGCCAAGGAAGAAAGAAGGATGTGGCCACCAAGTGTGGACGAGCAAAAGCTTTATTTAGAGCGTATCCCAGGTGAGGTTCACTGGTCCACAAGATGGGCCAGGGAAGTTGTGCAGCTTCTCCCACGTGGTAGGGGGGAGGGTGGGTAATTTATAGCATTGGTAGGGAGGTAGTGGTGTGATAGGTTGTGGTGAAATTTCATTGGACAGTTGTTTTTTCAAAATGCTCCTGGGCCATTTCTTTTGGCGGTCATGGGTGTGGCCATTTCTTTTAGCAGTCATGGGTATGGTGGTTCCTCATGTGACCTTTCCCCATTGCCAACGGACCTCACACTTCACTTGCCCTTTAATCTGCTCTAAAGTTCCCTTTCCTGACTTCTTTATTCTCTTCTCTGCTTCCTGACTTCCTCATTCTTGTCCCTGCTTCAATTTTGTGTGAATCAATAAATACCTGTAAGGACCTGGGGCCTGGGGTCAGGGCTATCTCATGAAACCTTTATGATTGTGAGGCGGTCTTCCTTAGGTTCCTCAGTGCCTGCCATGTGGTCTCTGAGTAGTTATTGTCTCTGAGACACTTCTATCCAATTTCATTTGGCATATGAATGTGTGTGTGTGTGTGTGTGTGTGTGTGTGTGTGTAAGGCCAGGGGCCGCTGCTGCCATCGTGGCCATTTACATGCAGATTCTCATTAAATTAGGGCAGATAGTAAAGAAACAGCAGAGTCGGAGGATGGTGGGCCATTCTGTTTATTGGTGTCTCACCAAGACAGGCAAGCCATAAGAAAAACCAAGGGAAAAGCAGAAAACCTGCTTTTCCCATGGAGGGCAAAGGATCAGGGTGGGGAGAAAGAAGAAATTCTCCTGCACCTCTCGGCTGTGGGGACAGAATTTTTCTTACAGTAAAGATTAGCAAGAAAATGGCCCTTCCCAATCAGCAAGGAAGCTCCAACCTCACAGACCAGTATATCTGGCGTTGCCCAGCCCTCAATGCAAACTATAAGTGAGCAAACATATATATCATATTTACAAACTTATTTGACCAACAGGGTATATATTTGTTTTAAGAATAATGTAACAGAGATTTTAAATTCTAATTAAAACCCCAAATTTGTGAAACTCATGATTCTCTGTGGAACTCTACAAAATTGTTTTCTTGAAACACGGTTTAAAAAAATCTACATAGTCCAAACTTTTAACCACTATATCTATGATATGTTAACAATAACCAAGACCAATCTATGTGTTCCTAGGAAATCACTGAAAGAAAACTGTAAAGCCAGTAGCCACTGCCACTATCAGCCGCTTGGCCCATGTAGGTTTGCATTAGATTCGGACAGATGGTAATGAAACAATAGAGCCAAGAACTGTTGGGCCATTAGCTTTAATCCTAGCTTGCACCCAGTGGGCAAGAAATACACACAGTGGGAAAACACTTCCCTTTCCATTCAGGGCTCCCAAAGCCACTGACTTATCCAAGTTTCCTAGAATCAGTTTCTAGCTCACCAGCCTTATTCACCTCTGTTCCCCATCTCCTTCTCTCTTCACAAACTGGCTTCTCCTTCAGCACTCCACCATCTTGGGTGCTTTTCCTGGCCTCCTCCATGTGACCTTTCTCTGCTCTTTTAAAGCATGGGTTCTTCCTAGAACATAACTCTTCTCTCGGAACAACGTGATCTCTCTTCCGTTTAAAACCTTTTGGCATAAAAGCCCTCCCCCAACACATATTAACATAATCACATCTACCCAAAGCAAGAAGGGCAACTGATATTATCACCTGGGCAACAGGCTTCCATGTGGGCAGCACCATCTTTAACAAAGTGAGCATAATATATTTTATCTGCCTAACAAAAATCAACCAACAACTTTTGTCTTTACTTCTAATAATTCTGGTCATTTATTTATAATAAAGTTAAAATGTATGAAATTTTCTGTTGTATTGTTTAATTTGAATAGTCCTTTATTAAACTAAATGATTTTCAATTCAATATTAATAAATGATTAACAATAGTAAAAGATTTTTCCTTTTTAAATTATAATATATATTCTCTAGTTTTATGACAATTCAGAACAGTTTACTAAACTAAAAGAATTCTTAAAGTAATATAAAAGTTCACAGTGGGGAAGGGAGGTCATGAAATTAAAGAGTTTGAGGAACTTAAGAATCTAAATTCCTCTATGTTTCTCACTGAATATTTGAACCTTATTTTCTGTTTGTTTTTTTGATAGTCCGAAGGGATTAATTCATAAGGATCAAAGACTTCCACATTGATCATTGATGTTGCCAATTCTTCAATTTTTTAAAATCCAACATTACTTTTAGATGAAAGGCTTTATTTGGGTGATCTTTCTGCTAAAGAGGCAAAGATGGTGAGGTAGGAGAATTTTAAAATTCATGTGATATTGCATTTGGACAAATGTAAGTACATGTAGACTTTAGGAGGATATGAAAAAGCTAGATCTTAGAGTTCACAGTTGCAGTTTATCTTGGTATTTGAAGATGTCAGAAATTAAGTTTGACATTTATAGTAGTTTGCTTAAATCTGTTAATTCATACTCTCAGGAACTTCATTTGTAAGTCTAGCTAAAAGGTCAGCTATCTTACCTTTGCTGTTTAGGCACAGAATGCTACAGGCACTAAGCCCTGGGTTAGCTCTGGGCTAAAGCAGCGTGATTGCATAGCTTCCTCAATCTTCTTTTCTCATTGACACTCTTAAAATGAGCTTATTTCAGGGAGAAGCAAAAATTACTCTGCACTATTGCTACTTGAGTGCTATTTAAAATAATTTTTAGTATATTTTCTTTCTCAATGTGTAATTTTTTTTCTTTTAATTTAGTGTGAAGATGGGGAAGCAGAGACAGACTCCTGCCTATGCTCTGACTAGGATCCACCTATGAAGACCACTAGGTGGTAATGCTCTGTTCATCTGCAGTCCTTGCTCTATTGCAGTGGTAGCTATTTTTCAGTGAGTGAGGTGGAGGCCATGGAGCCATACTCAGTGCCTAGGGCCAAATCGTTCTAACTTGCTCCATTGGAGCCATGAGTGCAGGTGGAGAGGAGAAGAGAGAGAGAGAAAGAGAGAGAGAAGGAAGAGGGGGAAGGGTAGAGAAGCAGATGAGCACCTCTCTTGTGTATCCTGACCAGGAATAGAACCCAGGACATCCACACTCCAGGCTGTTGCTTTACTATTGAGCCAACTGACCAGGACCTTCTTAAAGTGTAATTTAAAAAGGGTTTTGGTTTTCTTAACTGATCCAGTAGACTTACAGGCTCAGTTTAAAATTATGCAATTAAAAAATATTATAATTTATCTCAACAGTTCCTAATTCTGGGTAAATCCACTTAAAAATTTTTAAATTGAGAATGATGAATACATTAGAGAATTTTTGGTAAAATATTTCTTAGAATTTCATGGAAAAACATAGCTCTAATTTTCCCTGTATCAACTTGTCAGAAGACTGTTTTATATGCAACACGTGGTGTCCTGTGCCATTTCTGTCACCATCATTAATAATGTCCTAAGGCTTAATCTCACAGCAGAAATAAAATGCTTTATTCTTCCTTGAATTTTCAGGGAAAGACTGACTAGTTATAGCAGGAATACATACTCCTATATGCTTTGAGAATTCTCTGTCTAACTTTCCTTGTTCCTTTTTTTCCTCCAGTAAATTATTTCCTAAGAGATTAGAAGACTCTCCCAATGTCCCTAACACCATAAATGCTTTGAATGTGATGATAATCATGAATAGATACATTTTCCCATTGCTGCCTTTTCTTTAGTGATCACATAGGCTAGCTTAGGGATATTTTCCCTCTCAATTTTGAGCTCATGCATTATTTTAAAGAGGTTTTAACTGCATCTCTAGTCTAATGAATAAAGCTGGTGCTCATTTTTTGTAATGTAAAAATTAATTTTTACTTTTATTTTAATATTAAAATTTGTTCCTTTTCTAAAAACTTCGAGTTAATTTCCATGACTATATTTCCTTTCTGTTTTTATTTGGT
Source organism: Saccopteryx leptura (assembly GCF_036850995.1). Taxonomy (NCBI): domain Eukaryota; kingdom Metazoa; phylum Chordata; class Mammalia; order Chiroptera; family Emballonuridae; genus Saccopteryx; species Saccopteryx leptura. The sequence goes on from NC_089506.1 coordinate 58,873,537, forward strand.
CAAGCTATAGGTTTTCACTCTTCTCAAACTTTTTTCATATATCACTCTTTCTAGTTCTATTGGCCTTTTTATTAATTATTCTTGAATTATCATATAAAATGCCAATTATAAAACTATATAATGTCAATGCATTTTTGAAGCATAATGTATGTCTGACAAGATTGGATTTCTGTGCATTTTATAAAAAAGGGAGCTCTCATGGGACTCTTCTACTAGTCTTCACTCATCAACCTGATACCAGTAAATGTGAAATAATGTGTTTGAACTTCAAAGCTCACTTGTACCTTGGGGAGTTGTGGGGTTATTTGGTTAATGTTTATCTTTCTACAAAACTGTAAACATCTCAAAGGCAGGAACTATGTCTGCTTTCCTGTTTGCATAGTAACACATATATTGAAATGGGAGTAAATGATTAACTCTTGAATTGAAAACTCTATAGTGTTGTGACTTAAAGTTTTTTTAAAAAATTATTAAATTGGGATTCTAGGATTATTTTACCAGCCAGCTAACAGAAGTGCTTGAGTGCCCCAATCCCTGATATTATAATATTGTTTTATATATAAGAAAAATGTCAGTCTTTTGGTCCAAAAGATTATGTTGACTGGTGTATGACCAGTAGTTGTGGCCATTGTCATGGCCATGTAGGTGCAGGTTCCCATTGAATTGGGGCAGATGGTAAAGAAACAGTGAAGCCAAAAACTGCTGGGCCATTCTTTTATTCTAGCCTCGCACTGGCAGGTGAGTAAAAACAAATACACAGGGGGAAAACACTTCCCTTTCATTTAGGGCTCCCAAAGCCACTCACACATTCTCTGGTTCCACAACAAGGAGAATCTTCTCTGGTTTTTCCTAGAATCAAAAGCCCCCATCAGTCTCATTCATCTCTGGTTCCCCATCTGCACACCTTCTCCCTTCTCCTCTCTGCACAAACTGGCTTTTTCTTCAGCACCCTGCCATCTTGGTCTCCTTCACTGACTCTGCTCCTTCCTTTTTAAAACTTCTTTGGTGCCAAAAACCTCTCTTCCAGCACACATTAGCATAAAAATAGCCTTTCCTAAACAGGAAGAAGATAATTAGCACTTTCACGTGGGCAGCACCATTCACATGGGCAGCACCATTTTTAATTATAAAAGTCAGCAAACTCAGAAATCATATTTTACAACCTCATTTGCCCGACATTCCACCCCTTTTGCTCATTTCGCAATTCACATCACAGGCATTCCTGTGCAAAGAATTAGGCACATCACACAAACAAATTACAGCAACAGCACAAGTCATACAATTTCAACAATTACAAAGGTGTCCTTCACTATGACTCTCTGAGCACTTTGCACAAAGTGCAGAATGTCCTCAGAGCTTCATTCCAACTGGATGAAAAGCTTCCTGGTGCAAGGGGCCTCTACCAGTCCTGCCCCCCCATCAGGGTTTTTCACATTGTTCAAAAGCTGTATGTGCATCCAACAAGGGAGCTGGTTCCCCCTCTGGTCACAGTCCAAGAATCAGTCCATTCACATGGGGCCTCAGGCCTCCCCCCTCATCCCTGCCATCCTTGCTGCTCCTAAGACACTGTCCCAAGGAGGAGCATGGGCAATGGTGGTCAACGTTTCCATCTCTGCTCCAGAGCCATCTACCCCTATGTCCCATAATTACAAACCTAAGAGGGGCTTAGTAGGTACTTCTTGCTGTTGGGTTTTAACCTTCTTAAGTCTGTGGATGGCAACTTCAGCCTTCTCATCATCAGAAGAGATGCTCCCACTCCACCAGCATGGCTCCCACTCCACCAGCATGGCTCCATCTTAGGCTCCTACAGCTGCTGGCTCTCATGAAGATGAACCCACAGTTGTTCCTCCAATAACTGCTTCTGCCAATGTTCAACTTCCAGGGCAAACTGCAACTCACAAACCTGTAATTCCTTCTCCAGAGACTGCTCTATCTCCAGGTGCCTTACAAACCTGGTCAGCCTCCTTTTCCAGTGCTTGCTCCAGTTCCAAGATCTGCATCTCGTTCTCCCATGGCCATTCCAACTCCTGCTGCTGCTCGGTTTGCAGGCCTTGGGCCGCCTCTTCCACATCACTCTTGGTTTCCTCTCACAAAGCTGTAAAGATCAGCCAGCCCACGGTCACCAAAAAGACAGCCATGGGGAACCATAAAAACAACCAGTCCTATACCCCACCTCTCAAGGGTGGTGGCAACTCCATACTGATGCAATCTGAATCCTGCTGCAAACTACACCAGTTGTATGGCCAATAGTCACAGCCATCGTCGCAGCCATGAAGGTGCAGGTGTCCATTGAATTCGGGAAGATGGTAAAGAAACAGTGGAGCCAAAAACTGATGGGCCAATCTCTTATTCTAGCCTCATACCAGCAGGTGAGTAATAACAAACACACAGTGGGAAAACACTTCCCTTTCATTTAGGGCTCCCAAAGCCACTCATAAATTCTCTGGTTCCACAAGCAGGAAACTCTTCTCCAGTTTTTCCTAGAATCAAAGGCCTCACCAGTCTCAGTCATCTCTAGTTCCCCATCTGCACACCTTCTCCCTTCTCCTCTCTGCACAAACTGGCCACTCCTTCAGTACCCTGCCACCTTGGCTTCCTTCTCTCACCCTGCTCCTTCCTTTTCAAAACCTCTTTGGTGCCAAAACCTCTCCTCCAGCACACATTAGCATAACAATGGTCCTTCCCAAGCAGGAAGGTAATTAGCAGTTTCACCTGGGCAGCGCCATTCACGTGGGCAACACCATTTTTAAGAATAAAAGTGAGCCAACTCAGAAATCATATTTTATAAACTCATTTGCCCAACAACTAAAATGTGTTAATGTTTTTGAAATTTTATCGGATTGTATAACTCAACTAAAATAGCCATTACAGAATATCGCAGACTGGGTGGCTTAAACAACAGATTTTTTTTTTTTCTCACAGTTCTGTAGGCTCCAAGTCCAAAATCAAATTGGTGGCATATTTGGTTTCTGGCAAGAGTTCTTTCCCTGCCTTTTGGATAGCAGCTTTCTTTCTGTGCACTCATTGGCATTTTCTTTGTGTGTGTACAGAGACTGAGGGGTCCTGTATGTCTCCAGCCTTATTGGATTAGGATCTCACCCTTGTCACCTCATTTACCTTTAATTACCACTCAAAAATCCCGATTCCCAAATATAATCCCATTGGAGGTTAGGGTTTCAATACCTGAAATGTAGAGGGATACAATTCTGTTAATGACACAGATTGATATTACACCTCACATTGTCCTCCTTCCTTGCTTTATAGTGCTCCATTCATTGATGCTGAAATGTGCACGCTTGGGAGAGGGGACGCAGTGGTGACACAGCAAAGAACACTGAGGCATTGCTTAGCTCTGCTTAGTTTAGACTTTAAAAGTCAGCATGTTCTGAAATGTTTTCTGACACCAAAAACCCAAAACCCATTCTGTAATTCTCCAGACACCAACTGGTGCCGAACAATGTAATTTAATTATGACAATAACTGTTGTTAAACAATAAAATTTAACCAAGTTGTCAACATAGGAATCATCCTGAACTGTAGAGAATTTTTATGAGTTTATTTGAGCCAAACTGACAGTTGCTGAGAAGCAAAATCCCAATAGATTGAGAAAATGTATCAGAGCATGGTGGTTCTATAACTTATTTTATACATTAGAACCAAAGGAGGAGACATAAGAAGGGTTACATGAAATCTAGTGGTGAGAGATTAAGGGGGCAGGGGACAGCAGAGCTGGGAAATATCTAGGTTTGGATAAAAAGTAAAACAGAGAGACAGGATAATTAATTAACATTCAGAGCACATAGAGATGGTATGCGGGAAACAATATAACAATGAGAGTTGCTGTGGTCTCCTGCACTGGTGACAGGTTGTACTCTGAGGGGTTTGAAAAAGGGATTACTCTGACATTCCAGGAGTATTTTATCTTAGATGCAAAAAGACTACAGACAGGTACTTAAGGTAAATATTGACCTTTGTCAAGGCACTAAAGGCCCAGGATGTGACTACCTGCCATGACTGTCTTTTAGTTAGGAATTTTTATGTTTGTACCATCCTATATGGTAATTTTGGTCTCTGAGTTTGTAAGGTCCACCATGCAAGGGCCCCTGAGCTTCTCATGTTTAGTATTTGACCCCATTCTTTTGTCTACAAAGTAAATTTGAAGATCTGATTGGCTTGTAAAACGATTCATGAATCTGACAGCATCCCATCTACCAAATTGAAAGGTATTCTGATGAGTTTTACCAAATGGAAGGTTTTTATAGGCAAAAAGAAGGTGGGACTAAGAAGTTTAAGGAATAGATTTTTTTCAGGCAGGACACTCTTTATGGAGAAGGCAAAGGATCTTATCAGGCAGATTATCTCACTATTGTTGTTCAGGAAACTCTTGCCAGATTGGTTTAAAATTCCACTCCTAAGAGAGGCAAAAACTTCAATTAGGTTAGCTATTAAGTTTTGGTTGGGTGAAGTGGCTTATCAAAAGTGACTCCCTTTTGGTCTTTTTATTGTTGTTTGTTTTTTGTTCTTCTTCTTTTCTAACATTACACAGAGTTAGTACAGACCCCACAGGTTAATGGTACCATTGTAAGAATGACCAAACCTGTAGAGTGGTTTTTTTTGTATTTTTCTGAAGTTGGAAGCAGGGAGGCAGTCAGACTCCCACATGCGCCTGACCGGGATCCACCCGGCTTGCCCACCAGGGGGCGATGCTCTTCCCATCTGGGGCATCGCTCTGCTGCAACCAGAGCCATTCTAGCGCCTGAGGCAGAGGCCATAGAGCCATCCTCAGCGCCCGGGTCAACTTTGCTCCAATGGAGCCTTGGCAGCGGGAGGGGAAGAGAGAGACAGAGAGGAAGGAGAGGGGGAGGGGTGGAGAAGCAGATGGGCGCTTCTACTGTGTGCCCTGGCCGGGAATCGAACCCGGGACTCCTGCACGCCAGGCTGACGCTCTACCACTGAGCCAACTGGCCAGGGCCATGTATAGAATTTTTATAAGCATTTATTTGAGACAAAACTGATGAAAATTGCCAGGAAGCAAGACCTCAAATGCTCCAGAAAATGAGTGTTTTTCAGTTTCTTTTATAGAGTTGAAATTAAGGAGGGAAAGAAAGAAAGGTTACATGAAAGTGGGAGAAAGCATGACAGGGAGTGGGGGTGAGGGAATTGGATTACCAGACAGATAATTATGCTTTCTTTAGGGTGGTGTTGGTCAAATAAGTTTGTAAATATAATATATAGGTTTGCTCACTTATAGTTTGCATTGGGTGTAGGGAACAGGCTGTAAGCAGGCAGGGTTGTTATACCCTAAGGCTTAGTTTTAAGATTAAGCCTTTCCCACTCTAAGTGACTTTGTATCAGAGACTTCCTTATTTGTATATTGGATTAAATGTTTTGATTTCTACACTATAAAATGGGGCAGACCAGGAGCTTGCTCCCTCTTGGTTCCTGAGACTAGCATTAGAGAAGAGAGCAGAGAAAAGAGAGCAGAGAAAGGCCACGTGGAGGAGAGGAGAAGCAGCCAATATGGCGGAGTGCTGAAGGAGAAGCCAGTTTGTGCAGAATTTGTACAGAGAGAAGGAGATGGGGAACAGAGGTAAATAAGGCTGGTGAGGTACAAACCTTTGATCCTAGGAAAACCCGGATAAGTCAGTGGGTTTGGGAGCCCTTAATGGAAAGAGAAGTGTTTTCTCATTGTTTATATTTCTTGCCTGCCAGGTGCAAGCTAGAATTAAAGCTAATGGTACACCTGTTCTTGGCTCCATTGTTTCATTACCATCTGTATGAATCAAATGTGAACCTGCACAGGCCAGATGGCTGTGATGGTGGCTGTGGATACTGGTTTTACAGGTGGTTAAGGTTCCACTTATTTCAAAGGTATGTTAACCTAGAGGCACAGAAACACTGGACAAGTCTTGCTTAAAGTAAAGATAAACCTTTTACTAAAAAGTTATTTACCTAGGGCAGAACTATACACCATAACCTGCACAGCTAGGAATTTATGATAAGATCACCCTCCGAGGTTACTTTCCATAGAACCCTTTTTGTTGTCCATAAGGACTCAGTCCCATAAGACTTCCCTCACTTCAGATGCCAGTTACAAGTCCTGGGCCACCTCTGACAACTGGCTGTAAATTGGGGGTTCCTAAACCTTCTTCAGGTTTGTCAACTTAAGAAATGACCAAACCTGCAGATTTTTTTAAAAAGAGTTTATTTGAGCCAAACTGATGACATATGCTGAGGCACAAGACTTCAATATCTCTTCAGAATAACAGTTTTGCAACTTCTTTTATACATTTGGAATTAACAAGAGAATGTAAACAAGATTCCATGGAAGTAGAAGAATGAGAAGTGGGGAGTGAATTACAGGATAGTTAACATGAGAATGTGTTCTCTTCAAGGTGTATTACCCTGGTGTTTCAAAGGTGTGTTAACCTAGGTGCAGAAAAACAGTGGACAGGGCAGACTTGGAACCTCTTACTAAAGAAGTTATAAGCCTGGGCTGTGACTACCACCATGACCTGCTAAGTCAGGAATTTATGGTCAGATCACCCTGTGAGGTTACTTTCCATAGAACACTTATTTTCATCCATAGTTTCAACAGTTTGATAGAATGACTCACAAAACTCAGGAATACACCTTGCTTATATTTAATCATTTGTTTTTTGTTTGTTTGTTTGTTTGTTTGTTTTTTGTGACAGAGAAACAGAGAGAGAGAGAGAGAGACAGAGAGAGGGACAGATAGGGACAGACAGGAAGGGAGAGAGATGAGAATCATCAATTCTTCATTGAGGCTCCTTAGTCTCCTTAGTTGTTCATTGATTGCTTTCTCAGATGTGCCTTGACCCAGGAGCGACAGCAGAGCAAGTGACCTTGGGCTTAAGGCAGTTACTTTGGGCTTCAAACCAGGAACCTTTGGGCTCAAGTCAGTGACTATGGAGTCATATCTATAATCTCACACTCAAGCCAGCAACCCTGCACTAAAGCTTGTTGGTGATCTGGCACTCAAGCCTGATGAGCTTGCGCTCAAGCCGGTGACTTTGGGGTTTCAAACCTGGGTCCTCTGTGTCCCAGTCCAATGATCTATCCAATGCATCACTGCCTGGTCAAGTTTACTCATTTGTTTTAAAGGAAAAAATGCAGGAACAACCAATGCCAAGATCCATAGTTCAAGTTACGGGGAGAGAAGGTATGTGAAGCTTCTTACTGTACCTTCTCTGGGGAACCAGCCTCCCTCTCAGCACCTTGCAGTATTACCACCTTGGAATCTCTTCAAAGAGTCTAATTGTTTGGGAATTTTTATAGAGCTCCCCTTAACTCTCTAGAGTTCAGGGGTAACAATTTTATTTTTCTAATCTCTTGGTCTTTTTTGTGACTATCTCCCATCCTGAAACTAAATAGGCTCCCCACCTTAAGTCACTTCATCATCATAACTCAAATGTGATCCAAAAGGGCTAGATATGAATAACAAAAGACACTCCTTTTGCTCAAGAAATTTAAGGGATTTAGAAGCTGTGTATCAGAGCCTGGGGACAAAGATCAAATATTATGGTACTATATCCTACGATGTTTAAAGAGTACAACAGAACAAATTAGTCTTAAAAGTCAAACTTTTATTCGTACGGGTAGAACTCAAGAGAAAATGGTTGTCTGAATTCCAAAGTCCATCCTATAAATAACAAGATCTAGAATCTAGAGGACTCAAGTTTAGGATATATGTTAAAGCAGTTTTTCAGACTGAAATGACATAATGGTTTAACTGGTAGGTTGAAATGGGAAGAAATGGAGAACTCAGAATATAAATTTTAAAAATGTATTTCTGGGAGAGCCTTGGCTTTGGACTCTCTTGAACTTGAACCTCAAGAAAGCTGGATACTAACAGTTCTCTGAATAAATTTGAAGATCTATGAGCAGAAGAAAATTATATCATATTCCAATTTCTGCCTAGACCCTTGGGAATGATTATTCTTACATAATTTTCTAAACTATAGTATAAAATTGGAATTTCTTTTATCTCAACACTATATCATGTGACATTTCATACTTGCAATAAAATGAATTATATGCTTTGTCAATTTTAAAATAAATGAATGTATTTCTATATTAAATTTATTGGAGAGGGCCTGAAAATGATGTGTCTTCTGGATTTTGGCAGTTTTCTCATGCCTCCAGAAATGCTTTTATTTTAGGACCCTTTAGTTATTACAGATGAAAGCAAATTGAGAATAGATGAGCTGTCTTTCTAGAATGGCTGGGAAACCATAAACCTTTGCCATGGCAGAATTGTCACAGTGACTCTCTAATTAAAAAAAAAATAGTGTCAGAGATGTTTTATTATAATCAGTGTATCCTCATAAATGGTGAGGTGACTCAGTAACTATTATGAATTGCAGTAGTCACATTGCATTTTGAAGCCATAATATGACAAGATAGAACCCACAGAAAATATATTTTTTTAAAAAAATTTATTTATTTTTTACAGAGATAGAGTCAGAGAGAGGGACAGACAGGGACAGACAGACAGGAACAGAGGGAGATGAGAAGCATCAATCATCAGTTTTTCGTTGCAACACCTTCGTTGTTTATTGATTGCTTTCTCATATGTGCCTTGACCATGAGGCTACAGCAGACTGAGTAACCCCTTGCTCAAGCCAGTGACCTTGGGTCCAAGCTGGTGAGCATTGCTCAAACCAGATGAGCCCGCGCTCAAGCTGCAACCTCGGGGTCTCGAACCTGGGTCCTCTGCATCCCAGTCTGATGCGCTATCCACTGCATCACTGCCTGGTCAGGCAGAAAATATCTTTTTGTTAGCAATGGGAAAACAGCTCCAGGTATAAGATCTCGCTTTAGGAAGCTCAGTTCTTGAGTTCTGGCTAAGAGAAGAATTAAGAGCCAAGAGTTAAATTGTAAGAGAAAATTTATTTAGAAAGTCAAAGAGGTAGAAGAAATGAGCTGTAGAAAAAATGGACTCAGAAAAGTACAGCCATAAAGGGGCCCTTGGAGCTTAGGGCAGAGAGAGAGAGCAAACCTTGGGGAAACAATGGGGTGGGGAGAGGCACTGGTGTGCTCCATAGAGCCACATGAAGGATGCTCATCCTGAAGACTTTTATCTGCAGATCTCAAGAAAGGGTCCCAATAGACTATACATTAACCTCCCTGGTGTTGCTATGGCATCATTCTATCTGTTTTTACTGCTTTTCTGGGCCTGGAGCAGAAACACAACTGAAGCCTATATGTCATCTTCTAGGGGTTAATGCAAAAAGGTTTACCGTTTTGCCTGTTGCTAGGCACAGAAGGCTCTCTGCCCTGGTGACTTTCTGCAACTGGCCCATTCTTTCTTCTCTGCTCTTGGATAACTTCCTACTATGTTCTGAGTAATGTTTTCAGAATATTTAATAATCAAATTAAAACCCATGACTCTCTGAGTAGAGAATTATTATTTTTTTAAATACCAAGAATCAACCCCTCTAATCACATGTATAGTATTTCTGTATGTATATTATTCATACTATGGATCTATAATTTTAAGATTCTTGAAATTTTAAAAAGACTGTTAAATTTAAGGACTGTAAAGCCAGTAGCCAGGGTCACCATCACAGCCGCCCGGCCCATGCAGGTTCGCATTGGATTCAGACAGTCGGTAAAGAAACAACGGAGCCAAAAACTGATGGGCCATCATCTTTATTCCTAGCTTGCACCCAGTGGACAAGTAAAAACACACACTGGGCTCCAAAACCCACTCACATTCAGTGCTCACAAAGCTACTGACTTATCCGAGTTTCCTAGAATCAAAGGTTTCTAGCTCACCAGACTTATTCACCTCTGTTCCCCATCTCCTTCCTTCTCCCTGCACAAACTCTGCACAAACTGGCCTCTCACTCAACACTCCACCATCTTGGCTGCTTCTCCTGGCCTCCTACACATGGCCTTTCTCTGCTCCCTGCTCTCTAATGCTAATCTCAGGAACCAAGAGAGCAAGCTCCCATTCTGCCCCTATTTTATAGTGTAGAAATCAAAACCTTTAATCCAATATACAAAATAGGGAAGTCTCTGATACAAAGTCACTTATCTGGGGCATGATGGGATTGTACCACCCCACATCAAAAAGGGTGGGAAAGGCTTAATCCCAAAACCAAACCCCAGGCTACAAGGATTCTGCCTGCCCACAGCCCACAGAAACACACATTAATATCACCTGGGCAATGGCCTCCACGTGGGCAGCGCCATCTTTAACAAAGTGAGCATAATATATTTTATCTGCCCAACACACGGCAATTTAGTTTTTTGGCAAATTTTTCTGCCTTTTGAAGAATGAGAGATCCTGGCTGGATGGCTCGGTTAAGTATCATCCTGAATTGCAGAGGGTGCTAGTTCAATCCCCAGTCAGGGAAAATACAGAAACAAATTGATGTTCCTGTCTTTCTCTCTCTCTCTCCCTTCCTCTCTCATGAAAATCAATAAATAAAATTTTAAAAAGTAAAAAAAAAGATTGAATGACATATAAATATCTAGTAACACTTTAAAAACAAATTATAAAGTACTATAGTTTACACATGTTACCTTAAGATATAAATTAGAATCACATGAAGATTTTATATATATATATATATATATATATATATATATATATATATATATATATATATATATATATAACATTATTCTCACTTGCATTCTAGACTATTTGCTTGAGGGATAGTTTTACAGTCAGTAATTAAGGAAGTATATTTATCTCTGATAATGCCTATGGGAGCAGGTGACTCATAGTATCACATATCATAGGGTATGACTGATCCTCTTCAGAAACTGTAAGGATGTGATAGATTGGTTGGGGGTTGGTTTAGTCCATATTTTTCAAGTGCTTGAATAACATGTTAAGTAAAACATTTGAAGGTACTGGAGAGTTATTTCTAGTTCAGATTCATGTTGCTGAAAGAAATCAGGCAGCAATATGAGGGCAAGAAATTAGAGCCTGAGAGACCAATTATAGGGAGATTGTAATACTGAAGTGACGATGACCTGAACTCGGGTCATGTCAGTGGGGATGGATGGAAGATGCATCAATGAGTCACTGCAGGGATAGAGCAACAGAATGTGGCAACCAAATACAGTGTGTCCGTGAAGTCATGGTGCACTTTTGACCGGTCACAGGAAAGCAACAAAAGATGATAGAGATGTGAAATCTGCACCAAATAAAAGGAAACCTCTCCCAGTTTCATATCTGTTCAGTGCAGTTCTATGTGGGCTCATGCACAGATTTTTTAGGGCTCCTTAGGTAGCTATCCCGTATAGCCTCTACAGACTCATCACTGACTGATGGCCTACCAGAACGGGGTTTCTCCACCAAACCGCCGGTTTCCTTCAACTGCTTATCCCATCGAATAATGTTATTCCTATGTGGTGGCACTTCATTATAAACGTGCCGATATTCACATTGCACTTTGGTCACGGATTCGAATTTAGCAAGCCACAGAACACACTGAACTTTCTTCTGTACCATCCACATCTCGACTGGCATGGCTGTGGGTTGCTCTGTTGTATACAAGGTGTTACATCATCATCTGCGCATGCGCTCATGCTGCCACATCATCCTACAGAAACTGGGAAGGTTTTCCTTTTATTTGGTGCATATTTCACATTTCTATTGTCTTTTGTTGCTTTTCTGTGATCGGTCAAATGACTTTACAGACACATGTTGTAAGTGGGAAATTAGAGAGACCGAGAAATAAAAAATGTAGGTGGTCAAATGATAAGTAAGATGATGATATTATTAAGTAAGTTTGAGCTCACAGGTATGAATCAAGTGTTCAAGGAAAATAATAAATTCAGGCCTGGACAATTTTGTATTTAATGTATTCCAGGGACATTTATGTAGATAGGCTTGATGATAATAAAGTATATGTAACATTTATCAAATACTTCTTTGTTTCCAGACACTGAGATACATGCATTTTTCTCAATTTAAGCATAATAAAAGTGAGCGTTTTTGAAAGTAAATAATGTTGGCTGGGAGATAAACATACACAGTCTGACTCCAAGACCTATGTATACATCATTTGCAGTTCCACCATGCAGCTGCTGAGGCTTAGAAATGGTGGCAGGGATTGAGATGAGCATTTGAGAGCTATTAGTTTATAAGTGATCCCTGGGGTTGTGAAAGGAGATGAGTTTTTTCCTAGGGAGAGATTATAAAGGGAGAATGCTGGCAGAACACATCTGTACAACTTAAGCAGTATAAAGTGATTACAGACCTTTAATGTCATGCAATGTTGTAAGACTGCTTTACATTGATTTCCTATTGTAAGCAAATGGCTTTCTGAGTGTAGTAATGTCCCTTTGTTCAATGCAGTTCATCTCTCATTTATTCTTTGGGGATGAAGCCAATTTAACAATATGTACGACTAATTCTTTCCTTAAGAAACAGAGATGAAGAGGTGACCTTCTACACTGCTTTCTGATGGCAGGTTAAAATGGAAGGATTGGGGTTAGATGAATGGTCTTTATTTCTTTGTAAGGCTATGTTATTCATGATTAATCAGGATGATATATTGAAAAGAAAAACAATTGGAAATCATAACATAAACAACAACAACAAACAAACACCCAGCTTTCTAATGTTACTCTAAAGGCTCATTTAGAATTATTATTTTTAGTGCAATATCAAGAAGTAAAAATGCTTCATTCAGTGGTGGGATTCAAATAATTTGACAACCAATTCTCTGCCCTAATGACTGTTTTAAGTATTAAAAACAATATACCAAAAGGTAGTTTATTATTCCAGGCATTTAGTACTTAAATAAGAACAATAAAAGAGGTATGTAAAACTAGGTCATGTTATAAGAAAGAGTTAATAATGAAAGAAAACATTAATGAAAAAATATTAAATAATACCTGACAAAAACAATAAAACGGTTATGTAAGATATTTCCAATGACAGCTTGTTACCCCCTGGTTGTTGGGCACTTTTCTCTTTATGTTATATATTTGTTTACTGAAGTAACAAATGCAAGGGAATTAAAATGTAGCATTTCATCAAAGGTATAACGAGTTTTGTAAAATGAATAAATAAATATTACAAGCATAGTTTTGTCAAATTTTTTTCACCTATGGGTGGAATGAACATGACTACGGGTGCTCAGAATACACTATATTTTGTAGATAAATGTTAAAAAAGAATAAAGAATGTAAATTTGTGATTTACCTATTGGGTGGCTGCCCAGACACCCGGCTTAGAGAGAACTCTAATTGTAAGTGCCATTTTAACAACCAGTTCTTGGAACTCAACAAAACATTAGGTACCGGTTTACCGGTGTGAACTGACTGCATCCCACCACTGGCTTTCTTGTTTCATAGGGCTCTTCAGTTTATTGATATATTTCTTTATAAAAGTTCTTTTCTAGTCATAATTAGGAGTGACAAAAGATTTTAGAAGATCCAAACATCTCTAAAATATATTGTCACAAACTCCTAATTTTCAATACATCCCCTAGTCAGAGACAGATTTAACTGGGCATGCGCCCTGGGCCTTGACTTCTGAAGGCCCTTGCAAAACCCCAACTTTTTACACTTTTTTCTAATGACACCAAGTTTGGTTTCATCTGTGCAATTTTAACATTAAGAGTACATAACATTTTTTATTTATTTAAAAATATGGTTAACATATATTTTTCATTTTCCCAGTCTCCCTTTTTTTAAGGGGCCCAATATTTCCTTCTGAACTTGGGACCTCAACTGACCTTAATCTGTCTCTGTCTCTAGTACAAATAATCTACCACTGGGAAAAAATGTTTAGAAGTTAAATAATATTTTTGATTTTTCAGAATGAAGAAACCCTCATTAAAATGGAATTGATCTGGAAGGGGTAACACTAGGTTTGAGCCTCTCAACCCTGATCACAGGCACAGTTACTACCTCAGTGCCAGGATTTTACTCCAGCAGATAGGGGTGGAATTTGAGCATTGGTAATTTTTTTTTCTTGGTTTAAAACAGAAATTTATTTTCTCACAGTTCTAGATGCAGGAAAATCAAGATCAAAGTAGATGTCTGTTGGCAGTGTCTCCTTTGGTGGTTCTAAGGGAGAACTGATCCTTGTCTCTTCCAGCTAATATTGGCTAGAGGTGTTCCTTGGCTTGTGTCTACATAGCTCCAGCCTCTGCCTTTAAGTTTGCGTGGCCTTTTCCTCCATGTGTTTAATCCCCTTCTACCTTTATTTTAGAAAGGCACCTGTCATTGGATTTAGAGTCTGTCTGAATAATCCAAGAAGATATCATCTCTGGATCATTAATATCTGCAAAGACCTTTTTTTCTATATAAGGTTTTATTCATAGGTACTATGGACTGAATCATGTTCCCACAACCCCAAATTCAATGTTGAAACCATAACCTCCAATGAGATAGTATTTGAAGATGGCGCTTGAAAGGTAATTATGCTTAGATGAGATAATGAGGTGGAATCTTCCCAATGGGTTTAGTGCTCTTATAAGAAGAGACACCGGAGAGCTTGTTTCTTCTTTCTCTCTCCATCATGTGAAGACGCAGCAAGAAAACAGCCATCTGCAAGCCAAGAAGAGGGTTATTGCCAGATAATAAATCTACTGGCACTTTTATTAAAAACTTCTAGCCTCTAAGACTGTGAGAAAGAAAGTCTGTTGTTTAAGACACCCAGTCTATAGTAATTTGTTCCGGTTGGTAGCCAATGAAAACAGAAGATTGTAGGAAGTTAGGATATAGACATATATATTGGGGGCCACTATTCAAGCCCCTAAAAATGGTATCAATTAAAGGTCTGATAACATTTTTCACTTCTCCCGGCCAGGATTACATAATAGAAAAAATAAACTTCAGCAGACTTTTTTCCTTTCTTCCTTACAATTAAACACTTAGATCTTGGTATTTTTAAAACTCCATGTGAGATTTTAATTCACAGCTGAATTGAAACACATGATTGGATAGTGAGATTAGATTATCATAAATCAGAAACCCTTTCAATGAAACAGACCATTAAGAGTCTCAGGTTTAGCCAGAATAATAGATAAAAACCTCATTGTGGGGTTTGCAGACATCAAATTATTAAGCAGATCTGTTTTATATGTTATAAAGCACATGTAGCAATATCATGGTGTATAGGTCCTAGTTTCTTTTTACTATAGGCTATTTGTAGCCAGGGATATTCTATTGAGGGCATTTAAGAGATAATGTCTGTTTCTCCTAATAAGGATCTATTTATCTGGAGGTTTAATTGATATGAGAATTAAGTAATTTCACCTGCCTTCCTCTTCCTCCCTCATCCACTCTTCTTGTCAGTCACCATGTTCTTTTCATCTGCTTTCTTTTCTTTCCCCCACTGGTACCCCTTCCTTCCTTCAACCTCTCCCGTTCTTCCCCCACTCCCCTGGGTCACACAGAGGTTGTTGACTGCTTTAATTCTTTGCTCCCATTGACCATGGTTAAAATCTTGTGATTTAGTGGGAATTGGTAGCTTGCCAGAGAGTTATTAAATACTAGCAAAAAAGATGCAGATAAAGGGATACACTGGGAAACATTGCCTTTATCAGTCTCGTTTAAGGCTATCATTCATGTAACAGACATTTATGGATCACTCATTGTGTGCTAATGACACTAGAGATCTTGGGATGACAAAGACACAGTTCTTAATGTGTAGACAGACAACAACTAAGTAAGAAAATATATAAAAAATTAACCGTGATAAAAACTATGGAAGGTTTAAAAGGACAGTGAAAAAAATAAGGAGAAACACTTGTATGGTACAGTCAAGAAAGGTTTCTCTGAGGAAGTGATGCTTGAACTAAGAACTGGAACATGAGAATAAACATATTACACAAAGGAATGAGAGAAGTGCCTCCTGGGCAGGGAAGGGAAAGGGACTTGTGTGTTCTTTCAGCAAGAGAAAGGACTAGAAGGAAGACTGACAGGAAGAGTGAATGAGTTGAAGGTAGAGAGGAAGGCAGCAGCCAGACTATGCAGGGACTTTTTAGCCAGGGCTCTGGGTTAAGATTTTGTTCTTCATAGCAATGGAAAGCTGCTGAGAATTATGAGGGATATGTAAGTGGGAAAATTGAAAGGAGTTCCTATTCCATTTCTCTTATGTAGGTCCAAATTAGTTGAGTACTTATCCTTTGACAGAAGGCACTTATCAGATATAATTATAGAAAAGCAAAGTTTCTTAGTTGATGGCTATGTCTGGTGCCATAGACTTTGCTTTGCAGGTCTAGAGCTGCTCCATGTGGTAGGGTTGGAGCTTGCATACCATATTGTAAAAGTGGGGTAGACATCAGAGATAGAAATGCTTGGTGTTGGGTAAGATTATGTACAAGAACTCTGAAAATGAGAGAATATTTTGACCTATGTCTTATAGCTTATTATACAAAGTAATAAAATGCATACAAAGGTTGAAAATATCTACCCTTTGGCCCTGGTCACTTGGTTCAATGGTAGAGCATTCACTTATTGTGCAGATGTCCCAGGTTCAATTTCCAGTCAGGGCACACAGGGGAAGTGACTATCTGCTTCTTCCCCCCCCCTTCTCCCTCCCTCTCTTCCCCTCCCACAGCCATGCCTTGATTGGCCCTAGGAACTGAGAATGGCTCTATGGAGCCTCTGCCTCAGGCACAAAATAACTCAGTTGTGAGCATGGCCCCAAATGAGCAGAGCATTGGCCCCAGATGGGGATTGCCAGGTTGGGTACATGCAGTAATCTGTCTGCCCATATTCCCTCCTCTCACTTGGCAAAGAAGACAATACATATATTCTTTCATAGGTAATGCAATACATTGGTTAAGTTATTTATTGTAGCCCAAGGGAAAAAAAAAGGATTACAGTAGACAAGCCAAAATAATTTACATAAAACACAATGGAAAGTGGCTGAGAAGAGGACAATTCTGGAAAATGATCCCTCCAGGAATGCTGCCAAGGTAAGTGGCAGTAGATATTGATTATATAGACCTGTCATGGTTTGGTTTAGCTGGTCATTCTGAAAATTGAATTGGATTTTTCTTCCTAAAATGATGTTTTTGAAACTGTGCCAAATGCAATCTCTCTTTCCACCCATTCTGGTTTGTGTCCACTCTTCAGACTTAATAGTGCTCAGACATTTATAATGTTGGTCACAGGAAAGTCCTTCTGCATGCCTGGAGCAAACTGATTATATTACATTATTTTACATGAAAAATTGCCTCACTTTGAAAATATTATATATTCTGAAATAAAGATATATAATATGAAATGCACTGTGGGAATAGATAAAGCACAGAGTAGAAGGAAAAAAAGCAAAACATGCAGCTGTATAAATAAGGTGACTGTATTCTTCATACCTGGAAACATTTGAGAGTAAAAGATGCTGCTACTAATTACACTTGTACAACAGGCTTAAACTAGATGTGGGAAAACTGGTATGAATATTTACTCTACAATAAGAGGAGATGTGAGAACCAGGGTAAAAGCAAAATGCTGGTGACAAGTAGATATTTGTATAAGGCAGAAGAATCAGAATGAGGCTTCAGAATAGGACATATGATGGTGGATTGTGGAAATATGGTAATTGAAAGCAACATACTCTGTGATAAAAATTTACCCCACATATTGAAGAAGACTAAGAAAAGGTCAAGTTTAACCTTCAATTCTATGCATAAATACAAAATATGTAAGTAACAGTTAAATGAAGAATAGATATTGTCCTGTGATATGGGAGAAATTAAATATGTCTAACTTTACCAAAAGATAAGTGACTACTATGAAACTTATAGATACAGTCTGATATGATTTGAGAAAATTTTCTGGATGACATATTATTTCAAGCAGGCTTGGAAAGATGGATCAGTCTTATGGAAAAAAAAGCAGATGTGAATGAAAGATAGTCCAAATATAGAATGGTGTGATGCAAAATGTATATAGTTAATAATTTAATTCAAACATATACATTAATGGGAGTTTCAGAAATAAGCTTTGAAAGATAGATTGTCCCCAATTCAGAGTAGCCCTAAGATTCAAAATGTACTGCTTGCTCATTGATGAGTCCTCACAAAATGTTGTATCTGATAACAATGCAAACTAAAGTTGGAGATTCATTGGCTGAATCCGAAACTGAAGACGTTCATAATAATAATCTGGAAAATTTTTACCCTCATATTCAATTTTATTAATTGAATTTCCTGCCACTTATTATGAGATAACATTAAACCATATGTTAGGTAAGGTTGTCACTTTTTCTTTTTAAGTGAGAGGAGGGGAAATAGAAAGACAGACACTTGCATGTGCCCCAACCAGTATCCACCTGGCAACCCTTGTCTGGAGCTAATTCTTGAACCAACTGAGTTATCCTCAGCACCTGAGGCTGATGCTTAGACCAACCGAGCCACTGGCTATGGAAAGGGAGGAGGGAGAGAAGGAGTAGAGGGAAGGGGAGAGAAGCAGATGGTCGCTTCTCATGTGTGACCTGACCAGGAATTGAACCCAGATGTCCATACACTGGGCTGATCTATCTACTGAGCCAACTGGCCAGGACCTAGGTTGCCCTTTACAGTGGTCTCTCATCTATTGAGGAGTTTAGGTTCCAGAACTCCCTGAAATAGGTTAAAACTCTTGAAGTAGTGACCTTATATTTATTTTAATATTTATATATATTTTAAGGCTTTATAAATCCTCCCCACCCTCTTGTAAACCTTTCCCATGCTATTATTAACCTTTCTCACACTTATTTTGCTTATTTTACCACAAAAATTTAAAATAATAAATATATAAAAATATCTATACACTGCAAAATTCTGTGATATAGTGAAAAATCTGCAATATAAAATAAGATATATACAATTAAAAAATCTGTGATACAGTGAGATCATGAAAAGTGAACTGCAATATGGCATGGGATGACTGAATTGTTGTCATTTGACATATGGATAAAATTGATGCAAGTATGACTCCTGTCATACTTCCTACAAGAATGATCATGCTCTCAAAATCTTGGCTTAAAATCCTGGCTTCCACTGGACCTTCCCTCTCCTAGCCTTCTGCCCTCTCAGTTCTGCACTGGTTTAGGTAGGAAACTCAGCCTCTTTCTCCTTATTTCCCCCTTAAAACAGTGTCCACAAAGCATCTTGGTTTGGAGTCTGTGAAAGCAGAGTCATGGATGAGCACAGATGTGCTTGAAATTGGAGATGGGCTATAGAATATGTGGAAAGCAACAGGCATGTATCTGCTGAAACTTACAAAATGGACCTGTCTTAGATTTGAAAGAGGTCACATTGCAAAACATTTAAGATATCAACTTAAAATTTAATATTAGCCTGACCAGGCGGTGGCGCAGTGGATAGAGCATCGGACTGGGACGTGGAGGATCCCGGTTCGAGACCCCGAGGTCGCCAGCTTGAGCGCAGGCTCATCTGGTTTGAGCAAGGCTCACCAGCTTGAGCCCAAGGTCACTGGCTGGAGCAAGGGGTCACTCGGTCTGCTGTAGCCCCACGGTCAAGGCACATATGAGAAATCAATCAATGAACAACTAAGGAGCAGCAACGAAGAATTGATGTTTCTCATCTCTCTCCCTTCCTATCTGTCTGTCCCTCTCTCTAACTCTCTCTCTCTGTCTCTGCCACAAAAATAAAATAAAAATTTAAAAAAATTAAAAAAAAATTTAATATTAGACATTCCTATTTCTGAAAGGCTTTTGACTATCCTGCATTTCTCATGAGACATCTTATTTTGTAGGTAAATTGCTCTTCCCAACCTGCTGCCTCATCCCTTAACTCCACATCTCTGTCGGGTTGTGTTGATTGGGGCTTTCTTATGACATTGTTTCTTGATTAGTCAGACAATCTACCTTTCTATCTCTAACTAGAATTTAGACTAACACTTGCATATTCAAAAACACATGTTAGTTCTTGTTGAAAGCACAGTCACCTACTTTTGTGTTACCCAGGAACATCAGAGAACAGACCATGATTTTCAAAGGTTAGTATTTTCTTATCCCATTTTTTTTTTCAGGAACAGCCACAGGTAGGTTGAATGGAGCAGTTTAGAAATATATTTTCCCTCTAATATGAATGATGCTTTCTACGCCCAGCCTATCAACAACCTAATGGCAGAAGTGCTCGTTTTAGTTTATTTTTTGTTTAAATTTTTATTTTATTTTATTTTTGTTTTATTGAGAGAGAGTGTGAGTGAGAGAGACAGGAGGGGAAAGTGAGGATGAGAAGCATTGACTCATACTTACTTTCACTATAGTTGTGCATAGACTATTTCTTCCTTGATCCTACTGAGCCAGTATATCCTTGCTCAAGGCAGTACTCATGGGCTTTATTTTTCATGCCAGTGACATTTGAGCTCAAGCTGAGAGTTTTGGGATCTGTGGACAATCAATCCCCTGCTCAAGCCAGCGACCCCATAATGACACGCCCTCGCTCAGTCAGAGCCAGAGACCCATGGGCTTTGAACCAGTGTGGGTCAATGCTTTATCCACTGTGCCACCACCGGTCAAGGCAGTATAGGTTGTAGTTTGTTTTTCTTTTGAAGCTCAGAGAAATAAAGTAACCTCCGGTTCATATAGGTAATGAGTGCCAGAGCTGGGATTCAGATCCACTTATGTTTCTTTGACAAAAAAACCCTATACTAAACATATAATTATCACACCATATTACCTTCTTAAAAATAATATCATGCTTATATTAATGGACCTATTAGCTTTTTCTCTCCTAGCTAGAACTGGTTGGAAAACACTTAGTTGAAGACAGAGAATTATAATTCTTAAATAAAACCAATCTAGGTAAATACCAAATTCAATACTTTGAGAATGAGGACAACTTTGTTTTTCATAGTTGATTTATCAATTGCTTTTACATCACTTGAGTATTGAATTCAGCTGCATTTTGCTTTTTAAAGAATTTGGGCAAATAGGCTAAAGAGAAAATTCAATAGGTTTCCTAAACTATAAAGGAGTCAGATCAAGGGTGTGTGCATTTAGGTCAAATATGCTCAGTGTCAAAAATAACATAGGAAGGAAAATGTCAATGTTATGTGTAAGCTTTAGCATAATTTGTCTTGAACTTACTTTGATAAAATTCAGACTAACGTTCTTCTAGTTTCCTTTCTTCAGTCGACTTTATATATCAAACCTCATAATTATGTAAATAACTACACATATATTCATATATTTATACATAGAGTAGTCATGTATTGAATGAGTTTACATTTCTTTGAATGCTTTCTGTTGTCAAAAAACAGTTTTCATGACAAAAAATATATACAAAATTTTAAACTTTAAATAAAATTTTGTTTTATTTCTGCATCACTGTAGTTTAGTATATAAATTTATGTTTGAGAAGCAAAATAATAAAATATACCATACAGAATATATATTTATATTTAGAACATAGATGTAAGAAAAGAAAATATGGTATCATTATTATTATTATATAATTCAGGATTTCAGAATTGTCTTTAATCTTTTGTTTTATCCTGTAGTACCCATGTGCTTAGTAAAGAACTTAAAAAAGAAAGGCATTGGTTATTCATATAGTTGTTAATATGAATCTTAATGTCTTTCAGTTATGTTTGTCCATATGTGTGTCTTTGATTATTAGTCTATTTAGTTGGTAAATCTAGTTTTATAAATGAGCACCTTTCCATATGTGTGTATATGGGTGTAATTTCTGAGAGAATTCTTTAAAATACTCTGATCCAGAGTCTTTGAAATTAAGTCCTGAAGGAAAAAGTCCTTGCTTTTAGAAATTATTTCAGAGTCTGACATTCTAAAGTCAACCTCTATTTTCTCCAAAGTAATTGTGTCGATGCTGAGGTGTCATTGGAAAAAAAATAGGTTTGGTCTCCCAGAAATTCAGTTTAATAATTGCCATTCCTGTCATTCTAGGGACAATAATGCATTTAGTTTTTCCTGCAAAAAGGTTAAGGACATTGTTATATTATCAAAAGTAGCACTTTAAAAATTGCACAAAATGATACATGTTCTGTTGAAGGCATTTTATCAATGACTATTGATTCAACCTAGAATCCAGATTTAATAATGATTGTTTTTGCTAAGTATGTGTCACAGTAAAGTCCCTGAGCCAGCAATCTTCAAATGAGTAGAGTGTAACTGCAGTGACACCAGATCTTAAGATGACCCCTTGAGATTTTTAGGTTATCAAATATACTTATTTAAATCAACAAAAGTTAAATTGGTAACTCATTTTTGGTTATCTTTAAATTTTACTATTATGAGGATGAATATTAGTTTAATGAACATTAACTTTTTCTTAGATTTTGACTGGAATGTGTTTTCTTGATCATTAGAAGAATGTGCTTGATTTTCAAATTATGTAATTAATAATTTAATCAAGAAGTGTAAAAAGATTGAGAAATTTGGAGTAATTTTTTGACATTCTTTGTGCTTTAATTTTTAATGTTGTATATTAATTGTATAAAATATTTTATTAACTTAGAATTTCCATATAAAACTTTTAATTTATGAAAGAATACCAAAATAACAGAGCAATTAAAATTAATCAGGTATGAATTTATTAGGTCCTGTTGTTTGTTTAATTGCTTAATTTTATAGTATTTCACAGCTCCATTTTTAAATAAATTTGCCATATTATCTAAAATCTCCTTTCAGATATCACCATAATCTAATTCTTAATTTTAAATTTAGGATTAATTAATTAATCATACAGTATCTCAGCTAATTGAGTGGTGTCTCATATTTTTAAAAAATAAACCAGTTGGAGGATAGAATTAGAAAATATATGACTATTGATTAGTTTTTAGTTTGATGTTTCACATGTCACTGGAATTTCTTCATTTTCTAAAATTATTTTATGGCCTATGAGTACCTATTTAATGTTTATTTATTTCATTAAACAAAAGAGAGATTTATTGGCTTTTGTGTTTTATTAATATTATTAAAATTTCTACTGAGGAATAATTTATAGTCTCCAAAGATAAAGTTTGATAAATTTTACTAAATTTATAGAACTGTGCAATCATCATTAAATTTCAATTTTAGAACATTTCTATCATTTCCCTAAAGTTTCTTCCATTTGTTGGTCCTCGCTCTTATTCTTCCCCAACAACCACAAATTTGCTTTATGTTTCTATGGTTTTTATGTTTTCCAGAAATTTCTTATAAATAACTCCTCATATAGTTATTCTACTGAGCATATAGTGGTATGTATGGTTTTATTTTACATTTTCTAATAATAATGTTAAACTTCTTTTTATGTGCATATTTAAATTTATGTATCTTCTTTGGTGAAATGTTTATTCAGGTCTTTTGACCTTTTCTAAATCAATTTGTCATTTTATTATTGAACTATAAGAATTCTTTATGTGTTTTGTATAACACCCTTTACCAAATGTATGTTTTGCATATATTTTCTTGTAGTCTGTAGCTTGTCTTCATTTTTTTTTTTTTTTTGTATTTTCCGACGTTAGAAGCAGGGAGGCAGTCACACAGACTCCTGCATGCGCCTGACCAGGATCCACCCAGCATGGCCACTAAGGGGCGATGCTCTGCCCATATGAGGCATTGCTCCATTGCAACTGGAGCCCTTCTAGTGCCTGTGGCAGAGGCCACAGAGCCATCCTCAGTGCCCCGGTGAACTTTGCTCCAATGGAGTCTTGGCTGCAGAAGGGGAAGAGAGAGATAAGGAGGAAGGAGAGGGGAAAGGGTGGAGAAGCATTTTGGGCACTTCTCCTGTGTGCACTGATCGGGAATCAAACCGGGGACTTCCACATGCCAGGCCCACGCTCTACCACTGTGCCAACTGGCCAGGACCATCTTCATTTTCTTAACATTAACTTTTGAAACACAAAAGTTGTCAATTTTGATGAACCCAATTATCAATTTTTATTTTTTGGGGGGATCAGAGTATTTAACATTCATTGGCTACAATTACTTTTGTTTCTATCCCTGGATCTACAACACTTCAAACTTTCTTCACCTATGCAGTGCGTACAAGAGCATTCATGACATTTGTCTTGGTTGACTATTTTCTTCCGTTTACATGGCTAATAAGCACTCTGTGACTAAACCAATGTTATGTAGGTTAATATGTAGGATTCTATTCTTGCATCCTTATCCATTGGCCTCTTTCCATTGACTCCTAGAAAGTAAACTATTTCTTTGATTTCTACATTCTTGGTTGAGTTAGCTTAGAAGTCTTAAGAAATTAAAATATATATTTTTTTATTATTAGGGTTACATTATGGCTAGGTAAGGACATATTTTCTTGGTCTTAGCCACCTATTTTCCAAAGAATAATATGTAATTGAGATTCATAGAAATGTGCTTTACCAAAAGATTTGTTCATAGAATAAATTCATTTGATGTCATGATAGATGGAAATATTGTTAGTTGGATAAAATTATATCATCGAACTGCAATGGTTGGTACTTCTATATTTCATGCTTATTGTTTTAATAAAAATGGTATTTTATCTCTATGACTCATTAGTGTATCTATTTAAAAATTATTTAAAACCCAACTCACAGTTGACAGTTTGCTTTTATTACAGAAATAATAACAAGAAAGATTAAATATGTTAGCAAACTGATACACGTAAAAATACTATGATGTTTGTTTAAAAGATTTATTCTTCAAATTTTCAAAGTCTTTACAAATGTGTCTATTACAAAAAATATAAATAGCCTCTGAGTCTCAGAGACAGTCCTATAGAATATTATGTGCATCAAAAAACATGAAAGTTAATAACTCTAATCTAATGCAGAAATATGAATAAAGTATTGTTTAATGCCTTACTAATCTACCAAGGGATTTTTCTATTCTTGTACATATTTTTTCCCTATAGATAATAACTAAAAAATTATTATAATTCCATACTATTTTTCAGTAATTACTTAGCCTTTAATATTTGGTTACAAATATTTTAATGAACTTTCAACTTCACATACATTCTCTTCATTTTTCAGCATCATGAAAATGTACAAATAGCAGAGTGTAAAATAAAGAAAAAAGATGCAAATTTTTTGAAAAATATTTAATAAATAAAACAAAACAAAAAGTCCTTTAAAATAATAATTAAAAATTTTCTTTTTTAAAATCTACAATAATAAAAATGAAAACTCATGGCTAAAGCTAATAAATATTTCTATTTATATACATAGAATAAAAAATATATTCTATCTGCTTTCCAGGCTGCTGCCTATATTTCTGCAATGGCAAAATTTATAATGTAATTTCCTTGCTTTAAATTGCCACTTGTTACTGATTGAATGCTAGATAAAAATCTAAGTTTATTCTCCATATGTAGTTTTTATTTATTCTCTTATTCTTTATTTTTATTGCTACTATCATCTCCTGAGCAACAACTTATAGTTGATGATTTTTAAATTCAACTAGACTTACTGGTTATCTATAATGTAGAAGGTTTTAAGATCTGAAGATAACAAGATTATTAAAGTTTACTTTTAGCCTTCAAAGATTCAAAAACCCCACCGTCTAGTGAGGACATATCATCATCTTCATCTTCATCCTCATTATCATCTTTTTTTTTATTTATTTATTCATTTTTAGAGAGGAGAGAGACAGAGGAGAGAGAGACAGAGAGAGAGAAGGGGGGAGGAGCTGGAAGCATCAACTCCCATATGTGCCTTGACCAGGCAGGCCCAGGGTTTCGAACCGGCGACCTCAGCATTTCCAAGTCAACGCTTTATCCACTGCGCCACCACAGGTCAGGCCAACTCATTATCATCTTGATAACTATCCTTTCCTGTTTATAAGGGGCAGAGGTTCTGCAGTGGGCTTTTCCATGTATGGACTCAACTTTTAGTGTAACCTGTAAGGTAGATATATATAGCCCTACTTTAAAGGTGAAGAAATGGAAGTTCAGGAGTGTTAAACAAATTTTACACAGTAGACAAAGTCACATGTTGTATGTCTGGAATTTCAACTGGTATCCATTTTTGCAATTGTCTTCATGTTACTTCTCTTATAGCAAGAGTATAGGAAACTGAATAGGTAGTTGAGAGTAACACCATGGGGGTGAATGGATTAGGTTTTGATTCACAGAGGAGGAATCACTTCCACTGAATTTAGAAGGATGACTGTGACTCTGGCAGGTAAACAAGAAGTGGAGAGAAGATTATTTCAGTTATTTTCATAATTACAAACAATACAGCTCAGCATTGAAGAAACAAAGGACATTACAAAGGCACAGATAGCATTTTACAGGCTATGGTTTGCAGTGTGTGTGTGTGTGTGTGTGTGTTAGAATATCAATATAAAACATAGTGTGTGATTTATCAGTATGCATTTTTTTCTGAGGTTTCAGCAATCAGTTCCCTAGAAAGAAATTTAATTTGACAATCCTTTGTTTTCAAATAAGAAAATATTGTTGAAAACATAATCAGATGTCATAGTAACACTTACGTTATTAAAATCTTATAACACACATTTTTATTAGAAATTATTATTAAAATTGATATTTTGAACCTAAAAGATTGACATTGATCATGGGGTATTTTAGGGTTTTAATTTTGATTCTTATTGGTAGTCTATTTCTTAACTTTAGGCGATGCTATTGGCTAACTGAGAAGAGTTAATACTTTTCAAATGAATTTCTATACAATTCTATTCTCTGTGTGGATAATTGTTATAGGTTTGCTTCTTAATGTTTTCAGTATTTTCTAAACAATACTTTTTTTATCTTCATATGTGTTTTAAGTCTCTTCTGAATAATGGCTGGTTACTTATATCCTCCAAATGTTTCAATCTTTCAACCTAAGCGTCTACTGTTGTGTTAGATGCTCCATATATGTGCTTCCTTTTTATATCCTACGTGTAGGCCACTGCTTGTCTTGTATAAGCAGTGTCAATGTGGAGGTCACAACTCCTTCTAAAATCTGCATTAGGATGATTGACATAAACTAGGCGCTAAATTTCATTTCGGGTAAGAGGAAAACCATTTTACTCTAAAAATGCATTATTATTTAGAATATCAAAGATTATCAAGATTACCATTTAGAAATTAAGAAATCATTGTGGAGTAGGAGAGAAACTAAAAAAGTTTTATCATTGATTGATAGGCATTTAATATTTATTTTCTTTTCCCCTTTATATAACAGTAGTTTGGTTATTTTTTTAATGCAGTCATTATGATAATTATAAACTTGAACTGTAATATAGACACACAACATATCTTGAAAATCACTTGTTAATATTAGAAATTTTAAAAAATATTTTTAAATCTTGTTTTGGTAGTTAAAAAATATATTAATTTACTAGTAGAAAAAAATGGAGGCCTTATGTGATGTTATAGAAGCCCTGCCGGCCCTGGCCGGTTGGCTCAGCGGAAGAGCGTTGGCCTGGCGTGCGGGGGACACGGGTTCGATTCCCAGCCAGGGCACATAGGAGAAGCGCCCATTTGCTTCTTCACTCCCTCCCCCTCCTTCCTCTCTGTCTCTCTCTTCCCCTCCTGCAGCCAAGGCTCCATTGGAGCAAAGATGGCCAGGGCGCTGGGGATGGCTCCTTGACTTCTGCCCCAGGCGCTAGAGTGGCTCTGGTCGCGGCAGAGCGATGCCCCGGAGGGGCAGAGCATCGCCCCCTGGTGGGCAGAGCGTAGCCCCTGGTGGGCGTGCCGGGTGGATCCCCGTCAGGCGCATGCGGGAGTCTGTCTGACTGTCTCTCCCGGTTTCCAGCTTCAGAAAAATACAAAAAAAAAAAAAAAAAAAATAGAAGCCCTGCCGGTGAGTTGTTTCTGTGAAGGAGAAGACCCAGGACTTTGACGTTTAAAATAAGAAGCTCTATTTAGATTTATAGCAAACTGGCTGAACTATTTCATTATAATTATAATCATTCTTAGATGTAAACTTAAAGTATTTTAATAAAGATATTTTCTAACTAAGTTTTACCAACTGTCTAAATGTTTTATTAAGGCTAAAATTAGGTAATTTTTCCTGGACTGTAACCACAACCTCCTTTTTTGATTGCCCCTAATTCCATTACAAAAATGAATATGTTACGACTATCACACACCTTTTTTTGCCACTCTATCAAAGCATTATATATTTGTCTATATCTGTAATTTCATTATTTCTAATTTTATTCCTTTATTTAAATTCTTTAAAGAGTTTTAATAAAGTTGTTTCTTGAATTTCATTTAAAAATTTTTTTTTAATCTTTTACAATATAGATATAATTAATTTTATTTCTTAAATTGTAACAGTTTTCTAACTGACAGTAGTAATGAATACATAGGGTTTTTTCCTACTCTTAAATTGGACTTTGGAAATGAAGGCAGAATACTGGAGACTCAATATTGTCTGCTAGAACTAAATCACTTGTTTGGAAAGAGTGAAGAGCCCTGTCACTAATAAATATTCTTTATAGTCATGACATTTTAAAGGTATAAGCAGTTATTTAAAACTAGAGAGTCAACTTAGAGCAACATATTTTCAACCTCATCTATTGTTATTTATTGAATGTCCACTGAGCCAGTGACCTGTGATCAGTATATTTCACAGGCTATCATGGGAAGATTTACCAGTCAACTTTAAATCCCTCAGTTTGGATGATTAAAACTTCCAAAATGGCTTTAAATTTCTAGCTCCATTTTTATATCAGGGACAAATTTTATTTGCAATAATGATGAAATAGACAATGTTGATGGGTCTTTTTTTTTAAGGAAATAATAATAGCAGATGATTTCAGATAAGTAAGAAGAGACTTTACTTGGCATTTTGGATTTTTTAATAAAAAATGAGTGCAATAAAATGGCAATATATGCAAAAATATTTCAATCTACTTTTAAATTCTTAAGCCTGCATACCACACAAATACAATGTCATGGAATTTTTAGAACTGAGCAGCTATGTTACCTTAAGATTTTAAAACCTCTTTTGCTCTGGGATGCACAGTGTTGAAGTTCACTGAGTAAGGAACTTGCAGAAATGGGATGAGAAAGCAAAATACATCGTCTTTAATCAATGTAAAAATCTAGGTGAGAATATAAATGACTAAGTGAAATAAAGTAGATTTTTTTGTCTAGGGAAATTAAGAACAGAAGTAATTATAGTTATTTGAAAACTATAAGTTTAGTTTTGGCAAGAGAGAGAGAGAGAGAGAGAACACATATCCCTGATCTTTCAAAATCCATATAGAATTAGGCAATTCATGAGGAGTTCATAAGTCACTGGAAACTTTCAATATCCTTTCTTCCAGAATTTGGTTCCTGATGCTTTTTCTTATACATGCAACATGTTTTTAAGCAAAGAGCAAAAGAAGCTCTTTTATCTGACTTTCTGAAATTATGTACCCGTTCTTTATTCTTCCTCTTTACTTAAATTTATGAAAAGAATGAGCCTCAGACTTTGAAATGCCTTCTAAAATAGAAACAAAGATCAAGGAAGGCTACATTTGGCAAAGGTGGGTGGATAGGAGAATGTAGAGATATATAGCAGCACACAACGTCTGGTCAGTTTTGTAACCATCTCCTTCTGAATGACATAGTAACCTTTTTTTTTGGCTATTCATCAGCTGAAAGTCGACAGATGAGCTTCTGTGGAAGAATAACTGAAGAAAGTCTTTGGAGAGGATGTGAGAGTTGAGAGAAGTGGTTTTATGGATGTGAATATCTATCAAGAGCCAAGAGCAAAGAAGAGAAGTGAAACCAATAGAAAAGGAAGAAATTGTCTTTAAATAATATGTTTTCAATCCTTGTAGTTTTTGTAAAATCAATGTTATAGGTGTTCTGGAAAAATGGAATCAAACTAATAGATTCATGACTTATGACAAGAACAAGAAGAATAAAGAGTTAAACGGGAATGACTAGGGGAAAATGTGAATGGGTCCATTTGGCAAATATCCTTCTTTAGTGAGACTTAGGAGAACACTGAGACATTTATTTATACAGACTGTGCATGTGAAAACAAAGGACAATAGCACTCCATTATAAAAATACATTATAGATCAAAACCAAAGCTGTGCATAGGTTTACATAAACTGTGTTTGCTAGAAACAAGCGTTCATGTGTCACTTCTGAATTTTGATTAAATTCATGTCAACAGATTATGCGTAGGTAGTCTCTTGAAATTAAAGACCCTTTTGCAGTCTACAAGATTTACTACTTCTGAAGACCACATACCTTTTTGCAGTCTACAAGATTTACTACTTCTGAGGGCGACATAACAGTAGACAGGTTAGTAATGCTATTGATGGCAGTTGATGTGTGCTGGGAAAATAAACATCAATCTACAAAGCAAAATGACAGCACAAGGTATCAGAAGACTGCAACAATAGTCTTAACAGTAAGAAAATGCAATTTCCCCTGCTGTGTTTTATGCCTAGTTTTATATGACTACTACATTATACAAATTAATATTTAATGCATTTCAACATCAAGCTTGTCAAACAATAGTGCAGGATATAAACCATTGCAAAATCACACATTTTCTGTGTTTGACAAAGGCTAATATTACATTTTTTTTCCTGTTTTCATTGCCGCTGTTCAAGGTCTGGAATTGTCTTGCCAATCAGGAGTCTCCTTCTGCAGCCAATATTGTTACATAAATCAAATGATCCAGTGAAAGTGAAAAAAAATTCAGATTTTGTGTTCAACAGTTCTGAGAAGTAATATCCTGAATTATTTGAGAGTATTCTGCATATGGAAGGATTGAGATAACATATTGAAATGGACACATTGACCTCTTATTCTTTCTCTTATTCAATTTACATTGGGAAATATGACTTCAGAAGATGGAGTGTGTAATAACCCAGAAACACTTTCCAGGACTTCTCATCACTCCTTTGATATGCATGTGGTTTGATCAGGGGACAGAAAGGTGAGCAGATCAAGGAAAAAAATTAGTAAATTCCTTTCACCTAAAGGGGAAAGGAACCCACTGTGGATTCATGGACAACTATGTCATGATTTACAACAGCTTGTGACCATATCCTGTTATCCCTTAGAAGTGGATTGTAGCTCCATCACATTTTAGGCTGATGCGGGAATCTGAAACATGGAGTTATTGGAGTTATCCTTGGCTCCTATCCTTTCTTTCTTTCCTTTTTTTTTTCCAGAGACAGAGACAGTGAGAGAGTCAGTGAGAGGGACAGAGACAGAAAGAGAGAGATGAGAAGCATCAATCATCAGTTTTTCATTGTGGCACTTTAGTTGTTCATTGGTTGCTTTCTCATATGTGCCTTGACTGGGGGGGGGGGGGGCTACAGCAGACCAAGTAACCCCTTGCTCAAGCCAGCCACCTTAGGTCCAAGCTAGTGAGCTTTGCTCAAACCAGATGAGCCCGCGCTCAAGCTGGCGACCTTGGAGTCTCGAAACTGGGTCCTCTGCATCCCAGTCTACCGCTCTATCCACTGTGCCACTGCCTGGTCAGGCGGCTTCTATCCTTTCTTTCTACTCCACATCCTGTCATTGGCAAATACCGAGTTTTTAACTTTATATCCTGAATCTGTCACTTAACGTCTCCCCTAATGACACTTTTCTTTCTTCTGGCCTTTTACTTTAGTCTCCTGACTCAGTAATTCCCAATATGGGTAATACTTTTCCTTGGAAGCATTTTTAAAACATATGGAGTAATATTCATTAATCAGATGAGCTAAAGAAGACATTAGACCTTTAAGAGCCAGGGTCCTGCGATACTAGATCCCATTCAATGTACAAGATAGTCCTCCAGGAAAAATAATTCTCCTCCTTTTTTTTTTTTTCATTTTTAAATGCTCCACATGCATGGTCATTTCTGAGCCCAGAATTTAATTCCATTTAACTTATCAGCACAATATGTTTTTTTAAAAATGTACATAGAATTTACCAGGTATGTATCTTCGTGTAAATTGAAGACTATACTTGGTGTTGTTTGAAATGTTTTAAGACTTTTTAATCATTTCATAAAATGACATCATTATTGACTATGCTGTTTTTTGCCTTTGAGTTGTCAGTATAAAACCTTTCTTGTCCGGCCTTTTAACTTTTACATTTATTGTAGACACTCATATGGGTATTAAAACCTGACCATTAGTCGTTGTTTTCTAATGTATTCTTGCAGGAAAAGACATATATTAAAATACTTGGTTTTTAAAATAAATTATTTTTCATTTATTACTCTTTGATATTATAAATAAGGACTTTTCAAATTTTGAATTATTCTAAATGTTGAGTTATTTTGATAATCAGCTGGATGTATAGTTTAGATATATTTAGATATATATGGGTTGAGAATCACTCTCCTAATTTGTCTCTTCCTTTTTGCCTCCCTACCATCGGCTTTTCTACACAGCAAACAGACTCACCCTATTAATACTGGAGTAGCTGCTGGTGCCTCTCTTTTCATGTTCTCAAATGGCATATCATGAGACTTAGAAAAAAATATCAAATAAAGAGCTGTGCAATTTTTCCCTGATAACATCTCTGCTTCACCTCCTATCACCCTGCCTGCTGCAGTACCCCAACCCATTCCTCTCTAGGAAGTACTGACCTCTTTGCAGTTTTTTCTCACACATTCAGGAAATATCCACCTGAGATCTTTGATCTCTTCCTTTTTCATAAAATGCCCTTCAGTCAGATTGCTCAATGGCAGGTCTCTTCTCAAATGCCTTCTTTTACTGTAAAACACAGTCTTAGCTTGCCTGCCTTCATTATCTTTTCCCTGACCTTTTTTTTATTATTATCATATTCATTATTTCTTGATACATTACACATTTATACTTTATTGTCTTTTCTCAAGGATATCAACTGTAAGAAAGCAGAGACGTGGTCTGTTTTGTTTCCTGCTTTACCTGTGATGGCTGGAATGTTGCTGGCATATAATTATTATAGTCATTCAGTTATATTGAATGAGTGATTGTCTATATTTTAAAATTTCATATTTGACTACTGAGAGTGCCGTTTAGGTGTAAGATCATGGTCAATTCAGCTTTAAGTCTTAATTTCCACATCTCATTTTAGATACCTGTTTCATAGGATTCTTGTAGAACAGCATTTTCAACCTTTTCACCTCCTCGCACATGTAAACTAATTATTAAATTCTGTGACACACCAAAAAATGTTATGTTTTTTTGCTATTCTGACAAAAGAAAAATAGGTATAAATTTTGATTCATTCATACCAAATAGTTATTGTTATGTTAATTGTTGTCATTTTTTTTGTTTGACAATTTAAGAGACAAGTGGTAAGTGACTTTCACTAGTCAGACATTGCGTGTTTTTAATAATTCTTATGGCATACCAGTTTCCGATCACTGCTGTAAAAGATAAGATGATATAAAGCCTTTTTATACCATGTAGGATATATAATCATCTGAAAATCTATCTCTCTATTATCTGTTTTTCTAGTCATCTACCTACCTACCAATGCATCTATATATCTGTCTGTCTATGTATCTATATATTTATTGCATTTATGTATCCAACTATGCATTGTTTCCATGTATTATCTCTGTCATATCTATTCCTTTTATTATAAAAATTTAGACTAGTTAGATTAGCTCCAATGTGCCTTTGCTCATGCAGTTTTTGAGATTTTATATCTTGTGGGTGTACACTGATTCTGAAAATTATTCACCTTAAGAAGACAAATTTTGCTATGGCTAGTTGACTCATTGGATAGAGTATTGGCCCAGTGTGCGGACATCCAGGGTTTGATCCCTGGTCAGGGCACATAGGAGAAGCAACCATCTACTTCTCTCCCTCTTTTTATTCCCCTTCTTTCTCTCTTCCCTTCCCACAGCCAGTAGTTCGATTGGTTTCTGTGTTTGCTCAGGCACTAAGGATAGCTCAGTTGGTCTTAGCATTGACCTCAAGCACTGAGAATAGCTCAGTTGATTCAAGCATTAGCCCCAGGTGGGGGTTGCTGTGTGGATCCTGGTCAGGGTGCATGTGGGAGACTGTCTCACTATCTCTCCTCCTATTAAAAAAAAAAGAAGAAGAGACAAATTTTAATGACCCGTTAAGAGTGATGAAAAAATTGATATACAAAAACTTTCTGGGCATATATAATATTTTATTATTAATCTATCCTAGAAAATGCTTACACCTAGTAGATTAACTTTACTGGATTTCATCTTGTCTCTTTTGTCTGCAATTATTAAAAAAAATAATTTATGGAAATTTATTAAACTTAATTGCCACAGAAGAAATAATTAATTATGATGTTGCTACAGATTTATATGGATACCTCTATAAAAGTAATCACATAACTGGAAAAGTTGAATTTCAGTAAAAACAATAATTAAATCCTATTTGTAAGAAATTAAATGAAAGAATATTGGTCTATTTAGACATAGAAATTAATCACACAAGTGCTTTCTTTGTTTTATTTAATTTTATTCATTTATTTATTGATTGTCTAGAAAGAGAAAGGGAGAGAAACAGAAACACCATTTTTTTTTCTGTATGTGCCTTTACCAAGGATTAAACCAGCAACCTTTGTGCATCGGGAAGATGCTCTAACCAGCTGAATTATCTGACCAGGGCACTTACGTGCTTTCTACAGTACTTTCACTCTTCATCTTTTCATTTCTCTGTAGATCATGCAGGGATTTTTGCCTTATATCGGTTATTAAGGCAAGCAGTGATTAGTGGGTCTTCTTTTTGGTTATATGCAAGCAATACCAAATAACCAATATTTCACTCTTACTACTAAAGTTTGCAGGGAAATATATACCCTTTTAAAAATATACAATAATTGGGCCTGCCAGGTTGACTCAGTGGTAGAATGTCAGCCAGTGTGTGGATGTCTTGGGTTCAATTCCCAGTTGGGGCACACAGGAGAAGTACCCACCTGTTTCCCCATTCTTTCCTCTTTCACTTCGCTGTGTCCCTTCTCCTCCCTTCCTATAGCAATGGCTCAATTAGAGAGAGTTAGGCCTGGGCACTGAGGATGGCTCCATGGCCTCCTCCTCAAGCCCTAAAATAAATGGCTCTGATTTCATGGGAGCAAGAAACACAGAGGGGCGGAGCATCCCCCCCTAGAGGGCTTGCAGTGTGGATCCCGGTTGGGGTGCATGCAGGAGTCTGTCTCTGCCTCCCATCCTCTCACTAAAAAAAAAATAATACAATAATTAAAGATTAAACAGCAAATGCAGTAAATATTTCATATATCAACTGATCCATTAGAAGAAATTTAAAAATCAATTACAGCATTGTTTGAAATAGCAAAACATTAAAAACAATTCAATTCATAGGGAGATAGGTCTAGGGGAAAAAATGGCATAGCTATATACATGTAGTATTTTGTAAATTAAAACATACACATTCAACTAGGAGGATATATATCAAATTATTATAAGTAGTTTTTGCTTTAGGATTAGAGATATAATTTTACTTTCTACATATTTCAGCTTGATAGAGTTTGAACATCATAATTTTATAATAGTAATAAGAGCAATGCAGATTAAAATCCTCTGATATATGTAAACTTTCTAGAAAAATTCTGGTATTAAATTGATTTTTTAAATATAATTTAGGAGTCAGAAGATCTTATATATTCAGTTCAGTGCTTCTGGGGAAGAATGTAATTTGTAACCCACATAAATGGAGTACTTGGACAAGTTACTTAACCTTTCTTAGCCTTCTTCTTCACTTGTAAAACTCAGATAATAAGAGAAACTATCTTAAAGATAGTAAAATTTAATGGGAGAATTACTACTCACATTAAATGCCGTGTCAGAGGAATCTATTGGCCTGACTTTTAAATCAGAACAAGAAAGCTCTTCTAGAAGAATAAGGAATATAGAAGAAATTCTATTATTAGTGATTGTAGCCTTTGCCTCCCCTTTAGGACTTCATGTTCATTCCTTCTTTCACATATTCCAATAGAAACTATTATTCTATAACATCTTTTGTTGGAAGCTTTTCCTAAGCCTACTGGGAAAGAATATTTTCTATTCAGGATGTTAAAGAATATGTCTGATTTTCCAGCTCAAGCTCATGCCACCAGGGACAGTGAACTTGGTCGCAAATATGTAACAGAGGGATGTATGCCTAATGTTGAATCATAGAAAAGACAGAAATTGAGCTGGGTTTCTATGTGTATAACTCACAGGTCTTGAGTTGATATGACTAAGAAAGAATAGTCACATTAAAAGGAAAATTTTTATATTGCTGGCTTATCTCCCCCCATCTGAATAAAACCAGGGCCTTACTGCCTCTCCTCCCTAAATCTTCTTAATATTGGGGGTTTTACTTATGAGCAGCATCTTATGTTCTTCTACTTTCAAATAATCTGTTGATATTCCTGATTAAATAGCAAGTTGAGACAAGCATCTTGATGACTTTTGCTGCTAAAATGCTCAGTGAGGCTGGTGGTTCTCTTCCCGGGTCTGCCTCTTGAGCTACCCAAGATGTAAAACCTTTGAATTGTTATGTGGCTGTATATTCCTTTATTTCTTTCCCCAAATGTGAGACTGAAGTTGTTCAAAGACCCCAAAGCTTTGTGAAATGCTTGCTCCTTGAATGTTATAAACTTCCCAAAGCTGTTCTTTTTATTTCAGTTTCTAGCTCCTCTCTAAATAATTCAAATCTACTTCCTTTCTGGTGGATAAAAACCATACTTCTTTTTTCTGTCATTGACTTCCAAGTTCTTCAGACATACTTGGCTTTTCTTCTACATTCTTCACAAGAACTTTTTCTGCTATTAGGTAAGAACATCATACCATAAATTCAGTTGATAAAACCAGATTCTTCAGGCTAGATTGTAAAATTCATATGAAACCCTAAATATGTGTGGTTATGAGAAGGGAAAGAGAGCTAGTAATTTTTAGGGCCTGCTGTATATTTCATCTAATTTCATGTTTACAAATGACCTGTGAATTAGCATTTATTCCAGATTTTGTCTATTGGCTAAATTCTCAACCCATTCTCAATCATCGTATATATTTATCTTTAATGTGCTGGGGATAGAAATCTTAGAAATACATTTCCCAGACTCTGACTCTCTTGCAGTCAAGTTTTGGGAGTGGTTTAGGTTTTGCCATTGAGATCTACATATTTCAGATTTGGAATGTGATATGATACAGAGGTGATTTTTTTTTTTTCTTCAGTGGTGGCAGTTGACTAGTAGACTTTGCAGACTTGGATTTTGTGGTAGCTACTCTGTGTCACATTGCCTGGTTCCCAGGTTTTGAGCTGCAAGCTGTTGGGAAATTGGCAGCAATATCAGAAGGCTTTCTTCTCACCTTTGGGTAATAGCAGCAGTTTTATGATCTCTTGTAATTGCAGTAGCATGACTTGAAAGCTAATAGCAGCCCTATTCACTGTTTTGGTTATCTTGTATAAGTGGAATCATGCAATATTTGCTCTGTGACTGACTTATTTCGCTTAGCATAATGTCTTCTCAATCCACTCATGTTATTGGATATGGCAAGATTTCTTTCTACTTTAAGGTTGAATAATATGCTATTGTATGCATATATCACATCTTATTTACCCATTTATGTGTCAATGAATACTGGGTTGTTTCTGTATTTTTGCGATTTTGAATAACACTGCAATGAACATGGCAGTGCAGATCTATTTATCTTTCAGATCCTGATTTCTATTATTTTGGATATATACCCAAAAATAGGATTGCTCGATTGTATGGCAATTCTAATTTTAATATTTTTGAGAAACTATCATATTTTTTTTTCATATTGGTTGCAACATTTTACATTCCCACCAACAATGTACAAGAGTATAATTTCTCCACAACCTTGCCAACACTGATCATTTTTTTTTCTTGTAATAGCTATCACAACAAGAGTGAGGTAATATTCATTGTAGTTTTGATTTGCATTTCTTTTTTTTTTTTTTTTTTTTTTTTTTTTTTTTTTTTTTTATATTTTATTTTATTTATTTTTAATGGGGTGACATCAGTAAATCAAGATACATATATTCAAAGACAACATGTCCAGGTTATCTTAAAGTTCAATTATGTTGCATACCCATCACCCAAAGTCAGATTGACCTGTCACCCTCTATCTAGTTCTCTCTGTGCCCCTCCCCCTCCCCCTTCCCTCTCCCTCTCCTCCCTCCCCCCCGTAACCACCACACTCTTATCAATGTCTCTTGGTTTCACTTTTATGTCCCATCTATGTATGGAAAAATGCAGTTCCTGGTTTTTTCTGATTTACTTATTTCACTCCGTATAATGTTGTCAAGGTCCCACCATTTTGCTATAAATGATCCGATGTCATCATTTCTTATGGCTGAGTAGTATTCCATGGTGTATATGTGCCACATCTTCTTTATCCAGTCATCTATTGATGGGCTTTTTGGTTGTTTCCATGTCCTGGCCACCGTGAACAATGCTGCAATGAACATGGGGCTGCATGTGTCTTTACAAGTCAATGTTTCTGAGTTTTTGGGGTATATACCCAGTAGAGGGATTGCTGGGTCATAAGGTAGTTCTATTTTCAGTTTTTTGAGGAACCACCATACTTTCTTCCATAATGGTTGTACTACTTTACAATCCCACCAACAGTGGATGAGGGTTCCTTTTTCTCCACAACCTCTCCAACATTTGCCATCACCTGTCTTGTTAATAATAGCTAATCTAACAGGTGTGAGGTGGTATCTCATTGCAGTTTTGATTTGCATTTCTCTAATAACTAAAGAAGATGAGCATCTTTTCATATATCTGTTGGCCATCTGTATTTCTTCCTGGGAGAAGTGTCTGTTCATATCCTCTTCCCATTTTTTTATTGGATTATTTGTTTGTTTGTCGTTGAGTTTTATGAGTTCTTTGTATATTTTGGATATTAGGCCCTTATCTGAGCAGGTGTTTAAAAATATCATTTCCCAATTAGTTGGCTGTCTGTTTATCTTGTTATCAATTTCTCTTGCTGAACAAAAACTTCTTAGTCTGATGTAGTCCCATTCATTAATTTTTGCTTTCACTTCTCTTGCCTGTGGAGTCAAATTCATAAAATGCTCTTTAAAGCCCAGGTCCATGAGTTTGGTACCTATGTCTTCTTCTATGTACTTTATTGTTTCAGGTCTTATGTTTAGATCTTTGATCCATTTTGAGTTAATTTTAGTACAGGGGGACAAACTGTAGTCCAGCTTCATTCTTTTGCATGTGGCTTTCCAGTTTTCCCAGCACCATTTGTTGAAGAGGCTTTCTTTTCTCCATTGTGTGTTGTTGGCCCCTTTGTCAAAAATTATTTGACTATATATATGTGATTTTATTTCTGGGCTTTCTATTCTGTTCCATTGGTCCGAGTGTCTATTTTTATGCCAATACCATGCTGTTTTGATTGTCGTGGCCCTATAATAGAGTTTGAAGTCAGGTATTGTAATGCCCCCAGCTTCGTTCTTTTTCTTTAGGATTGCTTTGGCTATTCGGGGCTTTTTATAGTTCCATATAAATCTGATGATTTTTT
This sequence comes from Saccopteryx leptura, assembly GCF_036850995.1. Lineage (NCBI taxonomy): Eukaryota > Metazoa > Chordata > Mammalia > Chiroptera > Emballonuridae > Saccopteryx > Saccopteryx leptura. Next base: position 58,912,867 of record NC_089506.1, read on the forward strand.
GCTCCATTTCTTTAAAAAATATCATTGGAATTTTGATGGGAATTGCATTAAATTTGTATATCGCTTTGGGTAAAATGGCCATCTTAATTATATTTATTCTACCTAACCAAGAACAAGGAATATTCTTCCATCTCATAATGTCTTTTTCGATTTCCCTTAACAATGGTTTATAGTTTTCATTGTATAAGTCTTTTACATTCTTTGTTATGTTTATTCCTAGGTATTTTATTTTTTTTGTTGCAATCGTGAAGGGGATTATTCTTTTGAGTTCATTCTCAAATGTTTCATTGTTGGCATATAGAAAAGCTGTTGACTTCTGTATGTTGATTTTGTATCCTGCGACCTTACTGTATTGGCTTATTTTTTCTAGAAGTATTTTTGTGGATTCTTTGGGGTTTTCGATGTATAGGATCATATCATCTGCAAAAAGTGATAACTTTACTTCTTCTTTTCCAATATGGATGCCTTTTATTTCTTTGTCTTGTCTGATTGCTGTGGCAAGAACCTCTAGTACCACATTAAATAAGAGTGGAGAGAGTGGACAACCCTGTCTTGTTCCTGATTTAAGGGGGAAAGCCTTCAGTTTTGTGCCATTTAGTATGATGTTAGCTGATGGTTTATCATATATGGCCTTTATCATGTTGAGATATTTTCCTTCTATACCCATTTTGTTGAGAGTCTTAAACATAAAATTGTGTTGTACTTTATCAAAAGCCTTTTCTGCATCTATTGATAATATCATGTGATTCTTGTTCTTTGTTTTGTTGATATGGTGTATTATGTTGACCGTTTTACGTATGTTGAACCATCCTTGAGATTCTGGGATGAATCCCACTTGATCATGATGTATTATTTTTTTAATATGTTGTTGTATTCGATTTGCTAGTATTTTGTTTAGTATTTTAGCATCTGTATTCATTAGAGATATTGGTCTGTAGTTTTCTTTTTTTGTGCCATCCTTGCCTGGTTTTGGTATAAGGGTTATGTTTGCCTCATAAAATGTGTTTGGAAGTATTGCTTCTTCTTCAATTTTTTGGAAGACTTTCTGTAGAATAGGAACCAAGTCTTCTTTGAAGGTTTGATAAAATTCGCTGGTATAGCCGTCTGGGCCTGGACTTTTATTTTTGGGGAGGTTTTTAATGGTTTTTTCTATTTCTTCTCTACTAATAGGTCTGTTTAGGCTTTCTGCTTCTTCATGACTCAGTCTAGGAAGGTTGTATTGTTCTAGGAATTTATCCATTTCTTCTAGGTTGTTGAATTTAGTGGCATAAAGTTTTTCATAGTATTCTACAATAATTCTTTGTATATCTACGATGTCTGTGGTGATTTCTCCTCTTTCATTTTGGATTTTGTTTATATGAGTTCTTTCTCTTTTTTCCTTGGTAAGTCTTGCCAAGGGTTTGTCAATTTTGTTGATTTTTTCAAAGAACCAGCTCCTTGTTCTATTAATTTTTTCAATAGTTTTCCTGTTCTCTATTTCATTTATTTCTGCTCTGATTTTTATTATCTCTTTTCTTCGGCTGGTTTTGGGTTGTCTTTGTTCTTCATTTTCTAGTTCCTTAAGGTGTGAAGTTAAGTGGTTTACTTCGGCTCTCTCTTGTTTGTTCATATATGCCTGAAGTGATATGAACTTCCCTCTTATCACAGCTTTTGCTGCGTCCCATAGATTCTGATATGTCGTATTATCATTTTCATTTGTCTGTATATATCTTTTGATCTCTGCACTTATTTCTTCTTTGACCCATTCATTCTTTAAAAGTATGTTGTTTAGCTTCCACATTTTTGTGGGATTTTTTCCCTCTTTTTTGCTGTTGAATTCTAGTTTCAAGGCTTTATGATCAGAAAATATGCTTGGTACAACTTCAATTTTTCTGAATTTGCTGATGTTGTTTTTGTGGCCCAACATATGGTCAATTCTTGAGAATGATCCATGTACACTGGAGAAAAATGTATACTCAGTCACTTTGGGATGAAATGTCCTGTAGATGTCTATCATATCCAGGTGCTCTAGTGTTTTGTTTAAGGCCACTATGTCTTTGTTGATTCTCTGTTTGGATGACCGATCTAGATCCGTCAGCGGTGTATTGAGGTCTCCAAGTATGATTGTATTTTTGTCAGTTTTTGTTTTAAGGTCAATAAGTAGCTGTCTTATATATTTTGGTGCTCCTTGGTTTGGTGCATATATATTAAGAATTGTTATGTCTTCTTGATTCAGTGTCCCCTTAGCCATTATGAAATGGCCATTTTTGTCTCTGAGTACTTTTGCTGTCTTGTAGTCAGCTTTATCAGATATGAGTATTGCTACGCCTGCTTTTTTGTGGATGTTATTTGCTTGGAGTATTGTTTTCCAGCCTTTCACTTTGAATTTGTTTTTATCCTTGTTACTTAGATGAGTTTCTTGTAGGCAGCATACAGTTGGATTTTCTTTTTTGATCCATTCGGCTACTCTGTGCCTTTTTATTGGTGAGTTTAATCCGTTTACATTTAGTGTAATTATTGACACTTGTGAGTTCCTCATTGCCATTTTTTAGATTGCTTTCTGTTAGTTTTGTGCCTTGTTTGATTCTTCTCTTTCATTTTTTTATCTTTTGTTTTTATTTGGTTGTGTTCCATACATCTTTCCTCTGTTGCTATCTTTTTTAAATCATGTGCTTCTGTGGTGGTTTTTTCAATGATGGTTACCCTTAAGTACTGAAAAGGGTTCCTACCCTGTTCATTGTAGTGCACTATTTTGTGAGTACTTTTGCGCTCCATCGCCCTTTACTACTGTTAATCTTCATCCTCTCCCCCCTTTCTTATTGTTGTCACAGTTTAAAGTTGGTTTTGTTATGTTCTTCTTGGAGCTTTTACTTGTGGCTTTGTTGTTGTTGTTTTTTTATTCTTTGTATCTGATTGGAGAACCCCCTTTAGTATTTCCTGGAGTGGGGGTTTTCTGGTGATAAATTCTCTCATCTTTTCTATATCTGTGAATGTTTTTATTTCTCCTTTATATTTGAAGGATAACTTTGATGGGTATAGTATTCGTGGCTGAAAGTTCCTCTCTTTCAAGACTTTAAATATTGGGGTCCACTCTCTTCTAGCTTGTAGAGTTTCTGTTGAGAAATCTGATGATAATCTAATGGGCCTTCCTTTATATGTTGTATTCTTCTTTTCCCTGGCTGCCTTGAGAATTTTTTCTTTGCAGTTGGTTTGTGCCAATTTTATTATGATGTGCCTTGAAGTAGGTTTGTTGGGGTTAAGAAAACTTGGAGTTCTGTTTGCTTCTAGAATTTGAGGTTTTAGTTCTTTCCACAGGCTTGGGAAGTTCTCATCTATTATTTGTTTGAGTATGTTCTCCATTCCATTTTCTCTCTCTTCTCCCTCTGATATACCTATTATTCTTATGTTATTCTTTTTGATGGAGTCAGATAATTCCTGTAGGGCTATCTCATTTTTTTTAATTTTTAAATCTCTTTCTTCTTCTCTTTGTTGAGCCTCAAGTTGCTTGTCTTCTATTTCGCTAATCCTCTCTTCTATCTGGCCTGTTCTATTAGCTAAGCTTGTTACCTCATTTTTCAGTTCATGAATTGAGTTTTTCATCTCTGATTGATTTGTTTTTATAGTTTCAATTTCCTTGGAGATATACTCTTTGTGTTCATCGAGTTGTTTTCTGAGCTCCCTAAATTGCCTTTCTGTGTTTTCTTGTATATCTCTGAGTATTTTTAGGATTTCTATTTTAAATTCTCTGTCGTTTAACTCCAAGGTTTCCAATATCTTAAATTTTTTCTCCATAGATTTTTCTTCATCTCTCTGTGTTACCTCTCTTTCTTTTGTATCCATGATAATCGATTTTCTCTTCTTTAATGGCATCTGAGGGTGGTTTTCTTGATAGTATTAATGAGATTTTAAAAGGAATAAAAGGATAAAAAAATAAAAATAAAAATAAAAATAAAAAATTGCGTGTTTTTTTTTTAATTAATCTTTAAATAAAGAAAAATAAAATAAGATAAAAATTTGAGGAAGAAAAAAAAAGGAATAATTCCTTCCCCTCCTTTTTTTCCTCTCCTCTCCTCTCCCCTCTTTTTTGAGAAAATCTTGAGATGAACTGTGAATTATATTGTACTAGATAGAATAAACAATACCTGTGGCGGAGGGCCTGAATTGGGGAGAAGTAATATGGGGTAAAGGAAAAAGACAAAAAAGAAAAAAAATAAAATAAAAGAAAAAAATATTTATATATAAAAAGGGGGGGAGCAGTATAGACCCACAAAAAGCAAATTGGGAAAAAATTTGGGTCAAGAATAAAATGCTTTGCTTTTAGGTGTTGGCTGACTCAGAGTTATGATGAGAGGAATAAGAGGGAAACAGGAAAAAGGGGTGGAAAATTAAAAAATTACTATTGTATTTAGTGGAACAAGAACTAGATAAAATGGAGAGCCAGGGATGGTAGCACTTCTAATGTGTTAAAAAGGTGAAGTAAAAACCATCCAAAATGTCACAAACTTAAGTTTGAGTCCCAGATAAGATAATTTGTTCGTTATTGAGGTTTGAATGAGAGAAGATGTAAAGGAGAGAGGAAGAGGCTAATGTAGAGGGAGAAAAGAGAGAGAGAGAGAGAGAGAGAAAATATGGAACCACTTAAAGAAGAAAAAAGAAAAAGGAGGAGAGAGAAAGAGAGAGAGTTAGGGGTTTTGGATTGCAACCCTCATAGAGAGGAAGGAGAATGAAAGAAAAGATAATGGGAGATGTAACACTTATGTGTAGTGTAGTTCAAAGAGAGGCGAGAGTAAGACTGAAAGAGAATTAAATGACCAAATTGGAATAAAAAAAAAAGAAATCAAGTATAAAGAAAAGAGACACAGACGAACAAATATAATAAAATGGGATAGGTTATAAAGTCTGCAGATTATTCTTGATTTTGAGAGGTTGTCGTCTTGCTTTTTCTTTTCTGTCTTTCTGGTCGGTGACTTTGTACCCCGGGTTCTGCCCCTGTGGCACGCTCTGGAAGAGGTTTGCAGTTGGTAATTCTCTATGGTGATGTCATGTATTGGGCTTCAGTCTCGTTGGCAGTCGAGGCTTATTAGTGTTTATAGGCTCCAACAGTGAGAGGATCTCTCACTGTGAGAGTGTTCCTGGAGCCTCTCTTCTAGACTTTTCCTTCCACAATTAGAAGCCTGGTACTCCAGCTATGGGGTTGCTGCTGCCTCTGCCTGGATAGTAAGAGTCTCAAAGAGCGGGCAACTCCCCACTCTATTCCCACTCAGCACAGGGCTCTGAGTAAGGCTCAGTCAGTCAGAGCTGCTAGCATAATCAGGCGTGGCTTCCTCCCACTCAAAGACCTCTGGTTCTGCCCCTCTGTGGGATAACTCGAGTGCCCACTCCTGAGGCGTTCGGTGGAATCTCTTGCCCACTCTCCGTGCGCACACACCAGGATGTCAGACCAGACAGGTCATACTTCGAGTGAAATCCCTACCCACAGGGAGAAGATCGAGCTTTGGAATTGGCTTTCGCTCTATCCCCGTGCGGCTTTCCCAGGGGGCTAGGGCTGCCTGAGATTCCGTTCCTGGCCCGCTCACAGACCTCTGACTCTGCTCCTCTGAGGGAAAACACGGGCGCCCACCCCTGGGGAGATCGGAGGAATCTCCTGCACACTCTCCGTGCGTGGGCGCTGACCCTGATTCTGAGTCTCAGACGGGACGTCTTTCACTCTGAGAAAGCCCTCCTCCCACACAGAAAAGTTACTGGTTTGGAATTGGCTTTCGCTCTGGCCCCGTGCGGCTTTTCCAAGGCGCTGGGGCTTCCGCTCCTGGCCCGCTCGCAGACCTCTGATTCTGCTCCTCTGAGGGAAAACACGGGCGCCCACCCCTGAGGAGTTTGGAGGAATCTCCTGCACACTCTCCGTGCGTGGGCACTGACCCGATTCTGAGTCTCAGGCGGGACGCCTCTCGCTCCGAGAAAGCCCTCCTCCCACACTGAAAAGTTACTGGTTTGGAATTGGCTTTCGCTCTGGCCCCGTGCGGCTTTTCCAAGGCGCTGGGGCTTCCGCTCCTGGCCCGCTCGCAGACCTCTGATTCTGCTCCTCTGAGGGAAAACACGGGCGCCCACCCCTGAGGAGTTTGGAGGAATCTCCTGCACACTCTCCGTGCGTGGGCGCTGACCCGATTCTGAGTCTCAGGCGGGACGGAGAAATCCCTCCTCCCACACAGAAAAGTTTCGCCTTTGGAGTTGGCTCCAGCTCCCTCCCCGTGCCCGGTCCCCTCAGGGCGCTGGGGCTCCTAGGAGATGCTGCTTTTTTTTTCTCACAGAGGTCTCTGACTCTGCTTCTCTGTGGGTTAGCACGGGCTGCGCCCACCCCCGAAGTGTTCGCGGGAATCTCTTGCCCACCAACCCCGCGCGCGCCAGCCAGGAGATGTGGAAAATGGCTGTCCCACTTGTCTTTCTTTGTCTGGGTTTGGCGCGCGTGTTAGCTTGAATTGCCCAGGTTTTTCCACGGCTTGGATCTCCGTGCCACAGCCTGGTTTGGCTGTCTGTACTGCAGTCTGGACCTATTTACTCCCTATGCCCGCCTCAGCTTCTATATTCTCAGTTCTCAGTGAAAGCCATCCTGTTTGGATTAGAGAGGAAGGCGGAGCATTTCTTACTCCTTATTTCCCCCGGGGTTTGACCATATATTTAGCCAATCCTTCGCTCGATCCTACCTTCGGGTGTGTTGCGAAGCATCTGAAGACTCCAAGGATAGGTTTTTCTGTTTCTGGTTGAAGAACTTGTTGAGTTTCTGGGGAGATTTTCGGTATCGCTTCCTACCGCGCCATCACTGTGACGTCATCCAGTTGATTTGCATTTCCCTGATAATTAGTGATGTTGAGCAACTTTTCATGTGCCTGTTGGCAATTTTTGTTTTATTTTAAGAAATTCTATTCAGTTTGTTTGCCAATATTAATAGGGTTATTTACTTATTTATTTGATGTTGAATTGTGTGACTTCCTTATATATTTTGGAAATGAATCCCTTATTTAGCCCTTATAATTTGCAAACATTTACTTCCATTCCATAGGTTGTCTTTTCATATTGTTAATGGTTTCCTTGCTTTTTATATTTTGAGTTTAGTATATGGAAATCATTTGTTGATGATTCTATTACATTTGTTCATTAATTTATTTTTACTTTTTAATGAATATAGACAATGTGTATTCACAAGCTAAAATAAGTTACTGAGTTTTTTTCTGTCAGTGGATAGCATTAACTTAATGATTTATATTCAACTGTTTTTTTTTTTAAACATAATTGTGCTACTTTTCTCTTGAGATAGGTCAGATTTCCCTATCTGTTTTTCATGATGGAGGCTCTTAATTCTGTTATAGTCATCCAAAAGTGTTCATTTGTTAGTAAGCAATTTGGATAGTTAAATCGATCTTTTGTTAATATTTCAGCTCAGGTTTTTTGTCCATATCTACGCTGTTTTTGATTTGTCATCACTGCATAGTTCAAGGGTCAGGCAGAGATTTTTACCCAGTGTTTGTGACTCTCCATTTCTGTCTTCCTTTATTCCAAGATTCCTGTACCGCTTTCCAGAATTCTGTCCTCCGTTTATTCAGGCTAGAAAGATGAGAATTATCTGGGAATTGTAGCTACTGTGCAGTGTCAACTACAATAATATGACAATTTAGTGCATGTTTTCTCATTATGTATGCTTCTTTGATAGTTGACTCCCTAACATATTCTGCCTGTTTTTGTTCACAGCCCAGGGTCTTTAAATAATTACTTATCATATTTTGTCAGAAGTTGTAATTTTTCTTTGTGTGTGTGTGTGTGTGTGTGTGTGTGTGTGTGTGTTTATTTTTTGAAGTGAGAAGCAGGGAGGTAGAGAGTCAGACTCTTGCATGCGCCTTACCAGGATCCACCCAGCTAGCCCACCAGGAGGCAGTGTTCTGCGAATCTGGGGCATTGCTCCATTGCAACTGGAGCCATTCTAGCACCTGAGGTGGAGGCTATGGAGCCATGGTCTCAGCGCCTGGACCAACTTTTCTCCAGTGGAGCCTTGACTGCGAGTGGGGAAGAGAGAGATATGGAGAAAGGAGAGGGGAAGAGTGGAGAAGCAGATGGGTCCTTCTCCTGTGTGCTCTGGTTGAGAATTGAACCTGGGACTTCCATATGTCAGGGTAGATGCTCAAACACTGAACCAGCTAGCCAGGACCTAGAAGTTTATAGTTTTTATCTGTAAGGAGACAGGTCTGGAAGATTAGTCAGTCATATTTGATGTGAAACTTCTTTTAATCTTTTTAAAAAAACAGCAAATTGGCCCTGGCCGGTTGGCTCAGTGGTAGAGCGTCGGCCTAGCGTGCGGAGGACCCAGGTTCGATTCCTGGCCAGGGCACACAGGAGAAGCGCCCATTTGCATTGGAGCAAGGATGGCCCGGGTGCTGGGGATGGCTCCTTGGCCTCTGCCCCAGGCGCTAGAGTGGCTCTGGTCGCAACATGGCTACGCCCAGGATGGGCAGAGCATCGCCCCCTGGTGGGCAGAGCGTCGCCCCCTGGTGGGCGTGCTGGGTGGATCCCGGTTAGGTGCATGCGGGAGTCTGTCTGACTGTCTCTCCCCGTTTCCAGCTTCAGAAAAATGCAAAAAAAAATAAAAAAAAACCCCAGCAAATTATTTACTGCTCACATAAACTTCTAAATAGTGATTCTTTATTTTTATTTTATTTTTTTGTAATTTTCTGAAGCTGGAAACGGGGAGAGACAGTCAGACAGACTCCCGCATGCACCTGACCGGGATCCACCCAGCACGCCCACCAGGGGGCGACGCTCTGCCCACCAGGGGGCGATGCTCTGCCCATCCTGGGCGTAGCCATGTTGCGACCAGAGCCACTCTAGCGCCTGGGGCAGAGGCCAAGGAGCCATCCCCAGCACCCGGGCCATCCTTGCTCCAATGGAGCCTCGCTGCCGGAGGGGAAGAGAGAGACAGAGAGAAAGGAGAGGGGGAGGGGTGGAAAAGCAGATGGGCGCTTCTCCTGTGTGCCCTGGCCGGGAATCGAACCCGGAACTTCTGCACTCCAGGCCGATGCTCTACCACTGAGCCAACTGGCCAGGGCCTAAATAGTGATTCTTAATAAACACCTATCCATGTGATTATTCTGTGTCTCAGCTCCTCTGTCTTGTGATTCTGCTCTTCTCACTCGCAATAGATAGAGAAAGAGCATGAAGCATCACACATAGGAAATGTGTTTGGCTAGGTAAGGAGGTAGTACACATCATTTCCACTCTCAGTATATTGAATAGAGGTCAGTCACGTGGTCGTATCTTATTTTAATGGGATTGAAAGAATGTGGTCTAGCTATGGCTTAGAAAGAAGAGAAAATGTGTTCTAATCAGCCAGCAGCCTCTGACACATAGAAGTTTAATCATTAATGTTTCTAGTAGAATTACTACAAATTGCATATTCTTTTTTTTTTTTTTTTTTTTTTGTATTTTTCTGAAGCTGGAAATGGGGAAGCAGTCAGACAGACTCCCACATGTGCCCAACCGGGATCCACCCTGCACGCCCACCAGGGGGCGATGCTTTGCCCATCTGGGGTGTCGCTCTGCTACAACCAGAGCCATCGGCAGTGCCTGGGCCAACTTTGCTCCAATGGAGCCTTGGCTGCGGGAGGGGAAGAAAGAGACGGAGAGGAAGGAGAGGGGGAGGGGTGGAGAACCAGATGGGCACTTCTCCTGTGTGCCCTGGCCAGAAATCGAACCTGGGACTTCTGCACGCCAGGCCAACACTCTACCATTGAGCCAACTGGCCAGGGCTAAATTGCATATTCTAAAGAAATTTTTAATATGCTCACAATACCTTTCTTCAATAGCCATTAGAGATTCCCTGAACTGCAAATAATATCCACTCATTGTCTTCATCTCATAACATCATCTGAAATATGCTTTTATGGAAATATTCATGTTGGAATATGACTGTCATACACATCTACGAATTCACTTGAAAACATTATTGAACACCTTCCATATTCAAGATTTACGAGAAATAGTCATTACTGCTGAAGAGCACTTTATGGTCATTAACTCAGGAAAAGAATAATAACAAAATCAATTCTGCCAAATTACTATTATAGAACAATTTACATTGTGTATTTCATACTTCAATATATAATGTCATAATTCATTTCTGACAAGAAAGAATATCTTTTATTCACTTCATTTTATTAATGCAGAGAACATTAGTGTGGCAAATAAGATGGACTAGCAAGAAAGAGGTCACTAACTTACTATGGATCACAAAAGCAAATCCCATATGATGCTAGGTATAAAAGAATGAGAAGTCTCTCATTTTATCTATCTTTTAAAAATGAAGCGACAGAACTTTCTACTTCAGTGGCTTTATTTCTGAGACAGATTCAGGCTTTTTTTTTTTAAGGTAAAAGACACAGTAGATTGTTTCCTGTAATGTTCTCCTGAACTCATCTTCTAAAATTGGCGTTTTTATTTCTATTCAGAGAAATGAAGAACTAGTATTGCTTTGGGATATTTAGACTTTCAGTACCTTGAGTTGTCCTAGTAGGTGAGCTGAGGTCAATGAAACTGTCATTTCCTCTCTAAAGAAAAGAAGAAACTGTACTTGCCTATGTCATGGTTTTCCTTTCTTTGTAGTAGTTCGCTAACTGCTGTGATCATAGCGATTGAGGCAACTAGGGAGTAATAATTGTACACCTTCCCCTCTTTTTTTCTTTGTTCCTAGACTATAATCTCACAATTTATTTCGAGGAAAATTGGCTCTCACAAAGCTGAGAAAGAAAACATATGGGTGTACATGGATTTTGTTTGGTATTTGGGGAGAAAAATAAAACAGAAAAGAAAAAGAAAAAAAATGGGAACTGCTGGAAATTTCCAAGACATGTGAAACCAGTCACCACATAATAACTATGCTCTAGAGTGGTCATATTTTTAATCAGTTTATTTTTTATTTATTTATTTATTTTTGTATCTTTCTGAAGTTGGAAACAGGGAGAGACAGTCAGACAGACTCCCGCATGCGCCCGACCAGGATCCACCCGGCACGCCCACCAGGGGCGAAGCTCTGCCCCTCCGGGGCGTCGCTCTGCCGCGACCAGAGCCACTCTAGCGCCTGAGGCAGAGGCCAAGGAGCCATCCCCAGCACCCGGGCCATCTTTGCTCCAATGGAGACTTGGCTGCGGGAGGGGAAGAGAGAGACAGAGAGGAAGGGGGGGTGGAGAAGCAAATGGGCGCTTCTCCTATGTGCCCTGGCCGGGAATCGAACCCGAGTCCCCCGCACGCCAGGCCGATGCTCTACCGCTGAGCCAACCGGCCAGGGCCTTTAATCAGTTTAGAATGTAGGATAAACATCTAGGTGTAAGGTATCAAGAAGAAAGATGATGATAATAAGCTCTTCTTATCACCTTTCCTTATAAATAAACCGGAATAGTTGTGACTTGAGATATGGATCTAAATATTCCCTTAGCCTTGTAGGGTTCCATGCTTATTGGGACAGCAGTCACATTTCCCAAGCTTTTAGGGATCCAAGTTCTATAAACACAGATACATTTTTACCATGCAATAACTCACAACAAGCCCACCTTAGGTAGGCTATTATATGGAAAGCAAGAGTCAAGATCAATGAGTACAGGTACACAGCCCACTATTTTCATCATCTATAAACACACGATTCAAAAAGGTTTGAGATCTTCCAGTGATTAATTTGAACTTACCATTTCAAATTCACTCTCACTGTGTCTCTCTTCACACACTCAGTGAAACTTAATACAAACAACTAGTATTTTATCCACATCTCTATGCAGGGGTATTGTTTCTTTCAAGCAAAGTCTAGAATAAAATTTTCCTAGAGTATCCAGATAACTATTCAGAACTGTGGAGGTCAACATGAGACCAACAAAACACAATGTTTATTTCTAAAGGAGGTTGAGATAAGCCAGTGTAAAACTAACAAGTCAGATCTTTAATTGGATAACTAAGGTGCTTTATGAGTAGCAATGTGGCTCACGGTAGTTAAGAAATTAATTACAATTCACAGAGAAGCCTATGGGAAGGACTTGGGAATATTTATTTTTCTTCATGTGCAATAAGATCAAATATATGTCAGATAGAAGAAAATACTGTATTTGTTTCTCACCTAATTATCCACTGCACTTACAGTTATTCATTATTATTTTTTAGATTTGTTGGTTATATGTTAAATATGCATATATTTTAGAAAAGTACATATTTTATCATAATAATATATATTCTTATAATGTATATTGAGATCAGATTCTGAAGTAGTACCTAGAGTCTTTGCATAATACATATTTCTAAGTTCTTTCATTTTCATTCTATGACATAATAAAAGAATATTTGAAAACTCTGATGTACTCACATTATTCAATGAATGATATTGAATCAACCAGAAAAGACATTTATTGGAATTTATATTTAATTTCTTTTTGTCTAGTGACATTTTAATTTCTTAAATGATTCTTTTTTAAAATAGAAGACTTTTTATTAAGTTTAATGTGTATTATGCTAGAAAAAAGAAGAGGGGGATAATTTTTCTTTTAGTTTTTATATTTTAAATTCTAAGATTCTGTGCATAGAGTGTGCAAGGGCCAGATAGGAGAGGTATGGCCATAGATGGTGTAGTTTGTGTATTAAATGCAGGTTTCCTGCTTTGTCATCTCTCAGAATTTGTCAGCATATTTTGAATATGACAGTACTTTCATCTTTATCAATTTTGAGTCTAGAGAATGGAGAAATTGAGGAGAAGTCTTCAAAAATATCTGTTAGATGAGATATGTATTTACCAAAAAAAATCAAATGAAACAAGAGACTGCATTAAGCTATTAATGCCTGAATACTTGTAGCCATTCCCAACTCATATGTATGTCTTAATCATCAATGTGATACTATTTGGAAGTGGGACTTCTGGAAGGTAATTAGAGTATGAGGGTGGAGTCCCCATTAATGGGATTAGTGTCGATATAAGATGAAACATGAGAGAGCTTACTTCCTCTCTATCTGCTCTCCACCATGTCAAGCTATAAAGAGAAGGTAGTTGTCTGCTAACCATGGAATAAGTTCTCATGAGAGGTCAGAAATGCTGGTGCCTGATCTTCAACTCTTTAGTTTCTAGAACTGTGAGAAATTAATGTTTATTGTTTAAGCCTTCTACCCATCCCCCCCAAAACAATTAATTATCCTCAAAAAGAACTTTTCTTTTTTTAGCCAAAAAGTTTTTTAAGATGTTAAATGTCATAATATATAAAAATTAAATATATATACAATACACAGTAGGTAAACCAATCTCAATGCCAATGAGGTAGAGATGCATATACTTTTGCAGGAGGACCTGAAGAATCACATGGCATCAGGTGGATTTACATACAGAGACTATAATCTATCACTAGAGTTACAGACAATTCACAAAAAATAAATAAATAAGAATAACCAGCAACATACATGTATTTAGCCAAAATAGTAAAAAAAATATAAATTAATAATATAATGATAATTCCTGGTGCAGATAGAAAAAGTAAATTATTTTAACTTTTCTGATGATAATTTGACCTTAAATATTAGGACCTTTACTCTCAGCATTCCATCTTGATCAGAAGTTAGGAATATAATAAAATAAATTTCAAAAATTATAATAATTACATTCATCTCCTAGAGGTGACATTTTCAGTCCATTTTCTGAAGTAATGTACTTGAATTCATTGAAGCACTGGTTTTATTACCTGTGATTATTTCTGGCTATTTAAATAATGTTCAATGTTTTTTTGAACCAATTTGCATTTTATAATTATTTTATAAGTAACAGACATTGCATGTAATTAAAAATGATTTTTAAAAATGAAACTATGCAAACCCATCATTTTTAGTAGACATTGCCTATGCAGGATAAAACATTTTGTTTCTGGGTACAAATCTGAAGAAAGGCAATTTAAAAACAGTTATAAGCTGGCTACTCTGGATAACCTCTTCTATGGCTCTGTCAAGTGAAACAGTTTTAGACATTTCAGACACACACACACTGGGCACCATTTACTTGCTCTCTGTCAGAGCCTTCTGTGTCCTATAATTTTAAACTCTAAAAATACTCAGTGGTGAAATATTGATTTTCTCTCTAGTTTCTGCTCAGACTTTAGTTGGATGTCTGTAAGGATTCCACTCTGAGAAGATCAGTACTTGACTCTGCATTTTGTCCTTTAGTGAAGCAACATATTGTATCTTTATACTTTAACCTCAGGTAGTTAATGTCTTGTTCTTGACACTTGGGTTGTAGGATATTCAAAGGAGGACCACTGTGTTATTCTGAAACAGCTAATGACAAATATCCAAGGTGTGCACAGGTTTTCTAAGGCAAACAGATATTAACAAGGCAGTAACTCTATTTATTTGTTTATTTGTAAGCAAATTGTCATAAATTAAACCATGTTACAATTTTGTTATATTTTATCTGCATATAAATATAATGAGTAATTTATTATCTCTCTGAAAGTAAGATTTATCTACTCATTTTTTGATTCATACATAGAATTTTTAGTATGTATATATATGATATTTAGTATATAAAAGGTATGTCATGGAAGAGAAAAAGATCTAATAGTAAATACAAGCATGCATATGTGAGAATTTAATATAAAATTTGCTTATTTATTCATTTATTTTTTCAACAAATATTTAATTATATATACAATTATTAATTAATTGTTAATTTTTTAAATTGTATAGTAGAATATTATACGATAAACTCAAGGCTTTCAAACAATGAAAAGACATAATTAATAGATAAATAATATTGGTAAATTTGGATAAGACAAACCCAGTGCCACTGAGACCAAGATGCATATATTTTCTGTAGGAGGTACTAAAAGTTGTTAAGATATTGGCTGACACAATGTTAAAGGGTAAAATAGGTTCCTAAATGATTAAAGCTTTGAAAGTTTTTACAGCATAATTATGTTCTAAGAAATTTGACTACACATCAGATTATATAAAGTAAATCCTTGTTTTGTTTGGAAACTTTCCAAGATAACATGCAAACATTTTTCAGTAACACAGTGGTAAAAGTATTAGTTTTATGGCCTGAAGAGGATTACACCATAACCATATGATACCTGTTTGAGTCAGTGTTCCACTGGCATTTTTCTTTGTTTTCATTGAATTTTTAGCCCCTTGTTGTTATATCTTAGCAATCAATAAGCATAAAAATTAAGAGATTCATCTCATTTCTTTTTTCTGCTAGTGACACATGGAAGATTCTTTTTAGTCAAAAATGCATTTCTGAGACCTGAATATTGCTTGATTCCACATATATAATTGTAAAATTTCCATAATGTCTTCTTTGATCTGAAATTTTATGATGTATGTTAGAGATGAATTGAACTTTATTTGCTATGCATTAGTTGATTACTATGTCTTATGAGGATTTAGAAAATAATTAAGAAAACTTGATATAAAAATAGATATTATATTCTTAAAGTTTATTTAAAATGAAGTTTGAGTTCATGTGACAACAGCAAATTCTTTTTCCATAAATTATTAAATTTGAAATTATATTGATTTATTTTCTTTAATATATTTTCAATTTTTATTATTTTATTGAGTCTACATATTATATTTCAGTAAAACTCAAAACACCTAAAGGATTATAAATTAGTAGTTTCTAAAGACTTTGTAATACACATTACAATGATGAATAATTTTTTTAATAGTGGAAGTATGTTTAACTTAAGTGAACTTTCAAAGAAATAGAAATATTTGAAAATAATTGAAGTTGAATATAAGATGCAAAAAAGAGGAAATATGGGATGTTCAATTTTTAATCACTAAATGAGAAATGTGGAAAAATAGCACATTATTTGAAGAGTAAAATTATTTGAAGAGTTATTTGAAATGTTGAAACTTCATTTTCTAAAATAAATATCTTAATGGTTTTTGAACTTCTATACAAGTTTGTTGAAAATGGACTATTATGAAAATATCTTTAAAAAATATAGTGATATACAATGTTATTCATGTTTTCTTTCATGAAAAATAATTATCCTGCTCTATTTGTGAATACTTTATACATTTCAATATAAATTATTTAGCAAAATAGCTAAGCTTAAATGTTCTACTGAACATCTTTATCATAATATCTTTTAAAAGTTATGGATTTTAAATAATCCATAAATTGCAATGACTGTTATGGCTATAAAAACTGTTTTTATTTTTTTGAGGGGTAGAATTAGAAGTTTCATTATATTACTATCCTGTGAAATAGAACAAAACAAAACATTTTGACGAGTCAATTTTAAATTTTATCAAATAATTTTTTCCTGAGTGTATTGTAATGGTGTTATTATTTTTCCTGAGTAACATAGTTAATGACATTGATTGTCATATATTAAATCAAATTGTTTCTAAAATAAACTCTACTGGGTCTTACAGCCTCAAAACTTTCTATTCTGATAGATTCAGTTTTATATAATGGTGGATAGAATTTTTGCTTCTATAATCATGGAAATGCTTGGCATGTAATTTTTCTTTCTTCCTTTCTTTCTTTTTCTTTTCCTTTTTTTTAAATTAACTGATTTCAGTAAGATAGGAAGGGAGATAGAGAGAGCTGTTCCTGTATGTGCCCTGACCAGGGATCAAACCAGCAACCTCAATGTTTTGAAATGATGTACTAACCAACTGAGTTAACCAGTCAGGGCTAATTTTTCTTTCTTATTAAAGCCATACCATCTTTTGTTCTTAGGGTTGGATTGATTTTATAAAATATTTGATTCTTCTTTGAGAAAAAAAAATTCATGGGAAGACTTTTATTTATAAATACATTTAAAATATATTAGCTAGTTCAATTTTATGTTTATTCTTGTGTCAATTTTTAAATTTAAATTTGTTTTAAAGAAATTTGTATATTTTAAAAATTTATTAGCAAGAATTTGTTTATAATGTACTTTCATTGCCTTTTTAATGTCTTTAAAATCTGTAATGTATCCTTTTCATTTCTGTTGTTAATGATGCTTACTCTTTTTCTTAATTCATATTGGTAGAAGTTTATCAACTGTATTAGTCATTTAAAAAAAACAACTTTAGCCTCTTAAATTTCTCTATTATATGTCTCTTTTCAATTCCATTGATATTTGCTATTATTTCCTTCTCTTTTATTCTCTTATTTTAATTTAATATTTTTTCTAGCTTTTTGAAATACTTATATCATTGATTTCCAGTTAGAATATTGTTATAAATTTTGTTCTAAAGACTACTTTATCTGTATTCCAAATGTTTTAATGAGTTATATTTTCATTATTACTAAAGTTCAAACTTTTAATTTCCATTTTGGTTACTGAGAAGTGTATTATTCAATTTTCAAATATTTTTAAAAATTTAAATTATTTTATTATTGATTTCTAATTGTACTGTTCAAGTTCATATCCTTCTGGATATATATATATATATATATATATATATATTTTTGTTATATCAGCTTAAGACATGTATGTCAAAATTTCTAAATAAGTATGTCGATGTATATATTTATAATCTTTCTGTTCATTCTTTCCTTTATTTATTTTTAGCTTGTGTGGGAATATTTATATCAATTCATAAGAATTTAAATGATAATTAATGTTTATTCAATCTTAAAAATACTTTAGGTGTTTGCCAAATGTTTAATTTTCACAAGCAATTTGAAATATTAATACAATTTTGTATATTACATTTGGAAAATACTGTGTTTGTATAATAATATTAGGAATTTCTGTAATTTTTAGTGTATTATATATAGTAAAGTCTTGTAAAACATGTGAACTCTTTTTCCAAAAATCAGTAATGTAGTGTCTTGTGGCTGGTACTTGCTCAGACTTACATGTAGGTAAAATTCTATGACATTTTTTTTGTATAGGTAATATTTTAATGAGAAACTGTACATCAAGTGACCTTTTTATATGAAGGAAACTAAAAATTTTTGATTTCTAATGCTAATGGAGGAAAATTTGAACTAATCGTGTTGAACATTTAGCCTTGACAGCTGGAAAAGATAAATGAAATCCAATTTTGCTGCTTGAGTCATTATTTAAGTTCCTATTTGGGGTTAAGGTAGATCTTGAAGGCATCACTTCCATAGATCACCAGCATTGCTACTAGATGCTTCCATATATACTGGAAAAATAGGTTCAGCATAGTTGATTTGTAGAGAATGATATTTCTTGTATATGGTGTACATGTCACTAAATTATATCAGGAAATTTAAAATGCAATAAATTTAGAAGAAAATTAATTATATAAATAATTTTAGAAATTCTAAAAGTTAGTAAGTAGTTCAGTTTCATTGGGAATGTTAAAAATTGAAAGCTCTAAATATAATTTCTTAAGCAATTACTCAGAAATCTTACTAAGAAATTAAAAAAAAATGTTGAAGAGCAGAGACCTGGAGTAGGAATCATATGATAATGCAGACGCCAAAAGAATAGGAAAGTTATGCAATTTTCCCCCTCTAGATGGTGTATCATAGAGGTTAGAGTCTTGTTTTCCTATGCATATGTATACAACTCATTTTTTTTTTTTGCATTTTTCTGAAGTTGGAAACGGGAAGGCAGTCAGACAGACTCCCGCATGCGCCCGACCGGGATCCACCTGGCATGCCAACCAGGGGGCGATGCTCTGCCCATCTGGGGCATCGCTCTGTTGCAGAGACATTGTAGCGCCTGAAGCTGAGGCCATACAGCTGTCCTCAGCAACCGGACCAACTTTGCTCCAGTGGAGCCTTGGCTGAGGGAGGGGAAGGAGAGAGACAGAGAGTAAGGAGAGGGGGAGGGGTGGAGAAGCAGATGGGTGCTTCTCCTGTGTGCCCTGGCCAAGAATCGAACCCAGGACTCCTGCATGCCAGGCCGATGATCTACCACTGAGCCAACCGGCCAGGACCACAACTCATTTTTTTAATGCCTAAATTCTACATGAAGGACTCAACTTATGTTTTACCATTTAATTAAATAGGATAATTGATAGATTATTTTCTTTCAATTTACTAATAATAATCTAAGTTAATTGAACATATACTTTACTATGTACAAGGCATTGAGAAAAATAAACAGACTAGGAATGTACAGGTTCTGCTTTTAAAGAATGTTGCTGTAGTAAAAGGCAGAAAACAAATCCTGGCTGGTGTAGAGCACTTGGCCAGTTGTCTCAGTGATAGAGAGTCACGGGTTTGATTTCCAGTCAAGGCACACAAGAGAAGTAAGCATCTGCTACTTCACCCCTTCCCCTCCCCCTTCTTTCTCTCTCTCTTTCTGTTTCCTCCCTTACTGCAGCCATGGCTCAAAATGATTTGAGCAAAGTGGCTCTGGGCACTGAGGATGGCTCCATGGTCTCACCTCAGATGCCAAAAGAGCTTGGTTGCTGAGCAATAAAGCAGTGGCCCCAGATGGGCAAAATATTGGGTTTGCCTGGCTTATCCCAGTTGGCATGCATGTGGGAGTCTGTGTTTGCCTCCTCACCTCTCACTTAATAATATTAATAATAAAAAAAAAAAACAGAAGGCAGACACTAATGAAAAGATGAATTGTGATCCAAGTACAGATGGTCATTCTGTTATAATTGTTTGACTTACAATGTTTCAACTTTACAATGATGTGAAAGTGATATGTATTCAGTTGAAACCATATTTCAAATTTTGAATTTTTATATTTTCCCCAACTAGCCACATGAGTACCACATTCTCTCAGTATGCTGGCCAGGAGCAGTGGACCACAGCACCCAGTTAGCCTGGTCATAATGAGGGTAAACAACTAATGCTCCACAGGTACTGTGTTGCCAACATTTTTTTGATATTGTCTTTTGTCTTTTCATTTTCCATCATATCTACAGAATGCCCATCTGTGTCTCCTGCTTCTATTGAGACAGACCATTACTTTTTAGATGAAGTTTAAGATAATTGTCCAACTGTCAGTTAATGTAAGTGTTCTGAGACAGGCTATGCTACGCTATAATGCTCAGTAGGGTAGGTGTATTGAATGTATTTTTTACTTACTATATTTTCTATTTACAATGGGTTTCTTAGTATGTAATCTCTTCTTAAGTTAAATAGCATCTCTAGTAAATTATAGACCTTTATTAAGTAATAAAATCATGCTATGAAACTAAAAAAGAATAGTATTTACACCTCTGTCAGTTAAGGTTTTTTTGTTTTGTTTTTAAATGGAGGTCATGATGGCAATTATATCTATTTGAACTGTCTCTTGAAAAATAAGTAAAATTTGAATAGCTGTAAATTACTGGGAAACTTTCCAACAAAGGTGTATTAGTAAAGATGTAAAAAGAAAAACACAATTCAGTCAATTGGATAAACTACAGATGACAATTCCTGAAGGATATTAGTGAGAAAACTCTTAAAGGAGGTTGGGATCTTGTTTATTATAGGCATTGAAACCTGTGTCAGCAATGTAGATCCAGAGGGAACACTAGTTCTTCATTCTTCTGAACAGAAATTTTAGAAGATGAGAGCAGGAGAACGTTATAACAAATTAATTTCTGTGTCTATTATCTAATCAGAAAGTATATTTTTAAGTATGGAGTACCACTAAACAAAAACAACTGAAAGAAAGAGAAAAGAGAAGAACCAAACAAGACACATAGCTACCAGAAAACAAAACATAAAAAGTCTATAGAAAACCATCAAGTATCAATAATTACCCTAAATGTAAATGGACTGAACTCAACAAAAAGGCACAGAGTAGCAGATTGGGTTAAAAGCAAAACCCAACCATATGCTTCCTTCAAGAGATACATCTAAGCTGCAAGGATAAAAGTTGATTCAAAGTAAAAGGTTGGAAAATGCTTCTCCAAGCAAATAATATCTAAAGAAAAGCAGATGTAGCCATACTCATATCTGACAATGCTGACTTTAATACAACAAAGGTAACCAGAGACAAAGAAGGACATTTCATAATGATAAAAGGGACACTGTATCAAGAAGACATAGTACTTCTTAATATATATGCACCAAACCAGGGAGCACCAAAATATAAAAGACATCTACTAACTGATCTAAAAACAGAAGCAAAAAATAACACAATCATACTTGGAGATTTCAACATATGGGTTTAGATAGATTATCTAAACAGAAAATCAATAAAAAAATACAGGCCTTAAATGACACTCTGGATCAAATGGACATAATAGATGTTCAGGAGACATACCAAAGCATTAGATTATACTTCTTCTCCAGTGTGCATGTAACATTCTCAAGGATAGACCACAAAACTAACATCAACAAATTCAGAAAGATGAAAATCATACCACACATATTTTCTGATCTCAAGCTGTTAAAATTAGAATTCAACTGTAAAGAGGTAGTAAAGAAAACTACAAAAATGTGGAAATTAAACAACATAGTTCTAAAAAATGACTAGGTCAAAGAAGGAATGAAAGCAGAGATCAAAAGATATACACAGACAAATGAGTGATGACATGCCATATCAAAATTTCTGGTATGCAGTGAAAGCAGTAATAAGAGGGATAATTATATCATTACAGGTTTATATCAAGAAATGAGAGAGATCCTAACTAAACAATCCAACATCACACATTAAACAAACAAAAAAAAAAAAAGCAAAGGCAATCCAAAATCAGCAGAAGAAAAGAAATAGTAAAACTTAGAGTAGAATTAAATAAAATAGAGAACAAAAAATATAAAAAAATTAATATAACAAAGAGCTGGTTCTTTGAAAAGAGCAATAAAATTGACAACCACTGGCTAGACTTACTAAGGAAAAAAGAAGAAGGACTCATATAAATAAAATTCAAACTGAAAGAAGAGAAATTACCACAGACATCATAGATATAGACAAGATCATAGTAGAATATTATGAAAGATTATATGCCACCAAATTCAGCAACCTAGAAGAAATGGATGAATTCCTAGAACTATACAATCTTCCTCGACTGAGCCATGAAGAAGTAAAAAACCTAAACAGATCTATTAGCAGGGAGAAAATAGAAACAACTATCAAAAACCTCCATAAAAACAAAAGTCCAAGGCCAGATGGTTACACTAGTGTATTCTACCCAACATTCAAATTTTTGGTAATCTATCCTTCTCAAAGTCTTCCAAAAAATAAAAGAAGTAACATATTTTATGAGGCCAACATAACCCTCATACACAAACCTGGCAAGGACAATACAAAAAAAACAAAACTACAAACCAATATCTCTAATGAATACAGATGCAAAAATTCTAAACAAAATATAAGAAAATTGAATATAACAACACATTAAAAAATAAAATATATCACAATAAAATAAGATTCATTCCAGTAGCACATGGATGGTTTAACATAAGGAAATCTATCAATGTAATATACCACATCAACAAAACAAAGAACAAAAACTGTATGGTTCTATCAATAGATGTAAAAAAGGCATTTGATTGGATACAATTCCTTTATGTTTAAAACACTCAATAAAATTGGAATAGAAAGAAAGTACCTCAACATAATAAAGGCCATATGTGAAAAAATGAAGGCTTTTCCTCTAAAATCAGGAATGAGACAAGGCTCTCCACTCTCTCCACTCTTATTCAACATAGTTCTGCAAGTTTAAGCAAGAGTGATCAAGCAAGAGAAAGAAATAAAAGGAATTTATATTAGAAAAGAAGAAGTAAAGGTATTACTTTTTGCAGATGACATGATCCTGTATATAGAAAACACCAAAGACTCCAACAAAAAACTATTAGAAACAATAAACTAATACAGTAAAGTCATAGGATACAAAATCAATATACAAAATTTTACTGCCTCTCTATATGCCAACAATGATACTTTGGAAAATGAACTCAAAAAAAAAAAAAAAAAAAGAAAAGAAAAGAAGAATAATTCCTTTTAAAATTGCAACAACAAAAAAATAAAGTACTTAGAAATAAATTTAACAAAGATTGTGAAGGCCCTATATACTGAAAACTACAAAGCATTATTGAAAGAAATTGAAAAAAACACAATAAAATGAAAAAATATTCCATGTTAATGAACTGGAAGAATCAACATAGTTAAAAAGGCAATATTACCCAAAGCAATTTACAAATTGAATGTAATTGCCATCAAAATCTCAATGTCATTCTTTAAAGAAATAGAACAAAAAATTACTAGGTTCGTACGGAACCATAAAAAACCTCGAATAGCCAAAGCATTCCTGAGGAAAAAGAATAAAGCTGGAGGTATCACACTATCTGACTTCAAATTATACTATGGAGCATTATAACCAAAACAGTGTGGTGTTGGCAAAAAACAACAACAACAACAAAAAACAAAACAAACAAACAAAAATGACATATAGAACTATGGAACACAATTAAGAGCCCAGAAATAAAGCCACTTATGTATGGACAAATCATCTTTGACAAAGGAGCCAAAAACACACAATAGAAAAAAAAAAAAAAACCTCTTCAATAAATGGTGCTGGGAAAATTAGAAAAGCACATTCAAAAGAATGAAACTTGACTACAGTTTATCCCCCAAACACAAATCAATTCAAAATAGATCATAGACACAAGCATAAGATCTGAAACAATAAATTGCATAGAAGATAACATAGGTACTAAACTCATGAACCTTGGTTATAGAGAACAATTTATGAATTTGATCCCAATGGCAAGGAAAGGAAAGGCAAAAATAAATGAATGGGATTAGGTCAAACTAAAAAGCTCCTGCATGGCAAAAGAAACTGACAACAAAACAAATAAGCAGCCAACTAAATGGGAGATGAAATTTTTAAACAACAGCTCTGATAAGGGGTTAAGATCGCAAAATACAAAATACACACAAAGCTCAGCAACAGACAAGCAAATAATCTAATTAAAAAATGGGGAGAGGACCTGCTGACACTTCTCCCAAAAGGAAATACAAATGGCCAACAGGTATATGAAAAGATGTATATCTACACTAGCCTATCCAGAAATGCAAATCAAAACTGTAATGAGATACCACCTCTCACCTTTTAGATTGGCTATTTTCAACAAGACAGATAACAAGTGTTGGAAAGGTTGTGGAGAAAAAGAAACCGTCATTCACTGCTGGTGAGAATGTAAATTATGGAAGAAAGTATGGTGGTTCCTCAAAAAATTAAGAATAGAATTACCATGTGACTTGGCAAATCCTCTACTGGGTATCTACACCAAAAACTCAAAAACATTAGTATGTAAAGATACATAGACCCCCATGTTCATCACAGCATTATTCACAGTGGCCAAGACATAGAAACAACCAAAGTGTCCCTTGATAGAGGACTGAATAAAGAAAATGTGGTACATATATACAATAGAACACTATTCAGCCAAAAGAAACAACAACGTAGCAACATTTATAACATGGATGGACTTTGAGAACATTATACTGAATGAAATAAGTAAATCAGAGAAAGCTAAGAACTGTATGATTTCACACATAGGTGGGATATAAAACTGAGACTTATGGACGTAGATAAAAGTGAAGTGGTTGCCAGTGGGAAGGGAGCTTGGGGAAGGGGAAAAGGGACTTGAGTGAATGGGGAAGGGGGAGAGGATGGAGGAAAGGATGTCAGGAAGAACAAATATAAGGTGACATAAAATGATTTGACTTTGGTGATTGATATACAACATAATCAACAGTTCAAATGCTATAGAAATGTTCCACTGAAACCTATGTACTTATTGATCAATCTCACCCTGTTAAAGTTAATTTTCTAAATAAAATTTAAAAATTAAAAAAAAAATTCTTCTTTTATAACCTGCATGAGAATTGTATGAGTGAAACAGTGTTCTGATTGTTCTAGAAACATTACAGGGGGGAGCAGTGAAGCAAGGAAGTCATAAAGATGTTGTTAACTGCCTAATCACTACATCTTAAGATAAGGGAAAAGGGGGCAAGGGATTGTTTTTAGATCCATTTGTGTGTGTGTGTGTGTGTGTGTGTATTAAAATTTGGAGAATCATTATTGCTGGCCTTAGCAATTATACAAATAAAAGTATTGACTCTATAAATAAAAATACAGAGGTCTGGAGAGAGAACTGGAAAGGACAATAAAAAATGAAAATTCCCACCATATTGTTTCTTACAGGGAAAAATTGGGGAGCAAAGTCATTCTTGAAGAAATATATTTGTAGTCCTTGGTACAGCTATAAATATCAATGCCAAGGGAGTGGGCACTTTCCTTATTGGGTTCATACAGGGTGAGAAGAGTCATATAGAAAAGGCAAGGAAAAGAGTTTTTAGATAATTAAAAGGACTAAGAGATGAAATATAACTGAATTCAATAACATTTTAGAAAGAAAAGCTGGTAGTTATATGAGGCACAACAGAAGGATGGACAAGAATAAAAACTGGTGGGCAAGCATTCTAATGCATAGTTATGAGTCATTTGGGGATTTTACGAGTGCAGTTTTCAGAAAGTGAAGAATTAGGGAGAATACATGTATAATTCTGGAAAGTTATCAATTTTTATTTTTCTCCATTCAATCATTCACAACATATTTGTGGAGCATTTCCAATGAGTTTTAAGTATTGGGAATATGGCAGTGAACAAGCATTTCTTATCTCATGCTTCTCACATTCTAATGGGAAACTGCAAGGAAACAGATATATTGAATAAGGAATAAAAATAGAAAAAGGGTGGGGATAGTTATGAAATTTATAGTCTCCAACTTAAAAGGAGATACTTTTCTTTACTCATCTATCAGAGTTCCATCATAGACTCAGTCTTAAGCATGACCACAGCCTTATTTAGTCAATTAAAAAATTGCAAAATAGCATTCGAGAATGGAAAGGGTCACTCTCTAGTCTTGCCCTTCCTTAGAATGTATAGGATTCTGTTCATGGAGTTTATACATGAGAAAACTAGTCTTTTTGGTGAAAATTTAACAACTTTGTAGATGTTGTGAGCAGCAAAATAAAACTGATGAACATATTGGCAGTCCTCAAATGTTTTTTTTTCCTAGTGTCTATCTTAAACAGATCTGGAAGTTATTTTATTTAAAAAAATCGGTTGCCTTAAACATGTTAAGGGCCACAACAACACCACATTCACTTGTCTCCTACTGACATGGCTTGAGCATATTTTCAACTAAATTAAAGGAAAGTAGCAAATATGAAACCTTTTATGATAATGCATGGTTTCATGTTGGAAGAGTTATAGCTGTTAGCATGTACAAATAAGAAATACAAGGCCTGTGGGTTGCTCAGTTGATTTGAGTGTTGTCCCCATAGGACAAGGTTGCAGATTCAATCTCCTGTCTGGGCACATACAAGAATCAACAAATAAAAGCATAAATAAGTGGAACAACAAATTGATGTTTCTATGTCTCCCTCTCTTTATCTCTAAAATATCAATTAAAAAAAAAGGAATGCAAAAGACAGGTTTTATTTAATACTCTCACAAAGTCAGGTTGTTCCATAGAGTAAGTAAACCACATTTGAAGCAGGGCAAAAATCAAAGCTGAGCATTGGGGAGAAGGCCTTTTCATTATCTTTATTAAGCTTGCACTATTTTCTTAAAATGAAAATGTCTATAAACACAGAAGGTAGTTAAAATTGCCTTCTATACTGTTTAGTGGAGGATATGTAATGATATTCTCCTTTCATTTAAAGCCACCTTTGTATTAAATGTTGCCCTAACTAAAAAGTAATAGAACAGAATGACTTTTATTGCAGATGGTAATTTATGTAATATGTAGCCAATGGGATTGATGTCAAACTTTTATCCACAAGCTTTCTTTACTTTCCTTTTGATCACTATTTACCAAGGTTTGTTATAGCAGTAGTCACTATCTCAGCTGATATTCCGACTGTTCATGTTTTTTGAAGTGGTTTTGTTTTTCTATTTTCATAGAGCACTAGAGCTAATTACAGCTGTTCACTCTTCTATTTCAACCCTCAATGCTTTCAGTTTCCTCTGGGTTTTGCTTTCACTCACACAGTATTTTTTTTTTCCATTTTGTGTTTGATCCTCTTTCACGTACAGCCAGGAGAGGAACCGCTTATGCCACAGAGAATGAAAAGGCTTTTAGAACTAATTTTCATTTTCTTTGCAATGCTTATGGCATTCTCAAAGTGTGCGATGAGCTATCATCAGGTTTTGATTATGCAATTGAAATGAAAAAGGTTTAAAAGCTCAGCTTTATTGGCCTTATCAACCGTTTGCACTCCTCCAGAAGCTCTCTTAGAACAAGTACATGATCAATTTTGGTACAAAAAATTACCACACATTTTAAGAAAAGGAATCTAATAGATGATGCTTAGGGAGGAATTGATGTTTTAAAATGTTACACTATATTTTATAGCAATTTTATTAAATTTTTCTATTAAAAACTATCTAATTAGAATATAATTAAAATTTGGAAAAGTACCCAAATGTACCTTTTTTCTCAGTTTGCTGGCAAAGACTTGGGAGAATAGATTGTTATAAAAATATCCTATATAGAAGAAAATGTAGTGAAAAACTGGCTGTTCATATTTTTTCACCTCGCAAGTTTTATTCTTTGAGTAAGTCATTCTGTACATGAGTGGACCATGAATAACCAAAGACAAAGCGATCTAGCCGGCCTCAGGAAGAGGTATGTGTGTATATGTGTGTGCCTTGCAAGTCTTATTCTTTGAGTGAGCCCTTCTGAACATGAGTGGACCGCGAATAACCAAAGACAAAGCTGTGTAGCCTGCCTCAGGATTAGGCACGTGTGTATATATATGCATTTGCATGCACTTATGCACATAACTCTAGAATAGTCAAGAAGAGACCTCAATAAGCTTCAACTGGCTTTTACGAATCTTACGGTTTCGTCCTGGAGACAAAGCTAGTACTACAAAATGAGTTATATAGTGGAAAACGTGACGTGCTATATTTTTCTCTCCACTCATTCAGATATTGCTTGGAGTTTGTAGATGCTGATGTCAGGAAAAAGACTGGACTATTAAAAAACAGGGGATAGTTCTATGCACAAAGAAAACTAGATAGAAGGTGACAGAGGACAATCTGACTTTGGGTGATGGGTATGCAACATAAGTGAACGACAAGATAACCTGGATTTGTTATCTTTGAATATATGTATCCTGATTTATTGATTATTGATGTCGCCCCATTAAAAAAATAAAATTATTTAATTTTAAAAAAGAAAGAAATAAAATGGAATTATAAATTAAAAAAAAAGAAATAGGATAGTAAATATTGAATTACAGGATTACTATCTAGCTTATTTTCATATAAGACATCGTGCACATCTTTAGATCTTAGCAGAACCTGTGTCACATTAGTAATGGATAGATTCAGTAAGCACCTTTGAAAATGACAGTGATCACGTTATCCTCCTGTAAAGCATGAATATAAATCTCTGTATTAGATTAGAAATGTTGACCTCACAAAATTACATTCTAATCATGAAAATGAGATCTGTATGTGACAAAGGACTAGCACCAAGGAAACCTGCCAGAGAAAATGAACTGCAGATTCCTTACAGAATCAGAGATCAAAAGATCTGTTCCATTAAACTTTAAACCAGAGAAATTCACCTGTCTGCCCCCGTGCCTGGTGTCAATCAATGACTCTGCTTTGGCTGGATTATGGTTAAGCCTGAATGGTCATGCAAGAGAGAATTTCAGACAACCAGTCTCTGAAGAGATTGCTATTCTAAGACTCAACATAAAAGAGAAATATGCTTAGGTTTTTGCTGCTTAGCAAAGAAATCTTATTTGCCTCTCAAGATATAGCAAAAGAACTCTTTATAATATCTGTCATACTCACATACACATAAAAATAAGATAATCATTAGAATGTGACACAAATGGATACTTTATTTTATTTCTTTTTCTAAGGATTTGAGGCCTTCCCTCACCCTTAATTTGCTTAGTATAATTTAAACCAAGATTCCCCTAAATTATTGATCTAAGTAAACATGATAATCTAATTTATTGTATAGTTATAGGCTTTATAATTATAAACAGTTTATTGAGAAATTTCAACTTATTTAGATAGAAAAGGGAAACTTTTTAAAGTAACCATTTCTAACCTGTGCTTCGTTGAATCTCCCTTTTCCCTTAATTAATACATTTCTTTTGCAATAATTTAGTCAATCTTATAATTTTTAAGTTGTGTCAGTTGTTAGAGATGTCTCATTTTTGTTACTAAAACACAGTTTTATTCATTATAAAGTTTTATATCATATCAGCTTGTGTTATGGTTCACTTTGAAAAATGCAGATTCAGTAAGTCACATTAAGATTCATAAATACAGAGATCATGTGGTACAAGTTTCAAGTACACATAAAATAAAGTCTTGATTAAAAATATTTTTTATTTTAATCTTAAAATGAAACTAATGAAGTAGACTAAGTACACATATTTCTTGTTGGTTTGTTGCAAATTGGTTTTTATTTTTCTATCAGAAGAGAAATTTCATTTAGAGTATACACTGACTCTAAATGAAATGATTCATGAGATGAAAAATGTCAAGATTTGTAAGTCCTATGGCCATAGTTATAGATAAAATCTTCAAAACATAATTAATTTTCTTTTTTTAAGCAGAGTATGAAAAGAGTTATCTTTTGAATTTGTATAATTGATATCTTTTGAATTTATATATAATATATTGGCTACATATATCTAATTTTATAATGAATTAATAAGACTAATGTCAACAATTTAGGTATGCTTCAATTTTATTATGAACACTTAGTGTTTGAGGTATTAAACTATAAATATTAAAAGTCTGGATAACTTTTTTACTTATTTACAAGTAATTTGAAAACAGTAATCATTTTCTAATAGAATGCAGGTCAAAAATTAACATTTTTATACTAGTTGCAGTAACATCCTTGAGATGGAGAGCATGTGGACCTGAGTTCTGGATCATGCATTAGAACAGCAAAATAGATGAAGGATAACTAGAGATCACAGCGAAACTGAAGTACCATCTGTGTATCTCCTCAGCGTCTGTCATTGTGGCACCTGGGCGTGACAAGGAAATATGCCTATGCACATCAGTAGGACAGCATTGAGGCTCAGAGTCATGGTGACCTCAAAGATCTGAGGACTTGGAGTGGTTTTATAGATTTTCCTTTCCTGTCTCTGGCTCAGCTTCTAA
This sequence comes from Saccopteryx leptura, assembly GCF_036850995.1. Lineage (NCBI taxonomy): Eukaryota > Metazoa > Chordata > Mammalia > Chiroptera > Emballonuridae > Saccopteryx > Saccopteryx leptura. The sequence continues at coordinate 58,942,936 of NC_089506.1, forward strand.
TATGACTCATTAACAAATAGTAATCAAATAATAGTTTTCACTTGGGTGCTTACAACAAAATGACCTTGTTCACTTTATAGCCTCTACTCAGACAAAAAGTGCTAAATGCCAAAGTAGAAATATAGATCCTATTTATTGACTTTTTGCATATAAGGAATGAAATTGTGACTGATGTTTATAATGAAGCTTTTTTATTAAATAACAGTCTTTCTTTGAGCAGTGAAAAAAATTTGAAAGGGATTTTGTGTTCATTAAAAACATTGCCTCACTTTCTTCCAAACAATCCTGTGTTTTCTTCTAAAGGAAAAGATGTTTCTTGGCAACCCTATCATGTAAGTCAGCATCTTAATTATTTTACTTTAATGAAAGAAACTCTGGTAACAAATTTATAAAAATATGCTTATTAAAACAGCTCATTTATCCGTGCCTGTTTACAATCAGTTCAATTGGATTATGATATGGGTTATAATGCTTACAACACATTAATTTGATTATTAAGTGCAATCATCAGGAATGACTTGTGTTTGTACTTTGACCTTTTTTCTAAAGATTTAATACCACCTTTAAAATAGCACATTAATAAAAGTATAGGTGAAGCTCATTTGAGCACTGTGTAGCAAAGAACAACTTGCAATTGGTCTTAACATTAGGCTAGAATAACATATTACAAATATAACATATAATCATCTGATCATATTTTTGTTTTTGTACAAGAGCTGATTTGAAAAACAGATGCAGCAAATGTTACCCTTTTGATATAAGTGCCAATAAACTTTCTTAAGGATTTATTCTGCATCTATATAAATATAAAAAATAGAAACAAATAAGTTATTGCACATGAGGCAATTCCTTGTTTACTCAGACATAAAATAGATAAAGACTTGGTTAGCAGGACAGCTGATCAGGCCTCACTACTCTAAATTTTTCCAGTGTGCTGTTTTTCTCCTATTATATGCACATCTCTACAAATTACTTTTTTTCAAGTAACTTCTTATGGCTACTTTTTAAATGCCTACAATTTTCCTAGCAGTGGCTTAATTTTAGTAAATTGCTCAAATTAATTGATGCAAATGATTATTATGAGAATTATATAAAAGCATCTACCTGCACAATACCTGGCCCATAACTTGTTTCTTTGTCTTCCTTTTCTAATTTCTACATACTGAAATATGGTGGAACACATTTTGAAATTTTTTATTATTTTAGTAACATATAATTGACATATAACATTGTGTAATTTTAAAGTATACAATGTGTTTGTTTAATACATTTATATTTTTTTTCATAGAATGTTTTAATATTATAAAGATGTTATCTGTTCACAAATTACTGTATAATTCAGAGTAATCCCAGAGTTTTTTATAGAATTGTGTTTTTTTCTCTTTTTTTGTCCCATCCCTTCACCTTACATTTATATATTTTAATATGGTTATCATTATAGCATTAGCTAACACCTCTATCATGTCAACAATTATTTTCTGTGTGATAGCAAGAGTTAAGATATAGTTTCTTGAAGTTTATAATATAGTATTTTTTTTACTATAATCTGTAGATCAAGACTTACTTATCTACTCATTACAAGTCTGTACCTTAAACAATGTCTCCTCAATTTCTCTCAACTCCCAGCCTCTGGAAACTATGACTCTACTCTCTGTTTTCAGGAGTTTGGATTTTTAGATTCCACATATAGATAAAATCATATAGTATTTGTCTTTCACTCCCTGACTTATCTCAGCCTCAAGGTCCATTAATGTTGTTGTAAATGTCAGGATTTCCTTCTTACTTATGATTGAATAAGATTCTATAAATTGAATACATTTAATTGAATGGCTCCTTTGTTAAAGATATTCTGGGAAGTTCTGAAGGGAATACAAAAACCTTACTGAGGAGAAGTATTATGTCTTCTCTGTGTAACCTTAGAAATTAGTGCAAGGCACAATCCATATTTGGTACTAAAATATTATTTTTTGATTCAATGAATTCAATTTGGAAGAAATAAAAAGAAGTAGAATCATAAATATCATACTGTAAAACCTAAGGTAATATATTTTATTTTAAAAACAAAGGTACTGAACAGGTGGCATTTCTCTAGGGTCTTAAAATATTGATAAATTATGATACAGGGCAAAAAGGGCATTTCAGGATAGAAAGAGAGTATTTAAAAATAACACCTATACATATATATGTTAATGTTGGTGTAGTTTTGCACTAAAGATGGTTAGGTTTTATTTCACTAAAGCTGATGTGGGAGGAGAGAATCGGTGGAGTGTCTAGATCAAATGAGTAACTTGAAGACCTCAAACTCCTTTGTATCCCATGTCTATGAATGATGGGCCAGATGCTGATACTCTGAACTTGATTCTTGCTTTCCCTATTAAACTTGAGTAGTTTTTTCTATACATTGTGATGTTTTTGTGGGTTTTTTTTACTTTTATATAAGTAGGGGCCTTGTTTCTAGTCTATATTCAGTGCCTAGAAAAATATTTGGTGCAAAACATGAACTCAATAAGGAAAACATTTTTTTTAATTACTGAATATTTAAATAATTCCACACGATTGTATATAAAATGGTCAGGTATTGAAGATTTGTGAGTACAGAAAAGATATTATCTCACATCTGTTTCATAAAAGCAATCATAAGAATTGGCTTGACCACATCTATCCATGTACTTGCTTTCATCCTAGTAGATCAAGTGGAAGACTTTAGAATCATTCCTGAATTTCTTTCACTCTTTTCATCTAATCCATAAGTGAATAATGTTGGATTTACCTTCATGAATATTTTTTACCTCTTCATTATTTGGTTCAAGTCACCTTCTTCTCAAAAACAGATGATTAAAATAGCTGCATAATTTGTATTTTTTTACTCATCTTTACTTTGACTCGTCAGTCAATTCTAATCCCTGCAACTAAAGTGAACTTTAAAAGTTGAAATCAGTCACATTACTTCTCTGTCAAAATCTTTCAATGGCTTTCCATCTCACTCACAGAAACACCCCAACTCTCTGATCTATCTAGCACCCATCGTTTTTACATTCTTATTTTCACCTACTTACTCTCTTATCCTTTCCAGTTTTCCCACACTCCTAATTCCTAACACATACCAGGCATGCTCTTGCCTTTGGACAAGAGGAGCAGAGAAACAAGAGCCACAGTGCTCTAAGGTCCAGCGCTGGAGCAGCAGTTGAAAAGACACTGGTAATTTATTAGAAGGAGCTGAATTATCTGGCATCAAAGGAAGGCTAAAGGAAGTGCTGGCAGAGGCCATTGTTCATTTTCTAGTCAGTACCATATCTAAACCTCCATCAACCTGGCTAACACTGTTCTCCCTGTGCCGGTGATTTCCTCAGACCCTCCAGCCCCATCCCACCCCATTCACCTTCCAAGTTTATCCAAGCTATTTCCAGTAGCTTTTCCATATACATGGTATGTCTTGGCTCATGCTTCAGACTTTTAAAAAATCTCTCAAGCAAATAGCATCTGGCCTCACTGTGCCCCTTACCTCTTGTTAAATGGTCCCAAGCCAGACATAGTGACAGCCAACCTTGGTTCACAGCTTGACTTTTCCTGGTTACCTCTCAGCCCAACACAGGTAATAGCTATCTGAATATCACTTTGTAGCTCATGCTTGGTGATCCTGGACAGGACACAGGTGGTAGCTTACCTTAGCTGCACTTCTCAGGAGACCCCAGAGCCACTTCCACAAGTGACACACTCAAGGGGTAGACACAATGAGTATCAGAGCCTTCTTGAAGTAAGTCCTACATGATGGGATGAACCCCTGCACAACTGATCCTCCAGAATAGCTGTAGCCAGTCCTTGTGGTAAATCAACCTGGGGGCAAATACCTCTGATTGAGGTGCCAACAGCTGTCAAAACTCAACTACAACAGAAGGGTGTACATGGCTCACAAGGTGGGAAAAGGGGAGGTAAACCTGGAACACTCAGCTTAGGTACTCCAGGTGATTTGGAAGGCTTTTTCACTGGATTCTACAAAACACCTACTATATAAGGCTACTCTACCAAGCCCAGGATACACAGTCACTCTACTTAATACATAGAAATAAACACAAGGAAACTGCCAGATGAGGAGATAAAACCACATATTCCGAGTGAAAAAAGAGGATAAATCTACAGAAAAAGAAATAAAAAAAATAGAGCTAAGCAATCTACTAGATGCAGAGTTCAGACTATCAGTTATAAGGATGCTCTGTAAACTTAGAAAAAGAGTAACAAAGTTAGTGAGAACATCAACAAAGAGATAGGAAAAATTAAAAATGGAACTAGAAAACATAAAAAAATTTCAGAAATGAGGACTACAATTATTGAAATGAAGAATACCTTAGAGAGAATCAACAGTGGGATAGATAAAACTGAGTATCAGATCAGAGATCTGGAAGATATGAAGCAGAAAACACTCACTTGGAATAGCAAAAAGAAGAAATAATTCCCCAAATGAGGGTAATGTAAGGAACTCTAGAATAACTTTAAGGGTACCAACATTCGCATCATGGGGATGCCAGAAGGAAAAGAGAGAAAGAAAAAAAAAATAGAAAACCTATGTGAAAAAATAATGACAGAAAACTTCCCTAATCTGTTGAAGGAAATTGGCATACAAGTCTATTAGGCACAGAGTCCTACATAAGATGAATTCAAAGAGGCCAACACCAAGGCATATCATCATAAAAATGCCAAAGATTAAAGACAAAGAAAGATTCTTAAAGCAGCAAGGGAAAGGCAGTAAGTTATCTCCAAGTGAGCTCCCATAAACTGATTTCTCAACACAAACGTTGCAGGTCAGAAGGGCTTGGCAAGAAATATTTAAAATGATGAAAAGCAACGATTACAATCAAGATTATTCACCCCAGCAAAACTATAATTTAGAATCAAAGACAGATAAAGAACTTCTCAGGCAAGGAAAAGCTAAAGGAGTTTATCACCAAATAAGTATTGCAAAAAATGTTAAAAGGTCTTTTTTAATATGGGAAGAGGGTTGGGGTTTTGGGCAAAAAAGGTAAAGTGATTAAGAAGTACAAATTGTTAGTTGTAGAGTAGTCATGAGGGTGTAGTACAGCATAAGGAATATAGCCAATAACATTGTAATAATTATGTATGATATCAGATGGGTACTAGATATATCAGGATGATATTTAGATAAGTTATATAACTAATCACTGAAACTAATATAATATTGTATGTCAAATTGGAACTAATATAATATTGTATGTCAACTGTAATTGAAAATAATTATTTAAAATAAAAAAACCCAGTCTACTGAAAGCTGATGTTTTTGTTTCTAGGATTAGTTCTGAAGTTGACAGAATACACAGCTGGTAAGGAAAGATGGATGAAAGATGGGAGAGCAACAATAAACTGATCCATATAGATGTCTTTTATTCTTTCCATCATTAGTGAGTAATACAGATGCCTACAAGATGGATGTCGTTGACCACGATGCTGCATTCTCACCTGCTCCAATTGCTGGAGAAGCTGAAAGAGGATACCTGTCAAGAGATAGAAAAGTGTGGGTCTGGGCTGATATATTAATTAGGCCAACCAGCTGATTAGTGACTGTGTCTGTGAGCTCTAATGGCTTTTTTTTTTTTAATAATTTTATTTTTTTAATGGGGTGACATCAATAAATCAGGATACATATATTCAAAGATAACGAGTCCAGGTTATCTTGTCGTTCAATTATGTTGCATACCCATCACCCAAAGTCAGATTGTCCTCTGTCACCTTCTATCTTGTTTTCTTTGTGCCCCTCCCCCTCCCCCTTTCCCTCTCCCATTCCCCCCTCCCTCCCGTAACCACCACACTCTTATCAATGTCTCTTAGTTTCACTTTTATGTCCCACCTACGTATGGAATAATGCAGTTCCTGTTTTTTTCTGATTTACTTATCTAATGGCTTTTAAACTCACACTTACCTTTTCAAGATAAATGGGTGCTGCTGCTCTGCTATCTTTCAGTTCATATGCAAATTCTATCTGTGGTCAATTCTAATGTGGACTCTTCCATATTTGTCTATAAAGAAACATGAAAAATATAGTTCCAGTTTAGCTAACTTAACACAATAGAAAACCACCTTGTTTAATTTAAATTTTGCAGTTTTAATGTAATTATACTTTAAAATGTGGACTTTAGATTAATAATATTTCAGGAAGCTCTGGTCTGTTATCTTATGGTTTTGTATAAATCTTACCACATAACTCAAGTTACTTTATTCTATATGGTAACAATGTATATTGCTTATTTTGTAATTCTGATTAAATTTTCTGTCATTATAAAAACTAAAATTGTAGTGTCCATTAAACTATTATTATTGACTGTTTTCTTTACCAAGTTAGAAGATCTCAGTGATAATTGGAATTATAATTCTGATGTCTGGGATAGAAAGCTCAGTTAAGCAAAACTCATTAAAATAAAAGATGCTTTATGAAGGTTGTGTATTATGTTTTCTTTTAGGTGAAAAGAAAGAGTCAGTTTTGGAATTTCTGAGTTTAAATACTAAATACAATATTAAATATGATAAGCAGGTAAGTTTCAAACACAACCTCTGGGATATAGTAATGACTCTACCAAAGTAAGAGACAACAAAAATGATGGTGATGATGAAGAAGAAGGTGGAGACTGAATTATGACAGTGATGTAGGGCATAAACAATGTATGGCGATAAAGAAAACCCATCAACAACTGTTTCCAGGAAATGAATAATAGATCTCATTGAAAACTGGTTAAATCACCAAAAAATCAGCAATTGTAATGACTCACTCATTTTGTAATAGCCTCAAATTGTGATTTATTCCTTGAGTGTCTCTTGTTATCTCCAATCCATAAGTAACTCCTGTGTCATCTTATCATACCTCTACGTAAACTTACCTATCATGTCACTGACCTCTGTACACTCAAGGGATAATCTGGCTTTCACGGTCACTTGGTCACATGAAATGTTTGTGTAGAAAGAACAAGCAAAGACCTGTGTAAATGTCAGGCTTTGGCATTTTATGGACTATGTAGGATAAACTGGTATCTATCTAGATGAGCTGTATGTTATTCTTAAAATAGTGAAAAAGGCAAGAAATTTGGAGAATATGATAAAAGCTGTTTTTTGAATGTGTGAGACATGAAATACATAATTTATGATGAGTTTGATTTTTAAAATGCAAAACATTACTTTTTCTTCTACTCCTCAGAGTGGTATCCATCTTCATTCCAATTTTTCTCATGGACACATTGTTGAATTGTATTTCATCATTCCCTTTCCCATTACCTCTCACACTTAAATTAGGCATGGACAATGACCTGCCATGACCAATGAAATATGAGCAGAAATGAAGCGTGTCAGTTTTAGGCAGTAGGATTTAATTGTAGGTAATTGGCTTTAAACTTCCTTTTTCCCAGGTGGTGGTTGTAGTAACAAGGGCTGAGATGGAGCCTCTATAAGTCTGAGACTTTGAGTGAAATTAGGTTAAGTGAGATAAAAACATTTGTTGTATTAAGTCACTGACAATAGAGTGGTGTCTATTATTGTAGTCTGGCCTAGCCCATCCTGACTAGAAAAAATGATGAATTACAGTGCTTATATACTAAAAAAAAGAACATCCTAGAAAAAACAACCCAAAGTCACTTGTCATAAAATTCATACAGTGAGGAAGAGACCACAGATCCACAGATGGTGGGCCAAACTCCTTGGTGGTTGGTCTTAAGAGAACAAGTGTTAAGCCCAGGGAGAATGTGTGAGTAGCCATCTGTCCTTGGCTCAAGGGAACATGCTAATGTTCCAGGTCTTTAGGCAAAAGCAGAAAGGAGATGACAGCTTTCAGCTCAACAGATGATTTCAAGATACCAAATTCTTTTTGCTCTACTCCTTATTTTTCCAAGCCAGAAGATCTGTAGTTTTCAATCATCAAAAAATACCTATGTGTAAGCACACATTCATTTATTTTTATTCTATTTCTTATAATAAATGTTTTGGAGCATTTGTTTAACTCAACCATGGACAGGTTTGGTAACATATTTGCTATGTTCAGATATTGACTCAAAACTTTTGGCATATTCAATTCATTTCATGTTGAAAAATACAATATTGTGGGAATTACTCTAAAACCATTTCTTACAAAGATAAACATTAAGCAGATTTTGGATGTGCTTAATTTCTTTATTTTGAACAATAGCATTTAAAATGATTATTAATTTATTAGAAACTGTTAATGTCTAGTGCTTTATGTACTGCTCAGAGAATGGAAATGTTTGTTAATTCCATGATAACATAATCTTTAAGATAATCTAATTTTATTTTTTTCAGACAAAAACTATATTATGTATAATGTAGTATAATATAGTCATTAGTCATAGTCTACAATTACTTTCTTAGCCTACATATTTAAAACTACCTGGTTTTTCAAATTCTCAAAAGATGCTAAAAGATCCCGTATAACTTTTATTCTAATATCTATGTCAAAGTCAATAAAGTTTTATTATGAACACATGTCAAACACTGTGCTAAACACAAAGACACAATGTGAAGAGCACAAACAGGACCTATTTAAATGTACAGAATATAGTACTTTACAGACTATATTCAGATTAATATTAAGAAAATCATTACACAAATAATTTGTTATAATATGATAGGTGTCACATAGAGGGCTATGCAAGCTATTGTAAAAGAAGGTAATAAACATATTTTAATCTGAACCTCAGGAAAGTTTTTCTAAAAGACTAAAATCTAAGCTAATAAAGCAACTTGAAAGATAGGTATAAAGCCAGCAAAGGAGCAAGGAAAGAATCTTTCACATAATGGAATCAGCTTTGCAAAGGCTAGCTAAGAGGAAGTACTATGGTTTACTCTAGGAATAAAATAAGTGTACAAGAAAAGTAGAAAGCAGGGGGAATGCTGTTAGCAGACTGGTTTGGAAATAGACATTTGTGGCTTGCTGATATATATCAATAAACTTTCTTAGAGAGAGCATTTAGGAAGAGAACAAAGAATCTTCCTTAGAACTCAGTCCTAAGAATCCTATATTTAAAATTGGAGGGGAATGACAAAATAATGGGAGAGGAACTGTCAATGATTCAGGAAAGCAAGAACAAAAGTATAGTGTCACACACACACACAAAAGAGTTTTTCAAGAAAATGGAGTGGCAGCTAGCCTTCATCTCAAGCTGAATTTTGTCACAAAGAAATAAAACCCTGTGTGATGAGATCTGAATTTACTTTTTAAAAATCAGAAACCTAGATTATGTGAAATCCCTCAATTTAAAATTTAAGGGTCTTCTTAGCCTGTTGGCTCAGTGGTAGAATGGCGGCTTGACATGTGGATGTCCTGGGTGTGATTCCTTTCAGAGCACACAGGAGAAGTGAACATCTGCTTCTCTACCCTTCTCTTTCCCCCTCTCTCTTCTTTTTCCCTCTCTCTTCCTCTCCCACAGTCATGGCTCAATTGGTTTGAGTGTTTTGCCTCAGGCACTGAGGATGAGTCAGTTGCAAGTATGGCCTCAGATGGGCAGAGCATTGAACCCAGATGTGGGTTGCCTCATGGATCCTGGTTAGGGGGGCATGTGGGAGTCTGTCTCTCTATATCCTCTCCTCTCATTTGGAAAAGAAGAAAAATAAAAACAAAATTTAACTGTTAAAATTATTCAAATTCTGTCAATGAGTTGAAAATGATGTCATTTATGTTGTCTTATACTAAGATTTAAATATAACCAATAGTGATAGATATTTGGGTTAATCAGTTATCTAAACATTAACAAAATGTTTGGCCATAATTCTTAATTTAACAGGCATTGAAATGTTGTACAGTCAGAAAGAGGAATGTACTAAAAAGAGAAAATTTATTGAAATTTTACAAGTAGGAATGTTCAATTCAACTGACTACTCATGGTTGGAGGGCCTCCTCTATATATGAGCACATCAAATGTAGTCATAGTCTTAAAACTAGGGAAATATTTGTACATGTATAGGAATAGCTTTGTTATATGTTATTTTACTGCTTGCTCTACCTAATACAGTGGTTCTCAACCTATGTGTTTTGGTCCTTCGACCTCCGCCGGGGTTGCGACCCACAGGTTGAGAACCGCTGACCTAATGCATATGAAGAAAGCCTCTTTCATCTTTGTTGATTCTAATTTCATCAGACATACCCCTAAGTGCAAGAAAATTTATTGACATCTTTGCTAACATAATTGTTATCTTCTTGACAAAGTGAACAGTATTGTGTACAGCCTTCATCTTTACAACAGTAGAGTCCAGGGAATGCTATATAAATCTATTCTTAGATCTTGGGTTGTAATATGTATAGTGGTTGTTCTGGTTTTGCATTGGCCTCTACCGAGGTAGGATTTTTTTCTCTGGAAGTCCCAAGTTTTTTTCTTTAACTTGACATTTGGACTTGTTGCTGTGCATATACACTGGCTCTTTCCTCTCTGCCAAAATCTGAAATGCACTTAAAAGCAGGAGGGAAGCCTGCCAGTGTGTACTTACATTAGACTTTGGAAGAGGTTGACAAGAGAAGAATTTAAATAAAAAAACTGACTGCTAACTCCGTACACAAGTCAAGTTCAAAATAATCTCTTCTTTTCTATACTTTGAAATGATATTTTTGATGTTTCTAGCAATCACAACTGAACAGTTCATTTATTAGGGTTTGAGAAGTTATAACATTTTTTTTTTGGACTTAAAACTACCTGACATAAATTAGTATCACAGGAGATAGAGATGATAAAAGAACTTGACTGAACATTTGATCCTTTTGCTATATTAGATTTAGCTCATAAATTATAAACTGTAATTTGATAAGCACCTCTTTTTGTTTTTAACTTTTTAATATTTCTTATTTCCCAATCTGCATGGAAATAGTAAGAATTACAGTTACAAGACTCCTCATTTACATGAAATGTAAATGAATTTTCAAATAAGATTTGATATTAAAATAAGATCTCTAGGCCCTGGCCAGTTGGCTCAGTGGTAGAGCGTCGGCCTGGCGTGCAAGGGGTCCCGGGTTCGATTCCCGGCCAGGGCACACAGGAGAAGCGCCCATCTGCTTCTCCACCCCTCCCCCTCTCCTTCCTCTCTGTCTCTCTCTTCCCCTCCCACAGCCGAGGCTCCATTGGAGCAAAGATGGCCCAGGCGCTGGGGATGGCTCCTTGGCCTCTGCCCCAGGCGCTGGAGTGGCTCTGGTCGCAACAGAGCAATGCCCCAGAGGGTGGATCCCGGTCAGGCGCATGCGGGAATCTGTCTGATTTTCTCTCCCTGTTTCCAGTTTCGGAAAAATACAAAAAAAAAAAAAACAGAAAAAGATCTCTAATGTCTGTTTCAATTATTCCTCCATCTATAAAATTTGAAGAAAACATTAAATTGAAAGGTAAATAAACCAATTTAGCTGACAAGTCTAAAATGTAGTAATGTATATAGTGAAGCCAGTGGAGACTAGACTAATTTTCATACATCATGCATAATTAAACAGGTGACATATTATTATGGCATTAAATATAAAATATAACCCTTATTTTTAAAAGATAAAATGTATAAAAACAGTGAGATGTGATTGGAACATCTATGACCCTAGTAATAATAGTCAGTGCTGGTTTGACCCCTTAGATGAGTGTTTTATTTTCCTTCATGTCTCCTTCCTAGTTGCATGTGTTTTTCTTGGTTTGGAGAAATAAAGAAAGCTTTCTTGATATACAGTGATGTTACAAAGTAATGTAAATACATTTTGGTTGAGTAGACATTATCAACCAACCAACAATAAAAACGGCTGTTCTTTTAGACATGAAATCTATACCAGCCAGGAGCCTCACTAGAGAAGTTTGATTCTGAAGGCTCAAATGAAGGTAATACAATGAAGTCAGTATGTGTTTAAAGGAATCATGGGCAGTAATGAAGGGACTAGTTAAAAGAACAAAAGTGGTTTCAACATGTCTTCAAGTGGACCTGGGCTATTCCTGTGGGTTATCACAACTTCCAGTGGAGCCCTGGTGTTTATGTCCTGCCTCTATCGCTAGTTGCTGAGCGAGCTCCTCAGGAGTGGGGAAGAATTCCAGTATTTGCTGCCATAACCTCATCATCCTGTTGACATGGTCATGTAAGAAGCCATGGGGGTGAACACTGGACTTCCACCTGAAGTAAGTCAGGTTTTGTATATAAGAAATTTGCTCTGCAAAATCACAGTTAAAGAAATGTGTATTTGGTAAATATGGATTTATTCATCAAATCAGAGTGGGAAACACACCCGAAAATAAAGGAACAGACTCTGTGGTCTATGAAGATACCTTTGATGCAAACAAGAACAACAACAAAAAGGTGTGTGATTTCATGTCAGGATTTAACATACTATAATGCCAACAGGGCATTTCGGAAGAAGAACACAAGATGAAGGAAGAACAGTTGAAGCTTCTCAAGGAGAAATAAAGCATCAACACAGATCCCCCAAAGTCAATTCTTTGCATTTTTATTGGGAGCTGAAACATATGAATCACCAATAGTACCCTTTTTCAATTTTGAATTCATACCAAATATTGTGATTTCTTATTGCAGATTCAAAATGCCCTGCTTGAAACTACATGTTGAAACAAAATGCCCCTCATGTTAGAATATATTATGTTAGTTAAGTTGGAGCTTCTTTTTGTTTTTTTGGGGGTTTTTTTGTTTTGTTTTGTATTTTTCTGAAGCTGGAAATGGGGAGAGACAGTCAGACAGACTCCTGCATGCGCCCGACCAGGATCCACCCGGCAAGCCCACCAGGGGGCGATGCTCTGCCCACCAGGAGGCGATGCTCTGCCCCTCCGGGGCGTTGCTCTGTCGCGACCAGAGCCACTCCAGCGCCTGGGGCAGAGGCCAAGGAGTCATCCCCAGCGTCCGGGCCATCTTTGCTCCAATGGAGCCTCGGCTGCGGGAGGGGAAGAGAGAGACAGAGAGGAAGGAGGGGGGGGTGGAGAAGCAGATGGGCGCTTCTCCTGTGTGCCCTGGCCGGGAATCGAACCCGGGACCCCTTGCACGCCAGGCCGACGCTCTACCACTGAGCCAACCGGCCAGGGCAAGTTGGAGCTTCTTGTAAAGCAAAAAGGACAAAAATGAATACTAAGTGAGGCAACTGGGATGTAGAAATTATCACCTTCCTCAGTGTTGAAAGGGCAGCAGGGCTGGAGGGGATAGTGTCTCTCCTGGAACAGGAGAAGGAGCAGCTGAAGAGGGACTGCCCAGTGGGAGCTAGAGTTACAGAGTGGGCCCTTGCAGGGAGAACTGGGAGATTAAGTACCCTGTATCTCTCTCCTCCCACTCCCTGCTCAATCCTGTGAGTTGTGAAGTCAACAGAAGTCAACCATCAAGGGGCCCCGGGTGATGCAGTCAGCAGAGCTCTAAGCACCCATTTCAGGAGGGAACTATGGCCAATTTTTATAGATAAAAAACCCTGCAGACAAACACCACTGATTTTTGAGAGCTTAAAAGCTGATAAGTGAAGAAACTGGTCTTCAGGCTGAATTATCTTGAGCTTGGATCTTCCCTTTACTTCGTGCTTGTCTTTGACATTTCAAAGTGTTTGTTTGACTCAAAACTAAAATAGGCAGCAAAACCCCTTCATCTTCTTTCCTGGGTGTCACCGTGACCACTTCTATCAGCAGGATCATCACGGGGGTGTTTTACTTCAGCCCTTCTAACTCTGTTGCTTTTCCGGATCTGGCTTCAATCCATGCTTAGTCTCACTTTTACTTTTCTACCATCTGGTCCACTTCCTTCCTATTTTATTCTGACCCTAGTTCTTAGAGTCTAGTCAACTACTTCTGACCAAAACAACAACAACAACAACAACAACAAAAACCAAATGGGTTTGGAATAAATATGGAATCAAAATAAAAGAGAGTGAAGAAGAAATTGGAAATAAGTAAAAGAAAAGTGTGAGAAACAGGAAGAGTTGCCAGTTGTTCTGAAGTGGGTGAGTGAAGCCCACGCTGCCCAGGAGACTGGGCTGGCTGCTTCTCCGAAGCTTCGGGCACTCAGTGAGCCCTGCAGAGAGCACATGTCTGTTCTAGTTTCTTCTTCTGAGTTTAAGCCTCAAAAGAACTAGAAGAATGCAGAGCAGGAAGAGTGAACTGAAGTGCAACCGCAACCGAGAAGAGTTATAGTTCTGCGACCATCGACCATCTCTTTTGTGTACTAGTGTAGCCATTTGCTTCTCAGCTGGATATTTTTCTGAGGAAATGGGAAAGATCTAGCAGGACTTTACTTGCTAAAGAAGTAAAAGTTGCATAAAAGTTGCTTTTTTAATTCAGGATGCTATTAAAAGATGGAAACTCTGTTACCTTGTTTTATAATTAAGTCTATTAAATTTATACCTTTGCCCTTTATGAAATCAACACCTGGTCTTTTTTTCTGCTGGGGTAAAAGATTTTCTTGAAGTTAATGAAGATGAAGTAAAAGGGCTCCTTCCAAGACCTTATGTTTTCTTTTGTATTGTAATTTGTATTCTTTTCCTTGAAAAGAGCCTCTCAATGGTTATAAGCTTCAGGCTCCACAAAACCTGGGTGCTGTGCGTGGGGTGGGGTTTGGAGTTGAGCCTTAGGAAAGAGCCTGCTGTGGCAGAAATTACAAATCCTTTTAGCACCAGTTGGCAGATTCTGCACTCTTAAGGTAGAAATATTGTCATTTTCGACTTTACATTTTTGCTCGAAGATGTATCTAAAAAAGAGTTAATCAGTGACAGATTCTTATGTGATAAATTGTTTTCAAGACCTTTTTCTCAACACTCAGGCCAAGTAAATTTGAGAGGTTTAGTGCACGCATGAATTAAGTGCCACAAGCCTTCAAAGAAGCTTTCAAACCAATGAACTCTAAATTGCATGGAAAGGAAATGCAGAATGAGTAATTGTACCGGAATACATTCGGTATACAGGCTCTTTAAAATATTACTCATCAGCATCTTTGGAATATTGCTTTCTTCACTTCATTTTTCTTATGGATCCACTTCATATTTAAGCCACATCTACAGCACCAGCATGCATTAAGAAGGAAGCATGGACTCTCTAACTTTTTCTGTGATGGGACAGATAGATAATACTTTCAGCTTTGCCGACCAAATAGTCTCTATGATAGCTATTCATCTCTGATGCTGTCGTATGAACATGATCAAAGACAACAGTTAAATAGATGGATATGGTGATGCTCCAATAAAACTTTATTATGGGCACTGAAATTTAAATTTTATATAATTTGTATGTGTCAGGAAAGAGTCTTCTTTTGTATTTAAAAAATAATTTAAAAGTATAAAACAATTTTTAGCTCACTGGCTCTACAAAAACAGAAAAGAGGCTAGATTTGGCTTATGAGTCATTGATTGCAAACCCCTGATGTACAGTAATACTGGAAATCAGACCCAATTTTCAATTTTGACTCTTTCACTATTAAATAAATGAACTTGTACATCTTACCAACTCTCCAGAGCATTGGCATTTTCCTCTATAAAACAGGATTGCAATATTTATCTCAGAGGGCTATTGGTAAAATTACATGAAGCGCAGTATATCAATATACCTATAAGTCTATGAGGAGCAATAGTTAAAATCAATATATTTGAATCCTTTTCTGTTTTATTTTCTTTACCCTTTTAAAATTATTTCAGGTGTACAACATAATGATTTGATATTTGTACACATTGTGAAATGATCACCACAATAAGTCTAGTTAGCATTAGTCGCATTACATTGTTATGAATTTCTTCACGGTTCAGACTTGTGAGGCAAAAGACACACTAGATTATATATACAACGTGCAGAGGACTGAAACTCTTAGGTGGATTCAGCCCCGAGAAACAGCACCTCTGCATATTTATTGAGTTCTAAAAGTCATAGCTCAGCAGTTAAAACTAGAAAGTTACACAAGGCGTTTTCCCATTTGTTTCATCCTCAACCCGGCACATCTACTGTTTCTTTTCATGAACAAGGACACAAGAGGAGTCAGAGTCTCAGAGCTTATCAGTCACAAAGTACATTTGGTTTTTTCAGGCATTCCTCCAAGAATCCTGTGCACATGCACTTGAATAACCCAGGCCAGTGTCTCTCCATGGCCCACACACTCCAAGATCTCCTGTCTCCAATTAACCCTTGCTCTGCAGTTAACTGCCATTTATATTGGTGCAGAATCATCTCCTACATTACATAAATACAGAAAACTTTTTTTTCCTGTGATCAACTTTTAAAATATGCTCTCTTAGAAACTTTTAAGTATGCAATACAGCATTATTAATTATCATCACCAGCCTGACATTACATTCCTGTTTCCTTACTTATTTGACTGACTTGACTAGTATAAGTGTCTTGAATGTATTTTTTACAGCCATAAAAAAATGAATAAATATCTTTTGAAACTAAACACCAAAGCAGTTAAGTTTTCAGATACATAAGTTACTTGTATTCAAAATTGAATTTATATTGCCATTATTTTAATGTTGCTCTTTGGAGTCATACAGTTTTCCTGGCATTATTAAAATTTTCATTTTTAAATGAAAAAACATATTTTTGAATTAGATATAATTAGTGTTATGGTAACTTGGTGCTTCTCCTGTGAAGTCTTATTATCTCTGCTCCCATGGCCTTACCCTATAAAACTTCTAGCCAAGACAACATTGACAGCAGTCCATTGACTAACGTAGGATTATATATCAATGTGTGTATCAGCGATATAATTTTATAGCATGTACTGAAATACACACTGTTGACCAAGGTTACAAAGATCCTTGGGAAAAATAGATTACTTGTAACAAATCTGCATTCAATTCTTAATATGACTTTTTTGGTTAAGTCAAAATTCTAAGACAGCACTATACAGAGGGAAGAAGTGTAAACTTTAGCATCATCCAGAGAATTTTTTCAAAATAGTCATATCCTGAGTTTTAACCAGATGCCTTACCCATCCTCTCAACATATAGATGACTCTGGGGTGGAGAGTGCAGTTTGATTATTTGTATTTCGAAAAAGAAAAGCCCCTCCGGTGATTCTGGCACCGCTGAAAACAAAAAAAAAATAACACTTTAGAAGGTCAATGGCAGTACTTTTCTATCTGTTTGAATTACTCTTTTTTTTATTTATATAAATAAATTTTTATTTTAATGGGGTGACATCAATAAATCAGGGTACATACATTCAAAGAAAACATTTCCAGGTTATCTTGTCATTTAGTTCTGTTGCATACCCATCACCCGAAGAGAGATCGTCTTCCGCCATCCTCCATCCAGTTTTCTCTGTATCCCTCCCCCTCCCCCTCTCCCTCCTTCCCACTCCCCACCCCCCCGTAACCACCACACTCCTGTCCATGCCTCTTAGTCTCACTTTTATGTCCCACCAATGTATGGAATCCTGCAGTTCCTGTTTTTTTCTGATTCGCTTATTTCACCCCACACAATGCTACCAAGACTCCACCATTCCGCTGTAAGTGATCTGATGTCATCATTTCTCCTAGCTGAATAGTATACCATGGTGTATATGTGCCCCATCTTCTTCATCCAGTCCTCTATTTTTTTTACAGTGATTAAAAGCCTTTAAGCAAACTCTTGGCCAATACAGCAAGAAACCATAAAAGAGTAGTGTCCTTAACATGTTCACCAATTCCAAGTTGGCCCCATCACCATGCCAAATCCCTGAAAAATGCAACCCAACCACAGTTCAGTCTGTTAGGAGCTGTCACAGGGAGCAGGAGTCCAGGAAAGTTCCCCAAGGAAAAGTCCGCATAGCACTGGAATTGTTGTCACCATTCTATACTTTGCAGCTCATGTCCAAGTCCCAATGACCGCTGCTTCTAGCTGGTAATGATTCAGGTAGACTGGAAAAAGCCATTTGCAGCATGCGTGGAGATGGAGCTTCTGTTCTCCTCTGCCTGGAGAGTTGAGACCAGGTTGCTTTTCCCTGGAGCTCTGTGACTGTGGCCTGGTAAAGAGAACCTTGAAATACACTAAGCTGGGTGGCAAAGGTAAATTCATAATACAAGTTGGCAAAAGGAGGAAAGAGAGCTCTAAATTAGGAGTAGGTCCCAGCCTGAAATATGAGTGGGGCATTGAGGTAGGAGAGATAAAGGAAACACTATATATTAAGCAAAGCAGCAGAAAATAGGACTATCAACACCCACAACAGAGATCTTTGAGGAAAGAATAAAAAACCTGACTATTCAGGCAAAACATAGTTAAGTGGCCCTTGTGCAAATGAGATCAGTTTACCTGCTTCTTGGAAAAAATACCCTAGGCTCGTCCACAGTGTCGTAGATGGGGCCAATGGCCCTGGGCACCTTCAGCCTTCAGTGGCAAAGCCCAGCTTTCTGGGCAAGGTTAGGTCATAGGTGGCTGGAGCAGGGCTGGAAGAGACTGAACCCTCCCTTAGAGGAGCGAGGGGGAAGCCCACCTTCCAGTAGCAATCTTGAAAAGGAAGAAAAAAGCGGGAGGTATCACACTTCCAGATATCAAGTTATATTATAAGGCCATTGTACTCAAAACAGCATGGTACTGGCATAAGAACAGGCACATAGATCAATGGAACAGAACAGAGAACTCAGAAATAAACCCACAGCTCTATGGACAAGTGATATTTGACAAAGGAGGTAAGACAATACAATGGAGTAAAGACAGCCTCTTCAAAAAATGGTGTTGGGAAAACTGGACAGCTACCTGCAAAAAAATGAAACTAGACCACCAACTTACACCACTCACAAAAATAAACTCAAAATGGATAAAAGACTTGAATGTAAGCTATGAAACCATAAGCATCTTAGAAGAAAACATAAGCAGTAAGCTCTTTGACATCTCTCGCAGCAATATATTTGCTGATTTGTCTCCACAGGCAAGTGAAATAAAAGACAGGATAAACAAATGGGACTTTATCAAACTAAAAAGCTTCTGCACAGCTAAAGACAATAAGAACAGAATAAAAAGACAAACTACACAATGGGAGAAAATATTTGACATAGCGTCTGATAAGGGGTTAATAACCAAAATTTATAAAGAACTTGTGAAACTTAATACCAGAAGACAAACAATCCAATCCAAAAATGGGCAAAAGAAATGAATAGATACTTCTCCCAAGAGGACACACAGATGGCCAACAGGCATATAAAAAATGTTCAACATCACTGATGATTAGAGAAATGCAAATTCAAACCACAATGAGATACCACCTCACACCAGTCAGAATGGCGCTCATCAATAAAACAACACAGAATAAGTGCTGGCGAGGATGTGGAGAAAAGGGAACTCTCCTGCACTGCTGGTGGGAATGCAGACTGGTGCAGCCACTGTGGAAAACAGTATGGAGATTCCTCAAGAAATTAAAAATCGAACTGCCTTTTGACCCAGCTATACCACTGTTAGGAATATACCCCAAGAACACCATAGCACTGTTTGAAAAGAAGAAATGCACCCCCATGTTTATGGCAGCATTGTTCACAATAGCAAAGATTTGGAAACAGCCCAAGTGTCCATCAGAGGACGAGTGGATTAAAAAGCTTTGGTATATATATACTATGGAATACTACTCAGCCATAAGAAATGATGACATAGGATCTTCTACAACAACATGGATGGGCCTTGATAACATTATACTGAGTGAAAGAAGTAAATCAGAAAAAACTAAGAACTATATGATTCCATACATAGGTGGGACATAAAGATGAGACTCAGAGACATGAACAACAGTGTGGGGGTTACAGAGTGGGGGGAGGAGAGGGAGGGGGTTGGGGGAGGGGAGGGGCACAAAGATCATGGCTTTTCAGCATTTGCCATATTCCCCCCTTAATCTATAGACAGACAGCAAATATTTACGTATGGTGTTCCCATTATAAAGACTGCTGTCTTAGGGACAAATGCTGATAAACTATTTCAGCAGTTCCTCCTTCTTCAAAGACTTATATGTCAACATAGAGCTTCATGTTTCATAGGACATACTCAAGCTTACTCCATGCCCCCTGGAGCTTTAGCACAAGGGAATGCCCCCCCCTTTTTTTTTGTTTGTTTGTTTTTTCTTTTTTGTAGTATTTTTATTTATTTATTTATTTATTGTATTTTTCTGAGGATGGAGATGGGAGGCAGTCAGACAGACTCCTGCATGCGCCTGACTGGGATCCACCTGGCATGCCTACCAGGGGGGAATGCTCTGCCCATCTGGGGTGTTGCTCTGTTACAACCGGAGCCATTCTAGCAACTGGGGCGGAGACCATGGGGCCATCCTTAGTGCCCAGGGTGGCTTTGCTCTGGTGGAGCCTTGGCTGTGGGCGGGAGGAGAGAGACGATGAGGAAGGAGAGGGGGAGGGGTGGAGAGGTAGATGGGTGCTTCTCCTGTATGCTCTGGCCAGGAATCGAACCCGGGAATCCTGCACACCAGGCCAATGACTCCGACGGGTCTACCATATCATGCTTTTTACTTAAAAAAAAAATTTACATTTCTTTTGAATACTGATGAACAGGAGACACCAAATCTTTATCGCCTGCAAACTACTACCTTCTTTATTAGATCTAGCTAATAACACTGTTTTATCTTTTTCCAAATAGCTCCAGATATATGGAAAAGATTTATATAGGTGGATGGGGATCCTCAAACCCCTCAGCGACATCTTCTGAGAATGGCTTTTAAGATACCTAGAGTCAGAAAAAGCCCAATAGAGATCAGGGGAACTACCAGCTTTTAGGATATACCCTTAAAGGCTCCAACGCCCCAAAGGGGTCTCATAGGATGCCATCTGGGTCCTGCTTCAATAGTGGAAAGGAAGGTCATTGAGCTAAAGCCTGTCAGGCTTACATGCCTCTGCTGTTTGGATTACTCTTATTCAAGAAGCTATTTTGCTTCAAAACCTATTCTGGACATGGAGGATTATTACCAGGGAGTTACATTCAGTTTTTTCTAGGGTAGCAGTCTGCATTTTGATCTTCTTTTTTTCTTTAGTCTTTGTTACTAGAAATAGTTACTGAGCATTGACTGCAGGCAAGACTCTGAAACACGCTGTAAGATTTAAAAAAGATGAGTGTTACTTCTCATTTAAGGAGGTGCAATATACTAGAGCAGATATGACAGGTACACACCTAGGTACAACATCAAGTGGAAGTATATCAATACAATGTCTTGTTGGAAATTAGAATATCATGAGATCATTTATAATATCAAGGACCAAGAAGGAATTTTTATTTCCTTTGGGCCTTTTTTTATACAATAAATCAGGGGGAAGACAGATGTAAGCTGTTTTGAAAGAATTTACATTGGCCACAGATAAAGGGGGCAGGAGAAGGTGAAGTGGGACAGTTCTGTGATAGGTATAGCATCTGTACGGAAGAAGTATTTGCTACTTTTTAATTTTTTTATTAATTTTAATGGGGTGACATTAATCAATCAGGGTACATAGGTTCAGAGAAAACATCTCCAGGTTATTTTGACATTTGATTATGTTGCATACCCCTCAAGGACCAAGAAGGAATTAATAATTGGAAACATAATTTTTAAATGTTGCCAATTTCCTAGAAAATAAATTAATAGCATTTCTTTATACTGCAACATTGTTCAAAAATTTAAGATTTAAATCATGTTATTGAGTGTTGTTAGGTACTTCTTGATTAAAATATACTTGAGTCATTCTCTTATGAGTAACATCCATAGATTAATATGTTTGAAGATGAAGTCTTTCTAAAATAGTTTCTTTCATTAAGAGCGTATAGCTATAAAATCCAAATTTTCTTTAATTCCAATAAAAATTCCTTAAAGGAATCAAATTATATTTGTTATATTTAGCTCCCATCACCACCACCACCACCAATAAATGTCATGCATTATAGCTTTTCTGATTCTTTCATTAAACAGATTTTTTTAATAAAATCCACCTATATCAGACTGAAATGTATTAAATATATATATTTTCAGAAATACATATATATATTCAGAATGCTTACCAGCACACATATGTAAATGGATTGTTTGCAACAGTTCTTGTTAAACTCTATACCTCTTAGGCAAGAATCACCTTCTTAGTTGGAAAATTTTAACAACACTATTTATATTTAGAAAATTGGCCTGACTGGTGCTGGTGCAGTGGACAAAGTGTCAACCTGGAATGCTGAGGTCACTCACTGGTTGGAAACCCTGGATTTGCCTGGTCAAGGCACATATGGGAGTTGATGCTTCCTGCTCCTCCCCCCCCCTCTCTACTTTTGTGTCTCTCTTTCTCTCTTCTCTCAAAAATAAATAATTTAAATCTTAAAAAGAAAAAAAGAAAATGGGACATCAAAAGTGGATTTTCAAATTGATGCTAAATGCTAAATGTATTTATTAGTTTATTACTTTCAGGTTCAGATTTTTATTCCTTAAAATCCTTTAGCAAGAAATTTTAGTCATTTGTTAACATCCAATTGGTTTGATTACAAGTGAAAATTCAATAAAAATCAGTTCAATTTAGCCATGAGCAGCTTATGAAATATTTAAGTCATAAGAAAAATGATTGGCCTCTCTCCAGATCTTCATTGCCAATTTTGCTGGAACAAGTTTAGTCATAGAGATACAATGAGTAGAAATCCAAATTACCATTAGGAAATGCTTCAGTAAAGCCAGGGTTTTTTTTTTTGTATTTTTTTTTTCTGAAGCTGGAAACAGGGAGAGACAATCAGACAGACTCCCGCATGTGCCCGACCAGGATCCACCCGGCACGCCCACCAGGGGCGACGCTCTGCCCACCAGGAGGCGATGCCACGACCAGAGCCACTCTAGCGCCTGAGGCAGAGGCCAAGGAGCCATCCCCAGCGCCAGGGCCATCTTTGCTCCAATGGAGCCTTGGCTGCGGGAGGGGAAGAGAGAGACAGAGAGGAAGGAGGGGGGGGTTGGAGAAGCAAATGGGCGCTTCTCCTATGTGCCCTGGCCGGGAATCGAACCCGGGTCCCCCGCACGCCAGGCCGACGCTCTACCGCTGAACCAACCGGCCAGGGCAAGCCAGGATTTTTAAAAAGTAAATATGTGAGCAATATATGTTGAATTTGATTTCAACAGCTACTTAAATTTTAGAGATATTCAAATGAAAAGACAAATTGCAAGGTTTTTTTTTCCTGCTTCTGTGACCTTAAAATTTTATCTATAATTATAATAATTTTTTATTTAATTAAGAAGAACAAAATTTTTGGTGATATTTTGGGACAGTTCTCAAAAATACATTCTTTTTCTTTTTAAAAAATTATTTATTGATTTCAGGGAGAGAAGTTGGGGGAGAGGGAGAGAGAGAGGGAGAGAGAGAGAAAGAGAGAGAGAGAGAGAGAAAGAGACAGGAAAGTGGAACTGTTCTTGTATGTCCCTTGATCCGAGATCAAGCCATCAACCTCTGCTTTGGGACTGTGCTCCAACCAACTGAGCATCTGGCCAGGGCATCAAAAATACATTTTTAAACTGAAAAAAAAATTGGTAAATCAAGTTAACAAACTTTTAAATCTTAATTTATCACGTTCTTTGGTGAATAAGGGAATTTGTTATATCTGGACATTTTTTTTTCATAGTTTAGAAAGGCACATGCATAAACTATTATCTAGAACATTCCAGTGATTTCAGAACACCCAGAACCATCACCACACTGGACAAGAGTGAGACAATAACATGGCAATATTATGAGGGTTATACCTTTAAGCTTTAATATTAATATTATTATTACATGGCTATTAGTATATAATTTGAAGAAATATGTATTTCATATATGTTTATTTTCTTAAAGGGATGGGGTTATTTTATTACTTTAATAACTGGGTCTTGAATAATAAAAGAAATAATGTACTATTATGTAGAAAATGGTCGTGTCCATGATACTCACGGTTGTTATCCTAGTATTGAACATTATGTCAAGATTTTTATTTTAAATTTTTCCTAATTTCAGATTACTAGAATGTGTAATATTTAAATGATGGTTACTTTAGGCCATCTTAGATGGTTACTAAATGTATTGTGGTGATTACTTTATAAGGTATATAAATATTGAATTGCTATGTTGTACACCTGAAATTAATATATTGCTGTATATCAATTATTATAAAAATTAATTTAAGATATTTAAAGTGAATTAAATATTATTCCTAAGTTGTTTTAATAATTTGTTTATCTACCCAGTCACTTATTTATTTCAATAAATCTTTACTCATTTTGTGCAATATTATGATAGTGCCAAAGGAAGTTCCAGCTTTTCTAAATTAGGTGTTTGGAGCATAAAGTTTGGTCCCTATTAGTAAACCAAAATTGTACAGCTTAGTCAGTTAAAATAGGTAACTCTGATTCTCCTAGTTTAAAACCTACCTTTAATGATATGAGAAAGGGTTCTGTACTGCAAGATTTAAAAAAAACTTATTAAATGGAAACTCATCACCATCTATGAAATACCCTACATGCAGTTTGGCAATGGCTACTCTAAGTCCTCGTATTCACATTTTTTAAGCTCTGGCTAACACATTAATAGAGTGTGATTATAGTATTAAACATCAAGGTCATCATGCCTATAGACCAAGAAAATATTAGCTAGAAATATGAGTGACACGTTTGTCTTTATCCTATTTGCTTCTTCTCTAATTTTTGAACCTTTCCTTTGTTTTTGTAATCCTCCAGTGATTTTTGGTCAGAATTTTAAAATTTATTTTATTTAATGAGAGGAGGGGAGACAGAGACAGACTCCCACATGTGCCTGACTGGGATCCATCAGCAAGTCCCCTAGGGAGCGATACTGTGCCCATCTGGGGTGTTGCTCCTTTCTGAGCTCTTCTTAGTGTCTGAGGTGGAGGCCATGGAGGCCGTGGAGCCATCCTCGTGGCCCGGGTACACCTTTGCTCCAAGTGAGCCATGGTTGCAGGATGGGAAGAGAGAGAGAGAGAGAGAGAAGTCAGAGGGGGAGAGGTGGAGAAACAGATGGGCACTTCTCCTGTGTGCCCTGATCGGAATTGAACCTGGGACAGCCACATGCTGGGCCAATGCTCTACCACTGAGCCAAATATTCAGGGCCAAAAGATTTTTTTTTAATCTAATATTTGGTCCTTATAGAACAAAATTTCTGCCATATGTTTATGTATGGAATATATATATATGTTTTATCTTTATATCTTCTATAAGAGCAAATATATATATATACTTTTTATTTTTATTTCTGTTTTTAATTGCTATTCAACCCACATAATGCAGAAACTACAGGCAGTAAACATTCAAGAGTGGCTTTCTTCAAGTGTCCTAGAATGCCAAAAAATATCTATGAAAGCTTACACAGTTCCCTTGAAGGTTTTTTTTTTTTAATTCATTTTTAGAGAGGAGAGGGAGAGACAGAGGGACAGAAAGAGAGAGGAGAGACAGAGAGAAAGAAGGTGGGGAGGAGCTGGAAGCATCAACTCCCATATGTGCCTTGACCAGGCAAGCCCAGGTTTTCGAACTGGTGACCTCAGCATTTCCAGGTCGACACTTTATCCACTGCGCCACCACAGGTCAGGCAGGTTTTTTTTTTTTTTTAAATACCTGAATATTAGACAGAAAACAGAGTTATTTTCCAGGCTAAGTAACTCTCTTCCGTTACTCAAGCACTTTTTCTTTCTTTTATGGCGTTCCTTACCTGTCTGCATTTGTAATGGATGGAAAAAAATATTCTAAGTTTATAACCTTATGGCTTAAGGGCTGTTTAACTTTTTTATACCCATTAGTATTACTATAAGAGGAAGTTATTCCACATGGACAGATAGGAAATCAGGATAAAATGACCTGATTGATTCAACCTGTGACCCAAGATATATTTTTTGGTATAGATTGGTCATGTAATATATACATATACAGTTTCTTCTGAATGCATAGATTGGGTTATATAATTATTAATCCAGTTTTTTTGTAACTTTGACTTGTTACCTTTTGGAATAGGTCTTATCTACCGAAGTAAACTTATTACAACTTCAAAGGATTGGCGTGAAGTACTACAGATTCCCTGTACTAGTAGCACTGCTACAACAATTATTACCACTGCCACTTTTTAATTTTAATAATTACATCCTTAAAGCCTTTACATATGTTTGTATGTAATCCTCACAATAACCTTGGTGGAACAATAGAGCGATGATATTATTACCTTGATTTTACAGATGAAAAAACTGAAACACAGTAAAGTATTTTGGACAATGTCAGAAAATGGTAATGATGGAGGAATATTTCCAGTGGAGACAGTCTGGCTTCCAGAGTCCATGCCTCCCTCTTCACTACTCAACACTCACTCAACACTCAATAACAGTATGTGTATTAACCATCAACCCAGACACACACTTAATTATAATAACGAGTAAGGGATATCTCCAAGACACCTTGCTTATAAACTGATAGGTACTAAAGACAGTAAATGCAACCAAATTAGTTTAATAGGAGTATACACAAGGCACAGTGTAATGTTAAAAAACAGATGGTTTAGTCAACTTTTGTGTTAGAGTAAAAATCAGAAAAACCTTCCTAGAGAGCATGAATTTGTAAACTATGCCTTAAAAGTAGATTAATGTTTGTCAGGAGGACAGGAGAGATGAGTGATCCCAAATAGAGTTGCCATATGAATAAAGATAATAAAAAAAAGAAGACAAAAATTATGTTTCTTAACAGCTATATAGGGATGAAAAAGCAATTCTTAGAAGACTATGCATAATATATTGAAATGTTTGAATATTTTCTTGTGGAAATGACTTACTAAAGGTCTAAGCCAAAACAATCTGGGTTTGAATGTCACACCCTACAACGTGTAATTATATACAAGTTCCTGGATCTCTATAAGCCTTAGATCTCTTATTTGAGAAGTATGGGTGATTAGCACTTACCTCATTGTCTCTTGTAATCAGTGATACAAACATGAACTTTCATTTGATTCCTTCTAATTGAGACAGAAAGAAAGGAGAAGCAGAAAGAGGGTGTGTGTGTGTCTGTATGAAGGTGTGGAATCCTGGTGGTTTTAGTCATTGTGGAAGTAGGGCTGTGCCCAATATTTTTTTTTTCTGCTCCTTATGAGTGATGGCAGGATTACAATTCCTCAGTCTCTTAGAACTAGGATGTGACCATTGACAGGCTTGCCAATTGAAATATTTACATAAGCAAAGAATGTAGTTTTAATTGAGTGCATTTAATTACCAGGATAACACTTTGGATAGCTTTCTTCTCTGCTGTGGTATTTATAGAGGCTTCTATAAAAGTAGAACTTTGGTATCCTGCTGAGACCTGAGTGATTTCCAGCCCAATTACCAACTTCTGATGAGCCTGCATTATGCAAGAGAAAAGAATATTTGTTGTGATAAGCCACTAAGAATTTGAAAGTAGTTATCAAAGCATAGCTTTTCCATTCTTACTGACATGTGAGTCAAACAGAATGCAAGCTGCTGATGGGGTTTTATAGAATTGGAGTTGGAATAGAGAGTCTGTCTTATAGGGCTATGGGTAAAGTGGGAACTTGAGATTCAATAATTCCCAAACTCAATGGCCTAATTCAAACCCAAGAGACATTGTTCCAAAAGAAAATCATTACAATTGTAAGCTGGGAGAAAACTTTACCAATCACTAGCAGTCTGTGTGCTCCTCCTAGTATGACTGATACATGTCTCTGAGGGACATTAGTTAATCTCATTTTAAGATTCAGACGTGGAACTTGCATGATGTCTGGCATATAATTTAAGTTTAACAAATGTTGTCTGCCTTGTGCATCTTCTATTTCTTTTTTCTTTTTCAAGATTCTATACTGGCTACATGTTTGCCAAATGGCTGCATAGCCCTAAAAATGCTAGAATGATTTACTTCTGCATTTCAGTGTTCCTATAATTACTTCATATGCAGTCACAAATGTGCCCAGAATTATCTTGCCTCCATTCATTATTAAGTAGTGAATAAGGCATGACCTCATAATTTTTAGACTAGAAGAGTAACTGCACCAAACATTCTCTTTATCCCATAAAATTTTATTTCTTTGCTATTGCATTCATATGGATATCTACAGAATGTTTTTAATTAAAGTATTTTACTTGGTGGCCACATGGGGAAGCGTACTTTGTTAAGTTAAGGATAAAGTTAAGATATCTTAACAACTGTATCTAATGACTATACAGTCAGTGAAGACCTGAACAATGAAAAGGCTGTGCAGTTTTGTATAATCTATAATGTAATGTTAGAAAACATCTAGGAATCAAAGATTGTGGAATAACACTGAGTACATGGGGATGGACAACCATAAAGGAATCACAAGACATTACAGGTACAGAAGCATATGTAAGCTTGCAGTAGAAAGGGCTGGAACTTAAAATTTTATCAGTGTCAAGTATCCAGTGATGGAGATAAAACACAATTCACTAGTACTTGACATCAGAGTCTCATCATTTCTCTGCCTTTTTTTTTTTTTTTGGTGGAAAGGGACTGACAAGACCAACATTTCTAAGTGTCTGTCTACTGAATGCTCAACTAGAGCTCAAAAGATAAATTAAACATAATCCAAGAGTTCATAAGGTTTAAGTATGACAGTTGAATTAATGTATAAGAATACCTTAGCATGAGGTTTTAGAAAGAGAGCAAAAATTGCTTACGTTTAACAGCTTCAGTTTAAATTATGTGAGGGTTAACCATAATATCATAGCATTAGTAGGAATCCTAGCATTTACCTAGTCTAATATTTTAGTCAATCAAGAATATTTTGTATGAGTTTGAACATCCTTCCTTTTAATATTTTCAAATGTTGACAAGAATAAATCATATACAAACTTTGGGGTATGCTCATCAGACAGTTTATTAACTTTAAATTGTCTACTTAGCAATCCTTTTTCTGATCAGGAGAAGGTTCTAGATTATTAATTTTATTATTTGAAATCACACTGAAGGCCCTGGGTAGTTTCCTCAGTTGAGAGAGCGTTGGCCTGGTGTGTGGAAGTCCCAGGTTCTACCTTCCGTTAGGACACACATGAGAAATGACAATCTGCTTCTTTCCCCCTCTCATTCCCCCTTCTCTCCTCTCCTGTAGTCAGTGGCTTGATTGGTTTGAGCATCAGCCCTGGACACTGAGGAATAGTTTGGCTGGTCTGAGCATCAGGATAACTTGGTTGATTCAAGCATCAGCCTCAGATAGGGGTAACCTGGTATATCCCATTAGGGGTACATGTGGAAGTCTGTCTTATCTTCCCTCTTCTCATTTAAAAAATAAAAATAGAAATAGAAAAATGAAATCATACTAAAAAGAAATGCTTGTTAATGTTGCATAAGCCAAATTCAATATTTACATTAAAAAATACCAATAAGGGATAAAATAAAAATTGGAATATTATTTCCTGGAAATTAATATTCAGAAATAAAAGGCCAATATTGAGTGTAATGGCTTTTCATGATAGTGATAGTCTATATGCTACGGGTATAAAGTTAGACATTAGTATGGTAAGCCTGTTCTAAACTTGTACTTTGAAGTCTAGGAATCCTAGATATCAACTATAAAGCTTTTTAACATGATGAAATTGTAAAATGAAATCTTGGCTGGCTAACTATTTGCATGTTTAAATGCTGTTCAATGCTGTTCAATGCTGCCTCTAACATATTATGTCTTATGAGCCAGTCAATGATAGAAACCATAACTCACTCTATTTTACATTCACAATACGTTGGCCCCTTGGTACATCATAGGTGATCTTTGAAATTTAGTGTTTCTAAAATAAAATTAATGATTTATATTGAGCATTATTTACACTGGAAATGCCTTTAAGTTACAGCAGTGGATGTAATTTTAGAGAGGAATTAGAAAAAGATTGCCAAGAGCTGTTAACTATTAAAGTAGGTGACTTATTCACTCAATGTTTTTATAATAAGATCGACAACTCATGCAAATTAAGATTAGCCAGTAGTGCAAAAGCAATAAAGTAATGTCTAAAAATGTAAGGGCATGTAAGAATTTTAATGAAACTTTAAAATGGGGTCTGAATTTACATTGAGCCATTAATCTCAATAAGACATTTGACAGGTTTGTATAAAAGACAGAAGCCATTACATTGTGTAGATTCAGTAATATTACTTAGAGATCAGATTATTTAATATAGTAATGGATAAGATTTTACTGTAATCTTATAAATAATATAACAAACTTATGTATTAAAGTGTCTTTCAAATAAGTCTCTTTGAGAGAGCATAAATTATTTTGAAGATGATTAAAATGCAGCTTTTAATTTTGAACTCCTCATATTGAAATTGTCTTTACAGTCAGTTTATAATGTATTTGAAGAAAAATAAGGATCATTACTAGGTAGTTACATCTTGTTGATGTCTGAGCTCTTTTTAAAGAAATGCATTTATTATCAAAGAATATTACTTTATCACCATAGATACTATTGAAAATAAAATGCTGCTGCTCCAGTGATAAAATGGAAGACAACCCAATAAAGTGCTTTGAACAATGACAGCATCACTGAAATACATGGATGTCTTTCCAAGTAAATTCTGTATAGCTGACAATATTCATTTGTTCAGGGAAGCAATGTCTGATGGGTGCAAAAATGAGCTTCTATATATTTCATTTTCTTTCCTCACCAGGTTCTTAAATATGGGTCGTCTGAGGTTCTGCCATTTGTTCTCTTTTTTCTCTCATTTGATGTTTTTTATCATTTAAGCTGCATCACTGCCTACAATTATCACTGTTATAACTACTAACTGTGTACTATCAAGCCACATTTTTCTTTTCAGTTGGACACTATATCCAGCCTCTTGTTGGACTTCTCCACTTGAGTATTTCACAAATATTTCCAGTGCAACATGACAAAATAAATTCATCATTTACCTTCTTATAAGACCCTCAATCTGCTCAGTGAAGAGGACCACTATCTCGCCAGTCATCCCTGCTAAATCTATAAGCTTATTTTAGACTCTCCCTTTTTTCCCATCCCTGTATCAATGGACTATTAAATCATCTTGTAGAATATCTTCTCATCATACTCCCTCTGCATTCCCACTATCACTTTATTCATATCCTTCTAATTTCTGTTTGGAATGTAACAAGCCTTTGAATAGGCCTCCTTGGCTCCTGCTTCTTTCTCTTCTTTTTCTTTCTTTCTTTCTTTCTTTCTTTCTTTCTTTCTTTCTTTCTTTCTTTCTTTCTTTCTTTCTTTCTTTCTTTCTTTCTTTCTTTCCTTTTTCTTTCTTTCTTTCTTTCTTTCTCTCTTTCTTTCTCTCTTTCTTTCTTTCTTTCTTTCTTTCTTTTTTTCTTTCTCTCTTTCTTTCTCTTTCTTTCTTTCCTTTCTTTCCTTTCTTTCCTTCTTCCCTCCCTCCCTTCCTCCCTCTCTTCTTCCCTCTCCTCCTCCTCCTCCTTTTCCTCCTCTTCCTCCTTCTTCTTCTTCTTCTTCTTCTCCTTCCTCCCTCCCTCCCTCCCTCCTTCCCTCCCTTCCTTCCTTCCTTCCTTCCTTCCTTCCTTCCTTCCTTCCTTCCTTCCTTCCTTCCTTCCTTCCTTCCTTCCTTCCTTCCTTCTTTTCCTTCTTTCTTTCTCTCTCTTTCTCTTTTTTCTTTCTTTTTCTTTCTTTTTTCATTTTTAAATTAAAATTTTAAATTTATTGTGTTAACAAAGATTCAAGTGTCCCACTCAGTATGAAAATTTAAGCCCTCACAACGTGCCCTCTTATATCCCCTTTGTTCCCTGTCCTTTTACCACCTTCTCCCCCTTCCCTCTGGGACTTGTTGTCCTGTTATCTGTATCTATGTGTTACGTATATATAATTTGGCTAATCCTTTCACCATCTCTGATCCCTTCCCCTTATTGTCCTTCCCTCTTTCCCTCTGACAGTTTTCCCTCTGTTCCTGATAACCCCACCTCTGCTTGTACTCTGTTCTTTAGTTCACCATGTTCATTAGATTGATTCCACTCATAAGTGAGATCATGACATCTGCCTTCCTCTACCTGGCATATTTCATTTAGCATAATAATCTCCAGTTTCATCTATGCCATCACAAAAGGTAAGATTTCCTTCTTTTCCATGGCTGTGTAGTATTCCATTTTATATATGTACCACAGCATTTTTATCTACTCATCCAATGTCGGACACTTGGGCTGTTTCCAGATCTTGGCTATTTTAAACAATGCTGCAATAAACATATGGGGTATCTGAATCAGTATTTTGGAATTCTTAGGATATATTCCTAAAAGTGGTATAGCTGGGTCAGTTTACCATTTTTAATTAAATAGGCAGTTCCATTTTTAATTATTTTGAAGAAACATCATACTGTTTTACACAGTGGCTTAATAGGTCTGCATTCCCAAGAGTGGTATAGAAAGGTTTCCTTCTCTCTCTACACCCTCACCAGAACTTGTTGTTTATTGATTTAGTGAAAGCCATTCTGACAGGTCTAAAGTGGTATCTCATGGTGGTTTTAATTTGTATTTTCTGCTTATTAGTGATGTTGAAAATCTTTTATAAACCTATTGGCCATCGCTATGTCCTCTTTGGAGAAGTATCTATTCAGTTCATTCTTCATTTTTAATTGAGTTTTTTATCTTCCTGCTATTGAGTTTTAGGAATTCTTTATAAATGTTAGTTATTAACCCATTATCAGATATATCAGTGAATATGTTCTCCCATTGAGAGGGTTGTCTTTTTATTTTGTTAATGGTGTTTTTTACTGTGTGAAAGCTTTATAGTTTAATATAATCCCATTTGTTTATTTTACTTGCCCATGGAGATATATTGGCAAAAATATTGCTATGAGAGATATCAAAAAGTTTACTGCCTACATTTTCTTCCAAGATTTTTATGGTTTCATGACTTACATTTACCTTTTTTATCCATTTTGAGTTTGTTTTTGTGAATGATGTAAGTTGGTAACCTAGATTCACTTTTATTGCATGTACCTGTCCAATTTTTCCAATATCATTTATTACTCCATTGTATATTCTTGCCTCCTTTGTCAAATATTAACTGATCATGATGGCATGGGTTTATTTCTGAGTTCTCTGTTCTGTTTTCTTGATCTCTACACTTGTTCTCATGCCAGTGCCAAGCTATTTTGATTACAATTGCCTTGTAGTATAACTTGATATTAGAAAGTGTGTGATACCTCCCACTTTGTTCTTTATTTTTAAGATTGCTGAGGCTATCTAGGTTCTTTTTCGGTTCCATATAAACTTTTGGAATATTTACTCTATATCTGTGAAGTATGCCATTAGTATTTCAATAGAAATTGCACTGAATCTATAGATTTCTTTGGATAGTATGAACACTTAAATGATGTTAATTCTTCCTATCCATGAACATGGTATATGTTTCTTTTTGTTTGTAACTTCTTTGATTTCTTTTTGAATGTCTTATAAATTTCTGAGTACAAGTTTTATACCTTCTTGGTTAAATTGATTCCTAGATACTTTATTTATTTTTTTTTTGTTGCAATAATGAAAGGGATTGTTTCCTTGATTTCTCTTTCTGATAATTTATTGGTTAAATTTATTCCTGGGTACTTTATTTTTTTTTTTTTGTTGCAATAATGAAAGGGATTGTTTCCTTGATTTCTCTTTATGATAGTTTATTGTTGGTGTATAAATATGCCACTCATTTCTGAATATTAATTTTATATGCTGCCACCTTGCCAAATTCATTAATCAGTTCTAGTAGTTTTTTGACTGAGACTTTAGGGTTTTCTATGTATAGTAACATGTCCTCTGTAGATAATAACAATTTTACTTCTTCTTATCCAATTTGAATGCCATTTATTTCTTCTTCTTGTCTGATTGTTGTGGCTAGGACTTCCAGAAGTACATTGAATAAGAGTGGTGAAAGGGGACAGTCCTGTCTTGTTCCTGATCTTAAGGGGATTGCTTTTTATTTTTGCCCATTAAATATGATGTTGGCTGGCAATTTGTCATAGGTGGCCTTTATTATGTTGAGGTATTCAATATGTTCCCTGCATTCTCACTTTGCTCTGAGTTTTAATCATAAATGAGTGCTGGATCTTATCAAATGCTTTTTATGCATTTATTGATATTATCATGAAATTTTTATCCTTTATTTTGTTTATGTGATTAATTACATTTTATTTATTTATTTATTTATTTATTTATTTATTTTCATTTTTCCAAAGCTGGAAATGGGGAGGCAGTCAGACAGACTCCCGCATGCGCCTGATCGGGATCCACCTGGCATGCCCACCAGGGGGCGATGCTCTGCCCCTCTGGGGCATCGCTCTGTTGCATCCAGAGCCATTCTAGCATCTGAGGCAGAGGCCACAGAGCCATCCTCAGCGCCCGGGCCATCTTTGCTCCAATGGAGCCTCAGCTGCGGGAGGAGAAGAGGGAGACAGAGAGGAAGGAGAGGGGGAGGGGTGGAGAAGCAGATGGGAGCCTCTCCTGTGTGCCCTGGCCGGGAATCGAACCCAGAACTCCTGCATGCCAGGCTGATGCTCTACCGCTGAGCCAACCGGCCAGGGCTAATTACATTTATTGATTTTCTGAATATTTACCAGCCTTGACTCCCCGGAATAAATCCCACTTGGTCATGATGTATGATTTTTTAATATATTACTTGATCCAGTTTGCTAATATTTTGTTGAGAATTTTAGCATCTATGTTCATCAGGGATATTGGCCTATAGTTTTCTTTCTTTGCAGTGTCTTTACCTAGTTTTGGAATAAGGATTATGCTTGGCTCATAAAAGGAGATTGGAAATCTTCCTTTCTCTTGAATTTTCTGAAATAGCTTGAGAAGGATAGGTGTTAGTTCTTCTTTGAATGTTGGTAAAATTTGCCTGTGAAGCCACCCGTTCCAGGACTTTTGTTTGCTGGAAGTTTTTTGATAACTGTTTCAATTTCATTTGTTGTAATTGGTCTGCTTAGGGTTTCTGATTTTTCCAGATTCAATTTTGAAAGATTACATGTTTCTAAGAATTTATTTGTTTCTTCTCAGTTGTCTAATATTTTGGCATATAAATCTTCATAGTATTTTCTTACTATCTTTTGTATTTCTGTGGTGTCAGTTGTTACTTCTCCATTTTCATTTCTAGTTTTATTTATTTAAGTCTTCTTTCCTTTTTTTTATGAATCTGGATAAAAAAAAGTTTGTCAATTTTAATTATCTTTTCAAAGAACCAGCTCTTGGTTTCATTGATTGTTTGTATTGCTTCTTTAGCCTCCATATCATTTATTTCCACACAGATCTTATTATTTTCTTTCTTCTACTTCTTCTGGGATTTATTTGTGGTTATTTTTCTAGTTCTTTTAGGTGTAAGGTTAAGTTGTTTATTTGAGCTTTTTCTTTTTGTTTCTTCAGGTATGCCTGTAAATGCTATGAATTTCCCTCTCAGAACTGCTTTTACTGTGTCTGATAGGTTTTGAGTCGTTGTATGTTCATTTTTATTTGTTTCAAGAAAATTTTCAATATTTTTTCAGGATTTTATTGTTAACCCATTCATTATTTAATAACATGCTCTATAGTGTCCCAGTATTGAAATGTTTTTTAGTTTTTCTATTGTAGTTGATTTTTAGTTTCATGTCATTGTATCAGAGAAGATGCATGATATCATTTCAATATTCTTAAATTTATTGAGACTTGTTTGTTTCCTAACATGTGGTCTATCCTAGAAAATATACCATGAGTACTTAAAAAGAATGTATATCCTTCTGTCCTGGGGTAAAATGTTCTGAAGATATCAGTTAAATCCAGTTGATCCAATACGTCATTTAAAGCCCATGTTTCTTTGTTAATTTTCTGTCTAGAGTCCCTATCCATTGATGTTAGCGGGATATTGAAATCCCCTACTATTATAGTATTGCTGTTGATCTTGTCCTTTATATCCATCAATATCAGCTTTATATATATTTAGTTGCTCTTATATGGGTGAATAAATATTTACAATGGTTACATCTTCTTGTGGAATTGTTCCCTTAATCCTTATGTAGTGACCTACTTTATCCCTTACTATCATCCTTTTTTTAAAGACTATTTTGTCAGATATAAGACTTGCTACCCCAGTTATTTTCTTATTCTCATTTGTGTAAAATATATTTATCAATCCCTCCACTTTTAGTCTATGTTTTGAAGTGGGTCTCTTGTAGACAGCATATATATGCATCTTGTTTTCTTATCCATGCAGCTACTCTATGTCCTTTTTTTTTCTTAGTGAGAGAGAGAGAGAGAGAGAGAGAGAGAGAGATACAGAAGGACAGATAAGCACCAACAGTTGGGAAGGGAGAGAGCTGAGAAGCATCAGTTCTTTGTTGTGGTTCCTTAGTTGTTCATTGATTGCTTTCTCATATGTGCCTTGATTGAGGGACTACAGCAGAGTGAGTGACCTCTTGCTCAAGCCAGCAACCTTGGGCTCAAGCCAGTGACATTTGGGCTCAATTTGTCCACCATGGGGTCATGTCTACAATCCCATGTTTAAGCCAGTGATGTCGTACTCAAGCTGGTGACCTTGCTCTCAATCCGGATATGCCCACGCTCAAGCCAGTGATATTAGGGTTTTGAACCTGGTCTCTTCTGCATCCCAGTTTGATGTTCTATCTACTGTGCCACAGCCTGGTCAGGCTACCTTATGTCCTTTGATTGGAAAATTTAATCTTTTTACATTTAAGGTTATTATTGATATGTACGTATTTATTGACATTTTATTTTTTAAACTTACAATCCACTTTCTTTTGATTTCTTTTTTTAAATTCTTTTTATAGCAGGCCCTTTAACATTTCTTGAAGTACTGATTTGGTTGTAATCAACTCCTTGAACCTTTTTTTTTTCTCTGGAAAGCTCTTCATTTCTCCTTTAATTTTTAATGATAGCCTTGCTGGATAAAGTAGTCTTGGTTGTGGCTTTTTTTGGCATAAGTTTGAATATTTTTGCCAATCTCTTCTGGCTTCAAGTGTTTCTGTTGAGAAGTCAGATATCATCCTTCTGGGGGCTCGTCTGTTGGTTATTTACTGCTTTTCTCTTGCAGCTCTTAGTATTCTTTCTTTGTCTCTTAACTTGGGCATTTTAATTATGATGTCTTGGTGTAGTCCTCCCTGGGGACATCTTTAATAGAACTCGCTGTGCTTCTTGAACTGTGTGACTTTTTCCTTCATCAATTTAGAAAAATTTTCAGCTATTATTTTTTCAAACAAGTTCCCTATACTTTGTTTGTTCTCTTCTCCTTCAGCATCTGCTTTGATGCAGCTGTTTGTCTTCATGTTGTTGCAGAGGTTTCTTAAAGTTTCTTCAGTCTTTTTGAGCCTCTTTTCTTTTTGCTGCTCTGTTTGTGTGCTTACATTTATTTTGTCCTCTAAATCGCTAATTCAGTCCTCCACTTCATCCATCCTGCTGTTGATTCCTTCTAGTGCAGTCTTCATTTCTGATATTGTATTTGTCATTTATGACTCGTGCTTTTTATGATTTCAATGTCCTTTTTGATGCTTGCAATATCTTTAAGTTCTTGTTGTGATTATCCATTGTTTTTCTAATATGCATCCATTGTTGAGCATCTTAAAAACCATTTTTTTAAACTCTGTGTCTAGTAATAGCTTGGTAACTTTCATTTCATTTAGTCTTTTTTTCTTGGAATTTCACTTGTTGATGCATTTGGGTTATATTTCTATGTCTTCCAATTTTGTCTGTGTTTTAGTAGCTCTGTTCTGACTTTGAAATTTGTTGTGACATCTTTTTTTTTTTTTATTAAATTTAATGCAGTGACATTGATAAATCAGGGTACATATGTTGAGAGAAAATATCTCTAG
Organism: Saccopteryx leptura; assembly: GCF_036850995.1. NCBI lineage: Eukaryota > Metazoa > Chordata > Mammalia > Chiroptera > Emballonuridae > Saccopteryx > Saccopteryx leptura. The sequence goes on from NC_089506.1 coordinate 58,980,606, forward strand.
ATTATTTTGACATTTGATTGTGCTGTATACCCCTCCCGCAAAGTTAAATTGTCTTCTGTCAACTTCTATCTGGTTTTCTTTGTGCCCCTCTCCTCCCCTAACCCCTCTCTCCTTCTTCACCCCATCCCCCCTCCCCCAACCCCCTGCCCCTGTTGCCATCACATTCTTGTTCATGTCTCTGAGTCTCATTTTTATGTCCCTTCTATGTATGGATTCATCTCAGTTTTTTTTCTGATTTACTTATTTCACTCCGTATAATGTTATCAAGGTCCATCCATGTTATTGTAAATGATCCGATGTCATCATTTCTTATGGCTGAGTAGTATTCCATAGTATATATGTACCAAAGTTTTTTAATCCACTCGTCCTCTGACGGACACTTGGGCTGTTTCCAGATCTTCGCTATTGTGAACAATGCTGCCACAAACATATGGGTGCATTTCTCCTTTTCGAGCCGTTCTATGGTGTCCTTGGGGTATATTCCTAAAAGTGGGATAGCTGGGTCAAAAGGCAGTTCAATTTTCAGTTTTTTGAGGAATCTCCATACTGTTTTCCACAGTGGCTGCACCAGTCTGCATTCCCACCAGCAGTGCAGGAGGGTTCCCTTTTCTCCACATCCTCGCCAGCACTTATTCTGTGTTGTTTTGTTGATGAGCGCCATTCTGACTGGTGTGAGGTGATATCTCATTGTGGTTTTAATTTGCATTTCTCTAATGATTAGTGATGTTGAGCATTTTTTCATATGCCTATTGGCCATCTGTATGTCCTCTTTGGAGAAGTGTCTATTCATCTCTTTTGCCCATTTTTGGATTGGGTTGTTTGTCTTCCTGGTGTTGAGTTTTACAAGTTCTTTATAAATTCTGGTTATTAACCCCTTATCAGACGTATTGTCAAATATGTTCTCCCATTGTGTAGTTTGTCTTTTTATTCTGTTCTTGTTGTCTTTAGCTGTGCAAAAGCTTTTTAGTTTGATATAGTCCCATTTGTTTATCCTGTCTTTTATTTCACTTCCCCGTGGAGATAAATCAGCAAATATATTGCTCCGAGAGATGTCGGAGAGCTTACTGCCTATGTTTTCTTCTAAGATGCTTATGGTTTCATAGCTTACATTCAAGTCTTTTATCCATTTTGAGTTTATTTTTGTGAGTGGTGTAAGCTGGTGATCTAGTTTCATTTTTTTGCAGGTAGCTGTCCAATTTTCCCAACACCATTTGTTAAAGAGGCTGTCTTTACTCCATTGTATTGTCTTACCTCCTTTGTCAAATATCAGTTGTCCATAGAACTGTGGGTTTATTTCTGGGTTCTCTGTTCTGTTCCATTGATCTATATGCCTGTTCTTATGCCAGTACCAGGCTGTTTTGAGTACAATGGCCTTGTAGTATAACTTGATATCATGAAGTGTGATACTTCCCACTTTATTCTTCTTTTTTAAGATTGCTGAGGCTATTCGTGTCCTTTTTTGGTTCCATATAAATTTTTGGAATATGTGTTCTATATCTTTGAAGTATGTCATTGGTATTTTAGTTGGTATTGCATTGAATTTATAAATTACTTTGGGTAATATAGACATTTTAATGATGTTTATTCTTCCTAACCATGAGCACGGTATATGCTTCCACTTGTTTGTATCTTCCTTGATTTCTTTTATCAATGTTTTGTAATTTTCCGAGTACAAGTCTTTAGTCTCCTTGGATAAGTTTACTCCTAGGTACTTTATTTTTTTGGTTGTAATTGTGAAGGGGATTGTTTCCTTAATTTCTCTTTCTAACTGTTCATTGTTGGTGTATAAAAATGCTTCTGATTTCTGAGTATTGATTTTATATCCTGCCACTTTGCTGAATTTATTTATCAGGTCCAGTAGTTTTTTGACTGAGACTTTAGGGTTTTCTATATACAATATCATATCATCTGCAAATAATGATAGTTTTACTTCTTCTTTTCCAACTTGAATGCCTTTTATTTCTTCTTCTTGTCTGATTGCTGTGGCTAGGACTTCCAGGACTATGTTAAATAAGAGTGGTGAAAGGGGGCACCCCTGCCTTGTTCCTGATCTTAAGGGTATTGCTTTTAATTTTTTCCCATTGAATATGATGTTGGCTGTGGGTTTCTCATAGATGGCTTTTATCATGTTGAGGTATGTTCCCTGTATTCCCACTTTGCTGAGAGTTTTGATCATGAATGGGTGCTGGATTTTATCAAATGCTTTTTCTGCATCTATTGAAATTATCATATGGTTTTTCTCCTTCTTTTTGTTTATGTGATGAATCACATTGATTGATTTACGAATATTGTACCAGCCTTGCCTCCCCAGAATTAACCCCACTTGATCATGGTGTATGATTTTTTCCATATATTGTTGGATCCGGTTTGCTAATATTTTGTTGAGGATTTTAGCATCTATATTCATCATAGATATTGGCCTATAATTTTCTTTCTTTGTGTTGTCTTTGCCTGGTTTTGGAATCAGAATTATACTCATCTCATAAAAGGAGTTTGGAAGTCTTCCTTCCTCTTGAATTTTTTGAAATAGTTTGAGAAGGATAGGAGTTAGTTCTTCTTTGAATATTTGGTAGAATTCTGTTGTGAAGCCATCGGGCCCCAGACTTTTCTTTGTTGGGAGTTTTTTGATAACTGTTTCTATCTCCTTTGGTGTAATCGGTCTGTTTAAGTTTTCTGATTCTTCTAGATTGATTTTTGGAAGATTGTATGTTTCAAGGAATTTGTCCATTTCATCTAGGTTGTCTAGTTTTTTGGCATACAGTTCTTCATAGTATTTTCTTACAATATTTTGTATTTCTGTTGTGTCAGTTGTTATTTCTCCTCTCTCATTTCTAATTTTATTTATTTGAGTCCTCTCTCTTTTTCTTGGTGAGTCTACTTAAAGGTTCATCAATCTTTTTTACCTTTTCAAAGAACCAGCTCCTAGTTTCATTGATCCTCTGTATTGTTTCTTTAGCCTCTATGTCATTTATTTCTGCTCTGATCTTTATTATTTCCTTCCTTCTACTACATTTGGGCTTTACTTGCTGTTCTTTTTCTAATTCTTTTAGATGCAGGGTTGTTTATTTGAGCTTTTTCTAGCTTCTGAAAGTGTGCCTGTAGTGCTATGAACTTCCCTCTCAGCACTGCTTTCGCTGTGTCCCATAAATTTTGAGTTGTTGTATGCTCATTGTCATTCGTTTCTAGGAATTTCTTTATTTCTTCTTTGATCTCATTCTTAATCCATTCATTATTTAACACGCTGCTATTTAGTTTCCATGTGTTTGAGAATTTTTAAGCTTTTCTGCTGTGATTCATTTCTAGTTTTATGCCATTGTGATCGGAGAAAGTGCTTGATATGATTTCAGTCTTCTTAAATTTGTTGAGAGCCCTTTTGTGCCCTAACATGTGGTCTATCCTAGAGAATGTACCATGAGCACTTGAAAAGAATGTATATTCTGCTGCTTTAGGGTGAAAGGTTCTGAAGATATCTATTAAATCGAGTTGATCTAGTGTTTCCAATAAGTCTGCTGTTTCTTTGTTAATTTTCTTTCTTGAGGATCTATCTAGTGATGTTAGTGGGGTATTGAAATCCCCTACTATTATAGTATTGCTGTTGATCTCGCCCTTTAAATCCATCAAAGTCTGTTTTATATATTTGGGTGCTCCTATATTAGGTGCATAGATATTTATAATAGTTATATCTTCCTGTTGGATTACTCCCTTTATCATTATGTAGTGGCCTTCTTTATCTCTTACTATATCCTTTGTTTTAAAGTCCAATTTGTCTGATATAAGTATTGCTACCCCAGCTTTTTTTTCATTTCCGTTTGCATGAAACGTTTTTTTCCATCCTTTTACCTTCAATCTGTGTGTGTCTTTTGTTCTAAGGTGTGTCTCTTGTAGACAACATATGTATGGGTCCTGTTTTCTTATCCATGCAGCTACCCTATGTCTTTTGATTGGATCATTTAATCCATTTACATTTAAGGTTATTATTGATATGTAGTTGTTTATTGCCATTTTCTTCTTTAAAGGTGTATTCCTTTTCTTTTTTTTTTTTCTGTATTCTTTTCCCACTTTGATCTGTTTACACCAGGCCCCTTAATATTTCCTGCAGCATTGGTTTGGTTGTAATGAATTCCTTGAGTTGTTTTTTGTCTGGGAAGCTTTTTATTTCTCCTTCAATTTTAAACGATAGCCTTGCTGGATAAAGTAGTCTTGGTTGTAGGTTCTTGTTCTGCATTACTTTGAATATTTCTTGCCATTCCCTTCTGGCCTCAAGTGTTTCTGTTGAGAAGTCAGATGTCAACCTTATGGGGGCTCCTTTGTAGGTGATAACTTTTTTTTCTCTTGCAGCTTTTAATATTTTCTCTTTATCGCTTAGCTTTGGTATTTTAATTATGATGTGTCTTGGTGTAGGTTTCTTTGGGTTTCTCTTTAATGGAGTCCTCTGTGCTTCTTGGATTTGTGAGAGTTTCTCTTGCATTAATTTAGGGAAGTTTTCCGCTATGATATGATTGAACAAAGTCTCTATCCCTTGTTCTTTTTCTTCTTCTTCAGGAACCCCTATGATGCGGATGTTATTTCTCTTCATGTTGTCACAGAGCTCTCTAAGAGTTTCCTCTGACTTTTTGAGTCTTTTTTCTCTTTTCTTCTCTGCTTTCATGCCTTCATTCCAGTTGTCTTCTAACTCGCTGATTCGATCCTCTGCTCTATCTATCCTGTTTTTAATTCCTTCCATTGTGGTCTTTATTTCTGATATTGTATTTGTCGTCTCCAACTGATTCTTTTTTATACTTGCTATTTCTTTATTTAGGTTTTCAAACTGTCCCTCCATTGTTGTTCTAAGATCCCTAAGCATCCTTACAATCATTATTTTGAACTCCGCATCTGGAAGTTTGATTATTTCCATATCACTCAGTTCATCTCTCGAAGGTGTCTCTTGTGGTTTCATTTGGATTGCACTCCTTTGTCTTCTCATCTTTTTTTTTTTTTTTTTTTGTAGAGTTGGTTGAGGCTAGGCTTGGTGTTGTCTGCCTCCAGTTTTCAGTTGTGTTATTTTTAGGTCTTCGTGGGTTGGTATCAGCTATTATTTGTAATCCACTTTCAGATTTGGGCAGCTTTGAAGTCTTGATTTGTTTGTTTTCTTAACAGGTGATAGTCTTGTTAACTGATCTCAGCAGGGGGCTTCCTTGAAACTGTATCCAGGAATGCTGTGGGTGTAACCTGAGACGCTGAAGGTCTCTTCCACCAACTAATCTCACTGGGGGCAGGGTTTTTTCTCAGCTTCAGTAGGGGGAGGTGTATCTCAGATCTCCATGGAGACCTGAGTTACTGCCCCTCCTCCCCACTTCTTGTTTTCAGCTGTGTCTTGTTGTGCTGATTGGAGCTGGATAGATGTCTGGAGATCTCTGATCCGGAAGCACTTCAGCTCTGTTTTGTGAAAGGTTCAGTCCCTCCCCCAGCTATGGCCGCCTCCAGCACGAATGAGTCAGCTTTTTTATTTCGTTTCTTGCATACCTTAGCCCCTCACAGTCTGTCCCTCTCCCTGTCTTTTCCACTTGGGAGATAAGCTGGTCTTTTCAACCCACCTTGCTCCCTGGTCGCCAGGTAAGTGGCTGTGAGCAGTAGTTTCTGCTCTTTTTCCTCTGTGAAATCCTCTCTGGGCTCTCAGCCTCACCCCCCTCCTTCCGTTCCTGTAAGCAGAGGAGATTCAGGCACTCCTTACCAGGACTATTGTGGCTTCCTCTTTGCTCCTTGGTTTTTGAGAGCTGTTCTTGCAGTTCAGTGTTGGTTTTTCATGCTGATTTTTTCTAAATTGATTTGTATTCCAGTTTGGTGATGAGAACTGGGCGTCTGTGCATCCGCCTACTCCGCTGCCATCTTCTCTCTCTTGTTGTGACATCTTCATGAGAAAGATTAGTTCAGGGGTACTGACCTTCGAGCCATCTGAGTTTCTTGTTCTAGGAATGCATCTTTTTTAGTATGTGTATGATAGAGACAAAGAGAGGGACAGATAGGGACAGACAGAGAGGAAGAAAAGTGATGAGAAGCATCAATTCTTTGTGGTGTCACCTTAGTTGTTCATTGATTGCTTTCTCAGATGTGCTTTGACTGGGGGCTACAACAGACTGAGTGACCCCTTGCTCAAGCCAGTGACTTTGGGCTCAAGCTAGTTAGCCTTGCTCAAACCAGATGAGCCCATGTTCAAGCCAGCTACCTCAGGGCTTCAAACCTGGGTCCACCGCATCCCAGTCTGGCACTCTATCCTCTAATCTACTGCCTGGTCAGGCTAGAAATGCTTTCCTAAGGGTGGTATTTACCCTCCTGCCATATGTGAATATTGAGTGCACTTGGCCCTTTCATAGCTGCAGTTATCCCTTCAGGCTGGCTGACTCTAAGGTTCAACTTTGATCACGTGTATTAGATGTTGTGTAGTGTCTATCCTGTTGGTTTTATTTATTCTCTGCAGTGTCTGATGCCTGCTGGACTCCTCTTTTGGGTGTGTTGCTTGTGTAGATAGCTTAGTGTAAGGCTGTTGCAGTCTGCTATCCACTACTGGTTGTGTTGATTCTAGGTCCTCTTGGGTTGGTGCAACAGTTGTTTATAATCTGCTGAGAGTTACCTATCTAAAGCTACTTCTCTGTTTGTATCTGCATTTTCTGTGCCTGTGTAGTGTGTATAATAATCAGCTTCCTCCTGCTGAGAGATGACAACAGCTCCTTAAAAGCCCCAAATCCTGTAAGATTTGCCTCCACTTTTCAGCTGCTCCACCTCCTCTTGAAGCTGCCTGGTCTTCCCACAGAGTCTTTTATAGAAAGACTGTAGTGTGCACTCAGGCTGGTCTTACCCCAGCAACCTCTCTGCAAGTTGCAAATTTGGTGGGTTAGGGCAGCAGAGGTTGGGAATACTGTTAGTGAGATCTTCTATTTCAAGGGGTCCTTTGGTCGGGAGTTCAGTACAGGGAAATTGGTCCCTCCTGCAGAGCCTAATCCCTCAGACAGTGCTGAATACATATTAAGCATAATACAATACATCTAAATTAAACTTAATTGTTGTATATGTTTTCTAGTGCCTGAACATTAAAAAGTGATTATATCAGAGATGATAATATTCTCTCAAATTTTGTTTCTATATAAAGATAAAAGTTACTTTTATAAAAGAAATGGCAAATCCTCTGTGATGTGGTTCTTCCAAATTAGTCAGCTATAGACATTATACTATCCATTTGAGTACATACTGCCATGTATATTTGTAGAAAAATTACCCACACCTACACATTTAAGAGACATTATAAAAAAAGTTGGATTTGGATACAGATAAGTCTGCATTCTAATTTTACCCTGTGTCACTTATTTTATCAAGGTAAAAGGAAGTAATTACTGACCAGCAGGCTTTAATAATATTAGAAGGAGGAGAAAATAAAAAATACAAAAAGCTAAGTACATCGTGGAATTGCGTTCAGGAGAAAAACAAGTAGAAAATGTGTTTTGCATTACTGATGGTATGGGTGTGTGTTTTTACATGCTTTTGTTTTAAATTGTTCTTGTGAAAATTGATGATGCTAGCTTCAGATATAAAAGCTGGTAGAAAAGAGTACACTTTAAATTTTACTCGCTGATGTTATAAGTTATTGGATGCTATTAGGAGCTCTTTTTGAAAGATTTATGATAATAAGTATTCATCACAAAGCACATCAGTCCCAAGAACAAAAAGTGATGGTGTATTCATTTTGTATGATTAATGATTCACATGTAATGAGGGAAAAATGCTCAAGAGTAATCTACAATTGTAAATGGAAAGAAACTTTATGAGGAGATTTTTCTTGTTAATGTCAACAAAAGAAAGAAATCCTGCACATCCACAGTTTTTGCAAGTATTTACAACAGCTAACAATAAACATTGTATCAAGTTATAAGACAATCTGTTAATTTGTATCAATTAAAAATTTGCATTCTCTAATATCACTAAACTCTAAACATGATAAATAAAATTTAGGTGGTGTGTTTATTCTGCTACCACAGATATCATATTAATGAATTGGCTGATACAAGTCTAATTTGCGTACTAAGTGAATATAATTAAAATCATTCTTTCAATAAAAGCCTACAAGAAATATTTAATCTGTAATATAGTTGTTGGAAGGCAAGCAGCAGAATTTTTTTTTTGTTCTAGAACATTCTCCAAGATTAGTTGTACAAGGAAGCAAATTAGGCATATTGTTTATTTCCTTGCCACTTGTCTGGCAGAATGATCATGTATTTCAAGGGAATGTGATCCAAACTTCACTGGTATTAAACTCTGTATAGATAAAATGAGAGATGTTTGCTTTTTTTGCTGGTATAGGTATTTCTTTTCCTTTTAAACCTGAGTGAATAAATTTTCTAGTTTGAATTGCACCCCCCCCACTCCATGGTAGAGAAGTATAGTTTACAATAAAATACATATTACTAAAATTTTATGATCTCATAAGGAAAATCAACCTATCAACTTAATTCACTCTTCAAAGTTATTTTTCAACCTTGCAAATATTATGGAAAAAATACATAAAAATAGTTTTAAAATCTCATTTGAAATATTGATGGGATAAATTCAATAGAATAAACAAAAATCTTAAACTTTCCACTAATAAAATAATCTTATTTTTCTAACTTCTTTTTGATCAGCTCTGTTTCCTTTTCCCTTCTCTGAATCTAGCTGAATCACTTTCATGATGCCTTTTAACCGTGATAGGTTAAAACAGGGTCATTGATTGTCTGTTCTCTGATTAATCTTAAAAGCTGTCTTTCTTTGGTTTTCACAATAAAATCTGTAGCCCTCAGTTTTTCAATGTCTCATTCTGAATACAAGCTTTTCCTTTCTTCCTCTTTTTCTTACCTTCTGTGGCTCTATTCCCAAATGATTTGCCTCTTTTCCCTTGAAGTCCTTTTTTTCTTCTTGTTTCATATCAATTTCTAGTATATATATATGACTGTGTATACATTAAATACCTTGGAGTAAAGTTTCATTGATTGTCTGACTCAAAATTTTTTCCTGTTGTATTCTGACCCTTGATCTCTCTATTTCCCCACAATTGAAGTGTCAAGTTTATTGAAACTGGTGTGGTAAGAAGTGTTGATCCAAATTAAAATAAAAATAAAAATAAGCACAACTGATTATACCCCATTTAAATAATAGTCTCCTTATATTGTCAAAAAGGCAGTGAGGTTTCTTTCTCATTTACTTTATCATGTAGAGTATTTATTCTAATTTTCTGACATAACCTCATAAATGTGTGCAGAAGCCCTGAATAGGAACATAGAACAGGGACAGAGTTCAGTACCCTGAGGCAAAAGCCACAGTGGTGTCACTGATGGAAAGTACTTAATGCAGTGCCATGCTGCACACAGCACAATAAAGATAGAATTTACAATTTTTTTTTAATCAATAGATTTGGTAGATATCTCAAAAGTGAGCTGCTTCCCTTACCTTTTTGTCTGTTCTAAAGAAGTTCCCCTTTCTGACTTCCTCATTCTCATCCCTGCTTCTATTTGTGTGTATCAATAAATGCCCATAAGGACTGGGGGTCAGGGTTGTCTCATGAAACCTGTGTAGGGGATTGTGAGGCCATCTCCGCTAAGTCTCTCCGAGTAGTCATAATCTCTGTGACAGATGTGGAAGAGTCTAATCCTTGAGGTGGCAAGATATAAAGTTACACTGCCAGGTTAAATGTCCAGTTTTTCTATGTATGAGTGTGTGAAATCCAGAAATGGAGACAACCAAAATATTTCAGTCTTCTTACTCTGCAAGGATGTACTCTATAAAATTATGGCGTGGAGAGAGAGTGTTTGCTGCCTAGCGTTTGTAGGTTCCCCTAGAGAAGAAAGTGGAGGGAAGGGTCCAAGAGGCCTCCAGCGTTATTTTAGAAGTCCTTGGACAGGGAAACGTGGAACCAGCTGAGATGCAGTTTTTGCGCAGATTAAACATTAAAAATTACATGAACTATTTTTTCTTCAATTCACCCTTACAACCTACCAAACTACTAATGATATTTCGTTTAGGCTCTAGAACATTTGATCTGTCTTCTCAGCCTCTTAAATATTTTTATTGGTGAGGTCTTATTATGATAAAACCTATCTATCCAAGCCCAAAGTGTAGAAATTGTCATAGACTCTAAAATGATAAATTAATAATACTTTTACAGCTTTTTACATTTGGAAGCCACTTGCATATCAGAAAGAAATGAAGACACATTTGAGGAAATGTTACTCAAATTGAATTTCAGTGATTGCTGGGCTTAGTGGTGTATGTCCTTTTTCACTTTACTGTTCCGCTTCACCATCCTTACATTTCTTCAGTTTCCTTCCTCTTCCTCTCTCTTTTCTACTTCTTCTCACTTAATCTCTCTTAATAATACCTTATTGAGGTATTATTCATTTGGCATATAATTAATCAATTAAAGTATAAAATTTAATGCTTTTACATGTATTCACAGAGTGTCCTCACATCCTTTCCCTACCAGTTTCATTCCGTGGTAAATAACAATGACCATTTCTTGCATACACCACAATTCCCTTATCTCTTATTGTTATATTCCTTTGGCTGAATCACAACCTAAGTTAAATGTCTATTCCTGTGTGACTGAATGTGGCTATAGGGAAACCCACAAACAATTTGTTGGTTTTAATTTAAATTCATAATTGCTAACCTTTAATGGGTTCTTAACTCTGACTAGCTAAGATAATTTATACTTTCTAGAATACTCTTATAAACACCAAGGTAATTATTTTATATTTCTTTCTTTCTCCTAAAGTCTCCAATATGTCTTTCCATCTTTTTTTTTTAATTTTTATTTTATTTATTCATTTTAGAGAGGAGAGAGAGAGAGGCAGACAGAGAAAGAGAGAGAGAGAGAGACAGGAGAGAGAGGGGGGAGGAACTGGAAGCATCAACTCCCATATGTGCCTTGACCAGGCAAGCCCAGGGTTTCAAACCAGCGACCTCAGCATTTACAGGTCGACGCTTTATCCACTGCGCCACCACAGGTCTGGCTGTCTTTCCATCTTCACCCTCAGTTTATAACTTTTCTATTTTATGGAACAAATGAAGCAATCAGAGAATTTCTGTGTATTCCCATTACAGTGTATCCAACCATCCCCATTTGTGACAATGTACCCTCCCTTCTCTCCTATTCCCCTGATTGAACTTTGTTTTAACAACAGCTCATGCATACCCACGCCTTTCCTGTTTCACTTAAAATCATTGCTCTAGTAGTTCTCTTCTCTGCCTTACATATTGTCAAATTCCTCTCCTCTACATTATTACCATACATACAAAACAAGCTATTTTTCCCAATTATTTAAAAAAGCAAAAGCAGAAATGATTTTTGAAATTATACAAGTACTGTCTGGATGAATTCTTTTCTCAAAATATTGGAACAAAATAAAAGATATTGCATATATTTACCTCGACCCTATTATTGTTTTCTGTCCCCCCACCTCCACAGTGGTCCCTTAACGCCAATTTTCCTTTGGATATTACCCTTTTATTTTGCTTCCATTTACAAAACTCCTTGAAAAATTTTCTGTACTAGTAGTCTTCAATCCTGTTTTCATTTTTCTCTTGAGCTCAATCTGATTAGGCTTTTATCTTCATTCTTCCTCAAAATAGCTCTTGTCAGGGATACTAATGACCTTCATGCTGCTAACACCTATAGCGAATTCCCAGCTCTCACTTTACTATAACTATTAGTAGCATTTGATATAGTTGATCATTACATCTTAACAGATTCTTTCCCATGGCTACCAGAATATCACACTCACTGCCTACTATGGTTGTGGATTTTCCAAGTCTTTCTTAAATTTTTATAAGTTTTTGTTTCATGTATTTTGAAGTTTTGTTTGTGTAATTCAAGTATTATTTGTATACTGATAGTTAAGAGCTAGATATGGACCAATGAATTATTTTTATATTAGTTACATGATGTTTTAAAATGGTTGTACTGCCCACAATTCTCACTCATTTATATCCTTTCTGTATCATTTATATTATTATTTACTTAGTTGGAAAAAAACAACCACATCAGGCTGTGTGTTTGAATTGGTAAATCTTGACATACCATTTATAAATCTGTTATTCAGTGGAACATTTCTGACTTTAAAAATAACTTCAATTATTTCTGCTTTATTATTTTTATATTGCGTTTTATTTAGGTTCTTTTTAATATTTTAATACCTGATTGATTTTGCTAGGATTTGCTAGCTACTTTTATTTTTTCCCTTCCTTTCTCTTTTTTCTAATTTAAGGTATATTTTTGTTTGAGTCAGAATTCTTTTTTTTGACAAGATATTTACTACCTTAAAGGGTGGAGGTTTACGTCTTTTAAATTTATTGTAATCACTGTTATGTTTGAATAAAGCCTTTCTGATTTATTTTTATATGAATTTTTTTTCAATTGATTTTTTCTTTTCTGATTTTTTGCTGTGTTTTAGACTTTTATCATTCTATTTCTTTTAGTATACTGAGATAAAATACATATCACATTTTACATTCATTTTATGTCTATTTTATAAGTTAACATATTTATTTTTCTATCAATATGTGGTTAAAATATTTCCAATGAACAAAATCAGTCAGCATGTTTCCATTTCTCCTCCTTATCTCTGCCCATCCCTTTTAAGTTGTGCTTATTTTGAATATCAATTATGTTATTTTTATTTCATTTAATACTTATTTAGCTAGTATGCATTTTAATGATTTGTTAGTGCATTGATTTTCTTTTAAATGAGATGAGAAGAGATGCTAATTTTCTCAGCTTCCCTAAAGGCATTTCTCAATTAATTTTCCTAGGGCTCTGAAGGACTCCTCTGATTTTGATGCTGGAGCAGCCTTTCAAATACTCCTGCCTCCATTGTAATACTCCCTTGCCCTATGTCTGGAGGATTTCTCCTAGTACTGCACATTTGTCAAGCAAGTTCTATCTGGTTTTCTCTTTAATTTTTGTTCAATATTTTCTTATGCTTTTGGCACTGTTTCTTGCTGTCCAGCATTATTATGAGTTTATACATTTAAAATATATTTTTCTGTCATTTTAAATGAATTTACACAGCACATGAAAAAAGGATGTATGTATTCAGGTTGCAGTCAGGATCTAATCCTTTCCTCCACTGGCCATTTATTTTAAACATGCTTCAATTTTAATAGTTTTTGTTTCTTTTTGAAACTTACCATTATTTTATTAGATTTAGGTTGTTCTAGTTTTTGTGGCATAATGTTGCTTTTTTGCTAATAGTTTCCTGGTTTTCTTGGATCCTATTGCACACTAAATTCAGATTTTAGTTTTGTACATCTTTTAATAACAACTATATCAATAGTTTTCATTGTTTTATCATTCTTTCTCTTTCAATTTTATTATGTTAATTCATATCTCCTGCCAATAGATCGTCAGTTAGCAGATTATCTTCAAAGTGTTAAATGACTGCTTTAATTTTATGTTTATGGCATTAGTGATTTAATATAAATAAGTGGATCAACTTTCTTTAAAATTTTTGATATAGAAATATTTTTATTCTTGATTTTATTTTTATTTAGTATTCACAGTTTATACATTTTAAGTGGAGAAATGAGTCAGTTGTTTCACCTGTTGAAATCCTCCCTGCACCACGCTGCTTTGTCAGAGATAACAGATAGTTTGGTGGTTTTTTTCTTTTCTTTTCCTTTCTTTTTTTTCTTTTTTCTTTTAGTGAGAGATATAAAAAGAGAGGGTGGACAGACAGGATCAGACAGACAGGAAGGGAAAGAGATGAGAAGCATCAATTCTTCATTGAGATACCCTAGTTGTTCATCTACTGCTCTCTCATATATTCTTTGATTGAATGGGGGTTCCACCTGAGTCAGTGACTTCTTGCTCAAGCTAGTAACCTTTGGTCTCAGGCCAACAACCTTAGTGTGCTATGATCCCATGCTCAATCCAGTGACCCTATACTCAAGCTGGTGAACCCATGCTTAAGCTGGGTGCTCAGGTCAGTGACCTTAGGGTTTTGAATCTGGTCTTCTGTGTCCCAGGCTGATGCTCTAACCACTGAGCAACTGCCTAGTCAGGCAGTCTAGTGTTTATTTTGATGATTTTATAACATATATTATAATGTTCCACTCTTGTTTGCAGCATATTTGAAATAAACTTTGATGCATAATTCAGAACAAGACTACCTTGTTACAAATGCAATTAATATACTTTTGGATCTATTCCTGTCCCCATATCTGTTTACGGAGATATGTTGTAATCTGTGATTTCCATTCCAAATTAACTGCACTGGAAATAACTACATAAAGCAATAAAGTTTTCCCTCAAACTTCTCGATTTGAGATCAGAGAAGGAAACAAAAATGATAGAATCTTGCAAATAAAGATGAAAGCAAAAGTATTACTATATTTCAGGAAAAATGCGTCTTTAGAGTTCTAATCTTACTGATATAAAACTAGTCTTAAAAAAGAACAGTTTTGAGTGCCTACTGTGTACCATACTTTAAACATACTCTAACACATTCCAAATTTAACATTTAGCAATGATTCCTTTATTTTAACACATAGCTGTATACTTGGAGAATGGGAAATATTATACAATGAAATAAGTTAATTTAATTTTCTTTTTTTTCCCAAGTGAGAAGATGGGAGATAGACAGACTTACACATAAGCCCCAACCAGGATCCACCTGGCAACCACCATTTGGGACCAATGCTATGCTCATCTGGGGACCAGATTTGCAACTGAGCTATTTTTAGTTCCTGAGATGGAGTTTTCACAGAGCCATCATTAGCATCCAGGGCATCATTGTTCTTGAACCAATTGATTGAGCCATGGCTACAAGAAGAGAAGAAAGAGAGAGAGAGAGAGAGAGAGAGAGGAAATAGGAAAGAGTAAGGTGGAGAAGCAAATGGTCATTTCTCCTGTGTGTCCTGACAGGGAATTGAACCTGGGACATCCATAAACCTGGCCAAAGCTCTACCCCTGAGCCTACTGGCAAAGGCCAAATTTAAATTTCTAAGGAGAAATTAGATATTTAATGGAAAGCAAGAAAAAGGACTTTTTAAAGTTGTATGAGAAGAATCGAATATCTGACAGAAATATGTTTCTTTAAATTTCTGTTAGTTATAATTTAGAAGAAGGGCAAAGGAAGGTCAAATTCATACATAAGAAGTAGGAATTTCACAAGAGCTCGTTCACCTGCTTTCTTATGTAGATGAAATAGTATATTAAGAAAAAATCTGTAGATAACGGCATTTAAGCCTGCTTATTATTACACTTCATGTTTCCTAATGCATACACAATGCTCCTTTGAAAACCAGGAACACTCTACCAATGTTAATTGAAATCATTTAGGACAGTGGGCCACTCTCTGTTCCTTAATCTTGTATTAAAATTTCTAAAATATGCACTTTTGTTTGTGCCATTACCTTATCCAAAATTTTGATTACTTCATTGCATGTTTTATGTGTAAAATAAATGTTAAAACCTCTCTCAAGTGCTTTATCTTTCTTGCAATCATCTTTGAATCCCTGGATGTAAGTCAGAGAGAGAGACTGAGAGAATAACTCAGCATCGCAAATGTAGACCAGCAGAAGTTGCACTACAAAATATAGCTTTGTTTAAGTGTCTTTAAAACCAAAATCAGCCTGACCAGGTGGTGGCACAGTAGATAGAGCGTCAGACTGGGATGTGGAGGACCCAGGTTTGAGACCCTGAGGTTGCCAGCTTGAGTGCAGGCTCATCTGGTTTGAGTAAGGCTCACCAGCTTGAGCCCAAGGTTGCTAGCTTGAGCAAGGGGTTACTCGGTCTGCTGTACCCCCCGTTAAGGCACATATGAGAAATCAATCAGTGAACAACTAAGGAGCCACAATGAAGAATTGATGTTTCTCATCTCTCTCCCTTCCTATCTGTCTGTCCCTATCTGTCCCTCTTTCTGACTCTCTGTTTCTGCCACACACACAAAAAAACTATACTTACATAGATTATTGTCTATATTAAATTAAACTTAATAGTCTGACTTCATTTTACTGACTTCATCAACATGATTTTATTATTCTAGGGAGATAAATGTTGCAAGTAAACTTGTTATGATGAAAACCCTTTTGATGAAGATCAATCTATTCAGCTCCCTGGTGGGCAGAGCGATGCCCCTGATGGGCGTGTCGGGTGGATGCCGGTTGGGCGCATGCGGGAGTCTGTCTGACTGTCTCTCCCTGTTTCTAGCTTCAGAAAAATACAAAAAAAAAAAAAAAAAGATTGGCCCTGGCCGGTTAACTCAATGGTAGAGTGTTGGCCTGGCATGTGGATGTCCCAGGTTTGATTCTAGGTCAAGGCACACAGGAGAGGCAACAATCTGCTTCTTCACCCTTCTCCCTTCTCTCTCTCTTTCTATCTTTTATCTCCCCCTCCTGCAGCCATGGCTTGATTGCTTTGAGTGAGTTGGTCTCAGTCACTGAGGATGGCTCCATGGCTTTGCCTCAGGAGCTAAAAAGTGGCTATGGTTGCAACGTAGCAGCGACCCCAGATGGGCAGGTCATCACCACCTAGTGGGCTTGCCCAGTAGATCCCGGTCGAGGTGCAGGTGGGAGTCTGTCTCTCTGTCTCCCCTCCTCTCACTAAAGTAAATAAATAAAAAGATAACATCAACAACTTACTTCTCAAACTCTTGGTAGCCTCTTTATCTCAAAACCCATTCCTTACTTTCTCTTACCTAACCCCCTGCTTACCACAAATACTAAAAGACCCGTTTTAACCCAGATTTCAAAACTTTATGAATATATGTGGTATATTAGCAGGGGAAAATTTATTTTTAAAAAGCTAATTTCTTTTGGGGAAGATAAGACAACTTTTGGATGAAATCTATCCTTAAAATATAATATCTTTTTGGGAAAAATAGTCTTATTAAGGCACCAGTGTATAATATCTTTGAACATTCTTCTTGAGTGAGAAAACTAAGTGCTATAGGCTTTATCGGTAAAGTTTTTTTTTTTTTTTTTTTTTTTTTTTTGTATTTTTCTGAAGCTGGAAATGGGGAGAGACAGTCAGACTCCCACATGCGCCCGACCGGGATCCACCCGACTCGCCCACCAGGGAACTACGCTCTGTCCACCAGGGGCTGATGCTCTGCCCCTCCGGGGCGTCGCTCTGTTGCAACCAGAGCCACTCTAGCGCCTGGGCCAGAGGTCAAGGAGCCATCCCCAGTGCCCGGGCCATCTTTGCTCCAATGGAGCCTCGCTGCGGGAGGGGAAGAGAGAGACAGAGAGGAAGGAGAGGGGGAGGGGTGGAGAAGCAGATGGGCGCTTTTCCTGTGTGCCCTGGCCAGGAATTGAACCTGGGACTTCTGCATGCCAGGCGGACGCTCTACCACTGAGCCAACCGGCCAGGGCCATCGGTAAAGTTTTATTCTGTAGTCTTTCTGTAGCAGCAAATCCAGGATAAGAAAAGAGGAGGTTCTTTTTACCTTCATAACTCAAACTAACCGTTGACTATTGTTTTGCCCAGTGGAGAATACTAAATTGTCTAAGTAATTATATTAGCAGTTAATCATTACAGAGAATCAGATACTAAAGATAATATATTAACTCCACATTCTAGACATACATTTTGTATAGTTTCCCATATGGTATTATTAGAAGTGAAACAAAATTAGCACCGGAAATTAGTTAAATAAAGGTGAAAAATTACATGGCAAGATGCAAAATTGACAAAGCACCTAAACTCCATTAGGCACATGCTGATGAATTAACTAGTCTCAAATAGACCATTTAATATGTAATTGCTTCTTTAGCAAAGATCTTTAAATGCAGGCTGCATTGAAAATAAAAAGTATTAATGACAATACAAGTAAAAGTGTTATTCTTTACAGAAAAATAGTTAATAATGTCTAAAATATATTTGTATGTTTGGTACATTTTTAGAAAAAAATCAGTAAATATTTGGATTAAAAGAAGTAAACAAAATAATAAACCATATATATATATATATAAACATTTTATAACTCATTTAGTTCTATGGTAATTACCATAAAGTCAGAAAATGAAATTAAGTGAGCAGTGACATCAATCTGATTATCCACACATTGTTCTTACCACGTTTTGTGAAGGACAATTCTGTTTCCATCTCATAGTTTGGGGGAGTCTGAAGAACAGCTGCTGGGTTGGGAGGTTGGTGGATATGTAAATCACTGACTGGTAAGGAACATAAAGAACAGAATCGAAGAATAAAATAGTAAATTTAGTTCTGGACTATAAAGTGACTGTGATTTCTAGATCAAGATTGGACATTAGTATAAATAAAAGCCCAGACTTTAAGAGTAAATTTGGGCTGAAGATATTTTGTGGAAAGCATGATCAGCCTGCGGCTTACGGAGAAATTTGGAGTGATTGTGGCCCTCTTGTTATAGTGGATAGAATAAGAATGAACAGAACAAAGGAATAAGGGCATAATTGATTACAAAGAAGAGAAACAGAAGGCGACCTTACAGTTCTGAGAAGAAGAAAATCTGTTGTGAAATTGGAATAGATACTTATACAAATTAATAAATTAGAAGTTCTATATAATTCTGGTGAAAATTAATGAAGTGAAGAGTTTGGTTCTGCCTATTTATTATATTTAATCTTGCTTTTATACCAGAGAATGTATACTTCCAATATACTGCCCTGAATCCAGTCAACCTTACCCTAACAGTTATTAGGAACTCAAAAAAGCTAGATTTGTATTGTATATATAAAATAAAGGCAATGAAACTTTGTAGCATTGGATATTAGGGATATATCTGTGAATTCAATTCAATTGCTAGCACAGTTCTCATAATTAGGTGAGAAATTCAGTAAGTCTTTACTCTAGGTTAAATGAAACTACTTGGAGATGCATATCATATAGTCTGTCTCCTGGCTGTGTCTTATTGCTTATGCTTTTCCTGTGTGGGTGAGAGGAAGGAAATGGAGAAGACAACTTCATATTTAGGATTTTAATAATCAGTGAATGATAGCTGTAAAAATATTTTTTTCATTTTTTGGCTTTCTTAAAATATCCTAGAAATTTAGGTAATTTTAAGATTTCCCAAAGATTTTAGAATTAGTACTTTGATCGGAGCATGAGGATTCTTAGTTCAACTGACACTCAAGTCCTGACACTCTATTTTTCACGTAAAAATGTGAAAGAGATAAAAACCTTTACATTTAATTTTTATCCTCTGTAATTCCTCATTTTAAACCACATTTTTAATTATTTTTATTTATTTATTTATTTTTAGATTTTATTTATTCATTTTAGAGAGAGGAGACAGAGAGAGAGAGAGAGAGAGAGAAGGGAGGGATTAGCAGAAAGCATCAACTTCCATTTCGAACCGGTGACCTCAGTGTTCCAGGTCGATGCTTTTACCCACTGCGCCACCACAGGTCAGGCTGTACTTCCTCATTTTATTAGCATACCACCTTTTAACCAATAACTTTAGGATTTGTCACAATCTTTTGTGCTATGTAAAACTAAAAGGTTTTTAAAGTTTGTGATGTAAAATTCAGTTTTGCATTGGTTTCACATATAAGTTTTGTAACTTTTAAAAGTTACCTTTAGGCCCTGGCTGGTTGGCTCAGCGGTAGAGCGTCGGCCTGGCGTGCAGGGGACCGCGGTTCGATTCCCTGCCAGGGCACATAGGAGAAGCGCCCATTTGCTTCTCCACCCCCCCCTCCTTCCTCTCTGTCTCTCTCTTCCCCTCCTGCAGCCAAGGCTCCATCGGAGCAAAGATGGCCCGGGTGCTGGGGATGGCTCCTTGGCCTCTGCCCCAGGCACTAGAGTGGCTCTGGTCGCGGCAGAGCGACCCGCCCCGGAGGGGCAGAGCATCGCCCCCTGGTGGGCAGAGTGTAGCGCCTGGTGGGCGTGCCGGGTGGATCCCGGTCGGGCGCATGCGGGAGTCTGTCTGACTGTCTCTCCCCATTTCCAGCTTCAGAAAAATACAAAAAAAAAAAATTAAAAAAAAAAAAAGTTACCTTTAGCTTATATATTGGAAATACTGGATTTGTAGTCAAATTTTCTGTGTATTAATGTGATATCATGAAGCCTTAGAACTTTTAGACTATCTAACTTGGTTTTGAACTAATAAATATTTTATAATTCCTCTGGGTTTATTTCTCAAGCATTTCATTACCAGACCTTAGCTTAGATTGTTTCTTATTTTCTAATATAGTTTTTGTTTGTTTGTAATCTCACCCTGGAATGGGCATTCAATAAATATTTAACAAATGTTTTTAAATGAAAAACAAACAAACAATTATTAAGTAAAGTGTTTTCAAGCACTAGATTTGGACTGTTTATAATTGATACCCACATTATGCTAACAGCAAAGTATAATATTTTGTTCCCTTTGCCCCTGGCCTTTTAACTTTTATAGGTATTTCAAATTGAAAGCAATGACAGTTTAGAAAACATTTGCAAGGAGATTGAAAAACATAGACACACACACACACACACACGCACACACACACAAATGCAATGACTTCTTAGAGACCATTTCTTGAATACCATTTATCTGGTTTCTTTAGGAACAGATGAAAAGCTTCAAATAGCAATGCCAGTCAATTAATACAAATATACTCAATATTTTCTATTAATTTAGGTTTTGAAAAAGATTCAAAACAGAGAATTGGTGACTCTGCACAAGGAACTTTCTTATTAACATGAGGATGTGTCTCGGGGTAAACCCAACGACATTCTGGTGATTCTGTAAATTCTATACAGGAATTGATGGACAACAATCTAAAAAAAATGTTTTAAAAATACAGATCCCTAGGCTTCACTCAAAAGATACTGTATCAGTACTTCGTCAACAAATATTGTGACTGCCTCAGATACAAAACTTAAGGGATACTCCCCAAAAAACCCAGTAATCAAGATAAACAATATTTTTAAAAAGTTAAAAGTATTGCAAAATGCAAAAAAGGGAATACGCAAACTATAAATTTTAAACAAAGATGCGACACATGTTATTGATCTTTCATTTTGCCTCAGGCTATGACATAGCTCAGCAGGGCACTGTGTTTTAAAACTAAAGAAAAACAAAACTTTGAAATATTACCGGGATTAGGCCACGCCAGAGGGCAAATGTTTCCCTCTGTGGCCTACTTTTGCTGGTTTACATCCCTCCTTTGAAGAAATCCTGCAGTTTTGGGATGCTTATTTGTTATAGCTACTAGGATCTCTGTTCTCAGCCCAGCAGCTGAGATTATCCAACAGTCAGAAAAGAGTTGGCTGAAAGACTATTGTTTCTGAAATTATAACTAATGGGCCTCATCTCAAGAGTTGCTTACATATTTCCCATTATTGATATATGCCTATGTTTAAATTTATCATTGCTTTAGAAAAATTACAAATCTAAGGAAACATTCAGATCTAAATTCAACAGAAATGAATAGCAAACAGCATTACAAACTTGTTTATTTCTTTGAAGATTTTGGGCTCCTCCAGATACGGAGTTCAACTTAAACCATGTTCAGGCAGAACAGTCCTCTCCTTTGTTTAGTATCATTAATGCTTATCAAAGTGGATGGTGATACATTAATTGAGGGTTTTCTTTGGCATATATTGAACAGTAATATACGGTTTAAATGTGTTTGTAAAATATTTAGTAGGAGCAAAATAGAAAAAGTGCTTTTGAAAATCATTATAAATGTTTTCAGAAGAATAAAAAAAGTAAAATACGTGCTGTTTCTCATGTAGATTTTAATAAATTTTAAAAGTTGTATTCATTATTGCTTCCCATCTATCTGAAATGTATGTGTGTGTATATATATATTTTTTTCTGTATTTTTCTGAATTGAGAAGCAGGAAGGCAGAGAGACAGACTCCCTCATGCGCCTGACCAAGATCCACCCAGCAAGCCCACTTGGGGGTGATAGTTTGCCCACCTGGGGCATTGCTCTGTTGCAACTGGAGCCATCCTCAGTGCCCAGGCTAACTTTGCTCCAGTGGAATCTTGGCTGCAGAAGGAGAAGAGAGAGATAGAGAGAAAGGAGGGGGGAAGGGTGGAGAAACTGATGGGTACTTTTCCTGTGTGCAGTAGCTGAGAATCAAACCTGGGACTTTCATATGCTGGGCCGACGCTCTACCATTGAGCCAACTGGCCAAGGACTGAAATGTATAATATATATTAAATTATATTAAATAGGATGAGAATATAGGCAAATCACCATAATTTAAGTATTTAGTTATGTCTAAAATAAAATATACTCTATAATAATATAAATAATGTACTACAAGAATCACTTGCAGACCAATAGAGAGGATCATAACATTTTCAACGCCACTCTGAGAAACTATAATAGAAGATGTTGCGGAGAGAAGAAGTTTTTATCTACCCTACTAGGTTCCTTTAGATGTTCTAGTAAATAAACTGATATGAGACACATTAACAAAAGGAAATATCCAATTACTCCTGTACATAAAAGGTTTAGACATAGAAAGTTATGATGAGATAGGGCATTCTGAACTAAGGATGAGGCAAGGTGCCTTGGGGCTTCAGAGGAGAGAAAGATCATTTGTGGAATGATATGAAGAGTAGATATTTAGTAACTAGTAGTTTGCCCTGCCCCTTAAGTAGGTTCTTAAGGGAGAGGTAAAAGTATCTCATGAGCTCACAAGGTCTCTATCACCTTCATCTCACATTTCATATGCTTAAGTAGCACTTCTTGCGGAGGTCTATTCTGAACCCCTTCAAAGAGAAGCTGACATGGAAAGTCCTCCTACGTCTTCTGTTAGCAACATTTTTACCATTTAATCAAAGAGAGTGGAATAATTTGTGTATTTTATTTTCTTCTACAACAGTAAAAAAAAAAAAAAATGCATGAATTCTGTGCATAGAAAGATGTAAAAATAATCAATCCACTTAGACCGAAAAGAAAAAATCCATTTAGATATGTTCTATGTTGTCCTATGTAACCCTTCCTACTAATTTTATTTCCCCAACTATGCATAATATAGCATAATAGTAATGCCTCACATATGCAATCAAACTTGAACTGGAATCTTATAAAACCATTATTTCACGATAGCTCATGAATTTTACTTTTAATTTCTTCCAGTTAGAAAAAATTTAAATACATGAAATTAAGATAAATTTAACCAGTTTGGTTGTCTGGATTACCCTTATCTAATTGCTAATGGGCTATTAGAAATCCATTGGGAGAGTGAGGATGACAAATAGAGGAAACTGAGAATGAGAGAAGAAAGCAAAACATTGATATTTAACACCATATGTTGAGAAAGACAAGATAAAATTAGTAGTTGTAATTCAGTCTGTGGACATTTGCTATGGGAAGCAAAGAGCTTCTTCCTCACTGTTTAATGCTTTCACTGCTTATCATTGAATTGCAATCTACTACAGTAAGTAGCCATCAAAATGATGCTTCATATTTGTTATAAGGACAATAATTCTATTGAAGAACATAAGTATATATAGTTAAAGTACTCTATCAAAACTGTTTATGCATATGTATGTGTACATATATTAATTGATGTTTAATAAGCAAATGTTATTTTAAAAATTAACATATTTTACTATATAATAGTGTTTCTCTATTTTGAGTAGTCTTCTTAACAAAATATTAAGAATTGTGAGTATCTTCAGGTTTGTTTGTTGTTGTTTTTTTGACAGAGACAGAGAGAGGAACAGGCAGACAGAAAAGGAGAGAGATGAGAAGCATTAATTCTTCGTTGCAGCTCCTTGGTTGTTAAGTGATTGCTTTCTCATATGTGTTTTGACCCAGGGGCTACAGCAGAGTGAGTGACCCCTGTTCAAGCCAGTGACCTTGGGTTCAAGCCAGTGACCACGGGGTCATGTCTATCCCTTGCTCAAGCCAATGACCCCTCACTCAAGCTGGTAAGGCCGTGCTCAAACTGGATGAGCCCATGCTCAAGCTGGCAAACTCAGGGTTTCATATGTGGTCCCTCCGGGTCCCAGTCCGAGGCTCTATACACTGTGCCACCACCTGGTTAGGCAGTATCTCCAGACTTGATATTAGTAATCCTTAGTAGGAAACTTAGCTCCATAATTTACTTACCCTGTGATTATGAAGTCACTTAAATGTTTAGCTTATGCTTATCGAGAAAAATAATGTCTATCCTGACAATGTTGCTGTAGTATGAGTCAGACGAATAATAAGGTGTCAAAATTTATAAGTGTATACTATAATATATGCCACTTAAAATGAATATCATTTTTAAAAGTTTGAACATGAAAAAATTAATTTTCAGTGAAAATAATCACAGTCTTATTGGATCATTAATGTGGGTTTTCAACAATGAACTTTCTTAAATACATGATTTTTATAACTTTTCTCAGTATCAGTGAGTTAAAACAATGAATCTGTCCCAATTCATTTAGAATTTCTATTGAAAATTATAATGTCATTTTTTTCAGTACTGTTTTACAGAGAGATTTTGGTAAAACTTTGTCAATATGATCACCAAAAAGATATATAAATCTAAGTTAAAAGAATATTTATGCTCATCTAACATAACCCTTACTATTCTGCTTAAGTGCACATCCTGTATTATATATTTGAGTGGTAATAACACTTCTTTTTTTTTTAAAGACATTTGAGAGTCCTTTGAAATGCATAAGCTATCATCCTAAAAATAAAACAAATGCATGTCATTATTCACAATATTTTTCCCATGTAGTTTCAGAGGGTTCATAGACATCCTGAAGTCAATCCATAAATTCTGAATTAATGACACTGTCGTATTTATTTCTAGGCCATGAGTTCAACTGAATTAGAAGTCAATCTGAATTTCTCTGAATTTGACCAGTTGCAAACAGTGAAATGACTGTAAGAATTTAGAGTTATGAATAATACTTTGAGATATCTAGCTTCTTCACTTTAGCTGATTTTAAAATTTTCTCTACCCTAAGAAAAAAATGTCATTTAAGAATAAAATGAAACTATTTATAATGTAGAATAAATAAAAAAATATTAAATTAAATTGTGAGTGGGCAAAGTAAATCTTTTTTTTTTAATTGTCATTTGTTTGTTTATAAAATTGGAAATTTTTTTGTGGTGAAGTTTGTAATGGTTAATACTGTTCAGAGTATAGTTTGCTTCATTAATTTAAATTCAAAGAAAAATTCAAACAGAAAAGGCAAAAGCAAATTCTTTTTATAGGGTTAAAAACAATGTTTATTTCATGTCAAAACCTCAAGTTATCTTAAAAAGAAAATCTGTCAGATGGACGAGTCATTTACAGAGAGAAAGAAGAAACGTGTAAAAGCTAGAGTAGATGAGAATATACCTAAGGTGAAAGAGGGGGAAAAAAATAAAGGGTTTAGCATAAGATTAGCCATCATTAATTAAGGGGTGGTGGTTATCAAGTTCCACTGTATATATCAGTGGTAGTCAACCTGGTCCCTACCGCCCACTAGTGGGCATTTCAGCTTTCAGAGTGGGCAGTAGCGGAGCAACCAAAGTATAAATAAAAAGATAGATTTAACTATAGTAAGTCGTTTTATAAAGATTTATTCTGCCAAACAGCAAAAATCCGACATAAAGCACTTGGTAAGTAATTATTTATATTATTATATGCTTTAACTTGCTGTAACTCTGCTTTATAAATTTTATAAAGTAAAGTTACTTCCCTACTTTTTAAATCACCATTACTGTGGTACTGGTGGATGGCTTGAAAATTTTACTACTAACAGAGATACAAAAATGGGCAGTAGGTATAAAAAGGTTGACTACCCCTGGTATATATCAAGAACAAAGACTCAAGCAGAGACCTGTATTTTAAAATGAACTTTTAGATCGACAATTTTTAGTGCACAAGGCAACTCCAAGGAGCTTGTGAACATCCTCTATTCAGTTGTTCCTTAAGTGCAGTTGCCTATCATAGGAGTAAAATGATGTGGTATTAACGATTGCAGCAAGAATGGAAAATTTCTGCAAGGGTGAACTGAGAGCCTGGGTCGGTACTGAGGCTACTTGTAGAGATGTGGTATCCAATGTTGCCTAGACTTAAAGATCCTTCATCCTCACTCATATCTTAAGATTGGGGGGCTTTCTTTAAATGCATATATGATTTGGAAAACCTGATATTTATTCCTACCTGTCATCCATTCCCAGCTCTACTACTATAGTAAGACTGGTGTTCAGGCTTTTTTTTTTTTTTTTCTTTTTCTTTCTGAAGCTGGAAACTGGGAGAGACAGTCAGACAGACTCCTGCATGCGCCCGACCGGGATCCACCTGGCAGGCCCACCAGGTGCGACGCTCTGCCCACCAGGGGGCGATGCTCTGCCCCTCCGGGGCGTCGCTCTGCCGTGACCAGAGTCACTCTAGTGCCTGGGGTAGAGGCCAAGGAGCCATCCCCAGCGCCCGGGCCATCTTTGCTCCAATGGAGCCTTGGCTGCGGGAGGGCAAGAGAGAGACAGAGAGGAAGAAGGGGATGGGGGTGGAGAAGCAAATGGGCGCTTCTCCTATGTGCCCTGGCCAGGAATTGAACCCCGGGTCCCCCGCACTCCAGGCCGAAGCTCTACCGCTGAGCCAACCAGCCAGGGCCTGTTCAGGCTTTTATTAGGTCATAAATTAAAGTTTCACAGTCTCTTGCTGTAGTGGAGAGGGGAGAAAGCAGTGGAGAGGCAGTGAACCCACACTTATCACAATTGGGAGGGCCTTGAAATAAAACCAAGACGCAAACTTCTGGAGCTGCTCATAAGGAGGAAAATCTAGAACTGATTCTGCCCTTTCCCAAAGGTGATGCAACAGCAAGAAGCCCGATCAATGTTGTTCTGGAAACCCTTTGCTTAGGAGCATGCACATTCTTGGCAGGAGATTGGGCTCTCATCCCGGGAAGCAGTAAGGAAGTACCCATGGTGGAAGTACAAGTGTTACTGGGCATCAATAATGTTAGCTATGCTGAACCACAGCCACTTCTAAAAATGGTATTGTTTTCTTCATGATGAGTAATCATTTGTCTAGGCATATTTAAATGATTCACAAGAGTTGATACATTGTATTGCATCACCTGTATCAGCCCTGAATTGGGATGAGTCAGAATTGAAACTAAGATTTATTTTTTTTCCAAGTGTCTTCAAAGGCATTTAAGCAAAAAGGTTGTATGATCAGATTTTCACTGCAGAAATTTCATCCTGACAGCATTGTAAAGTTGTAACCGGAGGGCCTAAGACTTCAAGTAGGAAACTGACATGGGCTCAGCCAAGAGATTAGCAGTGAGACTAGAGGGAGTTTTAATAGATTTTTGAAATTAAGAAAATGAGATTAAATTAGAATTTGACAACAGATTGTATAGAGTGCATAATAGAGAGAAGCCTAAGAGTGATTGCAAAGGTTCTGAGCAGAGTGACTAGTTAAACCATGATTTAGTTAACAAAGATAATATTTCATAAAAAATAGGTTTTAAAAAAAACTGGAGAATTTAGAGTTAGAAGTGCATAGAAGCCTATGCTTGATTTTGAGTTCAGCTAAGAGAATTATTTTAGAGATAAAAAATTGGAATTGAACACTTCACTGTCTTTTCATGAGATGTTTAGAACAATGATAGTCATCTGGAGTATATTAGAATCTTCCCAAGAAGAAAATTTAAAATTTTACATGTACCTTTCTTTGTCCTTCAAGATTATTATATAGTCATAAATAGAATGCATCTTACCAATTTCTCTAAGATTCTTTCTGTAATAAGTTGTTGTGTATGATGGAAGTATAAACATATATCAAGTAGTTTGAGGTATAAAATGAAAGATTAACAAATACTGGAACCAAAAATTCTGAAATATTCAACTCAGTATATATGTATTGAATGTTTTCTAAAAATTCTTCATAGTTACCATTTATGAAAAATAGTTGATGATGGCACTTGACTACATTATTTAGTAGATATAATCTACTAGGAAAATCAGATAGTGATTAACAATTTTAACATAATGAAATGAAAGCAATGATAAAGATATTTCTGTGATATTATTGAAGAAATGAGGACAAACTCTGTGTGTGTGTAAGTGTGTGTGTGTGAGAGCTAATAGTGGTGATAGTGTAGACGTAATTGAAAGAGAAGACCTGAGTTTTGAAGGGTGACGGTCATTAGTAAAGCAGAAGATGGAATTTTTCAAATAGTATGGTAATCTGTTATTTAAGATTATTTTTGATTATAAGTGATGGGACACCCAAAGAAGCAAAGATACAAATAGTAAAACCATTTAATTTTCTTTTATAACATGGCAGGTAGATATAAGACATAAATAATTGATGTTAATGCATGACCAATATATGATAATAGATGACAAAATTGAAAATCTCAAATATCATTATGTAAGCATTCTTTAGAGGCAAACAATCAGAATATCCAAAAAAAGTAGGAAATGATTGACCCTGGAGAATCTGATTTAGGGGTATTGTTTGGTTGGCTCAGTGGTAGAGTGTCAGCCTGGCGTGCAGGAGTCCTGGGTTCAATTCACAGCCAGGGCACACAGGAGAGGTGCCCATCTGCTTCTCCACCCCTACCCCTCTCCTTCCTCTGTCTCTCTCTTCCCCTCCCGCAGCCAAGGTTTCATTGGAGCAAAGTTGGCCCGGGCGCTAAGGACGGCTCTATGGCCTCTGCCTCAGGCGCTAGAATGGCTCTGGTTGCAACAGAGCAATGCCCCAGATGGGCAGAGCATCACCCCCTGGAGAGCATGCAGGGTGGATTCCGGTCAGGCGCATGTGGGAGTCTGTCTGACTGCCTCCCCATTTCCAACTTCAGAAAAAAAAAAAAGAAATTGCTACTTTTCTGTGTAAACCTTGCAATACTATTTTTCAAAACTAAGTACAGATATTAAGGGAAAAAATAAAGTCTTAATTTACATAATATATATTGTATGTATGCCTCTTGATATTTTGTGGTCTTGACATATTGAATTTGAAGTTTCAATTGTATATTCTAATAATAATACCCTCACAATTTTAAAACTCAGGACTTATGATGTGTTGTTTGAAAATAAGCCCTCTGGAATAATGAGAAAAGAAATGATCATAGAGCTAGAGTAAAATTATTTTTAAAAATTTCCCATTGATTTGAGAAAGAGGAAGAAAGAGAGAGAAATTTCAATTTATTGTTTCACTTAGTTGTGTAATCATTGGTTACTTCTTTTCTGTGCCCTGACTGGGGGTTGAGTTGAGCCCATGATCTCTAGTGCGCTTGGTCGAGACTTTATCCACTGAGCCAGCTGGCCAGGGCCTAAAGTAAAGTTATTAAATACAGAAATTTCATTTATGAGAAAGTGATCAGTAGCCCTAATAAAGGCCTAAAATTATACTGTGTATTTCTCAAATGTTTAGTTATTGGTGAATTTGATGAGAAACATTGTTTATAACTTCTTGAGTTTTTTTGCAGTACTCAGAAATATTATAAATGCACTTAACTAATCAAATCCAAAAATATGTACTTTCAAAGATATGAATAACTTTTCTCTTTCTTTCTTTCTTTTTTTTTTGCATTTCTTTCCTTAAGGGTATCAATACATATTTCATTACCTTGAAAAAGTTTACAATTTTAAAAAAATGAGGAGAAAAAAAATGTAATTTTTGTTGTTCTTTTATTCCACGTAAAGATGGCAATCTAATCATTCTATCCTAAACAAACATGTGCGTGTATCAAAATAAAATTAAGAAATTTAAAACAAGAGTTTGCATTTAAAGCATAGAATTGAGAGGATTGAAGATATGATCCAAAGAAATTCTCATATCCACTATAATTTTTTATGCAGTTTCAAGTGGAGTCATGATGAAATGGATATAGAAAAAAGACAGAGTATCAGATTTGTATGTCACAGCTCTCACCACCAACTCATAGTTGGAACCCATATTGATTAACTGTGCATCCATACTGATGCATTACTGGAGGCTTATTTTCAAATGGAAATGTTAAAAATAAAAACATTACTTCCCTTGGTCCTGGCCGGTTGGCTCAGTGGTAGAGCATCGGCCTGGTGTGCAAGAGTCCTGGGTTCAATTTCCAGCCAGGGCACACAGGAGAAGCACCCATATGCTTCTCCACCCCTCCCCCTCTCCTTCCTCTCTGTCTCTTGCTTCTTCTCCCGCAGCCAAGGCTCCATTGGAGCAAAGTTGGCCCAGGCACTGAGGATGGCTCCATGGCCTCTGCCTCAGGTGCTAGAATGGCTCTGGTTGCAACAGAGCAATGCCCCAGATGGGTAGAACATCGCCCACTGGTGGGCATGCTGGGTGGATCCCGGTTGGGTGCATGCGGAAGTCTGTCTGACTGCCTCCCCGTTTCCAACTTCAGAAAAATACAAAAAGAAAAAAAACAGAAAAAAAACCCAACATTACTTCCCTGTGGACTTTTATTGATGTGTAATTGACCTAGAAGTTCTTAGCAACAAAAATGAGGGAGCAAAAGGTGACTGAGATGAAAAATTCCATACCTCTATGCAACTGCTATTTTAAAGGGCAAGGCAATCCGGAATATAGTGGCAAAATAGACATCTTAACTGAGGTAACACATGGAGTTGTGCCCACGAATCAGAAATGTGTAGTGCCTGCAAAAATAGAGATGATGACAGTGGACCAGTGAAAATAACTATTATCCCAGAAGCTGTAATCATGGAATGGCATTGCTAACACTTCACGTCTCTTACCAGCCTCTGAGCCTCTGAAATCATTAGCAAGAAATCATGCCAGGAATGAAAGACAAGCAAAGAGATAAGAGACAAGTAGTAAGAAAATAAGCTGTGCCGTATTTTTTTTTTTTTGAATCTAAATATCATGTTAGGAAGTAAGGAAAAGTTGGGAGAAATAACCCTGACTAGACTTTGAATACTCTGGATACCAATGCACAATTCATGCAAAAGAGATTAAGTTAAAAATTATTTAAGCAATGAGAGTTATCTGTTTTATCTTCCTACTAGCTTGGTGGTCTATCATGAAGTTAGTTTAAATATAGCAATGCTTTAAAAGATTTTTTTTCTACTACCAATTTTAGTTTTTGCTCAGGTCCTTTGATCCTCTACAATGCATTAGGTAGAAGTTCAGTAGATGTAGGAAAAATAGGAGGAATGACTGATGTCCTCATTTGTATGTTATCCCCGTTTACTTTTGCACACTTTTTTCAAGATTTAAATTCAATCATTTTAAGGTGTCCTTTAGGTCCAATCCTATTCATTCAGCTGTGGGATTAAATTGAAATGTTAAAACCCAAAGAACTGACATCAGAGAGTTCCAAGTGTCCACTTGTTAAGGTCAAGTTAAGCCATTATTAAGGAATCAGGAATTTTACAGATGATTTTGCCATCATTTTGGGATAGACTAGCTTCTCAGTACCTGAATTCTGAGATACTTTACCTCATCAGTACTCTCTCTCTGCCATGTTATAGGAACTAAGACCAAGCCTGACTTTAGAAGAGGGGTTTAAAATGCTCAAACAATCCACTGACAAGAGCAAGTTGTTTTTCCCACTAGACTGACTTCTATGCCAAATCTTTCTCCAGTTTAAATATGCTATGCCTCTTCATTCATACCAGGTTTCTCTCTTCTCTTTCTGTATTATTACAAGTGTCCAAGTCTTGATTTTTGTCATCTAACAAGTAGCAACGTTTGTCTAAGGCTGAATTTCTCTTTTACTCTTACCTGTCTCCTCTTCTCAGAGTGGGATAATTCTTCCTAAATACTGGCTCGGTAGCTAGGACAGCACATTGCAACAGATTTATCACTTGCTCTGCTGAGTTTCAGGGTACTGCCTGTGGAATCACCTTCATTACCTTGTGTTGAGCAGTCAGGAGGCCAAATGTTTACTTGCGTTACCATCTGTTGTCTGCATTTTTCCTACTGAGTTGGACTTCAACTCATCAGCAGTCATCGACTCTTTCTACCTAGAGCCAGTTTATAGTTCCAAGTGTTTACCTCTTCCTGTCTAGTCTGTCCAACATGCTTTTGGAGACAATAATTACTCTCTTTTGTGAAAATCTTTGGATCAATTAGGATATGTTTAACTTTATGTAATGGAATATCTGGTTCAAACTGGCACAAACAATGTATAAACGTTTCAGTTTCCAAACCTGAAGTGAGGAGATAGGATGACTTCTGAGCTGGGATCAGCTAATGGCTGTATATCCACACATGTAATTATGGAGATGTGAACACAGTACAGTGAGAATGTACCAAGACTGTTTTGATATCTTTCATTTGGATTTGGAAGTAAGTCTTAAAATAAAAATTGCCCCAATGAAATATATCCTGAGGTCATTTAATTTAAAAACCAGACTTAGATGTTAAGAAGTAAATTCATCTAAAAGTTACAAAGTTACAATTCTTTTAGTTTGGATAACTAGAGTAGTTAATAATAAAGATCATGTTAATATTTGTAAAGTTGGATTTTGAAAGTGAAATACTATAGATTAATCGAATAATGCTGAGCCAAAAGCAATCTACTTGGATACATAATTTTGTAAATTAACATCTGTGTTAAAAATGCTCTCTTCTTTCAGAGACCTTTCCAAAAATATTTTCTGAGAAAAAAACATTGGAGTCATTGATTATCGATTGGTTATGCTTTAAAGTACCCCTTCACAAGTTAAGATGATGAATAAAAAATATGCTTATGTTTCTATTAATGTTGGCTTTTTTTATGTTCTTAGATCTTCACTCCATCAGCATATGGCTTATAAGCAAACTGGATGGGACATTATGTAAGGCATGGGAAAAGGGAAGAAAGAGCAAAAGCCTTTAAGATGCCAATTTTGGAAGCATAAATATTGGTTCTTTTTTATCCAAATGATTGTTTAGCATCATATGTTCAAGTCTAAGTTTATCTTAATTATGGTCTAACTTAAACATGTTAAAGCACAGCTATATAACTAGAAGTCAATAATTTATGAAAAGGAACCAACCTCTTACACAGAAACCCAGACACATACATTCCTGGGAAATTTTATTTTAAAAATAAGAGGGAGCATGGACCATTGATTCATAGACTAAGAATTCACAAAGACTTGATGGTGGTCTTTAGGCAAGCCTCTTATTCCATAAGTGGATGCATATTTTGCCTGAAATTACATTAATCTCCTCAGAATATTAGCTAAATATAATATATTTTAGTGCCCCTGCACTACTTTTATAAAAAGACAGCATATGAAAATAAAAAAATGATATGATCAAAGATACAATATCAGAAATACTCACAGCCTAACCTTCATATACTGTATTTGATTTACATGGGTCATTCCTGTATTCTTTCCTTCAGCCTATATCTCTCATTTAAATTAGTAGACTACATTGATTCTAAAGTCTCTCATTATTTCAACTGATCCACTCAACAACTCCCATGAGTTGAACAAAATATGTATTACTCTTCTAATATTATTTTGGAGAAACTCTGCCATAGATAAAGTAAATTAGGTGAAGTCTTAATGTAGGTTAAAGACAGATCTGACATGTAAGGAAAGGTGTAGGGCTCTCTACTATATCCAATTGTCTGTAGGAAACTACAGAACATAACTTACAAACTAAATCTACAGCACTGTTGTAAAGATCAAAAGCAATGATAGGTGTAAAAATGTTTTTTTAAAATTGATTTTAGAGAGGGAGAGAGAGAAACATTATTTGTTATTCCACTTATTTATGTATCACTGGTTGATTCTTGTATGAGCCCTGACTAAAGATCGAACTTGCAACTTTAGGGATGATGCTCTACCAACTGAACTATCTGGCCAAGGCCTGTAACAATAGTTTTTGCACATAAAACCATTCAAGACCCTTTGGTTTATAGAAGCTTCCTTGTCCTCATCTCCAGCACCTGAGAAGTAGCTTTGTGATAAAACTAAAATATAAAAATAATTTTCCATTGTTTAAAAATATCTAGGATAAAAATAACAATAGCATTAAATTTAATCTAAATAATTATAGGAGAAGGGTGCTTTGGAAGGACTAAATAAAATTGAAAAAACAAGAAATCAATAATGATGATGTCATATGTAGTAATATTGGTTTAAGATCAGTGTTTTCAAGGGAAAATTTAAAAAGTCTATGACAAAATTACACCAAAAATAAACTCTTTCTGGAAAGCCCTGTTTGAAAAGTGGCAATTGATATATACTGCTCCCAAAATTAGGAAATATTTTATTGCTTTACATTCATTTGGAAATATCCCCTAATTTTTGTGAGCAGTAGTATGAAGAAAGAAGCCAGCTAATTAGAATATGCAGTTGGGAAATTCACACTACTTTTAATCACAGACAAAGGTTTAAGATCCTGGGCTTCAGATGTGAATACACAGTTGCAAATTTTAAATCTGAGTGAGGGAGTCTCATAGTAGTGCTTTTAAAAGCTCAAAGACTTCCTGTCCTAGCCAGGCTTATGTACACATGGCTGGAGACATTCACTGCATTTACTTGGAGCCACCTCGTTTTAGACAAGTGCACCTCATCAATCCTGGTGTAATACGACATACTCTATGAAAAGAGAATGCACCTGAGCACAATGCAGTTCACTCAGAAACAACTGGCCCTTATTTATCACCTCAGCATCAGCAGAACTGGTTTAAACCTAGAAATGAAGAATTGGAAAGAGTTATGAAGATTTCTTTACTCTATAGTTTCTTAGTTTAGTTATAGTATTTTGCAAGTCTACATTCAGTGTATGTATTCAGACCCCTTAAAGAATTTGACATTCAAATTTTTTCAAATATCACATTCTTTGTGCCAAAGAGTCAGATACCCAAATCAGGCAAAAGTGATCTTAACAAGTAGAAAAAAAAAATAAGCTGAGGGATAACTGTTCTAAATACCCTGTTACCTAACATGTAAGAAGACAATTTCTACTGCTTTTTAGTCTAGTAAGAGAGTTAAAGTACAGATTTTTGGGGAACTCCATAATTAGATAGCCATGATTTGTACTCAGTTTCTGTTGATCCAAGTCAAAGGTGATCGTAAAATTAATAAAAACGCAAAAGGTTGTATAGTACAGATATGGCTGAAGGTGAAGGATATTATAGTGATTAACAATAACTGAGTAACTCCACCTGAATTGCCAGCTTCACATATAAAATAATGTTCTGGAAATTATAGACAGGATCACAGGCTACAATTCAAGTTAATGATCTCAATAACCAATATTACTTCATCTGGAAGAGAGGGAGAATTGTTTTGGGAAATTGTGAAGGGCACTACTTTTATTCTGTTCAGATGAAGTCATTCCCCTCTTCTCTTCTTCCTCATAAAAATCTTTAACGAAATCTGTCAACAAAATCTTTTCACCCATTGACATAGGTAATGATTTTTAGGTTAAATCAGCTAAATGAAGTGGTATTATGCTGACTCCAAACTTAAGAGAAGCTCAAGACCTGAAAAATGTCTTCATTGTTGATGAGGTTAGTGTACTGTGTATCAGTTGCGATCTAAACTTTTCCCCCAGGCTGTTCCCTAAACTATGCACTCTAATTACTATTTATTTGCACATCTGCATTTTTGAACATCTAGTCATTATTTTCTGGTTTTGGTAATATTGGTCACACTCTTACACAAATATTTTTTCATGGGCCACTTTTTTTTTGAGACAAAAGGACATTTACACATTAAAGTTCATAAATTCCTATATTTCTTCCTCTGTGTTGTTCCACCTCAATAATCTAGGAATTCTTTTAAATTTTTTCACCACACAGTCTTAGTCAAAGCAGAACAAAATACTGCTAAGTGAGGCACATGTATACAATGATCTAGGATTATCACATCACTAATAAACAAGGGTTAGAAGGTAAGAAAGGACGCCAAGCTATGGGACATTAATTTAAAATTTTTTAGAGCCTCAGTTTGCATTTCAAATACCTTTATCAGTACATTTATAATAGTAATGATAGTAATAATTATTATTTGTTGAATCCCTTCCATGTACCAGGTAATTTATTCTTTATATTTTTTATTTAAATTTCTCATACAAACTTTGAGTTATATGTTAAATTTATTCTTTCTTTCCTTCCTTTCTGCCTTATTTCTTTCTATTTTCTTCCTTCTTTCTCTACCTCCATCCTCCTCTCCTCTCCTGTCTATTCTTCTCTCCCCATTCATTAATGTCAAATGAACTTTGCCAGTCCAGATCAGCTTCTAAGTAAATCTGAGCTCTCTATACAACTACGCTTGATTGAGGCTCACAATATGAGGGATTATAGTAAACAAGAAGTGGATGTTATTGAAATGTCTCAAAATGTCTTTCTGGGATGGCTTTAGAAATAATAGTAGATATAATAATGACTAAGGTCGATATGTATTTATGAAGGAATAATTCAAAGAGATATACACATATGGCTTTATAACTTTTATTTTCAAGGAAGTAATTTTAATTACACTAAAATGAAATAATCATTATTTTTCCTTATAACAATTGTATCTAGTAGATTTTGGATTAATTTTAACACTATGATCAATTTTGACTCATTATCAAATTTAAGGGTTCACTAATGGCTGACAATGCCAGAAATCATGTTTGTTCTTTTCTCTTTGAATAATCAAGTTAGGGCATTAATTAAGTTGTAATCATAAAAATGTGTAATGCAGTAACAGTAATGAAAATGACATCTTTTAAAATGGAGATAACTTACCAAAATATTATAGAAAATAAGCATAATAACTAAAATATTATTGCCTAATGATAACTAAATCTTTATCTTGTTGAATTCCCTAAACATTGCCACACAATCTTAGAGTCAGTTTTTACTAATTCAAAATTCTAAAAAATTACTAATCAGAACATTAAAGTCCAATATCTGTAGTCTGAGTCATTAAAATACTCTTAAACTGGTGATTTACAGTGGAGTTATAATTGATTTTCATTTGAAATCATAAATATAAAATAGTTTCCATTAAAATAGACTCGCGCTTGCTAGCACTGTAATAATGCCCTATTCTTTTGACAACATAGAGTTGAAGTTCAAGTTGGTAAATGAAAGGGCTGGGTTCAAGAGGCTGACATGTAGCATTAGATTTGTAACTGGCTCTCAAAAGTAAGACAGAAGATGAACACAGACAAATGAAAGTACTCTTTCACTCTGAATAAATCATTTTATATACAGGTCTGAATGAGACTCCTTCTCAAATGATAACTTTTATTATTTAGGCTCTAGTATTTTCAATATAATTCTTCTTTGTTAATAAACTTGCCACTCCTCTTTTAACAGACATCTGGGGTTAGCATGAAGAAAACAAATTGACATGACATTTTTAGTGTTCTAGGTTCTAGTATTTCCCCCCTGTTTTCTCTGTTTTAAATATCATTTGTAAGCAACCCCAAAGCACACGCAATGTTTAAGCAAGTGATATGAAATAACCAAATAGACTTTAATGGCTGTAGACAAAGTTTTATATAGAATAAGAACAATAATAAATTTTACATATTATCAAAATAATAAGATTGAACTATATAAAAAAGAAAGCAGAAAAGGTTTATTGGTGAATAGTATTGGTAAAAATATTTTATTAAAGGGAGATGGTAAATCCATAAAAGACGCATGTATGATTTCATTTCAAATTTCACTTCTAATTGCCTTTTGACAGAATAAAAGCAAGTAATGTTTTGAATACAGAATGGCATTGGGTTTCTTAGTATTTCAAAAGATTCTTATTTCTTCAGAATGTTTAGCAATGGAAATATTTGAGCCACTATTTCCATATGAGACACAGAGATAGTTCTATTTGGTTCTGAGATTTTGAGAGCCCAGTCCCCTGACCCCATTGTGAACATTGTCCATCCTGAAAGTCATGGTAATTGAAGGCCCTCTCTCATTTATCCATGGAAATCTTAGCACTCTCATCTGAAGCTTATTGGAAGTTCTTATGACTAGGCATTGATTCTATCTACTCTTCAGAGTGAAGCCCTGATCCTCCTCTAGTTTGACAAATTTTACATTTTCTGTGACACTCTATGCCTTACTTCCCTTCATGGTTTGGGAAACATGTCTGAATCCCATATAAGAAAATATATGTTCTTCATCTTGCCATTGAATACTCTTGGAAAGTTCATTTGCAAACAAATGTTTTTGAAAGGCATAAACATGAAGATGTTAATATGCATTTATTTGTTTGTTTGTTTTTTATTTATTTTATTTTTTTTATTTTTCTGAAACTGCAAACGGGAGAGACAGTCAGACAGACTCCCGCATGCGCCTGACCGGGATCCACCCGGCACGCCCACCGGGGGTGATGCTCTGCCCCTCCGGGGCGTTGCTCTGCCATGACCAGAGCCACTCTAGCGCCTGGGGCAGAGTCCAAGGAGCCATCCCCAGCGCCCAGGCCATCTTTGCTCCAATGGAGCCTTGGCTGCGCGGAGGGGAAGAGAGAGACAGAGAGGAAGGAGGGGGGGTGGAGAAGCAAATGGGCGCTTCTCCTATGTGCCCTGGCCGGGAATCGAACCCGGGGCCCCCGCATGCCAGGTCGACGCTCTACCGCTGAGCCAACCGGCCAGGGCCGCATTTATTTGTTTTTAAAGGAGAAATAAAATATCCCATCTCTTGCTAAATATATAGTTAAATATATATGATACATAAAGATACATTCTTGTCTTCAAATATTTTTACACTTTTATGGGGATGGTTTTAATGTCTGTTGGTGTAATTATTATCTAAATTTGACATGATATATTGATTTTTTAATTCATGGCTGAAATCCCATTTACACTTGACTTAGAATACTAACTTAAAGGTTGTGAACTATATATGTGTTAAGCTATGTAACATCCTATTTATCAAGTTTACAGGTATTTTTCTCTTATGGCTTAGACTTGAATAAATGGATTGGGAAGATGATTACAACTACCCCACTTTTTCTCCTGTAAATTCTGAACAAACTATTAGATTAAGAATGGGATTCTACCAAAAGTGTAAATAAGGTTGATATTATTTCTTGATTAGCAGCCTCAACCAAGTTTAGGATGACCCAAATGAGTATTATGAGGATCTGCAAACAATGGCTGATTTAGATAATTTGATCCACAGTGTAGAGAAAGAACGTGTATGTACAAGTAGATAGGGAAACTTAGAATCTTTCTTCCCAGCCTACCCATCCATTGGCTCTCAACCATGACTTAACCAATTAAATCAGACTATCTGGGACCAACTGTGTATTTAGTAAGTACCGCTTAGGTGGTAGCATTTACTGCAACCAAAGGTGAGAAGCTCCAAAAATGAGCTCTTTCCTACCAGCTCCTTGTAATTCTAAAGTGCAGAATTTCTAATTTATGAACAAAGATAAAAATCTTGGGGGAGAAGAACATTTTTCTGTTACATAGACCAGTTATCACTCTGTTAATATGTTTAGGCTTGAGTCTACATTGTATTAGAGAGAGAAGCCCTGAAAATATTTTCAGACATAATTCTATGTTTTATAAGCAGAATTTGGCCAAAATAAGCCCAGAGGTGTGTGCGCGCGCGCACATGTGTGTGTGTGTGTGTGTGTGTGTGTGTGTGTGTGTACCAGTGGTGAGATTCAGCTGGTTCTCACCAGTTCAACAGAACTAATGTTTAATTTTTTGTTGAGTTCAGTGAACCACTTGTTAAAATGTCACTTGTAATCAGGGTTCTTTCTATGGTGTGGGAGCCTGTGCAGCCAGTTGCCCAGTGTGGAAATTAAAATTTACATTCCTTTCTCTTTTTTAACATTCATCTGTACAGCAGTGCATTCTAAACACCCATAATAATGTACATTTCATTAATACATGAAAAATATTATGAGTGAGGACGCCAACCAAAAAGCAATATGGAAATATCTTAAATAACAGTTTTATTGTTTTTTGTTAGGTGGTATTTAATATTTTTTCATTAGTATTTTAAAACTCTTATAGAATAATCTAGTTTTGTGTACCTCTTTTATTGTTCTTATTTAAGTATTAAATTCATGAAGTAATAAATTAACTTTCAATATACTGAGTTTTTTTATACTTAAAATGGTCATTAGGGCAGAGGACTGGTTGTTAAATACTTGAATTGCACCACTTGAGGGTACATAAGTGTATTTTTATGTATTTCACAGAAGAATATTTTGGCCCTGGGCAGCTGGATCAATGGATAGAGCATTGGCGTGGCTTGCAGATGATCCGGGTTCAATTCTTGGTCAGAGCACAGGCGAAAAGCGACCCTCTGCTTTTTTTCCCCTTCATCTCCCCCTTATCTCTCTCTTCCCTTCTCGTGGTCAGTGGCTTGGTTGATTGGAGCATCAGCCCCAGACGGGGGTTTCTCGGGGGGATCCCAAATGGAGCTCATGTGGGAGTCTATCTTTATTTCCCCTTCTCTCACTTAGAAAATATTTTATATGCCTTAAAGGTGGCAACATGTAATAATAAAGTCCTTTGAAGTTGGAGTTGAGAAACCTTTAAGTTAGAATCCAAGTACTGATTCAGACTAATTATATAGTGTACATAATCTCTAGGATTCTTTCTGGTTTTAATACTTCACAACTCTTATTTGGTTTCCAGACCTTTTTAATGTTATTTCAGTTTCCCTTTCACTTCCAGTCTCACCTTTCTTTCTTTTTTCAAAATGTGCCTTGTGATGTTCTCTATGCAGGATTAAAAATATTTTTTGATAGCCTGAATTTCTATCTCTAATTTTTCTCTTAGTACATTTCAACTTGCCTTTTAAATGTGGCACTCATAAAGTGATCTACTCTTTGTTATTTTTAATTTTATAAATAATCAAATAATATTAAGATCTTAGTTCCTTTTTTGACCTTTTATTCAGTTAAAATTGGAAGAGTTCCTTTATCCAAATGAATGAAGACTAAACATTCCATTCTCAGGGTAAGATTAGGATAGAATAAAATTTCTGAAAAGATCTCCTTCCTTCTCCGCATATTAATGCTTTGTACCTATGTGTAAAATCACTTAAAGCTTTAATCATCACCCTCCCATAATTAATCTAGTGTTAAGACTTCATCAACATACATCTCCCTAACTATTTTCATGTACTGTAATTCAGTACCATGTATATAATTTTTTTTCTCTTCGTTTGAAAGAGAGCAAGGGAGCCAGAGAAAGAAGCATTAACTCATTGCTCCACTTGGTTGTGCACCAATGGACTGTTTCAAATATGTGTACTGATGGGGGTTCGAATCTGCAACCTCAAGGTACAAATGGTGCTTTGGGATTGAGCTGAACACCAGAGTCAAACCAGAGATGCCAGAGCTCTAGGACAGAGATATCTTGATATTGTCTCTAATCAAGAATTCTTTTTGCTATCTTTGATTTTTAATTTATTCCCCAAGGTTACTTAATATAAAGAATTTCAAAATGGAAAATACCATGATTTTATATCTTGTATAATAATTTAATTGTATAACATAACCTATATAACATCTAATGTTCAACAGGAAACATCCATCTAAATTTAGGAACTAAAATTCACTATATCTCAGAATATGTTGGGACCTTAGCCACATAATTCAAAACACAAATAGTTTTCTGTAATGTGTGATCACTTCAAATGATCTAGTAAGTAAAGAATAATACAGAAATGGAGTCACACATATATTTCTGCTCAATTAACTGCAGTCTGGTTATTGGTTTTGGATTGTTTTCTAACCATTTGATGTTTTAATAACTTTTGTACTACTGTGTTCATTTGTGTCCCTTTCACTTCACTGTTGGTAGATCTTTCAAATCACATCATATTACTCAGCTAATTAATATCTTTATGTTGCTCCTCATTGTCTAAAGCATTTATTTCCCACACTAGTTACACATTAGACTTAAACAACTTTAAAAAAATATTGATGCCCAGGTCCCTCCCTAAATTTATCTTTCAGTTCAGTGCCAACCATAGTCATTGTTTAAAATTATGACCACTGGATGTATCCAAATTCAATAATGCTTGAGAATAGTAGGCTAAATACCCAAGCCCAGTGTTTTCAGCATGACATATATATAGGATGTTCATACCAGAGACCACCTCTCTAGTTTCCTAATTCTCTTTATAACTGTATCTTGTTCCCCAAAACTCATGCACACACATGTAGACATACACACCTAAGTATATGCACATGCAGAAATGCCATACACTATGCTTAGCTGCTTTTAAAATTTTACCCTTTATAACAGTGGTTCCCAACCTCCAGGCTGTGGACTGGTACCGGTCCGTGGGCCATTTGGTACCGGTCCGCAGAGAAAAAATAAATAACTTACATTATTTCCATTTTATTTATATTTAAGTCTAAACGATGTTTTATTTTTTTAAAAAATGACCAGATTCCCTCTGTTACATCTGTCTAAGACTCACTCTTGATGCTTGTCTCGGTCACGTGAAACATTTATTTGTCCCACCCTAAAGGCCGGTCCGTGAAAATATTTTCTGACATTAAACCGGTCCTTGGCCCAAAAAAGGTTGGGGACCACTGCTTTATAAGATTTTTTGAGCTGTATAACTATAATAGTGGTAAAGTTTTCTAAATAATTTTCTTGTTATTGTTATATTTTTTTGGGCATTGAAAACTTTCTTCTATGAACTATGTGACTTTATTTGATTTTTAAAATTTGTTTTTATTTTTTATTAAGACGTTTTTGTGTTTAGAGCAATTTAAAATTCACAGCAAAACTGAGAAGAAGGTATTGAAATTTCTCATATACCTGTTGCTTTCACACCTGCATAGCTTCCCCCAGTATCAACCCAACACTGTGGTACATTTGCCACAATCGATAATCTATATTGACACATCATAATTGCCTGAAGTCCACAGTTTGCATTATGGCTCATATTAGGTATTGTACATCCATGAATTTGGACAAATATATAATGACATATATCCATTGCTATAGTAACAAAGAGAATATTTTCACTACCCAAAAAATCCTCTGTGCTTTATCTATTCACCCCTCCACTCCCCCAACACCTGGCAACCACTGATCCTTTTTCCTGTTTCCATAGTTTTGCTTTTTACAGACTGTCATACAATTGGAATCATACAGATTGGCTTCTTTTACCCTCCATTGCTTTAAAGTTCCTAAATGCTTTACAAGCCTCAATTGAGAGTTAAAATCTAGCTGAATGTGCTCAACATAAGTTCTAGCCACTCAGAAAAATGTAAAGGTCTCTCTGGTTTGCTCAGATCCCTTACTCTGGTGTATTAGAGCTCCTCCTCACCGATTTCTCCTGCTGTCTAGTGATGCAGCTGGATCTTACAAGAACAGGTATGTGCTGACCAGGCCACCGTGTGCACACTCAAGACAGACAGCTCACAGGACTGCTGGTGAAAATGCTTCCTGCACATCTCAGGGAGGGACCATGTGATGTGCTCCTACTCTACCTGCAAATATCTATGGACAAGAAAGGAAGCAAAGACCAGCGTTCCTTTTCAGTGTCAAACATGTCACTAGAACTCTGCTGGTCCTGGTTATCTGCTGTGCTCTATAGATCTGTTGGGACATATCCTCCAAGATTCTTGGCTCTCTTTGTTCTAGAACGAGCAAAGTATTTTGTTGATATTAGACATGTACTATAGTTGGTCGATAATGAATGGTAATAACAGTAAGAATTGTTACAATTTATTAACTGCTTCATACGCACCAGGAACAGAACTACACACTTTGTATATGTTATTTTTATATTTTAATTCTTTCCAAAACTATATATGAATAGTATTATCTCCATTATACTTATGAGAAAGCTGAAAAGTTAGTAAAGCTAAGTAATTTGACCATGAAAATCAACATCATCTTTGCATGTAATTATTATTCAGTTTTTTTTGCTAGTCATTATACTAAATGTCTTACATATAATAACATTTAACCTTTGAGTAGCACGAATACTCATGTATGTCCTCGTGCCTCCTGACCATCCAGAGTAACTAAAACTAATTTCATTTTTTGAAAAACAACTTACTCCTGGGGGTCAGTGAGCATGAAAAAACTCACTACTCAAAGAGTTAATTATTATTATTATCACATAAGCATGAGGCATGCACTAATATTATCTAAATTTTGCAAAAGAGGAAATTGAGGTCGAGTGAAGTAAACTTGCCCAGTGTCATTCAACTACTAACTATCAGAGTCTTGATTTAAATGTAAGCAGTTTTTCAGAGAAATAGTCTTAATTATGATGTAGTAAACTATTATTTAAACACAGGCCTTCAAATTCAACTCTTTTATCATTAAGTAATAATTACTAGCACATAATCATTACATGACTTACAAAAATTATATCTTCTAAAAATTAGAAGCAATATTTCTTAGTTTTTCTTGTAATGCACAAAATCTAGATTATAATTATTCAATAAATGAAAAAATAGAGCAGCAAACATA
This sequence comes from Saccopteryx leptura, assembly GCF_036850995.1. Lineage (NCBI taxonomy): Eukaryota > Metazoa > Chordata > Mammalia > Chiroptera > Emballonuridae > Saccopteryx > Saccopteryx leptura. The sequence goes on from NC_089506.1 coordinate 59,024,851, forward strand.
CAACACATTGAGAAAAAACAATTAAAAACATGAATTTTTCTATGATCTGGGATATAAAAATACATTTATTAATTAAAAGCATTTATGCAGACTGTCTTATCTGAGACCCTTGGAGAACATTATTCCTTTGCATGTTGCTGAAACGCCATTGGCTTATATTTGGGGAATGTTTTAAGAAACTGTATTCATAAAACTATGGTTTATGAATCTCTGGGAATTACTTGCAAATGGTTGCTGATGAGGTTGTTTATAATATCTCAAAATGTCTTAATTGGAACCATTGAGGCAATGTCTCCCTCATTTCGTTTTCATTAAATATTATAGTCCATCTGAGAAAATAAGTTGCTTTCATCTTTTGAACCTTGTGAATCAAGTAACATATTTTAATTACTCCTTTATACTAGATGCTAAAAATCACAGAGACAAATTTATAATACACCTTAAACAAATATTTAGGAATTTATAACCCACATTTGCTATATATTAACTTCAATGCAAATTATATTTTGCATTTTCACATTTATTTCATCATGAATATTAAAATACTTTTGGAAGCTAAGACTTTGTTAATATAATTATTAGTGTCCATGTCATATCAGCAGAGAAATTTCCCCTACTGTTGTTTCTTCTGCTTTGATCACACTGGAAATAATATAATCTATTTTTAGAGACTGAGACCACAGAGATCTAAAATAGAAATAATTAATAGGTGAGGGTTGTTGAATTTGTGAAATATAGGTAAAGGAAATATTGATACTATTTTGCCTGATGGAACGAAGTGTGGAAGTAGATGACAACTATATTCAAATAGCAACAGTTGTGATTCTCACCTAGATGTTAGTGGTTAAAGGCACAGACTGAAGTCAGATTTTATGGATTCAAATCCTATCTCTTCTTATTAGAGGAAACAAGTGAGACTCATTTTTGTGACTGTGTTTCCTCATATGTATAATGGGGACTATACTGTATAGTGTTATTGCAGTGCTTAATTACTTTATTTATATAAGCTTCTTAACTATGCCTGTCATATTGTAAGCATTATAAAAATGTTAGAGTTATTGTTTGCTGGATTTTTCATAAATTTTGATATTATCAAGAATGATGGTAAGAGTAGTGATAAAGAGGAAAAATGGTCTAGTTAATGTCTTCAGTAAATGAAGAGGAATATATGAGTGGTCAGTTTATAATCACCCGAGGAGGAGTATCCAGGGTCAGTTCTTCAAGATAATGTGTGTTTGAAAGACACAGAAGAAGAAAAAAAAAAACACGTTGAAAGCTGCAATAAGGCTAAGCAAGACAATACTCCCACTTCTAGATTCTGTAGTACATAGATGTGATGAAAGCCAAGCCTGTCCCAGAGAGGACTGGAGGAAAATAGCATTTTCCCAGAAGCCAGTTATCAGTTAAAGTAAGAACATGATCAATAAAGAAAATATATTTGAAGATTATAAGTATTTGTTATTGCTTAATTACAAAAAGTTAACAATTTTCCAACTAGTTTTTCTGTACTCCTTTTGTTCTCTGTCTTAACAACTGCTATAGGTGCATTGTTGAATCATTTCAATTCTCCCTAAATAATATCTCTTCCATTTTTATGTGTGATTCAAGCTTCTTCTGAATAATGACTGGATGCTTAAGTTATCCAGTTGCTTAATCTTTATACCTTGTTGCTACTTTTGTGATAGTTGCTTTATTTATGTGCTTCCTTTTTTGTGTGACAGAGACAGAGAGAGATAGATAGGGACAGACAGACAGGAAGGGAGAGATGAGAAGCATCAACTCTTCATTGCAGCACCTTAGTTGTTCATTGACTGCTTTCTCATTTGTGCCTTGACCGGGGAGGCTTCAGCAGAGCAAGTGGCCTTTTGCTCAAGCCAGTGACCCCGCGCTCAAGCTGGTGAGCCCCTGCTCAAGCCCGCGATCTCAGGGTTTTGAACCTGGGTCCTCCGTGTCCTAGTCTAACACTCTACCCACTGTGCAACTGCCTGGTCTGGCTATGTGCTTCCTTTTTATATCTGAAGTGAAAACCATTGCTTATTTTGAATAGTCAGTGTCAATGTGGAAAAAATAATAATTTTGTTTCTATAGTCTATTTTGCAAGGCCAAAAAGTATAGCATTGACGTTACCTGTTGAATTTTGTCTATCACAGGAAAAAATAATTACTCTAAAAATGCATCATCATCCAGAATGCGAGACATCATCAATAATAACACTCAGTTTAGAAATAATTGTAGAGTAAAAGAGAAACTAAGAGATTTTATTATTGACGGGTAGATATTTAACATCTATATATATACTTTTATCACCTTTCATATAATAAGAAGCTGAGGAAGAAAACTTATGGGTTTGCATAAGAATAGTAAAAACTTATAATTCTTGCATATGCCTGGTCAGGCATATGCAAGAATCAACCAATGATGGCATGAATAAGTAGAACAACAAGTCGATGTTTCTCTCTCTCTTCCTCACTCTAAAAATAAAAAAAATAAAAAATTTTATTTGTTTTGGGGGACAAAAGAAAATAAAAGGAAAACAAAAACAGAAACCCGGAGATGTTAGAAATATCCAAGATACCTGAAGGAAATTACTACTCATCTCCTCCATTTCATTTTTTTTTTCTGAAGTTGGAAACGGGGAGGCAGTCAGACAGACTCTGCATACACCAGACCGGGATCCACCTGGCATGCCCACCAGGGGGTGATGCTCCACCCATCTGGGCCATTGCTCTTTGCAACCAGAGCCATTCTAGTGCCTGAGGCAGAGGCCATAGAGCCATCTTCAGCACCCCGGCCAACTTTGCTCCAATGGAGCCTTGGCTGCGGGAGGGGAAGAAAGAGGCAGAGAGGAAGGAGAGAGGGAGGGGTAAAGAAGCAGATGGGCACTTCTCCTGTGTGCCCTGGCCGGGAATCAAACCCGGGACTCCAGCACACCAGGCCGACGCTCTACCAACCAGCCAGGGCCTCCTCCATTTCATTTTAATAATTAAATGTATCCTTAAAGCCTGAATATTAGGAGATTATATATATTGATTTTGGATGTGAGCACAAAACTCTATCTGAGAGAGCTTCAGGGAAACAAAACTTTCTTGGAATTCAGGTTTTAGTTATAGTAAGAAGGAGAGGAGGAAAGCTAAACAAATTGAAGAATATAGAGGTTTGTTGGTCATTCCACAAGAGTTCCAGAGAATACAGTAGAAAATTTTGTAAAGCCCAGGTTAGAGGATATACAGATTAAAGTGGAAAAGTTTCAGTGCTCTGGGGCTTTTGAACTTCTAGAAGTTAAGTATGAGGGGTCATAAGGTATGATGGAATTGGTTTTGAAAACTGAAGGAAAGTAGTCTATCAATTTAAGCTGGAGGAGTGATTACTTGGCTTCATGAAATGGGGCTTCTGAATAAGGACCCTGGATGGTAGATGGGCAGTCTAACAGGAAACACAATAAAGTGAAGACATCTGTGATAGTCTTTTCCCGGGCAGCCATAGATTCCAAGACAGAATGAAAGAAAGGTGTGAAGTGATAACCTTTCAGAAGACTGTTTTACCTTCTGTTAGTAGTAAAATGATAGAGTGTACACATGAAGTGAATTTATCCTGTAATGGACCAAAAGAGTATAGAATAAGTGAACATATTACTGAAAAGTTGCCCAATGATGGAACACATGGCTTGCTCTTAGTAAGTTTGTCATCAGTTGGAAAAAAATAGCAAGATGCCAAGAAAAAACTTACATAAGTCAAGTAATAAAAGGTGACAATATTGGTCCTGGCTAGGTAGCTCAGTTAGTTAGAGTGTTGACCCCACATGCCAAGATTGTGGGTTCAATCCCTGGTCAGGCATATGCAAGAATCAACCAATGATGGCATGAATAAGTAGAACAACAAGTCGATGTTTCTCTCTCTCTTCCTCACTCTAAAAATAAAAAAAATAAAAAAATTTAAAAAGTGACAATATTCTAAGAATAGTACAGGCCATGGGTCTGAGGAATGAAATTGCACATTAGAGAGGCTGACAGCACAATGTGGCAATGAGAAGAAACAAAAAGTAGTGAAGTTTCAGAATGCCAAGGAGCTAGAGATGCAGGCAGAGGCTTCATCTCAAGAGTAATTTTAAGTCACTGAGGCATTTACAGCAGGGGTTTAAAATAATGTTTGTTTTGCAGGGGACTACAGGTATATGTAGAACAATTATAAGGCTGTCGTAATAGTCTTGATTAGAGGAATTTGCAATGATTGTGGAATTCAGTTGTCATCTGGAATTACTGTGTTCAATGACCCATGTTCTGTAGGAAGCCTATAGAGTCCCATAATTTCTTTGAATTCTTATGCTCTGGTGATTATGTTTGAACTTGATTTTCTGCTGTTGGATGCTTCATCTGTTACAGTGTACTTCCTGTTGTTGAATCTTCCTCTGTCTCAAATTTCAGTAGTCACGGATTGCAGTTCAATTTCTATGATTTATTTACAGAACTCACACAAGACATTTTGGGTTTGGTAACTTTTTCAGAGGTTATTTTTTCTTTCTTTTTTTTTTGTGATAGGAAGAGTGATCTGCCACAAAGTAAAAACAACAACAACAAAAAATCTAAAATTGAAATCAGATATCACTGTACCTAAAAGTATTTGATCAGTTACCCTGACAGCCAGAAATTTCATACTCAGTAACATTTCCTCTGTCAGGCATATCTCCTATATTCTCAGCCCTCTGTTTCTCTCATAGCCCCATAATCTTTCAGGCTGTGTCCAAACCCCTGAATTTAGATTAATTTCATATGCAGAACAGTTAAGCTGTCATTATAGCTATCATATTATCTACTTCTCCCTTAATGAAAATAAGTATTTTACTTAAAAAAGCAATCTACACCAGATAAATTATAACAATATCATGTACAGAAGTGAATACAGACATTTGTGTGGTTTCAAACATCACGCTTTTATACCCTAACAAAACACAGGCTAGTAGTGGGGCATACTGAAGAGAGAAAACACCTGTGGAAGTTTCCAATAGAGATCAGGAGTTGTATTCAATGGACTATATCAAATTAAGTTTATCTCTACCCACTAACATCTGGGCAATTTCTCAATGCAATCATAATTCATTAAATTTATAGACTATTACTAAATCACTCAGGGCTCTTTTCTTAAAGTGAGCATAGAAGTTATTCATAGTAATAAACGTGGAAAATTAATCACTCCAACTCTTATTTTTGTAACTATTTCCTTTTACTGATTTTTATTCTTTGGTTTAAATACAGTGCATGGGAGAAATGAAAATAGATGAGAAAAATAAAACTAGACTTAAAAAAAAAATGTTTGCTTTAACATCTGCAGCTGAGAGGAAAGACAGAGGGGCTTACCTGAAAGGAAGCGCATTTGTTTCTGTGTCACTGCTCCTAAATCTAGTTATACTTTTGCTTTGCTCTGAACTTTCAAGACTAGAAATTTCACTAAGATAATGGGAAATATTTTATGTACCTTTCAAGGTGGCTTTCTACTTAATATTTATCAAATACCTTTTTAAATAACAGAAGCTCATTTGTTAAACAAACTGGATTCACCAATAAGTTTACTTAATTGTGTTTAAAATCCTTTTCTGGGAGAGAAATGTACTGGATTTCCAATGCCAATTACATTCTTGAGATTTTGAATGAGCCATTGATTTTGAAACCAATCCCCTGGGCTGCTTTGTGAGAGAAACCACATAGAGATAGGACAGTTTGTTTTGCCAAGTCTACTATTTATTCAAGCAGTGCTGGCTTTAGGAATTGTTTTCTATCATTGAATAGGTACAAATAAATATATGACAAAATTGTTTGTAATCCATTTCTAATAAGGCTCACCTGAAAATAAATTATTTCTATTTTAGTCACTATTGAATTTATTCACTACATACTTGTGAAGTCATTGATTTAACTGGTAATTTATTGTACACGGCATTAGATTCAGTCCACAAGGGGACTCCCTTGCTTTAGTTTTGAGAATTTCTTTTAAAATGGATTATGACACTTTTGAAGATTTTTAATCTTTGCAGAAGAATTTAATAAACCAATTTTAAATGCACCAGAAACTCTGAAATATATTAATGGATCACATTAACCTGAAAGAAAAAAAAAATCAGCCTTCACACTCTCTGAAGCATCTCATCTTCCTTAGTAAAAAACTTTCTTTACCAAATGTCATCTTGTTAGTCAACTATGAAAAAATCGTGCTTCTCTAAATTGGGCAAAGCCAAATGGATCCACAATTACTTAAACACTATGAGACAAATAACACAATTGCAATAGTTAAGTTCTGTGAAACCCTGAAGATTTTCATTTGAAAAATGCTATGTGAGATGGGCAGACACATAGCACCTATTATTTTTTTGAAACATGACCTTAAAAAAGGTGGCCTTATTGTTTCTTTCATAAAAGAAGATTTAGGTATCTTTTTAAAGGAGTGCAGTAGTCACCAGGGGGAGGGGAAGGGAGGAGAGGGGTGGAGGAGGGGAGGGGCATACAAAGAAATAAATATAAGCTGAGGAGGATGATTTGACTTGGGGTGATGAGTATACAACATAATCGACTGTTTAAATGATGTGGAGATGTTCTCTCTATGTATTCTAGTAACCAATGTTACCCTGTCAAATTTAATTGTCTAAATAAAAATAAATAAATAAAATAAAAGTATCTACTCAATTATTCATTTGTTCGGTTCTTAAATATGAATTCTATGGCTTATCTTGCAATTCAAAATTGTGTGTTGACTTCATCAAAATACCATTTTAATAACCAGGTAGGTTTTATAAATCAAAAACAGATAACCCAAAAAGAAGCTTAGTTTCCTAGCAAAGAGTGAAACAGAAAAATTGCATGGCACTATGATGCAGGTTCTGAATAACACAGGAAAGTGTGTAGCTTGATAAACTAGAAATGAAGACTATGAATTCATGCTAGGTTTAAATATATCTGAAAGTTGCATAAGTTAACATTTATAAAACTAATATTTGTTGCTTATTTGCCTTTGTCAGTCACTATGATGAACATTTTTTTGTGCATTGGCTTCTGTAATCTTTATATTAAACCAGACTGTGGGCATGATCTTGTTTATGATCTCATTTCATGGGAGATTAGGGTGAAGGTAATGATACAGCGATGCCCCATTCGGCCTCTAAGTAGCAAACAAGTCTTTTTTTGTTATGAAGTAGATGCCACTATCCTGTTCATTTCAACTTTCCTAAGAAATAGTAAAATTCTTCCAAAAATATTACATGCTTTCAAGTCTCACAAAATTCTGTGAGTTGCAACACAACTTAGACATTAATTCAAAGGAGGAATAAAACACATGACTAAATTTTATGTTACCTAGAGCAACTCTAAAGTACTGAAATATTTTATAAAGGGACAAAGGGACTAGTAAGAAATTAGATGAAATTAGAATGATAGAATGTGAACTGACACGAGAATGAGGATGTAAATTCCAAAGGGTCAAGGATCTTTATCATTTTGTTTCCCTATTTCTGTATCCTTTGTACAGAGCATATAGTAAACATTGAAAAATTATTCGGTCAATAATCTGCTTCCCAAAAAAAGAAAATAATCTGCTTCCAAAACTTATTCTGTTAACATTCACGGTAAATATTTTAGTTTTTTGATTGTATGAGTGTGTTACAACTACTCAAGTCTGTCATTGTTATGCAAAAGCAGCCACAGACAATAATAAAAAAGAATGACCAGGGTTGTGTTTCCTTGAAATATGTATATACAAAAACAGGTGCCTGTTTGTTAATCTGTGATCTGAGCCCTTCTGTCTTTCTGTGCAGCTTCTTTCCTGTTTTGGGGGTGTTCAAGAGTTTAGAAAGTGACACTCCTGGTTCATGACCAGCCAGATACTATGGCGGTATAGAATCACATCCTGATATTTACATTAGGAAATTTTTGCTGATATAAAATATTAATAGAAATTATGTATTTATTACCAGTACCTAAATTTCTCTTTTTTGAAGGCACTTGTTCTTTTGTGAGCCTCTCCAATCTCACATTCCAAATTGATAATAGCTTTGGAAATGATCAATAGTCATTTCTAGTGTAGTGTATGAAAACAGAGGTCTTGACTCTCTGTTGGTTTTGCATTACCAGAATCACTTGGAAAAAAAAAAAGTACAACAAAAATCAGCGCCCAAATACTTCACAATTTATATAGTTTAGCAAAAAGTAATATCAACCTGCAAGTACATTGTTCTGGAAAAACTAAAGTTTAGTGGCCAATATTTTGCCAACTTTGTTATTTTCATCTTATATCCCCGCTTTCCTTCTGTATCCCTACCCTCCCATTTTTACTGCCATAGTTGTTGATGAGTAAAGTTTCAACAGGAACAACAACCCTAAAGAACAGAAATATCCTTGAAAAGTGTACAAGGGTATATGTAGTTCCCCTATTTCTGATTTATTAATGTTTGGCATATTATGATGTTTAATTTAATTTGCCAAACTTGACTGGATTATGAGATGCCCAGCTATTTGCCTAACTATAACTCTGAATACTTTAATAGAGGGTTTTATTTTATTTATTTATTTTTTTGGATAAGGTTAACATTTAAATCAGTAGATTGAATAAAATAGATTAATTTCCCCAATGTAGGTGGGCCTTATCCAATCAGTTAAGGCCTTTATAGGGCAAAAAGTCAGACACTCTACAGAGTGAGGGAAAACTTTTTCTATTTAATGACCGTCAAATTGGGACACTGGCTTTTCTTCTGGCTTTTCCCTGGAAGTGAAACATAAGTTTGTCTTGGATAGTAAGACTGATGGAACTTCAGACTGGAATAACACCATTGTCCTACTGCTTTTTCGGACTTTGGACTCAGACTGAAACTAAACCATTGGGTCTTCTGGGTCTCCAGTTTGCCAACTCACCCTTTTGATCTTAGGACTTTCCAAACTCCATAATCACATAAACCAATTTCTCATAACAATCTCTTTATAAATAAACACACACACACGCACCCTCTACTGGTTCTCTGGAGAACCCAGGTATTCACGTTTGCAGTACCCTCTAGATGATATTACACTGAGCACTCAGCTCCCTTCTTTTTTTTTTTTTTTTGTATTTTTCTGAAGTTAGAAGCGGAAATGCAGAGAAACAGACTCCCACATGTGCCTGATCGGGATCCACCCTGGGGCGATGCTCTGCCCATCTGGGGCGTTGCTCCGCTGCCACCGAAGTCATTCTGATGCCTGAGGCAGAGGCCATGGAGCTGTCCTCAGCGCCCGGGGCCATCTTTGCTTCAATGGAGCCTTGGCTGTGGGAGGAGAAGAGAGAGACAGAGAGGAAAGAGAGGGGGAAGGGTGGAGAAGCAGATGGGTGCTTCTCCTGTGTGCCCTGGCCAGGAATCAAACCTGGGACGTCCACATGCTTGGCCGATGCTCTACCACTGAGCCAACCAGATAGGGCCTTCGTGCTCTTCTTTAGCAGCCCAGAAAGTCTCTTTTACTCTCCGTGTTTGACCTGTGAACACTGACTACGGGGCCTCTTTCTGCTTTGGGAATTCAATAACCTTTCACTTCTTTAGCGGCTTGCTGCATGCAGCTGGAGCTTTAAGATTCTTGTTTCTAGTATGAATGTTTCTACTATGAAAGTTGAGTATACAAAAGGAACATAATTTTTCCACAGCTGAATATACACTAAGAGAAGATTATTGACCTAACAAATTGTAGCATCTATTGAGTTTTCTTAGTACAAGTTGGTAAAGCTGAACCATGATGTTATTTTACTTAACATTTTTAAATTTTATAGAAAATAAACATATTGAAAAGCTTATTTTATTTTATCCTTTAATTGAATTTATTGGGGTGACACTTGTCAACAATATTACATAGGTTTCAAGTACACAATTTCACAACATATCATCTATACACTGTGTTGAGTTCACCACCCCAATTCAAGTCTTCATCCATCATCATTTATTCCCTCTATACTCTTTTCTACCTGCCCCACATCCCTTTGAAGAACATTTTTATAAATGCAAATACATTCAATCCTTTTCACAATTCACTAAGAACCCTTGGAATATGTTATTGTTGAAATTCATAAATCAAGAGCTTTTGTGGTCCTTTTTGGTTTGTTGTCCAATTTATTAAGGTTTGAATTAATTTTTTAAAAGTCTCTGGCTTGTGTATATATGGTAATTTGTTTAATTCCTTTAATGGATAAAGAAAGAATTAAAATGCATTGACATTAGTGATCAAGTTGAAGAAACAAAGGTATTTGGTTTACATAAAGTTCTGAAATGTCTGGAACAAAAGAAGCAGTTTGTATTCCAGAGCAGTTTAGAAAACAAGACATAAATCTTTACTTGATAAGAAGAACAAATCGATAGAAAACGAAACACTTTTATATGTTCTTGATGGCATTACAAATGGTAAAAGAACATTTAGATAATCTATTTTTCAAGAAGAGCCATTCAACTATGTTGTGTATAGCAAATATACTTTAGAAATTTGATAATTTTTGAAAGTGCTCATATTTTTAAGTACCTTTAACCTTTCTTTTATAAGTTGAAAATTTTATAGGTTTTCTTATTTTTACTAGTTAGATTTTTCTGCAAAGTGCTGAAACAGAAAAAGAACACAATTTCTCTACTTAAAACTGAAGGAAATCTACTTTGACATTCATAGTTGCTAGACAAGGTCATATTTTTTTTTTTCCAAGTGAGACGAGGGGAGATAGAGACAGACTCCCACATGTACTCCAACTAGGATCCACTCAGCAACTCCTGTCTGCAACCAAGCTATTTTTAGCACCTGAGGTGTATGATCTACGGAACCATCCTCAGAGCCTGAGGCTGATGCAAAGTCTTTTTTTTTAAGAGCAAGAAAATACTAAAAAAAATATGACATAGTAGCAATCAGTATAAAAAAAAAGAAAAATAATTGTGAACCAGTATATTGAATATTAAATCAAATTAACAGGTGAGGATAAAGAGCTCTGACCCCACAGATTGTATAATGAAGTAAATTTCTGTCAGGTCTTGAATGTGTTTATATCTTTGTTTGTAGTGAAAAATAAAAGTTTTTCTCTGTAGTGTACACTCCCCTTCCTGTCTAATGAAGAGTTTCTTTTTCTATGGTTTTAATAAAAAAAAAAATCCTAGTGATGTGCTACTTGAAACAGAATCTAGCATAGTGAAGGAGTGAATTCATTTTTAGTTCTATGTCATCAGTAGATGTAATGAGTTGCTTGCTCAGAAAGTGATTGCACAGAAAATTAGAGAGAAGCAGGGATCCTGTATTTCTTCGCTTAAGTCTCCCTAGCGCTCAACCTTCAAAGCCAGATTCCATCACCCTATTTTAAAGTAGATTTTGGACATTTCCTTTGGAGATTGATTTTGAACACCCCATGTAACTTTGACACATCACGTTAAAGAAATAGATTTATTCCTGATAGCATAGCATAAACTTGTTGCTTCTGCTCTGACATTGTTGAATATCACACCAAAGGATATTTAGAAAGAGTTTAGGAAGGGTAGGCCTACAGGTCACACTGATGTTGAGAGAATTTTCTCGTCTGGAGCAGTGAATGTGATTGGACTATAAAGAGTTTTAGTGACTCTAATCCAGTGCCTTAAAAAGAAAGGAAAAAAATATTTTTATTTAGGATTTGCTAACTTATAACACTTTTTGATTTCTACCCTGGTTTTATACTCATTTGTTCATATTGGTTCCAAACAAATTAGTTTATTGGTGTGCAAATGCTATTCTGTTTGAGCAAGTATGAATAAACAATTCTCTGATAATAAGGTGGAGGTGCAATTTCAGGGAAAATCACTTCTCATGTAAGATAAAATTTAAAAAGATGATCAAAATAGTAGGTTTATAAGCCCATGGCCTTGATATAATGCTTAAAGTGTTCTCCAGAAATCCGAATGTCAAAACTAAGAGATTGTCTACATCAGGGATCGGGAACCTTTCTGGCTGAGAGAGCCATGAATGCCACATATTTTAAAATATAATTCCATGAGAGCCATACAATATGTTTAACACTAAATACAAGTAAATGTGTACATTTTATGTAAGACCAACACTTTTAAAGTATAATAAGTCTCTGAATTCTTTTTAATAATGTTGTTATGCTGTTGCTAACCAATGATGAATAAAATACTTACCATTAATGTGACTTCTGGTGCTACATGGATTTGCTGATGGCTCTGTAGTCTGGTTGATACATAGTGAGGTTAAGCTTTATGCAGGCATTGAGGCTTCCATTCATTAAACGTGATCGTAGGTTGATCTCAACATTCCTTAGATGTGAGAAAGGCTGCTCACATGCATATGTAGAGCCAAACATTGTCAGTACAGCAATACTCACACACTGTGTTGTGTGGTATGTGACGAGAAGCACATTCCAAGTTTTGACAATCAGCTGGTCCACGGGTTGAACTTTTTTTATTTCTCCCTACTTGTGTTTGCTTGCCAACTCTGATTGATGTCATGCAGGCCTTTCCAAATCTTCATTCAGTGAATTGAACTTATTAACCCACATGTCTGAGACCTTCAGGTCAGCAGCTTGTAGCTCAAAATCTCTGATGGAGACACTGGGGATGTAACTCAGGTTGGCGCTGTTCACTGCACACTCGTGTGGATGGGAGATGAGTGTGCTTGTGAAATTCGTTAAAAAGATGAGTGTGCTTATGAAAATCTCCAAAGTGCACATTGAATGACTGCAAGAGATTAGATGTGAAGCCCGCTAGCTGCTGGAGATCAAGATGTTGAGCAGGGTCACTTGCTGTCCATGCATCTTTAAACTCTCCCAGTTTTTCAAAGTGTAGTAAAGGACCTGTTTCAGTGTTGGTGATGAAGAGTTCCTGCTTGTTTTCAAGTGCAAACAGTGCTTGTTGAAGGGATAAGACTGTATTTCCAATGCCTTGCATTTTCACATTGAGCTGGTTCAGATGTTTGGTCATGTCCATGAAATAGTAGAACTTCAGGAACCACTCAGTGTTAGCTAACTCAGGATGCTCTACGTTTTTCATTTCAAGAGAAGTCCTGATTTTTCTCAGACAAGCTGCAAAACAGCTGAGCACCTTCCCTTTTGACAACCAATGCACATTGCTGTGCAGAAGCAGACCAGGATAATAATTCCAAACTTCATTCAGCAGTGTTTTAAACTGGTGATCATTTAAAGCTTGGGCAACAATAAAGTTGACCACCTGAATGACCAGCGATATCACCTCACCAAGCTGCTTGCCACACATCTGAGCACAAAGTGGCTCTTGATGTAGGATGCAGTAAAAACTTAGGATGAGTCTCTTTTCATGTTTATGAAAAAGCGCTATGAATCCTGTTTTTCCCCACCATGCACGGAGCACCATCAGTACACACCAAAATAAGTTTATACATCGGTAGATTTTTTTTTTTAGCGAACTCAGTGAAAGATTTGAATAAATCCTCCCCTTGTTGTCTCCTTCAGAGGCAAAACAGCAAGACTCTCCTCACGTAATGTGTCATTGACAGCATAACTTGCAATCACGCTGAACTGGGATGAATGGCTTACGTCTGTTTACTCATCCAAAGTGAAAGAAAAGAATGGCGCTGCATTTATGTCCTTCAGTTGTGTTGCCTCAATTTGATTTGCCATCATGATGGTACAATTATAAACAGTTTTTGCCAACAGAGGCATGTTTTTTATTCATTTGATTATCTTGTCTTTATCCAAAAAGTTGTCAAAGTGTTCATTGGCAACATCAAGCATGAATGTTTTGGCATACTCCCTATCTGTGAATGGTTTTCCATTTCTCACAATTGCTAAAGCACCAGCAAAGCTAGCTGAATTCCAGTCACCTTGTTGGGTCCAAACACAGAGTTGTTACTGACTAGCTTGCACTCTGCACAGTAGCTCTTGACATACTTTCTTCCTGCTGTCCTCTGCTGGATATTTCGATGCAAATGTAGTATGGCATGTATCGAAGTGCTGCTTTATATTTGACTGTTTCATCAATGCAATTTTATCATTGCATATTAGACACACTGCAGAACCTGCTCTCTCCACAAAGGCAAATTCCTCTGTCCATTCCTGCTGAAAAGTATGATACTCCTCATCTTTTTTTCTTTTAGCCATCTTCTTCATCAAAAGGGTTTCTTTAATTAGCTAGCTGACTATTTGATTAAAAGGAGGGAAGTTTACTTTCTGACCTCACAATGACCCGTGTACATTACACATTATTCAATAAAAATTTGGTGTTGTCCCGGAGGACAGCTGTGATTGGCTATAGTCACCCGCGACCATGAACATGAGTGGTAGGAAATGAATGAATTGTATTACATGAGAATGCTTTATATTTTTAATGTTATTATTTTTTTATTAAAGATTTGTCTGAGAGCCAGATGCAGCCATCAAAAGAGCCACATCTGGCTCGTGAGCCATAGGTTCCCAACCCCCAGTCTACATAAAGCAGCTTGAATGGATTAGTAGACTCTCTGAATTTACTCTAACATACAACTTTGCAATATTATTCTCAGAAAGAATATCACTTAGGTGTTGACTTTTTTCTCAAGAGGGTCAAATTTTGGGGGGTTCAAATTTTCCACCTATATTTTCACAATGGTCCTTTTTTGTGTGTGAGAGAGACAGAGAAAGGGACAGATAAGGACAGACAGGCTGAAATGGAGATAGATGAGAAGTACACTTCTTCATTGTGGCACCTTAGTTGTTCATTCATTGCTTTCTCTTATGTGCCTTAACTAGGGTGGCTACAGCAGACCAAGTGACCCCTTGCTCAAGCCAGCGACCTTGGGTTCAAATTAGTGAACTGTGCTCAAACAAGATGAGCCCCTGCTCAAGCCAGAGACCTTGCTGTTTCGAACCTGGGTCCTCTGAATCCCAGTCTGATGCTTTATCCACTGAGTCATTGCCTGGTCAGGCTACAATGGTACTTTAGTATTGATAATTAAGTTTTCAACTTTATAGGTTAAATATAGAAGAGCAGAAGAAAACATAAGCCCAGGATTCACCATTAGATGATAACAAATATACTTTCATGAGTTCTCTACTATATATTAACTGTAGCATTATCATATCAGAGTGTATGTAGATTCATGTCTGGGATTATAGAAACTATACTAGAACTCAACTTTTTTTTTCTTCTGTCTAATGCCCTCTTTTCCTATAGTATAATATACAGATATCTACACAGAGTTATTCACATAGAGTAACATAGAGGCAATATTTATTTAATAATCTTAAAACAAAAACAAAGTTTGTGGATGGATAATGGGTTCAAAGGACTTTGGAAAGCCTCTATTTTAAAAGCTTTCTTAAGCCCTTATTGTTGGATAGTGCCCATTTTACAATAATTTTTAATCAATATTTAATGACACAGCTTAGCCTTTCCCCTTTGATTATAACCGTCTTTTCTTTTTAAATGTGCCTCTTCCCCATTTTCTTTTTTCTGTCAATTCTTCAGAGCTAATTGTTTGTTTTTGACCATTTTAGGATTTTGGATGCTTTCACAAGCTCACAATAGTCACATTTAAGTTATTACGTGTATCATGTAGTAGTATAATTAACTTTATATTGAATTTGTCTCCGTAAATTGACCATGCAGTTCTTAAGGGAAATTGCCTGTCTTAGAAATTTGTGGACTCCCTTTGAAAACACATAGTTCTTGTGGAAAATCAAGCAATGTGTGAATGAGTTTATGGTTATATAAAAACCTAAACCTACTACCTTCACCAAATCTTCTTGCTTATTTGAATCCGTCATTTCAAGCAAGCATAAATAACCAGGAGTTGCTTACTTTTTAGATTGAATTCATGAATTCTATGCTATAAGGTTGGCACTGATGGATGTCAGAATATTTAAGAAAATAATAATTTTTTGTCATTCTGGTGCCCGTTAAACATTTTTATTAATGATTTAAATTAAATTGAAATAAACAACTAATAAATAATAAATTAATAAAGTCTTAATGTCATATTTCTCAATAGTGTAAATTCTTGATAGTATTTGTTATGGTGCTGGTCATTTGACCAAGTGTCCTGCCAAGTTAGTAATCACAATATAATTTGGCTTTGTGAAGCAAAGTGTTTCTTTTCTGAATAAATAAATACTCAGGGACACTGGCAATTGATATCAGACACACTTGTAAAGTCAAACAAGAAAAGCTTTATTGCAGTCATGGAGAGAGGACCAGTTAAGTGCATTCCAGTTTGCACTGACAGAATTATGCTAAAAAGAAATTTTCAGTCTCACACGATCAGCCCTTGTGATAAACTTTGGCAGAAAATCTTCACTATGAAACATTTAGTTGATACTAATCCCTTTAAAATATAGATAATCCAGTCTCATTATGTCTGTGTTTATTTGTAAATCTATAATTTCAAACTCAGATAAATGAACACTTCTCATGATTGTTATGTTTCGTTTCTATCCTTGACAGGCCTATTTCAAACAGAGACTCTTCCTGAAGAATGTACCACATTGAAAGCATTTAGAGTCCTGAGCATCATGTTTAAGATGGTACTGCCTTGAAACTTTAACAAATTTAACACACATGTTCCACTTGGAACTGGGCCTGTTAGTGAATTCCCTCAGACCTGTTAGACAGTGAATTGAGGACCACTCTGAGTGATATTGCCATAGAGGGGGAAGGAAGACACTAGGTCATAGATGGGGCCAGAGTACTAGACAGATAAACTTATCAAAGAGGCTTGGAGTAGGTATTCTTACTACCTACTGGGGATGTGAAAACAAGAAAGCTGTAAATATAAAAAAAAACTGATGTGGTACAATATTATATGGTTATTGTTTTTGCTTTTTTTTCTTATATCTTTGCTTCCCTTTTTCCTTATATTTATCTCCAGTCTTACTGAGAATAGAAAAAGAAGAGAGGATAATTTACAGTAGAGAGGATGAGGATATTTTTTCTGTTTCCAACATAGCCTTCTGGAATTTGATTTGATTTGATCAAATCTGACACTTGTGAGATTAGTTCCAGTATTTATCTGGTCACTGTCCTCCTCAACAGATCATTTAGATCTTACTTTTTTCTTGTGGATGTTCTGAAAACCAAAGAGTCATTCCAACTCCCTCTCTGTTTAAATAAGAGACCCAGACCCTTTCTACCATACTCTCCTCGATATCTAGCCTAAAGAGGTGAGACACACTCCTGTTATTTTATCTTTTATGGTGTAGGTAGGGCAAAGAGGCTCTAGTAAAAAAGAACCATTGTACATAGTTCATTGTTTGGCTCCTGTATGTTTATTTGGGGGGGGAAGGTGGGAGGGGGTTTCTGTATGTTTTAAAAATGCTTCTCAAATTGTGAAGCATATGGGAGAAAGTGATAAGATTAGGCATTAAGTTGAGTTCAGAAACAAGGAAGGGGTATGGCTATTATCATGGCTTCATTAGTTGGCCCAAGTGGACATAGGTAGGAAGATATTAAAAGTAAAGTATTAATCCAAGAATAAATGTGTCAATTAAAATAATTCACTTAGATTATGTATCATATGTTTAAATCTGCATCTTGGTGCAAGAGTTCTTTGGATGTAAAGTCACCCACTTTTTTCTGTTTCTCTAGTTACATGGACTAAGGCACTAGGACAAAGAGCTGTATGGCTAGGTGGCTCCCAACATTTAATTAAAATGGTACATGATTTGTGTGTAAATATGTGTGTGTGCATGCATGCACAACAACATTATAAGTAGGTTTTGTGCTACTATAGGAAGAGAGAAAAAGAGAGAAGAGAAGGCAATTCAAGGAGAACAGAGAGCAGCAGACTGCATTGCAAGATGATCACAAGAGGGTCTGAAGGAAAGGAGGTTGAAAATTGCTCTTCTGTTTTGTTTTCCCTGCCATTTTAAGTATATACTAGCTATGTTTAATATGGGAGTATGGTTTAAAAAGGGGGGATGGAGAGAAAAAGAGTAGAGATTGGGTCTGTGGTGCAGCAAGGAGAACCCAATGGTTTGGAACTGCAGGAATGATAGATAGCAGGTAAGAGAGCACTCCCCTACACATCCAGAGAGCAAGAATAGTTTATGCACTCCCAGCTGAGAGGTGCCATTCTTAGGTAATGCATATACAGAATGAGAAAGATGGCTTGTGCTATCTGCATCAGAAATACTTTTCAGTCTTATTTTGTTCTAATTTTGTAAGTTGCATTTACAATTTAAAGGAAAATCTTTATTATTAATAATAACAAGTTGAAGTGACTACATATGTGTTCATCAGGATTCCTGTCAAAGACACAATCATATTTGTTCAGAAGAAATTTCTTAACAAACTCAAGTAAAATCCAGGAGCCTCAAACAAGCAAAACCACCACATGTGAGAAAGGGGAAAACTTTCCTGGGTATTCTAGATGGGAGATTTGGAAAGACGAGATGTGGAAGGCTAAAGATTTTTGCACAGTATAAAATTGACCTCACTCTTGGTTCCTTTAAAATTTAGGAAAATTAATACCCACAAAATATTATAATCAAGTAATTTTATTTGGGGAAGAGAAATGGTGAAAAATGGGCTTCATGTTTGCTTAATGTAGGAGAAATTGTGTCAGCAAATTTGGAACAGGAATACACAGAAAGGGTGAGAGAAGAAATTGTACAGAATTTGAAAAATTCTAGGAGCCGTGTGGAAGGGACAATATGAACTAGTGTATGATATGACATTGCAGGTAAATTCAAATTTAATCTATCTCAGGTAAAAAGTGGTTTAAGGTATAGTTGGAGTCACCTTTTTGTTGTTGTTTATATGTATGTGTATGAAGGCAGACATATGTTCAGTTGAGATCTTCTTACTATATATAAAATGTCTTTATTTTTATAAGGATATAATTTTTATTTTCTTTGTATTTTTCTGAAGCTGGAAACGGGGAGAGACAGTCAGACAGACTCCTGCATGTGCCTGACCGGGATCCACCTGGCACGCCCACCAGGGGCGAAGCTCTGCCCACCAGGAGGCGATGCTCTGCCCCTCCGGGGCGTCGCTCTGCCGCGACCAGAGCCACTCTAGTGCCTGGGGCAGAGGCCAAGGAGCCATCCCCAGCACCGGGCCATCTTTGCTCCAATGGAGCCTTGGCTGTGGGAGGGGAAGTGAGAGACAGAGAGGAAGGAGGAGGGGGTGGAGAAGCAAATGAGCACTTCTCCTATGTGCCCTGGCTGGGAATTGAACCCGGGTACCCTGCATGCCAGGCCGACGCTCTACCACTGAGCCAATCGGCCAGGGCAAGGATATAATTTGTTTTAAGAAAAAACCCCTAAAACTTTATTAGTAAACATAATTTTAACTTATTAAAATATTTCATAAATCAGTGCTCCAAAGTTTACTTTTGAAATTTTCTATTTAGACTTTTTAAAATTAGTTTGAAATTACATTTAACACAATAATAAAAAAACTATGTACTTACAATAGTTTTAAATATGATTATCTCATTTGGAGAAGTTCCTGGAAGTATTACAATATACAACAGTTTTAAAGCTGTTGATATTTATTGACAAATTGCTCTCCAGAAATTTACCACTTTCTATACTCTTGAGAAACTCAAAAAATCTCATTTTCATCATCTCTCATTGGAATGGAGCACTATCAAATTATTGTATTTGTTAATTTGGTAACTAACAATTTTCTTAAAGTTTTAATTTTCATTTGGTTAGTAATAAACTCTAATAGTATGATTTTTTTTTATTTTTTTGGAGGATCTTATGATTTTACTAAAATTGCATAATTTTTTATATCGTTTGTATAAAAATATTAATGAATATTAATGAAAGGTTTCAGATATATTACTTGGAGATATATTAATATGATTATTTTTGAAAAGGTTGCTATAAAATCTAAGTGAACAGGCGAAGTTCCGCTACTGAGCTGAGCTTGGGCACGCAGTCCTGCCTGGCCGGTAGAGCCAAGGCTAGCAGCCATTCCTTGAGCAGGCTCCTCCTGCAAAGGCAGGGCAAAAGCCCAGAAACAGGCAGAGACCCACAGCTGAGCAAAGGTGCTCGCCAGTGCCCTCAGGACCGAGCATAACGTCACCCACAGGGGCTGGGCAAAGGCCAAAGCCACCAAGGCTTGTGCACCCGAGCACGTGAGCACAGCCACTCCCATGAAGAGAAAACACAGAGGCAGAGAAATGCAACACAAATGAACCAAGAGAAATCCCCAGAAAAGGACCTAAATGAATCAGATATAACCAAATTACCAGATACAGAGTTTAAAATAATGATTGTTAGGATGCTCAAAGATACTAGAACAACAATAGATGGTCATTACGAGAACCTAAATAAAGAGATAGCAAATATAAAAAAGGACATTGAAATAATAAAAAAGAATCAGTCAGAAATGACAAATACAATATCTGAATAAAGAACACAATGGAAGGAATTAAAAGGATGGATGAAGCAGAGAATCAAATCAGCAAGTTAGAGGACACAATAAATAAAGGCACAGAAGCAGAGCAGAAAAAAAAAGAGACACAAAAAGTCTGAGGAAACTCTAAGAGAGCTCTGTGACAACATGAAGAGAAATAACATCGCATCATAGGGGTTCCTGAAGAAGAAGAGAAAGAACAAGGGATAGGGACTTTGTTCAAACATATCATGACTGAAAACTTCTCTCAATTAAGGCAGGAAAACATCTCACATGTTCAGGAAGCACAGAGAACTCCATTAAGGAGAAACCCAAAGAAATCAACACCAAGACACATCATAATTAAAATACCAAAGCTAAGTGATAAAGAGAAAATATTAAAAGCTGCTACAGAAAAAAAGACTATCATCTACATAGGAGCCCCCATAAGGATGACTTCTGACTTCTCAACAGAAACACTTGAGGCCAGAAGGGAATGGCAAGAAATATTCAAAGTAGTGCAGAACAAGAGCCTACAACCAAGACTACTTTATCCAGCAAGGCTATCATTTAAAATTGAAGGAGAAATAAAAAGCTTTAGAGACAAAAAACAAAACAAAAACAAAAAAAAAAACTCAAGGAATTCACTGCAACCAAACCAAGGCTGCAAGAAATGCTAAGGGACCTGTTGTAAACAGATCAAAGAAGAATAAGAATATAGCAAAAGAGGAATACAGTTTTAAAGAATAAAATGGCAATAAACAATTACATATCAGTAATAACCTTAAATGTAAATGGATTAAATGATCCAATCAAAAGACATAGAGTAGCTGTGTGGATAAGAAAACAGGACCCATACATATGCTGTGTACAAGAAACACACCTTAAATCAAAAGATGCACACAGACTGAAGATAAAAGGATGGAAAAAATTTTTCACACAAATGGAAATGAAAAAAAAGCTGGGGTAGCAATACTTATATCAGACAAAATGGACTTTAAAACAAAGACCATAGTTAGAGATAAAAAAGGTCACTACATAATGATAAAGGGAGCAATCCAAAAGGAAGACATAACCATTATAAATATCTACGCACCTAATATAGGAGCACCTAAATATATAAAGCAGACTTTGATGGACTTAAAGGGCAAGATCAACAGCAATACTATAATAGTAGGGGATTTCAATAACCCATTAACATCATTAGATAGATCCTCAAGAAAGAAAATTAACAAAGAAACAGCAGACTTAAAGGACACACTAGATCAACTCGATTTAATAGATATCTTCAGAACCTTTCAGCCTAAAACAGAGACTATACATTCTTTTCAAGTGCTCATGGTACATTCTCTAGAATAGACCACATGTTAGGGCACAAAAGCGGTCTCAACAAATTTAAGAAGATTGAAATCATATCGAGCACTTTCTCTGATCACAATGGCATTAAATTAGAAATCAATCACAACAGAAAAACTTAAAAACATTCAAACACTTGGAAACTAAATAGCATATTATTAAATAATGAATGGGTTAACAATGAGATCAAAGAAGAAATTAAAAAATTCCTAGAAACAAACGATAGTGAGCATACATCAACACAAAAATTTATGGGATACAGCAAAAAGAAAGCTGTGCATAAAAAAAAAGAGAGACTCAAAAAGTCTGAGGAAACTCTAAGAGAGCTCTGTGACAACATGAAGAGAAATAACATTCGCATCATAGGGGTTCCTGAAGAAGAAGAGAAAGAACAAGGGATAGAGCAAAAGCAGTCCTGAGAGGGAAATTTATAGCATTACAGACATACCTCAAGAAGCTAGAAAAAGCTCAAATAAACAACTTGACCCTACATCTAAAAGAACTAGAAAAAGAACAGCAAGTAAAGCCCAGAGCTAGTAGAAGAAAAGAAATAATAAAGATCAGAGCAGAAATAAATGCCATAGAGGCTAAAGAAACAATACAGAGGATCAATGAAACCAGGAGATGTTTCTTTGAAAAGGTAAACAAGATCAATTAACCTTTAACCAGACTCACCAAGAAAAAAAGAGAGAGGACTCAAATAAATAAAATTAGAAACGTGAGTGGAGAAATAACAACTGACACAACAGAAATACAAAATATTGTGAGAAAATACTATGAAGAACTGTACGCCAAAAAACTAGACAACTTACATGAAATGGACAAATTCCTTGAAACATATAATCTTCCAAAAATCAATCTGGAAGAATCAGAAAACCTAAACAGACCAATTACAACAAATGAGATAGAAACTTCTATCAAAAAACTCCCAAAAAAGAAAAGTCCTGGGCCTGATGGCTTCACAAGTGAATTCTATCAAATATTCAAAGAAGAACTAACTCCTATCCTTCTCAAGCTATTTCAAAAAATTCAAGAGGAAGGAAGACTTCCATGCTCCTTTTATGAAGCGAGCATAATTCTGATTCCAAAACCAGGCAAAGACAACACAAAAAAAGAAAATTATAGGCCAATATCCCTGATGAATTTAGATGCTAAAATCCTCAACAAAATATTAGCAAACCGTATCCAGCAATATATGAAAAAAATCATACACCATGATCAAGTGGGATTTATTCTTGGGAGGCAAGGCTGATACAATATTCACAAATCAATCAATGTGATTCATCACATAAACAAAAGGAAGGAGAAAAACCACAGGATAATTTCAATAGATGCAGAAAAAGCATTTGATAAAATCCAGCACCCATTCATGATCAAAACTCTCAGCAAAGTGGGAATACAGGGAACATACCTCAACATGATAAAGGCCATCTATGACAAACCCACAGCCAACATCATACTCAATGGGAAAAAATTAAAAGCAATCCCCTTAAGATCAGGAACAAGGCAGGGGTGCCTCCTTTCACCACTCTTATTCAACATAGTTCTGGAAGCCCTAGCCACAGCAATCAGACAAGAAGAAGAAATAAAAGACATCCAAATTGGAAAAGAAGAAGTAAAACTACCATTATTTGCAGACGATATGATACTGTATATAGAAAACCCTAAAGTCTCAGTCAAAAAACTACTAGACCTGATAAATGAATTCGACAAAGTGGCGGGATATAAAATCAATACTCAGAAATCAGAGGCATTTTTATACATTAACAATGAACTGTCAGAAAGAGAAATTAAGGAATCAATCCCCTTTACCATTGCAACCAAAAAAATAAAGTACCTAGGAATAAATTTAACCAGGGAGATTAAAGACTTGTACTCGGAAAATTATAAAATATTGATAAAAGAAATCAGGGAAGATACGAACAAGTGGAGGCGTATACTGTGCTCATAGTTAGAAAGAACAAACATCATTAAAATGTCTATATTACCCAAAGTAATTTATAAATTCAATGCAATACCGATTAAAATACCAATGACTTACTTCAAAGATATAGAACACATATTCCAAAAATTTATATGAAACCAAAAGAGAACAAGAATAGCCTCAGCAATCTTGAAAAGGAAGAATAAAGTGGGAGATATCACACTTCCGGATATCAAGTTATATTATAAGGCCATTGTACTCAAAACAGCCTGGTACTGGCATAAGAGCAGGCCAATGGAATGGATCAATGGAACAGAACTGAGAACCCAGAAATAAACCCACACTTTTATCGACAACTGATATTTGACAAAGGAGATAAGAGCCCACATTGAAGTAAAGACAGCCTCTTCAACAAATGGTGTTGGGAAATTGGACAGCTACCTGTAAAAAAATGAAACTAGACCACCAACTTACACCATTCACAAAAATAAACTCAAAATGGAGAAAAGACTTAAACGTAAGCCGTGAAACCATAAGCATCTTAGCAGAAAACATAGGCAGTAAGCTCTCTGACATCTCTCGCAACAATATATTTGCTGATTTGTCTCCACAGGCAAGTGAAATAAAAGACAGAATAAACAAATGGGACTTTATCAAACTAAAAAGCTTCTGCACAGCTAAAGACAATAAGAAAAGAATAAAAAGACAAACTACACAATGGGAGAATATATTTGACAATGAGTCTGATAAGGGGTTAATAACCAAAATTTATAAAGAACTTGTAAAACTTAATACCAGGAAGACAAACAATCCAATCCAAAAATGGGCAAAAGAAATGAATAGACACTTCTTCAAAGAGGACACACAGATGGCCAATAGGCATATGAAAAAATGCTCAACATCACTAATGATTAGAGAAATGCAAATTAAAACTACAATGAGATATCACCTCACACAAGTCAGAATGGTGCTCATCAATAAAACAACACAGAATAAGTGCTGGCGAGGATATGGAGAAAAGGCAACCCTCCTGCACTGCTGGTGAGAATGCAGACTGGTGCAGCCACTGTGGAAAACAGTATGGAGATACCTCAAGAAATTAAAAATCCAACTGCCTTTGACCCACCTATACTACTCTTAGGAATATACCCCAAGAACACCATAGCACTGTTTGAAAAGAAATGCACCCCCATGTTTATGGCAGCATTGTTCACAATAGCGAAGATCTGGAAACAGCCCAAGTGTCCATCAGAGGACGAATGGATTAAAAAGCTTTGGTACATATATACTATGGAATACTACTCAGGCATAAGAAATGATGACATCGGATCTTTTACAACAACGTGGATGGGCCTTGATAACATTATACTGAGCGAAATAAGTAAATCAGAAAGAACTAAGAACTATATGATTCCATACATAGGTGGGACATAAAGATGAGTCTCAGAGACATGGACAACAGTGTTGGGGTTACAGGGTGGGGGGGAGGAGAGGCAGGGGGTTAGGGGAGGTGAGGGGAAAAAAAGGAAAAAAATTCAAAGTGAATTAACTTTGCAGCTCTAGGAAGAGTTTCTTTTGTTTAGAAAGTGCTATATATATGTATATAATAATGCATATATTAGTTTTTTTATTACTGTTAGTACTTAACCTGCAATTTCATCGACTCGAGGAAATAATTTACAAATTCTTATAGCTGAAGAGAACTTAGAACTATGAGAAAGTGGTAATAAATATTTTTAGTATTGGATAACTTACTCTAATTATAAAACATACATTTTGAAAAACAAGTATGATTACTCTGTCTCAAATAAGCTAGGGACCTGAAGTGGCAAGGGATTCAATTTTTCATCTCCAGCATGACCCAACTTCAAGACACTTCTGAGTAACTTACAGTACCATTGAACATCAACGAGTGAACACCACTATCAAAGAGCAAATTTCTTATTTAAAAACAAGATTCAATCTTCCCGAGAAGCAAATTCAACAGTCGATGATCATACAAGTTAAAAGGAGAGGCAGGTCTCTTACATTTTTTCTTTGTAGTTGATAAAAGTATAAGAAAATCAATCTAGTCTATTCACTAGGAGTATGAAGCAAAACAGCTGGAAATTATTTGCATCGTCATTGTTTTATAATACCAATTGATGATGAAATGTATGTGAATTATTTAAAAACATCTTTATTTTTGCCTTCTTAAAAGTTTTACTAGAATTACACATTAAATTCTAATTGCCTAACTATAATTGAAATACTAATTCAGCAATGATTCAGAGGCATAAATTACATGAACTTATATGGCATGCATACAAAAAGGACATTTAGATGTCAGAATAAATCTCAGTCATGGATGGGGATATTTTTCTATTCTAAATGGATTAATGAGCAAGTATTTTATATGTTATTATTTTGTTGCTTAGCTCTATTTTTATTTTCATTATCTATTTGAAGAATTAGTTGAGAAAATAGAGTACTTTTACTTACTTTTCTCTTACCAATCCCAGTGTGTCAATAATATTTTACATTTGTTACATAAGCAGAATATTTTAGGTGACAAGTGCTTGCTTTAATGTTGTATAAATATACAACAAACTAAATACTAATGTTCAACAAATTTGATTTGCTTCCTCTTTGCTTTCTCCTAAAGTTGCTTTGTGTGATTATTGTATAGGTTGTGCTTTTTTGAGCCCTAGGAAACCCAAGTAGGACTTTATTTTTTCTTTGAATTTGGAAGTTTACATGCACATAACAATGTGTAGTCCATCTTTATGCAAATAGTTTAAAAAGGCAATGTGCCTGAAGGGCTGTTTTATGGAATTATTTGGTTTTATAGCCTTGCAAACAACACTATGTCACTAACATGGCTATGTAAATTCATGAGACATTTTTCTCTTGAAACTCAAACAAGGTCACCTGCTTTTGAAGATCAGAGTGAGACAAAAGTGTTTCTACAATAGCACTAAAACAATAGCCTCTTTTTAAAAAAAGTTATTGATTCTATCTTTGAAAGTATATCATTAATTTTTTTTCATATTTGGATTTCTAATGTTAATTCTTTATTTTAAATATATTTTAATTGATTTTTAGAGAGATGTGGGAAAGAGGAGAGAGAAATGGGAAGCATCAGTTCATAGTAGTTGCTTCCTGTATCTGCCTTGACCAGGCAAGCCCAGGAATTAGAACCAGTGACCCTTCAGCATTCCAGATTGATGCTTTATTGATTGCACTACCACAGGTCAGGCATAATGCAAATTCTAATAAATAGATTTTGGAAGAACTTTGCTACTAGCTATCCAAATTTCTTTCTTTATGCAGAATATGTTCTAATGCATTAAGAAAGTTTTGAAAATTGATTTGCTTTCAATGGCTAAGTTAGCTTTTTCAGGTACCACTTCTATGAGTGGAGGTGAATGGGCATTTTACCTGTTTTTGTGTCCTTAAGATATAATCTATGATAAACACAACAGAATTGACTGATGGTATTTCAAAAAAATTAACTGGCCAATGTATTTAACATGATTGTTTTTTGCAAAGTGAGGGAGTGCTAGTGACTCTTTTATCTATATCTTCCTGCCCATGTTTCATATATTTTTTATTAAAAATAAAATATATACAAAATGAAGTTCACATTTACTTAAACATGTGCTTTTCTTTGTAGCAGTATAATGTATTTGTACTACTCTATTTACAGTGTCTTGCTCCATCCTCTTTCTGAAACTTCTTAAATGGATAGCTATTTATCAGAGAACATAAACTAACATACCCAGAGATTAATTTTATACTTTCCTCTTAGCCAGCCTGGGCCTGGGCTTTTTACATGCCAGAACTTTCCTTCATGACCCCACACTGTAATAGGAACTTTCTTTCATGACCCCACACTGTAATAGTTCTAATAGACCAGGGGTAGGAAACCTTTTTTGGCTGAGAGAGCCATGAACACCACATATTTTAAAATGTAATTCCATGAGAGCAATACAAAATGTTTAACAATAAACACAAGTAAATGTGTGCATTTTATGTAAGACCAACACTTTTAAAGTGCAATAAGTCTCTGAATTCTTTTTAATAACATTGTTATGCTGTTGCTAACCAATAATGAATAAAGTACTTCTTACCATTAATGTGACTTCTGGTGCTGCATGATTTTGCTGATGGCTTTCATAGTCTGGTCGATACGTGGTGAGGTTAAGCTTCATGCAGGTGTTGAGACTTCCATCTGTTAAACGTGATCGTAGGTTGGTCTCAACGTTCTTTAGATGTGAGGAAGACTGCTCACATGCATACATAGAGCCAAACATTGTCAGTACAGCAATACTAACATGCATGTGTGTGTGCTATGTGACAGGAAGCGCTTTCCAAGTTTTGATAATCAGCTGGTCCGCGCGTTGAAGTTTTTTCATTTCTCCCCACTTGTGATTGCTCGTAAACTCTGCTTGCTGTCGTGCAAGTCTTTTAAAATCTTCATTCAGTGACTTGAACTTATTCATCCACATGTCTGAGGCCTTCAGGTCAGCAGCTTATAGCTCCAAATCTCTGACAGAGACACCGGGAATGTAACTCAGGTCGGCGCTGTCCACTGCACACTCGTGTGGATGGATGATGGACTTAAAAAAATGAGTGCGCTCACAAAATTCTCCAAAGTGCACTTTGAATGACTGCAAGAGATTAAATGTGAAGCTCACTAGCTGCTGGAGTTCAAGGTGCTGAGCAGGGTCACTTGCTGTACATGCATCTTTAAACTCTCCCAGTTTTTCCAAGTGTAGAAAAGGACCTGTTTCAATGTTGGTGATGAAGAGTTCCTGCTTGTTTTCAAATGCGAACACTGCTTGTTGAAGGGATAAGACTGTATTTCCAACACCTTGCATTTTCACATTGAGCTGGTTCAGATGTTTGGTCATGTCCACAAGATAGTAGAACTTCAGGAGCCACTCAGTGTTAGCTAACTCAGGATGCTTGACATTTTTCATTTCAAGAAAAGTCCGGATTTTGCTCAGACAAGCCGTGAAACGGCTGAGCACCTTCCCTCTTGACAACCAACGCACATTGCTGTGCAGAAGCAGACCAGCATAATTATTACCAACTTCATCCAGCAGTGTTTTAAACTGGCGATCATTTAAAGCTCGGGTAATGATAAAATTGACCACCCGAATGACCAGTGACATCACCTCACCAAGCTGCTTGCCGCACATCTGAGCACAAAGCGCCTCCCGATGTAGGATGCAGTGAAAACTTAGGATGGGTCTCTTTTCATGTTCACGAAGAAACGGTACAAATCCTCTGTTTTTCCCCACCATGCAAGGAGCACCATCAGTATACACCAAAATAAGTTTACCCATTGGTAGATTTTTATTTTTTTGTGAACTCAGTAAAAGACTTGAATAAATTCTGCCCTCTTGTTGTCTATTTCATAGGCAAAACAGCAAGACTTTCCTCACTAGTGTGTCACTGACAGCATACCTTGCAATCACGCTGAAGTGGGATAAATGGCTTACGTCTGTTGACTCATCCAAAGCCAGAGAAAAGAATGGTACTGCATTTATATCCCTCACTTGTGTTGCCTCAATTTGATTTGCCATCATGATGGTATGATCGTGAACAGTTCTTGCCAACAGAGGTATGTCTTTTATTCATTTGTTTATCTTGTCTTTATCCGAAAAGTCTTCAAAGTGTTCATTGGCAACACCAAGCATGAATGTTTTGGCATACTCCCTATCTGTGAATGGTTTTCCATTTCTCACAATTGCTAAAGGACCAGCAAAGCTAGCCAAGTTCCAGTCACTTTGTTGGGTCCAAACATGGAGTTGCTACTGACTAGCTTGCACTCTGCACAGTAGCTCTTAACATGCTTTTTTCCTTCTGTCCCCCACTGGATATTTCAATGCAAATGTAGTATGGTGTATATTGAAGTGCCACTTTATATTTGATTGTTTCATCAATGCTATTTTATCATTGCATATTAGACACACTGCAGAACCTGCTCTCTCCACAAAAGCAAATTCCTCTGTCCATTCCTGCTGAAAAGTATGATACTCCTCATCTTTTTTCTTTTAGCCATCTTCTTTGTTAAAAGGGTTTCTGAAATTAGCTAGCTGACTACTTGATTAAAAGGTGGGAAGTTTACTTTCTGACCTCACAACGACCCATGGGTGTTACACATTATCCAATAAAATTTTGCTGTTGCTCCAGAGGACAGCTGTGATTGGCTCCAGCCACCAGCAACCATAAACATGAGCGGTAGAAAATGAACAGATTGTAATATATGAGAATGTTTTATATTTTTAACGTTATTAATTTCTTTTTATTAAAGATTTATCTGCAAGCCATATGCAGCCATCAAAAGAGCCACATCTGGCACGTGAGTCATATGTTTCCAACCCCTGTAATAGACCAATTCTAAACACTTTATGAATTAACCAATTTATTCTCAACAATTTCATTTCTAGGTACTATGATTTTCTACATGGTACCATATAGGTGGCTGGAACAGAAAGTAAATAAGTAGTTGCCAAAACCCAAAAAGCCAGAATGTGGATTAGGTAAAGTTCAAAGCCAGGCAGGGTCCTCATCTACAGCATCATATGCTAGCACCAAAATTTCAGAGCACCAGTTCCCACAAAATGTAAAGTAGGGAGAGCAGAAGGGGCACACTGAAATTTTAGAAAATATTTTAGGTTGATTCTGTCTAAGTTCAGTAGAAGTTCTCATAAAACTTGCTGAGGCACTACAGGAAAGCTAGAAGGGCACTTGCACAGGGATCAGAAATGCTGGGTTTGAGCTTCCATCTCTTTTTTATAATTAGGAGAAAAAGCTGAGGTGAGGCAGACACTTCATACTCCTGAGCCTTCATTGATAAAATAAGAATGAAGAGATTTTAACCCATCTACTTCACAGGGAGGTTACAAGCAGTGCATATATGACTCCAGAGCACAGGATAAACTTTAATAAAAATATAATAAATTACAGGGGAGAAAAAATATTCTATTTTAAAAATAATTTTGAAAATCATAAACAATTATATAAAAGCATAGAAATTGAAAGAATTATGTATTCCCCACCAATAATTGGTTATATTTTCATCATTTTTTAAAGAGTGAGAAACAAAATGGTACCCTTTTTTTGTTTTTCCTTTCTGAAAGCTATTTCTCATCTCTCTCTCAGAGGCAAACACCATGATGAATTTGATGTACAGGTCATTTGACCATGCTTGTATATTTTTTCCTGAAAATCTACATTATCATTGTTTCATTTTCTCGTGCATTAGCAATTTCTGTAAATGCTGTCAATTTACATGAAACAACCAAATTGTGTAACTTAATTTTCACCCCACTTAATCCTTTTCAGCTCTTGTCTGTATATTTCTGTACACATATTGCTGGTTTAAGTGTATGAACATATTACAGATATTTATACATCTTGCTATACAAATGGATACACTGCATTCAAATTTGGTTATGCTTTAATAAGCAGCTTTGTACACTTCTGATATGCCAATGAAAACATTCCTCTCTGCATGTATCCTAGATCAGAGGCATGCAAGAATCAAGGCACAATGTCCTAATGTGATAAGCACATCTCATTTTAAAACTGTTTCATGTTCATTTTCATGTTTCTTGCACTGAAACATTTGCAAGCATTCCATTTTTAACAGGCACAATGAAACAAGTGTTTTGGATCATAGTACCTTGGTTTAATGATGTCTTGAAGGATCATCTCTGGGTATTAAAGAAGAAAGCAGTTAAAATAGTCTATCATTTGGTCACATAAATTCATTTTCAAAAGAGCAAATTTGATTATCAAATTCTTCAGCTTAAAGCCTTTCAATTAAATTGACATTTCATGACTACCAAATAGAAACTGAATTATTAGCATTATTTAAAGAACCTCCAGTGATCTCATGCCCTAATTTCTTTTTATTCAATAGTTTTTTTTTCTTTTTAGTTTTTTGATTTGTGTCTGTCACTTATGCTTTATCTATAGTGAATCCTTTGCAGTTTCCGATCTGTGTCTTATAGTTTAATTCCTCATGCTTTATGAAAGTTACTTCCACTGTCATTTCTGAGAAGACAAACCTGCACTTTTTGAACATGTTCAATATGTTTGTTGAAACTCTTTGTGACTTGTTACTCTTCCATTTTGCATTCCACCTGGCCTCTAATTTAATACCAATTAGTTTTAGAATTGGAATTAACAACAACAACAACAAAAGAGCAGAAAAAGCTTACTATTTCCCTTCATTGATTTTACTTAGATGTGAAGAACTCAAGGGATTCAGCATAGGGATGATAAATGGTGATGAATGAAGATTTGAATTGGGGTTGGGGATAGAACACCAATATGGTGAACAAAGATATGTTGTAGAATTAGGCACCTGAAACTTGTATAATTATATTAGCCAGTGTCACTCCCCCCCCCCCCATAAATTCAGCCAAAATAAAAAAATGAGGCATCATAAGCCCACACAGACAAAGAGCAGCTTCATGGGGAAATCTTGTAATATATCCTAGTCCATCTGCCAGGCTACTCCATACATGGAGTGTATTCTGTTGCAAGAGACAAGTGTACAAGGACTGAGGGAAGCTATCCATTCTTTCCTTAATCATTGCTTGCATTGTGCCTTCCAGAAATCCCCACCAGGCCACAAAAGCCACATTTTTCCTGTAGCAGCTTCAACTTCAGTGGTTCACAATAAATAATTCCAGAAACCAGGTACTATCTGTGAATTTAACATGCCATAAGTCACTTTGTTGTAATAAAATAAAACCTAGGTTTTAATCTCCAGCTCTCTCTTTCTAAGAGAAGTACTTGGTTGAATTATGTCCCCCTAAATTAATATATTGAAGTCTTAATACCTAGAACTTTAGAATGTATTTGAAAATAAGGCCTTTAAAGAGTGGATTAAATTAAAATTAAGTCTTTGGTGTGGGCCCTAATCTGATATGACTGGTGTCCTTATAAGTAGAGGAAACTTGAACACACAAGGAGTCAGCAGAGAGACATGAGCATAGAAGGAAAATCACTGAGGAAACAGCAAGATGGAGGTCCCTCTACAAGCCAAGGAGAAAGGCCTCAGAAGAAAGCAACCCTGCAAACACCTTCATCTTGAACTTCTAGCCTCCAAAACTGACAATAAAGTAAATTTTTGTTGTTTAAGCCAGCCAATCATGGTATTTTGTTATGGTAGCCCAAGGAAACTAAAACAATAGAATTGGTATGTCATCCTGCACCTTGGCCAAAGCAGTGTATTCACTAGGAACTCTGTTTCTTTCATCAGATGGTGCATCTCAGTGATGCTTTCCTAACAAGTCAGTATAAAGTGACTCAATTCTCCCAATATTTCCTGTCTCTTATCATTCTCTCGCAATCTGCAAGTTTTTCATGGATTTGTTCATTATCTGAGACCTCTATTATATATCACTCCTTCTGCCCTTTATACAATCACTTCAGTCAGTGGTTGGATTCAGCTGGTTTGCACTGGTTTGGCAGAACTGATACCTAATGTTTGTTTTTTTTGAGTTTGGTAAACTGGTTGTTAAAATGGCACTTGGAATCAGGATCCTCTCTAAGATGAGTGCCTGGGCAGCTGCCCAATGTGGAAATCACAAATTTACATTCCTTATTCTTTTTTAACATTCTTCTGTGCAACAGCATATTCTAAGCACCCTTAATAATATTCATTCTGTCTATAGGTGAAGAAAATTTGATGGAACTATGCTTGTAATATTTATTTATTCATTTCATAGAACTCATTATACCTTTAATGAAATACTACATTTTAATTCCCTCATGTTTTTCACTTCAGTAAATAAACATATAATATAAAGAGAAAAAAGTGCCAAACAACAAGGGGGGTGAGAAATTATTATTGGAAATATCTTAACAGTTTTATTTTTTTTTATAAGGTATTAAATATTTTTAATTAATATTTTAATTCTCTTATAATCTAGTTTTTTGTACCTCTTTTAATGTTCTCATTTAAGGATTAGATGCATGAAATAATAAACTACCTTTTGGTATATCTGGTTTTTTATACTTAAAACAGTCATAGGGCAGAGAACAGGCTGTTAAATTATTTGAATCCCACCACTGACTTCAGTGGAATACAAGTTGCTGGAGGGCAGAAATTTCTGACTGCTTTGCACACTGCCAAACAATGAGTATCCAGGATAGAACCCAACAGAGAGCAGCTGTTAAATAACTATTTGTTCATGAAAGTAAGACCAAGTGCAGGATTAGGTCATCTTCATGTTTCTCTACAAGAACAAAAGCATGATGTAAGATTTAACACATTTTTTGTAGGTCTTTAGTGTTTGTTAAATGAACGCAAGAGATTTCCAGAACTTTCTCCAGAAATTCTAATAATTGCAGAATTTTTATTCTCTTATTAAATAAAACTTTTAAAAGCACATAGAGAACATTTATTTAAAGAAGAAAGATGAGGATCTCAGGTGTAAGATAGTAACCTCTCAGTGTCTCATGAAAATGCATAAGGAGAATAATAAAAATGTCAGCAAGTTTAGAGACAATGTTTAATGGGTTGTTTACATATATGCAACTTTCTATTCTTTTTAAAAAATAATATTATGTTTTCTTTTTAGTTTAACGAGCCATATATAGTGCATGCAATGCTTTCCTTAAACATGGTTCTTGATGGCTTATAAAAAGGGACACATTTAGCGCTCACAAAAATTCTTTCTTGGATTTTAAAAGCAAATAATAGGCTTCTAAAAAGTGTTATTGCTTGGACAATGTGGAAAGGATAAGGACCTGATTCAAAGTTTGACCCATTCAGCAGTAATTCCATGATGGATTTATAGATAAACAGAGCCTTTAACACCCAGATTAGCAGCAAACAACAGAATTGGGAGTCATCTTTGCTGACGTGATTTAGTGACTGGGAAATGTATAACTAACAGATGTATTTTTAAAAACATTACATCAGTGGTATTTTTTAATGACAATTTCCATTGGGTTAACTAATATGGTCACTATTACTTTCTCTCTCTCTCTCTCTCTCTTTCTTTCTTTATTTTTAAACATCAGCTAATAGTATGATTATGTCAACAACTGAGAATGGTCTAAAAATCTACTCAGCTTAGAAACTAACAAGTTTACCTGTACAGTTTTAGATATGCTGACGGAAGACATAAGATTCTCATGTTAGAGACAATGGACATAATACTTATAGCATTGCAGGCTACTTGAAATTCATGTTTGCATCATTTCCTTTTCCTCTACAAGTCCATGGGGCAATGCAGAGGTCCAGAGCTCTGAGGTTATGTAATTTCCAGTCTTATAAAGGGAGATGAGAGCAATCTGCCCAGCTTTTTTTTGCTTTTTTTTTTTTTTCCTTTTTTACTTAGCGGAAGACATTATTGTTATCTTGGACAGCAAACAAATTTGACCTTTCTCCCAAAATACAATATTTCTTCTATCCTCCAAGGATGTTTTTATATAAATATCATTGAAAAGATAGCCCAGAAAAAAAAAGCTATCATAAGAAGTGCAGAGCCTGGCCAGGTGGTGACGCAGTGGATAGAGCATCGGACTGGGATGCTGAGGACCCAAGTTCGAGACCCTGAGGTCACCAGCTTGAGCGCAGGCTCATCTGGTTTGAGCAAAAGCTCACCAGCTTGGACCCAAGGTTGCTGGCTCGAGCAAGGGGTTACTCGGTCTGCTGAAGACCCGAGGTCAAGGCACATATGAAAAAGCAATCAATGAACAACTAAGGTGTCCCAATGCGCAACAAAAAACTAATTATTGATGCTTCTCATCTCTCCGTTCCTGTCTGTCACTGTCTATCCCTCTCTCATCTGCCTGTCCCTGTCTATCCCTCTTTCTGACTCTCTCTCTGTCTCTGTATAAATAAAAAAAGAAAAGAAGTTCAGAACTGTAAACAACTCATGAAACATTGTCTCCCAACTTCATGACATTTTCATGAGACTTTGAGAGGCTGCTATCCTGCACCTGGGGTCCTCATTTTCCTTTTGAAAAAATGTTCTCTGTGTGCTTTAAAAAATGTATGTAATTATTTGTACAGTTTTTCCTAAACATCACTGCGTATTCCAGTTTGATTTGCTATGCTAAATGATTCATTTATTAAACAGTCATGGAGCACTTACGATGTGCCAACACTATACTGATAACTAGGGATAAAATAACAAACAGGACAGATAAAGCTCCTTTTCTCCTGGGGGTGGGGAGGTCAAGTAATTAACAAATAATGTTATAAAGAAATAATATAATTTTAGAGACCTTTATATACTATTAAGATATAACAAAAAGCATTATAATAGAGAATAATTTGGTAATTGGCAACTTTAGATGAAAGGTCTCAGCAAAATGCCCTCTAAGAAGGTGACTTTGGAGCTGACACTTGATGGATGAAAAGAGGCTGGCAAGGATTAAGAGTCAAGAACATTCTTAGATGAGGCAGGAGCTAGTACAAAGACCATGGACTGGGAGAATGTAGGTTGCTTAATGAACAGAAAGAAGGCATGTGTGCTTGAATATAGTAGGAAATGAGATTACAGTTAGATAGCAGAAAATATGCAGACTTCCTTGTAAGTCATAGTGATAATTTGTTTATATTGTTATGGATGCAATTTGGCTAAGTGAAATCTAAAGCTTTCAAGGTGTGCTGGCTTGGTTTAGGGTCGCAGTTGTGAAAATGGTGAAGTTTCCAAACTTTGGAAGTTTCAAAACTAAAGCTAATGAAATGATTTTGTGTCTCTGCTAGTTTACAGTCAAGTTTATTTTATTTTATTTTTTTTTATTTTTCTGAAGCTGGAAACGGGGAGAGACAGTCAGACAGACTCCCGCATGCGCCCGACCGGGATCCACCCGGCTCTGCCCACCAGGGGGCGATGCTCTGCCCCTCCGGGGCGTCGCTCTGCCGTGACCAGAGCCACACTAGCGCCTGGGGCAGAGGCCAAGGAGCCATCCCCAGCGCCCGGGCCATCTTTGCTCCAATGGAGCCTTGGCTGCGGGAGGGGAAGAGAGAGACAGAGAGGAAGGAGGGGGGGGTGGAGAAGCAAATGGGCGCTTCTCCTATGTGCCCTGGCCGGGAATCGAACCCGGGTCTCCTGCACACCAGGCCGACGCTCTACCGCTGAGCCAACTGGCCAGGGCCTAGTCAAGTTTATTTTTATACTTATTATTCTATATTCACTTTAAACTCACTCTTCCGAAGTGGTGTGTGACATAAAATTACAATCAACCTCCATGTATAGTCCCACAGACTTATATTAAATTAGTCATTGTTTTTGCTTGAAAATTTACTGAGTTTTAGTAGCTTGTTTTCAATGGTTCTGTCTCTTTATTTTGTATATAGTATGAGTCATGAGTGACATTATTGAACCTGCTTATAAAGACTTTTATTGCAATGTGTTTTGAAGAAAACATTATGAATACTACAGAAACTGTCTTGTTTACATTTTTAACCTTGTTCTTTTTTTTTTTTTTTTTTCATTTTTCTGAAGCTGGAAACGGGGAGAGACAGTCAGACAGACTCCCGCATGCGCCCGACCGGGATCCACCCGGCACGCCCACCATGGGGCGACGCTCTGCCCACCAGGGGGTGATGCTCTGCCCATCCTGGGCGTCGCCATATTGCGACCAGAGCCACTCTAGCGCCTGGGGCAGAGGCCACAGAGCCATCCCCAGCGCCCGGGCCATCTTTGCTCCAATGGAGCCTTGGCTGCGGGAGGGGAAGAGAGAGACAGAGAGGAAAGTGTGGCGGAGGGGTGGAGAAGCAAATGGGCGCTTCTTCTGTGTGCCCTGGCCAGGAATCGAACCCGGGTCCTCCGCACGCTAGGCCGACGCTCTACCGCTGAGCCAACCGGCCAGGGCACCTTGTTCTTTTTATTGCCCTTCCTTGTTCTATTTTTTAGTATCATAATATTTTTGCCACCCACATAGTTTTCCTTGTAAAAGAATAATACCTCTCTTCCAAATTTTTCCGTCACTAATCTCTGTTTGTTTTGACCTCTAACAGCTTTTGACAAATTTTATTTTATTCCCTCTGTTATTTAAAATGAACTGTATTTTGCACCAAA
Organism: Saccopteryx leptura; assembly: GCF_036850995.1. Lineage (NCBI taxonomy): Eukaryota > Metazoa > Chordata > Mammalia > Chiroptera > Emballonuridae > Saccopteryx > Saccopteryx leptura. The sequence continues at coordinate 59,062,493 of NC_089506.1, forward strand.
TACAACTGAATTTTATTTTCTTGGTTTAGTTTATAGAATCCCAACTTACTAATTGTTTTACAGTTTTTCAAAAGAACAATTTTGAGGAACAGATGGTGCAATTGCCCAGAATCAGCGGCCAAAATCACTAATCTACTACCAACAACCTTTACCATGTATGCTAGTTTCTTCTTATTAGATTCCTAGGAAAGTTTAATAGAATTAGGCTAATTCCTTTCTTACAGTTTTGAGTGGGGTGTTTGCTAAAATAAAACATAGCCAAAATGTCCACAGTAACAATTTTAATTCTAATACCAACATAACCATTCTCACTGGGATAGTTGTAAACATAAATCTTTAATAAGAACATGGGGATTTTTATTGTTATTTTCCTAATCAGAGATAAATGCTATAGCAAATAAATGTCCACAGGCAATTGAAACCTGGATTACATCATACCTCTTTTGGTTTACTGTGATATGCTTCTAGTAGAATAAATTACTTTCCACAGTAGTTGAGATATAGCAGAATTTCTAGAGACATACACTCTATCTATGTTTTTTTTTATCAGGTTCTATATTTCAATTATTTTGTCTATATTGAGAGCCAAACTAAATTTTTTTTTATCAACAAACATGTATTGAGTGTCTATCTCAAGGAAGTGTAATGATACATTATCTATTATAATTTGGAAAAAATGCTCACTGTGCTGTTAAAATATTTCTCTTGGGACTAGTTTGCCTATATTGATACAAAATCTATCTTCCTTCCTTCTTCATGGGGCATATATCAACCCTCGTTGGGGGTGTTCTTTAGATTCAATGTTCTCCAATTTGGCAAATATTATTTATGTGACTTTTCTTCTAGAAAGTAAAAATCTAATTGTGATCTAATTTATCAGAAATAGTCAAACAATGTGGAGTTGCATATTTATACTTGCATTTCACCAGAATGAAACAAACATGATTGGCAAATATCAAATAATGCAGTCTTCAATAAGTTTCTTAAGTGTTTCTTGCCTTGCCTTAACACCACCACTGTTTCAGTTGCTCATTAGTTTCTCCTTGGTATAACTTCTGTTATCATATGCTCTCGGAAATTACTGTGTTTTACGAACTATAGTAATGATCCCTGAAAGTATAGTCTTAGAAATTACTGTGTTTTAACCCTAAACAAATGTCTAAATAACCATTTGTTTCTGTTTGGAGAAACTATGTGCTTTGTATGGGAAGTGGTGGGAATAAATATATTCTTACTACCTTTATCATGAGGTTGGTATCCTCTCTATTTCAAATTGTTCTTTGTTCTAGAAAATTGATGTGATAGGTATCTACTGTTTTTGACGAAATAAAACCCCTTTATCTTACTTTTGTCAAAAGCACCCATTTTCTTTATCACATTGTTTTGGAAGGACTGTAAATAAAAGAAATAAGCATCATGTTTGGATCTGGATAATCAGATTATCCCAGTACCCAACAAAGAGTGATTAATCCAAGAAGTGAGCCTGTAAGTTCTTCTCTCATGTTGACATAAGGACACTGAGAGCAAACAAAACCTTATATTTTCCATTTTTGGTGACAATAAAGTATGGCTGTTTAAGGTAAATCTACTGATATTTGAAGAAAATTTATTACAATAGATAAAAATAAAGACAATATATAAAACTGACTAATGTTTTACATTCATAATACATACTATAGGAGAACAAAGATGGCAATAGAGTAAGCGGACATTCCAACTGCCAAGTCCCAGGACCAAATTGGATTACAACTTAATTTAAGAGCAATCATCTTGAAAAACCAACTTTGGACTCAACTAAGAGGAGTCTATACCAAGGATCACCAAAGAAACCACACCGAGACTGGTAGGAAGGGTGGAGACCTAAAAAGGGCTGCCCCGCTCCCAGGAGCGTGTGGCAGCTCCGGGTCTGGGGTCTGGAGGGACTCTCACTGTGGGGAGGCTTGCCCTGAGAGGTGTGAGTGCTCAGTCCCAGGCTTGGAGCCCCAACCTAGAGCCCTAGAGCCTAGAAGAGAAGCCCAGACAAAATTTATCTGTGAAAAGAGCCAGATTTTTGTAGCAAGAAGGAGACATAACTCTCAGACTCAGACTCTGTCTTAAAGGGCCTGTACAGAAAACCTCATTCACAGTCACTTACCTGAGGCTCTGTCAGGGGAGAGCTGTGAGGATTGGAGTTGCATGAGGAGAGTGTAAAGTTGGAGGCCCAGGGAGAGACACTGTGGGGGATGGCCACCAGAATGCCTGTGCTGAGTCATTCTCCAGTACTGCCGTCGCCATTTTGGGGGGCGTAGAGCAATCCCTTCTGAGTGGGATCACCCTGGGGAAAAGCAACTACTCCACTGTCTGGAGTCTCTCCCACCCCAGTCATGGTGATAGGTCATTCTGAAAGGCCAGGAAACAAGGGGGATGTCAGTGATTCAGTTTTCTTGTGTTGAGACCAGAGCTCCCTTCCACACTCTCCCGAGTCTCTGACTGGTGTTTCCATCTCCCTGGAGACACAGCAGAAACTGCCTGAAGAACAGGCAGACCATACATCTGGGTCTCAGAGGTCACACCCACCAGACACCAGGGCCACACCTTACCGAGGTCTCTGAAAAAGAGTCAGGACATACTGACATCTGGGGCTGATGGGCAGAGCCACATCCACCACCCTTCCTAATCCCTGAATTGCCGCAGGCTCTAGACCAGGCGTCCCCAAACTACGGCCACCTGAGGCCATTTATCCAGCCCCCTGCCGCACTTCCGGAAGGGGCACCTCTTTCATTGGTGGTCAGTGAGAGGAGCACTGTATGTGACGGCCCTCCAATGGTCTGAGGGACAGTGAACTGGCCTCCTGTGTAAAAAGTTTGGGCACCCCTGCTACTCTACCAGAGGTTTTTTCAGTGGCTGAGCCCAACAAGCAGCCAGCAGACAAAAGCTACAGGAGGTGGGACTCAGAGAAACTTGGCCATTTGAGTGGACCTTTCCCCAGGCTCAGTGTGGGTAAAAGCCAGCCTAGGAGTGAAGCTTAGTATTTTCATGTATACCTGGGCCCAGCAGAAGAGGCCACAAGATCTGAATTTCTTGTAGCTCTAAGAAAGTTGCTGAGGGCCAGTCATGAGCAGCGTCTCCCACTGATCCACACCAAATTCCTGCCAGGAAGGCCCAGGGCTGGCATATCCAGGGGCCAGCTGCGGAAAGCGTTGGTTCAGGACCTAACAACTCTTGCTAAAATGGTATGCTAAGGAAAGGCTCCTCACATCTGGCTCAGTGGGGCGAGTTCCACTATCTGTGATCTGCAACAGCACAGCGGCTCATGTGCATTATATAAGGTGGAGCTTCACAGTCAGCCAGCCTGGGCACTGGATATTCTGTCCTTCTAGGCTAGATTCCACAGGGGGGAGGGGAAGAGAGAGAAGCTTGGAGCATGGACATTTAATATGTGGGTCCCTGTGATTCTATTTTTGTATCTAGTTGAGGGGCATAGCCACCTCTGGGAGGGGCATAGTCAGCACCAGGAGAGGACTCTCTCAGTCTTCTTCCTTGAGACCGAGGTATCACAGCTAAAAGAACTTCTGCAGAAGGGACTTTTGGCCACACTTGGTCTGAACTTGCTGCTCACCTTGTTGCGGAGAAATAAAATTTGAGTATACAGCAATGGCTGAGGGATCAAGCTCTGGAGTAAGGGCCACATTCCCTGTACTGAGCTAATGACAAAGAGACCTCTGAAGTTGGATGTCCCACAGAAACTATAGTCGCAAACTCAGCTACCCTAAACCATTAATCATGCAACCTGTAGAGGAGTTGGTTGGGTGAGGCTAATCCGAGCCCACACTATAGTCTTGATGTAAGTCCCAGAATAAATTGAGATAATGAGGGAATCGGTGGTGGAAGTGATTGAGATGGATTTAAAAAAATAAGAGGACAAAAACATTAGATATAATCAGCAACAAGCTATCTCTTTTTGGCTTTTAACATTCTTTTCATGGTTATATCCCCCATATTTGAGATATGTCCCATCAAATCATCTTAATGACTATCTGCTGATGACTGTATGGAGTATATAAGAAATAACAGGTAGATTTTTTGGAAGAATTACTGCATATTAGCAGTTTTCATTCTTTGAGTTAATGTAGTTTTTAAAAATATGAGAAATTGAAACAAAGTGTATTAGACATTTTATTGCCCATACATTGTTCATATACTTTATTCTCTAATTTTCATTGGAACCATTTAGCATGCTTGAATAAGCACATGTAACTTCTCAATAAATATTTGTGGAGTGAATGGACTTTATATATCTGTTTTCTCTAAACAAAAATGTGTTTGGAATCATTAATGCACAGGCCATCATAAATGTTTACTGTAAATATTTAAATGTCTTTTCTTTTATCTCATTCCTGCCCAGAGTTGATTGCTTTTCAGCTCATAAGTGAAAGGTCACCATGTATAAGTAGAAGAAAATGAAATTGGTGACTCATAAACACGTTTATTTAAATGGAATCAGGGCAGCAAAATCTAATTCCATATATAGCATTGTGAATTATTCATGTTTTTTATAGAAGTGGGCCACAAGCATTTGATGACATTTTATAAATTCTAACTTTTATTATGCTGAGCCCTATTGTGCCATGGATTTACAGTAACTTTACAGGTGTCCTATAAGCCATAAATACTAAGGCATTACCCTCTAAGTACACATTGTTTTCATTACAATTGTATTTTCAAATAGCCTAACTAGTTGACACATCTCTGAATTACTCAGAAAACCAAAGAGCTGAATTATTTTGCTTTCCAGCTCAGTAGGAACAAGCAGTGATTATAAAAACTAAAATGCTAAGAGAAAATAGAACAAAGTTGACTTATTATGATTGTTGAGGCTGAGTAGAAATTGTTAATATTACTAAAAGCAGTATCAAGGTTCTATAATCTTCAGAGGCTCTTAATTATATAATTAACCTTATTCTACTATATATATGATATATATATCAGTGTTATTTCCCATATATACTTATTAAATTTAAATAAAAAGTAGAATTTAAATAAAGATAAATAAAGCCATTGTAGTGAAAATGTTCAAAAGAAAGCCTCTATTTACATTGATCTGACTTAAATATTCCTCCCTGTGATTCTATGACAGTAACATTTTTACTGGCAACCTTCACCTTTATTCCTTCATTTTTCTGACCATCAGTAGTCAATAGTAAAGGAAAGAAATAGAATGAAGTGAGATGTTCACTAATGATAAATGAAAACAGAGAATAAATAAGTATTTGAATTTAAAATGTCCATATACCAAAATCCATGTATAATGACCAATATGTTGTGTATTGATAGGTTAGTTTAGAAGCTGTAGCAATTTAATGTCAACCAGGAAACTTGAAATTCAGTGTCTTCTCTTTTAAAGAGTCAAACTTTTGTGTGTATAGGTTAAACAAGTGATCAATAATATTTTAATATTTTCTGTTTCCTAATAATGATAAATACATGTATATACTCAAATGTGTGCATTCCTTCTTCTTCTGTATCTAAAAATAGAGGCATTTTATTATACGAATGCGGTTTAGGAAAAGATCATGGAACTGCAAATTTTGATTCCTTAAGTCAAGTTGTTGTAGATATAAAAATAAAAGATTGGCCTACCAGGCCCTGGCCGGTTGGCTCAGTGGTAGAGCGTCGGCCTGGCATGCAGAGGTCCCGGGTTCGAGTCCCGGCCAGGGCACACAGAAGAAGCGCCTGTCTGCTTCTCCACCCCTTCCCCTCTCCTTCCTCTCTGTCTCTCTCTTCCCCTCCCGCAGCGAGGCTCCATTGGAGCAAGGATGGCCCGGGCGCTGGGGATGGCTCCTTGGCCTCTGCCCCAGGCGCTGGAGTGGCTCTGGTTGCAAAAGAGCGACGCCCTGGAGGGGCAGAGCATCGCCCCCTGGTGGGCAGAGCGTCGCCCCTGGTGGGCGTGCCGGGTGCATCCCAGTCGGGCACATGCGGGAGTCTGTCTGACTTTCTCTCCCCGTTTCCAGCTTCAGAAAAAAAATTAAAAGATTGGCCTACCAAACTACAAGAATGACATTTTATTTTTAATGAGAGAGACAGACAGAGAGAGGGACAGATAGGGACCGACAGACAGGTAGGGAGAGAGAGAAGAAGAATCAATTCTTTGTTGTAGCACCTTAGTTGATAATTGATTGCTTTCTCATATGTGTCTTGACTGGGGGCAGGAGAGTTTCAGCTGAGCTAGTGACATCTTGCTCAAGCCAGTGACCTTGGGCTTCAAGCCAGTGATATTTGGGCTCAAGCCAGTGACCATGGGGTCATGTTTATGATCCCATGCTCAAGCTGGTTAGCCCATGCTCAAGCTGGGTGAGCCATGAGTTCAAGCAGGTACCCTTGGGGTTTTGAACTTGGGTTCTCTGCATTCCAGGCCCTCAGTCTATTCACTGGGCCACTGAGTGGTCAAGCAAGAATTACAATTTTTAATGCAAATTTTATGTAAATGATCTTTAGATACTTAGCTGGCAAAGATACAATCTTTCTGACCCATTAATGCCTTCATTATGCCAGCCTAAAATAAACATATTAAAGCTTGTATAATTAAAAAAGTTTAATCTTGACCTTGCCTTTTCTTTCTTTCTTAAACTTTAATGTTATGCTACATGCCTTTATAGGACAAAGCCTATTGGGGTTATTTTGAAATAATCAGGATGTAAGACATATTTTCTAAGAAGTGACAGCATTGGCTGCTCTCATTTCCATAGTTTATCTACTTGTAAAAGAAAAAAGTAGCTTTATGAATAAAGCTATAGAAAAAGGAATCTGTGTAAATTTAAACAGAAAGTACAGTGAATAAAGTTTTATCTTATTAAAAGACAAGACAAGGAAATAAAAAGAACAAAATGGAAGTTAAAAAACAGTCTTAGTAAGAACTATATATACAACAATCATAACTATTATACAAAAATTACTTTTTTTATGATATCATGGTATCTTTTTCAAAGATTACCTAAACTAATGTTATCCAAAAGCAATTGAATATGATCACACAATTAAAGCTGCTAATGAGTTTTCTTGCAGCTTTTGTTAATAACATCAAAATGTCAATATTTACAGATAATTTTACAGAGGTATAAAATATCTCTGTGAAGTCAAAATTCTGTTAGTATCTCACATGGCATTGTAGGTAAATATTTTTTGTAAGTTACTTGTACACTAATCTACATGACTCCGAACAGTTAATTTACACATCAGTTGTGTTTTTATGGACATATCAACATGTTCTTACAGTGAAATGAATGTCTCACCCAGTATTTCCACACAGTTTATAGAGAGGTTTTGACTTTTTCAGCGGGTTATGAAATTAATAAAAAATTTGGCCCTTCTCTACAGTAAATACTCATATATACAGTGTGTCCGTAAAGTCATGGCACACTTTTGACCGGTCACAGGAAAGCAACAAAAGATAATAGAAATGTAAAATCTGCACCAAATAAAATGAAAACCCTCCCAGTTTCTGTAGGATGATGTGGCAGCATGTGTGCATGCGCAGATGATGATGTAACACCGTGTATACAGCGGAGCAGCCCATGGTCATGCCAGTCGAGATGTGGACGGTACAGAAGAAAGTTCAGTGTGTTCTGTGGCTCGCTAAATTCGAATCCGTGACCAAAATGCAACATGAATATCGGCGCAATTATAACAAAGTGCCACCACATAGGAATAACATTACTTGGTGGGATAAGCAGTTGAAGGAAACCGGCAGTTTGGTGGAGAAATCCGTTCTGGTAGGCCATCAGTCAGTGATGTGTCTATAGAGGCTATACAGGATAGCTACCTAAGAAGCCCTAAGAAATCTGTGCGTGAGTCCACATCGAACTGCACTGAATAGGTATGAAACTGGGAGAGTTTTCCTTTTATTTGGTGCAGATTTCACATTTCTATTGTCTTTTGTTGCTTTCCTGTGACCGGTCAAAAGTGCACCATGACATTACGGACACACTGTACATCATTCTGTTGGTCATTTCACAGGGATCACAAACTTGTAAAGCATGTTTATGGATGCTTTAGGGCAAGGGCGGGCAAAGCTTTTTGGAAAGGGACAGATAATATTCTTGGCATTGTGGGCCATATGGTCATAGTTGCACTGCTCAACTGTGCTGCTATGGTACAAAAGTAGCTACAGCCAATACGCTAACAAATGGGCATGGCTGTGTTCCAATAAAACTATATTTATAAAAGTAGGCAATGTGCCAGATTTGGCCATGGGCTATCATTTGCTAATTCCTATGCTGGGGGACCACTGATACCAGATTAAAAACTCTTGGAATAGGACAGTCATAACTGTTAGGACTTCACCATCTGGTGGTTGGAAATCTGTGCTTCCAGAATGAAAATAGCTCATTTTTCATCTCCTGAGACTGTAGGATGTCCCCCGGTACATTATTCTCTATATCTTTATTACTTTTTGCCTATCATGGTGGTCACCTAGATCAGACTGCACTCCTGCTGTGGCTGAATTGTATCCCCCTGAAATTTGTATGTTTAATCCTTAATCCCCCCCACCCCCAAAGTGCTAATATTTGGAGATGTGTTGTTTAGGAGGTTGTTACATTTTATTGAGACCATGAGAGTAGGGCCTTCATGATGGGGTTAGTGCCCATATAAAAGGAAATATTGGAAAGCTTGCTCTCTTTTTCTTTCCACAGGGAAAACACAGTGGGAAGATGGTCACCTACAAATTCCAACCTGGTTGGGACCCTGATCTCAGGCTCCCAGCCTCCAGAACTGTATAAAAATTAATTTTTGTTTTTTAAGCTACTCATTTTATAGCATTTTTTCATGAAAATCTAGCAGATTGAGAAAACTTTTGTTGTTACAGGGTGTGGCCTTGAATTGTGAGGACAACAGCTACAGCCTTTGGGATAGCAGAGCAGTTAGTTGGAAGGAGTCGCATCCTGATGATTGCCAGATGATTAACTGGTTATTTTGGCATTTTCTGAACATACAACAAAATCTACATTTCATTAATAAAAAGGATGTGCATGAGTTCACCTTACTCTCTTCAGTTTATAAAGTTGTGTTTATTTGGTAACATATCCCCAGGCAATTTCTTGAGTATTTGTTGTCAGTTTTTATTTTGGGGGCTCAATGTCATGTATGTGTTACAGTTTGTTATTTATTTCAGGATGGTGATTAAAAAAAACAAAACAGACTGGAGTCAGTGTGATTAATGTAGCACTTATCTTGTGCCTTGATGACATCTGACCACAAGTGATATGCAATGGATTTTTATAGGACTACACACCTTAAGACAAATTGTAACTGAGGTTGTCATCATACTCTCTGTTATCCGTTTTTTCCACTAACCTTTTGCAATCACTTCTGCCTACCATTCTGGCACCATGTGTGGTCTCAGGCCAGCACCATACAGAGCAGTCTGAGGTCTCACAAGCTATATCTTTGATCCAGGAACTAAGGAGAAAGACCAATTGAGCTACTCTTCCACTAAGAAAGTGCCTCTTCTACTTATCCCACTGCTTTCTCCTATTAGTCTCGAGCACTGTATCCACATCCTCCTTCAGGACTATGCTTTGCTTTCTAAACCTGGAAATCAAGAATTTGCAAACTATCCTAGAGTAAAGATGACTTTGATTAAGGAGGCTATTGCCATTTCTCCTGAGTCTACTATTCCCTTAGATGGGGTAGAGAGATACAATCTCAGGAAGTCCATGGTAGCAAACACTAAAACAAGAAACTAGAAATTGTGGAAGTTAGAATAATATTTTTAAAAAATCCACATATCCATGCCATGCATTTTAGCTCCTACCATGAAGTTCCAGTGAAATTTGGAACTTCTTCCATTTTGGTTATCATCAGTTGTTATTAGATTACTGCTTTTGATGAGAAAATTGCTTACAAGTGAAAGTTAAGAATATCTTCATGTTACTGCTTTTTTAAGAGTCAATCAATGGCTCAATTTCTTTCTCTGCCTAAACATAAAATAAGAAATGAAATTCTAGTTATAAGGACACATTCAATGGTGGTGAAATGAGTTTCTTAATTAGCAGCAATAGGAGCCTGGGTCCCAAATGTCATGGATAGATAGCTAATGAGTAATCCAGCAACTCATAGGTTAGGGATCTTTCTTGGCAATATACTTCTCTTTTCGTATCATTGAAATATCCAGAAATTAATAAAAATTTATTATTTTCCTAAAGATTGTTCTCAGAGGCTGTTCTTACATGGACAAAATATTGCTTTTTCACATACCCCCCTTTCTCCTAGAATTTCCTTCTATATAAGTCTGTACTTCTTTACTCTGAGTACAATTCAGGCAAAGTCTAAGCCAAGGCTGGGGATGACCTAAGAGAATTATCCTAAGATTCACAAAAATCCTTTTTATCAGAAATTATTAGCTTCAAACATGTACCTCCTTTAGGAGCCCATTTTCCATGTATTCTAGTAGGTTTATAGAAGAAATTCAGCTTCCAGATTAGTAAGGGTAGCCTGTAGCCAAAGCCTAAAGCATAGTTAAAAATTCAATTTTCATTTTCTGGACATGCAGAGGCTATTGAATAACAGGAATCCTTAGAGCCAATTCTAGTATCAGAAGATTTTATTTTTACTGCCGTCTCCACTCACTCTCATATGAAATCACATCAATTTGACAAAGTCTTAGGAGTACGCCAAATGAGCTAGACCAGGCTTAAAGAGTTGTTCCAGGCTAAGGACTAACAAGGAATCCTTGGACCGAGTGGAGGCTACTTTCACTTAATTTCACTACTCAACCAGGAATAAGAAGAATAAATAATATAAATGTGGTCTAAGCTATATTTTTCCTATTTCTCACCATGGCACACCTCAGGTTTGAAGGTCTCTTTGCTCTCAGTGAAGATGTAGGGTCAGCTAAATGAGAGAAGTTCAGACACTTGGAATTATTGCCTTTATTACTGGGGCACAAGTATATTCTACCTGCAGTTCATCTTATTACAATAATAACTATCGCTATGCTACAGGTACATACATGTCTCATTCCTTGCTCCTCCTTCAGAACCACACAAGAGAGCACTTTGGCAACCTTAGCCATGGCCTACCTACCTCGGAGACTACCTGAAATTATACATAAAAATATTTGTATATTAGTACATCTTTATTTTTCTGAAGAGAAGTATCATTCTTTTTATTAGATTCTCAAAGTAGTCTGTGACCCAAAATTTAAAGAAGACAACAAGCCAAAAGAAATAACTTATTACAAAAGATGACATTCAATTGAGAAACAAGTGATCTAGAAGCTGTAATATTTAATACAAAATAAATGAGATAAGATACTAAATTATGTTAGGAAAACATCCTAATCTAATTCTAATTTATGAGAACATCAATTTATTCACATTAGTGATTCCAAAGAAAAGTCAATTTTACTTATTTATCCAGTTCAAATTCCAATAAATATTTCTGAAAAACTTGGTATATTGGACACTAAATCAAATATAGATTAAAAAATAGTTCAAATGTTGTTTTTTACCCTCATAAATGTGATTTTTAATGTACTGGTTGTCATAACTGAGTGCTGTTGTTTTAAAGTTATCACTCATTAATTTCATAATAATAAAGTTAATTCCCAAGCATATGAAGAACCTACTAGTTATTCATTAAACAGTATTTATTGAACACCTGCTGAAGGCCAGGTATACTTCCTTCTAGGACAGCGGTTTTCAACTAGTGTGCCGCAAGAATTATTGAAACATGCAATAACTGACAATTTAGTCAAGGTTATTAAACTCTTTTCCCTTAGATTGTCAAATTAAACAATGACAACAAACAATACAATAGCTTTCTGGAATTAATAAATCAAAATTATACTGTTTTTTTTTTTTTTTTGGTTAAATAAGGAATAAATATTTTCTGGTGTGCTGCAGAATTCTAGTAATTAGATTATGTGTGCCATGAGATGAAAAAGGTTGAAAATCACTGATCTAGGATGTTCAGTGGTAGACATGATATGTCTCTGCTGTATGGGAGGAAAAGGAAAGTGAGAAACTAGAGAGAGATTTTCAAAAATAAAAAAGTAAATGAAAAAGCTCATTTTAGGCTAGTAAGAAAATATACCAGGGTAATGTTAGGGAGAGGAGTAATATAGGGAGAAGTTTTCATTTAGGCTAAGTATTCATAATAAATGGAATTTGTTATATAAGTAGTATTCTAACACATAAAGATGGAGGAAAAAAAGACAAAATCAGAAAGATGTGGAAAAGCAGGAACAGTCAGGTAAACAGTTACAAAGCCTCCATTTCATGCTCTAAAAGCTAATGTGTTTAAAGGACATTGGTGGCCAATATAGTTGCACAGAGATATAAAAAAGTACTTCTCTGGAAAAGCTGGGTATTTCTAATACAATATAAGGAATCTGATACAGGAAAATATTAGTGACACAATAAAAATATGGGGAGACAAGTTATAAATACAAAATAAAAAATAAATGTCAACATATAAAAAATACTCGCCCTCAAGCAACAATATATTTTCAAAGAATTCAAGGAAACAGCACATATACTCATTTTTCCCTTTATAAATGATAATGAAACAAGGAATATGGTTTAGGAACTCATATATTTGACAAGTATTTGGCACCCATATAAAATCACAGTGTTTGGTTTCTGTTAGGGAAGCTTATATTGAGTTGCGATACACAGTTTATGGGAATCTGGAAAATTTTAACTTGGCTAATTAGTAGGGAGACAAATTAAATTATCTTTTGCCCTACATTTAGCTCTAGATAAAAGCAGGAAATAAGTTACCAAACACAGCTATTTGAAGTATTAAAACATTAAGAGCTTGCATATTTTGTTCACTGTTGCCTTACCAATTTTCCTTAATTTATTCAGAACACAATTAAACTATTAAAATATTAAACTGACCAGACTCAGTTTTACAAATGAGAAAAGTATACATAACTTTTGCTATCAAGATGCCATTCAGTGAATCATTTGGAATAATAGTTAAAGTTATCTTCTTCATGAAAATGCAGGTACTAAGAGGATAGCCATCAATTTAAATAATTTAATGACAAGAAAGAAATGTTTGTGAACCATACCAGTATTACAATTAGGCAGGTAATTTTACTGTTTTTGAAAATAAATGTAATGTAATGATTTACTAACCAACTCATGTGATTATTATTTAAAAATAAGTACATTTATCAGTAGGTATATTTTAAGTTGTTAAAGCAAAACAGTATTCCATTGTGCAGTGTTAGCTTTAATATTGATCAAGGCTTTGTGAAGAATATATCTTTTATTTCCCCTTTATCTATTTTTTTTTCTGAAGTTGGAAAAGGAGAGGCAGTCAGAAAGACTACCACATGCGCTCGACTGGGATCCACCCGGCATGCCCACGAGGGGGTGATGCTCTGCCCACCTGGGGCATTGCTCTGTTGTGACCAGAGCCATTCTAGCACCTAAGGCAGAGGCCATGGAGCCATCCTCAGTGCCCAGGGCAACTTTGCTCCAGTGGAGCCTTGGCTGTGGGAGGAGAAGAGAGAGACAGAGAAGAAGGAGAGGGGGAGTGTTGGAGAAGCAGATGGGTGCTTCTCCTGTGTGCCCTGGCCGGGAATCAAACCTGGGACTCCTTGCACACCAGGCCGATGCTCTACCACTGAGCCAGCCAGCCAGGGCTCCCCTTTGTCTATTTTAAATGAGGTTTTTAGTATCTTGCTTCTAATATGGGACCATATTCCTTTCACCACTGTATTTATTATAGGTCTTTAAAACCTACATAACATAATTGCTGGACATGTATACACATTTTGTATTAATGCCTCAAAATTTTATGGTGAGATTATTTTTCTCAAACTATTCAACAAAATGAAGTAGAAAACAGCATTTGGGAAAGTCAATCCTAAACCAGTTGGTGCTTCTATCCATAAATTGTGAGATCTCTGATATTAAATGATGCTTCTAATTTTATCTATTCTCTCATTACCAGATTGGGAACTTTTTTTTCACTCAATTAACCAAAACCTATAAAATGTTATGTTTGAGAGCACTTAGTGTAACAAGACAAGTGAACTCATTCTTATTCATCTTTTTTTCTCTTGCTTTTACTCTTATTCTTTCATTCTTGTGTTATCACTTTATCTACTTTATATTTATCAAAACTTTGGTCACATTAACTGTGTTTATTATATTACATGTGTCTTAAAGTCTTTTCTACATAGTATTCAATGATTTTATGATAAACTCTATAAACCAACCCCAATAAAGTACAAGCATATAAATATTTTTAAATTTTTCATTGAGTTATTGGTGACATTGGTTAATAAAATTATACAACTTTCAGGTGCACAATTCAACAATACACCAACTGTATATTGTATTGTGTATTCTCTCCCTCCCCCAAGTCAAGTCTCCCTCTATCACCATTTATCACCTTTTATCCTTCTCCACTTTCCAAACCCTCCTTTCCCTCCTACAATTTCCACACTGTTGTCTGTGACTATAAATTCTTTTTGCTTAATCCCTTTACTTTTTTCACGCATCTCCCCAAATCTTATCCCCTCTGATAGCAGGCAGTCTATCCCAATATCTATGAGTCTGTATTTTGTTTGTTAGTTTATTTTGTTCATTAGATCTACATATAAGTGAAATTAAATGGTACTTGTTTTTCTCTGCCTGGCTTATTTCACATAGCACAATTGTTTCCAGTTCATTCATGCTGTCAAGAAAGGTAAGATTTCCTTCTTTTTTTCTTATGGTTGAGCAGTATTCCTTTGTGTAAATGTACCAAAGCTTTTTTATCTGTACATCTACTGATAGACACTTGAGTTGTTAAATCTTGCCTTTTGTAAATAATGCTGCAATGCACATAAGGGTGCATATATTTTTTTGCATCAATGTTTTAGATTTCTTTGAATATGTTCCCCAGAGTGGAATTGCTAGGTCTATTTTCAAATTTTCAAACTAAGCCATTAAGGTAATTCCACACTGCTTCAAACTAAAAAGTCTTTGCACAGAAAAGGAAACAATCAACAGACTGAAAAGGCAACCCACTACATTCAGAACATATTTGCCGATACATTTGATAAGGCTTAATAGCCAAACTTTATAAGAAACTTACAAAACTCAATACCAAAAAAACAAACAATCTAATTAAGAAATAGGCAAAGAACCTGAACAGACACTAATCCAAAGAGGCAGTCAGATGGCCAACAGACATATGAAAGAATGCTCAATGTCACTAATCATCTAAGAAATGCAAGTCAAAAGCACAATGACATATCCCCTCACACCTGCCAGAATGGCCATCATCAGTAAATCAACAAACAAGTGTTGGAGTTGATGAGGATGTGGAGAAAAGGGAACCTGTGCACTGTTGGTGGGATGCAGACTAGTGCAGAAAAAAAAAAAAAAAATATATATATATATATATTTAAATTGATATTTCTGAGTCGTTCTTTACATTTTAGGTTAAACATACAACTTTTTCAAGCAAATGTTGTCTGAATACATTTTTTAGTAGTACTTCAAACTTGTCTCTGCTTAAGGAATATAAGTACAGGGGGTCCTTGGGTTATATAACACAGTTCCGTTCCTACAACAGTAATGTAACCAGAATTTTGGTGTAAGTCAAAACACACTGTAGCCCAGGGGTCCCCAAACTTTTTACACAGGGGGCCAGTTCACTGTCCCTCAGACCGTTGGAGGGCCGGACTATAAAAAAAAACTATGAACAAATCCCTATGCACACTGCACATATCTTATTTTAAAGTAAAAAAACAAAACGGGAACAAATACAATATTTAAAATAAAGAACAAGTAAATTTAAATCAACAAACTGACCAGTATTTCAATGGGAACTATGGGCCTGCTTTTGGCTAATGAGATGGTGGTGCCCCTTCCGGAAATGTGGCGGGGGCGGATAAATGGCCTCAGGGGGCCGCATGCGGCCCGCGGGCCTAGTTTGGGGACCCCTGCCCTAGCCTAAGTCACTCACCTATCCAAACACAGTTGTAAAATTATAATCTAGAACATAAAAACACAACTAAGCCACAGAAAAAAGAAAAGGACATAAATACTCTATACTGCTTATTCTTCCACCATGCGCTACCAAACTAGCTTGTCCACGTGGTCCATAAGTATGACCCTAATGGTGTAAGCTGAAGCACTCATATTTTAATTTTTTTAAGTTTTTATGGGAGTGAGCATCATAAACTTGAAACATCATATGTCAAGACTGTTGTAACCCGAGGACCTTCTCTAATGCAGCACTACAAATTCCTTTTCTAAAATAGGAGTCTAAACTAATTTACAAAGAAAAGGATAATAATAATGCTCATGACTAAATTATTATTTATAAAAAGTTAACCGAAGGCAGCATTGTATAAACCTTACTAATCCTTATGTTTCTAAATAAAGCATTGTTAAACTTTATTAACTTAACAATGTGTGATTAGTAGAACACTTGAATTTAGAAGCAGTAAATCTGGGTTGAAGTCAAGGAAAGCATATGTATTCATAGTTTTCAGTCCACGTATATGTATATGTATATGTATATGTATATGTATATATATGTGTGTGTGTGTGTGTGTGTTGAGAAAGTGGTGGTGATAGTAGTAGATTGAAATGAGATATTATAACATGTTCCTAACCCGACAGTTCAAGGATTTAAGAATAAATGTAAGAATAGAGCCTACATATTCTTCTGACAGTGTTCTGCAAACTTAATATCTTTCAAAAAACTTTTTTTAAAGATTTTTAAAAATTAATTTATTTTAGAGAGAAGCAGAAAGCATGAAGTCTCATATGTGCCTTGACTAGACAAGCCCAGGGTTTCAAACTAGTGACTTAGCATTTTGGTTGATGCTTTATCCCCTGCACCACCTCAGGTCAGGCCAAAAAACTTTATAATAGGAACTGAGTAGTAGAGTCTATGGTTTTATCAACACTTGATACTTACAGTGAAAGTAGTCTGAATTATTGATTATCATTGGAGCTATTTGCTTTAGAAAACAGATAAACATACATCTTGTCTAAAAATAGAGGCATGCTACTTTCTCGTGAAAGAGGCTATGGTAGGCATGGAGAACATTGAATAAAAATTTATGTATTTATCAAAAATGTGTTCTATATCCATTGAAGTTTTATTTTTATCCTTTCTCCCCCCCAAAAATATAAATTAGTTCTGGAAATCTTAAACTCACATATAAATGTAAGGAGGTCTTCCTATTTGAGATTGACAATATATATGGCAAGTTTGAAGATGAAGATCTTTGAATTATAAGCTGGGAGATACAGCCCATAAAAATCTTAGAGTTTAAATAGCAGTTATCTGTAACTTGAGAAGATAGCATATTTTTTTTCTAATTGCGATGAATTTTTATATTATTTCTGTTAAAAATATTATTAAAATATATTACAAATTTTTGTGTAAAAGAGAATTACAAATGCTAGAACTAATCAATCTAACAAATACAGGGGGTTCTCGGGTTATGACAGTCTGGACATACAACTCTTCAAATTTATCATGCTCTCTTCCATAAAAAGTTTAAAAAATTGAGACTTGAGTGTTTCAGCTTATGCTATTAGGGTGTATTTATGGACAACGCCGACAAACTAGTTTGGTTGCACATGGGGGAAGAATACACAGTTCAGTGTATAGTACATTTATATCCTTTTCTTTTCTCTGTGGCTTAGTTGTGTTTTTATGTTTAGATTATGACTTTATAGCTGTGTTAGGATAGGTAAGTGACTTAGGCTAGGATGTGTTTTGACTTACACCAAAATTTTGATTACATCATGTAGTAAGAACAAAACTGTGCTATAATCTGAGGACCCCCTGTAAGGCTAAATTATTTCACTTAAAACAGTGAGCAAAAGTAGGCTTAAAATATAAGTATGCAAAACAGTTTATTCTGGTATTATTGGTATTTATTACAGTATTATTTATTTCTTTTACACCTGTAAAGTTACTTTCCCTTATCTCTGCATATGATATTTATAGCATTTGAACAAATCATACATTTTCATGCATGCATATATCATTTATAAAAAAGCCCTCATATTTTTATAGCAAAGATATAACAAGCTGTACATGTTGACATTATTTTTGTTATTTTTTTCAATTAAAGTTTATATTCAATATTAGTTTATATTAGTTTCAGTTGTACAGTATAATGGTTAGACCAGGGGTCCCCAAATAGGGCCCATGGGCTGCATGCGACCCCCTGAGGCCATTTATCTGGCCCTTGCCGCACTTCCAGAAGGGGCACTTCTTTCATTAGTGGTCAGTGAGAGAAGCACAGGATGCGGATGCATCTGCATCCTGTGCTCCTGGAGTACTGTATGCGGGGCGCCACAAAGCACAGTTGCTCACGTACAGTACTACTTCCGGTGACGCGGGACATACACATCACGGCTCTGGAAGCACATCATATCACTTGTTACGGCTAGCAGTAATAAATATGGAACCAGGCATTGATCATCTCATTAGCCAAAAGCAGGCCCATAGTTCCCATTAAAATACTGGTCAGGCCTGACCTGTGGTGGCACAGTGGATAAAGCGTCGACCTGGAACGCTGAGGTTGCCGGTTCGAAACCTTGCACTTGTCTGGTCAAGGCACATATGGGAGTTGATGCTTCCTTCTCCTCCTCCCTTCTCTCTCTCTGTCTCTCTCTCTCACTCTCTCTCCTATCTAAAATGAATAAATTAAAAAATAATTTAAAATACTGGTCAGTTTGTTGATTTAAATTTACTTGTTCTTTATTTTAAATATTGTATTTGTTCCCGTTTTGTTTTTTGTACTTTAAAATAAGATATGTGCAGTGTGCATAGGGATTTGTTCATAGTTTTTTTTATAGTCTGGCCCTCCAATGGTCTGAGGGACAGTGAACTGGTCCCCTGTGTAAAAAGTTTGGGGACCCCTGGGTTAGACAATCATAAACTTTACAAAGGAGGCCCCCCGATATTTTAAGTACCCACCCGTCACTGTACATAGTTATTACAATATTATTGACTCTATTCTCTGTGCTGTACTTTACTACCCAAGACTCTTATGACTACCAATTTTTAGTATTTTTTTTAAGTGAGAGACGGGGAGGCAGAGACAGACTACCACATGTGCCCCGACCACATCCACCCAGCAAACTCGTACCAGGCAATGCTCTGCTCATCTGGATCACTGCTCCATTGCTCAACAACTGAACTATTTTAGTGCTTGAGGTGAGGCCATGTAGTCATCCTCAGTGCCCAAAGCCAACTTTACTTTGCTAGAACCATTTGAGCCATGGTTTTAAGAGGGCAAGAGACATAGAGATAGAAGGGGAGAAGAGGGAGAAGCAGATGATTACTTTTTGTGTGCCCCAACTGGGAATCGAACCTGGGACTTCCACACACGGGGCCCACGCTCTACTGTTGAGCCAACTAGCCAGATCTAATTTGTTTAAACCCTTCACCTTTTCACATGGTCTCCCAACGACCATCTCCTCTGACAACCATGAGCTTATTCTCTGTGTCGGTGGATCTGTTTTTTGTTTGTTTTATTCCACATATAAGGGAAATCATATGGTATCTGTCTTTCTATGTTTGATTTATTTCACTTAGCATAATACTCTTTAGTCTATTCATGCTTTCCCCATTGGTAAGATTTAATTCCTTTTTAATTTAATTTTTTTATGGTTGAGTAACATTTCACTGTGTATATATGCCACCATTTTTTTATCCACTCATTTATTGATGGGCCCTTGGGTTGTTTCCATGTCTTGGTTATTGTAAATAATGCTGCAGTAAATATAGATGTGCATATATTCTTTTAAATTAGTATTTTCAGTTTTTTCAAATATATACATAGAAGTGGAATCATTGAGTCATAAAAGAGTTCAATTTTTAATTCTTTGAGAAAACTCCATACTGTTTTTTATAATGCCTGCACCAATCTGCATTCCCATGAACAGTGCACAAGCACTACCTTTTGTCCACCTCCTTGCCATTAGTTGCTGTTTGTTGATTTCTTGATGATAGCCATTTTTACAGGTGTGAGAATGATTCTAATTTTTTTTCTGATGGTTAGTGAATTCAGCAACTATTCATTTTTAGAGAGAGAGAGAGAGAGAGAGAGAGAGAGAGACATCTATCTGTTTCTGAATGTGCCCTGACCAGAAATTAAACTAGCAACCTTTGCACAGCAGGATGATGCTCTAACCAATGAGAAATCTTGCCAGAGCTGTATTTCTCTTTGGAGAAGTGTCTATTCAGTCCTCTGCATATTGTGTTGTTTTTTTTGTTGTTGTTGTTGTTTTGTTTTTTTTTTTGGTGTGGAGTTGTATTAGTTCTCTGTAAATTTTGGATATCAACCCTTTATTAGATGTATCATTGGCAAATAACTTCTATTCAGTAGGTTATCTTTTCATTTTGTTGATGGTTTCTTTTGCTGTGCTAAAACATTTTGGTTTGATGTAGTCCCATTTATTTATATTTTCTTTAGTTTTCTTTGTCTAAAGAGATATCTTAGAAAAAATATATTGCTAAGAGAAATGTCAGAGGTTTTAGTGCCTGTGTTTTTCTTCTAGGAGTTTTATTATTTTGAGTCTAACATTTTAATCTTCAGTCTACTTTGAGTTTATTCTTGAATATGGTGTTAAAAGGTAAGCTAGTTTTTGTTGTTTTCTTTTTCACTTGTATGTGTCCATTTTTCCAAACACTGTTTATTAGATAAACTGCCTTTACCCCATTATATATTCTTGCTCCTTTATCATATATTAATTCACCATATACATTTAGGGTTATTTCTGGGCCCTCTATTCTCTTCCATTAATTCAAGTGTTGGTCTATATGCTCGTACCATGCTGTTTCAGTTACTATAGTCTTGTAGTATAGTTTTTTTGGTTTTTTTTTTCTTTTTTTTTAGATTTTCTGAAGCTGGAAACGGGGAGAGACAGTCAGACAGACTCCCGCATGCGCCCGACTGGGATCCACCCAGCACGCCCACCAGGGGCGACGCTCTGCCCACCAGGGGGCGATGCTCTGCCCCTCCGGGGTGTCGCTCTGCCGAGCCCAGAGCCACTCTAGCGCCTGGGGCAGAGGCCAAGGAGCCATCCCCAGCGCCCGGGCCATCTTTGCTCCAATGGAACCTTGGCTGCGGGAGGGGAAGAGAGAGACAGAGAGGAAGGAGAGGGGGTTGGAGAAGCAAATGGGCGCTTCTCCTATGTGCCCTGGCCGGGAATCGAACCCGGTCTCCCGCACGCCAGGCCGACGCTCTACCGCTGAGCCAACCGGCCAGGGCCTAGTATAGTTTTATATTAGGTAGCATAACACCTCCAACTTTGTTCTTTCTCAAGGTTGCTGTGGCTATTTAAGGTCTTTTGTGACCCATGCAAAATTTTGGATTATTTGATTTAGCTCTATAAAAACTGCCATTGGTATTTTGGTAGGAATTGTATTGAATCTATAGATTGCTTTGGGTAGTATGGACATGTTAATGATGTTAATTCTTTCTCTCCATGAGCATTGTATATGCTTCCATTTATACATATTTGTATATTCTTCAGTTTATTTCTTTGGTGTCTTTCAATTTTCCGAGTACAGGTCTTTTACTTCCTTGGTCAAATTTATGCCTAGGGGTTTTTTTTTGTTCTTGTTGCTTTTGATGCAATTGTTAATGAGATTGTTTTCTTAGTTCCCCTTTCTGACAGTTCATTATTTGTGTACATATATGCAATTAATTCCTGAATATTTTTTATCCTTTTACTTTGCTGAATTTATTTATCAATTCTAGTAGTTTCCTTGGTAAAATCTTTAGTCTTTTCTATGTACAGTATTATGCCACCTGTAAACAACAATAGTTATTTCATCCTTTCCAATTTTCTTCTTGTCTGAATCCTGTGGCCAGGACTTTCAATATTATGTTGAATAATTGTGGTAAAAGTGAACATCCCCTAGTCTCGTTCTTGATCTTAAAGGAAATACTTTAGTTATTTTGTTGTTGTTGTTGTTGAGTGTAATGTTAGCTTTGGGTTTGTCATAATAGCTTTATTATGTTCTCTCTATTCTCACTTTGTTGAGAGTTTTTATAATAAGTGGGTGCTGGAATTTTTTCTGTATCTATTGATATAATCATATGATTTTTATTCTTTCTTTTTTTATTTGGTGTATCACATTAATTTATTTGCAGATATTAAACCAACCTTGCTCATAACATCAACTTAAAAAATAAATGAATATGTAGCCATTTCAAAAAATTAAATAATAAAATTCTTAAGAATTAAAATATCATTTTCCTCACAACTGTGTCAAAAATAAATCTAATAAAATAACATTTTTTAATAATAAGAGACACTTGTTATTAGCTCATAAATATGTTAAGTTTTCTACCATGTGCTCTTAAGAGAATATATTTATAATGCATTTTTGGAAGAAGACTTTGTTTCAATGTTTGTCATTAGATAAAATAAGGATTTGCTTACTCCTAAAATAAAAGTAGTAAATGTGAAAAAGTAAAAAACAAAGAAGCATAAATGTCAGCATCATGTAAAATGGCTTTCTATTATCTTGACATTGATTATACCCTTGTATAATTCCCTGCCTTTGAGTGTACACCAAACTTATTGACAAACTTTTAATAAATAATGCAGCACAAGTGATGAAATGTCACTTTCAAGATTAGATTTCAAAAAGACTTGGCTTTTTGCCTGACCAGGACTATCTGACCTGTATCTATCTCTATCTACAGTAGATATAGAATTGATCTGGGATATGGACAACCCAGATTTGAAATCCCAAGGTCACTGGCTTGAGCACAGTTCATCTGGCTTGATCATAGGCTCATTAAGTTGAGTGCAGGGATTGCTGGCTTGAGCATGGGATCATGGATGTGACCCCATAGTTGCTGGCTTGAGCCCAAAGGTCACTGGCTTGAAACCCAAGGTCTTGGGCTTGATTGAGCCCAAGGTCTGGCTTGAGCAAGTGGTCACTCACTCTTCTGTAGCCCCTTGGTCACGGTACATATGAGAAAGCAATCAATAAACAACTAAGGTGCCACAACAAAGAAATAATGCTTCTCATCTCTCTCCCTTCCTCTCTGACTGTCCCTATCTGTCTCTCTCTCTCTGTCTCTCTCTCTCTGTATCTGACAAAAAAAGACTTAGGTTTTGTCATAAATGTTTCTATGCTGGCACTCTATCTTTTTCTCTCTCTCTGTCTCTCATCATTGGCTGCCATGTTGTGAGGCTATTCAGGCAGCCAATAGAGAGGCCTATGGGATAAGAAGCCAAGACCTGCCTGCCATAAATCATGTGAATGAGCTTCAAAGAGTGTTATTCAGCTGTAGACTAACCCTGAGGCACCTGCATTGCCACCCAACAAATTAACTACAACCTCAGGACTGATTCTGAGCCAGAGGAACCCAGCTAAGCAGTGCCAGTATTACCAACACACAAAACTCTGCAGTAGAAAAAACAAAAGTTTGGTGTTATAAACCTTGATGTTTTGGAGTAATTTTTTATACAGCAGTAGATATTATAATAGAGTTGAACAAAAGTAAAAACTAATACTCAAGAGTATCATCATTATTTTCTTTTTCATTTCAGAAATATTGCTTTTGGGAAATAGCTTTTAGTTAAAGGTCAAAATATATCTTGGTTTTCCTGTTAAAGACTATCCTGTGTTTGCTTCCCAAAAGAGTATTTATATTTTCATAAACTTTAAGGGCACACTAAGTTTTATGTATATTTCAAATAACAAAATCACTCTGAAATTACATTGCTTTTTACTTCTTCTAATCACTTGTGATAATAGAAGAGAAATGGTTTGCCAGTTGAGTTCCCTGCAGTAACACCGCACGGCAATCAGTATTCTCGCTCTGTAGTTACAGAGAGACTGTTAGCCAGCGGTTCCACTTTATGATGCTGCAGGGCAACCATTATTTACCCCTGGTTTAACACCACCTAGAGGTGGCAATAAGAAATCTAATCAAGAAACCATCAAGCCTGGAGTGGTAATTTCAGGAGAAATCATGCATGGTTGTTTGAAAAGGGGTAAGAATTGACATTTTATGCTATTAACTGTTGTGTAAGCAATTTACACTCTCATTCTTTGTATATTTGTGCCACTGCTGTTCCCTCTAAGTAAGAAACAGTGCATATGACCATAGCCCTATCTTTGTGCCAGACATTCCTGCAGCTGTTCCAGCAATCACTTTTTTTAACTAGACAACAATCTCTAAAAAAGGTTCTGAGAAACCTGCTCCTCTTCATCTGTTTTTATTTCTCCTATTTGTCTTTCACTGTGTTTCTATAATACCAGAATGCCTAACTTAGAACACATAGGGATATTGAGAGATTTTTTTTCTAAACTTGCATGTCTCCTTTTAACATTTTAATTAAAGTGAAGTAGAATCTTTTACATGTTTTATAAAAGTTGTGATATATAGAGTGGTGGGATTCAGCTTGTTCACATTGGTTCGGCAAAACCGAAACCTAATGTTTCATTGAGTTTGGCAAAGCAGTTGTTAAAATGGCACTTATATTCAGGATTTTCTTTAAGCTGGGTGCCTGGGCAGCTGCCCAATGTGGAAATCACAAATTTACATTCCTTATTCTTTTTTAACTTTCATTTGTGCAACAGCATATTCTAAGCACCTGTAATAATGTTCATCCTGTCCAAAGATAAAAAAAATTGCAAGTGAGGACGCCAATCAAGAAGCAATATGGAACTATGTTAAATAACAGTTTTATTATTTTTTGTCAGGTATTATTAATATTTTTTCATTAATATTTTAAAACTCATAACATAATCAGTTTTGTGTAGCTCTTTTATTGTTCTTATTTAAGTATTAAATGCATGAAATAATAAACTATTTTTCAGTATATTGTTTTTTTTATACTTATAATGGTCATTAGGGTCAAGAATCCATCGTTAAATTATTTGAATCACACCCTTAGATATATACATATACAGCCCGATTTTCCTCTTCTATTAAAGGTGAACTCAGGCTTTTCACAAGATTAAAATAATGTTATAGAAGTATATAAAATATTTACTGGTTAATTTATGACATCTTATCCTACTAAAAAAAATCTATATACTTGAATTTCAAATATAATCTGAGTATAAATTCTTTAAACATAAACATTAAATATTGAATGTTTTAACCTGACTTTTAAAACTTTTTTGAGTTCATAGGAACAAAAATTACTACATGTTTATAAAATAAAAGAATTTATTGCACATTTTTTATCTAATACAAATGACTTGGTTAAAAGTAAATCTTATTATTTCCATGCATCCTTAAAAATATATTTATGGAAGATAGAAATGTTTTCTATTTTATCAAGTTAAAGAGGGTATATCTATTTCAGGGGTATAAAACAGAGAGTCATTGGCATAATTGGTCTAAGAGAAGTGCTTTATCACCAACTGAATTTTACCTTTACAATCTTTAAAACTGTAATTCATCATCGTAGGTTGAAAATCTGTAGTTGAGATAATTATTGTTTATTATTTTTTCCTCTAATTGTGTTCTAGTTGATTACTAACATAGACATTTTTTATGAGCAATATTTTTCCAGAGTGAATTTAACTACAAATCACAGATCAAAATAAGACAAATAGAGTTTTTCAAATGTCTAAAAGCAAAATTATTTTATACTTTAGGATTTTTATATATCTGAAGCATAACTTCTGTAACAATGTTAAACTTTAGAGTGTGTTGTCCCATGGCAAGGATGCTAAGGCAGTTTATTTAGCTGATAAATCTCTAAGAGACCAATTGAAGCTATTCAGTTCAAATGGTATAAAGGAAGTCAATCCAACATGCCTTACTGAGTTATATCTTAACTTAATCAATAGGGTTGGAAAATAAGCTTGGTAGCATTTCATCTGGGATATAATTTTGAAGAACTATACACTTGATAGGGATTTAAGATGCACTGAGAGAAGATTTTTATTTCTTTAGTCTGTCATTTAAATATTTCTGATTTTGACCTATTTCTATCAATAACTGTAAACTTATAAATATTCTCTGATTGCTCTTAACAGAGATGCTAACTTCAGAATATTGCAAAAGAATCTGTGCCCAAATTTAGTAGCTTTCTAACTACAGAAATTTCATTTCTAAGCAGTCTTATAGTTTCACCCTTTCAAATAATATGAATACTAAAACCTGTTCCAGGATTTCCTTCCAGAAAATTTAAACATGTTAGTGAATAATTCCTGCATGCTTCAAAAAATTGTCCAAGTACTTGCTGACTGCCTTCAGAGCTGCTGCAGCTGGACCCCAAAATCAATTGGTGGTTCTTCCTGTGGATGTACGATATATACCCACCAAGCCATAAGCTGGTTCTTCCCTTAACTCACCTGGCCACACTAAATCTAGCCTGGGTTATACACATGCAACGTCAAAAGACAAGGAATACATGCTACACACTGGTCTTATATAAATATTTACATCTTCCAGACTTTCTTAATTTACTAATTTAGCCTTGATTACTACAAGTGCCAGAAAAATAAATAAATCTCCCTTTATTAATTATAGTGTTTTAGTAGTCAAGGAGGGAGATGATAGCTTTTCAAACAACGGCATATTTTTATAATGAAGAACTGGAATAATTTGTGATGTGTAAAATAAGTGGATTTATTGATGGATTGGATGGATTGGAGGTGGTGAGAGAACATTAAGTTAACATAGGACTCTATGATGGAATGGTTATTGGAAATACAGAAGAAACACCAACTCTTTTTATGATTTTGAAAATCTGTAAACCTTTTGCCCATAGTTGATTAAAGGCATTTCTAATCTAGTTTTTATTCACGTTTGCACAAACTCTTTCAGGAGTAGAAGAATGCAGCATTTATTACTTCCCTTTTCACAATAATTCTATTCCCTTAAAAGCCCAAATGGTTACATCATAATAGTTCTTGTTTAAATGGACAGGTTGTAATTTGCTAGTTTATATTAATCAAGTTGCATAATGAAGAGATTCTAACATACAAGAAATAATAGCTGGACACATTTATTTTTTTTTTTTTAGTTTTTTAAAAATTAATTGTGTTTACATAGCTTCTAGGGTCACCTCGAATGCATCCCCCCTCCCCCACAATAGCTGGATACATTTAAATGGACATATAGAAAACAATTAATCAGCCAAGAAAATTTATAAACATAGTTTGTTATTATATTTTATAAAATGGTTGGACAGATTTTCATTGAATTTCAGGGGCAGATATATAAAAATCTCCTTGGATGCTCTCAGAGATTTTCCCAAAGATATAGGCAGGCATTCTTCAGCAGAACTAAGGCTGTGGTACAAGAGAGACCCAGATGATGGATTGCTGACTAAGAAAGGCGTGTCTCTTCTCAATGATTATTTTCTCAGAGATGTTTTCAATCATGATTTTTAAAATAGAGCCCCTCACTCTATCCTCTTGGATTCCTTTCTCCACAGATTTTATTACTATCAGACCAAGTAATGTATTTACTTTCTTACTTTTCATTGCTTTCCTTATTTTCCCTAGGCCCCATATGGAGAACATGTACTGTGTGTTTTGTTTACCACTGTATCTTAGGCATAGACTAGCACCTCACAGAAAGCAAGCACTGTGATCACTTGTGAAAGATGTACCTAAATTACTAAATGCTCCACATTTGATTCTGGCCATGATCATCAACAAAATTTGCCATTTTCATCTATTTCACCCTTAGGCTTTCAAAGAGAAAATATAAAAATATCAACTTTCTTTTCTTTTTATTTATTTATATATTTTTATTTTTTTTTATTAATTTTAATGGGGTGACTTTAATAAATCAGGGTACATATGTTCAGAGAAAACATCTCCAGGTTATGTTAACATTTAATTATGTTGCATACCCATCATCCAAAGTCAAATTGTCTTTCATCACCTTCTATCTGGTTTTCTTTGTGCCCCCCCCAACCACCACACTCTTGTCCATATCTCTAAGTCTTATTTTTATGTCCCACCTATGTATGGAATCATGCAGTTCTTAGTTTTTTTCTGATTTACTTAATTTCACTCCGTATAATGTTATCAAGGTTCATCCATGTTGTTGTAAATGATCCAATGTCATCATTTCTTATGGCTGAGTAGTATTCCATAGTGTATATGTACCACATCTTCTTTATCCAGTCATCTATTGATGGGCTTTTTGGTTGTTTCCATGTCTTGGCCACAGTGAACAATACTACAATAAACATGGGGCTGCATGTGTCTTTACATACCAATGTTTTTGAGTTTTGGGGGTATATACACAGTAGAGGGATTGCTGGGTCATATAGGGTAGTTCTATTTTTAGTTTTTTGAGATACCAGAAACTTTCTTCTATAATGTTGTACTACTTTACATTCCCACCAACAGTGAATGAGGGTTCCTTTTTCTCCACAACCTCTCCAACACTTGTTATTACCTGTCTTTTTGAAAATAGTTAATCTAACAGGTGTGAGGTGGTATCTCATTGTAGTTTTGATTTTCATTTCTCTAATAGCTAATGTGGATGAGCATCTTTTCATGTATCTGTTGGCCATTTGTATTTCTTCCTGAGAGAAGTGTCTGTTCATGTCCTCTTCCCATTTTTTTATTGGATTGTTTGTTTTTTTGTTGTTGAGTTTTATGAGTTCTTTGTATATTTTGGATATTAGATCCTTATCTTAGCTGCTGTTTGAAAATATCATTTCCCATTTAGTTGGTTGTCTCTTTGTTTTGTTGTCAGTTTCTCTTGCTGTGCAAAAACTTCTTAACCAGATGTAGTCCCATTCATTTATCTTTGCCTTTACTTCCCTTGCCTTTCCAGTCAAATTCATAAAGTGCTCTTTATAACCAAGGTCCATGAGTTTAGTATCTATGTTTTTTTCTATATACTTTATTGTTTCAGGTCTTATATTTAGGCCTTTGATCCATTTTGAATTAATTTTAGTACAAGGGGACAAACTGTAGTCGAGTTTCATTCTTTTCATGTGGCTTTCCAGTTTTCCCAGCACCATTTGTTGAAGAAGCTTTCTTTTCTCCACTGTGTGTTGTTGGCCTCTTTATCAAAAATTATTTGACCATATATCTGTGAATTTATTTCTGGGCTTTCTATTCTGGTCCCTTGGTCTGAGTGTCTATTTTTCTGCCAATACCATGATATTTTGATTGTCATGGCTCTATAATATAGTTTTAAGTCAGGTATTGAAATGCCCCCCAGCTTTGTTCTTTTTCCTTAGGATTGCTTTGGCTATCCGGGGTTTTCTATAATTCCATATAAATCTGATGATTTTTTGCTTCATTTCTTTAAAAAATGCCATTGGAATTTTAATGGGAATTGCATTGAATTTGTATATTGCTTTGGGTAATATGGGCATTTTAACTACATTTATTCTTCCTATACAAAAACAAAGAATATTTTTTCATTTCATTGTATCTTTTTTGATATCCCTTAACAATGCTTTGTAGTTTTCATTTTATAGGTCCTTTACATTCTTTGTTATGTTTATTTCTAGGTATTTTATTTTTTTGTTGCAACTATGAAGGGGATTATTTATTTTAGTTTGTTTTCTGATGTTTCATTGTTGGCATACAGGAAGGAAATGGACTTTTACATATTAATTTTGTATACTGCGACCTTACTGTATTGGTTTATTGTTTCTAGTAATCTTTTGGAGTTTTCGATATATAGGATCATATCATCTGCAAAAAGTGAAACCTTTGCTTCTTCTTTTCCAATATGAATACCTTTTATTTTCTTTTGTTGTCTGATTGCTCTGGCTAGAACTTCCAGCAGCACGTTAAATAAGAGTGGAGAGAGTGGACAACCCTGTCTTGTTCCTGATTTAAGGGGAAAGTTCTCAGTTTTATGCCATTTAATATGATGTTAGCTGATGGTTTATCATAAATGGCATTTATTATGTTGAGATATTTTTCTTCTATACCCATTTTGTTGAGTGTTTTAAACATAAAATTGTGTTGTATTTTATCGAATGCCTTTTCTGCATCTATTGATAAGCTTATGTGGCTTTTGTTCTTTGTTTTGTTGATATGGTGTATTATGTTAACCATTTTATGTATGTTGAACCATCCTGGTGATTCTGGAATGAATCCCACTTGATCATGATGTATTATTATTTTAAAATTTTGTTGTATTCATTTTGCTAGTATTTTGTTTAGTATTTAAGTATCTGTATTAATTGGAGATATTGGTCTATAGTTTTCTTTCTTTGTGTTGTCCTTGTCAGGTTTTGGTATGAGTGTTATGTTGGCCTTATCAAATGTGTTTGGAAGTACTGCTTCTTCTTCAGTTTTTTTGGACGATGTTGAGTAGAACAGGAACCCAGTCTTCTTTGTATGTTTGACAGAATTCACTAGTATATCCATCTGGCCTTGGATTTTTATTTTAGGGGAGATTTTTAATTTAATAATTGTTTCTATTTCCTCCCTGCTTATGGGTCTGTTTAGGCTTTCTGCTTCTTCTTGACTCAGTCTAGGAAGATTGTATTGTCCTAGAAATTCATCCATTTCTTCTATATTGTAAAATTTGGTGGCATATAGTTTTTCATAGTATTCTATGATAATTCTTTGTATATCTATGATATCTGTGGTGATTTCTCCTCTTTCATTTTGGATTTTGTTTATATGACGTTTTCCTATTTTTACCTTGGTGAATATTGCCAAGGGTTTGTCAATTTTGTTGATACTTTCAAAAAACCAGATCCTTGTTTTATTAATTTTTTTTATAGTTTTTCTGTTCTCTATTTCATTTATTTCTGCTCTGATTTTTATTATTTTCTTTCATCTGCTGGTTTTGGGTTGTCTTTGTTCTTTTTTTCCTAGTTCCTTAAGATGTGAAGATAAGTGTTTTACTTGGGCTCTCTC
The DNA here is from genome assembly GCF_036850995.1 of Saccopteryx leptura. Lineage (NCBI taxonomy): Eukaryota > Metazoa > Chordata > Mammalia > Chiroptera > Emballonuridae > Saccopteryx > Saccopteryx leptura. The sequence goes on from NC_089506.1 coordinate 59,093,306, forward strand.
TTGTTTCTTCATATAGGCCTGCAGTGATATAAACTTCCCTCTTATTACTGCTTTTGCTGCATCCCAGAGATTCTGATATGTAGTATTGTTATTTTATTTGTCTGTTTGTATCTTTTGATCTCTGTGCTTATTTCTTCTTTGATCCACTCATTTTTTTAAAAGTATGTTTAGTTTCCACATTTTTGGGGTTCGTTTATCTCTTTTTTTGCAGTTGAATTCTAGTTTCTAGGCTTTATGATAAAAAAATATGCTTGGTATAATTTCAATTTTTCTGAATTTGTTGATGTTATTTTTGTGGCCCAACATATATATGGTCAATTAGAGAAAAATGTATACTCTGGCTCTTTGGGATGAAATGTCCTGTAGATGTCTATCATATACAATTGCTCTAGTGTTTCATTTAAGGCCAATATTTCTTTATTGATTTTCTGTTTGGATGAACAATCTAGAGCCGTCAGTGGTGTATTGAGGTCTCCAAGTATGATTGTATTTTTGTCAGTTTTTGTTTTTAGGTCAGTCATTATCTGTCATATGTTTTGGTGCTCCTTGGTTTGGTGCATATATATTAAAAAGTGTTATGTCTTCTTGATTTAATGTCCCCTTAATCATTATAAAATGACCATTTTTGTCTCTGATTACCTTTGCTGTCTTGTAGTCAGCATTGTTAGATATAAGTATTGCTGCACCTGCTTTTTTTTTTGGATGTTATTTGCTTGGAGTATTGTTTTCCAGCCTTTCACTTTGAATTTGTTTTTATTCTTGTACCTTAGATGTGTTTCTTGTAGGCAGCATAGATTTGGATTTTTTTTAATCCATTCTGCTACTTTGTGTCTTCTTATTGGTGAGTTCAATCCATTTACATTTAGTGTAATTATTGACACTTGAGGGTTTTCTATTGCCATTTTATATATTGCTTTCTGTTAGTTTTTTATCTTGTTTGATTCTTCTCCTTTGTTTTTCTATTGTATGTTTTTGTTTGGTTATAATCCATACTTTTTTCCTCTGTTACTTCTTTTTTCAAGTCATGTGCTTTGGTGGTGGTTTTTTCAGGGGTGGTTAGTATTAAGTAATGGAAAGGGTACCTACCATGTCATTGTAGTACACTATCTCATGAGTGCTTCTGCACTCCATCCTCCTTTGCTATGGTTAATCTTCATCCTCTCCCTTTTTTTTTTGTTTTTGTTATCAGAGTTTAAATTTGATTTTATTGTGTTCCTGGTGGAGCTTTTACTTTTGGTTTTGTTTTGTTTTGTTCTTTGTATCTGGTCGGAAAACCCCCTTTAGTATTTTCTGAAGGGGATGCTTTCTTGTAATAAATTTCCTCATCTTTTCTTTATCTGTGAATATTTTTATTTCCCCTTTGTATTTGAAGGATAGCTTTGATGGGTATAGTATACTTGGCCTGAAGTTCCTCTATTTCAGAACTTTAAATATTGGGGTTCAATCTTTTCTAGCTTATAGAGTTTCTGCTATAAATCTGATGATAATCTGATAGGCCTTCCTTTATATGTTGTATTTTTCTTTTCCCTCGCTGCCTTAAGAATTTTTTCTTTGTCATTGGTTTGTGCCAATTTTATTATGATTTGCCTTGGAGTAGGTTTGTTGGGGTTAAGATAACTCGGTATTCCTTTTGCTTCTTGAATTTGAGACTTTAATTCTTTCCATAGGCTTGGGAAGTTTTCATCTATTATTTGTTTGAATATGTTCTCCATTCCATTTTTTCTCTTCTTCTTCTGATATGCTTATTATTCTTATGTTGCTCTTTTTTGGTAGAGTCAGACAATTTCTCTAGGGCTTTCTCATTTTTTTTTTAATTCGTGAGTCTCTCTCCTCTTCTCTCTTTTGTGTCTCTAGTTGCCTGTCTTCTATGTAACTAATTCTCTCTTTTATCTGGCCTGTTCAATTAGCTTAGTTTGTTACCTCATTTTTTAGTTTATGAATTGGCTTTTCATCTCTATTTGATTCATTTTCACAATTTCAATTTCCTTGGTAATATATTCTTTTTGTTTATTGAGTTGTTTTTTGAGCTCCCTAAATTGCCTTTCTGTGCTTTCTTGTATATCTCTGAGTATTTTTAGGATTTCTATTTTAAATTCTCTGTCATTTAACTCCAAGGTTTCCAAACTATTAAATTTTTTTTCTTTAGATTTTCCTCATCTATCTGTGCTACATCTCTGTCTTTTGTATCTCTGATATTTGACTTCCTTTTCCTTAATGGCATCTGAGAGTGGTTTTGTTTATGACACTAATAAGAATTGATAAAGAATAAAATAAAATAAAATAAAATATTTTTTTTAATTAATTTTTGAGAAAATACAGTGAAACACTGAGACTTATATTGTGCTAAATGGAACAAAAACAACCTAGAACAAAGGGCCTGAATTGGGGAGAAGTGACAAAGGGGCAAAAAACAAGGTAAGGCCCCACAAAATACTATAAGAAAAAAATTTGGATCAAGAATAAAATAATTTGCTTGTAAATGATGGTCAAATGAGAGATATAGTGAAAGAGAAAAGAAGAAAACAAGAAAAAGAAAATAAAATTCTGTTGTATTAAGTGGAACAAAAACTATATAGAATGGAGAACCAGGGTTGGGGGGAATGGTAATGAGATAAAAAGTGAAGTAAAAAGCACACAAAATGCACAGAGAAAAAATGTTGAATCCAAAATAAGATAATTTTTTTGTGACTGAGGATCAAATGAGAGGAAAAGTGAAAGAGAAAAGAAGAAGCCAAAAGAGATGGAGAAAAAAAGGGTGAGAGTTAAGATTTTTGGAATGTAACCCTCATAGAAAGAAAGAAATAAAAAAAAAGGAATAGGAAATGTAACACCTATGGGTAATGAAGTTCAAGATGAAAATGAAAGAATAAGATGAAAAGAGGATAAAAGGACCAAGGTGGAAGAAAAAAAATAAAGATAAAAAATGAAATAAATAAAAATGTGGAAAAAGTTATAAAGACTGTGGATTATTCTTGATTTTGAGAGGTTATCTTCTTCCTTTTTCCTTCTTCTCTCTCTTTTTGGTCGGTGGCACTGTACCCCAGCCTCTGCCCCTGTGGCATGCTTAGGTAGAGATTTGCAGTTTATGTGTCACTATGGCGATGACCTATACTAGGCCTCAGTCTCATTGGTAGTTGGGGCTTGTTAGCATTAGCAGGCTCCAACAATGGGAGAATTTGTTTTCCCGGAGCCTCTCTCCAAGTCTCTCCTTCCTGAACCAGCAGCCTAGTGATCCAGCTGTGAAGTTGCCCCTGCCACTGCCTGGAGAGCAAGAGGCCCTAAGAGCTACCAGATCCCAGCTTTATCCCCAGTCAATGCAGGATTCTGGGTAAGGCTTTGACAGCCAGAGCCGCCAGCATAATCAGGCAGGGCTGAGAGCCAATTGCTCTCAAGGTGTCTTTCTATGAGCCTCCAGGCATGTCTAGTATGTCTCAGCATTCTCTGGGTCCACTCTCCCTAGGCTTTTTGCACTTTGTAACCTGTACTGGCTGGCAGGAAGATGCCCTAGTCACTGCCTGCAGAACAGGAGGTCTTAAAAGCTGCCAAGTCCCTCCTCCAGGTCCTTTTAGAGCACAGCCCTGAGTATGAAAGCTCTGCAGACCAGAGCCACCAGCTTAAGCAGGTAGGGGGACAAGTTGACTTCTGTTCAGGCTCCTTTCTAAGGTTCCCTGGGTATGTCTAGTTAAATTTGCCTTAGCTTTCCACGGGACTGCTCTCTGCAAGCTTCTCCCTTGTTAAGAAGCCTACAGCCTAGCCTGCCCAACTTCTGCAGTGCTCTCTGAGGTCTATTCTGTAGAAATATGTTTTTTACCCTGTATCCGCTGGCAGAAAATTGCCCCAGCCACTGTGTGAAGAGCAAGAGGCCTTAAAAAATATCACATCTCTCCTGGGAGTTCTCTTAGATCAAAGACCTGAGAAAGAAGACCTTGTCAGCCAGAGCTGCTGCCAGCGTTAACCAGCTGGGCAGTGAGCAGACTGAGGGTTAGGCTCCTTCCTTCAGTGATCCGATCCATGGGTCTACTCTCCAAAAGCTGTCAGCAAGCTGCCTGCGTGCCCCTCCCCCTAGCACTTCTGTATTTTTTTCTTCCCAGGTAATGTGCTTTGTTAGCCTGTATGGCTGGCGGAATTGCCCCGCCCAGAGAGGTCTGGGGTGTATAGAAGCCGGCTTTCACACACTCTCCACGTGCTATTGTTCAGGGAGCAGGGATTACACCGAGACTCTGGTCACAGCCCACACAGAAGGCTACTGCTGACAGTCTCCGACCTAGCCTCTCTGTCCAGGAACATGGACACCCATGCCCAGGGTGCTAGGAGGAACCACTCGTACACTGTCTGCACTTGCCGACCAGGATATTGGGAGTAAACAAGGCAACTGCTCACCCCACCTCTGCTGGGGTTTGCTGTTGGTGTTAGCTCCGCGCTCCATGTGGGTTGAGCCGTGGGCACACTCTCTCCTCAACTTGAGTGTCTCTTTCCTAGCCCAGCTTTTTCCATGCCCCCAGCCCTCACTTTCTCTCAGTTCCAAGTGAAAGCAACCCTTGTTCAGGTCAGTGAGGAAGGCGGAATACTCTGTTCTCTGTCTTATTTCCTTCAGAGTGGATTAAAATTCAGCTACCATTTCACCCAATTGTACCTTTGTTTGGTGTATGTGTATTTTAAATGCTCCTGGGATTGTTTTTCTATCTCTAGTTGTTGAATTTGTTAAAATTTCTGGGAGAGGTATCAGTAGCCCTCCTCATGGCACCATTTCTCTGACGTCACTCACGCTAACTTTATTTTCTTTTCTGACATTTATGAACTTGTATGTGATCAATGATTATGTTAGCATAAATCCTATCATGCTATCTCATCAATAACACAACATTGGTAATAGGGACATGACCTGAATAGCAAATATTCACTTTAAAAAATGGTTAGAATTATAGATGTAATTGCAGTGAAAATCACCGTACTTACTTTTTGTTTGAAAAAGCAAGAAAAAGGCATTATTCTGAGTAAAATAGTACAATATTTAATAATGATTATTAGTGATTAATTGTAAGAATAAAACAATTATTAACTTCCAAATATTTTAATAGTAAAATAAATTGGCAACTAACATAAATTTTAAAGTCAATATGTTGGCTAAGTAATTTATATAAACATAATATTCATTTTAATGTGAAATTATGTTTATAAAAATTTAATAGAGATATTTATTGTACTATGGCTCAAAATTCAAAAATAACTTTTTAAAACTATAAGTATCTTTTTTTTTTTCAGCTTTTAATAATTTTATTTTTTTAATGGGGTGACATCAATAAATCAGGATACATATATTCAAAGATAACAAGTCCAGGTTATCTTGTCGTTCAATTATGTTGCATACCCACCACCCAAAGTCAGATTGTCCTCTGTCACCTTCTATCTTGTTTTCTTTGTGCCCCTCCCTACCCCCTTTCCCTCTCCCATTCCCCCCTCCCCCTCGTAACCACCACACTCTTATCAATGTCTCTTAGTTTCACTATTATGTCCCACCTATGTATGGAATAATACAGTTCCTGGTTTTTTCTGATTTACTTATTTTGCATCGTATCATGTTATCAAGATCCCACCATTTTGCTGTAAATGTTCTGATGTCATCATTTCTTATGGCTGAGTAGTATTCCATAGTGTATATGTGCCACATCTTCTTTATCCAGTCATCTATTGATGGGCTTTTTGGTTGTTTCCATGTCCTGGCCACTGTGAACAATGCTGCAATAAACATGGGGCTGCATGTGTCTTTACGTATCTTACAAATATTTATTTCTATGTAGACTCTGATTCTTTCATGAAAAGTTCCATTGAAAATTCTCTCATAGTTGAGGATAAAATTTAACATCATTTTTTTTTTTTTAGAGACAGAGAGAGAGTCAGAGAGAGGGATAGATAGGAACAGACAGACAGGAATGGAGAGAGATGAGAAGCATCAATCATTAGTTTTTTGTTGTGACACCTTAGTTGTTCATTGATTGCTTTCTCATATGTGCCTTGACTGAGGGGCTACAGCAGACTGAGTAACCCCTTGCTCAAGCCAGCGACCTTGGGTCCAAGCTGGTGAGCTTTGCTCAAACCAGATGAGCCCATGCTCAAGCTGGTGACCTTGGGGTCTCAAACCTGGATCCTCCGCATCCCAGTCCGATGCTCTGACTGTACCACTGCCTGGTCAGGCGAGGATAAAATTTAATTAAAACAGTAAGTTTGCTACCTCAACATTTCCTGAGAAGGAAAATCTCCAAAATTAATTATGACACCTGTGATAAATCATCTCCCATCCAGTCTAAAGAACATAAAAAGTATGAAAAAATAGAATGTTAAAGTAAATGAGGTTTCAACATATTTTGATTTCACAAATCAAACTCACAACAACAGTTTCCCTAAAATGCCTTAAGTTTAAATTTGCTCTTTAACAAGGGTAAACGTTTTAAAACAAGGCAATTCCTTAGAGGGTTGAGTTTATGAAGGTTAAAGATTTAATCAATTTGGCTAAAGTAATTGTGCTGAAACACCAAATATTTTGAATAATTAAAAACAAGTTGCTTTTGAGAGCTACCCAAAGAACAAATGAGAAAAACAATGTGCTTTCTTGGGAAAAAAAGTTATTGCTAAACATTTCTCTTGAATTTTGTTCTTTTGTAAAATATGGTTAGTGATAACTCTTGAGCCAGTTCCAAATAAGCATCTATTTGACTGTGCAGTGTAAAAGGCATAGTGATAGCAAAAGAAACTGGTAGTTGAGAGTGTTAAGAACTTAACTCATCAAAATTCAAGAAATGCAAATCAAAACTACAGTGAGATATCAACTCACACTTGTTAGATCGGCTATTATCAATAAGACAGGAAATAACATGTTGAAGAGGCTATGGAGAAAAAGGAACACTTAGTCACTGCCAGTAGGAATGCAATTAGTACAACTATTAAGAAAGAAAGTAAGGTGGTTCCTCAAAAAATTAAGAATAGAACTACCATATGACACAGCAATCCCTCTACTGGGTATATACTCTAAAAACTTTGAAACATTCGTATGTAAAGACACATGCACCCACATCCATGTTCATTGCAGCATTATTCACAGTGGCCAAGACATGGAAACAACCAAAGTTCCCTTCAATAGAGGATTGGATAAAGATGTGGTACATATGTACAATGGTATACTACTCAGCCATAAGAAATGATGACATGGTATCATTTACAACAACATAAATGGACATTGAGAACGTTATACTGAGTAAAATAAGTAAATCAGAAAAAGCTAAAAACTATGTATGGTTCCACACACAGGTGAAATGCAAAATTAAAACTCATGGACATAGATAAGAGCGCAGTAGTTACTGGGGGGAGAAGGATAAGGGATAGAGGGAGGGAGAGGGAGGTGGGGGAAAGGTAAAAGAGGGTATCAGGTGATGGAGGATGATTTGACTTTGGGTGATGAGCATACAACATAATCGACTGTCCAAATGATGGGAAGATGTTTACCAAAATCTATATACTTTTGTTGATCAATGTCACCCTGTTAAATTTAATTTTACAAATTAAAAAAAATTGTTAAATTTTGTGTGTTCTTTGAGAATATATAGGCATAGAAAGAAACATACATATCAATTTAAAAATTGATAAAGAATCTATAATCTTTTTCTAATTGAATCAAATGTTTTTTCTTTGTTCTCCCCATCTTTTTTTTCTCAGCATCTGATAATGGTGACTACTTTTCTCATCTCTTAACTTCCCTTAAGCTGTTCTCTTTACTCTCATTGTATTTCTATTTCTTTCTTTTCCTTTGTATCCTCTTTTCTTTCATAACAAAAATGGTCTCACAAATATATTGATTTTTTTTAAAGATGCATACATTCACTTTTGAGCAAACTATCTACAAGGTACCATTGTTGTTCTTTAGATAAAGAACACAAAGAGTTGTTTCATGCTTGAGCTCTTAGTTCTGAATACAATACAGATGCTTTGAGTTTTATGCATTGCACATTGATAATGTGGTGTCCCACCAGGACAACTTATTCAGTGTGCGTCCTGGTGAACTGGAGCACATGGGATTTAATTAAAGAACAATGCATTCTCTTTTGGAACAAAAAGGAATTCAGGTTAAATACAACACCGACTTTCTTTTTGAAGCATTAGCTTGACATGTGTTACTGCCACATTAAGAAAATCCTTGATGCATGGTTTATTTAATATCAATGTACTTTAAAATAGCCTTTACAAATGACAGAGCTTTCTGTGATAAAAGCACAGGTTTAAAAACGTAGTTCTTAATTTGTGTTATTTTTTTACATAAGCGAGGCATGGTAACATTTTGAAAGTAGAATTTTTTTGTGATAAAACTTTGAAATTAGCATTTGATTCAGTAAATAATCTTGCTTAGCTTTCTCTTGGTCACACTTTCTTCAACCTGACTGATGAGAATAGTACTATTCACTGATTTAACAATTTCTTCATGTACCATTGACTTTCAGCACAATGAAAAGAGAAGATATTGTTTAAAATTAAAATTTTTGTTTGAGCCCATTTTGTGAGGTAATGATGGTTTTTTAGGCTGCAACTTAATAAGAAATAGAAGATATTGATATATTCAGTATTCTTTATATATATTATATAGAATTATATTAGAAAATTCCTATCATCCTGGCCATTTGGCTCAGTGGTAGAGCATCGCCCCACATGTAGATGTCCCAGGTTCGATTCTTGGTTAGGGCACACAGGAGAAGCAACCACCTGCTTCTCCACTCCACACCCTCTTCCTTTTCTCTATCTCTCTTTTTTTTCCCATAGCCAAGGCTTCACCAAAGCAAGTGGCCTGGGTGCTGATGATGGCACCATGGCCTTGCCCCAAGTGCTAAAATGGCTCTGGTTGCAACGGAGCAATGTCCCAGATGGGCAGAACATTGCCCCCTAGTGCTTGCTAGGTAGATCCCAGTCAGACTCATGTAGAAGCCTCCCTGCTTCTCACTTTAAAAAAATACAAAAAAGAAAAGAAAAGAAAATTTCTAGGAATAAAATAAATATAAATATCTTATATTTCAGTATTTTCTATAGAAATATATTAGAAAACATCTAGAAATTATATGAATAAATTAGAACACATTTATGTGAAGATTTTATAGAACAAATAAAATTTTACATATTGAAATCTAAAAGAAAATCCCAATACTGTGAAATGTCTAAAAAAAGTTATGGTATTGAATATATCTTTTAACATATCTAAGCCCCCTCATTTTAGATGTTTATAAAAAAGGAAGTTAAACATTTAAATTAGAGAATTTAAAATTTTTTCCCTTTCACAAATCAAAGTCATGTGTAAAACAAATTATATTTGGAAAATTACTTATGTTTTTGGCATAATATGACTCATTCTTATTTATTCTCTATAAGTGTGAAAGTAGTTTGCTGCACTAAAAAGAGTCTTAATTTTTTTTTCTAAAACCTATATCAGACTGGGTTTGGTTGAGGACACAAAACTACTCCAACTATCATGAGAATAAAGAGTTTCATGTAGGAATTAGAATTTCCAACAAAAATATGGCAGCCAAGAATCAGATCCAACATCAGTAGCATGATGAGGGGAAGGAGGCCCCACAGCTTGGGAAAGGCTGCATACTGCCTGGCAAGGAGGGCTCTGGTCCCCTGTCCCATCAGTGGCTAGCCTGAAAATTCTGACGCACTGAAAATCCTGGTTTCTTGATTTCTTTCCACCTTTCAAATTTCTCATTGGTTCCTCACCTTAGCTAATAGCTGCAAATAGTACAGGACAGGAATTCCAAAAATGTAGTTTATAGCTTCTGAAAATTGATAGTGCTAATGTGTCAACAACCACAAGTGTCAAAGATACATTAGAACTGTATTTTACAGGGTATTAATTAGCAGTATATCAAAAATTGAAGTAGAAATGTTAAATGTCTAATATTATCGGTCTTTGTGCAGAGTGTACTAGTTCTGAATGGAAGTGGCTATAACACAGAGTCTTATGGAAAGGCACAGAGACTATTGTGCCAGGGAGACTTGTGAGTGAAAACTTTAACTTAAAGTGGATATACCTGGCAGGGTTGCAGAGATTTTAAAAAAATGTCACAAGTTCCTCCAAATACTGGATAGTCAAATATTGGACCTTAATCCTTTCAACTTAAAGGTTTTTATAAATATTTTTCCTTTAAAATAAAAATGTCCTATAATAGGTAGTCTTGAAGTAGGAGTTGACCACACCATTACAATTAATTAAAAATCTGAGAGGAGATTTCAAGTCAGGAAAAGAGAAATGAGAACATAATGCCATTGGGTCACGCCTGACCAGGCGGTGGCGCAGTGGATAGAGCGTCAGACTGGGATATGGAAGACCCAAGTTCGAGACCCTGAGGTCGCCAGCTTGAGTGCGGGTTCATGTGGCTTGAGCAAAAAGCTCACCAGCTTGGATCCAAGGTCACTGGTTCGAGCAAGGGGTTACTTGGTCTGCTGAAGGCCTGCGGTCAAGGCGCGTATGAGAAAGCAATCAATGAACAACTAAGGTGTCGCAACGAAAAACTAATGATTGATGCTTCTCATCTCTCTGCATTCCTGTCTGTCTGTCCCTATCTTTTCCTCTTTCTGGCTCTCTCTCTCTGTCCCTGTAAAAAAAAAAAAAAAAAAAAAAAAAAATACCACTGGGTCACTGAAAGAAGAGCAGAGGAGAGGGAAGGTGGCCATCCACACATACCTACTTCTATTTGACAATCATGTTTGAAATGAGTCATAGGGTTTGTTTTTTCTTCAAATTTTCTAAATTTCAAAAGAACTTTTTCTTTAATTCCTTTTTTTAGTATAAACTATATATTCCCCAAATAACTGTACAGTATTATTATTGTTCTTATTGTATACATATAGATGTATATAAAAAAGAATCTTGATTAAAAAGTGATAGTGCAAACAATATTATTTAACAACAGTAAAAAGAACATACTTGGTTTTTAAAACACAGTGTGGGTTGTGGTCCTGCAGAGAGAGGATATCAGCTTTTAAACTTCCTACAGTCTAAACTTAAGCTTAATTACCAGCTTATGAAGCCATCATAGTATAGTGCTTTCAAATTAGATGAAAGGCCTGTGGACACTTTTAGTAATGCATCTCACCAATACTAAAATTGTATTACCCTTTACAAAATAACCAGACCTGGAGGAGTGATAATAGAAGACACAGTAATTCAAACTGTATTTCTACATGATGCACATTATAGAACATTTACCTTCTCAGACCCATGGAAACACATGTATCTAAAAACAATTCTCCTAGTCATAAGGGAAAGTAGAAAGAAAAAGAGAACATATAAAATAGAATCTGTTCCATATATAATTAATGCATTTATATAATTGAATCATCTAGTACCCGGATTTTACTTCAGCTTAAAACTCATTCCAGAATTTTTAAAAAAGAAAGCCTCAGGAGAAATAGATATAAATAGGTCCTCTACTTGAGTCTATTTTCATTTTCCTGAATAGAAAGTATTTGTTTCTATAATTGCTTTATTGGTCCCAGGAAATATTCTTTGTCTTGGTGAGTAATTTGAGTCCATTTAAAAGTTAGAAATTAAAAAAAAAATCTTTTAATTACATTTAGACTTTTATAATCATTGTCCTTGGATTAAAAACAAATCTATCAAGTGTTTATTTTTACTGTGAATCTCCTTAGAGTTCCAAAGAAGACTAGTAAATTGTGTTTTCAAACAATTCAAGAACATAAAATTCTAGTGTAAAATTTGAAGTGTGATGTTCATTTTACCACAGTATACAGTGGAAAACACAGAATGGAAGTCAGAAAGCCGATGTTGTCTCATGCTGGCTTTATTAACTATGAACGTTTCATTTAACTATTTGGCCTATGTTCCTTATTTTCAATTTGTAAAATTACACAAGAATTCCCTTTTAGTACAACATTGTATAATTTTGTCACTTTGTATAATTTGCAGAACCAACACCATTTGTGTGAGAAAGACTCAAAGAGACTGTGCTCCTAGGTAGAAGAGAAGGTAAGTCTGATGCCACTATTCCTGATGGGGCCTAAAGGAATTAAAAAAAATTATTCTGGAGGCTTTTAAGGAAGAGATTCCCAAGGATTTAGGAGGAGGATTCAATATACCTACCTCCTGGAAACCAAAGATATTCTTTAAGTGCCTAAAACCTTATAGTAAGACAGAAGTTTACTAATCAGTTAACATTTAGTGATGTTTCCACACGTGGAGAAGTGATACAAAGAAACAAATCAGTAGTGGTTAAGAACAAGACTCTGGGCCCTGATTTTCAAGCTTTGTAATTCCAATTACTAACTGAACGATCGATCGTGGACAAATTACTCAATTTCAAGTTCCTCACATGCATGTTGGGGTACCATTCTTCATGATACTTTCACATGTCTGGTGACAGATTTTCACCTAGTCTAACTTTTCAAGGATGTTTGGTAGCAAACAGTCTAGAAAGATAAAGATAGAGTCTCCCTGTGGACAGAATGCAGATTTGTCTCCTCAACAAAATAATATAGCTCAGGGGTCGAGAACCTATGGCTCGGGAGCCAGATGTGGTTCTTTGATGGCTGCATCTGGCTCGCAGACAAATCTTTAATAAAAAAAAATAATGTTAAAAATATAAAACATTCTCATGTACTACAATCCATTCATTTCCTACCACTCATGTTCATGGTTGCGGGTGGCTGGAGCTAATCACAGCTCTCCTCCGGAACAACACCAAATTTTTATTGGATAATGCGTATGGTACATGGGTCATTGTATGGCTCTCACGGAATTACATTTTAAAATATGTGGTATTCATAGCTCTCTCAGCCAAAAAGGTTCCCGACCCCTGATATAGCTCATGACTCTCTTCAAGTACAAAGATGTGCAGGTTTGCTAGCAGTCCCCTTTATAGATTGAAGTTTTACTAAGCATGGTGTTTCTTGCTGATGACACACATCCACCATGTACAGAGCATCCACCTAGCCCTGCCTGGGTGTCTCTTCTGTGGGAATTGGCAGGCAAGGGGAACTGATGTGAGCATGAAGTTCACGCTTCTGCTATACCATTAGATAAGAAGTTTTCTGTCTCTAACCCTTGAGATTTCTGTTTTCTCTCCATAATTATGCAACTGTTGTGTAGTTGGAAAGCAGGGTAAAATCTTCGACCCTTCACAGATCCTGACACTGTAAAAGGGAATAAAACAACACTTATCTCATCAGACTGTAATGGAGGTTATGTCATCAACATCAGTGAAAACCACTGAATGGTAATTTGTACCAAGTAAGCATCATGTAAGTGTTTGTTATGTCGAACAAAAAATGACCTTGATAAGATCAAGGATATTACTTTATTATTTCTTAGAAGTACCTTCTCTCACAAGATTCCCAATGCTCACACGTGTATACCCTTTTATTCAAAGGGAATTCATGGATACACATAAATTTAAAATGATGTTGGCACAGTTTTATTATACTGATATTAAAAACTCTATTTTAAACTCCAAAGACATATTGAAAATCTGGCTTTACTATTTACCAGAAGTTTAGGCTTAAGGAATTTATTTAACCTCTACAATGAGTACTTATCTGAGGCCAAACAGTAAGTGTCAGTTTACTTACCTATAGCTGAACTTTATTTCTCTTACACAATTTATTCTATGAGATGTTAAAAATAAATTCAGAAACAAAACAGCCCTGTGTTCATTCAGGTTCATTGCCACCTTTGCTCTATAGTTGAACCTGAGCATTAGAGACCTATATGGTATCTTATTAAGAGATTGATGAAAATGTCAGAGTATCATATAAAAATTAAAGTATCTTTCAATTACAATTATTCATTATAGCTAGACAAACTATATTTAAAAAATAACTGTGAAGATACTTTATTTTGATCAAAATAAGAATCAGAAAGTATCCAGTCCTTGAAGGAAAGGAAAAAGACTGTGTGAAATCCATATTTATCCATCTTTTTTCCACTATACAGGGCCTATAAAACAGAACTCAATCAAACAGTAGATTTCTAATGGACTGAGACATTATAGGTCACAGTTTAAAATCAAAAGAAGCCCTGGCTGGTTTGCTCAGTGGTAGAGCATTGGTCAGCGTGTGAATGTCCCAGGTTCAATTCCCAGCCAGGGCACAGAGGAGAAGCGCCCGTTTGCTTCTTTATCCTTCCCCCTCTCTTTTCTCTCTATTTCTCTCTTCCCCTCACACAAGCCAAGGCTCCATTGGAGTAAAGTTGGTCCCGGTGCTGAGTATGGCTGCATGGCCTCTGCCTCAGGCCCTAGAATGGCTCCAGTTGCAACAGAGCAATGCCCCAGATGGGCAAAGCATCACCCGCCCCATGGTGGGTTTACCGGGTGGATCCTGGTGGGGCACATGCGGGAGTCTGTCTCTCTACCTCCCACTTCTCATGTCAGAAAAATTTTAAAAAAGGAAAAAAAGAAGCCAGATAGTGAAAAAAAATACAAAATACCCTAAAAAGAGAAGTCATAAATAGGGTGTCCAAAATCTGCATATAAACTTCTCCCAAATGCTTTGCTCTTATTTGAGAGGTGTTACACTCTCTGATATCAACAATATTACAAAGCTTTTATAGTTAAAACATTATGGTATTGGCATAAAAACAGACACTATATATCAATGGAACAAAACCCAGAGCCCAGAAATAAACTCAAGGATATATGGTCAATTAACTAATGACAAAAATATCGGGAAAGAACAGTCCCTTCATAAATAATATTTTAAAAACTGGACAGCCACACACAAAAGAATAAAACTGGACTACTATTTTATACCATCTAGAAAAGTTAACTAAAAATGAATTAAAAACCTGAATATAAGACTTGAAACCATAAAACTCCTAGAAGAAAACATAGGTAACAATCTCCTTGATATAGGTCTTGATTATTTCCTGACTCTGATATCAAAATTGAAAAAGCAAAAATTAAAATAAACACATGAAACTGAAAAGCTTCTGCACAGCAAAGGAAACTACCAGCAAAATAAAAAGGCAATTTACTAAATGGAAGAAAATATTTGTATATCATATACAGTGGTACCTTGAGGTACAAATTTATTCGTTCTGTAACTGAGCTCATAAGTTAGTCAACTTGTATATCAAACTGCCGATACTGGACCCATGCGCCAATGTGCCAACTAGCAGTAGTTTCTGAATCATGACTCGTATCTAGGAATTTCACTGGGATCTCGAACAAAAATACGGACTGAGTCACAGCTCGTATCTTAAAAAAATTTGTGGCCCTGGCCGGTTGGTTCAGTGGTAGAGCATCGGCCTGGCGTGCAGAAGTCCCGGGTTCAATTCTCAGCCAGTGCACACAGGAGAAGCACCCATCTGTTTCTCCACCCCTCCCCCTCTCCTTCCTCTCTGTCTCTCTCTTCCCCTCCCACAGCCAAGGCTCCATTGGAGCAAAGATGGCCCGGGCGCTGGGGATGGCTCCTTGGCCTCTGCCCCAGGTGCTGGAGTGGCTCTGGTCGCAGCAGAGCGACACCCCGGAGGGGCAGAGCATCGCCCCCTGGTGGGCAGAGCGTCGCCCCCTGGTGGGCATGCCTGGTGGATCCTGGTCGGGCACATGCGGGAGTCTGTCTGTCTGTCTCTCCTCGTTTCTAGCTTCAGAAAATCACACACACACACACACACACACACACACAAATTGTATGTTGGTCTGTTCATATCTTAAGTTACCACTGTATTGAATAAGGGGTCAAATATCTAAAGAATTCATCAACTCAATAGCAAAAAAACAAAGAATCTGATTTAAAAATGAACAAAATATCCTCTGAATAGACATTTTTTCCAAAGAAGACATACAGATGGCTAACAGGTATATGAAAAGGTGCCCAACATCACTAATCATCAAGGAAATGCAAATCAAAACCACAATGAGGTATCATCTAAAGCTATTAGAAGGATTATTATCAAAGACAAGAAACAACAAATGTTAGTGATGATGTAGAAAAAAAAGGAACACTTGTGCACTGTGAGTAGAAATTAAATTAATGCAGTCACTGTGGAAAACAGTGTGGAGGTTTCCATAAAAGTAAAAATAGAACAGGCACACAAGCTAAGAGGTCTATATCTGGGTATTTATCTGAAGGAAATAAAAACACTAACCTGAAAAGATATATGCATACCTATGTCCACTGCAGCCTCATTTATAATAGCCAAGCTACACAAACAACCTAAGTGTCCATAGACAGATAAATGAATAAAGAAATTGTGACATGCATATGCAATGGAATATTAATCAGCCATAAAAAATAATGAAATCTTGCCATTTGTGACCACATGGGTGAACATTGAGGCTATTATACTAAGTGAAATTAGTCAGACACAGAAAGACAAATACCAGGTGATCTAATTTTTATATGGATTTTAGATAAGATTGGTAGTTGGTTGCCAGAAGCAATGGGTTAGTAAGGTGGGGGAAGTGGAGGAAGGGTGTCAAAAGCTACAAAATTCTCGTTATATAATAAGTCTTGCTCTGGATGCTTTGTTCAGTGGGTAGAGCATCACTTGGTATATGAATGTCCCAGGTTTGATTCTTGGTCAGGAAATCAGCTTCTCTCTCCTATCCTCTTCCCCTTCTCTCCCTTTTCCACTCCCATAGCCAGTGTCTCAGTTGGTTTGAGCCTCAGACCTGGGCCCTGAGAATAGCTTGGTCAGTCCAAGCACATCAGTCTCAGGTGCTAAAAATAGCTCAGTTAATTTAAACATTAGTCACCAATGGTGTCTGCTGGATGAATATTTGTCAGGGCAAATGTTGGAGTCTATTTCACACTCTCCCTTCCTCTTAATTAAAAAATGAATAAATAAATAAATAAATAAGTCTTGACAGTGTAATGTACTGCATGGTGACTCTAGTTAATAGTACTGTATTGCATATTTGAAAGTTGTTAAGAGAGTAGATCTTAAAAGTTTTCATCATGAGAAAAAATCCATTTTGTAACTACATAAGGGGACAGATATTAATTAGACATTTTATGGTGATCATTTCACAATACAGAGGTCCATGGGTTATGACCGTCTTGACATATGACGTTTTGAGTTTTTGACGATCACTTTTTATGGAAAGGAGCTGTCTTTTGAGGACCTCATTCAGCTAGAGAAGCAGCTGATTGAAGAGGAGGAAATAGAAACCCCAGAACCCAACGTATTTACTTCTAAGAGTTTGGCAGAAGGTTTTTCTATGGAGAATAGGTTGGCAAAATTTCAGGCTGAGGACCCCGGTGATGACAGATTCAGTAAGGTCTACCGAGCTGTTATGGATGGCTTGCAATGCTATATGCAGATTTTGGAAGAGAAGAAGTTATAAACCTTCCAGACTAGCCTGGAATAATTCTTTAAGAAGGTAGAGAGGCTTGCAACAGATCCTGTACCCTCTCCATCAGCTGCTTCTTGAGAGGAAACACCTGTAGTACAGGTAGAATCATCTCCAGCATCTCCTGCATGTTCCTTAAGCAATCCTATTCAGCTGACCCAGTATCTCCAGTACCTTCTTCATATTCTCCTACCTCTCCAGCTTCTTCCTCCCAGTAAGTCACTCTCTCCCACCTTGCAATGCCCCTTCCAGTGTGCAAGCCAACCACAGAAATAAAGATAAAGAATTTTTACATTTTTTGTCATTTTTTTGTTACTGCAGTACAGTGTACAGTACAGTATATTTATTTCCTTTCCCTTTTTCTGTGGCTTAGTTGCGTTTTTATAGATTATGATTTTAGTAGGATAGGTAAGTGATTTGGGCTACGGTGTGTTTTGACATATACCAAGATTCGGGTTATGTCACTGTCGTAGGAATGGAACTGTGTCATTACCTGAGGACCCCCTGTATATACAAATATCAAATCATTATGTTATGTATCTGAAACTAATATAATGTTATTCTAATTATACCACACTAAAAAGTACTAAAAAAGAAAAAAAATAATATAGAAGAGAAAGTCATAAATTGAGGCTCAAATTTGCATACAAACTCCTTCTCAGATCCTTGATTTATTTGAGCTATACATGCATTGATTGAGACTCCCAATAACTTCAAGGCTGAGAAAACAGTAGAGATATTAGCAGATATTGAGTACTAAGGAGATAGAATTTAGGGTACAATCCCTGACAAGTTAAAAGTCTACTTAAAGAAATGAACAGAAAATTATAAAATTCATATGGAAATGCATACACTAAATACAAATAAAACAATCTAGAAAGAAATAGAACAAATAGAAAAAGTGTCTATTTATTGTGGGATATAATTGATAGGCACAATTGGGGTGATGGAAATGTTCTATTTCTTGTTATGATTGGTGGTTACATGAGGGTACAAATTCATCAAAATTCATTGAATTCTACACATTTAATGTGCATTATGTTTTTAATAATTAATTTACATCCAACTTAATAGAATATTGGAAAATAATAAAGTAATTTCAACACATTGTTTGTCTTTGGAGGAACTCACACTGGTTAGGAACCTTCAATACCTTTATGAAAACCCTTCTTAGTGGTTATCCCATTGTGTTCTATGATTTCTGTCCATGCAGACACTGTTATGGGCATTTCAGGTCTGGACAGCTACTTGGTTAGTTCCATTATTTCTACTTCCCTTCCTCTCCACCTTAAAGCTCTTGTGGAGATCTGGCTGATCTAAAGATGTTCTCGAGTTCTGAGAAGTTTAGCAGGGTTGTCACATACTCCATTCTCTGTGCTTTTTTTATGCATCAATTGAAACTATACTATTTTAATTGCAATGCTGGGACACATGGATATGGTATTAGGTCAACAAGTTGCATTTTGGCCATTTTTCTAGATGTACCACATTAGCATTTTTTTTCTATTTTGGTTTGATGGTGGGCTTCAGGGAATTCTTGGCTTTTGTAATTCCTCACTGTCTAACCACATTTTAAGGGCACAGCTGCACTATATCCTTGGATCTTCAAATCTGCTATTTTTATAAAAATCATTTTCCCTTTAATTGGGCTTATCCAAAAGGTAGAACGGTATAGGGTAAAAGAACCCCAACAGTCTTTTAAGTCTTCCCTTTGGGTAAGGCTTAGGAAGTTTTAGAACCTCATTCTCCCTCCTGATATCTACATGAGCTGGGAAAGATACCTTATTTCAGATCTGTGACAGGATCTAAAAAATATGTATACTCATAACACATTATCTTCTAGTATTTTTCAAAAGATTAGATGAAATAATTTAAGATATTTACAAACTTTTCTGTTGTATAGTAAGAAATTAATTAAAATTAACTAATTATTAGTTACTTATTGAACTATAGTTTGAGAAAGAAATTAAGATGTATTATCATAAATTGAAAAACTTGGTGTTATTTTTCCTGAAGCATTGGGTATAAACTATTCTAGCTATAGATGAATGAGGGACAAGAAATACACAGGGGAAACAAACTAGTATAAAATATAAACCTATTACCCTGAGTTGTTTCCCTAGGACATAATTTCTTATGTAGAGAAAACAACATTCTTATAAGGTTATTGTAAATATTACAAAGGAAAATAATGCATTTAAATTTCCTAGCACAATACAACCAGTAATGTTAAGTGAATTGGTTTATACACTTGTTGTTTCTCATGAACTCAGAGGAGAAGAACAGATAGATATAAGAAAACATTTAACAAGAATAAAATGCAACAATGATCAATGGCATAGTTATTTCCAAAAGTACTAACCTGAGTAAATTAACTATCCAATAAAAATATTGAGCCATCACCTTTCTAACTTAATAACTTACACTAACATATTATAATTTATTTCATAAATTTTTATTAGTATTTATAATACTAATTATCTGAGGTAATCCTCAAAATCTTTGATATAAATATTATCTCTCTTTAATAAGATGTTACAAATCCTGTGGAGGTGACAAATAGCTAAGAGTCAGAGCTGGAATGAAAACCTAAGAATTCTGATTCAAAATCTTGGGGCTCTTTCACCAATCCAGAACTTTATCATATGCTAAAATACAGCAAGCTATTTCCAATCCTTTCCAGCTTTTCCAACTAGGACTCCCCTGAGCTCTCTCTCTCTTATCAACTTCTTTCTGGCTTATTTTTCCATGAAACTTTTTTTGCTCCTTAACTTTTTCTAATTAGTTTTGAAACAATGTCTTCATGCATTCTTTTCACTGGGTTTGAACTATTGCAGAGACTGAAAGACAGGTGACAATATGTTGTGGGGATGAGAGGTATGAGCATGTAAGAGACAAAAATATTATAAATGAAATTTAAATGTGTATGTCAGTGAAATGGGCAGTAAAGAACCAAGAAAATGGTTTTCATTTATTTTTCTTTTTAATCAAAGCCTGCATTTGAAGAGATGAGGTCCGTCCCTTAAGTCAGAAGGCTAAGGGCTCTGTAATCACCAGATATTAATGTGGTAGAACAGACTACTGTTCACACTGTTTATAAAATAAGGATAATTTATCTTTTAAAGACACATTTCAATTTTTCTTCTGAGTAGATGAAATTTTATATCCAATAATACTGATATTAATTTGATCAGGTCTTATTTTTTTTCCAGTGTTTCTTTGTTTCTTTGTATACAAATATTGTAAAATGACCAGGTCATTAACTGGTAATAAAAATTTTCATTAAAATACAGAGGTTGTGTACCAGAATAAATATAGTACTTAGTAGAGTAAGAAATTATTATTGTGTTAGTGTTGGCATTATAAGAAGTTAAAATTGATGCATTCTTCTATCTTTACTTCATTGAATTTAAATATTTTGATCAACTATTTATGATTACGATTTTGAGTGAGTTTAAAAAGACAAGTATTCATTATGATACAATATGTTTATATGAAAGCATGTGTTCAGCATATTTTATTGAGTCACATAACTATGAAATCAAATACAGAAGTGAGTACTGTTATTTAACAGCATCATAAACATTTGTCATTGAAGAGTCATGTGGCATCAAGCATCGAAACCCTGACATGTAAATTTAAATTTAATATTACTAATACCTTACTTAGAAAAGACAATGTGGCCTGACCTGTGGTGGTGCAGTGGATAAAGCGTCGACCTGGAACGCTGAGGTCGCCGGTTCAAAACCCTGGGCTTGCCCAGTTAAGGCACATATGGGAGTTGAAGCTTCCTGCTCCTCCCCTCCCTCTCTCCCGCCTTCTCTAAAATAAATAAAGAAATTTTTTTTTAAAAAAATGAAAAGACAATGTAAAGTGTCTGAATCATGTCTTACTGTCACAGGGAAAAAAGCACACTAAATAAGCTTTTAATAATTCATGCTTTAAAATTAATAGCTTGACCTGTGATGGCCCAGTGGATCAAGAGTTAACCTGGAATACTGAGATCGCCGGTTCAAAACCCTAGGCTTGCCTGGTCAAGGCACATACGGGACTTGATGCTTCCTGCTCCTCCCTCCTTCTCTATCTCTCTCTCTCTGTCTCTCTTCTCTAAAATGAATAAATAAATAAAAATTAAAAAAAAATCAATAGTGACATAAAGATCATGGTGAGGATGTCTAAATTTTATTATAAGCCAAAATGCATTCATTATTTGGAACTTTTTTAAAAGGAGGAAAAAAAACCTATCAACTATAGCCTTAAAAAAAAGATAATTCTCTAGGTGAAGATGTAATTCATAAAAGACCTAAATGCTGTAATTGTAATCAGTTCCACTATAATTAGGAATAAGACCAAAATCAATGGTGGAACTAGCCTAAAATGGTGATACAAATACTGTTAAATGTGGTATACTCTAGGGAAAAAAAAAACCAAATCTTACTCTTTCTGTCCATTTCAAGAGGATTTCATTGGTCTAACACTTTGTAATCAGGGTTTACTGTCTTTATGGAAGTGAAAAAAGAATTCTTCAGGTTCATGTTGTATCCTTTGGGTCTACCATGATTTCTACAGAGTAATGGCTAAACAAATCTGAGTCCTGATTACAGATAACTAAAACATGACAAGGTCTCATTCGCATTTTGGGTTGAAGAGCTGCTACCTGTTAGATTCTAGGCCTTTGAGGGCCAGAGGGGGCTGCAGGGTGTGGACAATATTGTCACTTCGGGACTTTCTCATGTACCTCCTGCTGACTCAAGGCCTATTCAGGGGCAAAAGAGGGGTCTTAACAAGTGGGAAGAATCTTCATTCCCCCACCCCTGATACCTGTATTTTGATATATCCCTAAGGAATTCAGAAAAAATGTGTTTTCTTCACAAAGACTTTTCTGATGCATACTGAAAAACCCTGTTTGGATAGTAGAGGTTAAATAATAAATTCTTTGCTTCAATAATCTTTATGGCCTGTCCTTCAGCCCTCTTTATCTCTTATTCTTTTATCCTCCTCCCCACAGATGAAAGCCTCAGGAGTGTGGAGAAGATTAGGATTTGAGACAGCAGGGAAAGAGCATGCTAATTTTTTTTCCCCACAATATTGCCTTTGTTACACATATGTAAATCTTTAATATATACTTTTGCTGGAAATATCAATTTGAATTTCTGACAAATTTTTTTTTTTTTGTATTTTTCTGAAGCTAGAAACTGGGAGAGACAGTCAGACTCCCGCATGCACCCGACCGGGATCCACCCGGAACGCCCACCAGGAGGCAATGCTCTGCCCACCAGGGGGTGATGCTCTGCCCCTACGGGGCGTCGCTCTGCCCCTACGGGGCGTCGCTCTGCCACGACCAGAGTCACTTCAGTGCCTGGGGCAGAGGCCAAGGGGCCATCCCCAGCGCCTGGGCCATCTTTGCTCCAATGGAGCCTGGCTGCGGGAGGGGAAGAGAGAGACAGAGAGGAAGGAGAGGGGGAGGGGTGGAGAAGCAAATGGACGCTTCTCCTGTGTGCCCTGGCTGGGAATCGAACCCGGGACTTCTACACGCCAGGCCGACACTCTACCACTGAGCCAATTGGCCAGGGCCTCTGGCAAATTTTATACATAGGTATTTATAAGAGAAACTATATTTCTCACAAAAATTAGGGGATATTTTATTACTTCATATTCATTTTGAAAATATCCCTAAATTTTTGTGAGTAGTATATTTGTTTATATTGTAGCAAACGTTGTCACATATATTTTTTTTAATATTAAACTTATTTCCAGAAAGCTTGTGGGAAGGCCCAGACTAACCTTATTTTTCAAACCTTAACCTGGCCAACTGAAAGAGAGAGAGAGTTGTGCTTCGTGGTACATAAAATGAAATTGAAAATTAGTCTCTTTTTTCTAGTTAATTACTCATATTTTTGTCTATTCCTGACTCTGGCTATATTTAAGACTGGTGTTTTTTGTGCTTTTGTTATCAATTTTTATGAGCTCTTTATACATTAAGAACATCTTTCCCTGGTGGGCTGGCTCAACGGTAGACCATCAGCCTAGCGTGTGAAAGTCCTGGGCTCGGTTCCCAGCCAGGGCACACAGGAGAAGTGCCCATATGCTTCTCCACCCCACCCTCTCTCTTTTCTTTCTATATTCTCTTCCCCTCCTGCAGCCAAGGCTCCATCTAAACAAAGTGGGCTTGAGTGCTGAGAATGGCTCCATGGCCTCCACCTCAGGTGCTAGAATGGCTCCAGTTGCAACAGAGCAACAACCCAGATGGGCAGAGCATTGCCCCTTAGTGGGAATGTCAGGTGGATCTAGGTCAGGTGAAATCATACTTACCTTAGTTTATTCCAAGTGCTTTAAAATAGTAACTATAAATATTTGTTACTTAATAAATATTATTGAATAAATAAATATTTAAACATTTTCCAGTTCCAGGGAACTTTGTTTAATGCAAATCCTAGAGTAAATAAAGAAAAGCTAAAAGTAAAAATTCAAGAGGTTAATAAGTGGATTCAAATCCTAGAGTAAATTAAGGAAAGCTAAAAGTAAAAATTCAAGAGGTTAATAAGTGGATTTAATTTTTTGTTATATAGAGTGTTTTCATTTACCTAAAATAATTTTTTTCTTTTCAATTGTAAGAGCAATTTGTAATTTTTACATAAATTTTTGGGTTGCTTCTCAGCTTTTGGCTAAGATCAAGGGTATAAATTATTGAAACTTCAAAAAGGAATTTGAAAGAGATGGAATAGTTTCTGAAGGGACCCTAATAGTTAGTGTAAACCAGGATGTGAGCTCTGATTCTCCTGAGAAACTGCAAGCAACATCAGCTCCCCTGACTTCCTGGGATGCTTGCCTTAACTCCAGATCCCATGCATATTTGGGTTAGCTGACTTAACCTTGGTTCCCAGGCATTTCAAAGTAAGCAGCCCAGAAGACTGCATTTTGGGGTATAGGCTAGCTAGCTCAGCAAGTTGACATCACCACACTGATGTAATGGTTGATGTGATATTGGTCCCACACCACTATTGTCCATAAGCCTTATGTCTACAGGCATTATAGTGCACTGATAGGTAAGAGACTTCAGGACTGAGGAGACTTGGAGGAGGTGACATTTGAATTTGAGACTGAGGAGCATCAGTGGGGAGCATCAGAAGCAGAAGTAACAGCAGCAGCAACAAAAGCAGAAACAGCAGAGATGAAGCAGCAATAAAGTACTGATGGATATATCTCTTTCCTTCAGCTCCTTGTGTTTTCTTTACCTTGGAGATCTCACCACCTAATTCATCCCTCGTAGAGCAGATATGCTCTGATATTTTCATTATCAAACAGAAATTTTGTCTCCCCTTCTCTATAAGTAAATTTTTATTTTGTTTACATATTTTTGTACCTGTGAACATATCGAATGTTAAATGATTACCCTTTTTAAAATTAAGCATGTATAACACTGATTTAGGGACTCAAGTGAGTAACCTTTCTAATATGTGCCAAGAATTGTCATTTTATCTGAATGTATTTTGTTTGCAAATTTGTATTGACAATTCCTTCCTCAAGCTGTGTAACATTTCAATTCTTCATATCAGTATTAGTTTTAGACAGGGGTTATAAAAGATAAACTAACACATTAATAAAAACAATGTATTTGTGCAAAAAATCAATGCAAATCAGGGACCACTAACTGGATGGGAGTGGTTAGGAGTATTCCCCCAACAGGAACTTGGGAGAGCGACTTTTATAAAGAAAAAGGGTCTGAAACATATATTATTTTATTAATAAATATCATCCTAATAAATTCAATATAAATTTGAAAAAAATGTGAAGGCAAAGTAAGAAAATTATTAATTGGCTCTATATTAAACCTGGTTGGCTACTTGTAATTGATTGTCCTTAGGTTTCAATTGGTAACCTAGAGGCATTTACATGCTTAGATTTTAGTTTGCTTATATAGGCTACCATGCCCTTAGAACTAACTCAGTCTAATGGCCTCCTTGTTTAATTAATTTAATGATGTCTAAACTTTTCTAAAATATATGTATATATTCAACTGATAGCAGCTGTAATTTTAGTACTAACAGATTAAGAAAATTGATAATGACAAATAAAATCTATATATATCAGCAAATTAATATATGTATCAGTGTATAGTGAAATAATGAGATAGTCTATAGTTGTGCATATGATTTCCAGACTTCTTTCAATACCTTTCTTCACTTCATTGTCACCCAAACAATCAAACCTCCCTGTGGCTCACACATTAACTTACTCCTTGAAGAGGATCTTTCTGTCAGTCACCCACAAAATTTATAGTTCTATGAAAATGAATAAACATCATTTTTAAAAATGGTTGATTTATCTACATCTACTGTTTTTCCTTAAAGCATAATTTTTTCATTCACAAAGCAGACATATATTTTTTTGTTTTTTTTAATATGTATTTTTATTTATTGATTTCTGTGAGAGAAGAAGAGAGAGAGAGAGACAGGAACATCTAGCTGCTCCTGCATGTGCCCTTACTAAGGATCAAACCGGCAACCTCTGTACTGGATGATGTTCTAGCCAACTGAGCCATCTGGCCAGGGAACAAAGCAGATATTTTGAAAGTTTCTTCATGCTTGTTCATCCAGATAAAAAATGACTAGTTTATCACAAAACCCAGTGATAATTTAAAGAATCAAGAACTAGCTTCTTTGCCCCAAAACTATGTAGGATACTCTGGCATATTACTATAGAGAGGAGAGTTTGCATTTTTAAAAGACAAAAGATGTGCGCTTAGTTTTTTCCATCAAGGAGACATTTCAATACCGTAAGTGCTCATTTACACTCCCATAAAATGTTTTCTTTCCCTTTAAATGTCAAGGTGATGTTTTCATGATTAATGTAAAATTAAACTCACAACTCACTCTTGACACCTCCAGGGACATTAGCAGGTGGGGAATCAAACAATTGTAACTAGGTTTTCTTGAGGCTAATGCTTAAAATTCTTACCTAATTCAAAAACATGTTATGCTCTAAATATTTTTAAAATATAAAACAAGCACCAAAGTACCAAAAAGGAAAAAAAAAAGAAAATATTCACACATTCACAACAAATATAATTGTATATTCAGCAGAGAAGTAGCTATATTTAAGTATGACTATCATTACTTGAATAATCAAATTTATTTTAGCTACTAAAACTACACCATCAATAATAGATCTTCTCTTTTATCATTCATCACATTTCCAAATTACTGTATTACCAGAGTTATTTTACTCAAAACAACCGTAGGAAATATGGAGATTATTATTGTCCTCATAAAAATTCCAAGGCAGAGAGAATGACAGAGCCTAGTTGAAAATCAGACAGACAATTAATGATAAAGATAGGGCTAGAATACAAATAATTTCATTCTTTCTCAAATTTTTAATCAACTAGAGTATGTACTCCCTTTATTCACAATAATAGAAAGTATTCTGCAATATTTAATATTTATAAAGCAAGTCTTAATTCTGAAGTTCTACACAAAAAGGTGAAAATAATAGATTATAAGCACTATTGTCAGGAAACTAATATCATATCAATTTTGATATAAATGATCATATTCATCTGGGCAGAAGTTGCACCCGCCTGACTACAGGCAGCTCCATTTCCATGCTTCCAACTCAGGCCAACTGTCCTCAGGGGTGGCTCTGATAATATCTGAATCACCTTCAGGGCCATTCTCCCTATTTCTTGAAGAATAACATAAATTTACATCAGAAAGTAACTTTAATTTTACGTCTTACAGAATCAAAGAAGTCCTTCCAAAAGCCTTTCCTCATTCCATCCCATTTCCTCCTCTGTTCTCTTTAGGCCCCACTGGCACTGTTTCTGATAGTATAATCTCATCTCTGTTCCTGGCTTCTCTTAGATGGCTGATTAGGTCCATGGTGCTTACCTACTCTAATCTCATTATCACTGTGGTTGGTCAGTCACACCCCCCAGTGTTCTTTGGAACATGCTTTCAAGTTTTCTGCAATATAGATAGATTGAGAATTTTTTAAGTCTTTAAGTTCCAGTTTCTTTTTACTTATTGCTTAACAACTTTTTCTTGAGAGTTTGTCTCTCTTCTTACATTTATAAGCAGTCGGGAGGAAATGAGTCCCTCTTTAAACATGTTGTTTAGAAATAGTCTCAACAAAATATCCAATTTTATCACTCCCAAGTTCTACCATCCATAAAACACTAGAACCGAAACACAATTCAGCAAAGTTCTTTGTCACTTCACAACAAGAATCATCTTTTCTTCAGGGTCCAATAACATGTTTCTCCTTTCTGCCTGAGACCTCCTAATCCTGGCCTTTATCATCCAACATTCTGTACATGTAATTTATATATTCATTAAAAACATGAAAGTTCTCTCTGCATGTTTCTTTTTGTTGTTGAGCTGTCACTAGGATCAATTTTAAGAGTCCATAGAATTTTTCTAACCTGGACCACAATACTCTTTCTTCTACCCTCTACACATTACATATTCCTTTTTCTCCTTTTTATTAAATTTATAAGGGTAAGACTGGTTAACAAAATTATACAAATTATACAAGTATCAGGTGCACAGTTTTATAACTTGTCATCTGTACACTGTATTGTGTGTTCACCACCCCAAGTCAAGTTGTCACCCATCATCATTTATCCCCTTTACATCCTGCTCCATTTATACCTCTTCCCCTCTCCTTGTCAATCACTACACTGTTGTTCATGTCCATGAGATTACTATCTTTGTTTTTCTTTTTTGCTCAATCCCTCCATCCTTCTTAGTCCCTCTAAAGCTTTCAGCCACCTCTCTATCTATGAATCAGTCTCTATTAATTAGTTCATTTTCTTCATTAGATTCCACATATGAGTGCAAAAATAAGGTGCTTATCTTTCTCTGACTGGCTTATTTCACTTAACATAATACTCTCCAGGTTTATCCATGCTGTTGCAAAGGGTAAGACATACTGTTTGAAATATTCCCAGAAATGGTAAGATTTCCTTCTTCTTTATGGCCAAGTGGTATTCCATTGTGTAAATGTACCACAGCTTTTTTATCCATTAATCTACTGATGGGCACTTGGGCTGCTTCCAAATCTTAGCTATAGTAAATAATGTTGCAATAAACATAGGGGTGCATATATTATTTTGAATTAGTGCTTTGGCTCAGTTGGTTAAAGCATTGGCCCCGGGCACTAAGAGTGACTCAGTTGATTTGAGCATCGTCCCTAGATGGGGGTTGTCAGGTGGATCCTGTTCAGGGTACACATGGGAGTCTGTCTTACTGTCTCCCCTCCTTTCACTTAAAAAATTATAATAAATAAAAAAATAAATATATCTTCACATTCTTTTTGGACTCAGAATATTTTCCTTTACAAATAGCTCAGTGTCAGATATAAAGAACTCAGAGAGTAATTTTCAAAACCATATAAGGAACAAAAATTCTCCCATTTCAACAAACATTCTCTAAAAAATTCCTTGAAAATTCTTTTTATCTACAGGTTAGCAAAGCTGACTAAGTAAATGTAAAGACCAAATTGACTTTATTCAATGATTCATGAATCAGGAAGACTCCCATTTAACAAACAGAAAGCAGCTCCCAAGAGTTGCACAAAAAGAAAGGTTTTTATAGACAGAAAGGGGTGGGAAATGTGATTTCAGGCAATTAGTAGATTGCTGAGACAAGGTGACTTTGCTATGGGGGATAGAAGGAGTCTATCAGGCAGATTACCTCACTGGTACTAATCAGGTAATTCCAGATTGACTGGTTATAGATTACATTCATGGAAGAGGCTAAAACTGTAATTAGGTTAGGATATTAATTATCAGTTTACTGATATGAACATTAGCACCAGTGATTCCATTTTAGCCTTGCTGTATATTAAAACAAAATCATCTTAATGAGACAAATTACAAGGATAACTCATAGCTACAATAGGACAAACTTGAACATTGAATGTCCTAACCATCAAAAGAGTACCCACTTCAAAGTCCTTGAATAGTCTTTCCTTCCTTGCCCCCATCTTCTGGATTTGAATATTAGAAATAGCAGAAATCTGGCCCTGGCCAGTTGGCTCAGTGGTAGAGCATCAGCCTGGCATGCAGGAGTCCCGGGTTCAATTCCTGGCCAGGGCACACAGGAGAGGCACCCATCTGTTTCTCCACCCCTCCCCCTCTCCTTCCTCTCTCTTTATTGGCCCGGGCGCTGAGGATGGCTCTATGGCCTCTGCCTCAGGCGCTAGAATGGCTCTGGTTGCAACAGAGCCAGAGCGGTGCCCCAGATGGGCGGAGCATCACTCCCTGGTGGGCATGCCGGGCTGATCCTGGTCGGGCGCATGCAGGAGTCTGTCTGCCTCCCCATTTCCAACTTCAAAAAAATACAAAAAAAAAAAAAAAAAGAAAAGAAAAGAAATAGCAGAAATCTCATTGTCATGTTTATGTGGTATTGAATGATAGCACTGAATTCATTTCATTTTTACCTGCTTAATTATTAAAAATATTTATTATGCAGAAACTTTAGCCCCATTGATTTTTTACTGGGTAACACTATTATGATCATTTCAATATACCTAGTAATCTGTTGTATTTTAATTCTTCCTTTGAAATAGTGAATGTTGAATAAAATTGAAATCCCTTAATATATTATTCTAATTTATACTTCAAAAAATTTTAAAGCAGTAAAAGGACCATGTATCATATGACTCAATCCACTATAAAAGGAGCACTATCTAGTCCAGACCTGCAGATAGACAAAGTGCAAATCAGTTAATATTTCATTTTTAAATTATCCTCTTCTCTCTCTGGTAACCACTTTAATTTTATCTATAGTTCAAATGCTATAGAGATGTTCACCAGAAATCTAAGTACTCTTATTGATCAATTTCACCCCATTAAATTTAACTTCTAAATTAAAAAAAGAAAAAAAAATACCCTCTTCTATTTAGATTCTTTTTTAAGTAACAAGAGGAGACATAGTGAGACAGACTCCCATATGTGCCCGTATCTGGCATCCACCTGGCAAACCCCATCTGGAACTGATGCTCAAATAAACTGAGTTATTTTTAGCACCTGAGGCCAACATGTTTGGACCAACCAAACTATCATCAGTGTCTGGGGCCTGAGTCTTGAACCAATCAAGCCACTAGCTGCGGGAGTGGAAAAGGGAGAAGGCGGGAAGAAAATGGGGGAGAGAAGCAGATGGTTCCTTCTCTTGTGTGCCTTGACTGAGAATTGAACCCAGGATATCCATATATTAGGCTGATGCTCTATCCACTGCACCAACCGGCCAGGATTTCTATTTAGAGTTTATGAGTGTCTTATGCTGATCTGTATTCAACGCTGTTTTGTTGGAGTAAAAGAACAATATTTAGGCAATAAAATTCACTTGGGAAAAAACACAGTCTACAAAGAATTTTTTTAGATAAAGGAGAACAGTATTGCACAAGCTACTTTATATATTTTTTCATTATCCTTGGAAGAATTTTGACTGAAAAGAAATATTAATTATACCTTTTCACTATTTTTCTGACTCTTTTGACAGAATTACCTTAGGGGAATCATGGACCCACCTTGACTATGAGGTTCCCAAGGGAAAAAACAGATCAAACTTAACCTCTAGAAGTTTCTTTATTGCATTGGCTGTCTGGGTGGCTACAAGATTGTTATGTGCCTTTTGGGGGTTCAAGCCCTTGCTATTTTTAATCTGAATATGACTATTCTATGTCTATGTCTGTCCCTTAGAGTGTCATAGTGTTTTTGGAATATGGAAAATCAGTCGAGCATTATCAAATGCATTGTGATTACAAGTAATGATTTTATAATTCTTATTTTACTCTGCTGGGAATCAAAAAAATCTGATTGATATCTGGCATTTTCAAAGAAATTGAACAAAACATAACTGTAGTACTTCTTGCTGATCTCATTGTTTACAACTTTGCAAGCATGCCAGCTTTCAATTATTCAAGTCAGTGGGTAACTGTCAATGAGCAGAGGGTACTTTCATTTTAATCAGTTGTTACAATTTCTTCTTCTAACTCATCTACAATGTCAGCCACTTTTTAGAAATATATTTAAACTATTTAATTTATTTTTCTTTTATTTACCTTTTATGTCTCCTGGTACAATTCCCACACTGAAATTGCTTTTGAGTAAATCACCAATAACTTTCATGATATGAAAGCAAATGGCTACTATTTAGTGTTACTTGGGGGAGGTGGAAATTCTTATCTATTCTTCTAGATTCTTTCAGCTGATTAATAATTAAATTTCTATGAGACATAATCATAAAAAATAGCCAAATATAATTACATGCATATGTACTACATGAGAGATTCAGAGTCAAAAAGGTAAAATGAGTATACTTGACATCCTGAGCTAAGGAATAAAGTAAGATGCCCAGAAGCTTCAGAGGGGAGGAGGGTCATTTGCAGGATGATAAAAGCAGATGTTCAATAATTGAAGTTTTCCCTGCTTATAGCTATGTCAGAAAAAGTTATTTATGATGATAACTCTTATTATGGGCAAGTCCTCAAATTTAAATTCTTAAGGCAAAGCTAAAAGTTTTTCTTAAGCTCTTTGGATCTCAAATACCTTTAGCTCAAAATAATTCATATGCCAAATTGGCATATCTTGGGGGAGGTCTTCAAATTTTACCTTCTTTAACCTCTATTTATTCATTCTTTAATGAATTATTGAACATCTGCTATTGCCAAACACTGAGGAAACAGAGGTACAGAAAATAGGCAAAGAGAATGTCTTTATGGTATTTACAATTTAGTTTAAAACACAAACAAGGAACCGATAATTATAAAGGTTTTAAATAATAGAAAAATGTGCCATGGGAACATATAATGAGATACCTACCCTAGTTTTTGAAGTTAAAAGAGGTCCCCCAGTAGAAAGAAATTTTAGCTGAGTTCTAACTCTAAGTAAAAGTGTTGTTTTGTGAAGTGGGGTTAAGCAAGAAATTTAATGATTAAGCAAGAAATTTAAAAGCAAGTTCTGCTTTCTTTAAATTAACACCTACTTCTCTAACAAGGTAGCATTAAATCTAGATGAGAAACAATAAGCATTTAAAATTGAGAATAGAAATAAATGAGTATATTCAGTTACATTAAAGACATGTGGATTTGATGACAGCATGTATGTGAATATGGAGAAAGGGTAAAGAAAAGAAGGTCCTCGCATTCAGGTTGAGACAGTAGGTAGGTGATGGTTCCCTTTGCTAAGACTGGGGACACTGGAGATTTGGAGTAAGATGTTTGGAGAAATCTCGTGAATTCAAATCACCCCCCACCCCCATCAGGGTATTTCACATTGTCCAAAATCCGTAAGTCCATTCAACAAAGGAGCCAATGCCCACTCCAGTCGTAGTCCAGGAAATCAGTCCATGCACATGAGGCCTCAGCCACCCCCCTCATCCCTGCCATCCTGGCAGGTCTTACACTGTCCCAAGGAGGAGCACGTGGCAATGGCAGTCAGCATTTCCATCTCTGCTCCAGAGAGCATGATGGCGTCCAGCCTATGTTCCAAAATTGCAGACCTACCAGGACCATAGTAGGTGCTCCTTCCAGCTGGGCTCTCATCTTATGGAGACTGTGGATTGCAACTCCAGCCCAATTTTTCTCATCCTCCAAAGAGGAACTGAAAACACCAGCTCCGGCTGCCGGGCTTGAGCCCCAGGCCGCTGCCGCAGCCTTCTGCTCCGCAGACCTTGCAGCTCCGGACCCGGCCTCAGCTTCAGCCTCAGCCTCAGCCCCGGCCTCTTGCCGCCGCTGGCTCTCCACAATTTCCAGGGCAATCTGCAACTCATGAACCTGTGATTCCTCCTCCAGCAGCTGCTACATTTCCAGGTGAATCTCGCAAACCTGGTCGGCCTCCTTCTTCAATGCTTCCTCCAGCTCCAGGGTCAGCATCTGTTTCTTCGATGTTTGCTCCGGCTCCTTCCACTGCTCGGTATGCAGGTCCCGGGCAGCCTCTTCCACAGAGCTCTCGGTTTCCTCACGCATGGCTGTAAAAGTCAGCCAGCCTACGGCCCCCAAAAGGACAGCCATGGGGAACCATAACAGCAGCCAGTCCTCTACTCCACCACTCAAAGGTGGTGGTGGCTCCTTGCCGATCTGTATCGAATCCTGCCACAGACTATGCCAAATGTATGGCCAGTAGCCAGGGCTACCATCACAGCTGCCTGGCCCATGCAGGTTCGCATTGGATTCGGACAGACGGTAATGAAACAACAGAGCCAAAAACTAGTGGGCCATCATCTTTAATCCTAGCTTGCACCCAGCGGGCAAGTAAAAACACACACTGGGCTCCAAAACCTACTCATTCAGTACTCACAAAGCTACTGACTTATCCGAGTTTCCTAGAATCAAAGGTTTCTAGCTTACCAGATTTATTCACCTCTGTTCCCCATCTCCTTCCTTCTTTCTAGCCAAACTCTGCACAAACTAGCTTCTCACTCAGCACTCCACCATCTTGGCTGCTTCTCCTGGCCTCCTCCACATGGCCTTTCTCTGCTCTACTCTCTAATGCTAATTTCAGGAACCGAGAGAGCAAGCTTCTGTTCTGCCCCCATTTTGTAATGTAGAAATCCAAAAACCCTTAATCCAATATACAAATAAAGAAGTCTCTGATACAAATTCACTTATCTGAGGCATAATGGGATTGCACCACCCCATATCAAAAAGGGTGGGAAAGGCTTAATCCTAAAACCAAGCCCCATGCTACAAGGATCCTGCCTGCCCACAGCCTGCCCGCAACACACTTTAATATCACCTGGGCAATGGGCTTCCATGTGCGCAGCACCATCTTTAACAAAGTGAGCATAATATATTTTATCTGTCCAACAGTATGATAGAGAGAAAACTAGTACTAGGCCCATTTGATCAGTTCTCTTTGTGTTCCATTGTTAAAGATGGCCCAGCAAATATTTATTTACCAAATATTTGGTTTTTCATCTTCACCTGAATTGCCTCTGTGCCCTTTAAAATTATAAACCACAATCCCCTCTGGCTCCTCCTTAGCTGAAGAAGGTATATAAACCTGATCTGTCTGCAGTTCTCATTCTTATAGAAACACCATATGTGCATACATAATAAATTTGGTAATTTTCTTTTGTTAATTTGTCTCATGTTAATGTTATTATTACTCTAGTCAGGAGAATTTAGAAAGGTAGGATAGAAATTATTTTCTGTCCCTAGAGAATGCAGAGTTAGAGGAAGCCATCTTGGTCAGGCATGTTCATTGTAGCTTTTTGTATTAGAAGTGAGATTTGAGATACAGTCTTATACAGGTAAGGAGGAAATATGTTATTCCATAGAGAATAAGTAAAATTCATTATTTACTCATTAAAACTAATTATTTCCCTTTAGTTTCTGGACAAATACTTAAGTGTTGGCACTTCATCTTAGACCCAGAGTGGAGTTTTGGGTTCAGAAGTAGAAAATGATAATAAAGAAAACAAAAAAAAAATCTCTAAATTATTAGCAACTACATAGTCCACAGAGGGTTTTAATATCCACTTTACGCCCAAATCCCAACTTTCATATGAATATGATGTATTCATAATTTGTCCATATATCTAGGATTATTTCTTTTTTTTTTCTTTTTTTCTTTTTTTAAAATGTTTTTAATTTTTATTTTATTTATTCATTTTAGAGAGGAGAGAGACAGAGAGAGAGAGAGAGGAGAGAGAGACAGGGGGGAGGAGCTGGAAGCATCAACTCCCATATGTGCCTTGACCAGGCAAACCCAGGGCTTTGAACCGGCGACCTCAGCATTTCCAGGTTGACGCTTTATCCACTGCACCACCACAGGTCAGGCTAGGATTATTTCTATATATGATTATCGAAAATTTATAAAATGGCAGAATGGATCCAAAATTAACAAGCTAAAAGAGCTCATCCTAGAAGCAAAACCAAAGCTGAAAATTCTGAGAGACCTAGTAGAAAAAATAAGATTAGACTCACATCCCCAGAGCTTGCTTTGTTTACCTTTTCATGAAACCCATGTAGGCTTTGTCTATTCACACCATGTTTACCTCCACTGATTCTTGTTCTCATCTGGCCTTGTCTGTAAATTTGTCTATTCCCCTTGCCCAATAGACAAAAGCCTTAGTGCAGGTTTTGCTGGCAAACTTACTTTGTGAGATCTCTCATCACTTGTCTAAATTCTGCCTGCTCCGTGACCCTGGTTTTCTAGATAAATTTTGGGTTCCTTTTAACATAATTCCCTGATCTCTCACACAGTCATTTAAAGAGGGAACGTATCTTAATTAAAACATATAATTAGCTTTGTCAAGTCAAATGGAAATGACTCTAAGTTAGACATAGACATAGAATTTTAAAGTTAGAAGGGGCCTTAGAGATCACCTAGTAAATGAATGGTTTTAGTAATTGTGCTCCCCTGCTGTGTGCATTAGCATCTGCTTGTATTCAGTGCTGTCAAAAACAAACTTTTAAAAAGGATAATGTGACCTTAGGAATATAGAAAGTTTCTAATAGTTGTATTTCTTAACAATCTTGCTAACAGTCCTCTGACCTTATAGTTCATGAAATAATTATCTGTTAGGTTAGGAATAGAATCGTTTATGGCTTAGAGAAGATAATAAAAGAGATTACTACCCAGGCACTTTCTTCCTTAAACTCACAGTTTTCCTAATCTTTTTCCCTATGGCAACAGAGCAATTACTTTTCAGTACGCTGATTCTTTTGTACTTTAAATATAGATGAATGTAATCATGCTGAAAACCTTGGGGCTAGCTAGTACTCCTGAACTGAAATCCCAAACTGCACTGCGGAAGAGCATTGATTCACAGATTAGTTTTCTACAATACCTGGTTACAACTGTATATAGGGACCAGATAGATCTCAAGTAAATCCATATCTACCATAGTGAAGAGAAAAATCTATTATACCTGAATCTTGATTAAAACATTATTTCATAAAATGAAGTGTTTGTTGTTCTGTGTGTGTGTGTGTGTGTGTATATGTCTGTGTGTGTGTGTGTGTGTGTAAGGCTGGTGGTGGTTGTGGCCATGCAGGTTCACATTGGATTCAGGCTGACGGTAAAGGACTGTGGAGCTGGGGGATAGTGGGTCATTCTGTTTATTAGAGTCTTGCAATGGTGGAGGAGCAAGCAGGCAGGGAAAACAGCTTCCTTCTTTCTCTCATGGCTGACAAGCAAACAAGCCAGGGGAAAAGTCCTTTCTCTCACAAACAATAGCAAAAATGGCCCCTCCTAATGGTAGCAGGCATCCACAACCTACAATCTGCTGCCCTGAGGGCAAGTACCTGCAGCATTACATAGACTATACACAGGTGAGGCTGCCCAATGCTCATGCACCAGTCAGGCAAAGTACAAGTGAGCAAGCCTAACACACTTGTTTGCCCAAGAATGTGTGTTTGTAGAAATTACAGATAAAACTTGATCGATGTACAAAGAAAGCTTAAAGGTTTTGAATTTTAAATTTTTTTGATTTTTAAAAAATTAAAAGATGATTAACTTAAGAGGGGAAGAAGGAAATAACACAATGGTGCAGAATCTCTGGAATGATGTAAAAGAATCAAACAAATCATGCATATAAATCAAATTATATCAGAGAGAGTGTGTTTTAAAATTAATACTGCATAAGTTACCAAATGAGTTTAGGGAATTAAAGTCTGTGTGTCTCATGTAAGATGAGTCTCTCTCAATGATTTGAACACTTAAGAATTAAGAAAATTTCTATAAACCTGGGTGTAAACTTGTCCTAAATGATGGCCAATACACAAAAAATAGAAGTCTATTTGAAACACCATGAGAATCTGTATGATTTATATGAATTTCTCTATTTTTTACTCAGTCCCACTCTAGCTCAAAAAACATTGTGAATATATCATAACAGATATTTAATGTAAAAATGGATGGGGCAAGAATTTGTCTTCTACATCATTTTTCAAAATAAATTCTGAATTCATTATTTCTTGGGTTGGGAAGATTGGAACTAAAACATCTGAAGATTTTATTTCAGGAATAATATTAAAACATGTCATTAGAAATTGTTATAATCTTTAATTCAATCATCTGAGTAGTAGAATACAGGTCAAAATTATATAATGCTATATGTTCTAAGAGTTAAAAAAAAGTAAAGCAACAAAATATCTCTTCTAAATGCAGACTTATGAATATTCCTGTTGAGTGATGGTATATGTGACATTTTGAGACAATTCAACCTCTATTGCTCAACTGTAAAATTAAAAAGCACTAATGGATGATGGAGTAGGTGGTTGACTTGATAACATATATTATTAGATATTGTCTAAATTTGTAAATATTGTTTCTTGTATTCAACTAATGCTGTTATAGGAAAGAAAAAAATTACCCTTCTTCCCTTCTAGGTTCTTTGGCTAGTGTAATAATTCAGTGAATATAAAACAAATTAACAGGAGGAAAATATTTAATTGCATACTTTGAAAGCTCCATGACAATATGACTCAAAGAAGTGACTAGCTCTGGCCAGTGGCTTAGTGAATAGCATGTTGGTCCAGTGTATGGACATCCTGGGTTCGGTTTCCAGTCAGGGCACATAAGAGTAGTAACCATCTGCTTTTCTCTCCTTCTTTCTCCCCCTTCCTTCCTTCTTCTACTCCCATAGCCAGTAGCTTGATTGGTTTGAGCGTGGCTCTGGGTGCTGAGGATAGCTCCATTGGTCCGAGTGCACCAGCCTCAGGCAGGCACTAAAAATAGCTTTGTAGAGGAGCTTGGCCCCAGACAGTATGGTCAGGGAGATCCTGGTTGGGGCACATGAGAGAGTCTGCCTCACAAACTCCCCTTTTTTACCATAAAAAGAAGAAAGAAAAAGAAAGAAAGAAAGAAAGAAAGAAAGAAAGAAAGAAAGAAAGAAAGAAAGAAAGAAAGAAAGGAAGGAAAAGAATCAAAGCAGGCAGCTTTTAAATTTGTGAAGAATTGATAAGACAAAGAACTTTCGGCTTGGAGTAGTGAGCTAGTGAAAAAAAAAATTTTTTATATAGATTTCTTGGCCCTAAATTTCTATGTCTTGTGATAAGGATTCTACCCTCCTGGTGAGGGAGGGTAATTTTCTCATATGAAATTTATTTCTTGTTTTCAGGGAGGACAAAAAAAAGTCACAGTGTCCTTTATGCACTGGCTGGTTTTTTTTTTTCTTTTTAAATAATTTTTTATTTTTCAATTACAGTAGAAATATAATATTATATTAGTTTCACATGCACAAGCTAGTGATTAGACATTATATAACTTACTAAGTGATTATCCTGCAAAGTTTCTATTGAAAAATCAGCTAACCGTTTTATGGGAGCTCCCTTATAGATTACTGTTTTTCTCTTGATGCTTTTAAGATTCTATCTTTGTCTTTAACCTTTGCAGTTTAATTATGATGTGTCTTGGTGTGGGCCTCTTTGGGTTCATCTTGTTTGGAACTCTCTGTGCTTCCTGGAGTTGTATGTCTATTTTCTTCACCAGGTTAAATTTTTCTGTCTTTATTTTTTCAGATAGGTTTCCAATTCCTTGCCTTCTCTCCTCTCCTTCTGGCATCCCCCTTGATGCAAGTGTCGGTACACCTGAAGTTGTCCCAGAGACTCCCTACACTATTCTCATTTTAGGGGATTCTTTTTTCTTTTTTCTGTTCTGGTTGGGTGTTTATTGCTTTTTTATATTCCAAGTCACTGATTTGATTCTCAGATTGATGTATTCTACTGTTCATTCCCTGTATATTAATCTTCATTTCAATTAACGTATCCTTCATTTCTGGTGGCTCATTTTTATGGTTTCTTTGTCCTTTCTTATGCTTATTCCTTTTTGTTGAAGTTCTCACTAAGTTCTTTGAGTATTCTAATAACCATTGCTTTGAACTCTGTTTATAGTAGTTTGCTTGCCTCCATTTTGTTTAGTTCTTTTTTCTGGATATTTCCTTTATTCTTTCCTTTGGGACATATATCTTGTCTCCACATTTTGGCTGCTTCTCTATGTTTATTTCTATGTATTAAGTAGAGCTGGTATGTCTCCCATATTTGGTAGAATATCCTTGTATAGTAGGTATCCTGTATGACCCAGTGGCATAGCCTTCCCAGTCACCTGAGCTGGGTGCTCCAGGTGTACCCCTGTGTGGCTATATGCACTGTCCTATTGTAGTTGAGCCTTGTTCGCTGTTGGTGTTATTGGGAAGTATTAACCAGCAGGCTGGTCAGCTTTGAGTACTGGCTGTGACTACAGTGGAGGAACTGCTGTGCAGAAGTCTACCCTAAGTAGTAGGACTTGCTTCAGTGGGGCTTTAGTACTCACTGAGTCCTCTCCTTGAGTGTTTTGCTTGTGGAGGTGGTAATGTGACCTGAAGCTATTAACTGGGTGTACTGGCTCCAGGACCTCCCAGGAGGTACAAGGTCAGCCACTGCACAGGCAGCTCCTGCCTGGAACCACCTGGCATGAGCTACAGAGCAATGTACAGATGGCTGCTATTTGTGCTGGGTTTGGAGGTGCTTAGGAGAGACCAAGCTGTGAACCAAGGCTGGCTTCCACTAGTGCCAGGCCTGGGGACACTTAACAAGAGTTATTGGGTATAAAGAAGCCAAATGTTGCTTATCTGAGAGGTTTTAACAAGGTCCAAAGCATGAGCCAAGACAGGCTATTTTATATGGAAAAGCCACTGGAAATAGCTTGGGTGAACTCACAAGTTGGGTGAGGTGTGGTCTCAGAGTAGGCCAGGTAGATGGAAACTCATATAAGGCACCAGCTTGATTAGCTGTTTTTTAAGTAACTTTGATTCAAAATAATAAATATGCACAAGTAGCATATTTGAAGGTGACATATTCTGCTCTCCATCATCTTTCATTGCAATAAAGTAGTATTCTGAATTAAATTTTATTACCTACTAAGTAATCAACTCTATCTTTAAATAATTACCTTTATTTTGTGGCTATGTATATATATATACATATATTAGAAACATAATGATGTAAATATTAATTTGTATCATATTGTACAGCACAGATAGACACAAGACAAAAAATATAGAGTTCTGAGTTTGTTCATAGGTCATATTTTAATCATTCAGTCAATGTTGATCCAGAGGTAATACTTTTAGCAAAAGAATAATATAATTAGATTAATCATTGAAAGATAATTCAAATAGTGTGAGATGGGACTAATTGGTACAAAATGGGTGAAGGAAAGTCACTTAGTTCTAATAATCTTTGTGACAAATATAGAACAAAAAGCATTTGGATGAAGAGAATGATAAGGATTTAAAAATGATCAGAAAGTAAAATTGTTATGTCTTACTATTGATTTGACTTGGTGGGGAGGGAGAAAAGAATCTAAGAGGCTGACTTGTGGTGATACAGTGGATAAAGCCTCCAACTGGAGCTCTGAGGTCACTGGCTCAAAATCCTGGGCTTGCACGTTCAAAGCATATATAAAAAGTAACTACTATGAGTTGATGCTTCCTGATCCCCTTGCTCCTCTCTTTAAAAATCAATAAGTGAAAAGAATCTAGAATAGCAATCATATTTGTGGCTTGGGTAACTAGAGAATGATTGTTTCATTTTTCTTAGGTAGTGATTACAATAATAGAACACATTTGAGTAAAAAAGATTTTGAGTTGCATTTTGAATATGAAAAGTTTGAAATGAGTGTGGAAATAGCAGGCAGGTTGAATGGGGAATTTTTGTTACTTAGATGATGAAATAATGAGTGTGGTTGTTGTAGCCCAGGGAACAATTACAGAAGGGAAGACAACTGAAGATGAAATTCTTGGAAACATTACTTTCAGGTTGAGAACAAATGCTCAGGAGAATCAGTGGAAAGAGAGAGCAGAGCAGAAGGAGGAAAATCAACAAAGACTGTTATACAAGTAGCCAAGCTTTAAGTGTTCTTTTTTATTCTTTTTATTAAGAAAAATAATAATAATGAATAGTGTTAAATCTAATGCCAAGACAAAAAAAACAAAAACAAAAAGGAGTAATGGAAAGATGTCACTTGATTCATATATCAAGACATCACTACTCTTATCTTTAATCCATACCCTTATATCATAAATATTATTAGGGAAAGATAAAATGTACCTGGAAATGTTTTAAAGATGAAAGCTAATTTCTAGAAGCAAAGTTTTATAAAGAAGAGGCCTTCCTGCCTGACCTGCGGTGGCGCAGTGGGATAAAGCGTCGACCTGGAAATGCTGAGGTTGCCGGTTTGAAACCTTGGGCTTGCCCGGTCAAGGCACATATGAGAGTTGATGCTTCCTGCTCCTCTCCTTTCTCTCTCTCTCTTCCCCCCTCTAAAAATCAATAAATAAAAAATCAATAAATGAAAAATAAAAAAAATAGAAAGAAGAGGCCTTCCAATTTTTGATAACATATACTTATCATGTACAAAAATAGAGTCCAGTAAGTAAAATTAACTATTTGTAAATTATATACATTCACTACT
This sequence comes from Saccopteryx leptura, assembly GCF_036850995.1. NCBI lineage: Eukaryota > Metazoa > Chordata > Mammalia > Chiroptera > Emballonuridae > Saccopteryx > Saccopteryx leptura. Next base: position 59,135,054 of record NC_089506.1, read on the forward strand.
CTAAGTATATTATAAAACATATAGTATGATTAAAATGCATTAAATGGTTAAAGTGGAAAAAACTAAAATATATAAAAATAATTATATTTCAGCTAATCCTATAAGCACATTTGCCTTCAGTAAAAAAAATGTGGGGATGAAATAAAAAATAATAATTTGAGAAGTCCTCTCCAATGGTGCAAAAATAAAAACTGTGGTGTAAAAATTAAATTAATTGGTAAGAAAAACCTTGCCAAAAAGCTATGAAATTTGCTTTCTTCAAAGATAGCTCAAAGTTTATGAATATCCATCTGTTAGTGGCAAAAAAAAAACAAAACTGCACCAGGTGTTAACCTTGGTTCAGCAACCGCAGTTCTTGAGTTCTGGCTAAGAGAAGAATTCAGAGCCAAGACTCAAATTATAAGAGAAAATTTATTTACAAAAATCACAGAGGTTGAAGAAGTGAATCATGGAAGAAATGGGCTCAGGAAACAAGTTATACTTAAAGAAGGGCCCTTGCAGCTTTGGTGTGGGGAATGAAGAGAGTGGTGTGGGGGGGGGGGAGAGAAAGAGAAAGAGGGAAAGAGAAAGAAAAAGAGAAAGAGAGAGAGAGAGAGAGAGAGAGAGAGAGAACCCTGGAGAAAGAAAAGGGTGGAGAAAGGTGTGGTGTGCTCCATAAAGAGAGCTTCCTGAGGGCTTTAAGATCTCAGGGAAGGATCTCAATAAAATATTCATTAGCTTTCCCTGTGTGTCTCTCCTCTGGGTATGGCCTCCACTGACTGTGGGCACCAGGGGAGGTGGTCATTAATCACTGCAGCTGGTCCTGATGTCAGCCTGGTTTTACTCCTTTTCTGGTCCTGGCGCTGAAACACAGCAGCTGAGGCTTAGATGTCATCTCCAGGGGCTAATGCTTAAGGAAGTGGTGCTGAAAGAGCTCATAGTTTTGCCCATCGCTAGGCACCTGGGGCTCTCTGCCTTCTTGACCCTGTGCACCTGGCCTATCCTTCCTGCTCTGCTCAGCCTAACTGCTCGCTACACATCCTCTCTAATATGAAGCTTTTAGTCTAAATATAAAAGAAAGCAGTTTGTTTTTAAAGGGAAGAGAAATCATTCTGTGTGTCATAATTCATATGATTTTGATCAAAGCATCTACTTTTTATCACTGAAGGATATTTCTAAAGTGAATTTATATTCTAGGAGGGAAATAGCCCCATTATAATAATCTCTCTACTCCCCATCATCCTCATCATGTCCCAAGGACAAAAAAATAAAGATCATTTCAAAAGTTTTCAGAGGCAAGCTGATCACCCTGGTGATACAGTAAGCCAGGGCTACTGTGAATTCTGGGCATCAACCTCTACTAGCATTGCAGTCATTTCATTGAAGAAATTTGCCATTAGGATTATTTATTGTTTCATAGATTATTAAATACGATATATTGTATTTTCAAGAGATATGCATTCTTCCTAGAAAAGATTTTCATTTGCAATGTGTACCACATATAAACATGCCACCTGGGAAACATACCACATCACTAAATAACAGTTTTTACTGAAAAACTTGCAATTAGCTTTATTTTTTGCTGTTAGTTAATTATAGAAATACTATATATTTATACTCTGTCAGGTGATACACAGGTGAAGGAAATGCATTGCTTCTTCTTATGTTGTTATCTATATTTTATTTTTTCTACATTTTTACCAGATATTTACTTCATCACAAATTCAACAAGTAATTTCAGACCAGAAAATTATATGAATTTTAAAAGTTAAATTTAGAAGGAATATTGGGGTCTTAATTCAAAAATGTAAAATATATATCAATAATTTAATAAGGGAGGCAAAAGACAAAAAACTAAACTTAGCAGTTAAATCTGTCTAGTGTTAATTCTTAAATCAAAATGATGCTACTATGGCCTTGACTCTTCAGTTCTGTTAATCAGCTTTATTTTGAAAAGTGAAGTGAATTTAGCTCTTTCTCAGGATTCAATACCAGGTAATTACTGAATACAACATATTCTGAAGAAACAAACACTCCTTTAGTACCATGCTATCAGCAAGGATCTGCTTCCTCACCTCACTAGAGAACTCAGCATGAGTTTGAACAAATTGCATGAAGGTTTGACTCTTCAATTTTGTCATTGTGACGGGATAAATTCTAAATTGCCTTTAGATAGCATTATAGGTCCTTACAGGCATTCTTTGAATAATTAGTTCAGATTTAACATTGGACCCCCAACTTTTTACCCCCCACCTCATTATTCATATTTTATGCTCCAAGAATACTCAATTATTTGTAGTTCCCAGAAAATGCTTTATTTCCCCATGTCTTCAAGCCTTCACATGTGCTGGTCTTTCTATGCAGAATGCTTTCCATCCCAGGAGTTAGGCTGAGCTAGTTCCCGTCACTTTCAGCCTACCCTGACACACTCCTTCCTCTGAGAAGTCGAGGAAATTTCTGAGATTTGTGAAGTTTGGCAATGTCCACACTACCCTTGTTCATTTTACCCTTAACTGAGTCATGTACATTTGTCTAGTAGATCATTAAATAGTAAGCTCTTTGAGGAGCTTGAACTTTATCAAGAATATAATCTCAAGTATATGTACTTGATATTCCTATTCATATACAGAAGGTGCCTAACATCTTTATTGAATATACTTACATAATGGATTTATTGAATGTATTTATTTTAAAAGCAAAAGTTATAAAATTAAATTAACATTGTGTATAAAATATTGAATATCAAAGGACATCCCCAAAAAAGATTTACTGAGCAACTTCTATGTACTAGAACACTTGATAAGTACTGAAAATATAAAGCTAAGTGACACAGAGTCCTTGGCCTAGAGCTGTTTGGCACCAGAGAAATAGGCAGGACTATGGATAGACAAATAGGAAAGCAATATGGTGAATCCTATTGAGGACTGAAGAGTTTTAGGTATTCTGTGAGGCCAGATCGTCGAGACACTAGCCCTGACTATAAGATATAAGGAAGTTTTGTTAAACAGATAAAATTTAAACTGGTCTTGAAGTTCTAGCAATTGACTGTGCAAAGATAAAAATTGGTGGAAATGTATTTTCAGAGAACAGTGAGAAGATCAGTGTAGTGGTATATCAGATGTACATATAGGGCAAATTGAATGGTAGCACAGAAGTCTAGAGTTGCAAAAATATTTTATATATTAAGTATGTGGGGATCAGGAATTATTTTCTTTATGGAGGAGAGTGATCTGACTTGTTTTGTTGGTATAGTTTAGAAGCTAAGAAAGAACACATAGGAATGGGGAGATACCAGGAACAGGGACAGATACTGTTCAGGGAAGGGAGCTATAGACCAGTGTCTAAGAAGGCCTTAACATTCCCCTTAGTTTGCCTGAACTTTAGATAGGTTTCTTCCTAACTCTAGGCGCCCCCAGACTTCTTTTAGATAATTTATTCTAGAAAATTTACAGTTGTAAATCTTATTCTGCTTCTTTGAGATGTAAATGTTTTCCCAGTCTCTTGGCAGTTTTACAACCCAAGAAAGTCTTTCTCAAAGAACTGAGAGCCATTATTTTGAAACAGTCCTTAAGAAAGATTGGGCCCTTGCCTCTCAGTCTTTTTTGGAGGGTAGAAGCCTAACTTCAATAAGCATCAGTTATCTAATGCAGATAGCCTAGTCACATTGACCCTCCACCCTACTAATGTCCTTCAGTACCTCCACTCTAACTCAGCACCTAAAAACTCTTCCACTTTTTGTTTCTGCAGAGTTTAATATCTCTCTTCTATTGTAACAGTTCTGATACTTATTGCAATAGCCTTGAATAAAGTCTTCCTTGAAGTTTTTAACCTCTGTCTGATGCAACTTTTCTTTTACACGTGAAAGAGAACACTAGCACTGAAAAAGAGAGAAGCACATGACTAAGGTCACATTTCTGAGAGGTGATACTTAAGGTTTAGTAACATGCCTTGGATGGGAGAAAGATTTTGGATAAGAGGTTGTGGATAATCCCGAAATGTGTAGCTAAGTGGATAATCATACCAAGTGCCTGAGTTAAAAGAGAAAGAGAAAATTGGAGTAGAATTTTGAGTTCAGTTTGAGACTACTACGTGTCAGATTTCTATATCATATACCAACAATTCCAGTCAAAGCACTGATCTGGAGCAAGAGAAAAAAAATATGCCAGTTCTGTGAAAAACAATGATTACAAATCTCTGACACACAGTTTTGAAGTAGATGTAGATTGAAATGATGTGGATTGAACAAAGTTATAACAAAAAAATATAATGGAAAGAACACTGAATTGGAGTTTACAAGTATGTATGTGAGTCCTGGTTCTGAAATTTAATGACTAGGTCATTTTGAACAAGCCACTTAAACTTTTTAAAGCACCTGCCTTGTCTCTTTATCTGTAAGGCAATTCTAAGAATAGAATCTATCAGTGGTAATTATAAGAGTTAATTCAACTCTTATTTCTGGTACCTCAACATTCTGGGAACAAAGAGAGATTGTTTTTTCTTTGATCTTCATGTTTGACCCAGTTTTGGCTGATGAGTTATGAAAAAAAGTGATAAATGTCATATGTGAGGCAAAATGTTTTTCCCACTTTTATTGAGACATAATTACATATAACATTGTATTATTTTAAGGTGTACAACATAATCATTTTATGTATATATATACATATATCTAGTATATATATATATATTGCAAAATGATAAACAGTAAGTTTAGTTAACATTCATTATATTAGTTAATAATTTTTTCCTGTGATGAGAATTTTTAGCAACTCTGAAATATAAAATACAATATTTAATGGTGCATGCAGGACTCCTTCTCAATGCTTCTCCTTTCCCTCTGACGTGGCAACATTTGAGATGGTGGCTCCCTCAGACTGGCCGAGACAATGCGATTAGCAGAGATTCCTCCTCCTCTGTGGTATTCTAGCTTGGGAAAGAAAGTAAATCTTTGTTCTCCTGAGTCAGTAAGGCTTTTCTGATGTCACCTCATAATAACCTAGTCTATCCTAAATGGTATTAAATTTTAAAAAATACATTTTATTTACCTGAAATCACTAAATACTTTTATACTCTTTATTACTGTCAAGTGTTGAAATATCACTAATTAGATAAATTAAAAATACCAAAAATATTGAAATATGAAACAGATATCCAAAACAATTGGAAAGATTTAATTTGAAAATTGTTTTTAGTATAGTATGTAACAAAAATTCTTTTTAGATAGTTTTTTTTTAGAGATGATGTTCTTAGAACTTCAAGTTTCTGTAACATTTATGGTATCAATTTTTACACTTATATACATTCTGATTCTATTAATTTCAAATCAAAGCTAATACTTTTCATTATTCTATACATGTAGTCTTTAAAAAATCTTTACTGAATTTATTGGGATGATATTGGTTAATAAAATTATGCAGGTTGGAGGTGTACAGTTCTATATATTACATCATCTATAAATTGTTGATTTTGACACCCCAAGTCGAATCTCCTTTCATCACCATTAATCCCCACTTTACCCTCTTCTACCTCTCCCACCCACACTTCCCTCTTGAAATCCCTATACAGTTATCTTAACTTATTCTTTTACTAATAGGGAAAAGTACTAAAAAAGTACTAAAATCTCTTGTTAACAAAAGCCACTCAAAAGCTACTCTAAATTCTGGGTATATTTACTTTTTTTTTTTTTTTTTTTGTATTTTTCTGAAGTGAGAAGCAGGGAGGCAGAGAGACAGAGTCCTGCATGTGCCCAACCGGGATCCACCCAGCAAGCCCAGCATGAGGCGATGCTCTGCCTATCTGGGGCGTTGCTCTGTTGCAATTGGAGCCATTCTAGATCCTGAGGGGAGGCCATGGAGCCATCCTCAGCACCTAGGCCAGCTTTGCTCCAGTGGAGCCTTGGCTGTAGGAGGGTAAGAGAGAGATAGAAATAAAGGAGAGAGGGAAGGATGGAGAAGCAGATGGACACCACTCCTGTGTGCCCTGACCAGGAATCAAACCCAAAACTTCCATACACCGGGCTGACGTTCTACCACTGAGCCAACCGGCCAGGACCTATTTTTACATTTTTAATGATTGATAATTTATTATTATAAACTTAATTTCATTGGTGTTTACCTCAGCAGTTCCTTGTGCTCTTTTAAAAACAAAAACCAAGTAAGTAAGGTGCCTGGTACCCAACTGGACTCAGAAATGCTTTCCTCTCTATTAAACTAATTATATTTATAATTGCTATAAGTTGATCTCTTTAAGTTGAGATAAGAAAATAACTTTAGATGACAAATGCTTAAACAAGAAGCTTAATGCTTGTTTATAATTAGCTAAGACATGATCAGATTAAGTTTGGGTTAAGCAAAGAATGAATTTCTAAAATATCAGGGCCTCAGAAACTGCTCCATGAGCAGATCAATTATTTTTCATCTTGGAAGAACTTTCAGAACTATAGGAGAAGACTTGCATATAATGAGTCTTCTGGACTGAGAAATTAATGATGGTGTGAACACCTTACAATTCAAAGGCCTTGTCTGCAAGTATTTGAATTTTATCCCTCAAGCAGCCAAACAAAGAATGAATAGTCATTGCCATTGCTTGTGATTTTTGCTCTGTCTGTGTGAATCTCTTTATTTCACTAACTTTCAGGGTCATCATGTTTTGCAACTGGGAGGACTCACTCCTCCTGCCCAGTAACAAATTAGTATCTTACATTGTTTAATAACTGCATCCAATTGCAAATGTCACCAAACAGCTATTAAATAGCAAGTCTTATGCTCAAACCTCAATGATGCATGCCACCTCTGATTAGGTGCAGTTGTTTTCTGAAAGAGTGATTATTCTTAGAAGAAATATTTCATTACCTTTAATCTGAGTCCAGTTTATGCAACCATAATCTGAAGCCTCATAAGGTATGTAACTAAACCTTCATATAAATTTATCAGTGCTTGTAGGTTATCTTGGTGAACAATCTGTATGATTGAAAGGCACTATTCCAAGGGATGTGTCAGAGCTTATTAAAATTCTCATCAATTGCATTGTTGAAATTTTTAAAAGGTTCTACTATTTTACTGCATGATTTATATTACCTTTCACTTGAAACAAAGCAGTGTTCTCTGCAGTTTCCAGGCAACATCTTTTTTTCAATTACTATTTAGCATTGAATTGTGTCCCTGGATTTCTAATGCATTTCCCTTCTTCGCTGTGTATATATTTAGTCTTGCATAAGAATAAAGCTATTGCATTACTTTAACTAACTCTGCCATAAGTCATGTGTAAATTTTCTGTACACAAGGTAACTATATATATATTAGAATATTCAGAATTGAATTATATCAGTTGAACTTACTTCCAGCAAAGAATAATTCAATTCATTTAAAACTTTATTCAAAGGAATTTTTACCAATTGGAGTTGTCATCTCATTTAGGAAGAAAATAGAGTAAAAATTCTGAACTCTGATACTCTATATTTACCCATAACTTACAAATTGTCTAAGATAAGAGTACAACTACATAGCAGAAATGAAAACTGATTAGAATGGGCCAAAAACATAATGATGATGATAATAATGATAGATGCACGTATATGCTTATTATGTGCTCGGGCTTGATCTAAATTCTAAACCTTTAACGTATATTAGTTTTAATAATGCTCAAATTAATGCTTTCATCGATAAGTTAGCTGTTTGTATTAGTCTCACTTTGTAGATGAGGAAACCAAACTAGAAGGTGTTTATATGATGTGCCCAAGGCCAACAAGTTAATAAATGGCAAAGGCAGCATTTGAAAAAAGATAATTTGTCTTAGAACAATGAAATAATTAATAGATGTTCCAAAATTAATTGTCAGTTTATAGTCCTAGTTAAATTTGATGATTTACCAAAAGAAATTACCAAAGAGTTTCAATATATCCAAAGTGAGTTCTGAGATTTATGAAAAAACTTGTATAGCAATTTTTTTTAATTCAAAAGCAATTATGATTTCATGACATTTCAAAAATGCTTACTGTGGAAAGCATTACTAGAAGTACAAGAAAATGAAACACTTTTTATTCTCCATGCAATGGAACTCCTTATCTATTGTTTCAAGGTTAACTCCTAACTGCTTTCTCTAGAAGACCCACTGCTATTTCATGTTGCTGGGGTGATTTCCTCTGGAAAAATAAGGGCATGGAAAAGACTTTACAAAGTGGCTATTGTTATAGACAAGAGATTCTCTATCGACTAACATGAGAAAAAATTTTACCGGGGAAGGAGCCTTTCTCTCTCTGTGGATTTCTCTGTAAACCTGTATCTTATTGATATTTTTCAGGCCAGAGGAAAATTCAGTCTTTAAAAACAATACATCAGTTCATTATGTAGCATATTCATTTGCTTTAACATATATGTTTTTGTTTTTCCATACACAGAGTGTAATTAATAAACTTCTTAGCGTTCTAAGAAGTGTTCTGTTACATATTTTGATAGTGTCATTATCCAAAAGACAAAAATTGGCTTCTGAAAAAAAAATTTAAAGCTTGATAGGTTTTCTTGGGTACTGAACTGAATTTATACATAATAAAATTATAATGTGTAAGGGATTTAACAGTTTTGATATAATTAAAAAGCACAATGTAATCTGCCTTACCAATACACATATACAGTAATAAAAAAAAAGGTTGCCATGGATATGGAAAAATAGCCCCAAGTGGCTAAATATTTTATGTGCATTAAGGTTTGAATAGGTAAATAGACAATTCTAAATTTTTAAGTTTGGTGCCATAAAACCAAGGGTATTAAAGAGCTCAAATTCACCCCTAATTCCAAATGGAGTAATATATTACTCGATTTGATCCTTTTCTAAGAAGCCATGGATTATTTACTATAGGCTTATAATCCAACATACACAGAACAAAAAATTAAAGAAAAAATTTAAGTGATCAGGAACACCTATTCATAATTCTCAGTGGCCATGTCTACTTGAAGGCATAGCGGTTTAAAAAATATTTTCATTTTGGTTCATGAAAAACCTTCGTGCTAACCTCAGTGCCTGGTACAGTGTGAGCAGAGCACCTGATAGAATTTTGTTAAAAAAGAAAAGGATTTATAATAGTGTACTGATCCAGACAACCAGCACTGTCTGTCTGCATGGTAGCATAAAAAAATGATCAGACAACTTTTGTTAACATCACTATTATGCAGACACAGACCAAGCCTCCAATGGTTTTTCCTAGCCAAGGAGAAGGAAAGACAAATTCAAACTTTTGTGAGGTGAATGGGGAGATGGAATGAGGGGGAAGAAGAAGGAAGGTTGGTGAGAGGCAGGGAGAACAAAGCCAAGAGCATCAGTAATAATCTTTATGAAGACATTTAATATCAGTGTTCTTTACTTCCACATTGGCCATCTTAAATTTATTGTCTCTGTTACAGCCAAAGAAATCATTCTGAAACCTATTTCTTCAGTATCCTATTTTTTCATGAATTCCTGTCATTTTCATCACGTATTCCAATACTTTAAGCATTGTTTTTCTCATTACCTTTATGGTCCATCCATACTAAAGATGATTATGTTTTTACAGGAAAAATCATTAGAAAATTTAGAAACATTAAATATATAAACTTGCCTGACCAAACGTGACCAGATACTGGCGCAGTGGATAGAACGTCGGTCTGGGATGCGGAGGACCCAGGTTCAAAACTCAGAGGTCGCTGGTTTGAGCAAGGGATGACTTGGTCTGCATAGCCCCCTCTCCCCCATCAAGGCACATATGAGAAAGCAATCAATGAGAAACTAAGGTATTGCAACGAAGAGTTGATGCTTCTCATCTTTCTTCCTTCTTGTCTGTCTATTCCTATCTGTCCCTCTCTCTCTGTTACAAAAATAAATAAAATAAATTAAAAAAATAAATATATAAACTTACTATCATCAATGTCTATTCTTATTCACCTTCCCTCCTATTCACCTATGGAAGTATCCTTTTTCATAAAATACTCATTCAGAATGTACTTTCCTATTCATTTTTATGTACTTCCATCCCTTTTTGCTCCCTTCTTAGGAACTGTATATACTGTCAATATATAAAAAAAACATACAAACCTGTAGAGAATTTTTATGTTTATTTGAGCCACACTGATGACATATGCTGGAGAGCAACATCTAAAATACTCCCAGGAATAGCAGTATTGCAGTTTTTGTTTTATGCATTTGAAATTAAAGAAGGAAAGTATTTAAGATTACATGAAAGCAGGAGAAAGCAAGGCAGGGATCTGACTACAGGATAGTTAAGGTTAGTTGCTCTCATGTTTTAGAAAGAGGTTCTGAAAGAGGGTATTTCAAAGGTGTTAACCAAGATACACAGAAACAATGAACAGGGCTTGTTTTAATGCTCACAAAAATTAGGGAATATTTTATAGCTTCATATTCATTTTGAAATATCCTCTAATTTTTGTGAGCAGTATATAAGACATTTACTAAAAAACATATGCCTGGGTAAGACTACCTACCATGACCTTTCAACTTAAGAATTTATGATCAGACCACTCTGTGAGATTATTTTTCATAGAATCCCTTTTCCTTTTTCATTCTTCTTTTGTTTTTGTTTTTTTTTGTCCACAATACTAAAAAATGTGTCTTACAGCTCTTTGAATCATTAAACTTTCAGTTGGATCATTAAATTTAATAAAATCATCAAGTTTTGATTGGATCCTTCCAGTTATCATCTAAACATAATCTAGTACTTTTTATAAAAGTCCTCACAAAGCCCACTCCTTTTTTTTTTTTTTTTAGCTACTCTTCTTCATTTTTTCTTCTTCCACACCCTCCACAATTCAACTTATTTATAGGCCTAAAAAAATAAATGTGAATGCGCTTGCTTAAGTCTTCAATGATTTCAGCCATGTAAAATCAGGAATCTGGTTCTGTTGACTGCTCCTTCCATTATGAAACAGTTTAGCTTTTAAGTTACTGCACTTCTCATTGTTTATTTATATCTTTCTGATCATTCCTTCTTTGTTATCTTTTCTCATATTAAAGAGCCGGTTTGGAATTTTTCTGAGCAACATCCATGAAATATTCCATCAAGTGGACCATCTCCTTACCCCCACCCCTTCATAGAAAGAAGAGGCAGTCTGCGTGATAAAAAGACAAAACAACAACAACAAAAATAAAATTTGTCATTTCTTTTTCCTCAAAAAATGTCCTGGTCTGAAAATAATTTTTTTCTTTCTTTTGTTAATAGCTCTCTTGTCCCATCCTTTTCTCTATAAAAATATTCTATTTTCCAGAACTCCTCCCAGGGCCCCTTCTAGTTGCTGGGTGGAATGCTGCTGGATTCATGAATTACTTACTAAAGTCAACTGGATCGTCAAATTTACTCAGGTAAATTTTATTCTTTAACACTGGTTTCTCCATTTTTGTAAAAACTTTAAATACATGAGTTCCTCAGGGCTTTGTCCCACACACTCTTCTTTTTAAACTATATTCTCCTTTAAGGAAATCTCACCTCCTTTCATGGAATAAAAAAGCACCTATATGTTGAAGGATAAGCAGACTATGCTACCCCAAAATATATCTGAATACTTTGAGCTGTAGGCACTCGAAAAATAGCAAATGCAGGTAGAAATTTCTCTGAACTTCTTTTACCTGCCTAGAGTTAAATCCTCCAAAAGAAACTTAATAAATGGTGATAAGGAGACTTAGTGTGGTGAACACACAATATAATATACAGATGATAATAGAATTGTACACCTGAAACCTGTGTAATTTTATTAATCAATTTCACCCCGATAAACTCAATTAAAAAAGAAATTCAATGTCATAGATCTCTTTCTCAGGAGAGTGAGTTTTATCAATCAATGTAGAGGAGACTAGAAGTAAACACCTCACCCAAACTATCATACTTCCCATCATTATTTTAAGGATTCATTTATCTTTCCTAAAAATAATTTTCTCTTTTCTGTGAAAGTGTAAGTGAATGGTTCCCAGAGACACTGCCAGATCCCATACATTCCAGACCAACATCAAAAACACTAGATAGACCTGTGCCAGTGTCAGAAAGCCATTCTGGGGAGGCCTCCCTGCAAATCAAACTCCCACCTCCCACACACTGCTGTGTGACTAACTGTATACTCTATTATGAATTACTAATCCCCGAAAAATATATAAACTAGCCAGTCAGCTGATACTGTTAAGGCAGTTCTTTTGGACATGAGTTCTCTGCTTTCTCAGCCTACTGGCAAATTGAATAAAATACAACCAGATCCATCTCTGTGATTAATTGGCAGCGATGGGCGACTCAAACCCTCTCTTGTTCTAGTAACAAAAGGTTTATATCTCTCCTCATTTTTCCATGTTAAGGTGTTAATTTATTTCTGAATTCAGAAGCTACCTCTTTGAATTACTTAACTTCCCCTGGATATATCCTATGTATACATAAAATATAAGTGTTAAAAAACACCTATTTGTTTTTCTCTTGTTAATCTGTTTTTTTATTATAGAGATCCCAGCCAAGAACTTAGAGGAGTAGAGGAAAAATTATTATTATTATTTTTTTTGTATTTTTCTGAAGCTGGAAACGGGGAGAGACAGTCAGACAGACTCCCGCATGCGCCCGACCGGGACCCACCCAGCACGCCCACCAGGGGCGAAGCTCTGCCCACCAGGGGGCGACGTCCTGCCCCTCCGGGGCGTTGCCCTGCCACGACCAGAGCCACTCTAGCACCTGTGGCAGAGGCCAAGGAGCCATCCCCAGCGCCGGGGCCATCCCTGCTCCAATGGAGCCTTGGCTGCGGGAGGGGAAGAGAGAGACAGAGAGGAAGGAGGGGGGGGGGTGGAGAAGCAAATGGGCGCTTCTCCTATGTGCCCTGGCCGGGAATAGAACCCGGGTCCCCCGCACGCCAGGCCGACGCTCTACTGCTGAGCCAACCGGCCAGGGCCAAGGAAAAATTATTTTTACTTTTTTACCATATCAACAAATTCCAAATTTATAACTATAGTGAGATCTCTTTATTGAGTTTTCTGCACATATGCCAGAATGTCTATTTAGCATCTCCACTTGGGTAACTCTCAGGCATCTTGTACACAATATACCTAAATTTTAAAACTTGATCATTTTCTATTAATTCCTTTCTCTCCCTATTCATTATTTCTTTAATGGTTTCCTTTCTCTATTGACATAGCCTTATTACTTGGCATTATTCTTGATATCCTTGGTAACTTACCCCTTCCTATATCTCATCAGTGAATGAGCTACTCTCTTTATCTGATGATATTTCAAATCTGTTTGCTTTTTCCCCTTTCCATTAAAACAGGGGTACCCAAACTACGGCCCGCGGGCCACATGCGGCCCCCTGAGGCCATTTATCCGGCCCCCACCGCACTTCTGGAAGGGGCACCTGTTTCATTGGTGGTCAGTGAGAGGAGCATAGTTCCCATTGAAATACTGGTCAGTTTGTTGATTTAAATTTACTTGTTCTTTATTTTAAATATTGTATTTGTTCTCGTTTTGTTTTTTTACTTTAAAATAAGATATGTGCAGTGTGCATAGGGATTTGTTCATAGTTTTTTTTATACTCCGGCCCTCCAACGGTTTGAGGGACAGAGAACTGGCCCCCTATGTAAAAAGTTTGGGGACCCCTGCATTAAAATAAGGTCAACCTAACAACACTGTTGCCCATATGAAAACAGTGGCCTCTGACTTGTCTTCTGACAACTCTTATTTTGCTTTAACACATTGTCCAAGAAGAGGCTAAAATGATATTAAAAGAAATAAACCCCACAAATTTGATCTTGTCAATTCTCTCAATAAGCTTTGACATTCCATTGGTTTTAAGATAGCATTTGAAAAGCCTGTTGTATTCACCACTGCTTCATTCTTCAGCTTTATTTTGATTAAATCTTACAACTCTCTGTGTTAGTCTCTATTTCTTTACTTAAAATGAAGCCTCACCTTTCCTCCTCAAAACAAGGCTTATACATACACCTCTGTTTAAAAGCTTTCTCTATTTCTTTTAGGCTTGAAATTCTGAACTACCTTCAGGTGTGAGGCTAAACCCTACTATTCTGAAATCTGTCCCTGACTCTCTAGGGCCTAGGCTAATTTGGGGCTTCTATATTATAACATTTTACTTTTTCTTTATGTAAATTGGAGCAATTTTAATGAAATAATTTATATAGTCATGTCTTGAATTTATGTAGAACCTATCAAGTATGAGTTCTATGAAGCCAAGAACCTTGCCTTTTTTTTTTTTTTTTGTATTTTCTCTGAAGCTGGAAACGGGGAGAGACAGTCAGACAGACTCCCGCATGCGCCCGACCGGGATCCACCCGGCATGCCCACCAGGGGCGACGCTCTGCCCACCAGGGGGCGATGCTCTGCCCCTCCGGGGCGTTGCTCTGCTGCGACCAGAGCCACTCTAGCACCTGGGGCAGAGGCCAAGGAGCCATCCCCAGTGCCCGGGCCATCTTTGCTCCAATGGAGCCTTGGCTGCGGGAGGGGAAGAGAGAGACAGAGAGGAAGGAGGGGGGGTTGGAGAAGCAAATGGGCGCTTCTCCTATGTGCCCTGGCCGGGAATCGAACCCGGGTCCCTCCGCACCTCAGGCCGACGCTCTACCGCTGAGCCAACCGGCCAGGGCCAAACCTTGCCTTTTTTATCGTTCTATCCTCAGCATCATTTCTGGGATATAATAGATACTAAATATAAATTCTATAAAATGAATGTTGAATAGATTATGCAATCATGCTATTTAAGTGTTTTTTTCCTTTAGCTACTTCTCAGCTTTATCAGAATTTGAAGAATTTAACAGAAATCAGGTAGATAGGTCAACTAAATAGTTTAATGGAGATATCTTCTAATCTTCAGTTTCCTGATTTGTGTCTGACAGGTTTAAAGACAATATTAATGGGTTACTAAATTGGTGACACTTCCTAGTATTAAGTAAACTATCCTATAAAATACTATTTAAAATTTTTGATTGATTTTAGAGAGAGGGAGAGAGAGAGAGAAAAACATAGACCTGTTCCTGTATGTGCCCTGACTGGGGATTGAACCAGCAACTTCTGTGTATTGAGATAACCAATCAAGCTACCCTACCAATGGTAAGATGTTGTTTTGAACTTGGTAAGTTAGATAAGATAATCAAGAATTACAATTTTATTTTGAGAATCTATATTTAATATATCCAAATCTATAATATATTATAATCTTTGAACTTTAGAGATTTAAATGCATCATTTAAAGTTTGTTTATTACTAGTATCAAGGCCAAATATGCATTAATTTATTTCATGCTTTATTACAATGCATGAAGTGACCTATAAAAACTATCATGGTAAAAAGTTCTCATATATACTCTTCATTATTTGACCTTTAACTTTCCTCTTATATATATTTGTAGAGTAATTAATGCAAAAGACATCATCTTAAGAGTTTTCACTTTCTTTGTTTTATTTATTTATTTTATTTTTTATTAAGTGAAAATTGGGGCGGCAGGGAGGCAGAGAGACAGACTCCTGCATGTGCCCCGACTGGGATCCATCTGGCAAGCCCTCCACAGGGTAATGCTCTGCTCATCTGGGGTTACTGCTCTGTTGTTCATCAACTGAGCTATTTCAATGTCTGAGGCGAGACCATGGAGCCATCCTCAGTGCTTGGGGCTAACTTGCTTAAACCATTGGAATCACGGCTGTGGAAGGGGAAGAAAGAAAGAGAGACAGAGAGAGAGAGAAAAGGTAAGAGAGAGGGGTGGAGAAGCAGATGGATGCTTCTCCTGTATGCCCTGACTGGGAATCGAAGCTGGGACTTTCACACACCAGGCTAATGTTCTACTGCTGAGTCAACAAACCAGGGCAAGAATTTTCAATTTCAAAAAGTTCATAATGCATTCATCAAATAAACTATTCAAAAAGATTTTAGGTTATTTTATGTGACATTTGCTCATAAGTTGCAAATATGGATACAAGTTCTATTTGTATTCATGTCCACTATTATGAAAATTTTAAATGTAAAATAGCAATCAGTCCTTTCAAAAATCTAGATTCATTATATAAAATTTAAATAACTCATACTAAAAATATAGTATTGGAATTTTAAAATAAAAATATTTTTATTAATTTAATATAAAACATCTCACAAAACTTAGTTATATCATAATAAACAAGAAAGTCAAGGTAATATATACCTTCTTTATGGCACATATACATATTATAATCTCTATCTTCATTCAAAATTTTAATAAACAAGTTTAGAATCAGTGGCACAATTGTCAGTTAAACATAAACAAATAAAAAATGAACACACAACAAAGGATAGGAAGGTCGGCAATATGACAATCTTTTTTTAAATTTTATTTATTGATTTTTAGAGAGAGGAAGGGGTCAGGATAGAGAGAGAGAGAGAGAGAGAGACCGACTCTTTGGATTTGTTGTTCCACTTATTCATGCCATCATTTGTTGTCTCTTGTATATGCCCTGACCAGGGATCTAACCTGCAACCTTAAAAGTCGGGACAACCTTCTATCTGAGCTACCTTGGCACGGCCAGTATAACAGACTTTTATTGTTGATAAACTACTCTGGAATATTATGCTTGCAAATACAACATTTAGGTACAGAAACTCATATCAAAAGCACTTACATGGAATCACAGTTCTTTTGACATATATAGCAATATGCCTGTTTGAAGATATTTATCAACCATAATTTGTTAACATTATGGACTGAATGGCAACCAATATGTATTACAAATATATGTTTATATTCATAGAAGCATGATATAATAGAGCACAAATGGAATGTTAGAGATTAGGAGTAAATGTTTAAAAAGGCATTTTACCCATGTTACTTGTTTGTCTAACAATCTGTTCCTTCACAGATAATGTGAATTAGCAAATGCAATATTCTTCTGGGTTGGGTGGAAGCATTTTGCTCCATTCATACAGCACTTATAACAACACAATTTATTTCAGTTAGAGATTATGTACTCCTTAAGTATTTGCAAGACAAATAAGAAATTTAAAATGAAAAGATTCAGATATATTCAAATTAAAAAAGCAGTCTTACCAATGTAGTAAAGAATGCAAATAAATGACTACATTTTTCCTGATTTTATTCAGTGTTCTTCTCAAAGTCACCTTCATATGACACAATGCACATTGAAAGTAGTGAGGTGTAGAGGCATGACTCCTGAATGTGAATCCTAACATGATAAGTCATTTAATAAGTGAGATAATTATATCTGCCATGAAGTAAGATTATACAGATGAAGGATAGTATAAACTGACCAACCATGTTTGGCTAAATAGACACAAAATGAATGGTATAATTTTTATTAAATAGTAAAAAAATATTCCTATATCTATCTCTTAAGAATATATTTTCTACCTCTCTAAAAGGGCAGAGAATTAAAGAATAAGAACAGAAGTATTTGGCAGGGTTATGAAAAAAATAAAATCTTCCTTAAATAGCAAAGTGAAGGAGTAGAAAGAAAGATATTTAATAAATATTTAAATAGTACCAATTTTGTGCTGGGCACTTTACATATTCTGTATCATACAATTTTTTTTCAAATCCCTTAAAGTAGATATTTTAAACTCCAGATCTCTCAATAGAGTACCAAGGTTCTAAGAAGTCAATTTAATTTTCTCATTGATTCCAAAGCCTATGTTTGTTCTTGCTGTCCCAGAGGCTGGGCTCTAAAGTCTCAGTAAATGTAGGCCATGATTCAGGAAAGCCATTGACTGGGAAAAGCCGAAATCAGTCTTCTAGTGAAGGGCAGAGGACAAGTTCCAGGTAGAAGAAACCTGGGTTTAAAGTGCACAACCTGAGTCTAAAGTGCACAGGGGAGCTTGTCTATAGCTACATGAAACTGAGGGCAATGTGACTTCCTATTCAAATTTTAAATGAGGTACAAGATGGTAATGGTGCTCTGTCTGGTAATACAGTAATGCCTTGACACATGAGTTTAATTTGTTCCATGGCAGAGCTCATGACTCAGTTTGCTTGTGTGTCAAATCAAATTTCCCCACTTAAATTAATGGGAATGCAATTAATCTGTTCTGGCCCCCAAAAATCACATGAATTTTAATTTTTATATGCTTTTCAATAAGAAAATGTACTTTCTAAATAACAAATACACACACACACACAGTAAGAGAGAATGTAGAGAAATAAACTGGTTTATGAAGTGTATTTACCTTGAAGGTCAGACGAAGATGCTGGTGGAGGGGGAGGAGACTGGCGGAGGAGGTTTTCATTCCGTGCGCTATTCTTTAACATAGTTACTCTCTACACACTTAATGCTACATGTAACTGCAAATTTTAACTTAGACACTACATATGATATGTAACTTTATTCCTAAACTTAATTGCTATTTTTTACTTTGCTTAATCATCATCATTTTCTTCACTGACTTTTGGCTTTTTCGCCACATTTTCCTCACTTTCTCTTAGAGGCCGTTTCAACAAAAAACCTTTC
The DNA here is from genome assembly GCF_036850995.1 of Saccopteryx leptura. Classification (NCBI taxonomy): domain Eukaryota; kingdom Metazoa; phylum Chordata; class Mammalia; order Chiroptera; family Emballonuridae; genus Saccopteryx; species Saccopteryx leptura. Next base: position 59,153,468 of record NC_089506.1, read on the forward strand.
CATGGAAGTTTGTTTCTTCCTCCCTTTCAGAATATTTGGCAGGCCATTTAGTGGAGCTCGTGATTCAAATATCCGCTCATGACTTAAAGCAAAAAAATTCCATGAGTGACTGACTGCTCATCTCTCAAATTGCTTGTGATTTAAAGTGCTCATGTGTCAAGGTACCACTATATTCTTATTGTTGATCTGGATGGTTTCTAGATGTAAATGTGGTAACTTCCACATATATCAATCTGTATATTAATAATGTATATATAAGTATTAATTTTGTGTATTATATACATATACATGTGTATTTTATATATGCATGCATATATAAGCATATATTTATGTATATATTTGCTTCAATAAAGTATAAAAAAAATCAATGTCCAGTGTGCACTTGTAACAAAAGAATTTGGCCATAGCCTGAAGAGAATCAGATCAAATGAAGCACTCACAAATGGACACAGATACTGGGAGATTAGCCAGAAAATCACTGCAGTAACTTGGACAGTACCAACTGATTCTTACATATTGTTTGTAAGTGCAATAAGAACATTTACTAAAAATATACGAAGTCAATAAGGAAGCAAATGTTAGAAATCACACATCTTAAGTTAATATTAGCCATGAGCCAACTCTTTGCAGGAATATAAGGTATTTCTTATGATTAGAATACTTAGTGGGAGATCTTGCTGTGAGAAAAGTTTTTTAATTGGTTGTTTTCCTACATTCTGTGAAATACACTAAGAACTTGCTCCTTAGCAGCAAAATTGACATTTTGCAATGCATGTGGAGCCTCTATTATAATGAGACACAGGGATGTTTGCAGGGCTAGAGAAAACCGACCCATTGAAAATTTATATTCAGTGTTCTAAATAATTAAATAAGAACAAATATTTTTAAGTTATTTCAAGATTTTGTACATCCAGAGAATCCGCTTCACTTTTGTAATACCAATGGGCTCTTTGTTAGTAAGTGTCACATCATGATCTTAAATATATGATTATTTATTTGTTTTTTTCTATCCCCTAGTAGAACTTAATGTACATTAGGAAGGTGATTTTTCTCTGTGCTGTTAACTTTTATATTTGCAGCATGCTGCACAGATTAGATACTAAATAAAATTTTTTGAATAACTTAATTAATGTAACTTGTTCTCAACCCTCATCAGTATACATCTTTGAAACACTTTTCAAGGTTAAAAAACTTTATTAAACCAACATTCAAAACCATATCTCCATGGTTCATTTCAAAGAATTTCAGTTTTCTTTCTTCATATGCTTTCCAGTCTTCTTTTTTAATTTTCTTTTGCTGGGGATTCTTTTTTCTTTCTTTCTGGGAAACCTCATTCATTCATAGAGAGGCTGAAAATAATAGTAATAAAAAAGGCAAACTTCAAAATCAGATTCTAAAAAAATTACACTCTATAAGTCTCACTTTTCTCATCTATAAATTGGTGTCCTAATGTTATTCCAAAGAGTAGATGGAATAACATTTATAAATTATAACAATCAACCCTTATTATATTTTCTGTTATTATATTTTCCTCTGCAAATGGTTGAAATCATTAACTTTCAACTTTAAAGCATGTTTTAGATCTACATTTGCAACTCTCTGATGGACATCAACACAGAAATATCATTTGAAAACTTTCTATTCAACTTGCATACCAAACTAATTTTCCTCCTAATTCAGATAACTTGACATCCCTTGGCTCAATGATCTTTTCTTGTCTTAAATGTCCAATCAATGAGTTGTTAGTAATACTTTTTTTTTAAATTATCTATTCTTTTTATATAAAAAATTGTTTTTCCATTTCCACTGCTCCCTTGATGGTACAAAATTATAGATGTGTCTATTACAATAGCTTACAAATGTTACATGCACTTTCTCCTTCATGACTCAGTTATTTCATCATTCTGCAGCCAAAATGCTCCCCCTAAAACACAAATATATTAAATCAGTCTTTCCTTTTTATTTTTCTTTGCAAAAATGATGTGTCACTGATCACAATTCCATTGAGATCCAGGAATTTCTTTAGTGCAATCTCAATACTATAGGGAGCTTTCCTCCTTGAAGAAGTAAGTATGCTAGAGATACTGGGTACAGGTGCTCTAGGATGGGCATAAAGGGTAACTAGAGATGGCCATGCAAATCCCATGGCCTGGACAAAGATCAGATGGTCTCCTATGATATGAGATCCTGAATATGACACTTTAGATGGTTCCATGCAGATATATTCAACAAGTTCGACTCACTTATTTCCTTTTTTTGGGGGGTCCTTTTATTTTCCTGTTTGCTTATTATGCTATTTGGTTTCCCAGTTCATATACTGGGGGTAATATTCCTTACTTCTCAGTCAATTCTGGGTCCCTGGGTCTACCTCTTCTTTAGTTTTCAACAGGTTGGGGAAAATAAGGAAGCAGAAATGAACAAAAACAAAGAAACAGAAAAACTTTATCTTTTTCTTTGGCATTCTATTAAAATCAGAATATGATTTTTTGCCTCTGCCCCAAAGGACAAAAAGGAATTTAATTTCAAATTCTCCTCATATGTGAGAAAGTATTTGCTTTGTATCTTTCAAAATAACCCCACGTGAAAGTGGTTGAATGTCTAAATCCTATTTTGTTAAAAGAGATAAATTATTCTTAACGTGGTCTACAATGTCCTTCCTTGTTTCTTCAGTCTTATCTCACACCATGAACCATCTTACTGTCTTCTGAAGTTACCACTGGACATATAATTAGTTTCTCAAACTTGCCAGTTTCTGTTCTATCACTGGAACTGTACATGCTGTTCCCATTGTTTGAAATACTTCTAGGAAAGGGGGGGAGGGAGTTAGAGGGAGGGGGTAGAAAAGGGTGTAAATAAGAACATGGGGGTGGAGGGTGAGGGTGTTATATTCAGGGGGACACTTGAATCCATGTTAACACAATAAATTAAAATTAATAATAATACTAAAAAAGAAATACTTCTCCTTTTCTCTTTCACTTCATAGTTAACCCACACTATTTCTTCTCAATTGTAGTCATTTCTCTCATCTTCCTGACTATGTAAAAAAAAAAAATTACAGTTTTCTGCTTTAATAGTAGTACATTCTTACATGTTAGACTAATGTTAAGTATTCAATACAAGTTAATAAAATAAGACTTAGTAAGTACTTTAGTAAATTATTTCTGTAGGACCCATAGTCTAAGTGTATAAAACATTGAGTTTTCTCATTTTCCTCCACTATTACTGATCTGTTGTGAAAAATGAGGCCTTTATTTTTTTATTCTGATAACAAACTCCTTGACTAAAATTTTTCTAGACAGTTTATATTTTCTGCTGAATTCAGTGTTAAAATTCTCAAACATCAAACATGGTTAAGTTATTTTTTTTTGCTCAAAACCCTTCATTGGCTCTTCATGTGCATTAGGAATACAATCAAATATTTTAATATCATAAAGCACTTGCTAATTAGACTCTATTTTTGTCATATTTATCAACTTAACAGTATCTTCACATTTTATCTTTTTTTTTAACTACATCAAAATATCTGCTTTACCATAGATATGTACCACAAGGGTTGAAAAATAAGTAAATATTTACAATAAAAACAAAATTTACTGGACTTTGTATGGAACAAAACCAAAGAACTAAAGGGACTGAGATGACTAGACTTAGTTTCCCTTCATGTCTCGGTGAGAATTTCTCTCCCAGACACATATTTTGCTCCTTTATGTTTGCTTTCTTCTGAATTATTATTATTATTTTCTCTTAATAATTTTTCTTTATTTTTTTTAAAGTAATGTGGATTTTTTTATAATATGTTATAAATAAATACTATTGAGTTTATTATTCAGCAGTATAATAACAAATAGGTCAAATCAGAAAAAGGGAAACTGAAGTTTATAATATTATGTATCAGAACAATAACATTAGAGATGAGAATCACTAGAAATTTTCCTTATCAGGACACCTGAATATGACAGGGTAGTTAAAGGAACTTCTGTTATATATATTTAATTGAATACAGACTGTGCATGTGGAACACTGGTAATACTTAAAAAAATGACGTAAAAGTGATTAGAAAGAAATCACAATCATCAAGAAGCTTGGTTTCTCATGAAGACACAAGCAGGTACTGTATTGTATTTAACACAAGGCACATAGTATAAAGTGCTAAAAGTTCAATAAAAACTAAATGATTTGACACTACTTGGGAGGAAAAGAGATTAATTTTTCCTGTGATGATAAAACTGACTTAATGGTATAAATGACATTTGATCAGAGTTAAAGAAAAAATTTCATTAGCCAGAAATAGGGAAAGAAGTCACACCAGGCTACGGAAGGAATATGAAGCAGAGCGCAGAGTAAACTAGGGCAAGGCCTTTTTAGAGAAAGGCTGCTAAAACCACAGAGATGTGGTTTAGATAGGTGTTCTGCAAGAAAGTGATTAATAGTAAGAGATGAAGCTCCAAAGGCAGATTGGGGTCATGAATACCGCATGAAACATTTTTATGAGATCGGAAAAGGGCACTTTCTGTTTTGTTTTGTTATTGTTTTAAAATTGACCAGCATTTAATTTCTAGCTATTCTACTTACTACTTTATTACACTGGAAAACACCTAAAACTATCTTAGCCCTTATCTTTTGTTCTAAACAATGGGATTATATCTCTTAACTTCTGTTTTATTTTCTGCACAGGTACTGCGTGCCAGACTTTGTTCTGGAGCTGGTGTCATAGCAGTGAGCAAAGGAAAAAATTCCATGCTTACACCACTATTAAATTTTGGGTGAGGAAAAGCAATGCATAAAAAAAAATCCTTGTACAATATGTAATGTAGAGATAAATTCTGTGACAGAAACTAGAGATAGGGAGTAGAGAATGATGGAAGTCACTGTTTTAAGTCAAGTGGTTACAGTAGTTCTCACTGAGGAGAAAGCTGTTGGGTTCTCATGTGGCTTTAATGTGTTGAAAGTCCAGGCAGAGAAGATAGTAAGTACAAGTTACCTGAGGTGGGAGTGTACTGGGCATGTTCACAGAATAGCCAAGAGGGCAGTGTGGCTGAACATGATGACTAAGGGTTAGAGTGGGAGAGATGAGATTAGAGGTCAGGGATCAAATGCCATCAAGCTTTGTTGACCACAGAAAGGACTTGGATTTTATTTTGAATACATGTAATTGAAAAAACACATTAGAGGTGTTGGATGTAGATGTGATAAGGTGTTGCTACTGTTTTAATAGGATTATTTTGGCTGTTCTACAGAAGATAAATGAGCATTAGATAAAAGTACACGTAATGAGGTTATCGGAATAATCATGAATGATAATGATGGCTTGAACTAAGGCGGTGGTAGTACAAGGTTAAAATGGTTCAATTTTAGGTATTTGGAAGGTACAGTTAACAGTGTTTTCATATGCGTCAAATGAGAGAGACTTGAAAAGGAATAGCCTAGGGTGACCAATTGCTTTTTTGCCCCAGCATTCACAGAAATGGAACCATCTTTTACGGAAAGCACATTTTGCTGAAAGGTGCCAGAATATAACAAGAGGAACAGAATCAGGACTTTCGTTTGAGATTCTCTTTAGATATACAAGTGGAGATTTCAAGTGGTTTTTATATAACTTTTTGTTCAACTTGAGGCTGGAGATACAAATTAGGAACTATCGGTTCATAAATGGTATTTTCAGAACAGGACTGTATGAAATCAGAGAAATAGAGAATTGAGAATAAGAGTTTTCTTATGCTTTAGTTTGAGAGGAGGGTCCAATGTCCAGAGAGGAGAAAAAAATGTTGAGAGAGCATCCTGAAGGTACAGTAGAGGAAGTGCATCAAAAGGAAGAATGATTAACTATGTCATGTGTTATTAACAACTCAAGTAAGACAAAAAATTCAGACTTATGAAATTCAGCAACAAAAAATTTTTTTTTTTTTTTTAATTTTTATTTATTTATTTATTCATTTTAGAGAGGAGAGGGAGAGACAGAGAGAGAGAAGGTGGGGAGGAGCTGGAAGCATCAACTCCCATATGTGCCTTGACCAGGCAAGCCCAGGGTTTCGAACCGGCGACCTCAGCATTTCCAGGTCGACACTTTATCCACTGCGCCACCACAGGTCAGGCCAACAAAAAATTCTTGATGAAACTAATCAGGACAGTTTGAATTGAAGAGTGGTAATTTGATAGGCTAAATATCTTTCTTACCAAACTTCCTGGTACTGTGAAAATCTTTCATACTTAAAGACTCAAACTATTTAACAAAACACTTATATAAACTTTTAAAACATTTAAAAACTTAAAACATTTTTTATAAATAGTTAATATATTGTCTGTAAAGCCAGTATCCATGGCCAGGGCCACTCTCACAGCAGCCTCCTGGCCCATGCAGGTTCGCATTGGATTCGGACAGTCGGTAAAGAAACAACGGAGCCACAAACTGGTGGGCCATAGTCTTTAATCCTAGCTTGCACCCGGCGGGCAAGTAAAAACACACACTGGACTCCAAAACCCAATCACATTCAGTGCTCACAAAGCCACTGACTTATCCGAGTTTCCTAGAATCAAAGGTTTCTAGCTCACCAGCCTTATTTTCCTCAGTTCCCCATCTCCTTCCTTATCCCAGATACAAACTCTGTACAAACTGGCATCTCACTCAGCACTCCGCCATCTTGGCTGCTTTTCCTGGCCTCCTCCACGTGGCCTCCTTCCGCTGCTGGCTCTACTCTCTCTGCTCTCTCATGCTAACCTCAGGAACCAAGAGAGGGCAAGCCCCCGTTCTGCCCCTATTTTATAGTGTAGCTTCACAACCTCTAATCCAATATACAAAATAGGGAAGTCTCTAATACAAAGTCACTTCTCTGAGGCATGATTGGATTGTACCGCCCCACATCAAAAAGGGTGGGAAAGGCTTAATCCCAAAACCAAGCCCCAGGCTACAAGGATTCTCAACACACATTAATATCACCTGGGTGACGGCCTCCTCGTGGGCAACGTAATCTTTAACAAAGTGAGCATAATACATTTTATCTGCCCAACATTGTCATATTATAAAAAAACTTTTTAAGCCCTGGCTTGTTGGCTCAGTGGACAGAGCATCACCCAGTGTATGGACATTCTGGGTTTGATTGCCAGTCAGGGCACACAAGAGAAGCACCCATCTGCTTCTTTTCCCCTTTCTCTCCTCCTTCTCTCACTCTTCCCCTCCTGAAGCCAGTGGCTTGATTGGTTTGAAAGCATCAGCCCCTAGAACTGAGGATAGTTTGGCTGGTCTCAACGCATCTGCCTCAGGTGCTAAAATAGCTAGATTGTTTCGAGCATTGGTCCAAGACCAGAGTTGCCGGTTGATTCCAGTTGGGTCACATGTGGAAATCTCACATGCTCCCCTCCCCCCAGATAAAACAAACCAATAAACAAACAGACAAACAAAAACATTTTAAAGGCTAAAACAAAACAAAGAAAGAAAAGAAAATCAGAACACTGTTTCCAGAAAGGTAAGCCAGTCATGAAACAACCTGTATACTAAAAGTTTCTATTGGTTTCCATTTGCCAAGAGCATCATTTATAACTTATAAACAGGAATAGAAGAAAAAACAGAACCAAGGTCATGCAATTGTTGGAGTTGCATTAGAGCTGTGAGTCTCATAGAACTACATCATTACTGTAATGGTTATTTAGGAGAAAAAATATTTCATAAAGGGTGAAAAATGTACTCATTTGCCAAAGGATTGGATCTGGTGGAAAAGAAAATAGACACGTTGAGTTTTTGAGTCCACAAGTTATAGCACACACATTTTCAGACTGAACACATTCTCTGATAATTTCTATTTTAAGTGTTATTCAGTATTTAAATGGATTCTGGATTGAAATGTCTTCAGATGTCCCGCAAAAGCAAACGCAAACATTTTTTACAGGAGTCACCTTCTTCTGTAAACTCAAAAAAAATTTTATTAAATTTCCAACAAATATGAAAATATAAATAAAATACATGAGGAAAAGAGACACCATAAATAAAAGTAAGCTGAAAATACTTTATATGTAGTATTTAGGGAAAGTCTTGCTGATGAGGCAATTTCCTTTCTGGGCTTCAGTCTAGATATTTCATTTTGCCCTTTTTTTACAATTCATTAAATCTCCCTTCAGCTCTATAAATTTTTATTTTAAATTCTTAGATTGAGTTCTCAAATTCAGTTATATTTTGCAGTTTTGTAAATATAAGTAATTCCATTTTTTATTTGTGTGTGTGTGTGTGTGTGTGTGTGTGTGAGAGAGAGACAGAGACAGAGAGAGACAGATAAGGACAGACAGGAAGGGAGAGAGATGAGAAGTATTAGTTCCTCGTTGCAGCACCTTAGTTTCTCATTGATTTGTTTCTCATATGTGCCTTGACTGGGGGGCTACAGCAGACCGAGTGACTCCTTGCTCAAACCAGTGACCTTGGGCTCAAGCTGATGAGCCTTGCTCAAAGCAGATGAGCTCCTCCTCATCCGGCGACCTCAGGGTTTCAAATCTGGGTCCTCCGTGTCCCAGTCTGATGTTCTATCCTGGCCAGGCAAAATTTGTTTTTATATTCTGTAAAATTCTCTAAAAACATTCTTTCTTACCTAATTTCTTGAATGTTTTAATCAATTATAAATATCAGTGCCTTATTAAATGAACATTGATTTTTATATATGTATTTTTTAAAAAAATTTTACTTATTTTTATCTGTGGGTATTTCAGGTGAATTTTGATTGAATTCTAAACATGTATAAAATATTATAAAGAAAATTTGATGATTTGAGTCAGTTCTTCCAGAAATAATTTCTTTTTGCTTTTATCATGCATTTAGTAGAGATGAAGATTTTAGTCCAAATAGAGTTTAAATTGATTTGAAGCTAAACTTATCTAGTTTTTATACACTCTTTTATAGACATTCTCAACTAAAACCCCAGAGTATTTACCAAGGTCTATCCTCTTGATATGGCCTGCAGTCCGGTTTTGTTCCCAGTTCTTGCTATTCTTCTAAGATTCTCAGAAGATTTTCTCAGTTGCTAAACCTCTTCCACTTTTCACCTTATACCTAGTTTCTCAGCCTATGGCTTCTGGTTAATGCTTAGAAGGCAGGCCTAAAATGTTTGGCTTCCCTATCTTCAAAAGTATTATGCCTTGTTAGCATTTTAATTCCTTTAAACAATTTCTTTAAAATATTTTTTTTGTTTTTTGTTTATAAATTTTTTTAATTTTAATGGGGTGACATAAATAAATCAGGGTAAATATGTTCAAAGAAAACATGTCCAGGTTATCTTGTCATTCAATTATGTTGCATACCCATCACCCAAAGTCAGATTGTCCTCTGACACCTTCTATCTAGTTTTCTTTGTGCCCCTCCCCCTCCCCCTCCCCCTCTCCCTCCCTCTCCTCTCCCCCCCCACCCCCGTAACCACCACACTCTTGTCCATGTCTTTTAGTCTCATTTTTATGCCCTACCTATGTATGGAATCATGCAATTCTTAGTTTTTCCTGATTTACTTATTTCACTCCATATAATATTATCAAGATCCAACCATTTTGTTGTAAATGACTCAATGTCATCATTTCTTATGGCTGAGTAGTATTCCATAGTGTATATGTACCACATCTTCTTTATCCAGTCATCTATTGAAGGGCTTTTTAGTTGTTTCCATGTCTTGGCCACTGTGAACAATGCTGCAATGAACATGGGGCTACATGTGTCTTTATGTATCAATGTCTCTGATTTTTGGGGGTAGCTACCCAGTAGAGAGATCACTGGGTCATAAGGTAGTTCTATTTTCAGTTTTCTGTACTAAAATTAATTCAAAATGGATCAAAGACCTAAATATAAGACCTGAAACAAAAAAGTATATAGAAGAAAACACAGGTACTAAACTCATAGACCTTGGTTTTAAAGAGCATTTTATGAATTTGACTCCAAAGGCAAGAGAAGTGAAGGCAAAGATAAATGAATGGGACTACATCAGACTAAGAAGTTTTTGCTCAGCAAGAGAAACTGACAACAAAATAAACAGACAGCCAATTAAATGGGAAATGATATTTTCAAACAACAGCTAAAATAAGGGCCTAATATCCAAAATATACAAAGAACTCATAAAACTCAACAACAAACAAGCAAACAATCCAATAAAAAAATGTTTTTTAGTCCTTCACTAGGAGTTGACCTGAAATAAACCAGTCTGCTGTCTCCATAAATCAAATGCCCAAGGATTAAATTTTACCTTTAGGATGACAATTGGAAATGTAATCTTTATAATTATTTTATTTTCAATTATAGTTTACATTAAATATTAAAATGTATTAGTTTTAGAGGTACAGTGAGGTGGTTAAAAAATTACAGAGTGGCTCTCCTGACCCCATAATTATTTTTTCTCAATATTATTGACTGTATTACCTATGTTGTAATCCACATGTCCTGTGGCAATTTTGCAACTCCCAATTTGTATTATTTAACCTCTTCACTTATTTCACCTAGCCTCCTAATACTCCATCTGAAAACTGTCAGTCTTTTCTCTTTATCTATGAGTCAGTTTCTGTTTTGTTTATTTATTTTGTTCCTTAGTTTCCACATATAAATAAAATCATATCGTATTTGTCTTCCTCTGATTAGTTTATTTAGTGTAATACCCTCTAAGAGATTTCCTTCTTAAAGATCTAAGATGGTAGAAGTCTAGATGAATGTTACACTCATCTCCTTTAGAACAAAAACTGAAATCACAACTAAAATATAGAACAATCAACCTGAATAACCAACTGAAGACTAACTGAATAGAAGTCTTATAACCAAAAATTTACAGATGAAACAACATCAAGACTGGTAGGAAGGGCACAGAGGTGAAAAGGTGTGGCCCCACTCCTTTGAGCAGCAGCTGAGCTTTTGGGAAGATAGCTGCAAAAATATTCCTCTGAGGAGTGTGGGTTCTCAACCCTATTCCAGGACCTTCAGCCAGAGCACAAGAGCTGGGAAGAGGTACCCACATAATATCTGACTGTGAAAATCAGCTGAGATTCTGTCTGTCAGGGAGAGATGATAATCTATTCTAGATGTAGATGTTCTTCCAACAGGTCAATGTACAAAATATCATTGCAACAACTCACTCTGGACTCTGGCAGAGAAAGCATGAAATGGGCTGAAGTTATGTGAGGAGAGACTAGGGTTTGTGGCTCTGCAAAGAGAGTTGAAGAGATAGTCACTGGGATCCCTGTGCTGAGTTAACTTCCTGCACCAGAGATGCCATTTCTCTTGGGTGTAGAACTCCTCTCCTTACAGGATCACCCTAAGGGCTCCATGTAGCTCACCCTGCAAATCTCATGCTATGCTGAAGAGTTAGCTGCCTTGGCTGAGGTGTAGAGGTCTGGGAAGTCTCAGGGGATGTCAGTGATTGAGTGGTATGACTTTGGGACAGGGCCATTACCCACACTTTTTCCCATGAACCTGACTAGCACCAACTCCTCATGAGAGATACTCTATCTACACCTACTGGGTGCTATGTGGCCTCACCCTCTTGACTCTTGGTGACCCCACCCTGACAAAATTTGGGCAGAATCAGAGATAGAATGAGTGGTAAAGTTCTGGGGTGGAGGTCATTCCTCCTATTGTTCCTTAAGTATGACCAGTACCTCTCCCTCACTGGAGACCTATAGCACCACCCTCCCAACTCTTGGGCTCCAGGAGAATTTTAGACAAAGTTGTGTGGCTCTAGAATAAAGACCATTTCTCCCTTGCACATATGATGGGTGTAGAGCCCTCCCTTCATGTGGTTAAAGCTTGGTCTTTTGGGGCCTGATAATCTCTGCTGCCCTCCCTTTGATGACTTTCTAAGACCTCTCCTACAATAAATGTTTTCAGGCACCCAGGGGGTGGCAGCTAGACTTTGTATACCCTGAGTCATTTGCTGCTTGGCCTCAGACCCAACACTGGCACTGAATTTGAACATGCATATTTTGTAAACACCACTGGTGACTCATTGAGAACCTACTTAATGCAACTCAAGTAGAACCAGAAGCTCTTTTAGAGACTAAACCTGTAAGGCAGCCATTAGGCAGAGGCTGGCAAAAGTAGTGAGTATTTTGGGGTGCCTTGGGACTTTTGCTGACAGGCCCTTGATTCTGGTGCTGGTAAAAACCAGTCTTGGTGTGAAACTTGATCCTTTCTAAACATACCCAGGTCCAGCCAGAGGCAGACACAAACTGTGGATCCCTGTATAGCTCCAGACATGTTGCCCAGGGCCATTCACAGACAGTGTCTGACATTGGTCTAAACCAATGTCCTTTGTAAGAGGCCTCAGAACCAACAAAACCAGTGGTCAACTTCATAAAACAGAGCCAGATCCAATTAATTCCACAAATGACATATCCAAAGGGTGATCTTGGCAGGCACCAGACCCCATGGAGGCAAATTCCGCTTTGTGTGATCAACACATGTACGTCAGCTATATACTGTGGCTGGGGTGAATCCTCACAGTCAATGTCAACCTCACTCATGAATGGACCAATAGCAAACAAGACTCAATTATAGCAGGAGTGCTCATATAACCCACACAAGGAAAATTCCTGGGTCACCCCAGGTCAGATGATCAAGGAGGTTGTGCTACTGAGTCTCACAGGACATCTGTTACATAAGGCCACTCTACCGAGACTGGGTATCATAGTAGATCTATTGATTACATAAAAACAAACACAAAAAGGCAACCAAAATGTGCAGACAAAGAAACATGTCCCAAAGGAAATAACAATAGAAATCCCCAGAAAAAGAGCTGATTGATATATAGGCAAGCAATTTTTGAACAATAGAGTTCAAAAAATGGTTGTAAGGATGCTCAAGGAACTTAGAACTTAGACACAGAAATAATAAATTAAACTAGTCATAAAAGAAGAATACAATATATGAAATGAATAGTAAAAAACTGAGGTAGCAATACTTATATCTGACAAAATAAACTTTATCTATTTGTATTTTAATTAAATTAATTGGGGTGATACTGGGTAATGTAAGTAAACATATTTCAGATGCCCAATTCTACAACCCATCTCTATACACCATAAACTTTAAAACACTGGTTATAGTAAGAGATAAAGTAGGGCAGTAAAGAATAAAGGAAACCATCTAACAAGAGGATATAACCCTTATAAATATTTATGCATCCAACATAGGAGCACTTAAATATATAGTGCAAATATTGATGGACTTAAAAGGAGTGATCAATAATAATACAGTCATTGTAAGGTATTTTAACACTCCACTGACATAAATAGACATCTTCCAGACATAAAATCTATAAGGACACAGTGGCCTTGAATGACACAATAGATATTCATAACATTACAGACCTACCTCAAGAAACAAAAAAAAACTCAATTAAACAACCTAACTTTATATAGTACTTAAAGGAACTACAGAAAGAATAATGAACAAAACCCTAAGAGAGCAGAAGAAAGGAAATAAAGATCAATGCATAAATAAATAAATGACAGTCTAATATAACAATAAAATAATTAATGAGAACAAGATAGATCTCTGAAAAGATCTATCACGATCTTTTAGATAAACAAGACTGACAAATATTTAACCAGATTCATCAAAAGAGAGAAAGAGAGAGAGAGAGAGAGAGAGAGAGAGAAAGAGAGAAGGGGGACAAATAAACAAAAAGAGAAAGAAAAGTAACAACTGACATAAAAATATAAAATATTGTAAGAAAATATTACAAACAACAATATGCCAACAAATTGGACAATCTGAATGAAATGTATAAACTTCTAGAAAACTACAAACTTTCAAATTAAATCAAGAAAGAATCAGAAAATTTAAATAAACAGATCACAAGTAATGCAATTGAAGCAGTAATGAATAAAACTCCCAACAAACAAAAGTCCTGGACCACATGGTTTCAAAAGAGTTTTACCACACATTCAAAGAAGAACTAACACCTATCTTTTCCAAATTATTCAAAAAATAATTCAAGAGAAGAGAAAACTTCCAAGCTCATTTTACAAGGCCAGAATTATCCTAATTCTAACCCCACTACAAAGAAAGAAAATTATAGGCCAATATCCCTGATGAATATAAATGTTAAAATCTTCAACAAAATATTAGCAACCTGGACACAGAAATATATTAAAAAGATCAAGTACAATATCCACAAATCAGTTAATGTGATACACCACATAAACAAAATGAAGAATAAAAAGCACATGATTATATCAATAAATGCAGAAAAAGTGACTGATAATATTTACCACCCACCTATGATAAAAACAGTCAGCAAAGTGGGAATAGAGGAAACATACTTCAGTTTAATAAAGGCCGTATATGATGAACTTACAGCCAACATCATACTCAATTTGAAAAACTATAGGCATTACCCTTAATTAGGAATAAAATAGGGATATCTGTTTTCACCACACTTACTCAATATAGTACTGAAGGTCCTAGCCACAGCAATCAGACAAGAAGAAGAAATAAAAGGCATCTGAATTGGCCCTGGCCAGTTGGCTCAGTGGTAGAGCGTCGGCCTGGCATGCAGAAGTCCTGGGTTCGATTCCCGGCCAGGGCACACAGAAGAGGCGCCCATCTGCCTCTCCACCCCTCCCCCTCTCCTTCCTCTCTGTCTCTCTCTTCCCCTCCCTCAGCCGAGGCTCCATTGGAGCAAAGATGGCCCGGGCACTGGGGATGGCTCCTCTGCCTCTGCCCCAGGCGCTAGAGTGGCTCTGGTTGCAACAGAGTGATGCCCCGGAGGGGCAGAGCATCGCCCCCTGGTGGGCGCATGCGGGAGTCTGTCTGACAGTATCTCCCCATTTCTAGCTTCAGAAAAATACAAAAAAAAAAGGCATCTAAATTGGAAATAAAAGTAAAATTGTTATTATTGGTAGATGACATGATACTGTATATAAAGAACCCTAAAGATTCCACTAAAAATCTATTAGAACTGATACATAAATTCAGTAAAGTAGTAGGATTCAAAATTCAGTAAAGTAGTAGCACTTCAAAAAGAATAAAATAATTAGAAAAAAATTTAACCAAATATGTAAAAGACTTGTATTTAGAAAATTATAAGACACTAAATAAAAAAATTTTTAAAAATACAAATAAGTGGAAGGATATACTGTGTTCATGAAACAGAAGAACATTATTAAAATATTCATAATTTCCAAAGAAATGTATAGATTTAATGCACTTTCTGTCAAGATACTAATGTATTAGTATTTCATAGAACTAAAACAAATATTCCATAAATTTATATGGAAGCACAAAAAGCCCCCAATAGCCACCACAATCTTGAGTAAAAAGAACAAAGTTGAAGGAATTACGCTACCTGATATCAAATTACAGTACAAGACTATAGTAATCAAAACAGCTTAGTACTGGCATAAAAACAGACACATATCTCAATGAAACCTAATAGAAAGCCTGAAAATAAAACCATACCTTTATGGTCAATTATTGTTTGACAGAGAAGGCAGAAACATTGGAGTAAAGATAGTCTATTCACCAAACGGTGCTGGAAAAATTGGACACACATGTGCAAAAAAAAAAAAAAAAAAGTAAAGAAAGAAACTGGACTACTTTCTAATCCTATGTACAAGAATAAACTCAAATTAAATAAAGACATAAATGATATTATCAAAATAATAAAATTCTTAGAAGAAAAGATAGCCAGTAAAATCTCAGACATTTTGTTTTTTTAAATTAATTTTAATTTATTGTGTTTACATGGATTCAAGTGTCCCACTGATTATAACTCCCTCACCCCCCACCCCTGTGTCCTTTTTTATACCCCTTATGCTCCCCTCCTCCTAACTCTCTAGGATTTGCTGTCCTCTTATCTATATCTATGCGTTATGTATATATAATTTCACTAATCTCTTTACCTTCTCTTATCCCATCTTCTCATCCCCCTTCGTTCTGACTGCTGTCCCTCTGGTATCTGTGACCCTGCCTCTACCTCTGTTCTGTTCCTCAGTTCACTTTGTTCATTAGATTCCACGTATAAACGTGAGATCATATGATATTTGTCTTTTTCTCTGCCTGGTTTATTTCACTTAGCATAATAATCTCCAGGTCCATCCATGCCATCGCAAAAAGTAAAATTTCCTTCTTTTCCACGCTGCATACTATTCCATTGTGTATATGTACCATAGCTTTGTAATGCACCCGTCCACTGATGGACACTTGGGTTACTTCCACATCTTGGCTATTGTGAAGAATGATGCAATAATCATGGGGGTACATATCTTCTTTTGAATCAGTGATTTTGTATTCTCAGGATATATTCCTAATGATGGGACAGCTGGGTCAAAAGGCAGTTCCATTTTTAATTTTTTGAGGAAACCACTTAGAGTTCTCCACAGTGACTGTGCAAGTCTGTATTCCCACCAGCAGTGAAGAAGGGTTCTCTTTTCTCCACACCCTCACAAGTACTTATTATGTGTTGTTTTGTTAATGAGCATCATTCTGACTGGTGTGAGGTGGTATCTCATTGTTTTAATTTGCATTTCTCTGATGATTGGTGACATTGACCATTTTTTCATATGCCTATTGGCTGTCTGTATGTCCTCTTTGGAGATGTGTCCATTCAGTTCTTTTGCCCATTTTTTAATTGGATTGTTTACCTTCCTGGTGTTGAGTTTTAGAAGTTCTTTATAAATTTTGGTTATTAACCCCTTATCAGATGTATTGTCGAATATGTTCTACCATTTTGTGGGCTGTCTTTTTATTTTGTTCATGGTGTCTTTTGCAGTGCACCATTTGTTCATCCTGTTCTTTATTTCACTTGCCCATGGAGATATTTTGCCCAGCAAAAAGATTGCTAATGAAAGATATTGGAGAGTTTCCTGCCTATGTTTTCTTCCAGTGTTTATGGTTTCACACTTACATTTAAGTCTTTTATCCATTTTGAGGTTATTTTTATGAATGGTGTAAGTTGGTGATCTAGTTTCATTTTTTTGCATGTACTTTCCCAATTTTCCCAACACCATTTATTAAAGAGAGTGTCTTTACTCTGTTGTATGCTCTTACCTCCTTTGTCAAATATCAATTGACCGTAGAGGCGTGGGTTTATTTCTGGGTTCTCTGTTCTGTTCCATTGATCTGCATGCCTGTTTTTATGCCAGTGCCAAGCTGTTTTGATTACAATGGCCTTGTAGCTAGCATAACTTGATATCAGGAAGTGTAATACCTCCCACTTTATTCTTCACTTTCAAGATGGCTGAGGCTAGTCATCTTCTTTTTTTGGTTTCATATCAATTTTTGGAATATTTGTTCTATATTTTTGAAATATGCCATGGGTATTTTAGTAGGAATTACATTGAATATATAGATTTCTTTGGGTAATATAGACATTTTAATGATGTTTATTCTTTCTATCTATGAACACACTATATGCTTCCACTTGTCTGTATTTTTTTTTATTTCTTTTATCAATGTTTTATAATTTTCCCAGTATAAGTCTTTTACCCCCATGGTTAAATTTACTCCTAGGAACTTTATTTTTTTGTTGTTGCAATAGTGAAGGGATTGTTTCCTTGATTTCTCTTTTAGAAAGTTTATCATTGGTATATAAAAATGCCACTGATTTTTTAATATTAATTTTCTATCCTGCCACCTTGCCGAATTCATTTATCAGCTCTAGTAATGTTTTGACTGAGACTTTAGGGTTTCTTACGTATAGTTATCATGTCATCAGCAAATAATGAGTTTTACTTCTTTTTTAATTTGCATGCCTTTTATTTCTTCTTCTTGTCTTATTGCCTTGGCTAGAACTTCTGGAACCATGTTGAATCTGAGTGGTGAAAGGGGGCACCCTACTTTGTTCCTGACCTTAAGGGGATTGTTTTTAAATTTTGCCCATTGAGTATGATGTTGGCTGTCAGTTTGTCATAGATGGCCTTTATCATGTTGAGGTATGTTCCCTGTATGCCCACATTTCTGAGAGTTTTGATCATAAATGGGTGCTGGATTTTATCTAAAGCTTTTTCTGCATCTATTGATATTATCATGTAATTTTTATCCTTCTTTTGTTTATGTGATGAATCATATTTATTGATTTACAAATATTGTACCAGCCTTGCCTCCCTAGAATAAATCCCACTTGATTATGATTTTTTTTAATGTATTGCTGAATCCAGATTGCTAATATTGCGTTGAGAATTTTAGCATATAAATTCATCAGGGATATTGGCCTGAAGTTTTCTTTCTTGAAATGTCTTTACCTGGTTTTGGAATAAAGATTATGTTTGCCTCATAAAAGGAGCTTGAAATTCATCCTTCCTCTTGAATTTTTTTGAAATAACTTGAGAAGGATAGATGTTAGTTCTTCTTTGACTATTTGGTGTAATTTGCCTATGAAGCCATCTGATCCAGGACTTTTGCTTGCTGGGAGTTGTTTGATAACTGTTTTAATTTTGTTTGTTGTAATCTGTCTGTTTAGGTTTTCTGATTCTTCCAGATTGAGTTTTGAAAGATTATATGTTTCTAGGAATTTATTCATTTCACTATGGTTGTCCAATTTTTGGCATACAGATCTTCATAGTATTTTCTTACATTCTTTTGTACTTCTGCAATATCAGTTGTTACTTCTCCACTTTAATTTCTAATTTTATTTATTTGAGTCATCTCTGTTTTTTTCTTGCTGAGTCTGGTTAAAGATTTATCAATCGTGTTTACCTTTTCAAAGAACGAGCTCTTGATTATATTGATCCTCTGTTTTTTTGTTTTGTTTTGTTTTGTTTTGTTTTTTAGGCACTATGTCATTTATGTCCCCTCTGATCTTTATTATTTCCTCCCCTCTACTTCCACTGGACTTTATTTGTTTTTCTTTTTCTAGTTCTTTTAGACACATGGTTTAGTTGTTAATTTGAGCTTTTTCTTGATTCATAATCTTTTTCTTGATTATGCCTGTAATGCTATGAACTTTCCTCTCAGGACTGCTTTTTCTATGTCCCATAAATTTGGAGTTGTTGTATGTTCATTTTCATTTGTTTCAAAGAAATTTTTTATTTCTTCCTTGACCTCATTGTTAACCCATTCATTATTTAATAACATGCTATTTAGCTTCCAAGTGTATAAATGTTTTTCAGTTTTTCTATTGTAGTTGATTTTTAGTTTTGTACCATTGTGATCAGAGAAGATGCTTGATATGATTTCAATCTTTATAAATTTATTGAGACTTTTTTTGTGTCCTAACATGTGCTCTATCTTAGAGAATGTACCATGAACACTTAAAAAGAATGTATATTCTGCTACTTTGGGGTGAAAAGTTATGAAGATATCTCTTAAATCCATTTGATCTAGTGTGTCATTTAAGGCCAGTGTTTGTTTGTTAATTTTCTGTCTGTAGGATCTATCCATTGATGTTAGTGGGTTATTAAAATGCCGTACTATTATAGTATTATTGATCTTGCCCTTTATGTCCATCAAAATCTGCTTTATATATTTAGGTGCTCCTATGTTAGGTGCATTGATATTTAAAATGATTATATCCTCCTGCTGGATTACTTCCTTTATTATTATGTTGTAATCTTCATTATCTCTTACTATAGCCTTTGTTTTAAAGTCTATTTTGTCAAATATAAGTATTGCTATCCCAGCTTTATTTCATTTCCATTTGCATGAAATATTTTTTCTACCTCTTCAATTTCAGTCTATATGTATCTTTTTTCTGAGGTAGACACTATATGTACAGGTCCTGTTTTCTTATCCATGCAGCTACCTTATGTCTTTTGATTGCAATATTTAATCCATTTATATTTAATGTTATTATTAATATGTAGTTGTTTATTTTCATTTTATTCTTTAAATCCACAATTCATTTTTTCAAGATTTTTTTCTTTGCTTTTTTTTTTTTACAGCAGTCCCCTTAACATTTCTTATAATACTGGTTTGGTTGTAATAAATTTCTTGAGTTTTTTTTTTTTTCAGGAGAGCTTTTTATTTCTCCTTTAATTTTAAATGATAGCCTTGCTGGATTAAGAAATCTTGATTGTAGGTTTTTGGTTTGCTTCACTTTGAATATTTCTTGCCAATCCCTTCTGGCCTCAAGTGTTTCTGTTGAGAAGTAGGATGCCATCCATATGGCGGCTCCTCTGTAGGTAACTAACCGATTTCTCTTGCAGCTTTTAGTATTCTTTTTTTGCCACTTAAATTTGGCTCTTTAATTATGATGTGTCTTGGTGTAGGCCTCCTTGAGTTCCTCTTTAATGAGATTCTTTGTGTTTCTTGAACTTGTATAACTGTTTCCTACATCAATTTAGGGCAGTTTTCAGCTATGATTTCTTCAAATAGGTTCTCTATCCACTGTTCATTCTCTTCTCCTTTAGGAATTCTTATGATGTGGATGCTGTTTCTTTAGATTGTCATAGAGCTCTCTTAGAGTTTACTCAGACTCTTTAAGTCTCTCTCTCTCTCTCTCTTTTTTTTTTTTGCTTCTCTGCTTCTGTGTTTTTGTTACCTTGCCCTCTAAATCACTGATTTGATCCTCTGCTTCACTCAGCCTGCTGTTAATTCTTCCAGTTCAGTCTTCATTTCTGATATTGTATTTGTTATTTCTGACTGTTTTTTTTTTTTTTATAATTTCAATCTCTGTTTTGATACTTGCTATCTCTTTATGTAAGATCCTTGTTGCTGTAAGATCCTTGAGCATCTTAAAAATCATTGTTTTAAATTCTGCAACTGGTACTTTGGTTATTTCCATTTAATTCAGTTTTTTGTTTCTGGGTATTTCTCTTATTGATTCATTTGGGTTGCATTTCTCTGCCCATTTTGTCTGTGAAATAAATAGCACTTGTGTGACTTTGAAATTTTAGTAGGGTCTGTATGAAGAAGATGGGCTCGGTGGTTCTGACCTTCAGGCCACCTGTTTTTGTTCTTGAAATGCTTCTTAAGGGTACTATTTTTCCTCTTGTTGTATGTGAGTATTAGAGGCAGTTGGACATTTTGTAGGTACGGTTATCCCTTCAGGCTCGTTGGCTCTAAGGGTCAACCTTGATTGTGTGTATTACACACTGTGCAATGTCTGTCCTCTTGGGTTTATTTATTATGCACAGTGTCTGGTGCCTGCTATACTCCACCTTTGGGTATGCTGCTTGTGTAGGTAGTTAAGTCTAGGGTTAGTGCTGTCTGCCACCCACTACCAGTAGTGTTGACTCTAGTTCTTTTTGGATTGGCATCAGCTGTTGTTAGTAACCTGCTGTGGGCTACTAGTCTGTCTGAAGCTGCTGCAGTTTTTGCTGTTTGTGTCTGTGTTTTGTGCATGTGTACTGTGGGAAGAGCCAACCCTTGTATAAGAATCAGCGTCCTCCTGTTTAGCGATGACAGCAGCTCCATAAAACCCCAATCTCTGTAAGATTTGTTTTCATCTTTCAGCTGCTTTTCCTCCTCTTGTAGTTGCCTGGACTTCCCACAGAGTCTTCTATATTAAAACTCTAGTGTGGGCTCAGATTGGCATCATTCAACCAATCTTTCTACAGGTTGCATGCTTGGTGGTTTAGGTCAGGTGAAGTTGTAAATACAAAGTTTGTAGAATTCCCTACTTCGGTGGTCTCTTGATCAGGAGCTCAATATGGGGAATGTGGTCCCTACTCCAGAGCTTGATCTCTCAGCCACTGCTGGATACTCATTTTATTTCTCCCCAACTAGGTGAGCAGGTCCAGAAAGAGTGTGGCTGACAGTTTTCTCTGCAGAAGTTCTTTCAGCTGGTGAGACCCTGGTCTCAGGGAAGAAAAGTGGGAGAGTCCTTTCTTAGGGCTGACTATGTCCCCCCTCCTCCAAAGGTGGCTAAGCCCCTCCACCAGATCCAACAATAGACTAACAGGGAACCGTACATTAAATGTCCATGCTCTAAGCCTCTCTCCCTTTCCCCTGTGAACCTAGTCCATCAGGACATGATATTCAGCATCCAGGCTGTCTGACTGTGATGCCCCACCTTATTCAATGCATATGAGCCACTGTGCTGGTGCTGATCACAGAGAGTGAAACTCACCTCAACTGGTCCAGCTCTGAGGAGCCCTTCCTTACAATACCAATCTAGCTAGGGTTGTTAGGTCTTGAACCGATGCTTTCCACAGCTGACCCCTGGATGTGCCAGTTTTGGGCCTCCCTAGCAAGAACCCAGCACAGACCATTGGAAGACACTGCCTGTGACTGGCCTTCAGCAACCTTCTTGGATCTACAAACAATCCAGAATTTGCTTCTGCCTCTGCTAGACTCAGGTATAAATGGAAATACCAAGCTGTACTGCTAGGCTGGCTTTTACCCACACTGAGTCTGGGGGAAAATCTGCTCAAACGGCCAAATATTCCTGAATCTCACCTCCTGCAGCCCCTGTCTGTTGGCTGCTTTTTGGGCTCAGCCACTGAAAAAAGTCTCTACTAGAGTCTAGAGCATTGGTAGTCAACCTGGTCCTTACCACCCACTAGTGGGCATTCCAGCTTTCATAGTGGGTGGTAGTGGAGCAACCAAAGTATAAATAAAAAGATAGATTTAATTATAGTAAGTTGTTTTATAAAAATTTATTTTGCCAAGCTTAGCGAAAATCCGAAATAAAGTACTTGGTAAGTAATTATTATTATATGCTTTAACTTGCTGTAACTTTGCTTTATAAATTTATAAAGTTACTTCCTTACTTTATAAATCACCATTACTGTGGAACCAGTGGATGGTTAGAAAATTTTACTACTAACAGAGATACAAAAGTGGGTGGTACATATAAAAAGTTTGACTACCCTTGGTCTAGAGCCTGTGGCATTTCAGGGATTAGAAAGGGAGGAGGTAAGCTATGGTTTAACCCCTTAGCCCCAGGTATTGGTCTGTTTAGACTTTTTTGACAGACCTCAGTAGGGTGTGGCCCCAGGAGTCTGGTGGGTGTGGCCTCTGAGACCCAGAAATGTGGTCTGGTGGCCCTTGGGACAGTTTTAACTGAGTCTCTTGTGAGATAGAAGCTCCAGTCAGACTCAGGAGAGTGTGGGGGGAGGAGCTCCAGTGTCAACACCAGAAAAACTGAGTCACTGATGTGACCCCTGTTTCTGCTTCCTGGCCTCTCAGAATGACCCACTACCACGACTGTGGTAAGAGAGACTCTTCAGGGTGGAGCAGCTGCTTTTCCCCAGGCTAATGACACTCAGAGAGGATTGTTCTACCCAAGAAAAATGGTGACTGTAGTACTGGAGAATGACCCAGCACAGGGGTTCTGGTGGCCATCCTCCACAGTGTCTCTCCTTGGGCCTCCAACTTTACACTCTCCTCATGCAGCTCCAATCCTCTCAGCTCTCCCCTGTCAGAGCCCTGGGTAAGTGGCTGTGAACAAGGTTTTCTGTGTGTGTACCCTTTAAGACAGTGTCTGCATCTGAGAATTCTGTCTCCTTCTGGCAGACAGAAAAGAGGCAGACAGAAAAGTTGCCTCTTTTCACAGCTAAATGTTGTCTGGGAGCCTCTTCTAGGGTCTGGGGCTCTAAGCTGGGACTCCAGGCCTGGGACTAAGCATCCACACCTCTCAGGGTGACCCTCCACACAGTGAAAGTCCCTCCAGACCCTCAGTTTCCCCTTGCTCCTGGGAGCGGGGCAGCCCATTCTACATCTCTGCCCTTCCTACCATTCTCGCTGTGGCTTCTTTGGTGTTCCTTGGTCATAGACTCCTCTCAGTTTAGTCCAAGGTTTTTTTTTTTGTTTGTTTTTTTTCAGGATGATTGTTTTTAAATTAAATTGTAATCCAATTTGGTCCTGGGAGTTGGCAGTTGGAAAGGCTGCTTTCTCCGTTGCCATCTTTGTTAATTGATCTCTGACATTTCTTGAAGAAATAATTTTTATGCTGTGTCTCCTTGGGCAAGGGAAACAAAAGAAAAAAAATAAACAAATGAGACTACAACAAACTAAAAAGTTTTTGCACAACAAAGGAAACCATCAACAACATGAAAATTCAGCTTGCTATATGGAAGAGCATATTTGCCAATGAAACATCTGATAATGGGTTAATATCCAAAATCCATAAAGAAGATATAAAACTCATCCCCCTCAAAACAAACCATACAATTAATAAATGGACAAAAGACCTGAACAGACATTTTTCTAAAGATGGAATACAAATGGTCAACAGACTTATAAAAAGATACTGAATGTCTGCAATCACCCGAAAATCCAAATTAAAACCATCGTGAGATATCCCCTCACAGCTGTCAGAATGGCTATCTTCAATAACTCAACAAACAAGTGCTGACAAGGATGTAGAGAAAAGGAAACCCTAGTGCACTGGTAGTGGGAATGCAGATTGGTGCACCCACTATGGAAAGCAGGAAGGAATTGCTTCAAAAAATAAAAATAGAACTACTTTATGACCCAGCAATTCCACTTCTGGAGATAGAGCTGAAGAAACTTAAAACACTAATTTTTTTTTAAAAAAGTGTATTTCCATGTTTATTGCAGCATTTTTTAGAATAGCCAAGATATGGAAGCATCCCAAATGCCCGTCATTAAATGAATGGATAAAAAAGCTGTGGTACATTTACATAATTGGATACCATGTGGCCATAAAAACACAAGGAAATATCACCTTTTGTTGATTGCATGGATAAAACTGGAGAGAAATCCAGAGAAAGACAAGTACCATATTATTTCACTTCTATGTGGAATTTTATGAGAAAAATAAACTAACAAACAAAATTGAAATAGACGCATAGATGCAAAGAACAGACTGACAGATGTAAGAAGGAGGGATTTGGGGGAACCAGGTGAAAAAGTCAAGAGATTAATGGAGAAAAAACCTTATAGGAACAGATAATCGTATGGTGAGAGGGAAAAGGGGGATACAAGGAGGTAAAGGCAGGGATAAATGGTGATGGAAGGAGACTTGACTTGGGGTGGTGAGCACACAATACAGTATACAGATAATGTTTTATAGAATTTTATACCTGAAACTTACATCATTTTATTAACCAATGTCATCCCAATGAATTCAATATTTATTAAAAATGAATTTTCTCTTTTTTTTATGGCCCAGTAGTATTCCATTGTATAAATGTACCAACACTTATTGTTTGTTGATTTATTGATGATAGTTATTCTGACAGGTATGAGGTGGTATCTGATTATAGTTTTGATTTGCATTTTCTGTTGTTTAATGATGTTGAGCAACTTTTCATGGAAATGTAATCCTAAAAGGGATTATAGGAAACTTTAGATACTCTATTGATACTCTTCTCTATGGCATAATCTGGGTGTAAGCATTCATTGTATTACTTTTATGCCAGGTATAAATATTATATTTTATATTGTGGGTCCTATATTTCATCTTAAGAAAGGAAAAAATGATAAAAAGAAAACTGGAAAAGAGAAATGAGAATCAAGTATAGAGAAGTTTTTATATTTTGTTTGAAAGTTGAGAATTTGGATATTATGTGAGAGGATCGGGAAGAAAAAAATGATTCTTTTAAAATTTTTTTGACAATCCTGAATGTTTCCATGCTGTGATGTTCTGGTGTAAAAATTGCATTAATTAATTATGTAAAATACAGAGCAATTTGTGAATGATCACAGCAATAGTACAATACATTTAAGTTATTTTTCTAGCCATTTTATTTAAAAATTCCCATTGTGCGGAGAGCAGTGGAAGTAATGAAAAAGTCAAGATAGAGTCTTGGGACAAATAGAGTTAAAGGCGAGGTGAGGTATCAGGGAAAGGAAGGAGTTTGTACTCTTGAATTTCTACCTCTATAATTGAAAGAAAAGTAAGCTAGTCTTGCATGTATTAGGAAAGGCATGTCAGTTTAATATAGTGACAGCTAGTCCCAGATTCCAATTAGGAAAACATTAGTCTGTTTGGGAAATGAGTTTGATACAGTGTCTAAATTAGTATTGAAGTGAAATGTATGTATAGGATCCCTTGCTATGGCAATATGATAGTTTTAATAGGGCCAAGCTGCTAAATAAATCTTGTGTTCTACTTAAATTCAATATGATTAACGCTTAATCCTAAAGTATATGAGTCATGTGAAAGCAAAAATGATTCTCTTGTTGCCATACTTAAACATCTTAATTTGTTTCTCTTACAGAGTTCAATTATTCAAAATTGGTGTTCAGAGAGGGAATAGAATCTCAGAGCAAGAGAGACAACATTTATGTAACTCACAAGGGATGCTAGCTGCTGTGACTGTTAGTTTGCATTAACTTGGTAAATTTGAATTCAAAACACTACAGTTCTTCTTGAGATGGGAAGTTTTTGTTAGCTGATAATTTATATGCTTTTTTGAATAGTCCCTTATGTACAAAACTGGAGCTCCTATCACTCAGAGAAAGAGTCAAATAGCTATGAAATTATAAGAAATTATAGGAGAACATAATAATTTATTTTTATTTCACCTGACATTAACACTTATTATCAACTATCAACTCTAATACTTTTTTAGAGGGGAAAAATCTATGATAAAAATGTTTTTAAGAAAAATTACTTTGCTATAAGAGGTACTATATCCCATTTGTGGTTCACTGTATTCTAGAGCCATTAGTCTTATGAAGCAGTAAATTTTTGCTGTATACTTCATAAGCACCTCTGATACTATTTTGTGTTACTTGACTGCTGCCCGAAGGAGAGGAGTAAAGTGTTATTTCAAGGTGCATTTTGCATCTAAGGAGATTAGACTTGTTTATTGCAGTTGTCTCATATTTTTACTCTAGGGCAGTAGTTATCAAATATGAAAGAGAAAATGAAAAGGATTTGGTTTTTTTTCCCCAAAGAAAAAAGGAAAACATGATGGAAGAAGAGAGAAAAATGGCAGAGGAGATAAACCAGTGAAATCTCGGGAGGTGGGTACTAAGTTGGTGACTTTATTGAAGAGGTCTATCCCTTGGAGGTGGCTGCCTCAAATGTCTTAAGCATATCAGAAAAGCAGTTTAAAAATGTTGCTCTGTATTACATGCTATGAGTCAAATCATGCCAATCTCAAATCTTCACTATTACTTTATGGAGGTATTATTTGTTTTGTTCTTGTTTTACATGAGGAAGAAGTTAGGTGTTATGTTTGGTATTTTAGGTTGAATTTCAACTTGTCAAAATTTATATGTTAAAATCCTAACCCCAGTGTCTCAGAATGTAATCTGATTTGGAAATATGTTCATTATAGATATAATTAGTTAAGGGAAAGTCATACTGGAGTAGGGTGGACATCTAATCCAATATAACTGGTGTCCTTGTGAAAAGTGTGCCACAGATGACAGGGATACGTACAGATGAAAGATGGTATGAAGATCAGGGACAGTGCCATCCACAGGGAACACACACGATTGTCAACAAACCACTGGAAGCTAGAAGAGCGGTATGGAGCAGATTTTCCCCAAAACCCCTTTCAAGGAAGCAGTCCTGCATACAACTGGATCCTGAATTTTAGTCTCCAGAACTGTGAAACAATCAAGTTCTGTTGTTTAAGCTGCCCAGTTTGTGATACTTTATCATAGCAGCCCTAGAAAACTAGTATGTTTAACCTGGTAAAGAAAAAAGCAAAACAAAACATAAAAGCAATTATTTCTCAGAGGCGGACTCACCTGGTACATTAGTTTGGGTTCTCTGAGAAACAGATGCCAAGTGGGATTAGATGTCTAAGAGATTTTATTGGGAAAATTTCTGTGAAAGATAAAAAAAGGGAACAAAGTGAATCTTTTAACCACAATGCAAGTTTGACACCTGTGAAAACAAGACTATAGGCCAGACACAGTAGGTCATCAGGGAAGAAATCCCCAGGTGCCTAGCAATGGGCAGAACTGAAAAAGAAGGAACTTGCCCCCAGGGTAACATTTCCTCCACTAGTATAATTCTGGTCAGGTAGGTTAGTCGTCTTTAGCCGGGAAATGAACCAGGGTGCCAGAGAATAGTGCTTAAGTACTATATTAATTTCTAGGAATAACATCTAGGCTTCACTTGTGTTTCAGCTCCAGCCCCAGCAAAGCAGCAAAATTGGATAAAGGAATGTCATGGCTGACCTCAGGTCATTGACTAATGACTCTCTATGAGACTTTCTAATGCTAAGATACATGCTCAGCAGCAGAATTATTTTTATGTGAAACTAATCTCATAGATATAAGATAGTTAAAACTAACAGTGGAGAATAATATGAGCAACTCAAGAGTTAACATTTTAGCTTTAGTAATAGTAGCTTTTAGATATAATTAATAGGCTTAATGATGAATGCAAGTAAAAAGCTTTTTTTCCAGGAGCTGGGATACATGAATAGTCTATGTGACTTCACAAAGGCTGCAAGTAATTCACCCTTTGTACTCCAGAGGTCTGGGAGCAAAGCCTTTTTGCTCCAGGGATGGACACCCCACCTCCTAATTATAATGCAGGTAAGGAATTCCTAGCAATACAAGAAAAGTCTCTGAAATACAACTTTTATCTAACTAACTTTCTTCTTAGTTCCAAATTCTTTCCTACTCTTTTTTCACCTTATAAAAAAAGTTGGCCTAAGATGAGATGTTAAAATGGCTTTTTAAAGTACATAACCCCTGTCTTCTCAGATCAGATCGGCAGCCATTTGAATAAACTACTCATAAAGATTCAATTCTTGTTTCTACTTATTTGGCTGAGTAGTGACAGGGAGAATGAACACTATTTCCAGTTTCAGATTGGGTAGAAAGAATCCTGAACTATAGTATACTCAAAAAAATATTAAGCCAGGCTAATTGAGAATCCTTAACCCCTATTCACACATCATAGGACCCCATATCTTATTATTTCAAGTTTTCATAGCATCCCTGCTATGCTTACTCATGGACTGAGAGCAGCCTGAGAGCCCTGTGGTCTCAGCACAATGGCAGCATCTTGAATGAGAGCAGTTTCCATGGTTTTCTGGACTAATGAGTGAGTTAAGAAAGCCTGGGAGGAGAATTAAAGAGAATGAGGATAATAAAACTTTTGAAGAGTTAAGCTGCACATGAGGAGCCAAGAAATAAAGAGGTAGGGGAAGTAGGGTCTAATAAAGCTCATTGGAGATAATCTTTCAATGAGAATGATCCAGTACAGAGCAGAAAATGTGAAGTTTGTAAGAAAGACACGATGGGATCTGGTGCTTCTGTAGAGGGCTGGCTTTAGAGAGAAGTTTGACAAGATCATCTCTGATGACAGGTAGGAAGAAGAAAATGAAGGGCAAATGTTGGTAAGTGTGGCTGGTTTGTAAGTAGGAATCTGTGAAGTTCTCTGCTGAAAGTTTCAGTTTTCTCAGTGAAAGAGGAAGCAAGAGGACCGCTGTGAAAATGGAATCCCTTTGTATATGTAAAGCACAGAGAACTGTTCCTAATGCTTACTGTAGTAATAAATACATTGACATAAAAAACTTATGTAGAAATTGTAGGACATAATCCCATTTACTTGGTCAAAAATTGTTGTTTTGTAGATAAATGTTAAGTTTTTAACAGAAAACAATCTTATGTTGAATTTAAGAGTGAAAATTAAAGAAAGCAAAAGACACTTGAAAACCTCAAATGCAGGATTATTTCAGATGCAGATCAAAGGTCAGTATAGGTACCAAGCTGGAACAACCAGACATAATTTTTTTTTAAGAGAAAGAGAGAGAGAGAGAGAGAGAGAAAGACAAAGATAGAAAGAGAGAGATGAGAAGCATCAACTTATAGTTGCATCACTTTAGTTGTTCATTGATTGCTTCTCATACGTGCACTGACTGGGGAGCTTAAGCCAAGCCAAGCCAGTGACCCCTTGCTCAAGCCAACAACCTTAGGCTTAAACCAATGACCTTGAGCTTCAAGCCAGTGACTTTTGGGCTCAAGCCTGTGCCCTTGTAATCAATCATGTTGTTGATCCCATACTCAAGCCGGTGATCTCGGGGCTTGAACCTGAGACATCAGCGATGCTCTATTCACTGCACCACAAATGGGTGAGGCCAAACCAGACATAAATTTAAAATCATTGTTAAGTGAGAATATTTAGAAAAACCCAAAGAAGTGTATCTATGCCTTAATGGTGTCTTTGAAACAAGGGTTTGAGGGTGAGGTATTGTTGAGTTAAAGCTCTAAAAGAAATATGTAGGCTGCTTCATTCTCTAGATATATTTAAATTAATTATTGTTTTGTTTATTGCAGAACTGAATATCCAACTCTGAATTCATGTGTGTTTATTTTATTATGTGTGCTGAGAAATAGCTGCCATCAGATGATTATTAGCAATGGTCTTAGAGAACACCTTTTTAATATTCTTAAGAAAACCTTTACAAATTTTTAATTGAGTTCATGACTTGTCAGAGATTAAGTAGAAAAATATTTTCTAATGTTTAAAATAATTGCTTAACTTGAAAAATATTGTTTATAAAATAATTTTTAACATTTAAGTTAATTGTAATCAATTTTATGAGTCAGACAACTTTTTAAGATAGTTTAAAAATGGTTTAAGTTAAAAAGGTATTCTCCTTCTATCTAGTTTTCTTTGTGCCCCTCCCCCTCCCCCTTTCCCTCTCCCCCCTCCCCTCATAAACACCACACTCTTATCAATGTCTCTTAGTTTCACTTTTATGTCCCACCTACGTATGGAATAAAGCAGTTCCTGGTTTTTTCTGATTTCCTTATTTCACTTCGTATAATGTTATCAAGGCAACATAAGTGAACGACAAGATAACCTGGAGTTGTTATCTTTGAATATATGTATGCTGATTTATTGATGTCGCCCCATTAAAAATAAAATTATTTTAAAAAAAAGTCTATGACTAAAAAAAAAAAAGTATTCTCAAGATATTTATTCTTTGTAAAATGCATTGATTGCTCTGCAAACATTTTTTTATTTTTACTTTTGTATTTTCCTCAAGTGAGAAGAAGTGAGGAGGCAGAGAGAGAGGCTCCTGCACACGCATGCCTGGGATCGACCTGGTATGCCTGGCAGGGAGTGATGCTCTGCCCATCTGGGGTATTGCTCCACCACAACCGGAGCCATTTTAGTGCCAGAAGTGGAGGCCATAGAGCCATCCTCAGCACTGGGCCAACTTTGCTCCAGTGGAGCCTTGGCTGTGAGAGGGGAAGAGAAAGATAGAGAGAAAAAAGAGAGGGAAAAGTGGAGAAGCAGATGGGAGCCTCTCCTTTGTGTCCTGACTGGGAATTGAACCTGGGATTTCCACACACTGGGCTGTTGCTCTACCACTGAGCCAACAGTCCAGGGCTCTGCAAACATTTTATTTCTGTTTTCTCTTTTGGAAAGATCTTGACCCATACCTAACAAAAAATAATTTGAATTTTAAAGTTTCAATTCTTTCTGACTGCTGTTGAATATTTTATTCTATATTTTTTGTTTCAATTAGCTAGTAACAATTTCTAATTTTTTTTAATATTCTAAGTGAAAAGCAATTCAACTTTAAAAAATAGTGATTAATATAATTTTACTTTTTTTTTTTTTTAAGTGAAAGTTGGAGAGGCCGAAACAGACTTCTACATGCTCCCCAACCCAGATCCCATGCAATACTTTGCCCGGCTGTATTGCAGTTCCATTACTCAGCAACTGAGCTATTTTAGTGCCTGAGGCCCAGGCCATGGAGCCATCCTCAGCACCTGGGGCCAACTTTGCTGGAAGCATTCAAGCCATGGCTGCAGAAGGAGAAGAGAGAGAGATAGATATGGGGGGGGGGGGGGGAGAAGCAGATGGTTCCTTCTCCTGTGTGCTCTGATCAGAAATCTAACCTGGGACTTTCACAGGCTGGGCCAATGCTCTACTGCTGAGCTAACTGGGCAAGGCCTACTTTTACTTTTATAAAATAGTTTTTTTATTTTTAAATTGTATTTGATGTAAAATATTAATTTCAGGTATACAACCAAGTGATTAGACATTTATATTAGTTTCAGGTGTACAACCTCCTAGTGATTAGACAGTTCTATAGCTCACTTATTTATACTGAGTGAGCACCTCAATAAATCTAGTAGTCATCTGACACAATACATTGTTATTACAATGTTATTGCCTGTATTCTCTATTAACGACTATTCTATAAGTATTAATTTGTACTACTTTATTCCTTCTTTTTTACACATCCCCTAAGCTTGCTCCTATCTGACAGTTTTCAAAATGTTCTCTGTATCTTGATCTTTTTTGGTCTGCTTGTTCATTTTTAGATTCCACATATGAATGAATTCACATGGCATCCGTCTAAGTCTGACTCATTTTATTCAGCACAATACCTTCTAGGTTCATCCATGTAGTTGCAAACAGCAAGATTTCATTTTTTTTTTATGGCTGCGTCATATTTGATTATATATATGCACCAGTTTTTCTTCATTTAGCTATAGATGGACACTTAAGTTGCTTACATATCTTCTTTATTAAAATAATGCTGCAATGAACTATACATGTATATGTCATTTTTATACAGTGTTTTGGGTTTCTTTGGGTAAATATTCAAAAGTGGAATTACTGTGTCCTTCTTTGTCTCTTGTTATGTGCTTTGTTTTAAAGTCTGTTTTGCCTGGTATAAATATCGCGAATATATTTTTCAATTCCTTTACTTTCAATTTGTGTCTGTCAATATGAAATGAATTTCTTATAGACAGCATATGTAAAGATCTTACTTTTTCAGCCATTCAGCCTCCTTATGTCTTTTAATTGGAGCAGTTAATCAATTTGCATTAAAATAATTGTTGATATATATGTACTTATTGACATTTCATTATGCATATTTTAGATCTTTCTTTTCTTCTTCTTCTTAAACAAGACCCTTTAACATTTTTTCATCTTATTTGGGACTCTCTGAGCTTTCTGGACTGTGTTTTGTTTTGTTTTTCACTCACCAGGTTAGGAAAGTTTTCAGTCATTATTTCCTCAAATAAATTCTCAGTCCCTTGTTGTCTCTTTTTCTGGTACTCCTATGATGTGGTTACACTTCATGTTTTCCCAGAGGTCCCTTAAACTATCATTAAAATTAAATTTTTTTTCATTTTCTATTTTGATTGGATGTTTTCTGCTATTTTGTCTTCTAAGTCACATATCAAATTGCCTGCTTTATCTAATCTTCTGTTGATTCTTTCTAGTGAATTATTCATTTCAATGATTGTATTCTTTATTTTTGACTTGCTCTTTTTTATGGTTTCTCTGTCCTTTATTATGCTTTCTATCTCTTTGTTCTCACTAAGTTCATTGAGCATCCATATAGACATTGTTTTGAATTCTGTATCTGGTACTTTGCTTGCCTCCATGTCATTTTTTTTTTCCTGGAGATTTCTCTTATTCTTTCATAGGACATGTTTCTTTGTTTCTCCATGTCAGCTTTCTCTTTGTTTTTGTTTCTGTGTATTAGGTATATTTGTTATATCTACAAGTTTTGGCAGAGTGGCCTTATGTAGTAGGTGTTTTATAGGGCCCAGTGGTGTAATCTCACTGGTCACCTAAGCTGAGTGCTTCAGGTGTACTTCTCAGGTAGGCTGCATGAACTTTTCTGTTATAGTTGGGCCTTAGTAGTTGTTGGCACATCAGTGGAAGGGATTGACCCCAAAGCTTACCAGCTATTAAGATTAGCTACAATTTTGTGTGGAGCTGCTGTGCATGGGCCCACTTGATGGAGAGAATTCACTTCAACAGAATTCTGGTTTCTTCCAAATCTGTCACTTGGGTTTGTCACTTGTGGAGGTGATTAAGTGGTGCTCTGGCATTGTTTAAATCTAGCCACTGGGTGTACTGGCTTTGGGGCCATCTAGGAGGTGCAGGCTAAGGTAAGCTACTGCCTGTCCAATACTTGGGGTCACCCAGCATGAGCTACATATGGATGCTATCTTTGTTGGGATTGGAGACATCTAGGAGAGGCCAAGTGATGAACCAAGGCTAGTTGCCACTAGTTCAAGGCTCAGGACCACTTAACAAGAGGTAAAAGACATGTGGAGGCAGATGCTGCTTGGTTGAGATTTTAGGACAGTTTAAACAAGAGTCAAGACAGGTTATTTGTATGGAAAAGGTACTGGAAGTGGCTTGGGTAAGACCACAAGTTGGATGGGGCAAACAGTGTAGGCAAGGTTGATGGAGATTCAAATATGGTGCTCACCTCTGTCTGCAATAGGAAGATCCAGCAAAGAAACAATGACTTTTGTAATTTTTTTTGTTTGTTTCTGGGAAAAAAACAACAACTTCCCTTCAGCACTTGCCCCAAAGCCTGACAGTTTCTTTTTTTCCTATATCTCCCTGGTGTCTTTTGAGCTGATGTCCCATAGCTGGAGCTATGAGTAAGTGACTTCAAGTAAGTTCATATGAGAGCCCTTTCAGAGGATCCTCTGGGATTCCAACAGCCCTTCTTCTCACACAGCCACAATCTTCACCAATTTTCACACCCAGAAATTTAGGGGAACTTCACTTTCTGGCACTAACATACTAAGCTGCTGGGCCTGGTGTGGAGTTGAGAACACTTACCCCTCAAGGGGACCTCTGCAGCTGAGCTATCCCCCCTCTATTTTTAACTGCCACATAAAGGTCTGAGACCAGCATGTTTCATGTCTCCACCACCCTACCAGTCTCTCTGCATAACCTCTTCAGTATATTCTTAGTTATAGGACTTCCGTTTAGCTAGATTTCAGGTGGTTCTCAATGATGGCTCCTCTGTAGTTTAGTTGTAAATTTGATGTAGTTGTAGGAAAATGCCTGTATTGTATTTACCTACTCTGCCATCTTGATTGGAATCCCAATAAAATTTTACTTTAAAATATATTTTTCAATCTCCCTCTGCACTTATGTTTTATGTATACCTTTTGAAAATAAGCAAAGCACTTTTCACCTCAGAAATTTAAATTCTTTATCTAAAAAAGGAGCATGTACCAGACTACTCAATAGGTAACTTCCAACTTTAAAACTACTATACTATGTGTATTTCTTTCTTTATAAGTATTTCTAATCTTTCCAAGTTTATAAACTTAGCAAGACTAAGAGCTAGATATTTTCCAGTTCGTGATAAATTTACATTTTGCCAGACAATGTTTAAAAAATCAGGTAAGAACTCAAGCCAAATACTGCATTCCCAATCAATGGTCACATATTAAGACTAAATAAATTAACTATGTATTTCTATTCATTTCTCTTAAAATATTAACAAGAATGTAACTTATTAATTTATACAATAAAATGATCAATTGGTATATTTCTTTGCCTTTCTGGAAAATTAGAAGGAACAGAATGTTAAGAAAATTTAATATAAATATATTGAAATGTTTTCAATCAATATGGTTATTTGTAAATATAATGAGCCATATAATCTAAGGGAGTGAAATCCCATTATATTATATTATATTATATTTATTATATTATATTATATTATAGTCATGGCAGATTTATTTGTAAAGGTATTGATTCTACTGTTATCTAAATGACAGTCTATCCCTTTGAGAAACAGAAAAAGTTAGTTCTGAAATGTGAAATTTTTCGAGACACAAATTTGATTTTGAACTCTCTGTCACTTAGCAACTTTGAAACTTAGGAGTATCAACTAATATTACTGAATTTTTATTTTCTTATTTTCAAAAAAGAAATAATACCTACCACATAGGTTTGTGGTAAGGATTAAATAAGATAATTATGCAGTTTTATGATAAATAGTAACTATTGTTTCAAAATGACATAGATACATTTTTTCTCCCTTTGATTGCAAATAAACCACTTTTTGAAGGTTTTCTTCCATAACATGCAAAATATTTATGTTTCATGAATGTGTAGGTATACATTTGTTTATGTTTCTTCCTTTTCTTTTAACTTTGTACTTTAAAAAGTAATATTTTTCTCCTTTTTTCCCCTTTATTTCTTTCTTTAGTTCCTTCACTTTACCTTTTTCTATTCTTAATTTTTGTTGCTATGTTTTATAAAGTTTTTGGAAATATTCTCTGTATTATTCAGGGTTGTACTCCAAGGCAAAACCAATAAGGTGTGTGTGTGTGTGTGTGTGTGTGTGTGTGTGTGTGTGTGTGTAACTTGCTTCAGAGAAGGCCAGTATTTTGTTCTATTCAGCCCATCAGCTGGTTGGTTGAGGCCCACCTACATTATTGAGGCTAATCTGCTTACTCAGATTCTCCCAATTTAAATGTTAATTTAATCTAAAGACACTGTCACAGAAACATACAGAACAGTGTTTGACTACAGATCAGATACTACGTCCCAGCCAAGTTGACATATAAAATCAACCATTGCACTCTCTATTGGTATCCTTTGAAAAGCACTTCAACAACAGCAAACTGACCCGGTAAGCATGAGACACAAAAACACGAGAAGAAATTAAAATATTAATTTCCAGAGAGTACTTAATCATATATGTTCAAAAATAACATAAAGTAAATGTGAGGGGGAAATTTAATGTATAAATTCATGGAGCTGTAAATAACCAGGACATTAATTCATCGCAATTTTGTATTTTAGAATATAATATAAATTTATGATAGAATGGCTTTATAGTTCTACAGATCACTGAGAATAATTTTAAAAAATATTACAATTTTGTCCTGGCCAGTAACTCGATTGGTTAAAGCATCATCCCGAGGTGCAGAGGTTGCTGGTTTGATCCCTGGTCAGAGTATACACAGGAAGAGCTGGATGTTCCTGTCTCTCTCTCTCTCTCCTTTCCTTTCTCACTGAAATCAATAATAAAAATAAAAAATAAATAAAAATATTAATATTTCACCTATTTGGTCTGACTTGTGGTGGTGCAGTGAATAAAGTGTTGATCTGGAATACCGAGATTGCCAGTGCAAAACACGGGGCTTGCCCAAAACACATATGAGAAGCAACTACTATGAGGTGATGCTTCCTGCTCCTTTCGCCACCCTGCCCTACCTTACTCTCTGTTAATTCAGTACATAAAATCTTTTAAAAATAAAATTTTACTTATTCATTCATTATAGTTAGTTAGGATTAACCACCATAACTAATAATAAGTTACATGTATTAAAAATGCATTTATATTTACTTGCCAATATTATATCTAGAATTACTAATAAAAAAATTAGACATATACTTTAAGGTAATAAATGCTAGTAATTTGTATGGTTAGCTTTGTGGCTTCAGAAGCTTTTGATAACTGAAATTCAATTTGTTACAATAGTATTTTTAAAAAATGCCTTTAATACCTCCTCACCTCCTAACACATAGAAATATGATTACTTTGTTAATAAAAAAAGAAAATATTTTGAAGAGAATATTATTTCAGTGTCTAGCTTCAAGAATTGTAACTAATGATTTATTTTCAAGGTAAAGACTTCATATTAAAGTTCATTTGTGTCCTAACTCAGTGGCCTTGCTTGACTTTCGAGCTGTTTAGCTTGCATCGATCACCCATCGATCACTGCTTACAGCAGTTACTGTGACTGCAGGTGTGACACAGGACATGTTTTGATCTAATTAAATGGGAGAATAGATTCCAGTTCCAAGATTTAGTTAGGGAGAAATTCAAACAGGAAATGACTTTTAATTGTTCTCATCATTTCAGGCTAAAGTAAATGCCAATGCTGATGGAGTGAGATTAGTAAGTAAAGAAACAGAATGCAAAAACTATTGTACAATTTAGAAAAAGAACTGGTGACCTCACCATCAGTACATTTAGCAAAAATGTCTCAGGATTTTTTACAGTTTAAAAGACCTGAAAACAAACAAACAAACCAGATTTGAACACTCTAGAGCAGTCCAGAGAATAAGAGACAAGAGCAATGTTGAACCCAGGGAAGAGAGTGAAGACTATAGCTTATTAACTTAGCTACAATAATGGCTCACTGGTTTAATAACAGGTTGACAAAGGATTAATAATAAGGGCTGTGTGCCTCACTCCCCCTCAATTCATATGTTGAAGTCCTTATAATGCAGCTCCTTATATGTGACTGAATTTAAACATGAGGCCCTTAAAGAGGTGATGAAAATAAAATGAGGTCACATGGATGAGCCAATCCATATGATTGGTATCCTTTAAACCAGCGGTCGGGAACCTTTTTGTCTGAGAAAGCCATGAATGACACATATTTTAAAATGTAATTCTGTGAGAGCCATACAACGACCCATGTATGTTATGCATTATCCAATAAAAATTTGGTGTTGTCCCAGAGGACAGCTGTGATTGGCTCCAGCCACCTGCAACCATGAACATGAGCGGTAGTAAATGAATGGATTGTAATACATGAGAATGTTTTATATTTTTAACATTATTATTTTTTTTATTAAAGATTTGTCTGCGAGCCAGATGCAGCCATAAAAGAGCCACATCTGGCTCACGAGCCATAGGTTCCTGACCCCTGCTTTAAACCAAGGAGAGAGGCCTCAAATGAAACTAAACTTGCCAACATCTTGATTTTAGACTTCTAGCCTCTAGAACTATGAAAAAAATTAATTTCTGATGTTTAGAAACCCAGTCTGTGATAACTTATCATAGTTGTCCTAATTAGTTAATACAATATACTTTTAGCTCCTTGGTGAATAACTGCTGGAGATGTGGCATAAAAATAAAATACTTCATGTCTCATTTTCTGAGAGTACAGTCTATTTATAATAATTCTCATTACAAAATGTGTGTACTTATATTTTTATTTTGTTTTTAGTAAGGGCCAAGTTAAATAACAAGAGTTATTCATATTTATAGATCTTGAAATGTATGGTCAATTGTGAATATTGTTTTAGGATTTGAATGTAAATAAAGCAGGAAACATTGATCTTTTGGAGATTTCAGTTTCATATGTCTTTCTTTGTTCTTATACATATACTTTTTTAAATTTCAGAAGTGTTCATATTAAATATAAAACTTTTATTAGAAAATATATTAAACAAATATTCTATAAAATTAATTTTATTGATATAATAATATACTAATAAAAAATTGTTACAAGCCAAAAGCATGTTGAAGGTAAGTGTGGCATAGTATTTCTAATCATGATACCATTATGACTTTGTAGGCATTATAACTAGAACCTGAGTTTGGCATATATCTGTCCATTCAATTTTCTTGCAAATTCTAAACATGTTATTTGTAGTTGAATTATAAACAATAGACAAAAGGTCTAATTCTAATATTATATTACCATTTTGGTTTTCATCACAGATGAAATAAGTGACAATATATTGGGTGAAGCAGAGACTTAAATATTTAATTTTTAGTTAGAAATACAATTCAGAGGGTCTCATTTAAAATATATATCAATAAATATTAAACTATTATTATTTTTAAAAATTATTCATTGATTGATAGAAAAAGAGAAGCATCAACTTATTGTTCCAATTAGCTGTGTACTCAATGATTGCTTCTCACATATACTCTGACTGGACTTGAATTGGTGACCTCCGGGTCAAGCTGGGACCCCAGAAGGGAGCTGACAATGCAGGATCAGAACCAGCAACCTCGTTGCTCCAGGATGATGCTCTATACACTGTGCCACTGACATAAGCATTCTTTATAAATTCAGAAAATGTTTGATTAATAGGAATTTTGAAAGAAATACCTCTATTGTTAGCAAGATAGAAGCAAAATGCTTGTGAATTACTCCCAATGCAGAGACAAAATTTAGATTAACGCATACACATCAATGAATCATGTGAGATAATAAAACAAAAATATGCACCTAAAACAGTCCCACTTCTGACCTTGTTTATATACTTTATTTACAAAAAAATAAAATATAGAAACTACTACCATTGGCTCCCAAGTATACTTTTCAAAGGCTTTTTCCTTAAAACTATGTCTATAGTTTCTACTACTAAAGGTTTCCATTGTGTATAAATTATTATAATTTTTAAAATGATCATGTTTAGACATAGTGCTTTTTTTTTCAAAGTAATGTTCTTAGACTGTTGATTGTTTCAGTATCATAGTTATACATTTAGAGTATACAGAGAAACAAATTTGAAAATTCTGGGTCACTGGAAGTACAGAAGATATGTTATACTGATGCTGATCTTATTATCTAAGAAACAGGAATTATTTCAAGATAATTTGCCATTCTAAAGAAATTTTTGAGTTATTGACCAGTATATATGTGTCAGATTTAATTTTACTTACAGGTTTATAGAAATATATTTCAGAAATATCTATATATAAAATTACATAATTTAGCTTCCAAAACTTCTATATCTAGAATATTTATAAAATATCAATATTATAAAATTTAATTAGAAATATAGCATTAGTACAGGACATCAAGGAGAGTCATGAATTCAGTTTTTATGTTTAAAAATAGTCAAATACAACTTAAACCACAAAGCTTTTTATAATATAATAGATTTTGTAATAGATCACACTTATGACAATATAATTGTGCTACTTCAAAGAAAATTATATTAAAATAATTTTATTTTTCTTATTGCTGTCATACATCATCTTCCTAAAGTTTTGTCTTTTGCAAAAGCCATTGGTAATTTTATATTGCAGAATTGCTACCTTATAGAGACTTCAGAATAAGTTTTTTACTTAAATTTTGATTGCTGACATAAATACACATAAAACTGTTAATAAATATTTGAATGTAGAATTATCAACCCATGGAATAATTTTATTTTTTTGTTAATGGACGATCAGGCTCAAGTAATTCACATATCCATTTTTCCAAAAGTATCACTAAAATAAAGTTTAATTAAAAGTTAAGTTAGTGATTTCTACTGTACATTTAAAGAATTAGTAGCAATGCTTTTCAAATTCTTTCAAAATATAGAAGTTGAAAAAAATCACTTCCAAACTCATTTCATAGGGTCAGCATTACCCTTATAGAAAAAGCAGACAAAGATACTAAAAGAAAAGAAAATTACCAACCACTGCTGATGATGAACATAGATGCAAAACTCCTCAGCAAAATATTAACAAACTGAATTCAACAGTGCATTTAAAAGATTATATACCATAATGAAGTGAGATTTATTTCAAGGATGCAAACATTAAAAAAACATTAAAAAATTAATTATTACAAAACACTACATAAACAAAAGTAAGGATAAGAATCATACAATTATATTAATAGATGTAGAAAAAGCATTTGAAAAAACTCAACATCCATTTATGACAAAAAGTTTCAACATTGTGGTTATAAAGGGTATGTATCTCAATATAATATATACTATATAGGACCGTGATGGTGAACCTTTTTATAAAAACTGCCCACTTTTGCAGTGCTGGTCAACTTGGTCCCTCCCACCCACTAGTGGGTATTTTAGCTTTCATGATGGGCCAATTGCAGGGCCGTTTGGTTGCTCAGATACCACCCACCATGGAGGTTCTCACTGGATTTGGGCAGATGGTAAAGAAACAGTGAAGCCAAAAATTGGTGGGCCATTCCATTTATTAAAGTCTTATACTGGTAGATGAGCAAACAGGCAAGGAAGACTGCTTCCCTCTCATTCAGAGCTCTCAAAGCCCTGATGCATTCTCCAGTTCCACAACCCAGAAATCTTCTCCAGTTACTCCTGTAGTCAAAGGATCTAACCAGCCTTGGTGGAGCTCCCAGTCCTCAGCTCTGGTTCCACATTTGCACTCCTCTTCCTGCAAAACCCAGGCTGGGGAAAAAAATCCCTTCTCCAGCAAACATTAGCAATACAATGACCCCTCCCAAGCAGGAAGGTAATCCACAATTTGCAATCTGCACTCCCCAGAGGGCAAGCACCACAGCTTTTCACAGACTAATACACATGGTGCTGCCCAGGCCAATGCAAAATATAAGTGAGCAAACCTAAAAAACACATTTTAAAAACTTATCTTCCCAACATGCACCACATGGACAAACTAGTTTGGTTGTGCGTGGTGGAAGAATATGCAGTAATACAAAGTATGAGTGAGGTAGTCCCCCAGTATGCTTACTTTTAGCAGATAAAATATATTATGCGCACTTTGTTAAAGATGATGCTGCCCACGTGGAAGCCCCTCGCCCAGGTGATATTAATTCCCCTTCTTGCTTGGGATGGGCGTGAGTACATTAATGTGTGTAGGAGGAGGGCTTTTGCACCAAAAGGTTTTAAAAGGAAGAGAGATAATGTTCCGGGAAAGAGTGATTGTGTTCTAGGAGGAAAGAAGAGAGCAGGGAGGAGATCAGAGAGGAGAGCAGAGTAAGGCCACGTGGAGGAAAGGAGAAGCAGTCAAGATGGAGGAATGCTGAAGAAGAAGCCAGTTTGTGCAGAGTTTGTGCAGAAAGAAGGAGATGGGAAACAGAAGCGAATAAGGCTAGTGAGCTAGAAACCTTTGATTCTAGGAAACTCGGATAAGTAAGTAGCTTTGTGAGCACTGAATGAGTGGGTTTTGGAGCCCAATGTGTGTTTTTACTTGCCCGCCGGGTGCAAGCTAGGGTTAAAGCTAATGGCCCATCAGTTCTTGGCTCTGTTGTTTCATTACCCTCTGTTTGAATCAAATGCGAACCTGCATGGGCCAGGCGGCTGTGATGGTGGCCCGTGGCTACTGGCTTTACACTTACCTATGCCATTTTGGACTGTTAAAAATGCAAGTGTTCTGGTTTGTGTTGCTTTGTATGGTGACCTTGTGGTCCTTGTTATGGCTCGTAAATTAAAGTCAGAGTCTTCAGATGGTATTGCTTCAAAAAAGAGGAAATCCATCATGATGGAAGGGAATTTAGATATTGTAAAGAGATCA
Source organism: Saccopteryx leptura (assembly GCF_036850995.1). Lineage (NCBI taxonomy): Eukaryota > Metazoa > Chordata > Mammalia > Chiroptera > Emballonuridae > Saccopteryx > Saccopteryx leptura. Next base: position 59,195,969 of record NC_089506.1, read on the forward strand.
GAAAAAGGAGAATCAGTGACAAACATCAGCCATGTGCTAGGCCTTAGCTGCTCTACTGCAGCAACAATTATCAAGGATAAAGACTGTAACCTAGAGCATGTAAAGGAATCAGTCCCTATGAAATTAACTGTGATTACTAAACAGCAAAGTGACATGATTGAGATGGAAAGATTGCTAGTTTTGTGGCTGGAAGACCAACATCAGTTGTATTTACTAGTTAGTCTATCGTTAATTCAGGGCAAAGCTAAACAATTATTTGAGGCAATAAAAAGTAAAAAGGGGAAGGAAGTGAAGAGTTTGTGGCCAGTAGGGGTTGGTTAATGAGTTTCAAAGCTTGTGTCAACTTGCATAACCTTCAGATACAGGGTGAAGCTGCTAGTGGAGATGAGAAAGCAGCAAGCAAATTCCCTAAGAGGTAGGCTGAGTTAATTAAAGAGAAGGACTACTGTGCTGAACAAGTGTTTAATGTTGATCAGTGTTGGTCAAATAAGTTTGTAAATATGAAATATAGGTTTGCTCACTTATAGTTTGCATAGGGTGTAGGGGACAGGCTGTAAGCAGACAGGGTTGTTATACCCTAAGGCTTAGTTTTAAGACTAAGCCTTTCCCACCCTAAGTGACTTTGTATCAGAGACTTCCTTGTTTTTATATTGGATTAAAGGTTTTGATTTCTACACTATAAAATGGGCAGACCGGAAGCTTGCTCTCTCAATTCCTGAGATTAACATTAGAGGAGAGAGCAGAGAAAGGAGAGCAGCGAAAGGCCACATGGAGGAGAGGAGAAGCAGTCAAGATGGTGGAGTGCTGAAGGAGAAGCCAGTTTGTGCAGAGAGAAGGAGATGGGGAACAGAGGTGAATAAGGCTGGTGAGGTAGAAAACTTTGATTCTAGGAAACTCTGATAAATCAGTGGCTTTGGGCACACTGAATGAAAAAGGAAATGTTTTCCCACTGTGTATATTTCTTGCCTGCTGGGTGCAAGCTAGGATAAAGATGATGGCCCACCAGTTCTTGGCTCTGTTGTTTCATTACTGTTTGTCTGAAACAAATGCAAACCTGCATAGGCCAGGTAGCTATGATGGTGGCCAGGCCTTTTTTGGAAGCGTATGCCTAACAGGACCTACATCACCAAGGAGGTGAAGACAGCATCAGGCCATAAAGCTGGCAAGAAGAGACTGACTTTGCTTCTTGGGGGTAATGCTGCAGGTGACTTCAAACTCTAGCCTCTGTTGGTGTACCAGACAGAGAATCCAAGGGCACTAAAGGACATTTGGAAGGGTCAAGTTTCTGTCGTCCGGAGGTCTAACAAGAAGGCATGGGTGACACTTCAGATTTTTCAGAAGTGGTTTTCCAGCCATTCTGTGCCAGCAAAAAAGACTACTGTGTTAGTAATGGACTACCTTTTAAGGTGTTGCTAGTGCTGGACAATGCCCCTGCTCACCCAGCCCACTTAAATGACTTTAATCCTAATGTCAAGGTGGTTTACCTTCCATCTAATACTACTGCCCTTTTAAAGCCCATGGACCAAGCTGTCGTTGCTTTTTTCAAGGTCTATTATCTTTGGAGGATAGTTCTATGACCCTTAGTGCAACTGAGAAGGATAAGAACCTGACAATAAAGACCCTTGGAAGTCTTATAACATTAACAATACTGTACAAAACATTGCTTTTACCTGGGATAAAGTGAGGCAAACAAACTTAAATTGTGTGTGAAAAAAAACTGTGTCTCCAGTTTGTGTATGACTTCCATGGCTTTGAGGAGTCAGTGGAGGCTGTAACAGAGAAGGTTGTTGCTATCGGTTAACAGCTTAATTTGGAGGTGGAGGTTGAAGATATCACAAAGGTACTGGCATCACATGGAGAAGAGCTGTCTGCCAAGGACCTCATTCAGCTGGAGAAGCAGCTGATTAAAGAGGAAGATACAGAAACCTCAGAACCCAAGGTATTTACTACTAAGGGTTTGGCAGAAGGTTTTTTATGGTAGAGGATGGGTTGGTAAAATTTCAGGCTGAGGACCCAGTGATGACAGATTCAGCAAGGTCTATTGAGTTGTCACAAATGCCTTGTAATGCCATAGGCAGATTTTGGAAAAGAAGAAGTCATCAACCTTCCAGACTAGCCTGGAACAATTTTTTAAGAAGGTAGAGAAACCTGCAACAGATCCTGTACCCTCTACATCAGCTGCTACACAAGATGAAACACCTGTAGTATAAGTAGAATCATCTCCAGTGTCTCCTGCAGATTCTTTAGACAATCTTGATTAACCTGACCCAGTATCTCCAGCACCTTCTGCAGGTTTTCCTACCTCTCTAGTTCTCTCTTCTTGATAAGTCACTCTCTCACACCTTGCAATGCCCCTCCAGTGTGCAAGCCAACCACAGGAATAAAAGTAAAAAATTTTTGCCTGACCAGGTGGTGGTGCAGTGGATAGAGTGTCAGACTCGGACTGGGACGTGGAGGACCCAGGTTCGAGATCCCGAGGTCACCAGCTTGAGCGTGAGTTCATCTGGTTTGAGCAAAAGCTCACCAGCTAGGATCCAAGATCACTGGCTTAAGCAAGGGGTTACTTGGTTATTGCTGTAGCCCCACGGTCAAGGCACATATGAGAAAGCAATCAATGAAGAATTAAAGGGCTGCAATAAAAAAATTGATGCTTCTCATCTCTCCCTTCCTGTCTGTCTGTCCCTATCTATCCCTCTCTCTGTCTCTCTCAAAAAAATTTTTTATATTCATTTTTTGTCATTGTTTCTTTTACTATAGTACAGTGTACAGTATTGTATATTTATGTGCTTTTTCTGCAGCTTACATGTATTTTTATGTTATAGATTATAATTTTACAACTGTATTAGGATAGGTAAGTAATTTGGACTAGGGTATGTTTTGACTTAAACCAAAATTCGGGTTATATCACTGTCGTAGGAATGGCACTGTGTCATAACCCAAAGACTCCCTGTATTTACTAACAGGGATGATGCCTGATTCATGAATCTCTCAGTAAAGCCAATTAGATGCTTAAATTTAATAAGTAAAATTTTTGTTCATTAATGAACTGTTAGAACTAATCAACAAAGTCAGTAAACTTTCAGATTAAAAAATTAATTTATAAAAATCTATTGCATTTCTATACACTAATAATGAATTATTAGAAAGAGAAATTAAGAAAACAATTCAATTTTAATACTACCAAAAGAATAATATTCTATACCTGTGAATAGCCAGGGGTAAAAGACCTTTCCATTGAAAAATAAAACACTGATGAAAGAAACTGAACACACAAATACATGGAAAGTTATTCCATGCTCATGGATTAGAAGCATATTTTTAACATGTTCTTATTACCCAAAGCAATTTACAGATTCAATCCAATCTCTATCAAAATATCTATGACATTTTTAAAAACAGAAATGGTACCAAAAAAAAAAAAAATCCAGAAAATTTTTGAGTAACCAAGATTCCAAATTATGAAAGTAATCTTGAGATAGATAACAAAGTTGGAGGCATCATGCTTCCTGATTTTGACCTATATTACATAGCTATTTTTAGGTTGGCTGAGAGGAGTTGCATAAGGCCGAAGGAGGTAAAACAATAAACTTTATTAGCGCATCTGAGTGCAGATGGGCTGAGTCTGAAAAAGGTGTCACCCTCAATAAGAGGGAGTCTGAGGCCCTGGCCGGTTGGCTCAGTGGTAGAGCGTCGGCCTGGCGTGCAGAAGTCCCAGGTTCGATTCCTGGCCAGGGCACACAGGAGAGGCACCCATCTGCTTCTCCACCCTTCCCCCTCTCCTTCCTCTCTGTCTCTCTCTTCCCCTCCCACAGCCGAGGCTCAATTGGAGCAAAAAGATGGCCCGGGTGCTGGGGATGGCTCCTTGACCTCTGCCCCAGGTGCTAGAGTGGCTCTGGTTGCGACAGAGGACGCCCCGGAGGGGCAGAACATTGCCCCCTCGTGGGCAGAGCGTGCCCCTGGTGGGCGTGCTGGGTGGATCCCGGTCGGGCGCATGCGGGAGTCTGTCTGACTGTCTCTCCCCGTTTCCAGCTTCAGAAAAATACAAAAAAAAAATAATAATAATAATAAATAAATAAATAAATAGATAGATAGATAGATAGATAGATAGATAGATAGATAGATAGAGGGGGTCTGGGAGATTTATAGGGTTTGATAGTGCCTGATGACCTGTGTGTTGCTAGGAAACTGGTAAAACTTTGCTCCTTGGAATTCAGGTGGCTCATTCTGTGGTTAGTCAGTCCAGGAAAACCAGAAAGGTGTTTACAGCCTTTGAGCCTCTCAATCATGTTTGTTCCTCTTGGGTTAGACTGTGGTCATTGTTATCTGCAAAGTCCTAATAAAAATGGGAGTTAGAAGGGGCAAAATGGAGCTACTTTTTGTTCTGCTTAATGGCTATGATAATCAAAACAGCATGATATTGGCATAAAAACTGTCATAGATCATTGAAATGGGATAAAGAGTCCAGAAATAAACCCATGCATATATGGTCAATTAGTAGTGATAAAAGACAAAAATATACAATAAGAAAAGGACAGTCTCTTCAATAAATTGTATTGGAAAACTGGACAGCCACATTCAAAAGGATGAAAGTTGACTATTATCTTATACCATATATACAGAAAAAAAAACTTTAAAATGAATGGAAGACTTAAACAAAGACATGAAACCATAAAACTCCTAGAGGAAAACATAAGCTTTAACTTCTATAATATCAGTCTTGGCAATTATTATATTTTTGTATCTGAACAAAATCAAGGACAACATAGTAAAATTAACAAGGAAGATAACATCAAGCTAAAAAGCTTCTACAAGCAAATATAACCATCATCAAAATGTAAAGGTAACCTGAAAAAATGTTAACATTCAATGTATATACAGAACTTCTATAACTATGCCTTCAGCTCAATGTCAGTACATAAAATTTAATTTTATTTTTACATGTAAGCAGCTAAGAACAAATTATATATGTTTTTCTAACTCTATATAACTTTAACTTTTTATGTAATGTTACTCTAACTGTTCACAATTTTCTTTACTTTCCTAAAAATATAGAACATACTTATCACAGCTACTAATTCCATCATATATATCATTTCTTGTTTTGTTTATATTGATTTTTTCTTTATTTAATCACCATATTATTATAATTTTTACATGCTTGGTAAAATTTGATAGCATATTGTGTGTTTTGATTTTTACATTGTTGAATATTGGACACTGTTCTAGAATTCAGTTAATTTATTTGAAATTAGTTTGGTCCTTCTGAGTTTTACCAACATTTTTAGCTATAGCAGGGCCTTACTTATAGGGCTTATGTAACTCCTCATTAAGTTGATACTCTTCTTAGGATTTTGCAGAATATTTTATGGTTTATAAGTTATTTCCACTCTTGCTGGTAGGACAAAGATTACTCTTGGCCTTGTGTGAACTTCAGGAATTATTTGGCTTACTTCTTTCCATTGATTCTGTTTGGATCAAGATAATTTTTTCTTATGCATATCCAGATCAGTACTTAACAAAGCATTCTAGAGGCTTTCTTTATAAATCTATGGTGTTTCTCTCTAAACTGCCCCTTTCTCTCTAACATTCTGCCCTAGAAATTCTAGCTAACTTAGTTTCCTTGAATTCTTATCTGAATCTCAATTCAGCAACATTGCCTCCGGTAGTGCTATTCAAATTATTTAACAACTGATTGTCTTCCCTAATAACCATTTTAAGTATAAAATGTGATATACTGAAAGGTAGTTTATTATTTTGTACATTTAATACTTAAATAAGAATAATAAAAGAGGTAAAAATACTGGATTATGTTATAAGAGTTTTAAAATACTAATAAAAATATTAAATAATACCTGACAAAAAACCAATAATACTCTTTTTAAAGATATTTTCGTATTACTTCTTGATTGACGTCCTCACTTGCCATTTTCTTCACCTATGGATGGAATGAACATTATTACAGGTGCTTGCAATACACTGTTGAGCAGATGAATGTTTAAAAAAGAGCAGAGGTTTACTCAGTGCTGAGGTAAATATAAGCAGAAACAGAGGCTGTGAAATTGCAGGAACAATGGCCATGACTGAAACGTTCAAGAAAACAAAATCTTGGAATGATGATTCTGCAGTAGGCTTGTGTCTTGAACTATCTGGGTGGCTACAGCAGAATCACGTAGACTAGGTGGCTTATATACAATAAAAATTTATTCATACACTACTGCAAATCTGGTAAATTCAAAGTTAAGGCACAGTGGATTTGGAGTCTGGTTACAGTCCACTTTTTGGCTCATTGATGGCCACCTTTTCTTGTAATCTCACATGGCAAAAAGGGCAAAGGGTCTCTTTTATAAGGGCACCAATCTCTTTATGAAGGTAGACCTAATTAACTCCCAAAGGCCCCACTTCCAACTACTATAACATTGGGGAAATGAGTTTTAGCATATGAATTGAGGGGGAAACAAATATTCACTGTAGAACACCTTAAAAGTAGTTATATAAAGACTAAACTTTAGTGGCTCCTTTCTTCTGTGTCATTCTTATCCTAGCATTGGACCTTAGAGAAGCTAGTTAAAGGCAGAAATAGTTTTTACCTCAGCTGTGTATTTTAGAATGAAAGATATGTATATAATCAGACTTAGGCAAATGTTTACTTGTTTTCAACCTTGAGAAATTATCTGCAGACCAAGAACTAAATGCATAGTTAAAAATTTAATTAATGTATAACTAATATACAATATGATATTTGTTTCAGGTGTACAACATAGTGAATGGTTATGAAAAGCTCCTCACAATGTCTAGTTACCATCTGTCACTATACAAAGTTATTACAATATTATTGATTATAGTTCCTATGCTGTACACTTCATCTCCACAGTTTATTTATTTTATAACTTGGAGTTTGTACCTCTTGATCCCCTTCACTTATGTTTTCTACCCCTTAATCCCTCTACTCCCCAGTAACTACCGGTTTGTTTCCTGTATCTATGAGTCTGTTTCTGTTCTGTATGTTTTGTTTTTTAGATTCTACATCTAAGAGAAATCATATGGTATTTGTCTTTCTCTGTTTGACTTATGTCACTTAGCATGATACTTTCCATATCCATCCACATTTTTGTAAATGGCAAGATTTCATTGTTTTTTTATGACTGAGTAATATTCCACTGTATACATACCATATCTCCTGTGTTTATCCATCTATCAGTAGACACTTAGGTTGCTTTCAGTATAATCATTTTAAAAAATGTATTTACTTTGATAATATATTAGTATAGGGACTTACAAATGTTGAAAAATGCTATGGGGAAGAAGATTTGGAATGGAGAAATGTCAATATTCACACCCAGTCAAAAATTAAGAGAGAATATGTAAAAGAGATTAAGCAATAAATAAAAAATGTAAATAACATGTTTTTAAAATAATCAAGCACAAACTGATTTAAAATTTTGATTGAGTGGACTTGAGGATAGATAGAAGTGGCAAGTAAAATAAATGAGTTGCACCTTTATCCTTTATAATGAAATAGTTCTAATATCAAATAACAATATACTCAGATGTAGTTGCCTCTGGGACTTGACACATTTTTGGATGGAAGGGAACCAATTAATATTGAACATAAATAGTTGTGTCATTATTTTACATGTTTAAAAATAATAAAAATTTATAATTTTAAACTATTTACCTTCACTTTAAAATTTTTAATAATGCTTCTTCAAATCCTTCTTTTTTTGTGTTTTCTTCCTTGTAATGACAAATCTTCACTGTTAGTACAGTCAGGAGGTCATGTGTTTAGCGGATCATAACAACATAAACTCCTTCAATTACCTCTCTGAATTAGCTATTTAAACCTCTTCATGCTTTAGAAAAATTTTGCCGTCAATCTTTTTGGTAGTATTCTTAATGCTGTTTTGGCTAACTGAGCAGATTCACCCTTACTCTTCCCCAATGCAGGAGATAGGGAAGAGTGAGCAAAGTCAAAAGCTAAGACCCATGAGTTTGTTAATTCTTGTTTCAGCCAAATGATTATAATTTGATTCTCTGCCTCTCATTGCTCTGATGGACATTTTAACAAAATATAACCAGTCAGACTTGCCAACACTTGCTAAGGTGAAAAAGGGGAAGTAACGTAGAGCATTTGGGACCCACTCAGCATAAACTTCATTGTATGCAGCTTCCTCCCACAGTCTGGGATGGCATTCTGTAAATCATTAAACAATTTCTCTTTCTCCCTTATGTTTCACCAGTGAAGTCAAGCAGAAAAAAATGCTCAATAAATGTCCATTAAATAAAGTGCAATAAAAACACACACATAATATACAGTGTAAAAACAAAACAATATACATAACATTTTACCAAATGAGTACCCAGTATATACAAAGAATAAGACAACATAATTTACCAAAATGGTTGCTTTACTTTATATGACAAAAAACAGTTTATTGGCATATTTCTTTAAAGAAACATTGACATTTTATCTTTGAAATAATAGTGTTTTTTTAACATGCATTTTACTTGAAATTTTTACATGTCATCTGTCTTGCATACTGTTGAAGTAGTTCTTAGGCTCTAATACAGTATGATATTGAGCAATCAATAGCATTTTTAATTAATGTTCTAAAGTGCATTTCTGACATCTTTCTAGTTGTTTCTATTTTATATAATAGCATCATGCCTATTCAGCATAAGAATGAACTACGTAAAATTTGCTATCAATCTTTGGTTAAGTACATTTAGAAGATGTTGAGAAAATTGAATTCATATAATGCAATCTCTAAATTGTTGGTTTTCCTCTCCCTGTGGTGCTGCTAGTTTTTGTTTGTTTATTCATTTGTTTGTTTGACAGTAACAGAGAGAGAGGCAGAGCGAAGGACAGATAGGAACAGACAGGCAGGAAGGGGAAGAGATGAGAAGCATCAATTCTTCATTGTGGTTCTTTAGTCTCCTTTGTTGTTCATTGATTGCTTTCTCATATGTGCCTTGACCGGGGGACTATAGTAGAGTGAGTGACCCCTTGCTCAAGCCAGCAACCTTGGGCTTCAAGCCAGCAACCTTGGGCTCAAGCCAGCAACCATGGGGTTATGTTTATGATCCCCTGCTCAAACCAGTGACCCTGCACTTAAGCTGGTGAGCACCTGCTGAAGCCAGATGAACAGGCATTCAAGCCAGTGACCTTGCGTTTTGAATCTGGGTTGTGTGCATTCCAGTCTGATGCTCTATCCACTGCGCCACCACCTGGTCAGGCAGTGTTACTAATCTTAACATCAGCCAGCAGATTTTAGTTTGCATTGTCCAAAGAGTAACTTATAAATTAGGATCCCTAACATTAAGAAAATCTCGTATGTCATGTTTTTTTTTAATATTTTTTTAATTCCTTTTAGAGAGGTGAGGGAGAGACAGAGAGAGAGAGAGAGAGAAGGGGGGGGAGGAGCTGGAAGCATCAACTCCCATATGTGCCTTGACCAGGCAAGCCCAGGGTTTTGAACCGGCGACCTCAGCATTTCCAGGTCGACGCTTTATCCACTGCACCACCACAGGTCAGGTATGTCATGTTTTTATAAACTGATGTAGGACTCAATGAAAGATTTTAACATTTACGATTAATGTTACACAATGTGGCACATACTAGTAAAACTGATTGGAGCTAAAGAATTCATACAGAAATGACTGACTGATAGATAACATTGAAAACTCTGTAGTTTCAAACATTCATTTGTTGAGCTTAATTCATTCTTAGCATAGTGGGTAATAGAAATGATGTCAGAGTGTCTAGGATTGAATATTGGCTCTATGTGTTACTTGGTTTGTTTCATTTGTAAGAAGAGATAATCATTTACTTACATAATAATCATTACATCATAAGGTTGTTACAAATATTTAATAAGTAAATGTAAAAATGTCTAAACCATGTAGAGTACATTATACAAATTATATAAGTGAATGTTGTTGTTCTTATTTTTTTATATACATTTTATTTAACCAGGAAATAGTTGTTGAGTCCACTGTGTTTTAGTGGGTATCCAGTGATTCCTAAACATTTTAGCTATTTTTAGAATATCAGAGACATATTTGAGAACAACATTATAGACTTCAGAATTAACTAAAATATAAAGTATCTATTGTGTACAAAAACTTTTCAGTGCTTGGGGTGAGCAAGGATTATCAAGATGTATTATTGCTAAAGAGAAAAGTGCAATTTGTCAAATTAGATAAATTAATAGAAAATGTGAAAAGAGAGGTTAAGGGAAAAATATAACACAGCACATGGGTATTTTTAATGAGGTAATAATGACTGGTGATTTAGTACTAGTTATTTTTGTGTTTTATTTTACCCTATCTCACAATGATTTAGCCACTCTGCCTTTAGTTAATATTTCCAAGGGACAACCTAGAAGAAATGAGTAAATTCTTAGAAACATAGAGCCCACCATGACTGAATCATAAAGAAGCATCAAATCTGAACAGATGAATTATAATAAGAACATTAAATCAGTAATCTAAAACCTCCCAACAAACAAAAGTCCAAGACCAGATGGCTTTGCTGGTGAATTCTGCCAAAAATTTAAAAAAGAATACCAATCTTTCACACACTATTACAAAAAGTAGTAGAAGAAGAAACAGTTTCAAATTTATTTTACAAAGCCAGGTTTACCCTGAAAACAAAACTAGACAGGAACACAACAAGAAAAGAAAATCAGAGGCTGATATCACTGATGGACATGTCTGCAAAAATCTTCAACAACAACAACAACAACAAATATATATATTTTTTTTCATTGAAAAAATATATATATATTGTATTTTTTCCAAAGTTAGAAGCAGAAATCAAATCGGGACTTCCACAAGCTGGGCCAATGCTCTACCACTGAGCCAAACTGCCAGGGCAACAAAATATTAACAAACCAAATTTAACAGTATGTTAAAAGGTTCATAAACCATGATCAAATGAAATTTATTACAGCAATGCAAGGATGGTCTAACATCTGCAAATCAAACAATGTGATACACTGCATAAACAAAAGTAAGCATAAAAATCATGTGATTATCTCAGTAGATGCAGGAAAAGCATTTGGTAAAATTCAATCAAGTTAGTATAGGGAGAACATACCTTAGCATAATAAATGCCATTTATGACAAAACTACAGGTGACATCATACTTAATGGTAAAAAGCTGAAAGCATTTTCTTTAAAAATAAGATTAAGACAAAGATGTCTACTCTCACCAGTTTTAACTGTATTGGTAGTCTTAGCCAAAAAAATTAGACAAAGCAAAAAAATAAAAGGTATTCAAACCAGAAAGAAAGAAATAAAACTGTATTGTTCACAGACTAAAGACTACACTGAAAAACTCTTAGGATTTATCAATAGATTCAGCAAGATGCAGGACATAAAATTCAGCATACAAAAATCTTCTGGGTTTATACACTAATAATGTGCTATAAGAAGTAAGAAATTCTATTTATGATTACATTAAAAAGAAGAAAAACACTACGAGTAAAATTAATCAAGGATGTGAAAGACCTGTATACTGAAAACTTCATGTTTTTGACAAAAGAATTTGATGAAGGTATATAAAAGATTCTGTTCTCATGAGTTGTAAAAATTAATATTGTTACAATGTAAAAACTGCCAAAGAAGTGTACAGATTCATTGCAATCAAAATAAAATTTCCAATAACATTACTCACATATAGAACAAGCAATCCGAAATTGCATTAAACCACAAACAACTCTAAATAGTGAAAGCTATATTCAGGAAGAAGAATAGTGAAAAAAAGACAGTCTTTTCAATAAGCTGTGTGTGTTGGAAAGACTAGATTGCCACATGCAAATGGCTGAAATTGGACCACTAACTTATGTCATACAAAAAAATCCCTCAAAATTGACTTAAGTCTTCAATGTAAAACTTGAAACTGTAGACTGTAGCCAGTAAGCTCTATAATACTGTATAGGTTTGAGTAATAATTTTTTAATCTGACACCAAAAGCAAAGGCAACAAAAACTAAAACAAACAACTGGAATTATATCAAACTAAACATTACAGCAAAGAAAACCATCAACGTAATGAGAAGTCAACCTACTGAATGAAGAAAATATTTGCACATCATATATCTGATAAGATGTTAATATCTAAAATAGTTTTAAAAACTTATATAACTCAATAACAAAAGAAAATATGACTTTAAAATAAGCACAGAGTATGAAAAGACATTCTTCCTCCCCCAAGAAAACATACAGATGTCCAACAGTACATAAAAATATGGTCAACATTACTAATTATCAGGGAAATGCAAATCAAAATCACCTCATACTAGTTAGATGGCTATTATCAAAAATACAAGAAATAACAAAAGTAGGTGAGGATGTGGAATAAAGGAAATTCTTGTGCAGTGTTGGTAGACAATGTAATTGATGCAACTACTGTGGAAAAGAGTATGGAGTTTTCTCAAAAAGGAAAATAGAATTACTCCATGATCTAGCAATTTCAATTCTGTATGTTTTTTCTGAAGGAAATGAAAATTCTAATTCGGCCCTGGCTGGTTGGCTCAGTGGTAGAGTATTGGCCTGGTGTGTGGAGGTCCTGGAGTCAATTTCCAGTCAGGGAACACAGAAGTGAGCATCAGCTTCTCCACCCCTCCTCCATCTCCTTTTCTCTCTCTCTTCCCCTCTTGCATCCATGGCTCAATTGGTTTGAGTGCATTAGCACAAGTGCTGAGGATGGCTGCATGGAATCTCTGCCTCAGGTGCTAAAAATAGCTTGGTTGTGAGCATGGCTATAGATGGGCAGAGCAATGGCCCTAGATGGATGTTGCAGGTGGACTCCAGTTGGCACAAATGCAGGACTCTGTCTCTCTATGTTCCCTCCTCTCACTTGGAAAAAAAAGAGAGAGAAAAAGAAAACTAACTCTCAAAGATATGTGGATACCTGTTTATTGTAGTATTATTTACAATAGCCAAGACATGGAAGTAATCTACATGTCCATTGATGGATGAATGAAAAAAGAAGTTGTGTACTTCATTGCACCAACATGGATGGACCTTGGGGACACTAGACTAAGTAGAATAAGTCAGACAGAAATACAAAAACTCTATGATCTTATTTATAAATGAAATCTAAAACAAACAAACCAAAAAACCAAGCAAGAATAAAGAAAACCAAATTGATAGATACAGAGAACCCATTGGTCGTTGCCAGAGGTCACGGATAAAGGGTAAGCAAAATGGGTGAAGGTGGTCAAAAATTATAAATTTCTAGTAATAAAATAAAAGCCCTAGGAATGTAATGTATAGTGACTACAGTTAATAGTAATGTATTGTCTACTTGAAAGTTGTTAGTCTTATTTAATCCAAATGTTAAAGCTGGATCATAAAAGTCCTTACCACAGGAAAAAAATTATAACTATATATAGTGATGTTAACTAGACATTGTGATAATTTCTCAATGTATACAAATAATGAATTATTATGTTGTACACCTTAAACTATTGTGATATATATCAATTATATCTTAATTTTTTTATTTAGATAATTTAACAGGATGACATTGACCAACAAGTGTACATAAATATCAGGTACACATCATTACATCATTTGAAGTCAGTTATGTTGTATATCCATTACCCAAAGTCAAATGGTTTTTCATTACCTTATATTTGTCCCTTTTTACACACTCCCCCCCCCCCCACCTACTCCTCCCTCATTTTCTTTATCCAATTCTTTATCGAGAGGCACTTTGGTTGTTTCCATGTCTTGGTCACTGTAAAAAGTGGTGTGATGAATATGGGGGCGCATGTGTTTTATACATCAAAATTTTTAACTTGGGGGGTAGATATCAAGTAGAAGGATTGCTGCTTCATATGGTGGCTCCATTCTTAATTTTTTGAGGCACCACCATACTTTCTTCCATAATGATTGTACTAATTTGCATTCTTATCAGCAGAAAATGAGTGTTTCTTTTCTCCACAGCCTTTCCAACACTTGTTATTACCTGTCTTGTTGATAATAACCAATCTAACAGGTGTGAAGTGGTATCTCATTGTAGTTTTGATTTGCATTTCTCAAAAATGAACATTTTTTCATATATCTGTTGGCCATCTGTATGTCTTCTTGGGAGAAGTGTCTGTTCAGGTCCTCTCCCCATTTTTTAATTGGATTGCTTGCTTGCTTGTTGCTAAGCTTTGTGGGTTCTTTATAAACATAGCTCACAGAAATTAGGGGATCAAGGAATGTGCAGATACTCCAGTACTTTTAGCTTTCTGTATAGTGCATTTTCACCAATGAAATAAAAGTTGATTTTGCATCTCCTTTGCATAATTGAACAACTTTTTTTGACTTTTCATTTGCTCTTCTGATATTCTTTAATAAGAAAAAAATCATATGCTTCCATTTTTATTTTTTCATATTCATTTTAAAATATTCCCTAATATTTGTGAGCAGTGTATTTTGGATTCTAACCTCTTATCAGAGCTGTTGTTTGCAAATATCTTCTCCCATTTTGTTGGCTGTCTATTGTTTTGTTGTCAGCTTCTTTTGCTGTGCAGAAGTTTTGTAGTGTGATTTAGTTTCATTCATTTATTTTTGCCTTTACTTCCCTTGCCTTTGGGGTCAAATTTATAAATTGTTCTCTATAGCCAAGGTCTCTGAGTTTAGTGCCTATGTTTTCTTCTATGTAACTTATTGTTTCAGATTTTATCTTTAGGTCTTTGATCCATTTTGAATTAATTTTTGAGCAGGGGGACAAACTGTATTCAAGTTTTATTCTTTTGCATGTGGCTTCCTATTTTCCAAGCACCATTTATTGAAGAGGTTTTATTTTCTCCATTGTCTGTTTTTAAATTTTTTGTTGAAGACAATTTGTCCATATATATATGGTTTTATTTCTGGGCTCATGATTTAGTTCTATTGGTCTGTGTGTCTATTTTCTGCCAATACCATGCTGTTTTGATTATTTTGGCTTTGTAGTATAGTTTGAAGTCAGGTATTATAATACTTCTGGCTTTATCCTTTTTTCTCAGAATTGCTTTGGCTATTCAGGATTTTTTATGATTTCATACAAACCTGTGATTTTTTCCCATTTATTAAAATAATGACATCGGAATTTTGATTGAAATTGCATTAAATTTGTATATTGCTTTGGGCAATATGGCCATTTTTAACTATGTTGATCCTTCCTGTCCATGAACATAGATTATTTTCCTATTTTATTGTCTTTTTCAATTTTCTTTAATAATGCTTTATAGTTTTCAGTATATAGATTATTTACATTCATTGTTAAGTTTATCACTGGATTTTTTGTTGTTGCAACTGTAAAGGAAATTTTTTTTTTTTAGTTTATTTTCCAAAGTTTATTGTTGGCATATTTGAAAGCAATAGACTTCTGTATAGCAATATTTTTAATCCTGTGACCTTATTGTATTGGTTTATTGTTTCTAATAGTCTTTCTATGGAGTCTTTGAGGTTTTCTTTGTACAAAATTATGTCATGAGCAAAAAGTGAAACCTTTACTTCTTTTTTTCCAATATTAATGCCTTTTATTTCTCTTTCTTGTCTGATTGCTCTAGTTAAAACTTTCAGCACTATGTTAAATAAGAATGGAGGGACTAGGCAACCTTGTCTTGTTCCTGATTTTAGAGGAAAAGCTTTCAGTTTTTCACCATGTAGTATGACATTAGCTGATGGTTTGTCATACATGGCCTTTATTATGTTGAGGTGTTTTTCTTCTATACTCATTTTATTGAATGTTTTAAACATAAAGTGATGTTATATCTTACTGAATGCCTTCTCAGCATCTATTGATAGGATTATATGATCTTTGTTTTGTTGATATGGTGTATAATGTAATCGATTTGTATATGTTGAACCAACCTTGTGCTCCTGGCATGAATCCCACTTGATTGTGATGTATTTTTTTAAATGTGTTGTTGTATTCTATTTGCTACTTTTTGTTTAGGATTTTTGGATTTGTATTCATTAGAGATATTGGTCTGTAGTTTTCTTTTTTTGTAATGTCCTTGCCAGATTTTAGTATGAGGGTTATGTTGACCTCATAAAATGTGTTAGGAGGCATTGCTCCCTTTTCTAATTTTTGGAAGACTTTGAGAAAGATAGGAACCAATCTTCAATGAATGTTTAGTAGAACTTATTAGTGCAGCCATCTGGTCCTGGATTTTAATTTTTGAAAAGGTTTTTGTTTTTATTTCCTCCTTGCTTATGAGTCTATTTAAGCTTTCCACTTTTTGTGACTCAGTCTAGGACAGCGGTTCTCAACCTGTGGGTCGCGACCCCAGTGGGGATCGAACGACCAAAACACAGGGGTCGCCTAAAGGCATCAGAAAATACATATTTATGCTTTAGGCGACCCTTGTGTTTTGGTCGTTCGACCCCCACCGGGGTCGCGACCCACAGGTTGAGAACCGCTGGTCTAGGAAGATTATATAGTTCTAGGAATTTATCCATTTCTTCTAGATTGTTGAATTTGGTGGCATATAATTTTTCATAGTATTCTACAATGATCCTTTGTATATCTATGATGTCTGTGATAATTTCACCTCTTTCATTTCAGATTTTGAGTCCTTTCCCTTTTTTCCTTATTGAGTCTAGCAAGGGGTTTTTCAATTTTATGGATCTTTTCAAAGAAATAGCTCTTTGTTGTATTAATTTTTCTATAGTTTTTTTATCTTTTTCATTTATTTCTGGTCTAATTTTATTTATTTTTTCTTCTGCTGATTTTAGATTGCTTTTGTTCTTTTTAGTTTCTTATGATGTGATATTAGGTTGTTTACTTGGGCCGTCTCTTGTTTCATAATATAAGCCTGTGATGATATAAACTTCCCTCTTATTATTGCATCCTAGAAATTTTGATATGTTGTGTTGTCATTTTCATTTGTCTGTCTGTATTTTTTTTTGTATTTTTCTGAATTGAGAAACAAGAAGGCAGAGAGACAGAATCCTGCATGCATCTAACCAAGAACTACCTGGCATGCCAACTAAGGGGTGATACTCTGCCCATTTGGGGCATTGCTTCATTGCAACCAGAGCCATTCTAGTGCTTGGGGTGGAGGCCATGGAGCCATCCTCAGCACCTGGGCCAACCTGACTCCAATGGAGCCTTGGCTGCAGGAGGGAAAGAGAAAAATAGAGAGAAAGGAGAGGGAGAAGCGTGGAGAAGTAGATTATGCTTCTCCTGTATTCCCTGACTGGGAATCAAAACTGGGACATCAGACACTGGACCGATGCTCTACCGCTGAGCCAACCTGCTAGGGCCTGTATGTATTTTTTGATCTTTGTTTTTATTTCTCCTTTGACCTAATCACTTTTTAGAGGTATCTAGTTTAATTTCTACATTTTTATGGATTTCTTCTTTTTTTCAGTTGAATTCTAATTTCAGAGCCTTATGTTCAGAGAATATGCTTGGTATAATTTCAATCTTCCTGAATTTGTTGATTGTTCTGTGGCCCAACGTATGGTCTATCCTTAAGAATATTTCATGTACACTAGAGAAAATGTGTACTCTGAAGTCTGAAGTGATATGTCTCATAAATGTCTATTATGTTCATTTGGTCTAGTGGGTAATTAAAGGCCAATATTTCTTGATTGATTTTCTGTTTGGATGAATGTTCTAGAGCCATCAACGGTGTGTTGAGTGTCAAAGTATGAATGTGTTTTTGTTTGTTTTTATTTTTAACTCAGTTAGTAGATGTCTTATATATTGTAGTGCTCTCTGGTTTGGTGCATACATATTAAGAGGTGTTATGTCTTCTTGATACAATGTCTCCTTTATCATTATGAAATGACCATCTTTGTTTCTGGTTACCTTTGTTGTCTTGAAGTGAGAATTGTCAGATATGAGTATAGCTACACCTGCTTTTCTTTGGGTATTATTTGCTTGGAGAAATATTTTCCAACCTTTCACTTTGGGTCTACTTCTATCCTTGAAGCTTAGATGTGTCTCTTGAAGGCAGCATCTGGTTGGATTTTGCTTTTTGATTCAATCTACTACTCTGTGTCTCTTTATGCATGAGTTCAATTCATTTACATTTACAATAATTTTTGACACTTGAAGATTTTCTATAGGCATTTTATGTTTTGTTTTCTGATAGCTCTGGTCTTGTTTGGTTCTTCTCTTTTGTTTTTCTTTCAGTTCCTTTTTTCTTTTGGTATTCCTTACTTTTCCCCCTTGTTTCTTTTTTTTTAAGCTATGTTTTTCACTAGTGGCATTTTTGTGGATCGTTACCACTTTAGGTTGGTTATTAATAGAAAAATTATTATATTTATAAGAGTCCATTATAATATCAGTGCTTCTACACTCCATCCTCATTTCCTACTGCCGATCTTTATCCTCTCCCTTTTTATGTTATTGTTGTCACAGATTATTCTTGGTTTTTTTTTTGTGTGTGTGCTCTTGTTGGAGCTTTTACTTGTATTATTTTATTGTTTGTTTTTTTCTTTGTATCTGGTCAAATGATCTCCATTATTATTTCCTACAGTGGAGGTTTTCTGGTGATAAATTTCCTCGCTTCTTTATGTCTATAAAAGTTTTTATTCTCCTTCATATTTGAAGGATAGCTATGATGGATATAGTATTCTTGGCTGGTAATTTCTCTCTTTCAGTACTTTAAATGGTTGGGTCCACTCTTTTCTGGTTCTTCTGAGAAATCTGATGACAACTTAATGTTATCCTTATATATTATGTTCTTTTCTCTAGCTGTCTTGAGGATTCTTCCCTTGTCATTGATTTGTGACGATTTCATTATGATGTGCCTTAGAGTAGGTCTGTTTGGGTTTTGGTAACTCGGTGTTCTGTTTACTTCTTAGATTCGAGGCTCTAACCCTCTCCATAGGCTTTGGAAGTTTTCATCAATTATTTGATCAAATAGGTTCTCCATTCCCTTTTCCCTCTCTTCTTCTGATATACTCATTATTCTTATAATGCTTTTTCTGATATATTCAAACAATTCTTGTAGAGTTCTCTCATTTTTTCTTTTTTTAAATTTGTGAGTCTCTTTTTCTCTCTGTAGTATCCCTAGCTGCATGTCTTCAATGTCACTGATTCTCTCCTCTATCTGGCCTGTTTTATCAGCTAGACTTGTTACCTCGTTTTCCAGCTCATGTATTGAGTTTGTCATTTCTGTTTGGTTCTTTTTTAAAGTTTCCATTTTTTTTTGGTGAAGTACTCTTTTTGTTCATTAATTATTTTTAGCTCATTAAATTGCCTATCAGTGTTTTCTCACAGCTCATTGAGTAGTTTTAGAACTTTGATTTTTAATTCTCTTTCATTTAACTCCAAGGTTTCCATCTACTCAAGATTTTTTTTCTGGAGATATTTAATTATCTATCTGAACTATGTCTCTGTCTAGTGTATCCATGATATTTGATTTCTTCTTTCTTGATGACATTTGAGTGTGGCATTATTAAGTACTAGTCTTTCTCCAAGTATAACTCTAACAAGAAACAATTTTTTTTTCAGGGGATGTTGCTGTATTACAAGATTTGGCTTTGTGTAATTCTTGGGTAGACCTTCAGTGAAATGTTGCTGTCATAGTGATATAGACAGGGCCACAGGTGAGTTGGTGGGTGGAGCATGTTGTGAAGACTTTAGGGTTTCAGCTTTATGGTGTTGCAGCTTTATGACTTTAGCAGTGGTGGTTTCAGGTCTCTAGGCATTTTTCCCACATCTCTGCAGACCAGGGGATCACATGAGGAACACTTCCACCTCTCAGGGAAGAGAGTGGCCCCAGTAAGTCAGCTGTGGGGGGCCTCTCACCACCACTCTTTATACTCTATAAGGAGAGAGGTGAGATATGAAATACTGGAGGGGTTCACTTTGGTCCTCCCTGACACTGTGCAAAGTATGAACTGCTGATAGAATACTGGCATGGCTGTGTGTGCTTGAGTGCTTTGGGCCTAGCATGCACAGTGCTACGTGGGCTGAACTTTGGGGGCTAAGTGCCCACCAATAGAGCATGCACTGCCCTGCATAAGCCAGGCACCATAGGTCCAGCAAATGCTGATGCAGTGCACATCACATGCCTCAAGAGCCAAGCACTTTGGGCCCAGTGTGCACCTATCAAATGAGCACTGAAGACTGGGTGTGGGCCCAATGCCACTTATTCACAAGCCAAGCGACATGGGCAGTCCTCAGTAACCCAGGTCCTAACCCTACACATGGTTGCTGCCCACATGAGTTCAGTTCTTTCCCCTTTTCCCCTCAGCCTCTCCTCCTCTCCTTGCTCAGAATAAAACTCAAGCCTCCCTCCCTCAGTACAACAAAGAGAAAGAAAAATTTAACCCTCCACCTTCTCTCCTCTCCAGATTCTTCCATGAACGCATTTTATCTTCCACCCCTGGTTTTCAACCGTCCCCACTTCAGTCCATTCATTCCATGGATCTTTCAGGTGGAGCTATGAGCTCAGCTGGATTTTTTTTCCACTGTATTTTAGTTCAGTTTTTTGAAATTTTAAAGGGAGAGATCAAAAGTATCTATCACACCATCATTTCTCTGATGTCACCAAATATCTTAATTTAAAAAATTCTCATTAAGTTAAACTACAGAGGTACTTTATTTTAATCCAAGTTGTAATACTATAAAAACTACTGACATTTAATGAGTAATACTACTAATTTCCTGTCATATAATATTTAAAAAATGTTTAATATTTTGTATTGTGAAGAATACATTTATTCCCAAGTACTAGTCTTTCTCCAAGTATAAGAACTATTAAAATAAATTCACTAATTTCAAAAAATAAACATTTTTGTCATCTATACTATTTGACCTTTATTTTACTTTTCATATGGAGTAATCTTGCCTATTCAGGCTATTCTAAAAATGTCTCTCTGTGTTATCAGAATATCCTTTGCCTTTCCTGAAGTACTTTCTACCTTTCACCTTACCATCAAGTGTACTTGGTGTCCCCATCATTTTAGGGAACTCAATCATCTTTTCTATTCTCACTGCTCACCCACTCTCAGGCTAATCTTCTTTAGGCAATCCCTCGTGCTGTTGATCCTTTCACAAGCCTCAGAATTAACTATTGGAGTCACATGTTCATGAAAATCCAAAACAGATATGTTGCTGACAGCATAGTGGTTAATGTATGAAGAACTTCAAAAACAAATTGACATTTAGTTTAGAGATATCATAATAACTACACAGACCTAAAAACTGAAAAAAATATATACTAATGAGAATTTCAAATAATCATATGGCCATTTGATGCAGCAATTTTTAAGTAGACAAGCTATTGAACCTGATTTCCAATATACCCATGAGGTGGATATTTGATCAGGCTATGTCTAGGGCATCATGTTCCAGCCAGTCTATTCTCTAAAATGGAAGAGGGCATAGAAAGCAAGCCCTGAATTTTATTTATACACCTGAGCACATTGCTTTAAATGTCTGAGTATTTTCCTCATGCAGAATACTCAGCCCATCATTCTTATCTATTCAAATTCTACCATTCTTCAAGGAGTATTTTAATTATCTTAACTCCCTCAAAGACTTGCCTAAACGTTTTTACCTAAAGTAATTTCTAGTTTCTCTATGCTCTTAAAGCAGTGGTCGGCAAACTCATTAGTCAACAGAGCCAAATATCAACAGTACAACAATTGAAATTTCTTTTGAAAGCCAATTTTTTTAAACTTAAACTATATAGGTAGATACATTGTTACTAATTTAATTAGGGTACTCTAAACTGGCTTTTGCTAAAAATGTCCTCAGTCTGATTGAGGTACGTTCACTGAGGTAAACCCCTTCCAACTCTCTCATCCACACTCGTCTTGTATATTTGTTTCATCTATCTCCTTTTGTTCATCCTTTTTATATGTCCAAACCATCTCAAAATTCCTTTCTCAATCCTCAATACTACATCTTCTTTCTCTTCACAATGTTCCCTAAAATTAATTTAATAAACTTTAAAGTTTTAAGTCATAGTTAAACTATAAGTATGTTGAATAAAACTTGATATTATACTTAATAATGATATTATTTATTGATAAAATTAAATTGTAAGGTATCTATAAAATTAAATCATGGCAATGCCTGACAAATACTAATGTGAACAATGGTCTTGCATCTCGTTGGACAGTTTGGGTAAGTCAGGTTTATATATTGTTGTTTTTAATTTTAGATATGATTCCAAGTTCTCATCAATAAGACAGCTTCTCAATTTACTCTTGATAAGGTTTATGCTTGAAAATGATTGTTCACATGAAAATGCAGACCCAAATAAGGAAAGAACAGCAAATGCTAGTTTTTTCAGCTAATTATATGAGTCAGGAATATTATTCCAGATCTTAAAAATCAACATATTCTCCTTTTCCAGGTATTTCAAAACAGACCACTTGTGCTGTGAACTAAGTTCACATTTGTTTTTCTCCAATATTTCTATATCAGCACAAAGACGTTCAAATTTCAAGTTCCACAATTCTTTGTTTTTTAAATCTAGCAATTGCATTTCTAAGTTGCCAATGTCAATATTAAAGGGAGAAAAATTTAATTCTGTTACAGTAGCATTAAGAGGTTTTTAAACAAAGGCTATTGTTGCTTTGCTGTTTCTAAATTCCTGAAACCTGTTGAGAAAAGCTTCCCTCATATTTAAAAGTGTTGTTTTGAAATAGCAAATGTCAATATCAGAATTATTTTCTTGGCAATGTTCCAACAGGCTTGGAAAGTGAATCAAAGTTTCTCTTTCAAAATCTTAAGCAAAAAAACATAATTCGTTTTTGAATGAAATAACTTCTTTTTACATCAAAATAATTGTTTCTTTTCCCCTGTAGTTTACTATTAAGCTGATTTAGATGAGATGTAATGTCTACCATGAAATAAAATTTTTGGATCCACTGATCTTTTGTTAGTTCTGGATAGTGAACACAATTCTCAAGGAGAAATGCTTTAATTTCTGTTAATAAGGAAACAAAACATTTTAAAATGTTTCCTCTTGATAACCAATGTATCTTGTTATGCAGCAGAAGATCTGCATACTCACTTTCCATTTCAACTAAAAATTCTTTAAATTGGCGATGATTAAAAGCTTTAGCTATAATGGAGTTGATAAGGTTATTCACCAATTCCATAACTTTGCAAATTTCTTCTGGAAATGTCTGTGCACAAAGTGGTTCTTGATGAATGATGCAATGATAAGTAAGTATCTCGTGATTAATTTTTCTTTCAAAATAGCAACAAACCCATTTCTTACACCGGTCATACTTTTCACCCCATCTGTTCAAATTGACAATTTTATCATGTGGAATATGATGTTTTCCATGCACTCAATTACAGCATTTGCTATATCCTCTCCACGTGTTTGATCTTCGAGTGGCCATAATCCTAAAAGTTTTTCTTTAGGACCTATAGATGAAATAAATCATCAAAAAGTGAAACTTTTGCTATATTATTTATGTCACAAGACTAGTCAACTACTATTGATAAAGCTGAAACCAAATTAAGATCTTTGACTTGCTGGTTGGTTATATTCAAAGACATTTTGACTGTTCTATCTTTCACTGTTTTAGCAGACAATGGTAACTCTTTAATTTTTTTTAGAATATCTTCTTTGTTCTTAAAATCCCAAAATAGCTCTTCGGATGCATTTATAAAACAACTTTTTATGTATTTGCCATCTGTATATGGTTTTCCTCTCTTAGCAATCTCTTGACTAACCACAAAACTTGCAATATTAACATTGTTGGAAGATTGCATCCAGTTATTAAATATAGAACTTGATTTTTCTTGACTATTCTGAAGTTCCTCGACTGCTTTCTTCCTTGCATCACTGACAAGGTACTAAATGACACGTGTTTAGTTGCAAAGTGTCTCTCCAAATTTGAATTCTTGTTATGCACCAATATTTCCTGACAAATAAGACAGTTTGGAAGGCCATTTAAGTTTTGAATAAACGTGAAAGTCTCTGTCCATTCAACTTTAAATTCATGGTTTTCATCTTCCGTTTTTGTTTGCTTCTTCTTTGTAGCCATGTCCAACAGGGCAACTAAAAAAATGTTTTATTTTATAATAATAAAGCCACTAACACAATTCTTAAATTGGTGACAAAAATACCTGTAGGATTTGCAGCTGGTTGGAAAAATACAGGTAACTTTATGCTTCCAGTAGGTACCTTGGTCTCCTATGTGCTATTTGTGATGCGACTAGCACTAACCACTGCACAATGAGATTGCTGACTGACTGGCTCACTCAACTTGTGCATGAGTTGCATGCACTTCCTCCATGCCACATCTCCCGTAGCTGCACTGGCCTACATCCCCACGTGTACCTGTGTGCCTGCACATGGTATTTTGTGAAAGAGCCACATTCAAAGGGCCAAAGAGCCGCATGTGGTTTGCGAGCTGCGGTTTGCCAACCACTGTCTTAAAGCATAGTTACTACAGTAACTAGTGCCTTTATCACCACTAAGAAATATCTTCATTTTCTCATTTGCATCTTTGTGTTATAACTTGTATGACTTCTATGTCTAATTTTCAACTAGACAATAGAATATGTTTTGGGAGATTGTAATGTGTTGCAAAAAAACACTGGCTTTGGAACTAGAGACATCTCATGTACTCACTGAGTGACAATAACATGTGATTATATTTCTTTGAGTGTCAGTAAATGTCTCCTTATTTAAAAGAATGAGTAAGACATTTTTATTTACATTTTAAATGTTTAGTATATCACAGATTGTAAGGGTTCAAGATTTGTCAGTCTCCTCTTTTTTTAGAGATCATTGACCATATCTTGAATTCCATTTACTCTCCACAGTACTTAGATTAGTCTCTTGCCATTTATTTTGTAACTCAAATGTGCGAAATTGACTTTACTTAGGAAAGAAAAGAAAATGTGGCTCACTAAAGTATGGCAACAGAACTATGTGAATATTTTGATAAATATAATTTGAGGCAATGTCCCATTGCTATTGACTGAAGGCATGCAGCATCAGCAGCTAGATTTTGGTGGTGCCCATCAATCAAAAGTGGGCTGAATTGACTAGATCAAAAACATTAGGCAGCCAATGAAGAAAAAGGCAGAACATTAAACAAATTTAGGTTTGCCTAGCTGTATTTTGAATTTCAAACTGGAGGACAAATTACAAGTATTCTCACTGGTGAAAGAACTTTAAGTCATGTAGTTATCTTTTAAGCCTCATTTATTCATACAAGTTGCACAATCAATGATAATACCATTGTAAGAAGAGAAATGTAGAGCTTCAAAGACTGAAATATATTCAAATGCAAACTAAAGTACAGCTTTGCCTTATGCAAAACAGCTCTCGCGATTCAAATCATGCTTCTTTTCACTCCCACTTTAGATTATATTTTCTTGTACTTGAAATGCTCAACTGGCAGAGAAAAGGAGATCTTTTTGATGCTGGAGACATTGAGAACTGATATAATTAGAATGTGGAGTGAAATTATTTTGATTAAGGGTTCAGTTATTAGAAGTAGGAGGACTTGTCCTGAATGCAAACACAAGAGATTTTTTCTTCTACTTTACCCACATTGCCTGGGAAAAGTCAATTGTTTGACAATTAAAAGTGGAGTTCACTGCTGATAAACAACAGGTATTGACAGGTTGTGATTAGGCACCAAAATGCAGCTGTTTTTCTCCTCCCTTTTATAGCACTCACTGCAATGGAATTTAATTTATATACTTGGGATATAGAAAAAGATATGTTAGCTTGGGAAATAAACATAAACAATCCTTTTGCATTTTTAGGTGATTTTCTAAAAAAAACCAAGCCCACCCATAGTCTAATATCATAATATACATTGTAAATACCCCATATTTTTCTCAGCCACGTCTGACACAAAGTAGATTGAATATGTTCTTTAGAAAAGATGCTATTTCTTCTAAGTAAAACTAAGTTATTTTATGTATTATAATTTTCTCTGATGTTTATGTTAAGCCTTAAGAATAATAGGAAAAAAAATTTGATGGGGCTGCTGAAAAGGTTAATGTGGTCTTGGACTGGTGATGTTGTGGCACAATTGATGATGGATGAACCAGATGACCTCTGGGTCCCGTGATTTTATGGCTGGAGAAGGATGAACTGACATCATTGTTATTAGGATAAGACTGGCTAAAAACACCAATGTTATCTAAGCTGTAAATGAGTTAAGAATTTCTTTGTCAGCAAAACTGCTCTGTACAGACAGGAGTGGTTAAAAATACATTACACTGAGGTTCTGGAAACCTAGGTTCTGTTCCTTGCTGCTTCTCTAAGTGGCAATGTGACCTCAGCCAGCTCAATTAACCTCTCTGTATTCCTTTCCTTGCATATAAAATAGGCAGAACAATACCTGCCTTTTCTAACTTTCAGGATAATTTCCAATTCGACTGAGATAAAACATATGGAAGTGTTTTGGAATGGGTGGTGCAGCATACAAATGGAAGTTAATAGTCACTGCCAACTCTGTTTATGACTCTTTTTCTTTCAAAGTCTGTCCTTACTCAAAACGAGTTATTTCTCTTACTGCAATTACCTCAAGCTAATTATGTGTTCATTCCTCCCCACACACCCCTCCCTTGGGCCCCATAACCTCCAGCCCTGGCTGCCTATAGTGACATCGAAATGCACAATAGGGCTCTAATTTTTTTTTTCTTTTGTATATGGCTTTATGTCTACCAAACTTACCTGTTACTCAGTAGTTGTTTGGGAACATAGATATTACACAATAAATATGTTTTCTCAGCTAAGAATTAAGTTTTAGAAAATGAATTATCTACATTTGACAATGCACTCTATTTTCAGACTTTGTTCTTAGCCATGTGGTATTGTAAATTCACTGAGTTATACACAGCTCATAAGTGATATTAATAAAACTTTAAGAAATTGAATATGGTTGTTGTAGGAATTCCACATCTGAGAAACTTTAACCCTATTGTAACTGGTGAGTCAGTATTTTATAATTAGAAACTCTTTTTTTTTTCTTAAATGGAAAGCAGGGATACAGAGACAGACTCCTGCTTGTACCCTGACCAGGATCCACCCAGCAAGCCCCTTATAGGCCGATTCTCTGCCCATCTGGGGCCATTGCTCTGTTGCTTGGTAACAGCTATTTTAGTCCCTAAGGCAAGGCCATGGAGCCAACCTCAGTTCTCAGGGACAACTTGCTCCAACTGAGCCATGACTGTAGAAGGGAAAGAGAGAGATAGAGAGAGAGAAGGGAGAGGGGAGGGATGGAGAAGCAGATGGTTGCTTCTCCTGTGTGCCCAGACCAGTAATCAAACTTAAGACATCCACCCACTGGGCCGACGTCCTACCACTGAACCAACTGGCCAGGGCTTATGATCAGAATCTTGATGCCCTGTACACATACAGCCCTATATATTTACTTTATTCTACTCAGTCCCCAGAAAACAAGGTAAAAAACCTTACCTCACTGTTTATTATACTAGATTTATAAGGGCTCAAATCATGTCTCCAGATGCATTTCTGTATCTCTGACCACCACCTTTTATTTTAAACTCTTGAATGAGTTACATTAGCCATGCACTAGCAGGGTTGTCAGGATTTACCTATATATCTTAAGACACTAAACATTTACAATAAGGAACTGATGAAATATTGTCAGAGAAACATCTAGCACGCCATTTATGGGTATGCAGGATTTTGGGTCAAGCTGCAAGCTGTTTATCCCTTTTCAAGTCCATTTATAGGCCTTTGAGGATTCTGTTCACCCTCAAAGTACTATTCCACCAATTTAAATTTATCCAACTTAAGTAGAAGGTCATGAATGACAGAAGCAGCTACTGAGTGGGTCTAAGATTGGAACAGTTCCTATGAATGGAAATTAGATAAGGGAAGCATATAAACTTGCTGCTGCTATTGGTCATTTACTAATTTTGTTTTTCACCCAGACTATTAGCTTCACCTGAGGTTATGGTTAACCATTCCACTTCAAAGCTTACCCACAGGTGACCTTGAGAAGCCCTACAAACAAGAGGCAGGTGTCCACTGTATACCGAGACTGTGACTATGTAACTGACCCCATGTTGGCCTCTTTGTATCTGTGAGGAGGATTGAGTTGTTTTGAGAGCAACAGGCCCATGTTCTTTGATAAGGGATTTTCCAGTTTTCAAACTCATCTGCCATGCCCTAAAAAATATAAGAACAGAGAATTTATCTTGTGCTAAGATTATCATGGCCCAAATTGCTGACGATAAGGGATTTCTACTAGCTTAGGTTTCAAAGCTTATTATTTTATGTAGGCTGAGAGAAAAATAGATAGATTCAGAAAAGAAAAAAATAGCTTTCAGAAAGTTTCAATCTCATTTGAAGACAGTGAGACCATTACTATAATATACCTTACAATGGAAAGTCTGACTGAAAAGTGATCTCTGGATTATAAAATGCCTGAGCTATTCAAAAGTCCAACGAGCTACATTTTTTTTTGTGACTGAGTACCTTGACATCAAACTAGTCTCTCTGGGATTGGTTTCACATAACAAGATGTTTAGATCCAACTGCAGGAGTAGCATCTCTAGACATTACAGAATTTTGTGTTCATAAATCCAAAGACCAAGTTTAAAGATTTTTGGTGGCCAGATTATTTATTATGTGTTTTAGCAGAGATGAAAATTTTCTTAGAAGTTGCATCACTGAGCTGCCATGCATTTACAATATTTTTTGATATTTCACTGATAGCTATCATTTATTTGATACTACTTATGTAAACCTTACTGATAGACTAAAGAATGGGAGAGGGTTTGTCTGAAACTTAAATGTACCTAATGTACATTTAAAGACAATAGATCCCCTCTTAGTTGTGAGCTGGATGATGAGAAGTTTCTCCCATTTCAAAACTCAAAAGAAAGTCAGGAAACTTGTTTTTATAATATCTGGTATGTGGACAGTCTATATTTTCTTGCTCTCTTGCACCCTTTTTGCTGTCTTTATTCTGCACATTAGACAAACTTATTCCATTTCTCAGTGTAAAATTTAGAAAAAAGTAGGGCAGAGCATCCTTCTTGGACTACCGTTTTCTTGTACCAACAACTGGATACCAATTTATTATAATAAAAATTAGTTTCATAAATTTTGAAAAATGTCACTGTGATGGGTAATTTTATTTGTCAATTTGACTAGACTATAGTACCCAGATATTTGGTCAATCATTACTCTAGGGTTTTTGGTGAAGGTATTTTTAGATGAGATTAATGTTGAAATTGGTAGACATTGAGTAAAGCAAATTACTCTTTATTATATGGGTGAGTTTTAGCCAATCAATTGAGGGCATTCACAGAAAAAGACTGACCTCCTTAGTAGAAGACAGAATTCTGCCAGCCAATGGCTTTTGGACTTGAACTAAAATGTTGGCTCTTTCTTGAGTCCTCAACCTGCTAGCCTACACTGCAAATTTTGGAATTGCCAGCATTTATAATGCATAAGCCAAACCCATAAATTAAATATCTTTTTATATACTCACATCCTTTTGGTTCTGTTTCTCTAAACAACCCCAATACAGTGAATTAATTTTAGTTATCTACATATAAAGAAAAATATTTGTAGTTTTAGTTATTTACTTTTCTGCATATTGAAAGTGAAGATTTAATCCTTCCTAAAGAGTGTGTTCTCCTGAAGTCTTTTAACTTGGCTCTGTCTCTCTTTAGTTTACCTTTTTTACTGTACACTGGACTTCAATATTATTATTTTTATTATTATTAATTGCTATTATTATTGGCCAAAGCTCAACCATCTCCTTGCTAAAAAAATTCACAATTTCCAGCTAAGGGAATTGTATTTCTTGGGTACTTCCTGGGTTTATGATTTCAAAGGTCATCTTGTCAATTCTTGTCATAAAACTCTAAAATTCTATTGGGTTCTAAGCCATGAACAAATTTGAAAATGTGTTATTAAATTCTAGTTTATTCTTATAAGCAACAAAAGCTCCAAACTTGCCAGTTCTTTTACTAAATGAACTTTAAAAAAATACATCTATGCAAATGATTTTTTTTTTGTCAGAGATAATATAGCCTAATTCTGCATTGGGGAAAGACTGCTTATAGAATTAACAAGTTCTGAAAAACCATATAGAATGGGTAGATCCCCAATGTGCAGTTCAAGACATACATGGCATGCATGTAAAGCACTGTAGTTTTTCATGGACATGTTTGTGTTGCCAAAAAGATGGAACAGACTTTTATTCTATTTTAATTTTCTTTCCTTATGATAAAAAGCAGGGTAATTCTTATTATTCTTCTCACTGCACACCTTTTTCTCCATCTTGAGTTACTCTAAGCTGTTCTATTTATAAAAATTCTACTAATAAGGATACTTATCAGAGGATGACCATCTAAGTAGAAAGTTATTCTTTTTCTTCAACAGATATATTTTTCTTTCTTTAATATTTACATAGGTAGTCAAGATGCCAGGAAACAAATGCTATTACAGATACCTTAATCATAACAAAAACCATGTTAAATGACTAGGTTGTGTAATATGAAGTCCAGACGCTGTAAAAGTATCCAGCTTTGGAGCTTGCTTTTTGGGGGCCATGGCTTCAAAGTATTGGGCTCTGGCTATTTCTGTCATTATTTTTCAGCAATCTCTGCTACAGTGTCTAATGAGCTGCACAGATTCAGTACATCAAAAATAATAATTTCTCACACACTTCTTTCTGAAGCTTGGTTCTCCTCTTCTATTTTATTTACCATTGAATGCTAAGCAGATTTATTACATTCCCTTAAGTGAAAAACTTGGGTAATACTACTTCTCCTATGTTTTCTAATAGCCAATTGCTCAGTAAATTCCTGTTGATTCCTTATTCTAACTAGCTTTCAAATGTGTCCTCTCCTTCACATTTCTACTAAATCTGTGTTTTTTTTAATAAAAAAAAAAAATTAGAGCAGTTTTAGGTTCACCGCCAAATTGAATAAAAGTAGAGAATCTCCATGTATTCCTTGTTCTCATGTACCTATAACCTTCCCTGCTATTGACATCCTGCAGCACAGGATGCAGTCATTTATTATAATCAATGAACCTATATTGACACATCATTATCACCCAAAGTCCATATTTTACACTATAGTGCACTTTTGCTGTTTTGCATGCAATGAGTTTTGACAAATGCATAATGACATGTATCTACCATTGTACTATCATTCAGAGTAGTTTTATTGTCTTTAAAATAATCTATGCTCTGTCTATTCATCTCTTCTGCCCTCTTAACCTCTGGCAACCCCTGATCTTTTGACTGTCTCCATAGTTTTTTTTTCATGTATTTTTTTAGCAGATGTCCAAAAAAATCTCCCTTCCCATTAATTTTCCACATAGAAAGTTGATCTTTTTGATGCACAATATAATCAGACCGAGTCATGCTTAAATAATTTCACACTGAAAGCAATAAAATCCATACAATACCATTAAAGAAACTGAGTAATTTCCTACAGAACTGATGTTAATAAATTGCCAAATTCCCTTCATATCTTAATATTGTTAGGTTTGGCATTCCAGTTAAGGATGTTCTAGATTAAAACCTGACCTGTGATGGCACAGTGGATAAAGCACATCGACCTGGAACACTGAGATCGCCAGTTCAAAACTCTGGGCTTGCCTGGTCAAGGCACATATGGGAGTTGATGCTTCCTGCTCCTCCCTCCTCCTCTCTCTCTCTCTGTCTCTCCTTGCCTCTCTCTCTCTTTCTCTCTCTCCTCTCTATAAATTAAATAAATAAAGTCTATAAATTTTTTTTTAAAAATATGATTTTTTTCCAGGTAGACTACTTCTTAGAAAATAATAGTAATATAGATATTTGATTGTTTTACAAAGGTTCTTATCATACAAGACCTTTGGACATGATTTCAAACCAGATTGAGGTTGTCCCATGTCCTTACATTTTATCATCATTAATTTTTGTGCTTTCACTTTAGAAATGAACATTGACATTGAAAAAGGGATGACTCTAGCCTGTGATAAATATAATAAGTACATTAAGTATCTAGCAAACATTTGCTAAGAAAATTGCAAAGATCCAATAGCTAAGAGATTTTAGTAGGAGTGTCTTGAGAGCTCAATCCTTCTCAGCCAACATAGAAAGCTACTTGACAATAGTGGAATGAAAAAAATTGCATTTCAAACATTCAAGAACACATATTTATTATCATTATTACTATTTTTTTACTTCAGTGCAGAGAGCTAGAGGATTGACTGAATTAGTCTCCTCTGTAATCATTAATATATTTAAGCCTTCCTTATCCTCTTTATAACCTCTCACAACTCTTCATCTCCTTTTCTATTTAGGTTCCCTCTATAACAAGTTTAACAAATGTCCATATACTATATGTGTTCATGTGTATTATTTTACATAAATGATATTGCATATGAGTCATTCTTTTTCTTAATATGTCCTCATAAAAGATTATTCATAATGAAAAATGTGAATTTTTTTATATACCTAACTGCTGAAGCGTATTCCACAGACTTCTGTATGACTTATCTCTTTCTCTGACATTGGCCACATTGCTTCAGTCCCTCATTACCAATGAACAGTACTGCCTTCATATCCTCTTTCAGACAGGATTGCTGGGTCATAGGGAATGTTTCTTCTCAGTTTCATGAAGAAATGGCTGATTCCACATTGGAACGACTACTTTAATTTGTAATCCTACTGAAAGAATATTGGTTTCTGTTTCCCCACATGACTTCCAAAATTTACTAGTGTAAGTACTACTTTTAATAACACATTTAAAAATACTTCTGAACATTCTGTGGCATGTGACAAACTAGCTCCTTGAATCTTTCTTTTTGCCCCTCTTCTACTGCACATTTTTCATGCGCTTACATTTTAACATCTAATATATTATGTAATTTTATCTTGATTTTCCAAATACAGCATGTGATAATAATCTTCCTATGTTAGAAAGAACATATTGTACAATTTTGTCTACAGAACTTGAAAATGCATTCACAAGCTATCTTTGTTTTATAATCATTTTTCCTTCGTATAATTGCTTATTATCTTTAAAATAACAATTAACAATAATTCAATATAATCCCAATAGTTAAATAGAGAAGCAAAATTTTTTTCAAGTTTATACTATAGAAGGACATCTTTAAAACTAATTGTTTCCATCAAACTTCAGGCTGCCTTGTTCTTGATTCATAACAAACATTTGCTTTGCTATGAATATAATTGGATATATACATTTGGATATAATGATTTTTATCCAAACTATAAAAGGAAGCTTCATTATAAACTTTTAGTAATAGTGAACTCTTGTTTACTTAGGAAACAGAATACCGGTTTGTTCTTGCTAATGACCAAGGTTTATATTTAGAAATTTGTAAGCAATGGCTCAAGGCAGTTTGTGTGTTGGTGTGACAAAACTATGCCATCTGTCCTTCCAGATAATGACAGCTACAGCTACAACTTGTCAGACATAGACATGCTGAGGTGTGGTGCAGGAAGACAGCTGAAGTTAAGGCACCATTCTCCTCTCTGTCAAGGTGAATGCAAGTATGATATGTACCTTTCCCATCCCATAAACATGCCTTGTTCAGGCAATATTTCAAGCAATATAGTATATTTAAAAATATATAGGAGAAAAAGGAGACTAAGAAGAATAAAGAGAAGTAGAAGAAGGAGAAAAACAATACTGTCATCAAGCATGGGTAACTGCTATTATTTTGGTATTTTTGCATCCATATAGAGATAAAAAGTAGATTAATATGTATATACATAAGTGGGTAGTAATTGCCTTTTTAAAATAAACTTGACCCACCAGGTTTATATAATTTTGTTTTTGTAGACTTTGTTTTTATTTTTAACATATGTAACTTAAAACTACATTTTAAAATGCTGATGTGTTACATACATACATGTAAGACTACTCAACCATAAGAAATTATGACATATTTCCATTTACAACAACATGGATGGACATTGAGACTAACTACATATCATACTAAGTGAAATAACTAAATCAGAAGAAGCTAAGAACTATGTTTTCACACATAGGTGGGATATAAAAATGAGACTCATGAACATAGTTAAAAGTGCTGTGGTTACTAGGGGCATGGAGTTGGGGGAGGAGGGGGAGGAGGATGGGAGTAAAGAGGGACAAATATAAGGTGACAGAAAATGATTTAACTTTGGTGATGGGCATACAACATAATCAACAGTTCAAATGCTATAGAAATGTTTACCTAAAACCTCTGTACTTTTACTGATTAATGTCACCCCATTAAATTAAATTTTTTTTTTTTTTTGTATTTTTCTGAAGCTGGAAACGGGGAGAGACAGTCAGACAGACTCCCGCATGCATCCGACAGGGATCCACCCAGCACGCCCACCAGGGGCCACGCTCTGCCCACCAGGGGGCAATGCTCTGCCCCTCCGAGGCGTTGCTCTGCCGCGACCAGAGCCACTCCAGCGCCTGGGGCAGAGGCCAAGGAGCCATCCCCAGCGCCCGGGCCATCTTTGCTCCAATGGAGCCTTGGCTGCGGGAGGGGAAGAGAGAGACAGAGAGGAAGGAGGGAGCGGGTGGAGAAGCAAATGGGCGCTTCTCCTATGTGCCTTGGCCGGGAATTGAACCCGGGTCCCCCGCACGCCAGGCTGACGCTCTACCGCTGAGCCAACCGGCCAGGGCCTAAATTTAATTTTTAAATAAACTTAAAAAAATAAAGTAAAGAGTAGTTTTATTCTGAAGATTTAATCTGATGTATTCAAATAATTGCTTATTATAGAAATTTAATGTTTATCACTTTTGTTATAAATAATGCTGTGATGTAAAATTTATGGCATGCATTTTTGAGACAAATCTAATTATTTCTTAGAATAGAATCATAGAAATGAGGTAACTGGGATGACTAGTTATAATAAAATATATTTTATAAATGTATAAAGTAAGATTTTTATTGAAATAATCTGTTGGGTTTATCTGCTTCAGGTATCTCAGTAGTAGTCTTTAGAGAAGTTTTTAAAGTTGAAACACTTTGGCAACCAAAATAAGTAAATAATAATATACTGAGAATAAGAGCATCAACAATATAACAGTGAGGAATGAGGCACTGAATAGTACTTCTCTTCTAAGGGACAGAGCAAGGAAAGGTAACGGAGCCAAGCTGAAGATGTAGGTTATCTTCTGATTCTGTGAACCACATACAAATCTTTCTTTTTGTACATGCAAAATACTATATAAAACACACACACATCTGTAAGTTTACACATAGATTATATATTGTATATTATATTCTATTACAGTATACTATATTATACTATACTATACTTGACTATATGATACTATGATATATTATTTTATGTATATTCCCTTCCACACATGTACCACATATACTTAACACATGGTGGCTTCCAAAGACACTGTTCTAATATTTTGGCTTAGCAAATAATTTTAGAGGAAGTTCCAGATCAAAATTTGTATTTTTGTTGACTGAAGCATATTATTACATTATATAAATTGTTGTATTTTATTGCCCCCTGCTTCTATTAATAGATGTTTAGTCTGATTCCAATCTTCTGCTCTTATAAACAATGCTATAATAATAGCCATATTTTGTGGACATGTGTGACACTAAAAATTTTCAAGCATTAATTAATTTTAAAATTTTTAAATAATTATATGGTTAAAATGCTTAGCACCTAGCTAAATATTATTTAAATCATTTGTATTTTTAAAGTTATATTGAAGCACAGTTTTAAATATAAAAGATAATAAGTGTAAGTAGTCTATTACTTTACCACTTTCTTTTTCCAAATTCCCAATACCTAGAGGCAACTCTTATAAACTCTTCGAAAAAGCTTTTTTTATATATGCTTCTATGTTTCCACTTAATAAGTTTACACCACTTATAATACTATGTATTGATATTTTTTAACTATAGTAAATGAATATTTATCTTTGTTAGCCTTTCATGCTCATTCTCTGCCCTAGCACATATATATACATACATTGGTACCTTGAGATACAAACAGACCAACATACAAATTTTTTAATAAACGAGCTACGACTCGGTCTCTATTTTTGTTCGAGATCCGAGTGAAATTCCAAAATACAAGTCATGATTCAGGAAGCTGCCATTAGTTGGCGCGTTGCCACATGGGTCCAGTATCGGCAGTTTGATATACGAGTTGACTAACTTACAAGCTCAGTTATAGAATGAATTAAATTTGTATCTCAAGGTATCACTGCACTTCTATTCTTATTCTTGCAATAGTTATATTACACTATTTGATTAGCATTTAAATTGTAACTGCAAAAATGTTTAGGTAGAAGACATTTTTTTCCTGGACTTTTCCTATTTATCAGCTTAATTTTCAACCTAACTTACCACTAATTGTCAAAGTTCTGAAAGAACTTTTGGACAACATTCTCCATACTGTTAAACATGTCCATTTGTCCTTGATACTCCTCTCTTCCTATCCCAACCTTGACTGGTTGCTTTCCTGCCCTGCTTTCTTACTGCAGAGTCCCTTTACCTGACTCCTGGTTGGAATCTTCCCAATTCTCTCTTGTACACCTGTCTATTTTGGTGTAGCTCACATCTCAAATAGTAAGTAACCTGAGAAAAAGTACTTGGGAGGTATATTTTTAAATTTGTACATCCAAAAATTTTATGTTTCTACCCTAATATTCCTTTAGTGATTTGATTGGGGAGATAATTACTATCATTTTTTTTTCTCTTAAAAACATCCTTTTAGAGTCTTTAGGGCTTCCATTGTCATTCTAAACAGTTGATACCTTTCTGCTTCTCAGTTTTTTTGTATAGCAACTTCTATATAGGTCCCTGGTTTTCTCAAACTTTTACGATCTTGTTTGTCATTGTCACTTCTGACAAACAATTTTGTTTGATTTGTTTAATTATTTAATTGTTTGTTTCTCTTTTCTAAAGTTTCACAATAATGTGTTTTTCTGTGGTCTTTCTTCATTTGTTTTCCTGGGGACCAGACCAGCTAGCAAGCACTTTTAGTGTGGAATCCAGTATCCTTCAGGACTAAGAAAGATTTTTTACACCATGTATTTCTTAATTTTCTCTCCTATGATGTCATTTGTTTTCTCTAATTTTTGTTAGCTCCTTTATTGGCCTCCACTTTTGTTATTTCTTCACTCAGTTTTTATATTTTATTAGTCCTTTAATTTTCTGAGCACTGTCAAAGTTCTATTTTCTCAGTAATTACCTCAAATAATTCTTACAACCCCTCTTTACTTTTCCTGCTATTGCATTTTCAGGGTTTAAGACAACTTTATCACTACAGTATTTCACTTATTATTATACCATCTTTTTGGTATACATACAAACGTTTTACTACTTCAAAGACATTATCATATATAGTATTGTTTTAAATTTTTTGAGAACTTTCTATAGTATTATTCATAATGACTATATTGATTTACATTTCCACTGATGGTGTACAAAGTTTTCTTTTTCTTTACATCCTTTCCAGCTTGTGTTCTCATCAAATATACAAAAAAGTAAATATGTTAATTAGCTTAATTGTGATAATCATTACACAAGGTATATTTATGTCAAAAACACATGTTAAATACCTTTTATTTTTATTAAAAAATGGTTGTATTTATATTACACAATTTGCGCAAACACTGGTTTTCTTATAAAATTTCTACAAGAAGTTTTTAAGCGAATTCTTCACATTGTGTCTTAGTGACTATGACTTAAGGAATTGCAGGGAAATAGTTCTGTGAGTTTTATAGCTTAATTTTCACAAAAGGTATGGCAGGTGGTCACACGCAGTCCCTGTGGGATGCTAACATAACATAACACTCAGTGAGCTTTCTGATGCAAACCATCCCTTTGACACTGAAGGTAATGCATCTGTTGAAAGAAATGATTGTAGATTTGGATTACTGCTTTCTGCATCTTCCAGTTTTTCTGTGTTATCATTCAAATTTTATATGTACATACATATATGTGTTTGTGTATTATCATTTATACCTCAATCGAGCTAGAGAAAATAAAAAATAAAACTTTAAAAAAGGTGATTAAGATGAGAGTGCATCAGAATCATGAAAGTTAGTAATGATTCTCTGAAGGCGTTATTTTAAGTATTGAAGTTATATTGGCTTTTTCCAAGCATGAGTCCAACACAGAAGTTAACAGTTGAGATACACATTCTATTTTCCCCTACCTTGTAAATTCAGTCAAAACAACATGAGATTGTTTGCAACTTTATTGATCTTTCTCTAGGTTTCAACCTTGAGAGACCACCAATAGCTAAGTTGATTGGTATCACTAGATAGCAGGCAGAAAATGATGCCTATAAAGACCTTAATACTCCCAGAGGATTCAGGGTCAAAAGCAACATAAATTTCAAAGGTCAAAAAATCTTTTTAAAACTTGTACTTTTATTATTTGATAATACTAGATAATCTAGATATATAAATTTATGTTTATATATAATAAATATAGATGTATGCACTCAAATACTAGCTATATGTATATATATTTTTTTCTACTTAAAAGCTGACAAAAATAGAAAAAAGT
This sequence comes from Saccopteryx leptura, assembly GCF_036850995.1. Classification (NCBI taxonomy): domain Eukaryota; kingdom Metazoa; phylum Chordata; class Mammalia; order Chiroptera; family Emballonuridae; genus Saccopteryx; species Saccopteryx leptura. The sequence continues at coordinate 59,234,415 of NC_089506.1, forward strand.
ATATGGTTTTTAATTCACTTTTAAAATTAAATTTGTTTCAACTATCTATTGATTCCACTGGCTTTTAATAAATGTTATAGTATATCAAGACCTGTGGTAGCACACTGGTTAATAAATATAGTATATCAAGTCAACCAATTTACTGAATGAACATATGCATACATGCAGAAACAGACATGGATGCCCTGAGTCCTTACTGAATCTCTGTTTTTCATTGTATGACCATATTAGACAATTAGTCTCATCTATTTTTAAATTTTTAGAGGCTCAAACTTCATGGCTCAAAGTCATGGCAACTTTATGATCCACGCATTTTAAATTGATGAAGGTGAACTATATTTTCTAATAAAAGTCTTGAAATTGTGTAGTTTCTATTTAGCCAAAATTCTTCTTAGTTACCATATATATATTTGGTATTCAAGATTTATTTTGTCAATTCAAATCTCTTCTCTGTTTAATTTTAAACATGCACATTTAATTAATCAGCAAAATGGAATCCCTGCACTGGTTTATTGTAGTTGAATATGATGTCAAGATCACTAGTGTACATTTGCTGTCTAAAGTTGACATCTGAGAAATAAGGATATATATTCACTCTGTTCCTACATATTAATGTTTTATCAAGTGTTAACAGGAACAATTTAATTTTAAAAAGTGAAATTTGGAGGCCCTACCTAACCCACAGAATCAGAGACTTTGAGATCAAAGCTTTGGAAATATCACTTTTCATAATCTTTTAATGTAATTCTTATGCATATTAAATTTTGAAAATTCCTACTTTGGATAGTCCAAATTCTTTCCTTAGATCAAAATATATGATGAGAAAACTGCCCATTGGGATTTCTCTTTTTAGCCTCTACATACTTTTGCCATGCTGGATACAGATAATTGACAAGGTTTCATCTGCTTCTACTGAAGATGAGAATTGAACTGGGGACATTAAAGACAGCACGGACTGTGTGGTTCCTAGAAAAAAAATATCTTTTTAGGTCTCATAAGATCTAAGAGGCCTTGTATGCACTTTAGATTTGGTGCATAATATTTCATCATTCATTCCAAAAAACACTTTTCTAAATATATGTTGTGGTCAGGTACTACACTAAGTGAAATTTAAGTTACTAACATTGCTATAAACTATGATTAAAATGAGTAATAATTGATTCTATCCAGCCATTCTCCTGGGATTACTCACATGATACAGGGTAAAGGAGGATTTGATGTATCACTACAAATTCTGGAATTTTTAAAAATACTAAGATGAAGCAAACTATTTGAAAGCCACAATTTCTTTAGCTCTATGATGAAACTATAGCATTACAATGTAAGTAGGAATAGAATATTATATTGAAAAGTTTTTATAGCACTATGTGGTTTTCTACATTTTCAATACAGCTACCCAGAAAAACATTGATTAAATTGGTTGTTTTCTTCACTTTAGCCACTGCTAGTGTGGCTACATTACTGTCTGATTTTCAAGACAATACAAATAGATATGGTTGAAATTGCTTATATCTATCTACAAATGTCTACAGGTACATCATGGCATATGCACACTCATATGCACATGCATAATCATGCATAAATGTTTTCTATACAGTGGTACCTTGAGATACAAATAGACCATCATACGAATTTTTTAAGTTACGAGCTGCGACTCGGTCTGTATTTTTGTTCGAGATCTGAGTGAAATTCTGAGACACGAGTCGTGATTGTGATTCGGGAAGCTGCCACTAGTTAGCGCGTTGGTGCACAGGTCTAATATTGGCAGTTTGATATACGAGTTGACTGACTTACAAGCTCGGTTACAGAACAAATTAAATTCATATCTCAAGGTACCACTGTATTTATTTTATGAACCTGCATAATGTATTTTGTAAACATAAAGTATAAATCAGATCTCATTCTGTGACAGAAGACAGATACTAATCATGCATGGTGACTCTAGGAATGAATCTAAGACTTACCAACATAAAGCACACACACCTAAAATTTTAGCACACTAGCCATAGGTACAGTAATCTTCCTAGGGAAAATGCTAAGTTTTCTACAATGTACTAAAAATTATATTGTATTTGCTAGTTTGTCTTTATTAATTTGTTGCTTGCAGTTTTATATTCTAAATATGAGTGAAATCATATAATTCTGGAATTTTTTTTCATCTGACACTTTTCAGTTAGCTTGATGGTCTCAAGTTTCATTCATACTGTTGCAAATGGCAGTATTTTATCTTTTCTTTATAGCTGTATAATATTTCACTGTATATATATATATATATATATCACATTTTCTTTATTCAATAATCTGTCAAGGGACATTTCAGTTGTTTCCATGTCTTGGCCCCTGTGAATAATGCCGCAATGAACATACAGGTGTGTATATCTTTGCCAATAAACGTTTTTAAAATTTTCATCTACAAACAAACAAAAACTCCTAAACACAGGCAACAATGTGGTTATTACTAGAGGAAAAGGAGAGTGACAAAGTAGTATGGAGTAAAGAAAATCAAATGTATGATGACAGAAGAAGATTTGACTTTGGGTGGTAAACATAAAATGCTATATATAGATGATATATCATAGAATTTTACATTTGAAGCATATATAATTTTTTTAATAATTTTATTTTTTTAATGGGGTGACATCAATAAATCAGGATACATATATTCCAAGATAACATGTCCAGGTTATCTTGTCGTTCAATTATGTTGCATACCCATCACCCAAATTCAAATTGTCCTCTGTCACCTTCTATCTAGTTTTCTTTGTGCCCCTCTCCCTCCCCCATTCCTTCTCCCTCTCCCCCCTCCCCCCATAACCACCACACTCTAATCAATGTCTCTTAGTCTCACTTTTATGTCCCACCTACGTATGAAATAATGCAGTTCCTGTTTCTTTCTGATTTACTTATTTCACTTCGTATAATGTTATCAAGATCCCACCATTATGCTGTAAATGATCCAATGTCATCATTTCTTATGGCTGAGTAGAATTCCATAGTGTATATGTGCCACATCTTCTTTATCTAGTCATCTATTGATGGGCTTTTTGGTTGTTTCCATGTCCTGGCCACTATGAACAATGCTGCAATAAACATGGGGTTGCATGTGTCTTTACATATCAATGTTTATGAGTTTGGGGGGTATATACCCAGTAGAGGGATTGCTGGGTCATAAGGTAGTTCTATTTTCAGGTTTTTGAGGAACCACCATACTTTCTTCCATAATGGTTGTACTTTTTTTTTTTTTTTTAAAGATTTTATTTATTCATTATAGGGAGGGGAGAGAGAGAGAAAGAGAGAGAAGGGGGGAGGAGCAGGAAGCATCAACTCCCATATGTGCCTTGACCAGGCAAGCCCAGGGTTTTGAACCGGCAACCTCAGTGTTTCCAGGTTGACGCTTTATCCACTGCGCCACCACAGGTCAGGCTTTTTTTTTTTTTTAATTGTTTATTATACTTTCAAGAGTTCTTTTTTTTTTTTTCTTTGTATTTTTTCTGAAGCTGGAAATGGGGAGAGACAGTCAGACAGACTCCCGCATGCGCCTGACCGGGATCCACCCGGCACGCCCACCAGGGGGCGACGCTCTGCCCCTCAGGGGGGTCGCTCTGCCGCGACCAGAGCCACTCTAGCGCCTGGGGCAGCAGCCAAGGAGCCATCCCCAGCGCCCAGGCCATCCTTGCTCGAATGGAGTCTTGGCTGAGGGAGGGGAAGAGAGAGACAGAGAGGAAGGAGGGGGGGTTGAATAAGCAAATGGGCGCTTCTCCTATGTGCCCTGGCCGGGAATCAAACCCAGGTCCCCCGCATGCCAGGCCGACGCTCTACCGCTGAGCCAACCAGCCAGGGTCAAAAAATTAATAATTAAATAAAGAAAAATAAAATTAAATTAAAATTAAAGGAAATTATTCCCCCCCCTCCTTTTTTCCTCTCCTCTTCTCTCCCCTCTTTCTTGAGAGAATCTTGTGGTGAACTGTGAATTATATTGTACTAAATAGAACAAACAATGCCTGTAATGGAGGGACTGAATTGGGGAGAAGTAATAAAGTGAAAAAAGGGGGGGTATGGACCCAGAAAAAGCAAATAAGAAAAAAAATTGGGTCAAGAATAAAATGATTTGCTTTTAGATGTTGGTTGACTAAGAGGTATGATGAGAGGAATAAGAGGGAAATAGGAAAATGGGGAAGCAAATTAAAAAATTACTATAGTATTTAGTGGAACAAGAACTAGATAAAATGGAGAGCCAGGGATGGGAGCACTGCTAGTGAGTTAAAAAGGTGAAGTAAAAAAACCCCAAAATGCCACAAACATAAGTTTGAGTCCCAGATAAGATAGTTTGTTCATTATTGAGGTTTGAATGAGAGGAGGCGTAAAGGAGAATGGAAGAAACTAATATAGAGAGAGAAAAAAAAGAGGGTACCACTAAAAAAGGAAAAAGAAAAAAGAGGAGAGAGAGAGAGAGAGAGAATTAAGGGTTTTGGAGTGCAACCCTCATAGAAAGAAAGGAAGAGGAAAGAAAAGATAATGGGAGATGTAACACTTATGGGTAGTGTAGTTCAAGGAGAGGAGAGAGTAAGACAGGCAGAGAGTTAAACGACCAAATTGGAGGAGGAAAAAGAAAATCAAGAATGAAGATAAGAGAAACAAACGAACAAATATAATAAAATGGGATAGGTTATAAAGTCTGTGGATTATTCTTGATTTTGAGAGGTTATCTTCTTGCTTTTTCTTTTCTCTCCCTCTTCCTGGTCGGTGACTCTGTACCCCGGGTTCTGCCCCTTTGGCACGCTCAGGTAGAGGTTTGCAGTTGATAAGTCTCTATGGCGATGTCATGTATTGTGCTTCAGTCTTGTTGGCATTCAAGGCTCATTAGCATTTATAGGCTCCGACAGTGAGAGAGTCCATGTTTCTGGAGCCTCTCTCCTAGTCTTTCCTTCCTCAATTAGTAGCCTGATAATCCAGCTATGGGGTTGCTGCTGCCTCTGCCTGGATAGTAAGAGGCTCAAAGATCTGGCAACTCCCCACTCTATTCCCACTCAGCACAGGCTCTAGGTAAGGCTCAGTCAGTCAGAGCGAAAAATTGGCTAAATTATGCTAGCAGCTCTGATAGCATAATCAGGCGGGGCTTCCTCCCACTCAAAGACCTCTGGCTCTGCCACTCTGTTCGGTAACATGGACGGGTGCCTACTCCCGGGGCACTTGGAGGATACTCTCACTCACTATCTGTGCACAGACTAGGATATCAGGCCGGCAGTCTCACACTCTGAGTGAAACCCCCGCCTGCATGGAAAAGTTCCAGCGTTGGAATTGGCTCTCACTCCCTCCCTGTGCATGGCTTTTTCAGGGCGCTGGGGCGGCCCAGAGATTCTTCTTTTGGCCCACATAAAGGCCTCTGACTCTGCCTCTCTGTGGGATAACACAGGCGCCCACTCCCGGGGCTTTCAAAAGAATCTCTCGCCCACTATCTGCACGTGCCGACCAGGAGATGGGGGAAAATGGCTTCCCCACTTGTCTTTCTTTGTCTAGGTTTCATGCGAGTGTTAGCTTGTGTTGACTGGGTTGCCACAGGCACAGTTTTTTCTCGGCTTGGATCTCCGTGCCACAGCCTGGTTCGGCCGTTTGTGCCACGGCCTGGATCTATTCACCTCCTTCGCCCACCTTAGTTTTTATATTCTCAGTTCCCAGTGAAAGCAGCCCTATTTAGGTTAGTGAGGAAGGCAGAGCATTTCTTACTCCCTATTTCCTTCGGGGTTTGATTATATATTTAGCCAATTTTTAGCTCGACCATACCTTTGGGTGTATTGCAAAATATCTGGAGACTCCAAGGATAGGTTTTTCTGTTTCTGGTTAAAGATCTTGTTGAGTTTTGGGGGAAATTTATCGGTATCGCTTCCTACCATGCCATTACTCTGACGTCTGCATATATAATTTTATTAACCAATATCATCCCAATAAATTTAATAAAAATTATATTATGGTTACAAACTAATATCCCTTATTGGATAATCCCTTTCCTGTACTTTGAATTGGGACTGAGTTTTTCTTAGTGTACTTCTTTTTTTTTTGTATTTTCTGAAGCTGGAAACGGGGAGAGACAGTCAGACAGACTCCCACATGCGCCCGACCGGGATCCACCCAGCACGCCCACCAAGGGGCGACGCTCTGCCGCGACCAGAGCCACTCTAGCGCCTGGGGCAGAGGCCAAGGAGCCATCCCCAGCGCCCGGGCCATCTTTGCTCCAATGGAGCCTTGGCTGCGGGAGGGGAAGAGAGAGACAGAGAGAAAGGGGGGGGGTGGAGAAGCAAATGGGTGCTTCTCCTATGTGCCCTGGCCGGGAATCGAACCCGGGTCCCCCGCACACCAGGCCGACGCTCTACCGCTGAGCCAACCGGCCAGGGCCAATGTACTTCTTTATGCAAGTGTATAAATGCTACTTTCTACATTTTGCAAATCTATTATTTTCTATCTTATGAGAGATTTCATCATTTTTATTTAGATTCTTAAAAATTTGTAATGATCAATTCTCATTTTGAGACAAAACTTGACCATAGTTATTTTCTAGAAACAGTTCAAGAAAAATTAATTACATATAACCATATATGATGGTCTATCATTCTTAGTTTCATATATATAAATATACTGTATGTATCTATATGTATATATGCATTTATATAGAGTTTATTTTAAAAACAAGCACTAATCCTTTAAAACATTCACATTGTGATGAGAAATAAATATTGTGGGAATACTAAAGAATAATATCCTAAAGTGATTGATTTATCTTTTTCTGGAAGCCATACCATAAATAAATAAATAAATAAATAAATAAATAAATAAATAAATAACTCTCCAAAATGCACAATGTAAGTGCTGCTTCTCTATGACCTTTTGTTATATATTAACACCTAAACAAAATAGAAAACACAACTATCTTACAGGATGCATTTGGAATATTTGCCTTGCATATTAAAATAATGTTGGTCTTATGAACTCATATTCTCTAATGATATCATTAGCATTTCTTTCAAATTATGTACAACTTTTGCAGATAATAGTGTTTTATATTTTAAAATCAAAATAGGCCCTGGCCAATAGTTCAGTGTATAGGACGTCGGCCAGGCATATGGGCATTTTGGATTTAATTCCTGGTGAAGGCACACAGAAGAAACCACCATCTTCTTCTATCCTCTTCCCTCTCTCCCTTCTCTCCCTTTCTCCCTTCTCTTCCTCTTCCCTTCCAACAGCCAGTGGCTTTATAGGTTTGAGCAAGGCCCTGGGTACTAAGGATAGCTTGGATGGTCTGAGCACATTAGCCTCAGGTGTTAAAAATTGCTCAGTACTTGAGCATTGGCCCCAGACAACATTGCTGGGTGAATCCTGGTCAAGATGCATAGGGGAGTCTGCCTCACTATCTCTCCTCCTCTCACCTAAAATAAATAAATAAATAAAATTAAAATAATACACAATATAAATTTAACACAGCGTCAAATACTCAAAACAATAAATATTTTTGATTAAATTATCTTGCCTTTGTAAGCCCTCTCTTTTTTAAGTGCTGCCATAACAGTTTGCTTATATCTGTAATATGATACAGTTTCCTAGGTTGCTTATACCTGTCATATGATACAACATTCTAAGTTGCACTGAGTATATATTAGTCTAGTGATTATAGTAGGTTTTAATAATGTTCTTGTAAAAGACTGCTTTATCCACCTTTGTAGGCTCAAGAATAGCCACAGTGCTTGCATGATACTTGGACTGTTCATTTTTGGACTATTTCCTCTTTCAGACAACAGGGAAGGAACCGCTGTCATTGAAACAGAAGACTTCATTGGTTCATTTATTCAAGGTTCTTTCTACCAGTTACTGAGCATATTTAATATGCCATACATTGTGCTGGTTGCCAAGGTGAGTATAAGAATTCCCACTGTGTTAAAGAAGTCTGAAGTCTAGGAGGCTGTGCTAAGACTGCTGGGAACTTTCCAAATATTCATTATCCCTGCTTGCTTGGTAAAATAACTGATTTTATTTAGGACACCAATGTTTTAAGGTAAAATACTATATTTCTCATCCTTGTTTGTAGCCAATTTGCTTTAAGAGGTCACAGCGTCTGAAATCCGGGATGTGTCTCTAAGAAGCAGACTTGAGAGGAAAGGCATTATTTTGCTCCCTGATGTTTCCCTTCTTCTTACATGAAACGTAGGACATAAAATTAGATCACAGCATCCATCTTGTTATCTTAAGAATGTAAGTCATATTCTAAGAACTGAACAGAAAGAAACAGCCTAATGACTTCTTAATACATTATGAAAGCACTGGAATAATTTCCTATGGACTTCTCTTATGTGGAATAATAAACCGTTAATTTGTTTAAGACACCATACCAGGTCTTTGTTAGTTGCACTCAATGTTAAGGAGCACAGTGGTCAACATGTCAACAAGTACATTAAAATGGAGCACATACATTGCTACTTTAAATGTATGTACTAAGTGTATTCATTGCATTTATCACCACCACAATGCCTATTACATAGGATAAATTGTGATTATTTATTTGATTTATTATATATTGTCTGTATTCCTTCTGCTATAATCTTTCCTTCTAGAACATAAGTTCCACAAGAGAATAGAAACTTGCTTTTGTTAACTAACACATCTCCAGTAACTAGAATAATACTCTATATACAGCCAATATTAAGTAAATATTTGTCAAATAACACATGGCATTATGGATAGAATAGTTGGATGATTACATAGAGAAAAATTTGGAGCTCACTCAAAAGGCATATTATTTTTATCTTGAGGGGAGTAAATGATTTCAGAGGAAGGTCTGTCTGTACTTAGGTCAATTTTGGTGGGATTAGCTTTTTGGCTGCTGAGTAAATGTTTCCCAGGTTTTCATACTAAGAGTAATACTTTATTGCATTATTTTATAAAACAAAGAATGAGTTTAAAATGGCCAAAACTCTGAAATAGTTTTACTTTATGTCATTTTGCAGTTAGGTTTGTCAAGATAACAGTCAATTTATAATCACGGAGTGTGGGCTTACAACCTGACCTGTAGTGGTGCAATGGATAAAGCATCAACTTGGAACACTGTGGTGCCTTACCTGGTCAAGGCACATATGAGAGCTGATGCTTCCTGCCTCCCTATCTCTCCTTTCTAAAATGACGAAATAAAGTCTTAAAAAAATGTAGGTTTAAAAAAAAGTGGGCTTGCATATATATAACTTCATGAAATATATATATATATATCACATAAATTATTGTTGCCCCTATAAAACATTTGTTAAATATTTTTTTGTATGTAACTATACATGAGTTTCATTATTCATTCTCTTTTTAACATTCTTAATAACATCTTTATTACAAGTGCTCTTATGCAATTCTCTACATGCTTATAAATTGTGGTATATTATGACCAAAAAAAAAAAAAAAGAAAAAAAATGAAAGAATGCTACTTGCTTGGTACCTTGAGAACAGTGTTATGTCAGTGAAGGCAAGTTATATAAATTCTGCTATGCATGTAGAGAAGTATATAAGAACACTTGTAAAAAGAGTTTCTAAGAATACCACTTGCTACTACCTTAACAGTGTTAGTTGTTCACTCTTTATTGAAAAACCAACATTGTTTTTTAATTATCATTGCTTAAAAGTAGTGTCAGTCATGTTCCAAGACCTCTTTTATTTCATTACTATTTGAATCTTATACTAAGCTACTGATAAGATGTTTTCTTTTGCAAGCTGATATCTCTTATGTGGTTTTTGAGCCCTATTTCTAGAGGATAATTCTAAGGACTGCCATCACTATGACTCCTATTGTTGCTGTTGGAATAGTTCTGGCATGGTTGTTGCAGCTCACCCCGTCACTTCCTATTATCATATTTGTTTATGATATTGCTCTCCCAATTAGGGGGAACCTGTTTTAGTTTTCTAAGAAAGCAATAACTTTTTTTTCAGTGAGAGGAGGGGAGATAGAGAGACAGACTCCTGCATGTGCTCCAATTGGGATCCACCGGGAAGCTTGAACCAACCTAGCTATTTTTAGCACCTGGTGCAGATGCATTGGGACCAACCAAGTTATCCTCAGCACTAGGGTGATGCTTGAACCAATGGAGTCACTTGCTGAGAGAGGGGAAGAGGGAGAGAAGAAGGAGAGGGAAAGAAGCAAGTGGCTGTTTCTCTTCTGTTCCCTGACCGGGAATCAAACCCAAGAAGTCTATATGTCAGGCCAACCCTCTATCCACTGAGCCAACCAGCCAGGGCTGCAATAAATTTTTAACCTGTTAAAGTTTAAACATAGTATGGCACAATAATGAGAATCAAGGAAACAAGAGACCATCAAGCAAAGAATCTTTATTTTTTAGAGAATGATTCTAACTTGGGGTTTCGTCTTAGAGATGTTATCCATATTGACCTACAGTCTTAAGCAGAAAAAAGTATTCTGAAAAAAATAACTGTTAGAATGACCAACTTCTCTGGAAAAAAAATTTTTTTGTCTATGGTTTTTTGCTTCTTCTTAAATTTTTGTTTTTATGTTTAGGCTTTGTTTTTATGCTCACTTTCCTTCTTTTCCCAAAATAGTGTAACAGAGCACATAGAAACTATTAAGAAGTCATGGTTAAAGCTTTGTTGCCTGTCAAGTGGATATGACTGATTTTTCAGGTATGTATAGTAGAGAAATGTTTATATATATCAAGTTGGTTTATAGCAGTTACATATACCTTTAGAGTATGTGTTCATGAAGACCTACTATCATTCTAATGTTTTGATACTAATTTTTATATTAAATTTAAGTAATGAATTACATCAAACTTAAAAGGTTTTACACAGCAAAGAAATACATTAACAAAATAAAAAGGCAATCTACTGAATGGGATAAAATACTTGCAAAATGTATTTCTAATAATAGGGGCTAATATCTTAAATATTTTCAACATCACTAACTCATCATGGAAATGCAAATTAAAACTACAATTAGATATCATTTCACACTTGTCTGAATAGCCATTATAAAAAAAAACCCCAAAACAAAACAACAAATAGAAAATGTTGGCAAGGTTGTGGAGGAAAGGAACTATTGTGCACTGTGGGTGGGAAGGTAAATTAGTGTTGTCTGTAAAGAAACAATATAGAAGCTCTTCAAAAAATTAAAAGTAGAATCACCATATGATTCTAGCAATTCCACTTCTTGCTATTTACCTGAAGGAAATGAAAATACTAACTCTTGAAGACATTGGTATCCTTAAATTCAATGTAGCATTATTTATAATAAGCAAGTTATAGTAACAGTCTAAGTGTTCATCAATAGATGAATGGAAAAATAAATTGTAATATAAAAATACACAATGGCATATTATTTAACCATAAAAAAGAGAAAATATTGTCATTAGTGACAACATGGTTAGATCAAAAGCCCATACTCAGTGAAATAAGTGAGAGAAAGACAAATACTATATCAGCCTTCTTATATAGAAGTGGGGAAAGTAAGTTTACAGTTAATAGTATGGAAAATAATAAATAATTAATAAATAATAATACAAGAATAAACTCTTTTTAGTGTACTCGCAACTGGAGACCTACTTTTGCTTACCCCAGTATGTAGAATCTAAAACAAACAAAAATCACTCCCCTCTCCCCCAAACAAACAAAAAAAGCTCATAGACACAAAGAACTGAATGGTGATTGCCAGAGGCGGAGGTTGGGTAGATTGATGAGGGGTGGAAGAAATGGGTGAAGAGTATACAAAATATGCATGTTTTAAACTTGATAAAACAATAGATTGTGTCTTCTATTAAAAAATAATACAAAAAATTGCTATGGCATTAATTGCAGCCAAGTCATACATTAGGTATCAAATTAATAACTTTACCTCCATGAACTGATATTTGTTTAATCTTAATTATTAACATTTTCTTAAAATTCAATCAGGAACAATTATGGCAGCCACATAAATTATATTATATTGTCACTGTATTAACTATAATATTTATATGTTCATTACAATTTAACACCCAGTTTCACAGTATTGTAAACTTTCATATTTCAGAATAAAGAATGAACCTTATCAGTTAATATTTATGAGACAATGTAAAAGTATTTTTATGACTGTTAATTATATCTTTTGTCTAAAAGAAATTAAAGATACAAATGTGGTTTTTGCCAAAGAGTATAAGTGGAATTTTTGACGCCATTATAAATCTCCATTAAATAATTATTTCTCTTAACCAACTAAATTAATATGTTTCCTTCAAAGGAAAATTATTTTGCAGTTACTTTTACCATAATAAGATATTTTATTCTCATTCTACTTTTGCTTAGTATAACAACCAAGAAAAAACTAAGAACTTTGCAGTCGCAATGTAATAGTCTATTTGTACATTTCTTGCTAGACCATATTTACCAGAGTAAGCTATGTTTCAATGCTTTTTGTTTAAGAAACATAATTGAAAATGTAAATTTTTATTGATAATCAACACTATAACCATTTTTAGTGGGCAGAAAGTGATCTGAAAATATAGCACAGCTAAGTCTGAAATTATATCTAATTGTAAAAAAAATGCTGTTCCTTTTTGGTGTTATAATCTGTGTAAGGAGTGGTTTTTACTTTTTTTTTTTGAAAGCAGAGGGATGCTTTAATCAAATGAAATCCTTCTGAAATCTCAATATATAAACTGAATGGTCAATGATGCTATGGTAAAAACAGTATCCCCAAATCCCACCAAATCAATCTTCCCCAAACTTTTTTCCACCCATCAGAACATCTGATGATGCTTTGAATATCATTGCTCTAAACTAGTTTCAAAGAACTGGTGCAAATGGAACTGTCCTAAGAGTTTTTAAGACAAAGCAAAAGGACATGTATAGTAGTTTTTTCTGGTCCATTCTTTTTATTCACCATATGTATTTTTTTGTTTGTTTGTTTCTTGACCTAATGTAATTGTTAATTCAAATTTTTATAAAATTTTTCTATCAGAAGACAATACTTGCACAAACCTGACAGTATACAATTTCGTAGGGTCACAATATTAATTCTATGTACAATAATCTTTATAATCTTTACTATATAACCTTGATTTCTGAATTGTAATGTGTACTCTAGGAGGTTATACAAAGATCCATTTGGATTTTTAAGTTCAGAATTTTTATTTCTACATATATTTATATCATCCTTTAAAACATGGTATTTGTTTTACATATTATAAACATAAATATGCATTCATATATGAATGCATAGATAATGCATAAATTAATACACATATATAAGAGCATGCACAATAAATGATTAGAGTGATCTTGGGAAAGCTGATATAAACATTCAAATGCAAATACCTTAGTTTAAATTCAAATTATACATGAAGTAACCCTAAGCCTATTCAATATTCTCCTGAATAAATTCCCTGAGTCTTTGAACACATGCCACACTTTAAAACTTCTGTGATTTTGCTAAAGCTGTTCCTTCAACTTAAATTGCCTTTGCTTTCATGCTTTTCTGCTAATTTTTATATCCAATTTTCAAAACATACCTCAAACCATATGTAATTCCTCTGAGGAAATAGAAATAGCCTCAGAGAACCATGGTAAAAATAAACATTTTAGCACAAAAATCACTGTGATTAGCCAAAGAAATTGACTTTAGTGATGGGTATTGGAGAATAACTGGCAAGGGGAAATTTAGTGTGTACAGCTTCTTGATCTCCTTAGTTCCTCAGAGACATACCCGTAGTTTGTTGGCCATAAAATTTGCCTCTCCCAGATGAGCTCCTGCCAATTTTGAGTAATCTGAATGAGCACAAAGAATTTTCATGCATTTCTAAAATATGACTTTTCAAGACATATCAGATAGACCTAACACTGAATTCTGGATTTGGTTTCTTATACAATGACCAGTTGATGATTGTCCAGTGGTTATATCATACTAAGGCACCCTGTATTGGCTCTTGGACTGCAAAAATTCTGTGAGAGCTCCCATTGGCAGCACTTGTCTTCAGAGTCTATGAAAGACTGAGAATGGCAGCCCTGAACAGTATCAAATGCATATTGCTATTCTATTGAAAAGTTTAAAAGAACTTTGTCACAGATAGATTAGAAATTATATTCCTAAAGAAAGAATTTATTTTCCTAAATTCAAGATTATCAAATTAATGAAGTCTTTTCAGTATCTAAAAATCTATCTCACAAAATTTTCAGCAACTCAAATCAGCTTTTCAATCTTATCTAGATACTGGGCCAGTGCACTTACGTCTCAGTTAATTGAGGTTCTTCCTCTTCTAGTAAGTTGTTAAGTCAGGAACTATAATGGATCTGAGTTGTTACTCTACTTAAACAATTAGTCAAACCAATAGACAAACTTCTTTTAGTAGAAACATCATTCTGCTGAATCAAACATCAGACTCTAATTTATTCACAGCAATTACAGTCACCAGAGTAGCAGTATAGCATTGGTCCCCTTTACCTAGGACTGTCATAAGACAATCAGAGAGCCAGAAAGATTCTTACATACAGTTGGTATATACTACAAAGGCAGGATCCTTTTATGAATTAAATTGCATTATCCATAAACAATTCTCCCAGTACCTTATAATGTACCCTTGTTTGTAAATGGAGTCTTTGTAGATGTAGTTAGTTAAAACTAAATTATACTAGAATAAGGTAGGTCATTAATATGAAATGACTAGTATCATTTTGCAGAGACAAGGACACACAGAGACAACATCATACACAAAGACATAAACAGAAAGAAGACATATGTGGAAAAGACTAAGTTTGGTGTCATGCTTCATAGAAAGCCTAGCCCTATCATATCAACACCTTGATCTCAGACTTCTAGCCTCCAGATCTGTGAGACATAAACTTCTCTTATTTCAAACTACCCAGTAAGTAGCCTAACCTGCATAACCAGAGTCCCTGGCAAGTCAGTCTTATGCTGGGGGTGGCACCTGCCTAACCTGCGGGCAGAGGGAAAAAATTAGCCCCTGATCCAAAGCAACACAATTCAATGACCTTCTGAGAGTCTGCTTATAATTCCTTCAGAAAAAGAGCACACCTCAAGTCTCTCTTGGGCGCAGCGAACAGTAATTTCTGTCAAACTTGAACTTGGCAAGATGGCGTTGCCAGTATTTTGAGGACTGTGTTAGTACACTCTCGCAGCTGGTGCTGCAAGAATTAGCATGCTTAACCTTGAAAGATGGTGCCTGAAGGTGGTGTGAGATGTTGACCTTTTACTGTGTTCTTAGTAGACGACCCCTGACCCCAGATCTCACATCTCTCTCCTGAGTCATGTAGACCAGGTTTTCTCTTCATGGCTTCCATTATACCCTGTGTCACCTTCCTTCTATCAGAGCCTTGGGTAAGTGCTCAAGAGTAAGCTCCTTAGTGCTGGCTCTTTAGGAGAGCACCTGGAATTCTGGCAGACTCTCTCCTCTTTCCAGTGGACAAAGTCCTAGCTGATTTTTTTCTGCCAGATGTTATTCAGGCTTCTTTTCCTAGTTCTGTGCTCTAGTTTGGAGGTACCAAAGTAGGGTTGAGACTTCACATTTTCAAGGGGGCCTTTTGCAGCTAAGTTGTCTCTCAAGCTTCCCTGCCACTACACTTGGGTGCAGGGGCTAGTGCTCTCTGTGTCTCTGCTTTTCTTACCAGTCTTTGTGTAGCTTTTTAAAAAAATTTTATTAGTTCTTGGATATAATACTCCTGTTCAGCTGTCCTTCATTTGGTCATTTGGGTTAATGGTTCAATAATTTAGCTGTAAATCTAGTTTGGTGCCAGAAAAAGGTATCTGTAGCTTTCACCTACTCTGCAGTCATTTTTGATCCTCCTTAGTTTTTTGGATTTCTTAATGTGAGTATTATCTATTAATAACTTTATCCATTTTTATTTCATATTTTCTTTTTTTTTCTTTTAGATGTGCAGTAATTCTTCATGTGTATTAAAGCTATTAAATCTTACTATTGTTCAATGTTACAAATATTACTCATATTTCCACATACTTTAAAAATATTTCTAAGTGTTTTCATCAAAAAAATGATTTCAAGTTTTCTTTTGATAGCTAAAAAAATTTTGATGTGGATGGTAGGTAGCAGGAAAGAATGATTGTGGTTGACTTGTCTATATGATGTTGTTGTTGTTTGCTTTCCTCTGCAGACATATTTCATCATAGCTTGACATTAGCTACCAGGCTTATTCCAGAGTCACATTAATAGTTCTGTTTTTAAAATCCCACAAATGTGACACATTGGTTAATGATCTACCAGGAAAAAAGCATCATTGATTTCTCTAAGTGTTTCTCCCTTATTTTTTATATGAAATTCATGAACTTAGACTTGCCTAATATAATCATCACAGTTGCCTTCTAAGGAAAGAGACAAAAATTCATCAGTACTTTGGCATTATACTAGGAACCAACGTTTATGTATTTGTTTAAAGCTACTGCTATGAAAGAAACAAATATAATTATATTTAAGCAATAGGTCCAAATAATAAAATTTTACTGTAGGCCCTGGCCGGTTGGCTCAGTGGTAGAGCATCGGCCTGGCATGTAGGAGACCCGGGTTCGATTCCTGGCCAGGGCATGCAGGAGAAGCGCCCATTTGCTTCTCCACTCCTCCCCTTCTCCTTCCTCTCTATCTCTCTCTTCCTCTCCCACAGCCAAGGCTCCATTGGAGCAAAGTTGGCCCGGGCGCTGAGGATGGCTCTATGGCCTCTGCCTCAGACGCTAGAATGGCTCTGGTTGCAACAGAGCAACGCCCTGATGGGCAGAGCATCACCCCCTGGTGGGCATGCCTGCATGCCTGGTGGATCCCGGTCGGGTGCGATGCGGGAGTCTGTCTGACTGCCTCCCCGTTTCCAACTTCAGAAAAATACAAAAAATAAAAAAAAATAAAAATAAATTTACTGTAAATTCTAATAATAAAAGCCTTGTTCATTTTATTTTTTATTTTCTCTGTTGACTATAATAAAATGGTAAGCCTAGGGACTTAGTCAATCATCTTATGCTATATGTTGAACCTGATTTATCTCATAAGTAATTTTTTAAAAAATATATATATAAAATGAACACATTTTCATAAATATTACCTATAATTTGATAACTTTAACACACTAAGCTACTTTTACTAAAAACAAGCACATACACACATATGATTTGAACACATGGTACAGAGAAACATTAGTTGAAATCATAGAAATATGTAAAGTTTCATTTTTATTAGGTAATATATAATTGATATATAATGATTTGGAACATTTGACTTTATTATAAGTTGATTGGTACCTAAGTCAAAAATATACATTGTGCATGTAGTTGAGTCATTCCATCATACTAAAATTTCGTCAAAGCACTCATTTTTCACAGATTTTTTTTTGTGCTCTTTGACTTATATCAGCTATTTAGACATGTCCAATTTATGCTTATTGAACATTTAAGGAATTATTCATATATCTAAAATGATGTATTTTAATAAAAATAGGTTTGTTAAAGAATTCAAGTAGAAAATCTAAAATATTTTTAAATAAAGGCTTGGAAAGCTATAACTTGCCCTTAAAAGTAGGACAAGAAACTATTTAAATAGGATGGGAGGCCTTAGGGTGCAGTGAACATTTTAATTGCATATTTAATTAGAAATATGTTGGAGAAGTAGTGTTTAGTTTGGCTGAGGCTCAGGGGCCTTGACAAAACTTCTTTCTGACTAATATTTTATTTTACCTTTTTAAAAAGTAGATTGAGCAGAATAGAATTTAATTTTGTTGCTATTCATTATAAAAGAATTAGACCCTTTTATTTTTCTATAGAAAATAAGTTGACAGGTTTATTGGCTTTCCTTTCTCTTTTAATTATCCTTGAAACTTATTTAGTACCTGAACATTTACTTGCTTGACAGCTCAGGAAAGTTTAAAATAACATCTAAGTTGGGTAAAAGCCAATGTCTTTTACATGTTTTTCCACTTAACCCAGAGATTTAATATCTGGATGACTATTGCCATTAAGCATTTAGAAATAAGATGCCCTGGCCGGTTGGTTCAACAGATAGAGTGTTGGCCCAGCATGTGAACATCTTGGGTTTGATCCCCAGTCAGGTCACACATGAGAAGTAAAACGTCCTCTGCTTCTTCCCCACCCCCTCCCACTTCTCTCTTTTTTCTTCTCTCACAGACAGTGGCTAGGTTGACCTTAGGTGCTGAGGATAGCTTGGTTGATTTGAACATCAACCCCAGACAGGGGTTGCCTGGTGGATCCCGGTCAGGAACAATGCAGGAGTCTTTCTCACCATCTTTCCTCCTCTCACTTAAAAAAATAAAAATAAAAGAGTTTAGAAATAAGAGAGACGATGTATAAAACAAGATTAACTAGATTGTATTATTCCACTTGAGGGCATTGTATTAACATTATTAGCAAGGGAAAAATAAAGATTCATATGTATAAGTACATATGAATGTACTTATACTGTATGTACTTACACTGTACTTAAGAAATATTTTCTTTCTATGATATAACATGCTTGAGAGATAGTTGGTATAAACAGTACAGGTATAGAGTTTGGATTTTGATGGTTCTGATGATATATGTATCAAAAAGACAAGAACCAAACTATTTATATTGTGAACAGCAGAAGATGAAGTAAATTCCACTCTTGATTGAAGAGTTTTTACTGTGGCAGAATTTTCCATTCCAGGCAGAGTAAGTTGAAAGCATAAAATTACTCCTGGGGCTCAAGACTGTACCTTGAGTACCTTCTTTATGGTATCCTGAGACTTAATCATTCACTGAAGCACCTGTGAGTATCAACTCCTATCATTGTGGTCTTTCAGGAGGTTTTTATCTCTTCAGATGCATTTCTCATTGTCGGGAGATGCTGATCAAAAGCTGAGTGGATGAGGGGCTAGTTTGTTTCCATAGTTATTGTTATGACTTTGGGACTAGAAGCGATAAGTGTAGTCTCGGAGAATAAAGTAAGCTGCATGGAACTGGAATGCATCAGAAAGAAAGTTCAAGAGGTATAAGGCATAGTTATGGCAGAACTTAAAATTTTTTCTCATCTTAATGGATTTAGATAAATACAGGGAATTTTGGGTTGCTAAAATTATATGTTCTTTGAAGTGTATTTTTCATCACAATGAGTGATGGATTAGTTTTTCATTGCCACAGATTTAGCAGTTGAAAACAACACCTGTTTACTGGCTCATAATTCTGTAGGTCAAAAGTTCAGGTATGATGCGTGTGTGGTTCTATCCCTAGGGTCTCCCAAAACTAAAATCAAAGTGTAGACTACATTTTTATCTAAAATTAAGGTTCCTCTTCTAAGTTCACATGGTTGTGGAAAAACTCTATTCCTCAAGTATGTAGAACTAAAGTTGTTTGTCTTGCTGTGTGGCGCTCCTACATTTTGTAAGACAACAATGAAGATCTCTCTTCCATCCTTACACTTAACTCAAATCTTTCACATGCTTAGACTGTGTCCTCAGGAAAGAATCCAGTCCTTTAAAGGCCTCATTTGACTAGGTCAGGTCCAGTCAAGATATTACTTTCTTAAAGTCAATTTTGATGGCCCTGGCTGGTTGGCTCAATGACAGTTGGCTCATCTGTGTATGTCCCAGGTTTGATTCCTGGTCAGAGAACACATTAGTGATCAACTGCTTTTCCATGCCTCTCCCTCCCCCTTTTCTCTCTCTCTTCTTGCAACCATGGCTTGATTGGTTTTAGCTTATTAGCCCCAGGTGTTGAAGATGGCTCTGTGGAACCTCCTCCTCAGACACTGAAAAAGAATAGCTTGGTTGTGAGCATGGCCCCAGATGGGCAGACATCGGCCCCAGATGGGTGTTGCTGGTTGAATCTTGCTAGAATACATGAGGGAGTCTGTCTCTCTATCTGCCCTCCTCTCACTTGGAAAAGAAGAAGAAAAAAAAAGTCAATTGTGACATATATCCCAGCCATCAGAGTGAAACTCATCACATTCACAGTCCTGAAAATTATACAGGGCATGCACAGGAAGGGTCAGAATCTTGAAGCCATTTTAGAATTTTGACTACAAAAAGTAGACTCCTTATATGGAAATGCAGTGAGCTATACTCTTATTTTTTGTATACTCCCTATATTCAATGAAAGTACTTAAAATGTATACATACGGTAAGTGTAAAGCAATGAGAATAGCTAAAAACCTCCTAAAAAAGACAGAATTTCAAATAAAAGAAAAAGTTTTCCAAGGCCTATGAGCTTCATCTAAACTAAACACGACTGTTTTAAAATGTCTCTTATTAATTGAACAATTGAAACTATTTGACATTGGCCCTAGCCAGTTGGCTCAGTGAATAGAATGTCAGCCAGGCATGTCTATATATCCCAGGTTCGATTCCTGGTCAGGGCACTAAAGAGAAGTGACTACCTGCTTATTTTCTCTTCCTTTACCACAGGCAGTGTGACTCAATTGGTTCCAGCATCATCCCAGGATATAGCTCGGTTGATTATAGAATTGGCCCCAGACAGGGGTCACTGGGTGGATACTGTTGGGGGCACATGCAGGAGTCTGTATCACTTTCTCCCCTCCTCTCACTTAAAAAAACAAACAAAACAAAACAAAACAAAAAACTATTTGACACTTACTACCAAGTTATAATAATTATAAATGCTTAACACTGATCCCAAATACTTTATAGAGAACATAAAATCAGATTCATAAAAATAAGAAATTTTATATGATAGAAGTGGCACTACAGATCAGTAAGGAAAGTGAAATTTCAAATGTTCAGATACGGCCCTGGCTGGTTGGCTCAGCAGTAGAGCATCGGCCTGGCATGTGGAAGTGCCAGGTTCGATTCTTGACGAGGGCACACAGGAGAAGCGCCCATTGCTTCTCCACCCTTCCCCCTCTCCTTTCTCTCTGTCTCTCTCTTTCCCTCCCACAGCCAAGGCTCCATTGGAGCAAAGTTGTCCCAGGTGCTGTGCATGGCTCCATGGCCTCCGCCTCAGGTGCTAGAATGGCTCCGGTTGCAGTGGAGCAACACCCCAGATGGACCGAGCATCGCCCCTTTGTGGGCATGCTGGGTAGATACCAGTTGGACACATGTGGAAGTCTATCTATCTGCCTCCCCACCCCCGCAGCATTTTACTATGGAAAAATATCAAAAAAAAAAAAAAGTCCAGATACAATTACTCATATATCTAAAAAAATAAAATAAAAATCTGAAAACAAGCATATATTGAGCTCCTCTAGAGTGCCTCAAACTATTCTAATACTGTGAAAATACAAATAAAACCAAAGGCCTTTCTTTTTAAGAAATTTAAATATTGGGGGTCTAACCAGTTATCGCTATAAAAGTCTAAAGTGTCCAATTATGCAATGATAACATCAAATGCGGTGAAAAAAAAAACCAGAATGAGAAAATAATAGTTAGATAAAATAGTTTTATTTCAGAGGTTCTATGGGGAAGAAAGAGTGATTTGAGCTTTAAAGGATGACCATTACATGAACATAATGGAGGAAGAATAATTTTTCTGTTGTAGTCTTGGGTCTGGGCATGGAAGTAGGAGTTTCAGAAACAGTGTGTTGGGCAAACAAGTGTGAAACAAGTGTGTTTAGGTTTGCTTGCTTATACTTTGCATTGGACTGGGCAGTACTATATGTGTGTAGTCTGTGAAAGGTTGCATGCTTGTCCTCAGGAAGGCAAATTGTTGATTACCTTCCTGCTTGGAAGGGGTGATTGTTTGTTATTATTTTCTGGAGAAGAGTTGTTTTGTTTGTTTGTTTGTTTTTGCCCTAGCCTGTTTAAGACAAGAGGACAGAGAGAGGGGGGCGAGAAACAGAGAGAGAGAGAGAGAGAGCACCTAGGGACTTGTGAGCCCTGCTGAGGCTGGTAGGGGCCTATGAGTCCAGGTAAGTCTGGAGTGAGAAAGGCAAGTGGTCTTCCCTGACTGTTTGCTTGTCTGCCATTTACGAGACTTTAATAAATGAAATGACCCACCATTTTCTAGCTCCACAGCTTCGTCACCATTTGCCTGAATCCAGTGAGAACCTGCATGGCCATGGCAGTGGCGCGTGGTCTTACACAGTGATTACATAAAGGGTATATGTTATGGAAAAGTGTATTTGTACAAATGATGGGATGATTTATTGGGTGCTTTATAGATCGCACAAGTTACTGTGAACCATAGAGAGCAGCTGGAGAGCAACATAGTGAAAAATGGTGTTTCATAAAGATTAATTTGGAGATGGTATGTAGGTTATAAAAGATTGTGGAAATGCCAAAGTTGCTTATCATAATTTACCTTGAAAGATCTCCACACAAGCAGTGACCTTGGAACCAGAGGAGATAGTGCAAGTCTTGGTGATGTTTCAAATAAGAAACAATTGTAATTGATGATGACAGTTTGTCTTCAACCAAGAACAACTGGTACATGTCATCAGTGTCTTTTGGATTTCAACCTGATTGGTCAGAAGATGGTTAGCATCAATAACTAAACTGATGACCTTCCACTGGGGTCCAGTTTTGAAGATAAAGAATCTAGGTATTATATATATATATATATATATATATATATATATATATATATATATATATATATATATATATATATATATAATCTTATTCTAAGTTTAAAACACTGTTGGAAATAGTTGAGTTTATAATGAGAGATAAAGATATTTAAATTATGAGTATCAAAGTATTCATTGAAGTTACAGAGGTGAAAGATTTCACAGTAAAGTTAATGATTTAAGGAAAGGGCTTTGTGAGACTATTTCTGTTATGAAAGAAAAGAGGAAGCAAAGAAAAAGAAAGAAATAGAAATACAATGAGAACAAAAATAACAGCCTAAGGGAAGTCAGGAGATGAGAAAAGCATCACCATTATCAGATGCTGAGAAAAGAAAGATGGAGAGAACAAAGAAAAATCACTTGTATCATTAGAAAAAAATATAAAAATCTTTATTAATTTTTAAAATCAATGTATATGTTCCTTTTTGTGTCTATAGATTCTCAAAGTATACACAAAATTTAACAAATTATTTTTTAATTTGGAAAATTATATTTAACAGGGTGACATTAATCAACAAGAGTATATAGATTTTGGGTAAACATCTCCACATTATTCGGACAGTCAATTAGGTAGTAAGCCCATCACCCAAAGTCAAATCATCATTACCTTATATTTGTCTCTCTTTATATCCTTCCCTCAATCCCCTTACCCCTCCTCTTCTCCCCTCTCTTCTCCCCCAGTAACCACTGCACTCTTATCTATGTCCATGAGTCTCAATTTTGTATCCCACCTATGTGTGGAATCATATATAGTTTTTAGCTTTTTCTGATTTACTTATTTCACTCAGTATAATGTTCTAAGGTCCATCCATATTGTTGTAATGACACTATGTTATCATTTCTTATGGCTGAGTAGTATTCCATTGAATATATGTACTACATCTTCTTTATCAATCCTCTACTGAAGGAAACTTTGGTTGTTTCCATGTCTTGGCCACTGTAAATATTGCTGCAGTGAACATGGGGTTGCATGTGTCTTTACATACCAATGTTTTAAAATGTTTGAAGTATATATCCAGTAGAGGAATTACTGTGCCATATGGTAGTTCTATTCATAATTTTTTGAGGAACCACCTTGCTTTCTTCCATAATGGTTGTACTAATTTTTATTCTGAGGTTTCCTTTTTTTCACAAATGAGAGTTCCTTTTTCTCTAGTCTCCCCAACACTTGTTATTGCTTGTCTAGTGAAGATGAACATTTTTTCATATACCTTTTGGCCATTTGTATGTTCTCTTGGGAGATGTGTCTATTCAGGTCCTCTCCTCATTTTTTTTATTTTATTTATTCATTTTTAGAGAGGAGAGAGACAGAGAGGGAGAGAGGAGAGAGAGACAGAGAGAGAGAAGAGGGGAGGATCTGGAAGCATCAACTCCCATATGTGCCTTGACCAGGCAAGCGCAGGGTTTCAAACCAGCAACCTCAGCATTTCCAGGTTGACGCTTTATCCACTGCACCACCACAGGTCAGGCCCTCTCCCCATTTTTTAATTGGATTGCTTGCTTGTTTGTTGTTGAGGTTTGTGAGTTCTTTATATATTTTGGATATTAACCCCTTATCGGAGCTGTAGTTTGCAATTATCATCTCCCATTTGGTTGGCTGTCTGTTTACTTTGTTGTCAGTTTCTTTTGCTGTGCAGAAACTTCTTAGTTTGATGTAGTCCCATTAATTTATTTTTGCCTTTGATTTTTTTTTTTCCCTTTGGGATTAAATTTATAAATTGTTCTTTACAGCCAAGGTCCATAAGTTTAATGCCTATAATTTCTTCTATTTAGGTCTTTGATCCATTTTGAATTAATTTTTGTGCAAAGGGAAAAACTGTAGTCAAGTTTCATTCTTTTGCATCTGGCTTTGCAATTTTCCCAGCAGCATTTAAAAAAAAATATTTAGACAATTAATTTTAATGGAGTGACATTGATCAATTAGAGTACACAGATTCAGAGAAAACATCTCCAGATCATTTTTACATTTGATTATGTTATATACCCATCACCCAGAGTCAAATTGTCCTCTGTCACCTTTTATTTGATTTTCTTTATGCCCCTCCACTCTCTCACCCCTTCCCTCTCCTCCCTTTCCTCTCCCTGACAACCACTGCACTCTTGTCCATGTCCATGAGTCTCAATTTTGTGTCCCACCTATGTTTGGAATCAGACAGTTCTTAGTTTTTTCTGATTTACTTATTTCATTCAGTATAATGTTATCAAGGTCTATCCATGTTGTCGTAAATGATCCACCATTTCTTTTGGCTGAGTAGTATTCCATAGTATATATCAATATGTACCACATCTTCTTTATCCCATCTTCTATTGAAGGGGTTTTTGGTTGTTTCCATGTCTTGGCCACTGTAAACAACCAGCAGCATTTTTTGAAGAGGATTTCTTTTCTCCATTGTGTGGTTTTGGTTTTTTTGTTGAATGATTTGCCTATATACATGTGTTTTATTTCTGGGCTCTCGCTTATTTTTCTGCCAATGCTGTGCTACTTTAATTATGATTTTTAAAACATATCCTAGGTGTAGTGAGGATTTAAAGAAGTAGAAAAGATATATGCCTACCATATGATAACTTTTTAATTTACCACAAAAAAAATCATAGAAGCATATTTACTAAGTCAGTGTGTATAAGAAGCTGTGGCCATTCTAAGATTCTTGACCTGTTTTTTATCATAAATGGGCAAACATGTAGACCAATGTTTAACTTTATGACCATGACTAACTTTAAGCAAATAGAAATTTTTTTACTCCTTTACATATTTAATTTTTCTTTTTGATGGGAAATTTAAGCACCATAAGCTAAATATCTATTGAGATATAATTGACACATAATATTAATTTTAAAGTGTACAAAATATTGATATTATACACTTATATATTGCAGCTTGATTACCACTGAGTGTTAGTGGACACTTCTATCTTTGCACATGATTATATGTATGCCATGCTATACATTCCAGTAAGATATGCTAACATCCCCTATAAAGAAATTAGTCATACCAACAAACCACATTTTAAGATTGTTCAAGTATACACATTCACACATACATCAGTGTAAAATTATGGTAATAAATCTGTGAGAAAAATCCCAAGAAATTTCAATAATTATTATAATAATTATATATAATATTAATGCAACAATTACAAGGTGCTATTTACTGTTCAAAGTTATAAAGAATTACATATTGTTTTTATTGTAGCCTTACAGTTACATTAAGAAGAACTATTATCATCATTTTCATTTTATAAAGAAATTGAGGCACAGAGAGAGTAAGCAAAGAACTGAAATTCACACTGCAATTAAGTGCAGATAACAAGATTTAAACATATTTTTATTCGTTAAGTGTTTTTGTTGTTTGGTAATTGATGAGTAGTAGTTGTAAAACTTAGATATATTTGTTTTAAAGAGAGAGTTCTTTTGATATTTACTAAAGTCATAAATAATACTTAAAAGTTAGTAATCTCTTATTTATTATACTAATTCAGTTCATCCTTTTGCCTTGTTTCTAGGAAGGAAAAGAAGTCCAGCACTGACCAGAAAAAGAGTTGACATAGTCAGTTGCTTTTGTTCATTGACATAATCTTTTATTTATTTTTTTTAAAAGATAATGCCTGCAGGATTATCAAGGTCTCGTCGAGAAAGAGCTATCCACCAACATCAGAGTTTAATAGCTACAGAAATTCTGTCACAGAATAACTTGCCTCCTGAGCAGAAGGAGGCAAGAAACACCCACATGCAGATAGTAATGTGTTCATCATCATTTTCCATCTTTCAAAGAAGCCATCCAGCCTGAGGGAAACTTATACTTGCTAAAAACACAGTGTCTGCCCTCAAAGCTTAGCCATAGATAAAGGGTTAAGAAAGCCTTCAGTCTTAAGTTTCACTTTAAAGCAAAAGGTGGAAAGGAAGAATAGAAAACTATGCATGCTTGCTCTGGCAGTTTTTATATTGGGGTTTGTACTTGCCACAAGTAATGTCAAGTATCAACTGGATCATTTTGTCCAAAATAGGATCTGATATAGTTTTTCCTAAAAATTTAAAAATCATATTGTTATCATTTTCCCTGAGGTTGTCATAGATCAAATTTTTTTAAAAAAATAAAAATAAATCTCATACTATTTCTATCACTTAGCATTGTAGAAAGGGTATATATGATATAAAAATTTTGGGGAAAAGAAAGCTTATAAAATTTGATAAATAGGAAAAAGTATTGGCAAAGTTTGACTTTCTAAAATGAGAAGTTTCTTAAAAGTATCACTGTTATGCCTGACTAGACAGAGACAGAGTGGATAGAGCATCAGCCTGGGATACTGAAGACCTAGGCTTGAAACCCCAAGGTTGGCTTGAGCATGGGATCATAGACAAGACCCCATGGTTGCTGGTCTGAGCCCAAGGTCACTGGCTTGAGCAAAGGATCACTGGCATGGCTGAGCTGGCTGGCTCAAAGCACATATGAGAAAACAATCAATGAACATGTAAGGTGCTGCAACAATGAGTTGATACTTCTTACTCTTTCCTTCCTGTCTATCTGTCCCTGTGTGTCCCTCTTTCTCTCTCACTAAAAATAAAAAGTATCACTGTTCTGACTTTAATAGTTTGTGTTTTCATTCATAAGCCCCCCTCCTCCATTCTCTTTCGGTTTTCTAATTCAAACTAAAAGAGCAGGTTTCTATTTTCATTTCAACGTTAAAGCTTCAAAATGACTAGTTTCTTATTTGAAGGCAAGACAGTTTTATATTCAAAATCTATAATTTAGACTTCCAACAAACTCTAGGCAATAAATGTGTTACTTTTTTTTGAACTCTTTGCCACAAATTTGGCTTTAGAAAATGAAGTTTGCCAGTGATATAGACTGCCGCAATGAACTGTACATAAAATTGTCCTTCTCTTAGGCAACTTTGTATTCCTAAGAGAAAAATCAGACCCTATTCTATCCACTTACTGATCTCTAAAAAGTGACAGATACTGTGTTATCCTCAATCTAAAACATTCTGTCCTTCTAGTAAGCTTTTGTCCTTTGATCCATTTCATACAGTTAAAAGCATTATGCAGTACTTTCTCAGAGTCTACAACCTAAAAATACAACTGCTAAATTATTTTTATTGTTGCATGCCTTCAAGTACAGAAGAAAGCCCTTGGGGACATTCTCATTTCTAAAACTACACACTAGGTTCGTTAACTTAGATTAAACCCGAAATGGAGATTTCCTTCAGGTAATTATTAGGGGATTCTGTATCATGAATAAATAATGACAAAATGTAACACTTTCAAAACTGGAGTTGATTTCATGTTACTGAGATACAGTTAAAGTAAGGCATGGAATGGTATAATATGGTATTTTTTAAAAAGCCACCAGAGTATGTATTTTGGAAGAATAATGACTGTTTTATTGTTTGCATTTCCTTATTCTATTCTTTCAACCTCCATCACATTAAAAATTATTTCTAAAACTAGTGTTGTTATTTTATTACAGGAAGTATAAATGTTATGATTTAAGTTATTATATACTTAAAAGATAAGTATTATTTTTTAAAGTTCTATATCATGCAGTTTACAAGTATAAGCGGCTAAAGTACAATCTGCAGTCTCCGGTCCTTAAACTTTCCTTTCAAAGCTGCAGTGCTGCTGTTGTAATGTTTGTATAGTTATCAGAATGGTTCTGCTGACAAATTCTCCTGCTGAGACAATAACATCTAGATAGCTAACTGAGTTAATAGTTACTAAACTAGAGGACACAGGAGCTCTTATTTTAGATCAAACTAATCAGCTACCACCTACGTATTTGCAAAGCAAGACAGATAGACAGAGGTACCCCCACATAACAAATGTTGCTACAGTTAAGCTAATGTGGGGTATGAAAATGTTCTCTGACTGTATTGACTGAAAAGTTGCAGTCAGAAGAGTTTTGTGACAGTTCTGTGAAAAAGCATGAAAGAACCTGAATTAAGCCAATTCAGAGGGTTTGAATGTTCAGAGAAAACATTTTCTCTATTCAAACTATAAAGGTTAGGATGTAAAGTAAATCTTCAGCTGTCTTTTGATCAGACTTTCCTTTTGAGATAACAAAAATCCCACCTCTAAATTAACAGGTATTAGTAAGTATAATTGACTATATTACATTTAAAATACAGTTTTGAAGAGAAGGATTGCAAAAGATAGGAATAAAGGAGAAATAAAGTTGAAACTTCTACATTGTGGCTCTATTGATGTTACTTATCCATTAAAAACTCTATGACTTGGCTAAAGATTGGCTTTCTATTAAATTTAAATCCAGAATGTATTAGGCACTTTATATTAATAGTCAAGCAAATTTCTGACACTAAAGCTTTGATTCTGCTTTTTCTAGCTTTGTTAAAATCTAAAAATTAAAGAGATGACATTCCTCACCTTTATGTGTTACATTAAAGAGGAAATTTTGAAATCCTTGATGTCAACAGCTTTGAAACTTAGCATATGTTCTCTTGTAATGTTCATGTGTTCGTAATTGTGGTAAAGAATTACTGGCCAGTTAGATATGGAGAAAGAAATTCTGGTTCAAGGACTTTCCAGCAGAAGAGATTTTTGCATCATTATTTCTGAAATATGACTTTCCATGAAGGACTTTCTAATTATACTTCCAATTTAGAACTAATTTACTCTGAAGAACAGTCTCATGATTGTGACTTACACTATTTAGTTCCATGGAAAAGTGGGTATTCATTGCATTTAAAAATGTGTTAAAGATTATGGGTTTGGAAAAGGCAGCCTTTTGAATACAACAATTCTGCTTGTTAGTAAATAATGGTAACAGTAATTATGGACCATATGAGGTCCACACTCTCAAGAATGTTCAGGGAAAAAATCACCATCAAAACTTCTGAACTTGGTTATATTCTTCTTATCAAAAGAATGAGTTTGATCAAAAGTCATCTCTAGCCTGACCTATGATGGTGCAGTTGATGAAGCATTGACCTTGAATATTGAGGTCACTAGTTTGAAACTCTGGGCTTGCTCAGTCAAGGCCCATATAGGAGTTGATGCCTCCTGCTCCTACCCCCTTTTCTCTCTCTCTCTCTCTCTCTCCCCTCTCTAAAATGAATAAAGTCTAAAGTTTTTCTAAAGTCATCTCTAGAACTAGAGCATATGTTTAATATTTTTCAAGCTTCTATATTTCTTTTCTAACTAGCTTTTTCTAAAAAAATAAAAAAGAGGGACATCATTGTTGAATTAATTACTTATATTTATCTATTTTATTTTATAAATTGGCAGTCTTTGGCAGCATACATTTGAAAGGAGAGTAATATTAATAACCAGAATGACATTATAAAACCTGATTTTTATCACTTTGGTATTTACAAACAGTAATGTCCTATAGAAATTTAAAGTCTTCTTTTATTCTATTGCATATTTTTTTAACTTTGCTTACTTTTTAAACCTCTATTAATTTATAATTATTTTTTTACATTAACAACTATTATTTTCTTTTTAGTATGTCAATAATTTTCACATGTATGTATTAAACCAAATAATTTACTATTTCAGCAGTTCCTCCTTCTTCAAAGACTTGTATGTCAACATAGAGCTCCATGTTTTATAGGACGTACTCGAGCTCACTCCATGCTCCCTGGAGCTTTAACACAAGGGAATGCCCTTGTTGATCAAGCTACTCAAAAGAAAATTATTTGGAGCAACTATGACAGATCGAGCAATTCAGTCTCATACTATTTATCACCAGAACGCTGCAGCCCTGTGTAAACAGTTTCAACTTTCTCGGGAAGCAGCATGGCAGATTGGGAAATTCTGTCCAAGGGGTCTTATACTACAACCTGTCCCTTCATTTGGAGTTAACCCTCAAGGACTCCTACCAGGACAACTTTGGCAAATGGATGTTACTCATATACCTTCATTTGGCAAACAGTTCCATGTCCATGTTACAGTGGATACCTATTCTGGATTTATAGTAACCTCTGCCAGTGCTAAGCATGTTATAACTCATTTTTGTATGCATTTTTCTATTATTAAATTTCCTAAACTGGTTAAACTGACAATGCTCCTGCATATGTAGCAAAAGCATTTACTGTATTTTGTTAAATCTTTCAAATTATGGGTATTTCTTACAATCTTTAAAGTCAAGGTATTAAAGTGTACCCAGCAAATATTTTAAGGTCAATTTAAAAAAATTTAAAAGGGGGGAGTCATATCCTTGAACTCATACAGGGCTATCATATCATGCTTTTTACTTAAAAATTTTTAAATTTCTTTTGAATGCTGATGAACAGGAGACACCAAATCTTTTTCTCCTGCAAACTTCTACCTTCTTTTATTTGATCCAGCTAATAACACTGTTTTGTCTTTTTCCAAATAGCTCCAGATATACATAAAAGGTATATATAGGCGGATGGGGATCCTCAAACTCCTCAGGGAGATCTTCTGAGCATGGCTTTTAAGGTACCAAGAGGCAGAAAAAGCCCAATAGAGATCAGGTGAACTACCAGTTTTTAGGATATGCCCTTAAAGGCTCCAATGTCCCAAAGGGGTCTCATAGGATGCCATCTGGGTCTTGCTTCAATAGTGGAAAGGAAGGTCATTGAGCTAAAGCCTGCAAGACTTACATGCCTCTGCAGTGAGGAAACAGGGACACTGGAAGGTAGGCTTCCCCCTCGCTCCTCTAAAGGAGGGTTCAGTCTCTTCCAGCCCTGCTCCACCCACCTATGATCTAATCTTGCCCAGAATGCTGGGGTTTGCCACTGAAGGCTGAAGGTGCCCAGGGCTGTCAGCCCCATCTATGACACTGTAGACGAGCCTAGAATATTTCTTCCAAAAAGTAGGTAAACTGATCTCACTTGCACAAGGGCCACTTAACTATGTCTTGCCTGAATAGTCAGGTTTTTTATTCTTTCCTCAAAGATCTCTGTGTGGGTGTTGATAGTCCTATTTTCTGCTGCTTTCTTTAATATATAGTGTTTTCTTTATTCCTCCTACCTCGATGCCCCACTCATATTTCAGGTTGGGACCTACTCCAAAGTTAGAGCTCTCTTTCCCCCTTTTGCCAACTTCTATTATAAATTTACCTTTGCCACCCAGCTTAGTGTATCCCAAGGTTCTCTTGACCATGCCACAGTTGTAGAGCTCCAGGGAAAAGCAACCTGGTCTCATCTCTCCAGGCAGAGGAGAACAGAAGCTCCATCTCCACACATGCTGCAGATGGCTTTTCCAGTCTACCTGAATCATTACCAGCTAGAAGCAGCGGTCATTGGGACTTGGACGTGAGCTGCAAAGTATAGAATTGTGACAACAATTCCAGTGCCATGCAGACTTTTCCTGGATGTGGAATTTTCCTGGACTCCTGCTCCTTGTGAGAGCTCCTAATGGACTGAACTGGGGTTGGGTTGCATTTGCAGAGATTTGGAATGGTGTTGGTGCCAACTTGGACTTGGTGAACATGATAAGGACACTACTCTTTTATGGATTCTTGCTGTATTGGGCAAGAGTTTGCTTAAAGGCTTTAATCACTGTAAAATATATATATATGATTGGATAAAGAAGATGTGGCACATATACACTATGGTATACTACTCAGCCATAAGAAATGATGACATCGGATCATTTACAACAAAATGGTGGGATCTTGATAACATTATATGGAGTAAAATAAGTAAATCAGAAAAAAACAAGAACTGCATGATTCCATACATTGGCGGGACATAAAAACAAGACTAAGAGACATGGAAAAGAATGCGGTGGTTATGGGGGAGGAAGGAGGGAGGAGGTGAGGGGGAGGGGCACAAAGAAAAATAGATAGAAGGTGACGGAGGACAATCTGAATTTGGGTGATGGGTATGCAACATAATTGAATGACAAGATAAACTGGACATGTTTTCTTTGAATATATGTACCCTGATTTACTGATGTCACCTTATTAAAGTTAATAAAAATTTATTTATTAAAAAAGAAAAACAAAACATATACCCAGGAACCTTTTAGTCATAACTGGAAAACATGTTTATCCTGGAAGTAATTATATAGCTATTCAATGTCAGAGTGCTGCTTTCATTAGAGGAAAAGGGCTCTGGTATGTAGCACTCTCTCTACTGAGGTGTTTCTGGTATGTGATAGGCACAGGAAGTATGGTAGTAAACCAAAGAGATATAGTTCTTGCTCTTGAGGTCCTGTTTTAGAGACTGGACATCAAATTCTCAGCTTTGGTTAACATATCAGAATCATCTGGGAAACTCTTAAATATTTCTCAGTGCCAAACTAAACCCTAGAATAGTTAAATCTGAATCGTTACAAGTGGGCTGTTGGCATTTGTAATTTTTTGAAAGGTACCTGATAATTTCTTGTGCAGTCAAGGTTAAGAACAACTTTTCCAGTCTATTGGTAAAGCAGAAAATAAGATGTAATCACAGGAAAAGCACGTACTGCAGAATATGATATGAGTTATGAAAGATAGAAAAAAGTATAGCAAGAGATTATAATAAGTTTGAGATGAATGTCAAAAAATTTCTCTGGAGAAGCATCAATTAAGCTAATGTGAAATGAATGATCAGAACTTAATAGGATGAAGTATCTCTTGTGAATATTCCTGGAAGAGGGGAACATGTGGATGTCCATGTAGTGGTTCATTCCAAGGACAGACAAGGGTATGGCTATCGGAGTAATGCATGAGGTATTTTTTTTTAATTTTTTAATTTTTAATTTATTCATTTTAGAGAGGAGAGGGAGAGACAGAGAGAGAGAGAGGGAAAAAAAGAGAAGGGGGAGGAGCTGGAAGCATCAACTCCTATATGTGCCTTGACCAGGCAAGCCAAGGGTTTCGAATCGGCGACCTCAGCATTTCCAGGTTGACGCTTTATCCACTGCGCCACCACAGGTCAGGCTGCATGAGGTATTAAGTCATATGAAGTAAGTCTGGGTAAGTATTCATGGAGGCCTTTATAGCCTTTGCCATATAGTGGTTACTCAAAACATTTGTAGTAAAATGAGATGAAGAATAACCTTAACTTCAGTGTCTCTCTTTTGATATGTTTAATTAAGTATCTTCTTTCTCATAAACTTTGTAGATATATTTTGTACTTTTTTAAAAATTATTAAATTTATTCAACTAATAATATTGGTTAATAACATTATATGAGTTTCAGGTGTACAACTCTATAATATACCATCTGTATATTGCATTTTGTGCTCATCACCTAAAGTCTCATCTGCTTTTGTCATCAGAAATCATATGGTTATTATCCTTTCCCTATGATTTATTTTATTTAGCAAAATATTCTCAAGACCCATCTATGTTGTCACATAGGCAATGTTTTATTTTTTATGGCTGAGTAGTATTCCATTATCAATAAGAAAACATATGTTAAGTGTTGAAAAGATTGTTGAGAAAAAGGAACCCTCATACACTGCTGCTGGGAACTTAAATTGGTACAGTCACTATGGAAAAATGTGTGACGTTTTCTTAAAAAATTAAGAATAGAGTTAACATATGACCCAACAATCCTTCTTTTTAATATCTACCTAAAAATTTTGAAAATATTTATTCATAAAGATCTATATATCCCTATGTTCATTGGAGTATTATTCACGATAACCAAGACATGGAAACAACCTAAGTGTCCTTTGATGGATTATTAGATAAAGAAGATGAGGTTTTGTCCTTCCTGCAAGCTAAAAATAGATGCAATCTCAATTGACCTTGTTCAATTTTTCTTGTGAAATAGTCCTCCTGACTGAGGTGTTTTACTGCTTCTCCCTTCTGAGGAGCACTGAAGAGATATCACAATAGATACCAGAAAAAAAAGGGAGGGTTAAAGCAGCTTAGAGGCAGCCCAAGAGATTGTATGGCAAATGGGAGAGGGCTGGTATCAGACAAGCTCCATGTGAACTTCTTTCTCTGCTAGGTTTAGTC
This sequence comes from Saccopteryx leptura, assembly GCF_036850995.1. Taxonomy (NCBI): domain Eukaryota; kingdom Metazoa; phylum Chordata; class Mammalia; order Chiroptera; family Emballonuridae; genus Saccopteryx; species Saccopteryx leptura. Next base: position 59,268,810 of record NC_089506.1, read on the forward strand.
TTTTTAAAAACCATTTCTATTTATTTAAATCCCTGTTTTAGCAATAGCCATCAACAGAATCACTTGGCTTTGAACAATTATACAATTAATCACTGCTCTTTATCCTTTAAAAATGCCATATTTATTAAAATATTAAATTATCTCCCTAGAGTTTATCCCTTACCAGCTGACTGGGATAGCCTTGTGTTACTTGGGTCACCTAGTCATGTATAGATATTCTCTGTCTCCTCTATATGTTTGATAATGTGACAGAAGACACCACTACTCCCTTATTAACAGCAAGAATATATTGCATAAAATCATTGGTATCTTATAATTGTCTAAATCTTAGCTTTAAAGTATGGCAGGCAACCATAAGTCTCTTTAATATAGTATCTCCTAAACTCACTGATGTATAAAATATGAATGAATAATTTAAAAATCAAGTATTGTAATTTTTATTATAAAATAAAATAGCTATCTAATAATTTTATATTGTCTCACGAATATGAGTATATATAATATACATATGTGTGTAGGCATATGCATCTCTCTATATCACTATAAAGAGAGGAGAATTCAGCCATTTATGAAAACATATTTTTGATAATACAAAGAAGTCTTTATTTTTAAATTATTAAATAGAAAGGAATTGGGCATCAACTAAAGAAAACAAATGTAGACTTGATACAAAGTTCTGTGAATTCAAAGTTCAGTTTATTCAGAAATGCACTGAGTAGAAAGGATACAGCCTCCCTTGCACTGTCACTCACTCTGCTTCTCTCTAGCCAATGTTTCTTGTTGACCAAACTGTACAGTATTTGCAGGTGGAACTTCGATAGGTGTGAAGCCTATAAACACTAGTGTAATACGTAAGGACTGAATTCTGAGCATTCGGGGAGACTTTTGAGCAGTCTGGTGAGAGGTTTCAGAACGTGATCCTTTTTTGTCCTATAAGCTTTTACCTGCTAACTCTCATCTTCTCTGTCCTTGGATCCTCTCTCTCCTTTCTTACTCATCTAAAATGCATGGTGCTTTCTGCTCAGAAGGTGCTTTAATTCACGGACAGCTACACCTCTGAAGGTTTCAAACATCCCAAGGAAGACATATGACTCCAAGTAATAGAAGAGTCTTCCTAAGAAACTACTATTTATTTTAGGCTGAAAAGAGTCAAATAACATATTCATTAGTTTCAATCTACTAAATATTAAAGTATAAAAATATGGGGTTCTTGAAGTTTTCTTCTAGGTTTTGTGGTCCTGTTTGACAACATTCAAAACACATGAGATTCAGACCAGCATCTCTGAAGATAAAGATGTGGTATTTGCTGAGGCGGATTAAGGTCGGTTGAGGCACTGGGCACAGAAGAAAATATTGGACCCCTTAAAAAAAGAGAGAGACAGGAAAAATAAAAATACACGTTAAACATATTTTTAAATAAATAAAAAAATATTATGTACTATTAATATTAAATTTTCACATATGAAACCAAACTTGGTGTCAAAGAAAAGTGTAAAGTTGGGGTTTTGGGAGGCCCTTCAGAAGTTGGGGCCCAAGGCACAGGGCTGGAACACCCACTGTCAAATCCACCTCTGGGTGTTTGGCTTTTCTGGGATTATGGTATATATCTTGGTTTCTGGAGAATGTCAAAAAGCTAGTGTAAAGCTAATCCAAGACTCACTTCTTTTTGATCATCAACATTTGAAAGTCAGGCGATTGGTCCCTATTTAACCAGGAAAAGAAGCTAAGAGAAAAAAAAAGCAGATGAAGCAGAATGAACTGAAGCAGAATGGCAGGGGGTCTGACAATTATAAAGTAAAGGTATATTAATAGCTGCACTTCCTTGGTGGTTTCCTGGTGGCCTCTTGAGTTCTCATCAGCTCACCCTGAGCAAAGATTAGAACCATTGCCTAGGCCATATTTTTATACAAAGAATGATGTGTTTAAAAAAAGTTTTAACCTGTTTAATTGTTTAGAATACCAGTTCTCACAGAGGGTTTACTTTAAGATTAAGATCACTGTGTACTTATTTAATTCTCAGTGATCTTTTGAGGTTGGTATTGTTCTCTTTATTTTAACAATAAAATAATAAGACAAAAGATTAACTGAGATAAAACTGCACAGAAAAGCCTTATATGGTTGATTCTAACCTGCATAATCCTTCTATTTTCAATAATTAGACATCTCTAGAACAGTGCTTGGAAGTAAGAAGCATTTAATATAAACTTATTAGTATTGCTCTGCTATCCTGAATTATTAAAAAATAATTTATGCTTGAGCATTATGCAAATAATTTAGAGGTATTGGGCTCATTTTATCTATCAGAAACATTCATGAAGCAGACTTCTCACTCCCACCTCTGCTGCCTGCACTAAAGTTTGTTATTTTAGCAGGTATTACAAGTATTCATATTTGTCTTTAGTTTTTCTTAAAAAGTGGGTTTAGGTTATTATTTTTTAAATTCTTTAATTATAATCATAAAAATTGCTTTATTTGTTTATATTTTATGGATATTATTTATATTCTACTTTGGATTTTAACCTTTTTTTTTTTTTGTATTTTTCTGAAGCTGGAAACAGGAGAGACAGTCAGACAGACTCCCGCATGCGCCCGACCGGGACCCACCCGGCACGCCACCAGGGGCTATGCTCTGCCCCTCCGGGGCGTCGCTTTGCGGCGACCAGAGCCACTCTAGCGCCTGGGGCAGAGGCCAAGGAGCCATCCCCAGCGCCCGGGCCATCTTTGCTCCAATGAAGCCTTGGCTGCAGGAGGGGAAGAGAGATACAGAGAGGAAGGAGGGGGTGGGGGTGGAGAAGCAAATGGGCGCTTCTCCTATGTGCCCTGGCCGGGAATCGAACCTGGGTCCCCCGCACACCAGGCCGACGCTCTACCGCTGAGCCAACCGGCCAGGGCCGGATATTAAACATTTTAAATCCAGAACCCTTCTTGCTTGACCAGGCAGTGGCGCAGTAGGCATAGCATCAGCTTGGGATGCTGAGAACCCAGGTTAAAAACCCCAAGGTCACTAGCTTGAGCACAGACTCAACCAGCTTGAGTGTGGGGTCATGGGCTTTGGTGTGGGATCGTAGACATGACCCTATGGTCTTTGTCTTGAGCTCAAAGGTTGCTGTCTTGAAGCCCAAGGTATTAGCATAAGCCCAAGGTCATTGGCTTGAGCAAGGGGTCATTGGCTCAGCTGGAGCTCCCTGCAAAGGCACATATGAGAAAGCAATCAATGAACAACTCAAGTGCAACAACTATTACTATGTGTTGATGCTTCTCATCTCTCTGCTTTCCTGTCTGTCTCTCCCTGTCTGTCCCCACTCCTTCTCTTTCACTAAAAATAAAAACAAAAACAAAACAAAGAACAAACAAAAAAATTCAGAATGCTTCTTTAGTTTATTTCAATAGTTAATAAATATAAATAAGCTAGTTGCAAAATAAAGTGACATTTTAGACAACATAAAAATAGTCTGGGTTGTCTCATTGGAGAAAATCAAATAAATTTACAGTTTAACATAATGTGAACTTGTTTTAATATTTACTATTAATCCTAACCTGGACATACAGACATACTATATTCTCCAGAAAAAAAGGGTATATTTCAATGGTGAACAATGTTATGTAAGTTTTAGTAATTGTAGTAATTGTGTGTATATTTGTTGATATTTTATATTTAAGTAGAAGAATAAGGTACTTAAAAGAAGTAAACCAAAATGTTCTTTATAAATACATGCATTGATTTAAATTAAGATTAGTATGCTATTTTATTATTTTCTCAGTGTTATGATGTTACCTCATTTCTTAATAATCTGTTTGTCTTTGCACTTAAAAAAATAAATATAATACCATTGAGGATTTTACTCATCTTTATTTCCAGTCTGAGAGAGAATACAAAGATAATAATAATTTTATTCAGCCAATTTGAATTGTTAGATAATTTTAAGCACTGTTTCTTTAGCCATGAAAGATGACAGACTTTTGTGTTTTCTTAGCTCAGAAACATTTTATTTCACGTATTGATAAAAATCTGTAATTGTCCCAGAAGGTATGTAGTTAAGTACATTAGAAACATGTTGAATGGGAGCAAAACAACTTTAAAATGTAAATATTTAAGAAAGGAATAATTTGCTGTCATTACAGTAATATAAAATCTTTTAATAACTGATTTCTCTGTTATGTATACAGAGAAATACATAATATATATAATATGTCCAGGAAAAAAAAGCATGTGAAGACAGAAACAAAAGATAGTATTTCATGTTCTGTTTTAAAATTGCATTTACTTTATTGATAGCAAACAAGCATGTCAAGTTTTGAAAATACTTAGAAATAACAGAAACTTTTATGCAAAGATCACAGACCTTTAATAGGTTTTTGACATTGTGAGGATAGTGTGTATGCGTGCCACCTTATGACATTGACATCAATGCTAATGATATGTGACAGGGATATTGCCCAAATATCAATAACATAATTTAAAGGTCTGTTTACTATTATCATAAAATTTAGGCAGAACCAACCAAGCTAAAATTTTTTTGAAATATTTTTAACTGCATGTATTGCAAATAGCTTTTATGGAACATACATCCATTCACTCACCAACCTGTCATAAAACCTTTGGAGACAGTACAGTACAGTGACTTAGAGCTTTACTGCTAGAAGTGTGGTCCATGATCATCAGCAGCAGCACTTAGGAGACAAGAAATGCAGAATCTGAGGTTTGCCCCAGACCCGAAACTTCCAAAACCTTTAGATGATTCATACACACACTGAACCTTGAGAAGCACTGACATCATGCTCATTAGTGAAAGGCTGAAAGGTTTTCCTCTAAGTTTTGGGTTTTGTGCACTCTCACCTCCCATTACTCTTATTCAGTGTAGTACTTTAAGTCCTAGCCAGAGAAATCAGACAGGAAAAAAAAAGCTTCACATAGGAAAGGAAAAATTATAATTAACTATATTTATCGATGACATAATTTTATATATAGAAAATCCTAAACATGCCACAAAACACACATAACCTCTAATCAGAAAATTCTGTAAATTTGCAGGATATATAATTAACATACAAAATTCAGTGTTGTTTCTATACACTTACAACAAATTATTTATAAAGAAATTAGAAAAACTATCCCACTTACAATAACATCAAGAACAGTAAATTTACTCAGGAATAAATTTAACTAAGTAGGTGAAATCTCTCTAAACTAAAAACTGTAAGTATTGATAAAAGAAATTGAAGACACAGACAAATAAAAAGATATCTTGTGTTCATGGACTGGAAAAGTTAATATGGTTAAAATTCCCATAACACCAAAGACATCTATCTATAGGTTCAATGCAATCTTTTTTTTTTTTTTTTTTTTCATTTTTCTGAAGCTGTTAACGGGGAGAGACAGTCAGACAGACTCCCGCATGTGCCCGACCGGGATCCACCCGGCACGCCCACCATGGGGCGAAGCTCTGCCCACCAGGGGGCGATGCTCTGCCCCTCCGGGGCGTCGCCATGTTGCGACCAGAGCCACTCTAGCGCCTGAGGCAGAGGCCACAGAGCCATCTCTAGCGCCTGGGCCATCTTTGCTCCCATGGAGCCTTGGCTGCGGGAGGGGAAGAGAGAGACAGAGAGGAAAGCGCGGCGGAGGGGTGGAGAAGCAAATGGGCGCTTCTCCTGTGTGCCCTGGCCGGGAATCGAACCTGGGTCCTCCGCACGCTAGGCCGACGCTCTACCGCTGAGCTAACCGGCCAGGGCAGTTCAATGCAATCTTTATCAAGATTCTAATGGCATTTCTTACAGAAGTATAAAACATTCTAAAATTTATATAGAACCACCAAAGACCCTGAATACCCAAAGCATTTCTGAGAAGAAAAACAAAGTAGAAGGTATCATATTTCCTCCTCTTAAGCTATATAATAAAGCTGTGGAATTCCAAACAAGAAAATAATAGCATAAAGACAGATACATAGACCACAGACTAGAACAGAACCTGGGAATCTTGACAAGAGAGTAAAATTTGACAAGAGAGCCAATAATACCCAAAGGAGAAGACAGTTTCTCTCTCTTTTTATTTCTCTCGCAAGAAAGAAAGAGACAGACAGACAGACAGACAGAAAGAGAGAAAGATGAGAAACATCAACTTGTTGCAGCACATTAGTTGTTCATTGATTACTTTCTCATATGTGAGTTGATGGGGTAGGGGGTGCTCCAGCAGAGTGAGGAACCCCTTACTCAAACTAGGAACCTTGGACTCAAACCAGAGACCTTCGGCTTCAAGTCAGCGACCTTTGGGCTCAAGCCAGCATCCCGCACTCAAGCTAGATGAGCCCATGCTCAAGTTGGCAACTTTGGGGTTTCAAACCTGGGTATTCAGCATCCTAGGCTGACACTCTATCTATTGTGCTACTGCCTGGTCAGGCTTTTTATTTGAATAAAAAAATTAAATTACAGTTTACAATGGCACCATACATAATTATAACAATGGTACCATACATAATTATAACAGTGTTATTGACTATATTTCCTATGCTATACTTTACATCCCATGATTATTTGTAACTACCAATCTATACTTCTCAATCCCTTCACTGTTTTCATCCCAAACCTCCTCCCCTCTGCCCTCCATCAGTCTGTTCTTTGTATCGATGAGTCTGTTTCCATTTTGTTTGTTCGTTTTTATAAGATTTCACATATAAGTGTAATGTTACGGTATTTGTCTTTCTCTGACTGACTTAATTCCCTTAGTATAATACCCTTTAGAACCATCAGTGCTATTGCAAATGGTAAGATTTTGTTACTTTTAATGACACTTATTATTTATATTTTTAAATACTTCTTCTTAAAGAAAACCCTTTAAAATTTCTAATAAACCACAGTAAAATATTACCTCGTACCCATTTAGAATGGCTAACATCAAAAAAGCAAGGCATAACAAATGCAGGTGAGGATGTTGAGAATAGTGAAATCTCTGTATGGCTGATAGGATTATAAATAGGTATAGTCACTATAGAAAAAAGTATGAGGTTCTTCAAAAAAATTAAAATAAAAATTCCATATAATTCATAATTCCTTTATGGGAATATATATTAAAATAAATACTATCTTAAAAAGACAATTGAACGCCTTTGCTCAAAGCAGCAATGTTTATAATAGCTCAAATATGGAAACAACTCATGTTTCCATTAACACATGGAAGGATGAAGAATTTGTGGCATTACAATGGAATATTATTTAACCATAAAAAGAAGAACATCTTGCCACTTGCAATAACACGGGTGAACCTCCAGGGTATTATGCTAAGTTAAATAAGTCAGGAAATGACAAATACTGCATGATCTCACTTGTATGTTGAAACTAAAAAGCAAAAAGAAAGAAACAAAAAACAAGCTTAGAAAAAGATCAGATTTGTGCTTACCATAGGGGATTTCATGAAGGTGGTCAAAAGGTACAAACTTCCAGCTATAAAATAAATAAGTACTTGAGATGTAAAGGATAACGTTATGACTACAGTTAATACTACTATATGGTATATTTGAAAGTTATTAAGAATGTAAATTCTAAGTTCTCATCACAAGGAATAACACTTTTTTTTTCCTTTTTGTTTCTGTATGAGATGATGGATGTTAACTAAACATATGGTAGTAATCACAACATATGCTAATCAAATTGTTCTGCTGTACACCTTAAATTTATACAGTGCTGTATGCCAATTATATCTCAATAAAACTTGGGGAAAAGACTTGAGATGCACTGACTTAGAACTTGGGCTCTGCTGTCAGAGTGACCTGAATTTCTAAATCCTGGTTTGTTCAGTTGTAAAATGCTTTACTTTAATCATCTATACTACTAAATATATTTTGTCGTATTTTCTATGATTTCAGTGAGAATAAATCAATTCAGTACTGTGCGAAATGCACTGTTTTAACCACTATAGGATAACATCTTGCATAATCACATTCTGTGTGACTCAATAGGAAGTGGTAGAAAAAATGCACAGTAAACTCACAGACATCTTCATTCAATGAGCAGTTTTTGAATACTTACTGTATTCTAAGTACTTGTCTAAGCAATGCAGCTACAATATTGAATAAAGCAGATGAACGTCTGCTCTCATTGTGGCTACATTTCGGTTGGGGGGTTATTATACTATATATAACTATAGCTAATAAATTATACTTCTACACTTAAAATCTCACATATATTCTTGCATGGTACCTACACGCACGCACACACACACAGATACATTGGCCTATTTCTTCTTAAGATTTTCTATTACTAATTATTAAATTTTATAATTCTCTGGTGAGCTTAGAAGTGAGCCATACCTCTTGATGAAATTAATAGCATAAAGTACAGTTGACCCTCCTCATACCTCATTATTTCCAACTACTGACTCATCATTGAACAATACAATTTTTAACTGCTCCAGTCCATTGAACTGCATGGGTCAATTGGAAAAAAAAATCTGTGTGAAAGTGAACCTGTGGAGTTCAAATCCGTGGTGTTCAAGAGTCCATCAAATATGTGGTCTCTTTTTTTTTCATTTTGTTTTCTTCTTTTATGCCATACTTTATCAATCATAATTTAAGAAGTAGTATAAAATGGTACTTAATATGGTGGATATGTATAAAATAAATCACACCAAAATTATTTTTGTAATTCTTGTCTCTATCATGTGTAGCTATTTGAGTGATTTAGTTAATATTCATTTTAGTTTTCTTACCTATAAAATTGAAAAAATAATAGTACTTATCTATGACTTTTGAAAGTATTAAATGATGTCATATAGGTTTAATCTTACAGAGTGCCTAATATGGAGACATTAAATTAATATTCCTTATAATTATTAATTTGAATACATAATAGTGATAATAATGATAAACCTATTGACCTGCATTTATCAATTTTCACCATAATTTTATCATATATTGACTTTATGATTAGTTCTACAAAATGAGTCTACTTTGGATCTGGACTCAATATGATAAATGATACTGCTTTATATATAGGTTATTCATTATTCATACATGTACACAGTCAATTGATTTTCTATCCTGTCACAACCACTCTTTTAAGGTACTGTGTACTTATAGGGAAGTTGTTGGGTTAAATTATAAAAAAAAATGATAAACATAATATCTAGCAAAAGGTGAGTACCTAATAAATAATTCATTTCATCAAGACATGTTTAAATTTGATACATTTAAAACCAAGATTACAACATAGTAAAATGATAGGTAAAATAAGCAGAATATTGTTAATGTATCATTTTATTTTTAATACTTTTTTTTTTTACAGGGACAGAGAGAGAGTCAGAGAGATGGATAGATAGGGATAGACAGATAGGAACAGAGAGATGAGAAGCATCAATCATTAGTTTTTCACTGTGACACCTTAGTTGTTCATTGATTGCTTTCTCATATGTGCCTTGACCATGGGCCTTCCACAGACCAAGTGACCCCTTGCTTGAGTCAGCGACCTTGGGTCCAAGCTGGTGAGCTTTTTGCTCAAGCCAGATGAGCCCGCGCTCAAGCGGGTGACCTTGGGGTCTTGAACCTGGGTTCTCTGCAACCCAGTCCAACGCTCTATCCACTGCGCCACCGCCTGGTCAGGCTGTTAATACTTTTACAAAATTTACAGTCACTGTATGTTCCTTGACCTCAAGGATTATACATTTTGTTATTAAATCATGAATCAAAATGTAAAATGTTAGACTGTAAAATAGAAATAGAATAAAATAATAAGAAACATTACAAACCATTGCATAATTGTCAATTAATTGGCTTAGGTATTAGACACAGTAATAGTTTATAAGTAGGACAGATTCACTATAGGATTTCAGAATGTTTTGGGTGACAGTGTCAGGGACAGGTTAGTATTCTCAGAAATGAGGACCTAAGACATGAATGTACATGTGTAACTAGTAATATTACTTGTCATCAATTTTTAGAAAGAGAGCAAAGAAATATTGTGAGGTTATTATATATAACCATCACAAACTCTCAAGATATATGGGGAATCATTTCATTTCATAGATGAGACTATTTTGATGACAAGACTTAATATGATTAGCATTACAGAACTGGAGAATAATTTTCATGATTTATTTCAGATCAGTCTGAAGCCAAAGTCTATGTCCCTTTATTGTACCACATATTATCTTAACAAAAATGACTAGAGATAATTCTGAGAAAGTTGAATCAGTCATATTATAGGACAGTTTGAATGACTTCTAAATATTTGGATTTTAACCTAAAGATAATGTGGAATTAATAAAAGTGCATAAATTTGGAAGTGATATTATCAAATAAATTGCTTTTACTAAAAACCCAAAGGTCAAGAGATATTTGTTTCTTATTTAATCTTCCCATTCTTGCTTCATTGTGGGGTAAAATAAGAACTACTTCTCTCAAACTAAAAGCTACAACTTAATTATTAATTTCTGTGGCATGTAACAGCCTCCAGAAATAGAATGCCTTAGTTTGAATCTTGATTAAACCACTAACTTTTGTATGACTTTGGGTAAATTGCCTTAGTCTTCATCTTTAAAATGTGAATAATATTGATTTTAGAATGTTTTCTTTTTAATTTTTAAATCTATTCATTTTAGAGAAGGAAGAGAGCGAGACAGAGGAAGAGAGAGAGAGAGAGAAAAGAGAGGAGCCGGAATCATCAACTCCCATATGCATCTTGACCAGGCAAGCCAGTGACCTAAGTGTTCCAGGTTGATGCTTTATCCACTGTGCTATCACAGGTCGGCCTAGTGTGTTTTATTAAGATTAAATGAGCTCATGCATATAAAATACTGACAGTATGCCTTGATAAATATTTATATATTATTTTGTAACATTATGTAATGATGATGTTTTGTTATTTTTATCCATTTTACTTTTTACTAAAATTGTTCTGTTACATTTTAAGATATAAGACAACTGAAAAATAAAATAGTGGAAAAGAGAATTCTGGTATATAGCGTAAGAAATTCTAGTACTATCCACTAGAGATAGATGTTCTGACAATTTACCCATAGTATTAAGATTGCAATAACCTGATACAACTATGTAAAAATAATAAATTTAATTAAAGTTCTTAATGGAAGAGACACATTAATAATTAAACAGTCATTTTCAAATAAAAAATGTTAGCATTGGAAAGTATTGGTATTAGTTTTTGTGTTTAGGTATTATATATCAATTTAAAGTTTTTACAATAAAACGTAACATATTTTTAGTTGTTACATTGTACCATCTAGAGAGTTCTGTAGCTAATGTGCATTTAGGCAAATATCTCAAAAATTCATATATTAATTACATTTTTAAAAAAGAAATACATCTGGCTCTGGCCGGTTGGCTCAGCAGTAGAGCGTCGGCCTAGCGTGCTGAGGACCCGGGTTCGATTCCCGGCCAGGGCACACAGGAGAAGCATCCATTTGCTTCTCCACCCCTCCGCCGCACCTTTCTCTCTGTCTCTCTCTTCCCCTCCCGCAGCCAAGGCTCCATTGGAGCAAAGATGGCCCGGGCGCTGGGGATGGCTCTGTGGCCTCTGCCTCAGGCGCTAGAGTGGCTCTGGTCGCAACATGGCGACGCCCAGGATGGGCAGAGCATCGCCCCCTGGTGGGCAGAGCATCGCCCCATGGTGGGCGTGCGGGGTGGATCCCTGTTGGGCGCATGCGGGAGTCTGTCTGACTGTCTCTCCCTGTTTCCAGCTTCAGAAAAATGCAAAAAAAAAAGAAAGAAATACATCATAAAACAGTGCATGCCTTTTCTGATTATTATAAAAAATGTTGACAATAATGATAAAAATGTGTCCAGTGTATTTTCAAAGCATGGAGTAGGGTGACCAAATGTGAAGTCTGGAAGGCTTGTTAGAGATGATCTGGCAACTGCCATTTTAGTAAAATTGGGATGAAAGAAATATAACAGGATCAAGAGTCAAAATATGATATCAAAAATGTATGTTTTTGACAGTAACCTAAAAGAAATTCAGAATTTTTAAGACTATAAATGTGACTGGGAAAAGACAAAATTATGTTTTCTCTGGTTGACTAGAAAGAGTTGATACTTTACATGTAGTTGTTCAAAATTGAACATTAATGAGTACTGGAAGACTTGCAAAATTGCTTTACATATGGAAATGTGTAAAACAATAAGAATAAAAAGGACACAAGATGTTGGAGATTTAAAGTGGAGGAAAGGAAGTTGAGAAATACAACCCAAGTGTCCATCAGTAGATAAAAAATAAAAAAGCTGTGTTGCATTTACACAACAGAATACTACATAGCTATAAAAAAAGAAGGAAGTCTTGCATTCTGCGACAGCATGATGGGTTTAGAGAGCTTTATGCTAAATGAAACAAACCAGGCAGAGAAAAATAAATATCTTATGATCTCACTTATGTGAAATTTACTGTTCTAGAGAATGAATCACAATAAATCAAATGAATCAAAACATTGTTTAAACAAATTAGTTTAGAAATGAATATAGAGAACCCTGTCCTGGCCAATGAAACTTAAGAGCAGTTCTACTGGGAAGATTGGAGATGCACCTTCTGTGAAAGGTTTCTCTCTGGTTAAGGAATGACATACAAAGATCAACCATATTAATCACATAGTGCACATTTAGATGGTGTCATAAAAGAACAAGATGGCTAGAGAAGCTGTAGTCCTCATGTGAGGGCTAAAAAAAATCCAAATCTGGCCCTGAGCCTGGGTACATGGAGTCCCAGGATTAATTTAGGAGGCTATTTCACTTTCACCAAGGTCCTTGGTAGGCTGTATTGAAAGAGAAGCAAATTTATGGAAGAACTTTCATGCCCAATTAAGAAGTTTGAATTTTCTAATTAAACAAATATTATCAACTAGCTTAAATATGAAAAGTGATATATCAGGGTTGTATTTTATTTTCTTCTTATTTTTTTTAATGTTCCAGTCCTAGTCAATTTATTCCAAATACAGAGTGTAAATTCTTATGGTACTTCTCATTGAAGTTAAATATAAACAACCTTGAGTACCTTACAGTACTTTTTAAAGAGAGTAAACAAACCATTGGCCTCATGCCTCATTTTTATTCTGGAATGTAAGCTCTTTCTATTTATTTTTAGTTGTTTTAATATTTTGTTTATTTATTTTAGAGAAGAGGGAGAGACAGAGAAAGGAGAGAGAATGTGGGAGGAGCAGGCAGCATCAACTCCCATATGTATCTTGCCTAGGCAAGCCCAGAGTTTTGAACCAGTGACCTTAGTGTTCCAGGTTGATGCTTTATCCACTATGCCAACACAGGCCAGGTTGTAATGTAAGCTCTTTTTATTTTATTTATTTATTTATTGTTATTATTATTATTTTTTTTTGTATTTTTATGTCTCTCCCAGGAAATGGGGAGAGACAGTCCAACAGACTCCCGCATGCGCCCGACCGGGATCCACCCGGCACGCCCACCAGGGGCGACGCTCTGCCCACCAGGGGGCGATGCTCTGCCCCTCCGGGGCGTCGCTCTGCCAGGACCAGAGCCACTCTAGCGCCTGGGGCAGAGGCCAAGGAGCCATCCCCAGCGCCCGGGCCATCTTTGCTCCAATGGAGCCTTGGCTGCGGGAGGGGAAGAGAGAGACAGAGAGGAAGGAGAGGGGGAGGGGTGGAGAAGCAGATGGGCACTTCTCCTGTGTGCCCTGGCCGGGAATCGAACCCGGGACCCCTTGCATGCCAGGCTGACGCTCTACCACTGAGCCAACCGGCCAGGGCCATGTAAGCTCTTTTTAAATTATAGTTGGCATATATTATATTAATTTCAAGTGTACAACATAATGAGATTTCACAGTTATATACCTTACAAAGTGATTAACACAAAAATTCCACTATCCGTCTGTCACCAGGCAGTTATTGTGATATCATTGACCTTGTTCCCTATGCACTACTTTGTATCCCAATGACTTATGTTACACCTGTAAGTTTGTACCTCTTAATCCCTTTCACCTTTTTGCCAATACCCCAACCATTGAACCCTTTAGAAAATATCAATTTTTCTGTATCTATGGGTCTGTTTGTTCATTTGTTTTATTTTGTTAGATTCCACACAGAAGTGGAATGATAGTGTTTGTCTTTCCCTGACTTATTTCACTTAATATAGTACCTTCTAGTTCTATTCATATTGTAACAAATGGCAAGATTTAATTCTTTTTTATAGCTGAGTAATGTTCTGGTGTTTGTACGTGTGTAAATCCACTGCTTTATTCATCTATTGATGAACACCTAGGTTGCTTTCATATGTTGGCCATTCTAAATAATGTGGCAGTAAATATAGGGGTGCATATAGCTTTTTGGATTAGTATTTTGTTTTCTTTAGATAAACACCCAGAAGTGGAATCGCTAGGTCCTTCTTTGTCTCTTGTTATAACCTTTGTTTTAAAGTCTATTTTTTCTGATGTAAGTATTGCTATTGCAGCTTCTTTTTTCATTTCCATTTTCATGAAATATCTTTTCCATCCCTTTACTTTCCATCTATATGTCTTTCAATATGGAATCTCATGTAGGCAGCTTATGTGAAGGTCTTGTTTTTTTATCCACTCAGTCACCCTATATTTTTTCAGTGGAGCACTTAGTCAATTTACATTTATGTAATTGTTGACAGTTATGTGCTTATTGCCATTTCAATTATTCTCATACAAGACTTATAAGTGATTGGTTTACTAACTCATTTTTTTTTTTGCATTTATAGGTGAGATTTGTTTTTCTTTCATATATTTTCTTATCTCTAGTTTAGCTTTTTCTTTCCCACTTAAAGAATTCCCTTTAACATTTCTTGTAATGCTGGTTTTCTGGTGATGAACTCCTTTAGCTTCTGTTTGTCTAGGAAAATCTTGATCTCTTCTTTAAATCTGAATAATAACCTTGCTGGGTAAGGTATTCTTGGTTGTAGGTTTTTTTCTTTCATCATGTTAAATATATCATGCCACTTTCTTCTGGCCTGCTAAGTTTCTGTTGAAAAGTTAACTGATATTCTTATGGGTATTCTTTGTATGTAACTAGTTGTTTTTCTCTGCTGCTTTTAAGATTCTCTCTTTATCTTTAACTCTTAAAAAATTTAATTATAATGTGTTTTGGTGTGGGTCTCTTTTGATTCATCTTGTTTGGGACTCTTTCTGCTTCCTGGACTTGGAAATCTGTTTCTTTTGCCAGGTTAGGGAAGTTTTCAGCCATTTTTTCTTCAAATAGGTTTTCTGTCCCTTTTCTCTCTCTTTTCCTTCTGGGATTCCTATAATTTTAATGTCAGTACACTTGACATTTTCGCAAAAGGACCTTATGTTATCCTCAATCTTTTTAATTCTTTTTCTTCTTGCTCTTCCAATTGTGTATTTTCACTGTCTTGTCTTCCTGATTGCCAATCCATTCTTCTGTGTTATCTGAATTAATGGTGATTTTCTTCAGTGTATTTTTCATATCAGTTATTAAATTGTCTGGTTCTGATAAATCTTTTCTTATCATTTTTATCTCTTTGAGTTTTTCATGGTATTTACCCATTTGTTCACAGAGTTTAATGAGAGTTTTTATGACTGTTACTTTAACTCTTCCTCTAGTAGACACTTTACTTCAGTTTCATTGAGTTCTTTTTCTGGGGTTTTGCCCATTTTTTTCTTTATAACATATTCTTTTCTCTCATTTTACCTGTTTGACTCTAGTAATTAAGTAGGTAGGCTAAAAATCCTGGTCTTGAAAAGTGGAATTACTTAGAAAGTGTCCTATGGGGACCTGTGGTGGAATCTCCCTTGTCACCAGAGCCAGGGGTTCCAAATGTATTTCCTGGGTGAACTAATGTAGCCTCCTGTTGTCTCTGGGCCACAGTTTATATGGACACACTGGCTGGTGAAGCCTGGGCACAACTGTTGCAGGCTCATTGGTGTGTAGGACAAGATTTTGATGTGCCTGACTGCAAGGCTCAGCCACATGTTGCAGATACTCTAGTGTAGCTGGTGCTAAGTTCACCCACGGGTGTAGCAAAACAATAGTCATTTTGAAAGGGTGCTAGTCTGACTGGGTCTTCAGGAAAATGCCAGGGTAGGGTGAACAGAGTTAGCAAGGTAAATAGAAAGTGTCAGGAATGGAGCCTGCCAGTGTCAGTTCAGCTAGATTACAAAAAGAGAGGGGAAATGGCACATACCAGCATTTCTCAGGAGAAAATCCCAACAAACCCCTGTCCCTCCAGAATACATGTTAAAATTAGTCCATGTATGACCTTCGTGTGTGAACTATGTGCTTTTCAAACTGCTATCCCTATCCTAGGACTCAGAAAATATGCAGTCTGAGTTTCCTACAGATATTTGGCTCTCCCAGATATAAACACCATTGGTTTTCAAAGCATGATGTCACTCCTCTTCCCAGGCTAAGGCTCAGAACCCTTTCTTCAGGGACAGCCTCCATGATTGTAATTTCTTTTTCACTTGTGAGTCATTGCAGGGGGACTGTGGGGTAGGGTAGGTTCTGAATAAATTTAGTCTCTACTCCTCCTACCCACTTCTTCATTTCCATAGTTGTATATAATCTGTTTTTCTAGATGTCATATTCTCAGAGATAGCTGTTCTATATGTAGTTGTAGTTTTGGTTTTAATGAGATGAGACAAGCTCAGGATCTTCCTACTTTGCCATCTTTAACTTGAAGCCAGGAGCCTTGCTCTTCAATGCCAATTTAGCTTATCTGTAAAACATAGCTCCCTGAGGTTGGTGCAGAGCCCCTAAAGAAACATGTCTCAAGATGGGATCGCTGAGTCCCTCTTCCATTCTAGTGCATACCTTCCAAGTCCTCAGGGTTTTACTTTAGTAAGGATAAAAGGTGACCAGAAAGGAATAGAGAAAAACAAGGTTTTTGGCAGGAAATATAACAAATAATTCATTAAGTATCAGGATATAATAAGAGATGGGGTAGGAAAAAGAAAGAAATTTTATGGAATATTTTAATATTTGTATTTAAAAGCTTTTTGTTTTTCCTTTACAGATCAAGACCTTTACAGAGTTAAAAATAACACTTTTTATTAATATTTAAGTACTTTGAATCATTACCAAGAAATACTTAAGAAGGTTACCATTCTTTTTTTTTTTTTAAGTTTTTTGAAGATTTTTTTTTATTTTTTTTATTTTTTAAAGATTTTATTCATTTTATTTATTTTTTAATTTTATTTATTCTTTTTAGAGAGGAGAGAGAAAGGGAGAGAGAGAGAGAGAGAGAGAGAGAGAGAGAGAGAGAGAGAGAAGGTGGGGAGGAGCAGGAAGGATCAACTCCCATATGTGCCTTGACCAGGCAAGCCCAGGGTTTCAAACCGGTGACCTCAGCATTTCCAGGTTGACGCTTTATCCACTGCGCCACCACAGGTCAGGCAAGAAGGTTACTATTTCTTAAAAAAACATCACTATCACTAATTTTGTCTAAGATACACACATAAAAATATGTTATACATGTTGCAAAAATTCAAATTTTACTGTTTTAAAATGTGTTTTTTTACCAAGATATCATAACATACTATATTGAATACATAGAGGCAAACCAAATTAAAAGTTTTGGAATAAATTTATTAATTCTTTTTTTATGTAGATTTAAGAGAAAGTAGTTACTTTTTTGAAATTACCTGCATTGGAGCAGAATTTTAAAATATTGAAATTCTATTAGATAAAACATCTGCATTTATACTCTGATTATACTATTTAATATTTATAACAATGGCATTGAATTAATATTTAGTGACAACAATACTGAGATAATTCTGTTTACTTCAAAGTAATTTTTTACAAAATATATATATAAACTTTATTTTATACATCTTTACACTTTCTTTACCATGCAGAAATCAGTTCCATGTAGATATTATGAGATAAAATAGTACTTTTTCTACACTAAATTAGAGGGTTGAAGCTATCTCAGATGCCTAATCTAGTATAAGAATTTTCTAGTTATTAATGTTTAGAATGAATTAAATGCAGCCTAATTAAGCAAAACTGTTTAAGATTATTTAAAATATAGCATGAGAAGTTTAGTAGAGCATATTTACTTTAGTATATATTAATGCAGGAGAATTTTTAGAAAGTGAAAAAAATAAACCCAATGCTATATTTATGATCTGAAGGATTCAGAATAAAAATAGAGAAACAACCCTTAGGCAACAAGATTTTAAAAACAGTTTCACAAATTAGGAATGATCTTAATTAAGCTGATTTTATTATGTCAACATAACAAAATGTATCCTTAACTGGTCACATTAAATCAAAGTTTTTCCCAATTTGTCTCCAAGTTGTGTTTTTTTAATCTGAAAATCAAACCACATTCTTTTTTTTTTTTTTTTTTTCAGAGACAGAGAGAGTCAGAGAGAGGGATATATAGGGACAGACAGACAGGAACAGATAGAGATGAGAAGCATCAATCATCAGTTTTTTGTTGCGACACCTTAGTTGTTCATTGATTGCTTTTTCATATGTGCCTTGACTATGGGCTTCAGCAGACCGAGTAACCCCTTGCTCAAGCCAGAGACCTTGGGTCCAAGCTGGTGAGCTTGGCTCAAACCAGATGAGCCCACGCTCAAGCTGTCCACCTCGGGGTCTTGAACCTGGGTCCTCCACATCCCAGTCCGATGCTCTATCCACTGCACCACTGCCTGGTCAGGCTCAAACCACATTCTGAAAGAACCACATGAATCAATTTATTTTCGAAATGGTGTAAGGAACCCTATGTGTATTTATGTGTTCTTGTGGTTACATGTGAATTTATTTATGTATATGTGATGATAGATGATAGATAGATAGATGATAGATAGATAGATAGATAGATAGATAGAAAAAATACTTTTTCTGTACTCAGTGCTGTGTTAACAATGTTGAATGGTGAACAAGGTAGACATAGTCCCAGTTCTTAAGGAACTTAGAGTCTAACAGGGAATACTGAGAACTAAATTATAATAAAATTAGAATTACTAATATGATTGTGAGGATATATGGAGCTAAAGCATAATAAATCAGGAGGATATGGTTTTAGGATCAGTTTTGCTGATAAAACTTGAAAAGGAAGGATTAGTAGAACTGCTAATGAAACCCAAAAGTGAGAAATTTTGGTTTAGTAACAGTAGCTTTTCTGTTGTGATGAATAGGAGATATGTAAGGGTTAGGAAATAGTTAATCTGCTTGCTTGTCTCTCTTAATGGCTTCCTGGCATTTACTTTGAAATGTAGCAAAAAGTTTATCTTTGCAAGAATGTCAGAGGGAGGTGGGGGGACTTACATTGGAGAGGGACCTGACAATTCGGGGAGTTTGAATCACATTTGTTCTTTTATTTTTTTTTAAGATTTTTTTTTCCTTTTTTTTTTTCTTAAATTTTTTTTATTCATTTTTAGAGAGGACAGAGAGAGGGAGAGAGAGAGACAGAAAGAAGAGAGAGAGAAGGGGGGAGGAGCTGGAAGCATCAACTCCCATATGTGCCTTGACCAGGCAAGCACAGGGTTTTGAACCGGCAACCTCAGCATTTCCAGGTCAACGCTTTATCCACTGTGCCACCACAGGTCAGGCAACACATTTGTTCTTTGTAAAAGCCTAGCCATAGGATTTACTCTGAAAACTTAAGGCCAGGGTGACATCAGAGCAGTGGTGGCATTAAAGAGTCTCCCAACCTCTCCCCTAGAAATTTTAACAAATTCAACAACTAAACAACAGAGGAAAAAAAACCTTAGGAGCACCTGAAATTTACACACACCAGACAAAGGTATGATTGGGTGAAAATGTGGCTGAATATATAAGATGGAGGATGGGGCATTTCACTTTCTGCACTGATCAGACATAAGGGCACTTTTGTTTGGAGCCTGGCAAAAAGGAGAGGCTAAACTAATGAGGACGGAACTGAGTTAGGGTGGACGCTCAAACAAAGGAAAGAACACATCGGCTCAGCCTGAGATTGCAGACACTGGGCATGCACATGGGCAGTGAAATCCACCTAAAATTACCAGCACAGGGTTCCCACATGTGCCAGTACCAGCATATTTGTGTATTCCCAGCTCCACAATCATCAATCCGTAGCACTCATGGCTCCACCTAGCATCACCAGCACAGGGAGCTAGCAGGCATGCAAGATGAACCTGTGTGAGCACCAGCACTTTTGGGCACTCCAAGCTCCACAATCTGCAGCACTGGGCACCTGTGGAGGCACTAGTGTCTTTGGGCATTCCAGGCTTCATAATCTCCAGTGCCAGGCATGCACATGGGCCAAGACCTTTGGCCTGAGAATTCCTGTGCTGGGCACCTAAATGGCAGCTGCAAATATCTGTGTGCAGTTTTGGGAGCTGGACAGACATGTGGCCTGTCATGGGCTGCCAAGCAGCAGAAGAGGAAAAAGTCCATAGAGATTAAAACTGTGGTGCACTGAGGCATGCCAGATATGCCCACTGGCCCATAGAATTTTGCTTATGTATAACAAAAAGGAACTTAGCCTTTGGTTGCGCCCTGCCCTGACTGCTAACGCTTGTGGCTCTGGTTCCCACTGTGGTTAGATTGGCTCTGGAGGGGGGACCTGACTGTGTATAGATTCCCTTGCTGAGAGGACAGTAGCTGTGGTGGACTCTACAGCTAAGTCTCCAAGCTGCTAGTTCCAGTAGAAGGGACATGTGAAGAGGTGCCTGGAAAACTGAGACTGCCATTATTAAAGCCAGATAATTGTAAAGCCCTAACAAATCCTGCCTGCAAATGGGACTAAGGTCCAGCTGACATCATTGCCACAGCAACACATCAGCAGACCTCTGCCCAAGAGCCCCACAGAGGTAAAACTTGTAGTACAGCTCTATCTACCAAAAAAAAGAGAGAAGAAATTATGTCTGAAGACCAGAAAAAATTACTTTTTTAAAACATTTTTGTCATTTTTACTTTTTCTTTCTTTTCTTTTCTCTTTTTTATATTATTTCCCTTTTGAACAACATTAGCCATAGTTGTTACATTTTTCATTCTTGTTTTTTGTGAGGGTTTAATTTCAGAAATCTTTACTTTAGTTTTTTTCTTTTTTTTATTTCTCTTTGTTCTGTATTTTCTTTTTGTCCTTTCTCTTTATTCTCCCCTTTTGTTTCTTCTCCTTTATCTTTTCCTCTTCTTTTTTTTTGCTATCACTTGGTCATCATTTATTATCAAATTATTATATTTCAGACTCATATTTTTTTGGTGGCATTTTCTTTGTTTTTTACTTCATTCTTTCTCTATTTTGTCATGTCTCCCAGTTTCTACTCCTTGTGTTCTGTTGTTTTTGTTCCACTTATACTATAGAATTTTATTTTTTCACTGTATTTTTTCAACTTTTATTTTACTTTCTTAATTATCTCTTAGTAGTGTTATTAACAATACCACTTTCAAATGCCATTAAGGAAAAAGAAATCAAATATCACAGATACAAAAGACAGAGATGTAGCTCAGATAGATGATGAAAAATCTCTAGAAAAAAATTTCAATTACGTAGAAAACTTGGAGTTAAATGACAGGAAATTCCAAATTGAAGTCCTAAAAATACTCAGTGAAATACAAGAAAGCTCTAAAAGGCAATTTAGTGAGCTCAAAAAAAACAATTTAATGAACAAGAATACTTCATCAAGGAAATTTAAACAATAAAAAGGAACCAAATAGAGATGAAAAACTCAATGCATAAACTGAAAAATGAGATGACAAGCTTAGCTAATAGAATAGCCAGATAGAAGGGAGAATTAGTGACACAGAAGAGAGTCAACTAGAGAAACTACAGAGAGAAGAGAGAGACTCACAAATTTAAAAAAAGTGAGAAAGCCCTATAAAAATTGTCAGACTCCATCAGAAATAGCAATATAAAAATAATGGCTATGGCCCTGGCCAGTTGGCTCAGCGGTAGAGCGTCGGCCTGGCGTGCGGGGGACCCGGGTTCGATTCCCGGCCAGGGCACATAGGAGAAGTGCCCATTTGCTTCTCCACCCCCCCTCCTTCCTCTCTGTCTCTCTCTTCCCTCCCTCAGCCAAGGCTCCTTTGGAGCAAAGATGGCCCGGGCACTGGGGATGGCTCCTTGGCCTCTGCCCCAGGCGCTAGAGTGGCTCTGGTCCTGGCAGAGCGACACCCCAGAGGGGCAGAGCATCGCCTCCTGGTGGGCAGAGCATTGCCCCCTGGTGGGCAGAGCATCGCCCCTGGTGGGCGTGCCGGGTGGATCCCGGTCGGGCGCATGTGGGAGTCTGTCTGACTGTCTCTCCCCGTTTCCAGCTTCAGAAAAATACCAAAAAATAAATAAATAAATAATGGCTATATCAGAAGGAGAAAAGATAGAAAAAGGAATGGAGAACATATTAAAACAAATAATTGATGAGAATTTTCTAAACCTTGAGAAGAATTAATGCCTCGAATCCAAGAAGCAAAGAGAACACCGAGTTACCTTAACCTAAACAGACCTACTCCGAGGCACATTGTAATAAAATTGTCACAAATCAATGACAAAGAAAAAATGCTCAAAGCAGCCATGGAAAAGAAGACTACAATATATAAAGGAAGGTCTATTTGGTTATCACTAGATTTCTCAGCAGAAACTCTGAAAACCAGAAGAGTATAGACCCCCAAAACATTCACAGATATAGAGAAGATGAAAGATTTATCACGAGAAAACCCCCACTTCAGGAAATACTAAAGCCAACCAGATACAAAGAAGAAAATAAACAAAATCAGAAGTCAAAGCTCCAATAAGAGCACAATAAAAACAAGAATAATCTGTGACAACAAAAGTAAAAAAGAGGAGAGGACAAAAATTAGCAGTAACAAAGGAGGATGGAATGCAGAGATAATGAACTACAATAAATATGATATATATATTTTTAATTACTTAATGGTAACCACCCCTGAAAATACCAGTGCTGAAACACATGGCTTAAAAAAATAAGAAACAGAGGAAAGAAGTATGGAATACAAAAAAAAAAACAAAAAAAAAACAACAAATGACAGAAAAACAAAGAGAAGAACCAAACAAGAAACAAAGCTTTTAGAAAGCATTATATAAAATGGCAATAGTAAACCCTCAAGTATCAATAATTACATTAAACGTAATGGAATTAAACTCACCAATAAAAAGACACAAAATAGCAGAGTGGATCAAAAAAGAAAATCCAACTGTATGCTTCCTTCAAGAAAAACATCTAAGGTACAAGGATAAAAACAGACTCAAAGTGAAAGGCTGGAAAATGATTCTCCAAGCATATAATATCCAAACAAAAGCAGGTATAGCAAACTCATATCTAACAATGCTGACTACAAGACAACAAAAGTAATCAGAGACACAGATGGTCATTTCATAATGATAAAATGACATCGAATCAAGAAGACATAATGCTTCTTAATATATATGCACCAAGCCAAGGAGTACCAAAGTATATAAGACATCTACTAACTGATCTAAAAATAAAAACCGACAAATATACAATCATACTTGGTTACCTCAATATACCACTGATGGCTCTAGATCATTCATCCAAACAGAAAACTAATAAAGATATATTGGCCTTAAACAAAACAATAGAACAATTGGATATGATAGACATCTACAGGACATTTCATCCCAAAACATCAGAGTATACATTTTTCTCCAGTGTACATGGTACATCCTCAAGAATTGACCATATGTTGGGACACAAAACTTGTATCAACAAATTCAGAAAAATTGAAACTATACCAAGTATATTCTCTGACCATAAAGCTTTGAAACTAGAATTCAACTTCAAAAGAGAAGTAAAAAACCCCACAAAAATGTGAAAATTAAACAACATGCTTCTAAAAAATGACTGGATGAAAAAAGAAATAAAAGCAGAGTTCAAAAGATATATATATATACAGACAAACAAAATGACCACATGACATATCAGAATATCTGGGATGCAGCAAAAGCAGTAATAAGAGGGAAGTTCATATCATTACAGGCTTATATGAACAAACAAGAGAGAACCCAAGTAAACAAGTTAACATCACATATTAAGGAACTAGAAAAAGAAGAACAAAGACAACCCAAAACCAGCAAAAGAAAGGAAATAATAAAAATTAGAGCAGAAATAAGTTAAATAGAGAACAGAAAAACTATGGAAAGAATCAGTAAACCAAGAATCTGGTTCTTTGAAAAGATCAACAAAATTGACAAACCCTTGGCAGACTCACTAAGTAAAAAAGAGAAAGGACTCATATAAACAAAATGAAAGAGTATAAATTATCATAGATATCATAGATACCCAAAGCATTATTGTAGAATACTATGAAAAACTGTATGCCACTAAGTTTAACAATGTAGAAGGAATGGATAAATTCCTAGAACAATATAATATTCTTAGACTGAATCATGAAGAAGTAGAAAGCCTAAACAGACCCATAAGCAGGGAGGAAATAGAAACAATTATCAAAAACCTCCCAAAAATTTAAAGTCCCAGGTTAGATGGCTATACTAGTGAATTCTATCAAAAATTCCTATTCTATTCAAAGTCTTCCAAAAAATTGAAGAAGATGCAATTCTTGAGAACACATTTTATAAGGCAACATAACCCTCATACCAAAACTTGGCAAGGACAACAGAAAAACAAAACAAAACTACAGATCAATATCTCTAATGAATACAGATGCAAAAATCCTAAACAAAATACAAAAAAATCAAATACAAAAACACATTTAAAAAATAATTCAGGCCTGACCTGTGGTGGCGCAGTGGATAAAAAGTCGACCTGGAACGCTGAGGTCGCCAGTTCAAAACCCTGGGCTTGCCTGGTCAAGGCACATATGGGAGTTGATGCTTCCTGCTCCTCCCTCTCCCTTCTCTCTCTCTCTTTCTCACTCACTCTATCTCCTCTCTAAAAATTAATAAAAAAAAAAAAGAAAAATTAAAAAAAAAATAATTCAGCATAATCAAGTGGGATTTATCCCAGAATCACAAGGATGGTTCAACATATGTAAAACAATTAACATAATACATTATATCAACAAAACAAAGAACAAAAACCATATGATTCTATATATAGATGCAGAAAAGACATTTGATAAAATACATCATTTAATGTTTAAAACTCTCAACAAAATGGGTACAGAAGAAAAATATCTCAACACAATAAAGGCCATTTATGACAAACCATCAGTTACCATCATATTAAATGGCAAAAAACTGAAATATTTGCCTCTAAAATCAGGAACAAGACAAGGTTGCCCACTCTCTCCACTCCTATTCAACATAGTGCTGGAAAATCTAGCCAGAGCAATCAGACAAGAGAAAGAAATAAAAGGCATTCATATTGGGAAAGAAGTTTTATATAAAGGGCAAGAGTGAGCAAGCAAGCCCTCTCTGGGGCCAATGCTCTGCCCATCTGGGACCATGCTGTAACTGAGCTATTTTTAGTTCATGAGGAGCAGGCTCAGTGGAGCCATCCTCAGTGCCCAGAGCTGATATGCTTGAACCAATTGAGCCATGGTTTTGGGAAAGGAGGAGAGAGAGAGAAAAAAAAAGAGGGACAAAGGGGAGAAGCAGATGGTCGCTACTCCTGTGTGCTTTGACTGGGAATCAAACCTGGGACTTTCACATGCTGGGCCAAAGCTCTACCACTGAGGCAACCTGCCAGGGCAAAAATGTTGTTGTGTTAAAATATTAAAATAAAAAAAAAGATCTGATCTACTTTCACACACACAGGCTATATGTACCACTTAATAATAAATCAACTGCTATAATGACTTCACTAAATTTGTGAATTTCTTCTTGTACTTGTGTATGATACTTACATTCCAAAATATTGTGGCATTATTTTGGCCATACAAAATGTTAATGTTTTAATTTCTTGAATGTTATTTTTTAAGTCATTTGTTATCAATGATGAAGAAAAAACTTATAGTAAGATATTTTTATATGCAATAAGTGTCTCCAAAACAAACAAAAACCTGTTACAGTTGTTACATTTACAAGAGGGAAGTGGATAACAGGGAAGAGAGAGTGAAATCATTTTCATGTACACCCTTTGGAAACTTTTGAACTTTGTAGTGTAAGCGTACATATGCGTAAACACATTTATTAAAGTGGAGCTGAGATTCTACGGTGAGGAGAAAATAACAACTAAAGTGCATTTTGTAAAGTAATTAAGCTCTTTCATTTCTCAATTTTTACCTATCCGAGTCACAAGTAAACCACTAGATCTATTCAAATGTTTTCTTTACTTAAAAGAAAAGATAAAATTGACTAATACGCAGGAGGACACTAACTTGAAATCTATCTTGCCCTCAGCTAATGGCTGAAGGTTTCTGCTTAGTCATTGCTTTGTCTAATTAATTCCATCTTATAAATTTAGACTCAGATAGAAACCCATTGGGCAATCATGGGATAATATATTTTCATGCATAAAGCTAATTGGCATGTATGCTGCTTTACTCTGTGACCCTGGTCTCATTAGAACCAATCTCTAACCACCTTAGCAGCTTGGCTACTACTTATCAAGTGCATTTCTGCCTTTTAATCCAGAGAGGTAAGTTTTAAAAAGAAGACAAAAACATTTCTTGACTTTCAGATGGGGAAAAATAGCAGTAAGAGTAGTTTTTCCCAATTTAAAAATACTGTCCCATAATTAGACTAAACAGATACTGAAAGAAGAAAAGTCAAATCTCTAAAAGCCTATCCTGAAGAAAAACAGAAAATCTGTACTCTCTCGTTCAGCCCACCCCAGTGATAAATGAGTTAGAGAGGTATAAACTTCAATTTCCTTTTCTGGATACCTTATTTATCCAGATTGACTCTTTTAAATCAACTAGCTCAATATCTACTTAAACAGATATTGTAAACAAACTACTGCAAATAATAGGGATACAATATCAAGCTAACAAATTATATACTTTGAACTTTTATAACCACATATAATCACCCTTTCTAAATATACAAATTATTTTTGCAAAGGCTAAACCAGCTCCCTTACACATATTATGAATTCAACAGAATAAATATCTCAGTTGTCATGTTTATCACAGTCAACTATAAAGTTTTATGAAGATCAGAAAATTCAGAGACTACTTTTTCCATATTTGACATCAAAGTTCAAACTCATTAAATCTTTGTGAAAAATTGAGGGTCATAATGCAGAAAATTAAAAAATACATTGCACTGATAGTATTTGGAAATATTTTATCTAGTCTTTTACCAGTCTGTGCATGCATATATATGCACATGGAAGGCAGTGGTGGCGGTGGTGGTGAGGTGAAGATAGGAGTGATAATGGTGGTTCTGATGGTGTATTATTTTGGTAAGACACTTATAATTCCACTCAGTAGTATTAAGTACCTTATTTATGACACTCACAGGGAAATTTTGGGAAAATAGCAATGGATAAGTTAGCTATCTTACTTTCTGCTATGGAACTTACAATGTAGTTGTTTATTGAAAAGAATTTTTTTCTTCATTTCAAAGTGAGAGGAGGAAAGATAGAGAGACAGACTTCTGCATGTGACCCAACCAGAATCCACCCAGCAACTTTTATCTGAGGCTGATGCTCTAATCAACTGAGCTATCCTCAGTGCTTGGGGCTGATGCCTGAACCAATCAGGCCACAACTGCAGGAAGGGAAGAGGGATGGGGAGGGGTGGAAGTAAATGGTAGCTTCTCCTGTGTGCCCTTATCAGGACTCACACCCAGGACATCCACATGTCAGGTCAACGCTTTACCACTGAGTAAACTGACCAGCACCCAAAAAGAAAATTTTTAAAAGAGTTCTAGATCTTTAGATTGATTAATTATTAAATCCTCATGCACAGTGGCAATAAAATAATCAGAAAGACAAGCATCAGCTTGAGGTCTCACTTGGTAGTGTCAATTCCTTTGAGTATGAGGCAATGCTCTCACGAACTGAGCTATGCAGCCAGGGCCAGTGTCAATTCTAAGACAGCCCTGGATTTGAATCTTATTACTGAACAGACTTATTAGTTTGAAGTAATTTTTGTGTGAAATCTACTGGATTTTCTATGTGGAAAGGTGACGATGTCACCAAAAAAAAAAAAAAATGACACTTTCTTTATGTTTTGTATCTATTCTTGGGATAACTCCAGGATAACTTAATTATTATTGTATAATTTTACTATACTTTGGTGATTAGTATTTTATTTGGTATTTTAGCATTTTCATCTCTCTGTATAGTTAATAAGACTATAAACTTACTTTATTATACCATTCTTATCTAGTAGTAGATTATGATCACAGAAATTACATAAAATGTTTTTTCAATTTTTATTTATTCATTTTAGAGAGGAGAGAGAGAGAGGGAAATAGAGGAGAGAGAGAGAGAGAGAGAGAGAGAGAGAGGAGAGACAGAGAGAGAGAAGGGGGGAGGAGCTGGAAGCATCAACTCCCATATGTGCCTTGACCAGGCAAGCCCAGGGTTTTGAACCGGCGACCTCAGCATTTCCAGGTCGACGCTTTATCCACTGCGCCACCACAGGTCAGGCGAATTACATAAAATTAATGTGACAGTGTTTTAGCTTGGGTTCCCCAAAAAGCAGAACCTGAGATAAAATAAATGGTTTTACATAATCTATTTGGGAAATTATTCAAGATTGAAGAGAGAAAGAGACAGGATGAAGGAAAAACCAAAAAGTGTTTGTTTCAAGGCTACTGATGTTGAAAATGGAGACCAAATTCTGATCTAGGTCCCCTGAGATGTATAACAGAATGTCTTTTAAAAATCTGTCTATGGGGAGGTCAGGTGAAGTGTCTATTTCCCAGATCCCTTTTCTGATAGATTGAGGCTTGAGTCTGGGAACATCAAGTCCCCAACTCTTTAGGCTGCACTTATAAGTGTTCCAGCAGGCACTTAATGCCTTGGTGAAAGTCCCAGTACAGAAAGCAAAATGATGGTCAGTAAGGGAAGTGACAGATGGGTCGGAGCTTGAATAAAACTCCAACATCTGCTACTGATATCAGAAGTGGGATGAGAGGCTGGGATATGTGGTACAAAGGATGCTTGCTACAGACCATTTCTTTTCTACTCAGATCCACTTGTGTTCACTTTGGTCTGTTTTGTTACTCAGTCTTAAAGCTTGAAGTCAGGCTTAATATCTATTAAATCCAAAATAAAAGCTGATTTGTAATGAGGTACAATCAATACCTCTGCAGCTGACTTAAAACTATTGATTATATTGATCATCTTTCTCTTTTACCACCAATTTTAGACTTCCTATCCATCTCTAACATTTCTGCTGGTCTAGGTAACTTTTCATGTTGGGGTTGTCTTGACCTTCAACCCTGAGATGTTTGAACCCTTGATCTTATGAGTTTATGGTTAATGCAGTTACACATTCATCATTATCACCATGAAAGAATTATGAGATGCCCCAGAGTTTCCTTATAAAACAAAGTATAAAAATATTTGCAAAGTAAAACAAAACATTGGTATCACCAATAGACTATCAATGTTGCAACTATGTATACTTCCTATAATATTTTCCAAAATGCACTTAAATGTGCTATTAGAATTTTATTGGAGAATTTTAAAAAACTGTATTTAATGTCTGCTTATTATATTATTTGCATGAACATTAATCAACTAACTTGAATATTCTAGATACTTTAATATTAACTTTTATTTCTATTAGTAGTAACATTATATATATGTGATATATTTTATATTTTTTAAATAAATATATATATTTTATTGAAAGTACTGGTAAAAAAAAGTACTGGTTACAATTTCTAACCTGTCTGTTTATATACCCAAGGGTTGACAAAAGTAGGTCAATAATAATAAATAAAACAAAAATTAATAAGTATATAATAATATAAGAATAAATTGTTTCATGTATTCACAACTGTAAGCTTACTAAGCCCCACTTTGTAGATATTCTTCCAGGTAAGAAGGATCTCTTCATATTTTGATATTTGGAAAAAACTGTAATAAATTTGATAAGTCAGAACAAAGAAAAATGGTACACATTATGACCATTTCAATGAGCCAATTTCCTCAGAGAAAATGTATGTAGAACCAACATTTTCTTTTTCTTTTTATCTTTTTTAGTAGTAGGTGGTAGGCACAGAGCTCAGGTCTGAAAGCTAGTAAGATATCAGTCCAGTCAGGCCTCGACTTAACATCCAGATGAAACTGTTGATGAACACCACACTGACATGGCATTAATGTTAATTTTACTCCTTTGCCACTTTCCACACATCTTCATGAAAAGAACCTTAGTTAGAATAACAAAACAAATTTATAATATTTTGCTTCATTGAGTTTCTAAGTCTAGATGTTATTTCTTATTACCTCTTAATTTCAGATCTATTTTATAGGTGAAACAAAAGGTTATGAGGAAAATAAAATTCTGATAAAGCAGAAGTCTCCTAGAAGAGCCAGCACTCTAGCTTGCATCATTTCCATTTCACTCCCTAAGAGCAAGCTTATTACATATTTAAATAAAACATGAGAAAAATATCAATGACTCAAATGTTACCAAATATTTCTACTTATTGATTTTTTCCCCCACTTTTATTGATTATTTTGGAAAATTAGATGCACAAAGACCTAGAATTAGTCAGTTCTAGCTTCAATCTAATTTCAATACTACTTTGAAAAATGCCCCCTTTACGTATTTTCCAACTAACTGAAAATCAATTCCTTTTGGTCTTTTCAGAAGATACAAGTGTTCCTTTCTGTATTATTTAGTAAATCAATATATACTGTCACTTTTAAAATATAAACCATTTAATAAAGTGATTTCTTAATATTTCCTAAGTGTTGCTATCACCAAGAACAAGTGTTAAGTGACATGCCTGTTTTCATAACGCTGGCAGATATTGAAAGAAGACTAAAAGTATGATCTTCTTGTATCTTACCATGTTGTGCAGACAGTTGTTAAATTTCAATCAGAAAAT
Source organism: Saccopteryx leptura (assembly GCF_036850995.1). Lineage (NCBI taxonomy): Eukaryota > Metazoa > Chordata > Mammalia > Chiroptera > Emballonuridae > Saccopteryx > Saccopteryx leptura. The sequence continues at coordinate 59,299,637 of NC_089506.1, forward strand.
GGCTACTTTGCAATTACAAAAGCATTTGAAAAAATGTTGTTCAGACCTGGCTGGTTGACTCAATAGTAAAGCGCTGGCCCAGCGTGTGCATGTCCCAGGTTTGATTCCAGTCAGGGTACACAGAAGAAGCACCCATCTGCTTTCTCCACCCCTCCCCCTCTCACTTCTCCCTCTCTCTTTCTCTTCTCCTCCTGCAGCTTTGGCTCAATTGGAGCAAGTTGGCCTTGGGTGCTGAAGATGGCTCCATGGCCTCCACCTCAGAGCCTAAGAAGAGCTGGGTTCCTGAGCAATGGAGCAACAACCTTGATGGGCAGAGCATAACCCCCAGTGGGCTTGCTGGGTGGATCCTGATGAAGGTGTCTGCAGGAGCCTGTCTCTGTCTCCCCTCCTCTCACTGAATAAAAAAAAATTTGATGTTTAGGATACTCCAAGGGGCATAAAAATGACTTCCTTCAAATTTTCTAAAATGTAAGTGCACTTTATTTTTATCAAAAAAGTTATATTTAATACCATAGTTTAAATTTAGTGGCAACTTAACTGTTTGAAGGTTAATTATTATAACTTGATTTTACTGATGGTCTGAATAAAAAGAATCATGTCAACATTTCATATATTCTCTAAACTCTTTTTAGAAACAGTAATTATATACAACATTTGTATTTTAAGGAACAACATGAAAAATTCCATGAAGAATTTAATGTACTAAGCATTTACCTTCAAAATATGTTGAACTTTCTAATTAACAACTTTTCTAGAATATTATATATTTTTCCTTTTCTCTTGACTTTTAACAAGCAATAGGACTTCAATCTTCACCCCACCCTTAACAAAGTGTTCAAATAGAATTTTTTCTCTACTCTGAAATAAAATTCAGCCTTCTGTTTTTATAAATAAAGTTTTATTGAAACACACCCATATTCTTTTATGTACTGTCAGTGGCTGCTTAAGTGATACCACTGTAGAGTAGAGTAGTTGAGGCAGAGATTGCCTGTCTGGAAAAGCAGAACATCCTTACTTTTTATACTTTTAGAGAAAAAATTTAACTATCACTCTTTTAAATTCGGCTCATTATCTGCAAATTTTATATCATTTTATCACATGCTTATGAAGGTATTTTGCAGCTAATATTTGCCTTAAATATTTTTGTATAATAAATACACCTGATTTTAAGAAAAAATGACATTAAAAGAACACTAATTAAGCTGAATTACCTTAACACCAACTTTCTTAAGGATTTTCTTTGGGTCACAGAGAGAAAGCAGTAGCTTTGTTTTGCATAATTGCCCTTCTTGTGTGGTTTCAAGTCGAATTTTCCCATTGAAAGATATCCACACCAGATATGGAAATAGGAGGAGGAGATATTATTAATCTAGAGACAGGTGGGGATAGAGATAGGTGTGAACAAACATGAGTTTCATAACAGATTAACAAGTGTATTTGTGGGAACCATCTGCTTTACTGCTTCAGTGAGAGCTCTCCAGAGATTAAGATTTGTTGTAACTTTCTGATAAGACTGTGAGACCATCTTCATTGATGCTTCAGACCAGTGTTTTTCAACCAGTGTGCCGCGGCACACTAGTGTGCCATGAGACATGGTCAGGTGTGCCATAGGGAAATTAAACATGGGTCCCCAAACTATGGCCCGTGTGCCGAATATGGCCCACAGAGGCTATTTATCTGGCCTGCCACCAACCGCCTCCATCTGAACATAAACATTCCCCTCACAATCCCTCCAGCTATCAGCGACAGGAACAGTGGAGGCACAGGGAATGCTCACTGACCAATCACCTTCTAGGATTCATCCCAACCACTAGCGATGAACCAATAGTAGGCTGCCTCTCATCCACACCCAGGAAGGTTCCCGCTCGGGCTGCCGCGCACTTGTCATTGTGTGGCCTGGTGAGTAGTTGAAGCTGCTACTCCTCCCCATGGTCCCGATTTCTAATCCTGGTCATAATTGGAGGTAAATGTTGCCACCACTAGATGAAGCCTCAGCCTCAGCTGGTTATGTCTATCCTGATGGGGTATATTTGAACTTTTTCTTTTTAAAAGAGGCCCCCGCAGAGGGTGATATACAACGCATCACAATGCATCACAATGTTATCTAACTTTAAAGCTAAAGTTTGCTGATCTTCCTTTGGACAGATTTTGGTTATCTGTTGCCAAGGAGTTCCCCATTCTGGCCAACAAAGCTATTTTGACATTGCTCCCCTTTTCAACCACATATCTATGTGAGCTGAGCTTCTCAAGTTTTACTGCGATATAAACTAAAAACAGAGAGAGACTGAGAACTGTTGAGGAAGAGCTTCGTGTGTGTCTTTCTACCATTCCTGCCAGGATATCCCTTTTGTGTTCATCAAAACAGGCCCAGGTTTCACACTAAGTGAGTATAAATACATTTAGAAACTATATTATTAACTACATGTATAATATGTACTATGTTAGAGTGTCATTTTGGTAGGTGGTGTGCCCCAGGATTTTGTAAATGTAAAAAATGTTGAAAATCACTGTTTCAGACTAAGGATTTGTTACCATGGACCAGCAAAACTAGTAATTGTCCAGGACCTGAGCAAGAATGGTGTGGAATGAAGAAATAAACTTAGAAAAAGGATGGGATCAGGAGGCCTCTTTGCAATGCCAAGATAGCTTGCAAGAGGGAGTCTCCACCCTCAAACCATTTTATTTATGGGGCAGAGCAAAGTCATTACCAAATCAGATATCTCTGATACAAAGTCACATTTCCAAGGCAACCCAAGAATTCTTCCAGGTGCAGAAAAACCTCCACCCTGAATAACTGAAATCAATCAACATCAGAACAAACAAAGGGTAAAAGGGAGGGCATGTAAATTGCCTCTAGCAAGTTAATCAAGCAGTTGAGGTAGGGGGATGGGACAAGTACAAATACTTAGCTTCATAGCCAATATGGAAGTGTAGGGAAAGAGCTTAACCTTTGGCTAAGCCTTAAACTGCAAGGACTTTGCCAGCTTGCAGTCTCCCACAATTTGTTACTGACCTTTGATTTCCTAATGTCTGTTTAAGCTCCTGATCATCTATTAAAATACCTAGAATATATCACATGGCTTCTAGTTTCCTGACTTGACTTTTCATAGTAGGCATGCATCTAGGAAAAAAAAAAGTTATTTTAAAATGGAAACTGAAATTAGTTTGCTGATATGATTAGATTTGAGGCTAATCAAGACCTCAGAGCCAGTACAAAATAGGACACTGGGGGTTCATGGCACATAGTAGCAAACAGTAATTAAATGATCAGTAATTGTTGCTGGAACTCAAATGCATAAAGAGAGAAAGGATTTGAGAGGTTGTCCAACAGAAAAATATATGTTTGCTCACTTTGGTAAAGATGGCAGCTGCCCACATATGGTGGCTGAATGCCCTTCTTGCTTGGGGGGAGCAAGGTTATGCTAATGTGTGTTGGAGGAGGGCTTTCACACCAAAAGGTTTTAAAAGGAAGAGCTAGGAGGCAATTTTGGGGAGAGTGACCATGTTCTTGTAGGGAGGAGGAGCTCAGGCTAGAGCAGCGTGGAGGAGGCAGTCAAAATGGAGGAGAAGGAGATGGGGAACAGAGTTGAGTAAGACCGGTGAGGTGAAAGCCTTTGATTCTAGGAAAACTTTGAAGAGTCAGTAGCTTTGTGAGTGCTAAATGAGTGGTTTTGAAGCCCAGTATGTGTTTTTACTCCCTTGCCAAGTGTGAGTCTAGAAAAAGGAAAATGGATCAACAGTCTTTGGCTCTATTGCTTCATTACCATCTGTCTGAATCAACTGCAAACCTGCATTGGTGGTTGCACATACTGGCCATACAGAGGCTAAATAGTTACTGAAGTAAAATAGCAAACATAAGGTACATAAGACCATGGGGTGTACTCACTATTCCTTAGTACACAACAGAACTCAAAGGAAGAAAACAATTATCATCTAAACTTTAAATTCCCAGCTCTACTTCCAAGTAGAAAATTAAAGAATTTCTATGGTAGGAAAAAATAAATTATTTCATGTGACTGCTTCAATTTTTTAAAAAATAAAGGAAGATGTTATCTCATGACTGAATTAGAATGCATTTAGAGTGACACCATGGGGATTGGAAAGGAGCAACTTGGGCATATTCCAACAAATCTGAGTACTTTGAACTTCCAAATATGGAGGAACTATCATTGCTGGCAGAAACAATATCTCTCCTTCTTCAGTTGACCACTGTTACCTGAGCACCCTGTCATGACTTCCCCCAAGTCAGTTGATGCCTGGAAGACAATACTCTTTCTTCTCAAGATCCATGTAACCTCTTTCTTTTTGGTTTGAAATGTTTCACCAAACTCACATTCATGCTGCTTCCAGCTGTACATATCTGGCCTGGGGGGATGTTTATATATACAAAATGCAAGATTTTTGCTGGACTATCTTTTATCAATTTGGCATCAGCATAACCTCCTTTTAAGGTTTTCTTTGGGCTACAGAGAGAAAATAGTAACTCTGTTTTGTATAATAATGGGTGAGTGTGGTAATAGATTTTAAGTGTACTAGGCTAAGGAAGAAGGGTCATAATATAGGACTGAACCAAATAATTAAAGATAGGTACACTAAACAAAATTGTAGATTTATTGTTTTAGTTCAGGTATCTGACAGTGGATTCAAAAGTGCTTGATGGATTGACTGAAACCTCTTCTCAATAGTGAGTTACCTAAGATGAAGTTGAGGTAACAAGATTTGAATACAATGTGGAGTTAGAAATCCAAATTCTCAGAGAAATAGAAACATTTAATTTGATTTACTATTTAAAATCTGCCTAAATCTTCCATAATTCTGTTCCCCAAGACATTGATACTCTCTCAATCCACAAGATATTGAGGCCCTGGCTGATGGCTCAGTGGGTAGAGTGCCAGTCTGGTGTATGGACATTCCAGGTACAACTGTGGCTTGATAGGTTTGAGTGTGGCCCTGGGTGGGCACTGAGAATAGCTCATTGGTCCAAACATGTCAGCCTCAGGTGCTAAAAACAGTTTGATATGCTGATGTCAGCTCAAGAAGGAGTTGCTAGGTAGATCCCTGTTGGGGCACATTCAGGAGTCTGCCTCACTATCACCCCTTCTCTCACCTAAAAAAATATGTAAAAAGATAATATTGAACAATATATTAGTAAGAAAAGCACCAGTATACGTGAGAAACTCTTAAGTGGCTACCCATCCCAGACCAGGGATGACTGTTAGAGGTGTCAACTGTGAAAAAGCTAATCTAAAGTCAACTCTGGTGATGGGATCCCCTGGGACTATAGAGACAAAGGGGGAAGGGAACACTTTATTTTTTCCTACCCTACACAAGTTTACAAACAACTGCACAACTATAATAGCTTATACGTGGCTTTAAAATGACCTCTACAAAATGCCAGGTCCACAGTATGATGCATCTCAGTCCTCTCAAAAGTCTCAATCCCTGCATATATATTTTGGTCTCTTAAAGTTTACTCCATTTCTATTAATACTTTTTATAATTTTTTAAAATTTATTTGTTCATTTTAGAGAGGAGATAGAGAAAGAAGGGGGGAAGCATCAGCTCCCATATGTGCCTTCACCACAGATCAGGCAATTTTTCTGAGTTCTTGATATGTCTCTGTTCAGGCACCAAATATTGATAATATACACCAAACCACAAGTTCTGCTCTCTTCCTCCAAAAGTCTTAGCAAAAAGTAAAAAAATATTTTAAGTTTTACTGTGGTATTCAGGATGCTGAAAAGTTATATTTTTATTCCTTTTGAAAAGTTTTTATTTATTTTCTTATGAGAATATCAAGTTACTGCAAAACAGTAAAACCTTCTACTCCTAATCAAAATTAGAGTCTGTTAAGACTTATTTTTCAGGTATATCAATACTTCAACTGACAACTGCCACAAAGATTAATATTTTTGAAATAATACTACAAAGGTGTATATATTTTTATTCATAGTACATATTAATGAATAATTGGATGGGTCTCTGCTGCCCATAGTCATTCTAGTACCATGGCTGATGAGGACCTTACCACTTTTAAGCATGGCATCTGGAAAATGGGATTACTACAGAAGAGGACAAGATCCAAAAGCTCTTTTCTATGTTGAGCCTGGAAGTGATACCATCACTTTGACAACATCCTGCTGGCCAGACCTAATCATATGATCCTGGCATAACTGCAGAGGAACTCATATAATATTTGGTACTCTATCTGTACACATGGCAATTATAAAACCTAAATCCTAAAATTATTAATGTATTCCATGAGAGCAAATCCACCAGTTGTAAATAAAAATACTAGTAGTCATCTTTTATTTTCACTTATTCTCTTAACTCACATGCATCAGAATTTCTTTTAGTTAGATATACAAGAGATACTAAATTCAACCTATCTCACAATATACACTAATACCAACCTCTTCTCATAAGGTATACAATGGGTATATATTAAAATCTTCTTTCGTGTTTATTACTCTTAAATGTTTTAAGTGGTACGCATACCTAATCTAGTGTGTGTGTGTGTGTGTGTGTGTATAAATGGTATATCTTATAAAGTGTTGCTGGTATAGAAATCCACTTATTTTTTGTTTAAATAAATTGAATAATTTTCTTTAAAAAATAGACAAATCACTGAATTTAGAAGGGAATTTTGTACCAAAAAAATAAATAAAAAGAAATATTCAAATCTTAATGTAAAAGAAATATGTCAGGTCTAGAAAGACAAGGACCAAGGAATGATTTTAGGTGAAGATATCGTTCAGATGCTGGAGTTCAGATTTTCTAAGTGGTCACCCAAGCTGAATGTTTATCATCTTCTGAAGCTACACATTCCATTTTTAACTGGTTTATACACTATTTGATTTTCTTTAGTTTTTAGCTATTGTATTTTTCTATTCCAGAATAACATTCAGTGGATATGCATTCTTTATGATGAAGTATTATACCAAATTATTCATTCTGACAAACCAATATATTTTCTGTATTTAACTAAAAAGGAATCCATGTTTTTGTTTGTATTCTTTGTTTGTTTGTTTTGTATTTTTCTGAAGTGAGAAGCTAGGAGGCAGAGAAACAACTCCCTCATGTGCCTGACCAGGATCAACCCAGCATGCCAACCAGGGGGTGATGCTCTGTCCATCTGGGGTGTTGTTCTGTTGCAACTGGAGCTATTCTGGTACCTGATGTAGAAGCCATGGAGCCATCTTCAGTGCCTGAGGCCAACTTTGCTCCAATGGAGCCTTGGCTGCAGGAGAGAAAGAGAGAGATAGAGAGAAAGTAGAGAAGAGAGGGTGGAGAAGCAGATGGGTGCTTCTTCTGTGTGCCTTGGCCAGGAATCAAACTTGGGACTTCCACACACCAGGCCATTACTCTACCACTGGGCAAACCAGCCAGGGCCTAGAATCCATGTTGTTTTTAAAATTTGTTTGTAAAAGAAAGAATAAATCCTCCTGAGGATCTCAATCTAGGTTATTTTCTAAAAATTGCAATGTTATATCTATGTACAAAGATATAAAGTACATCATAATTGTAGGTTAACAGAAACAACAACACAAAAAAGAAAATCTACATAAAATGCAATAGTACCTATTTTAAATTTAGCAATATACTGATAAATTATAGACAAAAAATTACCAAATAAATGAACAAGTATAATTAAATAAAAATTAACATTACTGTATCAGTCAAAGGAAAATATTGCATTTATATCCAATCAATACAGTTGAACAAATTTCAGTATAACATATTATAGCACTAAAAGCAGTATAAAATTGAAGAACTCTTTCTCATTGATAGTTTTATTTGTAAATGAAACATTTCTTAATAATAAAATTTTCTATTTAAAATGTCTCATAAGTATCTTTTCTAGAATGCATTAAATAGGTAATAAATAAATTTTATAATGTGTAAGAGAATTACTCAGTTTTTGGAGAATTAAATTAATCAGTGCATATAAATGCTCTAGAAAAAAGTGCAGGCATGCAGTCAGTATGCAAATCTTGATATTGTAATTATTGATAGTTTATGTTTTTATTGAATGGTAGTTGGAGAAACATGCTGCAGAGAGTTAATGAAAATGGGTAGAAAAAATTTGTAAAACACGTGTAAGTCATATTGTCAAGAATTTAATAAGGTTAATGAGTCTTGTATGGCAATGATACTGTTCAGTACTAATTTATTTCAGCTATAGATATAAGTAAAAGTATGCCCAACTTATACAACTCCATATTTGGAATACGAGATGAGCAATGTCCAAAGGAAGAAGAATCTGAAAAACAACAAAATTAATGTCAAATCTTAAGGAATGTTGAAGCCTTGTATATCAAACAACTTGATTGTTTCAAATATCTGTAATCATTATTTTTTCAAAGAAGGAGTGATGTATAATGACCAAATTTTGAGTGATAAAATTTGAGTGATAAAATTTAATTGTTATATTTAATTCAATTTACATTAACTCAGTCCTTGTTTAACTACTGTTATTTACTAGACATACAGTTATAAAGACAAAGTACATTGCCTGCTCTTGAATTCTGCTCTAGGGGAAAGAGATATATCTATTCATAAATTAGCATGCTATATTTTTATACATTCCGTAATAATGTCATGAAAGGAATTTTGCCTGGAGACTATTAATATGATACGTTACTCCCTAAAGAGTAAACAAAATGTTGAAAATTAGAGTATAGGAGAAAAAAAAATTTCCAGTGTGGGAGGAAACACAGGGCAAAACAAAAGTTCAGGTAAGATGTAACTAATTAACATTTCTTTATGTCAATTTATATCAATAACGTTGGCCTAATCTAAGAAGGAAACAGATTTTAAGATTCATCTCCAGCTATATTTTATCTCCTAAAACATATGTATTATTTAACTCCATAAAATAAATAATGGCCTCACTTGTTATGATTACTTTCTTTCATTTGTACATTTATCAATCCCAGAAATTCTATTTTAAGGATGCTTTTATAGCATGGTCAAGCAAAATCTCTTGCTCCAGTGGCTTTGACATATTTAACCATAATGTTACTTGTTGTAACTTGTCTTTATCTGGCTGATTACAGAAAGCTTAGCTGTTTTAGTGTCTGAATACAGAATAGAGCCTTCTTAAATCAGAGACTTGTTTACATCGGATATGTTACTTAAAGAATTCTGTTTGGTTTATTTTCAGCTATAAATTTCATATTTACTTTGCACTCTTCTATTGGGTAGTATTTAGGCTGTTTTCAAAAACTTACTATTATTGCCATTTTCTTCATTTTTCCTACTATTTTTATTTTTTCCTTCAAACGTTTCCTTCAGAAAGAAGTAGAATTAAGTCAAATTTTGTAAATAGTTTTTAAATTCATGGTATATAGTGTCAAATTGCTTTCCAAAAATGTTAAGCTAATTTTTTGCCCAGTACAAAAGTAACTATGCCTCTTCCTCTCTACCCTTATCTCCTTCAGAAGAGGTGCTTCACATAACATGATATCCCCTTTCAGGCTCCAAGATTCAGAATAAAGTGTCAGAAAGCTTTTATATAAAGTGAATAGTTTTATTTTTGTTTTTGTTTTTGTTTTTTTACAGTGACAGAGAGAAAGTCAGAGAGAGAGAGAGAGAGAGAGAGAGAGAGACAGACAGGAATGGAGAGAGATGAGAAGCATCAATCATTAGTTTTTTGTTGCTACACCTTAGTTGTTCATTGATTGCTTTCTCATATGTGCCTTGACTGGGGGGCTGCAGCAGACCGAGTAACCCCTTGCTCAAGCCAGCGACCTTAGGTCCAAGCTAGTGAGCTTTGCTCAAACCAGATGAGCCTGCACTCAAGGTGGCGACATTGGAGTCTTGAAACTGGGTCCTCCACATCCCAGTCCGACACTCTATGCACTGCGCTACCACCCGGTCAGGCTAAAGTGAAGAGCTTAAATATTAATTTACACATGACTTGAACTATATAGGAAAAGTATAACTATTATTCAGAGAAAGAAAGATTAAAATTATGTATAAAGAACCTTTGTGTGTGTGTGTGGTTTGAACAACAGCATAGCAAGATGAGTTCATGAGTACTCTTTTGCTTATTATAAACTGTTGGATAAAAAAAAATGTAACAAACACAAAAGTAAATTCTACATTGATTCTGAAAAAAAATTTTCATTTTATAGAGACTTCTGATCTAACTCTTTAGTTTTTGATGAAGAAAGGGGATAGTAAGAATTTTTCTTGGAAAGGGGCTTCTGTTCTGGGTTCCCTAGAAACACTTAGGTACTGATGATATACTCAAGAATGCTCATTAAAAAACCTGTAAAGAGTAAATGGAACAGGTCAGGAAAGGGGAAAGCTTTGGCATGACCCACAGGGAAAATTCTGCCAGGTAAAATTTGTCAAAAAATAATCTACCCCTTGGTGTTAGCATTTACCTTTCTGTGGTCTGACTCCTCTGGGGCATTGGCAGTGGCCTGCAGGTGGCAAGTATATAAATTTTCAGGTGAGATGGCTTCCCTCAGCCAAAGGCAATATGAAGGGGAAAAGGGGTATCTATAAGTAATTAGCATTCAATACTCATAGAACTGGAGGTTGATCATGCATGGTAATGGGGATCTGTGCAACACCCCTGAGAGTCTTGCCACTACGGGAACCTAAGATTGGAACTGTCATTGGAAAGCATGTTGTTTCCTAAAAGAAAACAAAATTATTCTACTTAATGATTCAAAGAAAACAATGAAACTCTTCTCTCCCTGTGACTCTGGTTGGAAAACAGAAAAAAGTCTTCCATGAGAAACACAAATCTCAAATCTTCTCCATGCATAGATGTGAACTACAAATTTTAACTTCTAAAATATTAAATCAAATTAATATAGAAACTTACCCTGCATTGAGAATAAATACATTTGGAAAACCCAGCAGAAGAAATGCAGTCTTTTTTCTTCTTGATTCACCAGTACCCTAAACCTATGACCACAGTTAGTTGAATAATGAGTTATAGGACACTGAAAATGAACCCAAAATTAAAGATAAAGTTTGCATAAAAAATATCTCCCTTGAGATGCATCAGTAGAGATCACACTCAGAAGGAATAGAAAGAAAAAGAACAATGTGCAGCATAATGTAGCATGATAATGTTTTAAATAACCAAAGAAATAAAAGTTATTGTCTTTCAGTATGGAGAATTATTCTTAAGCCAAAAGTGAAAGAAATAGTAGAACTATTTCTTGGAAATATTTGCTTTTATATACCCTTTCCATTGTTTTTTTTTTTTTTAATGGTATCAGATTGTTGATTTTCTCACTTAGAAAATTGTGTGCGTGCATTTTTGTATATATACATATTATATACACATATATATATTATATACACATATAATATATGTGTATTTTTATATTAAAATATTAAGACCTTGAATTCATCACCTATGTCAACTCTACCTGCTTTGTCAGAGTGCAGAGCTCAAAACACCCTATCCAGGGCTCTAAAATAGTCAAGAGTGAAAGCAGGTATGTCTGGTTCCTGGGGAACAGGGGCAATCTGTTTTCAGCCTCTTCTCACAAAAAGAAAAATCTGATAAACTCAATTCTAGAGCTCCCCTAAAATTCTGGAATTAAAATTAGTCAATTCAGGTTGGTTACGTCTTTACCTAACGTACCATCTTTCCTTGCCTCTACTGTTTTAATTACTGTTTGTTGATCTGTTATTCATGTTCAAAGTTATGTTACCATTTCTTGTCTACTCTCTGTTCATTCTTTTGTTTCTTTTTGAATGTGTTTATAGTGGCATTTCAAGACAAATTAGAGATTAAAACATGTATGTAATGTATTGAGTTTAAATATAAATCATTCTCTTGATATTCTTGGTTAGTATCACCAGAAGTCTGTTTAATAATCTTAAAAAACCACTAGATTTTGTTTGTCTGGGTCCTCCACTAGGTCACCCATGTTTCGTCTTTCATTAATTTCTGATTTCAATGTTATTATTTTTTATCCTTCTATTTTTATTGTCTTCACTCTATTTTTGCTCCCCTTATATCTTATATTACATTATTAGCTCATGAATTTTTAGACTTTCTTCTATTTATAAAGAAATTATTTAAGGATCAGATTTTCTAACCTCTGCTTACATATATCCCATAATTTTTTTGATATGAATTTTTCACCTAGTGTTCAATTCTAAATATTTTCTCATTCCCATTACAATATGTTTTAAGCCATTCATGCGGTTACATATATATATATATATACACATATATATATTGTTCTTTTTTTTGAATGTCTAGTTGATTTGCATTATGTTTGTCTGTGAACTGTATGAATCTGTTTTACGTTTTTTAAAATTTACTTTGTGCCTTGTCATGTTGTCAATTTTGAAAAATATTCCAGATGTGTTTAAGAAAAATATATACATTTCTAATAGATAGTTGTAAAATGTTTTGTTTACCCACTAGATAATATTTATTAAGTTTATTAATCAAAGTTTTTAAGGCATTACTCTTTTTGTAGGCTACTTGCCTTACAATAGAGGCATGCAGCTTGTTTTCACTCTGTATAAAGGATTTATAAAATTGTCTTTGTAATTCTGAAATGCATATATATAATTTTTAAAACATATATACATATTTTATATAAAACCCACTTAGTATTAATTAATATCAATTTTATATATTGTTGAATCCAGTTTATTAAAATTTTGAAGCATTCTGCATTTTTATTTATGAGGAATAATGTGAGTCTTATTTTTTTCTACTTAAGTACCAGTGTAATGTGGTCTCATTGGATATTTTTGAAGCAGTCACTATGTTTCTATAGTGTTGAATTTTTTGTGTAGAATTGGTTTATTTATTTGTTCCTTAAGTTTTTGGAAAAACCTATCAGTGAATCCCTCTTGATCTTGAGTTTTCTTTGCTCGATTATTTCTAATTCTGAATGGAATTTTAATAGGTACAAGACTATTCAAGTTATCCATTCTTGAGTAAAATATAAGGGTTTGGATATTTCAAAATATTTATTCAATTCATCCAAGTTGTCATATTTATGGGCCAAAATAGTTTGTAATATTCCCTTATGATATCTTAAATGTCAGGAAATCTGTAGCGATGCTATCACTTACATTTTAGACACTTGTTATCTGTGTCTTCTCAATCTTTTTTATCATCATTTTAGCTGAAAATTAATCAAACACATTGAAATGTGTTTTCACTAAATGCAAAATAAAATGAAGTTTCTATTTATTCATATCCTTAAACAATAAGGTCAGATTGTCAAGTAGTTGTAGAAACCCTAGATGGTACTCTTAGTCTTTAATTATGAACCTGAAGTTTGAATGTGTTAATGTGTTACAGTGGATAATTACATTTTAAAATAACACTGTTGTTTTTTTTTATTTTAATGCCTGATAATTTCAATTTGTAAGGGAGTGGAGTAATACTTGAAAATACTAATGGCAGTGGAGAAGCTGCATTAATTCCAATGAGATAGTTTATGTTCTCTAATCATTTCTGATGAGCTAGGAGGAAATGTAAAATATCTACATTTATTACAAACAATTTAGCTTACTTATTGTGGTTTGTATTCTGTTTACATATTTGCTTTTCAGGGCTAAATTGATACCAACACAAAATGTACAAGAATTTCTGATAATTAGTAAGTTAGAAACAATTAGTCCTCTTCCTATTATCTGTGTTAATCCATATTTTTGTCTACAGCCTGAAGAGACAAGGTATTTTACAGTTTACAATAGTATATCCTCATCAGGACTCTCAATGAAGCTTAAGATACAGTGGAAAAAACCCCACCAACCATACCCTTGGTCCTCAGCTGACAGCAAATATATCTCATCAGAAAATGGCAACATATATTATGACAATGTTTTTCTACTGTACTATGTATTTTATAATCAGGTTCATTCTATGTTTATTTCATGTAAGTTATAAGTTTCATAACACAATAAACCTGTTTAGTCATATCAAAGCCATAATTGTAAAGATGAGATGACTCTTCAGGAGACTAAGTCCAGCCCAGTTTCCCCATTTATTCAAGCAAAACTTATCCTCAGTTTTGGTGTTGGTCTCATCCCAAGACCCTGTCACATAACCTGTGCTTGTTAAATGTGTTTTGAACATAACAGAAAGGAGTATCCACTTCTGAGCACTTCTTATACAATTATTGTCACACATATTTGATTTTGAACCTGGATATGATAAAGTGCATTATTCTTTACACTAAATTGAAATATGTCTCCTCACACTCTGACTTTTCTGTGTTATTTCTGCCTCCTGAAGATGAGCAAAATCACTCTAATTCTTTCCCCAATCTCTCTCTCTCTCTCTCTCTCTCTCTCTCACACACACACACACACAGACACACACACACATTTTTCCAACAGCAGTTAGCAGATGGCTTTTTTTCTTAACTCCCAAATTCATCAGGTTTTTTTGTGGATATTATACTTTCAAAAGCCTTTATTATTTGAATTCATTTTCAGTCATACTAGGATTTGTCTTTATTTATCTTAGGTTATGGTACCAAACACAAAGAAACAAACATGAACACATACACACACAAACATGAAATATAGTAGCCTTTCCCAAAATATAAGGGTAAGTTTCTGAAAACTCCTATGAAAGCATATTGTAAGCATATATGACTATGGTATAAAACAAAAAGTTATATAGGACAAAAGTAATTTTAAAAAGTATTTTACCCAATTCAGAACTTTCTTCTTCTAATGGTTGTATTTTGTAATTCATCATCTAGATATGAGCTTGTTGTGGGTAAGAAGGAAGCTACTTGGATATGACTGGTATTATTATAAGAAGAGAAAAATTTGGACAAAGATATACAGGTAGAACATAATGTAAATATAAAGATAGAGAAGGGAATGAAGGGTCCAAAAGGGAAAACATGGTTGGGTGTGCCAGAAGAAGGAAGAAGCAAGAAGGATATTCCCCATGAGACTTTGGTGGGATTGGGACTTGAGACACCTTGATTTCATACATCCAGCTTCCAACTGTGGGTAAATAAAATTCTATTGTTTTAAGGCCCTTAGTTTGTGGTCATTTGTTATGGTACCCCTGGGAATCTAATACGGAGTCAGAGGAATTATTAGGAAAATAACTTATTTGCTACAGTAACTTGGTTTCTTGTCTTTAAAAATTACATTTATGATGCTGTACTCTAATTCCACCATCTTTTTGCATTGGCTAGAGACATATTTCAACTAAGGGCTTTCATATTTCTAAAGTTGGCCGAAACGACTGGTGTAAAATACTGAAGACAAAAGAAGCCTTCACAGAATAAAGCTGGATGGTGGCAGATGGAGCTAAAACCCAAGAGCCAATCTATTTCTAGGCCTTTATATCTTTGGTCTGATGTACTAGGAATATAACCATGATTGAAAGTAGTCTTCCATTATTTGGGGTTAACAAACTCTTTCCAGTTTTCTTGGTTTTATTTGTTTGTTTACCGGTAATATTGAATAGGTAAGGAAAAGGTGAGACAATACATAAAATAATGATATTTTAAAAATAATTAATAAATATTACTCTGGAAATGAACTGTAGAAAAGATGGGAGTAAAGAGACACTGGAATCAAGGAAAAATAACTCTAGAATTGTTGCTGTTAGACCAATAGTGCGAAGTAAGGACCGTAATCTAAAGGCAAGAAACAGTAGGCTATTCAAATTGTAGAGAATATAAACTTAGGATTCATGAACTATTTTCAATATATTAAGAAAAAAAGAGAGATGCTTAGTATTCACTCAGAATAAGACTATTTTAAAATTTCAGGTTTATTTGGTTTGGCTTAAATGAAATAAACTTACTTTTAAACACTGAATAAGTAATGGGAAAATAAAATGCTTTCATGTTTCTTCATTTTTAACGAGCAAACTGTGTTAGGGGAAAATACATAAAGGGTTTTTGATGGTGGCAGCTCAGGGTCATTGCCTTGGGCCTGGTTCATTCTTTACTATATTTGCTCATGAGTGGCCTGAAACCCTGCTGTCTGTTCAATCAACAGTCTCAATCAGAGGAAGAAACAAAATCAAGGTTATTTCTTCTTGCTTCAGAATTAAGAACAATTTTGTTTTCAGAGAAACATATAACTACTACTCTAAATTTTATAAGGATATGTGCATATGAGTTAAAGGAATTCCAAAAGTGATGTACTCTATTTATTGCCAAAATATGAAGCTAATTTATATTCATTCATACTGAAAGTAGGACACACTTGACAGCTATTAATCCATACAGTAATTAACATTAGCTTTGCAAGCTGAAGATAATATAAAAAGCTTATGCTGCAATATAAAATGTTTCAATGGATCATAATTAACACACAAGTTCAATCTCTGATTAATCATTTTTCCTTATATTGTTTTATAGGTTATGCCTAATTAATAAAAATGAATATAAAATCTTGGTTCTATTTGCTAGAAGTCCAAAAAAGGATTTTAATTTCACTTTTGCTATTATTCTTCATGCATTGATTAAAGTTTGGTTAGTTTCATATAAGATTATTTTTACCAGAAAGTTTATTTTATTAAAAATAAAAGTGTTCTTACTCGCTCTGGAACTCCAAAAGATATACTAAGATAAGAGTTTTGCTTTAGGAAAATTTAATTCTAAGTAATACTTAATAACAACTAAGTATGTACAGGATTGTCGGTCATTCTCTAATTTTTAATTTTTTTTTTATATTCTCTATTCAAACATGCCAATATTTTAAGAAAACATGGAAATTATAATGACAATGAAAATCATAACATAAAATTGAAATCATGCTATAACAAAATTTAATACCTAGTTTTTTTTCCTTGATGAAAAATAGTTGAATATTACTAAAATTACTTAAATATTGTTCTTGTATCTAGAATGCCATTTTGAGTACTGAATATGACATAATTATTTTTGTTGGGGTAAGGCCAGGAGCCTTCATCGTGGCCATTCACATGCAGGTTTCCATTGGATTCGTGCAGATGGTAAAGAAATGGCAGAGTTGAAGGATGGTGGGCAATTCTGTTTATTGGTGTCTCACCAAGACAGGCAAGCCACAAGAGAAGACAAGAGAAAAGCAGAAAACCTGTTTTTTCCATGAAGGGCAAGGAACAGGGAGGCCCCTGCAATGGTGATACCAGGAACCGAGAGAGCAAGCTCCCGGTCTGCCCCACTTTATAGTGCAGAAATCAAAGTCTTTAATCCAATATACAAAATAGGGAAGTCTCTAATACAAAATCACTTATCTGAGGCATGATGGGATTGTACCATCCCACATCAAAAAGGTGGGAAAGGCTTAGTCCTAAAACCAAGCCCCAGGCTACAAGGATCCTGCCTGCCCATAGCCCGCCCCCAACACACGTTAATATCACCTGGGCGAAGGCTTTCACGTGGGCAGCGCCATCTTCAACAAAGTGAGAATAATATATTTTATCTGCCCAACAGGCCAAATTTCTTTTGAATGTTAACATGCTTTTTTAAAGTGATTGAAGCAGTGAAGATATTTTCTATGAAAATATGTCATCAGTTTCTTTGTTTATGCTTTCATAGATGATAAGAGGCCAATGTCTGGATTCTTTTCCTACCTGAATATTGTCTTATTTTATGCAGACAGATTATATACCTGACCTATTTTAATCACACTAAATAAATACCATTCTTTCAAAGAATGTATAAAAAGTCATAAATTGTTACTACAAACCAACTAAAAACTCTACAAAACCTTACTGAATTTGAGGTATTAGTTATTTTCCTCTTTTTTTTTTTTTTTTTGTATTTTTCTGAAGTTGGAAACGGGGAGGCAGTCAGACAAACTCTCGCATGCACCCAACCAGGATCCACCTGGCATGCCCACCAGGGGGCGATGCTCTGCCCATCTGGGGGCGTTGCTCTGTTGCATCCAGAGCCATTCTGCGCCTGAGGCAGAGGCCATAGAGCCATCCTCAGTGCCCGGGCAACTTTGTTCCAATGGAGCCTTGGCTGTGGGAGGGGAAGAGAGAGACAAAGAGGAAGGAGAGGGGAAGGGGTGGAGAAGCAGATGGGCGCTTCTCCTGTGTGCCCTGGCCGGGAATTTAACCCGGGACTCCTGCACGCCAGGCCGACACTCTACCACTGAGCCAACTGGTCAGGGCCAGTTTCCTTTTTTTAATCAAATAAATTTTCAAATTTCTAAATTTATCTATTAATAGCTCTCTATTGTAGGTAATTTATACCCTGGAATTAATAAATCTCTCTTAAGGGCTCACATAAACATCTGTAGCCCTTAAGAGAGGTATTTTAGCTTGGAGTTAAGACTACTGCTGAACAAACATTATGCCTCTTTGGTTTGAATTTATATTTGAATTTACTCTATATTAAGACATACATTTAAATTGAAACTTGAATTCAGTCTTTTTATGATAGAAAGCAATTTTAATTTGGCTGCTTGGATATATAATGAGAACTGAGTTTGCTAATAAGTTTATATGATGGACTTTTTTATATTAACTTAGCTAAAACCTGTAGTTTTAACATTTTTATGGAAATGTACTTAAAGCATGTACTAAAATATATGTGTTTTAATAAAAATATAGACTTGAGAAATGTTTATTGAGATGAAAATAATTTTATTTTCCAAAGTTATCTAAATATTTTAGTTTAAAAAAAGGGTTTCTTTAAGGAGAAATTGAACAGATATGCTATATTTTCAAGAAACTAAAAATGTGAGTGACTACTAATTGAGGAAAAATATTTTTACAGTTTTTACTTTAATAAATTTGAATGCAGTTGTCAGACAATAAGTCAATAGAAATTAACTTTAATGATTTCTAGCCTATAACTCTAATGGAATTGAGATTATTGAATGAAATATTATAAAACACATTTTATTCTTCCTTACATAAAAAAGTTTTTCACAGTGCTGGAATCTAAAATTTTATTAATGTAAAACATATTATATATTTTGTCTCACTCTGCTAATAAGTATATATTTTCTCTTTCCTTAACAAAACCCCAAAAAACCTGTTTATAGTATTTCATTTTGTTTTACTTAATCATCTATCATTAATGATTAAAATAAAGCAATATAAATAACTTCTTTTAAAATATATATAAAGTCTTCTAATCAAAGAAATAAAAATTATATTTCAAGTGTGTTGTAGAATATGTGTGAAGTTTTATTCATTTCAGAGGTGTATAATATGGGGATTAGTGAAATATATGGGCATAAAATTCTATTCGGGAAAGCAAGTGATAGTACAGTTTTTAAACAAAAAAGAGACATAAATAACCACCTGTTAAAGAAGTAAGTGCTTCTTCATATTTTTTTAAATGGATGTTTATTATCATATATATCACTATGTCATTACAGTACATTGTATATATGTGAAAGCTAAATGTAACTTTTAAATGTTCATAATGTGATATGTTGTGACAGTATATTTTGCAATTACATATTTAAAATCATTATTGAACTTTTTAGATGGCATATTGAATTGTGTAATTATGTATATATATTTTTTCCTAAATTCTTTTGCACCATTATGCAAAGTTGCATGTCAACCACTATGTGATTCCACCTATTAACCCTGTGGGTTAGAGGTGTAGAGGAAGAGCAGTTCTGAGGCCTGTTCTTCTCTCCTTCTGCACTTAGTCCTTTCCTTATTGCCCTGCTCCTTTGTTTTCTTTTTGTTTCTGTTTTCTTTCCACAGCTTACCATACCTTAAAAAAACACAGAAAAATGCAAGTCATTTTCCAATAAATGGCTATCACAGAAACTCCATGCAAGTTTCAAATCTTCTCCATCATGCTCCAGCATAATTGGTGAAACTTATTGTGATGTAGACTACCTTCCTGATCTTATAAGATCATTTTCAACTTAGTCCTAGGAGATGTTATAAAAATTACATAAAAGCAACCCTTTCTCCTTTCCTTAACTTTTATACTTCTTGACTCTTTATTTTTTCGAGATATGATTGACATATGACATTATGTTATTTTCAGGTGTACAACATAATAATTTGATATGCTGTATGTATATATTGTAAAAGGATCACAACAAGTTTCATGAACATTCCTTGTTGCAAATGGTTACTTTTTTTCTTGTGATGAAAACTTCTAAGATATTTTCTCTTAGCAATTTTCAAATTTACAGTACAGCATTATTAGCTATAGTCACCATGTGGTACATTACATCTGAGGACCTACATTTGGAAGCTTGTGCCCTTTATCCCCCTTCACCTATTTCGCCACCCCTCCACAATCCCACATGAACCCCTCCCCACCATACTGACAAACACCAATATGTTTTCTGTATCTATGAGATTTTTAAAAAATTATTTTATTTTATATTTTTAGATCCCATATATAAGTGAGAACATAGGCATTTATCTTTTTTTGTCTGACTTATTTCATTCTAGACTACAAAAGAATGGGGACCGTTTGTTTTTTTGCTCTCTCTCTTTTTCTGTCTCGCTTCCTCCTTCTCCCTTTATGAGTGGGCATGAGCATAGACAATGCATATAAAAAGGCCTACAATCCATTTTATCTTGACTGATTCCTGTTACAGTTCAAAAACAAGTTGATCAGCTATGTATTAGCCTGCATTTATTTATACTAGCAGAATTAAACTGTGCACTAGAGAGTTATTTCCTGGGGTTCTACTTTAAGAAAATGTGAGTTTTGTGTGCAGTTTGTTGGATTAAATTTAATTGTGATGCTGGATACTGTGCATAGACATTTTCTAAACTCTTTAGAGGAAAATTTTAATGGTAAAAAAAGCAGTAATTATTTGTTCTAAAAGCAGATTTGTATCTGTACTGTGTACTTTATTAGAAGAGATTAACTTGCCAAGGTGATAACTTTATTATTATTATACTTTGTATATGCCTTTCTAACCTCTTTTACTGCATGCCAAGAAGATGTTGATAATGAAGCAGTAGATAGGCCTCTAATATTTATAATTATTTCATATTATGTAAATTTAAGCTAATTTAAGAGCTGTATTAGGATAATTCATCTTAATTGAACCACTTAATAAGTATATTTTAATTATCCATTACCTTGGTTTATAATTGAGATTTAAACTTTAAACTCTGTAGGATGACTTTTACTTTGATTTTTTTCCATGTTATGAATAAGTAGAAATGGATTGTTTTAATTTTAACAATCTTTTCTCTTTTTTGAGAGAGAGAGAGAGAGAGAGAGAGAGAAAGAGAAACAAAAAGAGAGAGACAGACAGGGACATCCAACTATTCCTGTATGTGTCCTGACAGAGCATCAGACTTGTAACCTCTGTACTTCTTGAAGATGCTTCAACCAAGTGAGCTATCTGGCTAGGGTTTAATTTTTTATTTAATTATTGATTTTTTTTTTCAGACAGAGAGAAGAAGGGAGAGGGAGAGGAGGGGTAAGGAAACCATTTATTTGTTGTTTCAGTTAGTCGTGCATTCATTACTTGCTTTCCATGGAACAAACATTGTGTGTGTGTTTTTTTAAATTTATGTTTTATTTAAAAGTCAAATATTTAAAAGTAAGAGTAATTAACTATTTGCATAAAATTATTCTCAACATCCTGAAGAAAACAGTTTTTGGAGGCTGTTCTATTTGGTAGTGTCACGTTATCAGTTGATTTAATTCAATTAAAACAAAAAATAAAACATAGGGTAGAATACTAAATGAAAACAGTATAACCTCAATTTCTTTACTGACACACTACACAGTTGTTTTCATCTTATTATCAGAGCTTCTTGCAAATATCAACTACAATATTTTTCACTCCATAAGATGCACCTGACCATAAGGAGAAAAATAAGAAAAAAAAAATTCTGATCCTAATGGTATGTTAAAATATTTAATAAAATATACCACAATAGTATTTCAACAATGCAAACTCAACAGCAGTATTAACAACCATTAGCACTATTAACAAATGAGATAAGAGTTTAACATAAGTAGCTCAGTTGCTCACAATCACTGGTATCACTTTCTTCGCTATTTTCATATATGATACCATCTTCAGTGCCATCGAAGGCATTGCTAATGTCACATTTTTTGAATGACCGTACCACGGTTTTATTCTTCACTGACTGCCATGATGTTTTCACCTATTCACAAACTTGAGTGACAGTGGTTCTCTTCATTTGTCCAGTTGGTGTCAGATCATGATTACCAGCAGCCATCCATTTGTTCCACTCTTCTTGCATAAAGACTTTAAATGGTTTGTTGATGGAAGTGTTGAGAGGTTGCAACTGGCTGGTAAACCCTCAGGAATTACAGCTAGATGAGTCTTCATTTCTTTAGAGTTGTGTGTGTGTGTGTGTGTGTGTGTGTGTGTGTGTGTGTGTGTGTGTGTGGTTTTGCTAATATGAGCTCTAAACTAGTCAAGCACTAATAGGGCAGATTTTTTCAGAAGCCCTCTAGCACTGTTGGCCCCTCCCCTATCTGCTAGCCAGCCAGCCAATGAAATGCTATTAGGCTGGCAAAAAGTGGTTGGCACTTCACACAGAGCTCCAGCAGCTGCAGTGCAGACCTCCACCACTGCAGGGCACCTCTCACATCTGCCCTCAATGATGCCAGATGAATGCACCCACACAACATTGCTTGCCTTCCCTCCTGTGCTGCATGAAATTATGGAAACCGGAACCAGGAGATCACTCAGCAGATGCCAGGGATCCACAAGCTACTGCAGCGGGTATTGTTATGCTCCCACTGGCTCTCATTCTACATATGTTTACCGGCACAGCACCTTGCAGTAGCTAAAAAAAATAAACATTTGCTTCATAAGATGCACGGGCATTTTTCTCTCCACTTTTGGGGGAAAAAGTGCATCTTAAGGAGCAAAAAATATGGTAATTTGAAGAATGACTTTATTTTCTCATCACTCAAATTCATCAGCTTACAATTTCTTGAGGATGTGGCAAACTTTATTATTTTAATATTTATTTGTTTATTTAGTTGTTTCATTTTTAGGACAGAGGACCATAAAAAATCTCAAATAGTGTTAGGAATTACTAGTGATGGTAAAGAAAAAAATTGTTGATGATACAAGATCTAAGACAAAAGAAAGATAAAATAATTTCAGATATAAAACCTTTGAGAACCAAAGTGGATACAACCCAGTTGCACAGAAAATGGACTGACCCATGGGTAAGCCTAGGAGGTAGAGGGAAGATTTAAACTTTTGAGTGCTATTTGAAATTAGCCTCATAATATTATTTCACTCATTAGATAAATTCTAAATTAACAATAAACATTATTATAATAATTGGTTATTCAGTAAAAGTATATGTTTTTGAATATTCTAGCTTGGAAGGTTCTCTGGTTAGGATTCTTCACAATATAGAAAAGTAGAATCAAAGAAGAAAAGATATTATGGCTGTTAATACAAAGAGTAATCTGTCAAATAATTTTATAATCTATATAATGTTTTTTGAATTATTGTAAAAATTAAATTATTAGTTTTTATTAAAATAGATATTGTTTTATATATATATATATATATATACAAAAGTTAATTAGTTTTTTGAGTGACCACAAATCTGAAATGCTTACATAATCCTCAAATATATTACATTATTCTGATCATTGGCATTTCTTTTTGTGCCTTTATTATATATATATATAAATTTATTTCTTCTATTATTTTAGAAGGTTTGATGTTTTCTAATAGTGTTTCCAAACCCTGAATTTGTTTCTGTGGCTTCTTGATTTTTGTTAATATTTCTGACAGTGATTAACCCACAAGTGGTAACATTCAAGCTATAATTTAAAATAACCATCAAAATACCCAGCAATTTTACATATATTGGCAGAACAGTTATGGCTCTGCACTTTCAAGTTTTTAGTCATTTTAATTATCTCCTTTCATGTTGTTCCACTGTCCTACTGCAGAAATAAATTATAATTATTTGACTGAGTATTCAAAATTTAAACAATTAACTGTTTTTTGTAGTAAGAGAAAGAAAATAGCTAAACTGCATACGTAGTTGCAAAGCAAAACTTTCCATTCGAATATTTTTGTAAATATTCTTAAGAGAAGAATGAATAAACAGAACCTTGATGCCTTCATTCAGAAAATCTGTTAAATCTGAGAGCTTTTATCTTCATAACTCTTTGTTCCATTTAATACCACTTAATAACAGCTCTTACTGTGAAAATCTGGACGGCTTTCTTTAGAGAGAGCCTTAGTAAGTCCTTAATAGTCTTTATAGCTATAAACAACAGAATTTAAATGCTGAGCTCTCTGCTTTACATAGGATTAGGGAGTTTCCTGGAACCACAACTTTTAGTACTAAACTAGACAGTTCTTGGCTAACCGAGATAGTGGTCAATAAATGCAATAATTGTGGGTGTTAAGTGTTTTAAAAGTGTCTTAGTGGTAATAATCTTATTAAATAATGTTTGAATTATATTGATATAATCAACTGTATTTACAATATGAAAAATTCATACCTCCTCTGTACTGCTTGAGGCAGCATCAAATATGGTTTCAAGATTTTGATTAATATACAAAAAACTCCATTAATTTAGGAGAACCAGACCTTATCAAAACGGGGCAGTCAAAATCCTAATGGCTCTTATTCTTTGTACTGTATCACTCTTCCAACGAAAATTTCTTACTTACCCCAGATTCTTGGACTTTTATGATTATTATTTTCTTGTTTTTTCTTGATAGTTTACTACCTGTGATTGCGTCCCTTGGCAAGATAGTTTAGTTCTGTCTATTTTGAAATTTATGAAAATGGAATGTACTTTATAGAAATGCGATATTTTTTTAATCGGATATATCTTGCATACTTTGTATTTTTTTATTTTATTAAGTTAGTTTATTTAACATATATAGACACTTGCTTTGTTTCAAGTTTTGGACTATTATGAATGCTATGAACATTCTTGTACATGTATTCCAGAACCTATGCACATGGTTTTCATTAGGCTGTACACAGGAGTGAAAACACTGAGTTATCATGCTATGTGTACACATACATGTAGGTAATGTATGTTTTCCAAAATCTTTTTATCATTCACTCTCTGGCAATCAATTAATTCAAAATCTCTTTGCTTTCCACCTTTGCAAGACTTGGTTTTCTCAGGCTTTTTCATTTTTACCAGCTAGTGGTAGGTAACCTCAGGTAAAAATGTTCACAAAACCATAAGAACTGAGATGTACCAGATAAATGCATTCCACAGGAGGCTCCAGTGAAAATGCCTTTCTCTATGTAACTAGCAAAATATTGATGAGGAATTTTGATTTTCTTCTCTATTTACTCTTCATCCTTAGGTGATTTTACTCTGGATCTACATGACTCTAGATACCATGCATGTACTAATGAAATTATGCTTTTAGTTTGGACTGAGGTCAGAATTCACATATTTTGCTGCCTGTTTGGCATATCTGCATGAAAGATCAGCCATCAATATCAATTAAATATGGCCAAAACAACACAGTTGAGTGATCTCCTACCATATGTTTCTATCTTGTTAAATGACAAAAGTATGTACCAATCAGACCCAAACATAGGAAATGTACTGTAGTCCATTCCCTCAAACTCCATATCCAATTCTTCAATATATTCTATCAGCACAATTTAAAATCTATGTTTTTTTTACTATCTACCAAAAGACTTGATTCATGGTCACAGTTTCTTGCTTTACTTGTAATAACAGTCCCCTAAATAATCTCTTGGCTTCTATTTTTTCTACTGCTTTATGTAATGTTTCTAAAGTATTATTAGGTCACATCACACCTCTACTTTAAGATGCAAAGGGCTTCTCATTAATCTTAGAACAAAAACCATATTCTACAACCTGTTATTATTATCAACAACCTGTTATTCATCCCTGCTTATTGATTATCTCACCTCATGACACCTTTCTTTCATGGTATCCTCCAAGTTTCTGGTCGTTTTTCTGGTCTTTAAGAATATTTAGCTAGTTTGAATTTTAGGGCTCTGATTATTGCTATTTTTTTCCACTTGGGACACCATTTCCCAAATCCTTGGTTATCTTTTTCTCAGTCAGATGCAAAGTCTAATGTCTATTTCTTGACACTCTCTACTGAAAATTTTAACATATGTAGTATGGTTCTTAATACCAGTAGCTTTCTATCATACTGCATTATTTTTACTGCCAAAATTGCCTTAATTACTTATTTATTTTAAGTGTTTATTGCTTGCCTGCTGCAATTAAAATGTAAGCTTTCTGATGGCAGGAATCCTGCATTTCTTACATGGCAGTTTACCAGGCTCTGGAGTAGTATTTGTTATGAATCAGGTACTCAGAAGTGACCGGATTCTCTAACAAGGGCTGTCCAGTGATGTGTACAATGGAGTCATTATTCTTCCTGTTGTGAAGACTATAGGTTTCTATGTGCAGTATTATTGTGTGTGTATGTCTGTGTACATGTGTTCTGAAAAAGACTTTATGATGTTCTTTAGGTCTGTCATTTCTCAGTCTCTTTAATGAAATTTCCACATGAATGACCCCTTTCCAGAGAGGTGAGTTTGGCAATTCTTTAAACTTGTGTTGAATCTAATCACCTTGACCTCCATTGATGGGGCAAGGGTAGACATTTCCAGTGGAAAATAGTCTATAATCTGACTTGTGCCAGCTATATGATGTGACCTACCTCAAAAACTCAGACAGTTGTGTGGAAATGAATTATTGATGATTGCTGGGAAAAAGGCCCTGTTCATTGTCTTGTGGAGCTTGAAAATGAGAAGTATCAAGGAGATGATTAGTTGCCAAGAGGGTCAAATAAAATAAATAAAAACTTTTAGAATTAAACATACAATATTGTGTAAAATTTTTTGTCTTAGTGATAAAATAAAAAGAGTGTAAAATAATAAATTTATAATATAAAATAATACTTATAAACAAAAGAACTAATTTTGTTAAGCAATAAAAGTTGATTCTTCAGAAAGCATTCACATTGCATTATAATTCTGTGTATGTGGTCAGTTTAGGAAAAATGTTAACCATCATAGAAACATGAATTGAGAATTAACATATTAAACCAATTCTTTATCAAATCTGGTTAGTGTCTTTTTTATTGCCTATATTATATTTATAGATCTCACATGTAAAGTATTTTGCAAGAAAGACAGTTTTCTTAAACTCTATAAGTAATCCAATTATACTTTAAAGGAACAGATTTGATTATATATTACTGTTTATACATTTTCTCAGCTTCATCCAAATAAATTTAGTATTTAACTTGATAAATTTTTAATTCATTTACTCTCCAAAGAAAATTAAGTCTACCTCTCAAATGCCTCATCTCCAAATACAATCACTTTAGAGCTTCAACATATGAATTTTAGAGCTTCAACATAAATTTTTTTTCCTGAATGTCACCTAAAGTGGCCTCTTCCAATTCCAAACATCCCTCCCCTCCTTTCCCCAATTTGCCAATAGAGGTTGTGTTATAGTACTACTACCACTAATATGCAACTTCCTAATATAAAATTTAATTAATATTCCATGATTTTATGTTAAAATTAACCCTTAACAGAATAACTACATCTTTTGTAGTAGAAAGTAAAAGCACAAACTTAAAATTGGTTTTAAAATAACTTTAAAAAGTCCTTTATCATATGCCAAAATATATCACAGAAAAGAAGGATGATAATTCTCACATACCAGAGGCTGGGGCCATATTCCAGTTTGTGTTTATTTCCTAAGTCTATCTTCATTGCCTAGTACTCAAGATTCAAGATAATAAAAATGTACCAACAATATATATTTGGAAACACTCATGTTTGGCCATATGGAAACTTTTTCTATCAAGACATATTTTTGTTTTATTATGAAGATATTGATCTCTTCATTTTCTCCACATTTGTGGTTATACCTTCTACAAATTCACATATTACAATAGTTCCTTTTATGTTTTGGAGATTTGTTTTCAGACAACCATTAGATTGCTGAAGCCACAGAAAGTACCAGACCCTAAATATAAAGTATGTTCTTTTTCTATACATATTTATAATAAAGTTTAATTTATAAATTAAGCACAGTAACAGAGTAATAATACTTGATAAAATAAAACAGTTACAATAATATACTGTAATGAAAGTTATGTAAATGTGGTTTTCTGTCTCTCAAACAGCTTATTGTTCCCACCCTTCTTCTTGTGACAAATTAAGATATTAAAATGCCAAATCAATTCCTGAATCTGTGTAGCCATCTCTTACTTTCAATAAATGGCCTTTTTTGGCATAACTGATTTGTCAGCATCACTTCATTTGTGCTTTGGTGCCATTAATAAGTAAAATAAGGGTTACTTGAACACAAGTATTGCAATACCAAGACAGTTGACATAGTAAGATAATCAAGATGACTGAAATGACTACTAAGTGAATTATGGCAGGGGGGGTATATCTACAGTGTGGAGATGCATTACAAAGGGATGACTCACATTCCATGCAATATGGAGTGGGACTCGAGATTTTATCATGCTGCTCAATACTGCCTAAAATTTAAAATGAATGAATTATTTCTGAAATTTTCCATTTAACGTTTCAGATCATTGTTGACTGTGAGAACTGAAACCATGGAGAATGAAACTACTAATAAGGAGACAGTATTGTATTATATTAAAAAGTGCTTTCTGGAAATCTTGTTCTAGCAACGTTTTTATTTACTAGTATTATTTTTTAACTTTTATTTTTTATTTACAGTTTACCTTCAGCATCACTATTTTTTTCCCCTAAAGTTAGAAGTGGGGAGGCAGTTAGGCAGACTCCCGCATGTGCCTGACCGGGATCCACCTGGCATGCCCACCAGGGGGCGATGCTCTGTCCATCTGGGACATTGCTCTGCTTGGGCCGGATCCATTCTAGTGCTTGAGTCAAAGTCCATGAAGTTGTCCTCAGTGCCCTGGCCAACTTTGCTCCAATGGAGCCTTGGCTACAGTAGGGGAAGAGATAGAGATAGAGAGGAAGGAGAGGGGGAAGAGTGGAGAAGCAGATGGGCACTTCTACTGTGTGCCCTGACAAGGAATCGAACTGAAACTTCCACATGCCAAGCCAATGCTCTACTTCTGAGCCAACCGGCCAGGGCTGCACCACTTTATTTTGGATTCAGGTGCACAGTACAGTAGCCAGACAATTATGCATTTTATAAAGTGTTCTCCCTGGTATTTCCAGTAGCCATTTGGCCCCATATTTAAACACGGAAGCATTCTTGGTTATACGCCTTATGCTGTACTTATCTAAGTGACTATATTTTAGCTACTAATTTGTATGTCTTAGTTCCTTGACCTCTTTTACTTAGTCCACTAACATTCCTCCTCTCTGGCAACCACTGATTTTCTGTGTCTATAAGTCTGTTTTTATTTTATTTATTTGTTTACTTTGTTCTTTAGATTCCACATATAAGTGAAATCATGTGGTACCTTTCTCGAACTTATTTTACTTAACATACTACCCTCTAGGTCCATCTATTCTGTTGAAAATGGTAAGATTTTATTCTTTTTTATGGTTGAGTAATATTTCATTGTATATATGTACCACCGCTCTTTTATCCATTGTCTATTGATCACACTTGAGTTGTTTCCATATCTTGGCTATTGTCAATAATGCTTCATTGAAGCAATTATTGATAAGACATGGAAAAGAATGCACTACTTACTACTTGATAAAATAAGCTTAGCGATTTCAAGGTCTCTACCCCAATTACCAAGAATAGTTTTTGCACATATTCATATTGTCCTAAAAGTTTCATGGTGGTCTTCAATTTTTTGTAGCTTATACATAGTAATAATTATTACTTTCCTCTCTGGGCTAAATCTTCCACAAGATAATAACTTTTGCATTCAGCTTACAAGTCTGATTTTTCTATTCATTTTATATAAAATTTATAAGTTCAAATTAATGGCCTAAATATACATTTCATGCAAAACTTCCTTCTTAACACAAAAATATGAAAACTGTGAGCTTGATTCTCAAACATTTCTTTGCTTAGTGCTAAATATTCTTGCGTTTAAAAATATTCACCCATTAAGGAGAAGTTTATTGGCATGCCAATTAATTGAGAATACTTAGGCTAGACATAGTAACTGGATGAGACACTTTAAAACAGAGTTTTAGTGGTTCTGTGAATAATTTTATTACTTCAGGAAATATACAATTACTTAGAATACATTGTTGTATTTAAACATTCATTACTTAATCATCTGTTTAGTTACAGAAATTTGAAGTTCTTACTTTAGTTGCTAAATTAGGTTAAATAAATGTCTTTCTTCTAATTTGGAAAACTAAAGAAACTAATAAAATCCTTTAGCTATACAGATTTAAGTTAAAGACTTTTAGCCTTGATGAGGACTTACATACTCAGGCTCATAAAATTTAAAGGAAATTAAAATGATATTTAATATATTTTCAGATATTTTTGCATGTTTTTATTTCACTTAATGTCAATAACACATTATTATTAAACTGATATTCTTCCTTGAGTCAGAGAAAGTGTTCTAACTTTTGTGTAGAATGTTAACTACTTTCTGTATACTCTGTGAGAAAATAAATGAGTTAATAATACCACATAAGTAAAAGACTCAAAATAATTATGTTTTTTTCTTATATTAATCTTTTTTGTTGATTTTAGAGAGAGAAATAGAGAAAGAGAAAGACAGAAATATATTAATCTTCTTTTAAAATACTTTATGTTAACTTGCTTTTTGGGTAATTATTATGGACTTTTTATAGATTCAATGTATTTTAGTTAAACACAGTCATCATCCACTTTTTGATGCTCAAATTTTCCTTTTTTTGGTTGGTTTTTAATGGATTTGAAATAATTCTATTAATATTTGGGAGCATTTTTCCTTTCTGACTCAATAATAATGTAATTTTATAAAATTTAAATATTTTTATTAATAAAAGTTTAATTGAATATTAAAATATTAATATTGCAGATTTTGTTTGTGTAGCCCTGCTCCAGAAATAAAATTGATCAGTTCTTTAAAAATCACTGGTTATTTTTAATTGAAAAAATGATATTGGAGAACAGGATATACATATAGGATTACTTGATCTGTGTCCATTTCAATGAATAGATAAGGAGAGAATTTGTAAATGATAGATGATAGATAAATAGATTAATAATTTTGATAAAATATGTACAATTTAACTCAAATTTAAAGTGCTTTTTCTTTCTTTTTTTATCTTATGTTTTTCTACCTCTTCTCATACTGGATAACTTGGTTCCTAATAAAAATGGCATACTTATTCATTTGCTGTGTGTAAGAAGGAAGTAGAAGACAATTCAACATTAATGTGAGTAATGACACTACTAAATAAAGTTCAAGATTCTGTGTTTCCTTTGGTTCTTCAATATACCTGACTGCATGTCCAGTTGATTTATTTATTCTAAGATGACTCATTAATCATCTATTTTATGTAAGTTTACAATTATTTATTTGGTGGACAATTTAATTGATCATTTTAGTTTTCTTTACATTTGAAAACATTGTTATTACAATATTTCATAGTTTTAACTTGGTGGATACTTTTAGATAATTATATATTCTTGGTGATAATATTTGCCAACTAAAGGAGAGACAAAGGTCCACTTACTTGTCTACTTTGAGAAAATAAGCAAATTCTAGCCTATTAATTGCTAAAGTTCAGTATGAAAATTTCATTTTACACCTGTCTGATTTATCTACATTATAACTTAATACAGACTTATAAACATTTATATATAAGCTCTATCTAGACAAAATTATGTATGTTCTAATGAAATAATTTTCTGTTATTATTTAATATTAAATAATGTATGACATTTGTATTTTCATAGTTTCAATTAATTTCGGTTGGCTCAGTGGTAGAGCATTGGCCTGGCGTGCAGGAGTCCCGGGTTCGATTCCCGGCCAGGGCACACAGGAGAGGCACACATCTGCTTCTCCACCTCTCCCCCTCTACTTCCTCTCTGTCTCTCTCTTCCCCTCCCGCAGCTGAGGTTCCATTGGAGCAAAGTTGACCCGGGCGCTGAGGATGGCTCCGTAGCCTCTGCCTCAGGCGCTAGAATGGCTCTGATTGCGGCAGAGCGATGCCCCAGATGGGCAGAGCATCGCCCCCTGGTGGATATGCCAGGTGGATCCCAGTCAGGCACATGTGGGAGTGTGTCTGACTGCCTCCCCGTTTCCAAAATACAAAAAAAAAAAAAAAATTTGTCTTTTTCCCTTCTTTGATCTTCAAGCTTTTATTCTTTTTCTTTTTCTTTTTTTTTATTATTTATTTTTCTTTAACATTGTAATATAAGCCCTGGCTGGGTAGCTCAGTGGTAGAGCATCAGCCTGGCATGTGGAAGTCCTGGGTTTGATTTCCAGCCGGGGTACAAAGGAGAAGCACCCATTTGCTTCTCCACCCCTCTCCCCTCTACTTTGTCTCTGTCTCTCTCTTCCCCTCCTGCAGCCAAGTCTCTATTGGAGCAAAAGTTGGCCCAGGCACTGAGGATGGCTCCATGGCCTCCTCCTCAGGTGCTGAGGATGGCTTCAGTCGCAGTAGAGCAATGCCCCAGATGGGCAGAGCATCGCCCCCTGGTGGGCATGCTGGGTGGATCCTAGTCAGGTGAATGCGGAAGTTTGTCTCTCTGCCTCCCTGCTTCTCACTTCAGAAAAATACCAAAAAAATTAATAAATAAACAAAAAAATAAACAAAAAAATAAACAGTGTAATATATTCTGCAGTGTTATAGTAATATCAAGATATGTTTTGTTTTGGCACATTTGATTCTCTTAATAATATTAGCTTATTTGGTATCTGTGTGGCCGAGGCAGGTTCTCATTGAATTCAGAGAGATGATAAAGAAACAGTGGAGCTATTCCTTTATTAAAGTCTCACACCAGCTGATGAGCAAACACACAGGGAAGAGCTCTTCCCTTTCATTCAGTGACTCTTAAAGCCACTGATGCATTCTCTGGTTCCATAACCAGGACAATCTTCTGTGGTTCTCCTAGAGTCAAAGGTCCCCAAAGCCTCAGTATGGCTCCCAATACCCCCTCAGCACTCTGCCTCTCCTTCTACTCCTCTTTTTAAAACCTAGCTTCTTCTTCAGCACTCTGCATTCTCTCTCCTCTCACTGCAAAGGCCCTTCCTCCAGCAAACATTAGCAAAACAATGGCCTCTTGCAAGCAGGAAGGTAATTTGCAATTTCCCAAACCACATACACCTGGTGCTGCCCAGTGCAATTTTCTAACAATAAAAGTGAGCAAACTCAAAAAATACAATTTACAAACTCACTTGCCCAACAGTATCAGTTTATTTTTAATTTTACTGTGTTTTTGTATTACATTCTTTTATGAATCAAGGGTAAAAAATTAATTGAAGTATTTTCATATTGTACTTACAGACAACCTCAGTGTAAAACTGTCTACTTCTAGAAAGTGTGTAATAGAAATTCATTCTTTCAACTTGTAGTATTTCAAGCCTTCAGAGTATATGAAAATAAAATGTTATTATAGTTATGAATGATTACCATAAAAATCAGATATTTCATATTTATTTTATCTAAATCATTTGTCAGAACTTTTGTCTTTAATTATGTATTTTTATGATTAAGTTTTTACATAAACAAATTAATACACAATAGTTTTAATAATGCTTTGAAATCCAGTGATTTACAAAGCATTCACATTAAGGTATAAATATTCAGTTTTGGTGTGAAATTTTACTATCCTTTTTTAAGGATTTTATTTATTAATTTTAGAGAGAGGATAGAGAGACAGAGAGAAGAGGGGGGAGGATTAGGAAGCATCAACTTGTAGTTGCTTCACATATGTGCCTTGACCCAGTAAACCTAGTGTTTCAAACTAGTGACCTCAGCATCCAAATTGATACATTATCTACTATGCCACCATAGGTCAGGCTTAATATATTTTATGTACTTAAATACATAGTTGTTCAACCTCTTGAGAACCACATAGTTTTATTTAACATCTCAACATGTTAAAATTCAAATAATATTCCAATTTTATTTGTGGATGAAAAAGGGGCCACATGTTGAACCTGACAAGCTCAGGCAAAGCCTCCGTAGTGGCCTTGCAAACTCAGATACCTAACATAACCACATAGGATGGTCTGAAATTAAAACTTTGTAACTAAAAGCAGTTCATGATGGGCAGTTGTAAAGCCAGTAGCCACGGCCAACATCACAGCCACCTGGCCCATGCAGGTTCGCATTAGATTCGGACAGAAGGTAATGAAACAACAGAGCCAAGAACTGCTGGGCCATTACCTTTAATCCTAGCTTGCACCCAGCGGGCAAGTAAAAATAAACACTGGGCTCCAAAACCCACTCACATTCAGTGCTCACAAAGCTATTGATTTATCTGAGTTTTCTAAAATCAAAGGTTTCTAGCTCACTAGCCTTATTCACCTCTGTTCCCCATCTCCTTCTCTCTGCACAAACTGGCTTCTCCTTCAGCACTCCGTCATCTTGGCTGCTTCTCCTCTCCTCCACATGGCCTTTATTTGCTCCCCTCTCCTACAACATGAGCTCCTCCTAAAACGTAATCACTCTTCCCCCAAACAACGTGATCTTTCTTCCTTTTAAAACCTTTTGGAGTGAAAGCCCTCCCTCAACACACACTAACATAATCACGCCCATCCCAAGCAAGAAGGGCAATTAATATTATCACCTTGGCTATGGGCTTCCACTTGGGCAGCACCATCTTTAACAAAGTGAGCATAATATATTTTATCTGCCCAACACTAGTCATGTTCTAAGGAGGTATTTTTCTCTAAACAAAGGTGAATGCTTACTTAAGCCTATCTGTTGTCTTTTTGGATCTATGTACCTGATAACATGTCTTTAAAATGTAAGGGTAATCTTTTTTCTGGCCATCCTCAGGGAGGGCATCTCACCAGAGAAGGAACCAACAAATCCTCTCTTTGTTATTGTTATCATGTGAATCTTACCGGTAATTGTTCTGTTCCTTCCAATGTTAAAGAAGTTTCAGCATGTATATTTACACCTTTTATCCAATCCCAGAGATTTTCCCCCTTTGCTTTTTCCTATCTCCCTAATTTATCACCAGTCAATTTCATGTAACTCCTTATGTCTTTCCCTTTGATTCTGATGTATAAAATAAATGGTGAAACCACCATTTTCTGAAGCACTTTCTCAATCAATTGAGGCTTTTCTTACCGTTCTAAACTATTGACAGTTTGGCTCAAATAAATTCATAAAAATTCTTACAGGTTTAGAAATTTTTTACATTAACTTGTTAGGTGTTGGTCAAATAAGTTTTTAAATATGATATATATGTTTGCTCGCTTATAGTTTGTATTGGGTGTGAGGGACAGACTGTAAGTGGGCAAAGTCATTATAGCCTAAGGTTTATTATTAAGACTAAGCTTTTCCCCACACCCTTGAATGTTGCTTGATGTGGGGTGGTGCACTCTTATGAGGAACTCCATTTATGCCTCAGATAAGTGGCTTTGTATCAGAGACTTCCTTATCTGTATATTGGCTTAAAGGTTTTGATTTCTACACGATAAAATGGGGAAGACCAGGGGCTCTCTCTCTCTCAGTTCCTGAAATTAACATTGCAGAGAAGCAGCCAAGATGGCAGAGTGCTGGAGGAGAAGTCAGTTTGTGCAGAGTTTGTGCAGAGAGAAGGAGATGGGGAACAGAGGTGAATAAGACTGGTGAGGTAGTGTTGGGCAGATAAAATATATTATGCTCACTTTGTTAAAGATGGCGCTGCCCACATGGAAGCCTGTCGCCCAGGTGATATTAATGTGTGTTGGGGGCAGGCTGTGAGTAGGCAGGATCCTTGTAGCCTGGGGCTTGGTTTTAGGAATAAGCCTTTCCCACCCTTTTTGATGTGGGTAGTACAATCCCATCATGCCTCAGATAAATGACTTTGTATTAGAGACTTCCCTATTTTGTATATTGGATTAAAGGTTTTGAATCTACACTATAAAGTGGAGCAGACTAGGACCTTGCTCTCTCTCGGTTCCTGAGATTAACATTAGAGGAGAGAGCAGAGCACAGAGCAGAGAGAGGCCATGTGGAGGAGGCCAGGAGAAGCGGCCAAGATGGTGGAGTGCTAAGTTAAAAGACAGTTTGTGCAGAGTTTGTGCAGAGAGTTTCTGCCATTCACAGAGGTGAATAAATCTGGTGAGCTAGAAATCTTTGATTCTAGAAAGCTTGGAAAGCTTTGTGAGCACTGAATGTGAGTGGGTTTTGGAGCCCTGTGTGTGTTTTTACTTGCCCACCAGGTGCAAGCTAGGATTCAAGATGATGGCCCATCAGTTTTTGGCTCCGTTGTTTCTTTACCGACTGTCTGAATCCAATGCGAACCTGCATGGACCAGGCGGCTGTGATGGTGGCCTTGTATACTGGCTTTACAGGTAGAAACCTTTGATTCTAGGAAACTTGGATGAGTCAGTGGCTTTAGGAGCCCTGAATGGAAAGGGAAATGTTTTCCCACTGTATGTGTGTGTTTCTCGCCCGCCGGGTGTGAGCTAGGATTAAATGTAATGGCCCACCGGTTCTTGGCTCTATTGTTTCACTACCATCTGTCCGAATCAAATGCGAACCTTCAGGGGCCAGGTGGTTCTGATGGTGGTTGCAACAACTGGCTTTACATTAGGAAATTCCCCATTTTACAATTATGCTGCAGTAATACAGCAACATTCATATATGAGTCTTTTACC
Source organism: Saccopteryx leptura (assembly GCF_036850995.1). Classification (NCBI taxonomy): domain Eukaryota; kingdom Metazoa; phylum Chordata; class Mammalia; order Chiroptera; family Emballonuridae; genus Saccopteryx; species Saccopteryx leptura. The sequence goes on from NC_089506.1 coordinate 59,336,240, forward strand.
AAGAAGATTAGAGATTATTTGCTCATATCAAACCATCTAGAACAAGGACTTGAAATCTTAACCAAAGGACAAATCTTTTATCTGTCTCATAACCAGTGGCTTATTTTTATCTTAACTTATTTAAGTTACTCTCTATATAGTTTAATTCACAAACTACATTTTTGGCTTTGCAAACCTTATTTTCCCACTAAACATCTCTAGCTTAGCCAAACTATTTTCTAAGCAAAATATTCTAACAGAATTCTTCGCATTTATGTCAAGTGTTACCTCCGATCATTTTTTGTTGTTCATGGTGTAAGGCCCGTAGCCACAGCCACCATCACAGCTGCCTGGCCCATGAAGGTTTGCATTTAATTCGGACAGACCATAATGAAACAACGGAGCCAAGAACGAGTGGGCCATTATCTTTCATTTTACCTTGTACCCTGCGGGCAAGAAATACACAGTGGGAAACACTTTCTTTTCTATTCAGGGCTCCCAAAGCCACTGACTTATCTGAGTTTCCTATAATCAAAGGTTTCTACCTCACCAGTTATAAAGCCAGGAGGCAGGGCCAGAGCCATTATCACAGCAGCCTGGCCCATGCAGGTTCGCATTGGATTCGGACAGTCGGTAAAGAAACAACGGAGCCAAAAACTGATGGGCTGTCATCTTTAATTCTAGCTTGCACCCGGCGGGCAAGTAAAAACACACACTGGGCTCCAAAACCCACTCACATTCAGTGCTCACAAAGCCACTGACTTATCCAAGTTTCCTAGAATCAAAGGTTTCTAGCTCACCAGCCTTATTCTCCTCAGTTCCCCATCTCCTTCCTTCTCCCAGATACAAACTCTACACAAACTGGCATCTCACTCAGCACTCTGCCATCTTGGCTGCTTCTCCTGGCCTCCTCCACGTGGCCTCCTTCTGCTCTCTGCTCTGCCCTCTCCTCTAATGATAATCTCAGGAACCAAGAGCACAAGCTCTCGCTCCATCCCCATTTTATAGTGTAGAAATCCAAACTCTTAATCCAATATACAAAATAGGGAAGTCTCCAATACAAAGTCACTTCTCTGAGGCATGATTGGATTGTACCACCCCACATCAAAAAGGGTGGGAAAGGCTTAATCCCAAAACCGAGCCCCAGGCTACAAACACATTAATATCACCTGGGCAATGGCCTCCACGTGGGCAGCTCCACTTTAACAAAGTGAGCATAATACATTTTATTTGCCCAACACCAGCCTTATTCATCTCTGTTCCCCATCTCCTTCTCCTCCACGAATTGGCTTCTCCTTCCCCATTCTGCCATTTTGGCTGTCTCTATGCTGCAATGCTCATTTCAGGAACCAAGCAAGAGGAAGCCTCCGATCTGCCTCATTTTATAATGTAGAAATCCAAACATTTAAACTAATATACAAATAAGGAAGTCTCTGATACAAAGTCACTTATCTGAGGCATAATGAAATTCCACATAAGACTGCACCACCCACATCATGCAACAATCAAGGGTGTGGGGAAAAAAAGGGTGGGTGTAAAGCCAATAGCCACGGCCACCATCTCAGCCACCTGGCCCATGCAGCTTCGCATTGGATTCGGACAGTCGGTAAAGAAACAATGGAGCCAAAAACTGGTGGGCCATTAGCTTTAATCCTAGCTTGCACCCGGCGGGCAAGTAAAAACACACACTGGGCTCCAAAACCCACTCACATTCAGTGCTCACAAAGCTACTGACTTATCCGAGTTTCCTAGAATCAAAGGTTTCTAGCTCACCAGACTTATTCACCTCTGTTCCCCATCTCCTTCTCTCTGCACAAACTTGGCACAAACTGGCTTCTCACTCAACACTCCGCCATCTTGGCTGCTTTCCCCTGGCCTCCTCCACATGGCCTTTCTCTGCTCTCTGCTCTGCCCTCTCCTCTAATGATAATCTCAGAAACCAAGAGCGCAAGCTCCCGCTCCATCCCCATTTTATAGTGTAGAAATCCAAACTCTTAATCCAATATACAAAATAGGGAAGTCTCCAATTTCTCTGAGGCATGATTGGATTGTACCACCCCACATCAAAAAGGGTGGGAAAGGCTTAATCCCAAAACCAAGCCCCAGGCTACAAGGATTCTGCCTGCCCATAGCCCACCCCCAACACACATTAATATCACCTGGGTGACAGGTCTCTACGTGGGCAGCGCCACCTTTAACAAAGTGAGCGTAATATATTTTATCTGCCCAACAGTGGGAAAAGCTTAGTTTTAAAACTAAGCCTTAGACCAGGGGTCCCCAAACTATGGCCCACGGGCCGCATGTGGCCCCCTGAGGCCATTTATCCGGCCCCCGCTGCACTTCCGGAAGGGGCACCTCTTTCATTGGTGGTCAGTGAGAGGAGCATAGTTCCCATTGAAATACTGGTCAGTTTGTTGATTTAAATTTACTTGTTTTTTATTTTAAATATTATATTTGTTCCCGTTTTGTATTTTTACTTTAAAATAAGATATGCACAGTGTGCATAGGGATTTGTTCATAGTTATTTTTATAGTCCGGCCCTCCAACGGTCTGAGGGACAGTGAACTGGCCCCCTGTTTAAAAAGTTTGGGGACCCCTGCCTTAGACTATAATGATTTTGCCGGCTTGCAGCCTGTCTCCCACACCCAATACAAACTATAAGCGAGCAAACGTATATATCATATTTACAAACTTATTTGACCAACAGGTGGTAATGGTACTAAGTACTGGCTTTTGTTACTTTATTAAAGCACTCCCAGTGTAATTTTTTGGAGAAACTTAAGGAGGTTATACAACCACTTCTGGGTTTCCTTGAAGAAGGTAATTATGGGCTTGGTTTTTCTTTTAAAACCCCATATTCCCACATATATTTTGACTTTATCTGTAATTTTATTTCCAACAGATATTATAGGTTGTCATGTCTGAGGGTTCATCAAGGAAAATTATTCGTTTGGGGACATTCATGGTAAAAATAAGATGTTCAACTTCCTTTATAATTAGAGAAAATAAACTAAGACAACAATGAGACACTGATTTACAATGAAGAAACAGAAAATATCACAGATCTGAGCAGTGGTTCAAAGGGGGCTCTGTTTGCATACAATTATTAAGAATTTAAATGAGTAACACTTGTTTAGGAAATGTGTTTATATTTTCTTATAAAATGGACCATTTCCATACCTTATTGCACAGCGAGCGGTTCAACCCCTAAAGGCATAGAGCTACATATCATAACTGAGAAAGGTGGGATTGGACTTTAACAAAGGAGGAAGGGTTTAAACAGAGCCACAAGGGAAGCTTCTGTCATAACACAAGCACAAAAGATTCCTTTTGAAATAGCAATATGTCTTCAGCTGACATTGAACGTGAAGTCAATGTTATATGTATCTCCAAATTTCCTGGTAAATGTAATGAATGAATTAGAGCAGAGTGTATGTTGAGGTCAATGAGAACTGGAGGGCTAGCAAGGAAGACAAGGATCCCGTTAATTTATCACACTGAGGTTTGGAAATGGTAATACAAGGGTAAAGAATTCATTTTCACAGAAACTGGGCAGTAAGAGGATACCCTCTTAACTGAAAACTTTTGGAGAGGTAAAATTAGATCCTCATAAATACATAGACAACCAGACACAAGAATGAAAAAGAAGATGGGTCTTTTTACCCTAACAGACACTCTGTGAATGGAGGAAGAGTGAAGTCAGAAAGCAGAGAAGGACGTTTGACAGTTCCTGATGTACAAAGGAATTCTCCCTTGACTGAACATGATTAATTTCTTTGTTACCTTCATAAAAAAGCAAATCATTGACTGCAATAAGTATTTAAAAATTGTTTATTTACATAGAATAAATTAACTTGTACTCTAAAAGTCAGAAAAGATTGAGGATAAATTGTTCTACCAGGCAATCTGTTTGACTATTAAATGGTAGCAATCTGCAACCCAGAGATTAATGCCATATAATCAGAAATGAATGACTGAGCGTTAAACCGCCTAGCATCATAAATCAGGTCTTAGACTACAGGTCTCGTTCAGATATGTGTTCAATTTAAATTTAGAGATTGAGTTTAATTGTGTGTGGAGAAAAGCAAAGACAAACCCTTTTTCACAGGGGCATATTACATTTCCTTTGTATAATATGAAAATAATGCTTTTACTTTATAGCTCAGTAATATGGTTTCTCTGAAAAACACTTATAATAAACATTAAAAAGCAAATTTGTTATCTTTATTCAACTAACACCAAGAGGAATAATATGTGTGAGAGTTTTAGGAAAAGAAAAAAGCTAAAACATGTTAATTTACCACTTAGTATTTCTTTATATTCTCAAAATTTGGATTGGCTGTTTCAGCTCTCATTCAAGCTTTTAAAGATATCACTAAAATAACAAGCTTTCAAAACTTTTAACAGTAATACTGGATGTCAGAATAAATGAAACATAAAATATTTAAGGGAAAATAAATTAGAAGCCCAGTCTTTTATTCATACTTAGTCAAACTAGTAGATTAAACTATCAAAATTTTAGATAAGCAAAAATACATTTTTAAAAATACATATATACTATTTATATATATGTGTGTGTGTGTGTGCGTGTGTGTACATATATAAGCTTTTTTATATCTACCTGAGAAAGACTTGAGAAAGAACTATGAAAAAAGAAAAAATTAGAAAAGATAGACTAATGGAAATGGAAGCAGTTGAATATAAAATAGAAAAAGTAAAACAAATTAGAAAAAATGAAAAAGAATTATATATAGTCCACTTGTTTTAAAACACAGCTGCTTATTAGAATTACCTATGTAGCTCTGAAAAAAGAAACAATACCTGGGGCATTGCATTTTACAAAAACTTCTAAAGTAATTCTAAAGTGCAACTGTATTTTTTTTCCATCTTTTCCAAGTGAGAGGAGGGGAGATAGAGAGACAGACTCCTGCATGCACCCTGACTGGGTTCTATCCAGCAACCCCCATCTGGGGCGGGTGCTCTGCTCATCTGAGATCATGCTCATAACCAAGTTATTTTTAGCACCTGAGGCAGGCTCCATGGAGCCACCTCAGTGCAAAGGTTTGGAGGGAAGGAGGATGAGGGAGTGCTATGTGCTTAATAGAACTATGGCTGTGGCAGAGAAAGAGAGGAGCAAGAGAGAGAAAGGGGAGAAGGAGGGATGAAGAAGCAGATGGTCTCTTCTCCTGTGTGCCCTAATGGGGAATCAAACCTTGGACATCCATACACTGGACTGATGCTCTACCACTAAACCACTGGCCAGAGCAGCAACTGGATTTTAAAAATAATTATAAGAGGAATTCTATATAATTATCAGTGGATTAATCTTGGTATTAAAATAAATAATAGTTACATAATCACAATAGTAAAATATGGTTCAGTTTTCATGATCAATACCAAGACCAAAAATAAAAAAGGATAAATACAAATGCAAATCATAGTGCAAATATTATTAACATAAACACAAGTGCAATTATGTAAACTTTGGGGGAGTCAAGTAGAGCGATACAGAAAGTAGTATACACCTGCTGTCTTCATTGTTCACAGTAGTAATCCATTCCACACTGCTAAAATTGATTAAATCAGAATATAAAGAATGACATTTTTAAAATATTAAAATTTTATACTTATAAAGATATTTAGTAAAAGAACTAAAAAAATAGCAAAAGTAACCAGAATAAGGAGGAAGAAGAATTTGATTTAAGAATATAATGAAGGTTGTCATCAATGATATAAAATTTTAAAAATATTATTTATAAGCAATCCATGCAAACCATATTACTTATGCATAACTGAGAAAAGGGAAAAATTCCCAATTATGCTGTTAAGCAATAAACAAGTAGAGATTTGGAGTAATTCTTTTAAATTTTATAATATATAGAAATATATTAAAAACATAATTTGGTAGCAGTTCCAATACACATTAAAATAGAGACCAGGTATATTTTCCTGATTAAAACAATTAAAAATATGAACAAAGTATAAATGGAATGATTTTCATACATTGGTTGTCAGGCAGTACTAGACTGTAACACCTAAGAAAAGAAAACACAAAGATGAGTAGTAAGATTGACACAGCCCTGAGAAGAATTAGCCTGACTTCCTTTTAATTTAGGAGGGAGAATCTGGACTCTCTTTGAGTTGAAATATGGTGTTGAGAGTCTGGAGAGAACAAGGTAATAAATTTGTAGAACAAATTACCATAAGGACAGACCTGCCTAGAGAAGAAACTAGAATATATATAGTTTTGCATAGATTGCTTATAAATATTATTTTTGAAGCTTTATATTGTTGACAACTTTCATGGCATTATTTCCTTATTAATTAAATTTCTTTTTCTTCTTTTTGTGAATGGTTTTGCTATTATTTTTTTTATTTCTTTTAGCAAATCTCTTTATAAAGTTTTAATGTATACATATATATCTGAATTATCTATTATATCTGAATTATTCAGCTATTTATGTGCATTATCTATTTATTAATTATATATCAATCTTCTGGATATAAAAATTTATTGTATAAGATTAAAAAATACTTAGATGTGATAAACCAAACATTAGACTGTAAGAAGACTGGTAAATTTGAATTTATAACAGTAGAAACTAACCAAAATTAAATGAAAAATGTTAGAAACAAAATTGTCAGAAAATATTAGTAATTTGTAGAATCAATTTAAGTGCTTAATGTACATGTGATTGAAGTCCCTGAAGGAAGGGAGGGTGGGGAAGAAAGCAATAGAGAAACAGTAGCCCAAATTTTTGTCCACCTCTGCTCTATAAACTTATATTAAGAAGAGAATTTTGTAACAGTAGCCAGCATTTAACAAATGTGAAAAACTCTGTTTACACACTTGAAGTTAATCACATTTAATAATTTACCACCCATTTTAGCAGAACACGTTATAGCTCTGAAGTGGTAAGAAACTTCTCAAGATCATAATGGACTCATGTATAGCGGAGACAAAATTAAAAATGCATATTGGTTTGACCTGAAATCTCAGAATTTCAACCATTGTGCTAAGCAGAAACATATTTTAACTACATTTCATTTAAAATTAACATGATCAATTATATGGGACTATTATATTTGTATTTAATGAGAAACCAAAAGCCATTGATTTAACCTTGAATGGAGGCTAAAAATGACCTTACCATTCCTTAGTGAGTTTCTTGATACTGCTTTGTCATTACTATTACACAGACCAAAACCTCAAAGTAATACAGATGGTTCCCAACTAATGATGGTTTGACTTATAATTTTTTGACCTTGTGATGTGGTGAGTGTAATACTCATTCAGGAAACCATACTTCAAATTTTGAATTCTCATCTTTCTCCAAACTAATGATATGTGATGTGATAGGACACTCTTTTTTGCAATAGCAGCCAGCCACAACTCCCACTCAGCCATGTAGTCACATGGGTAAATAAGCAACATTCTATAGTGTGCTGTGTTGTCAGCATTTTTTAGATACATTATTGTGTTTTGTGTTTTAGTTTCCTAGCATGCCTACAAAACAAACATATATGTCTTTTGCTTCTGGTGAAAAGGAAAAGGCAATTGCTCTGGCGATAAACCTCAAGATGACTGTCTGACGGCAGATTAATACAAATGTTTTGAGCATATTTAAGATAGGCTAGGCTAAGCTATGATGTTTAGTAAATTAGCTATATTAAATGCATTTCAACTTGGTATATTTTAAGTGTATGATGGATTTATCAGGATGTAACTCCACTGTAAGTGCAGGAGCATCTGTACATTTAACAGCCTTTTTAATCACAGAACTCACACTTTTTTCCCTCTTCATCCTTCTTTCTTTAGAGCTTCTAAGGTAATGGGAAAAAATGTAAAAGAGAGAAAAGAATTTGAGAAGACTAAATTGTTTTTAAATTTACTTTTAGAGTATTTATTTAAAAAATAAAAAAGAAGATGGAAATTACTATAAATAAGATGGAGATTAAAACCTTTAGAAAAATTTTAGAGAGAGTGTAGTTTGGGTGCCAACTGAAGGGTAAGAAAAATTTATAGAAACTTACTAAACTGTGAAACTCTTCCCAGTTTCCTTCAAAAGTATTTTTGGTAAAATTTCATATATTTTTTAAAAAAGGGAGTTGGATGAATGCAAATATTATAATATATGAGATAGAACCTGAAGTCAAGTAAAATAAGGTCAAGTTTTTTCTAGATTAGTAATTTTATCAAATTAGTGACATATTATCTATGCTGTTTGTTAATCCTTACATTCTTTGATTATTTAAGTTGAAAGGCACATTTATCACTAGTAGCTTTTTAAAGAGAAAAGATAGCCTATGTCAGATAGTAAGATTCTATTTTGACTTTTTATTTTTCCAAGGAAAGATTCCCTTTTAGCACAGGTGGATTTAACTGCGGGTGCACCGGAGGAGCGCCCTGGGCCCTGACTTCTGAAGGACCTTGCAAAACCCCAATTTTACACTTTTTTCTAATGGTAAGGGGCCCAATATTTTCTTCTGTACTCAGGGCCTCAACTGACCTTAATCCACTTCTGCCTTTCAGACTTATTTGAAGACTCTCTTTATGCACAAAGCTTCACATTCTGGTACATAGTGCTTTCCTAATTTGATCCATTTCTAGTGTCAAGTCTATGTCTTATCTGTCAGGATGCATTACAGCATCTATTTACAAAGATAATATACAATTTTAACCTGTTCATTGATACCCAAACTTCACATTTTCCTAATAAAAAATTATATTATAAGCTTAATTAGTTATTAATAGACAAACATATCATCTGGAGATCTTGTTAAAATACAAGTCTGTGGTAGAAACTGATAATACACTTTTATATCAGGGTCCCAAGTTATAGCAATGGGGTTGTTCTGTAAATAATACTTTGAGTAATAAGGAGCTGGAAAGTAGTGGAGAGATAGTATAGGTAACCTGGATACCCATGTATATATAAAAAGTAAAATTATTTCACTGTCCTAGACCACTGGACTGAGAATTAAGTGAAAAAGAAATCAACTTATATACCTTTAAACCAGTGCTATTTTTTTTTTATTCTTGTTGTAGTTACTAGAGTTCACCTTATCAAATATACATGGCTTCAATCCTCAAGTTTCTTCATGAACAGAAATAGCTGCTGAAATGTTAGTCATCATGTCTGTATTCTATATGGACAACAGGAGTCAAGAAAGGCAAAGTGGGTATCTTTTGTTTTCAAACAGACTTCCTGGAAGTCCTACACAATATTTTTGGTTGTATCTCATTGTCCAGCACTTAGTCACATGCACCTATTTATATGAAAGAGAGGCTAAGAAATTTAGTTTCGATTCTGAACTACAGTTTTATTATAAATAGGGCAATCACAGAACATATTGTACAACCAATGCATATTGATAGTGAAATTGGTATTAGAATTATTCTAGAACAAGAGATTTAACCCAAGTCTGACTAGGCAAATTGGAATATATGCACATTCTTCTCATAAAGTAGAAAAGTAAGAATGTTATAGTAGTTACTGTCATGTATTACTCCCCAAGAACCACCTGGAGAGAAAATGCAGCTTTCTCTAAAATGCTAGAAACATTTTTCTAGAGGGTTTCATTATACATTTTATGCTCTTTTTTGAGTGAAAAGATTTTTCTGAATGATCAAACCATAATCCTATAGTAGAGAAGACCCTTAGAAAAAATATTCTTTTATAACTAAGAAATGGTGTTATGGAAAGCAGGGGCTATTTTCAGGAAGTGCCACTTCTTTGTGATTAGGAAGTGCTACTGGGATGCTGCCAGAATGGCAAGTATCAGAGTCTGAGACATATCAGAGGCCTGTTATGTCCTAAAAGCCCTGAGATCATTTCAGTTCTTTCAGGAAATACTCTTATGATGACAGTCAATAAATACATCCAAATATTCATGGGCAGGGAGGATCCAGGGAGTTAGAAAGCAGTATAACATAACCTTCTACCAAAAAGCTAAGAAACAGATGTTTATATATATAACGTGGCTGGAGATTTTGGTGCAAGGGCCTCTGACCAAATGGCTTTGGATTCACAAATAAACCAGGTTGATGTAGTTTTAGGCTGGATTTATATTAAATGAAAGCTTCATTTTGAACTTAAAATGGCACAATGTAATCATTCTACATGTTTCCTAATTATTTAAACTAGTTGGATACATAGAGAAGAAAGACTGCCTCTCACTCATTAGAGGAGGTAACGCATAACTTGGAATAAAGCCTGCTGGCAGTTAGGTTAGGGTACAGACAGGCAGTGAAGGAAAGAAGCAAATATAACAAAGTATGAAAGCCTTAAAGATGCCAACTGGGTTTAGGAGCTTAGGTATTGGATGTTCTTACTCAGGCTTCCCAATACTAAAAACATAAATAAGTAAGAAGAAGAAAAGCTGAGTATACCAAATGGCAGCACCAATTTAACCTCGTCACATTGTGATTTTTTAAAGCAAAGACAGGGAAATGTGATATGAAATCATCTATGGCATCTTTTAGTCAATTGTAAAATGGTTGTGTCTTTTGGCTTCTTTGCCCAAACTTATTTATTTTCTTTTATTTTATTTTTTTAACAGAAACAGAGAGAGAGTCAGAGAAAGGGACAGATAGGGATGGAGAGAAAGGAAGGGAGATGACAGGCATCAAATCTTTGTTGCAGCTCCTTAGTTCATTCATTGTTTTCTCATATGTGGCTTGACTGCGGGGCTCCAACAGAGTGATTGACCCCTTGTTAAAGCCAGCGACCTTGGGATTCAAGCCAGCAACCTTTGGGCTCAAGCAAAAATTATGATCCCACACTCAAGCCAATGATCTCTCTCTCAAACTGGTGAGCCTGTGCTCAAGTTGGCAATCTCAGGATTTCGAACCTGGATCCTCCACATCCCAGCCTGACGCTCTATCCACTATGGTACTGCCTGGTCAGGCTGCCCAAACCTATTTATTAATGGTTCATGTGCTCAGCAGAGAAGTATTTTTAGAAGGGGGAAGGAATGGAAACTGTGTTCCTTTGAGAGTAAGCATCAAGTCTAATTTTGACAAGATGCAAGAGACCTGCCGGGAAGCACAGAGTAGAACAGATTCTAACTTCTTCAGAACATTATTTTAACTGCCTACATCAGATATGTGCCTTCCCCATTCATATTAGATAGGTAGTTTTTAGATTAAGATAAAGACCAAGCAGAAACTGAAGGTATTTATTCCTGGTTCTATTTGGAGGTTGTATGTTCTAGATCCTGACTTAAACTCTTTCCAGATGAAAATTAGAGAGCTTTCGTTTTTGTATAATGCAAAGAGAAATTAAGGAAAAATGAGAGAAGAGAGAGAAATTGAGAAGCAATACCAAGCCAAAAATATTTATCTCCTCTATGAAAGGGAGGTGACCTGAGTTTAGAATAAAATAAATGATGTAAAATAAAAGCGGAATGATGCCCAGCATTTAAGTCAAATATTGTTGAAATCATAAATTTATAAGAACATATTATATATTTGATATCTAGTGGGGTAATTACAATACTATGGATCACCCCAACCCCATGGCAATTTTTAATAAATCAGACAAAATAAAAGTATATCATTGAGTGGCTACATAAAAATAAATTTGGGTAGTTATACTGATTTTAGATTGCTGTAAACAACTTACTAGGGAATTAGTGGTGTTTTGTTCTATTTATTATTATTATTATTATTATTATTATTATTATTATTATTATTATTGAGTGAGAGGCAGAGACAGACTCTTGCATGCACCCCAACCGGGATCCACCTGGCAAGCCACCAACCAGGCAATGTTCTGCCCCTCTGGGCCGCTGCTCCATTGCTTGGCAACTGAGTTATTTTAGTGCCTGAGGTGAAGCCATGGAGCCATACTCAGTACCTGGGGGGTCAACTTTACTATAACCATTTGAGCCATGGCTGCGGGAGGAGGAGAGAGAGAGAGAGATAAAAGAGAGAGAAAGGGAGAAGAAGGGTGGAAAAGCAGATGGGCACTTCTCTGTGTGCCCTGACTGGGGATCGAACCTGGGACTTCCACATGCCAGGCTGACACTCCACCACTAAGCCAACCGGGCAAGCCTGTTTTGTTCTTCTATGAAGAAGGAATGGTATGAACAACTTGTCACTGCATTAGTCTATTCTGAGCAGCTCTTTCTTTTGGAAAGTGTGTAGCAAGCTATTTCTGGACCCTTGCTAGGGTTTTAGCATTTGTTACACAAAACCACCTGGAGATATAAATTATCAATGTCTATTTGTTTATTTAAAACATAAATATACTAAGAAGAACTCTGGAAGAGCATGAGTAAAAGGCATGGTTGAAATAGTACTGGGTCAAGCAGTATTTTATGTCAGGCTTACATAAAATACTCTGGACATATAATGTTTTCGTACAATGTAAGACCTAGAACTGAAAAAAAAAAAAACTATAATAATTAATTTTACCATGGCAATAACAAAGAATTACAAAACTTCTTGGGGTTAGTGTTTCCCTAGAATATTTGTGAAGGATTGTTCTTGAATGGATAAAATATTTAAATACATTCCTTGAAGATATTATATTTTCACTGTGCTACCTATAGAAAAATGTAGAAATAACAGAGGATTATAGGAACAAATGCTTTCCCAAGATTCACAACCTTCTTGGAGATATAGAGAGAAGACCCAGGAGAAGGAGTAGCCCTGAATGGTCTTCTTTGTCTCTAATGAACTCTTTTTATGCATATAATTTTAATGTCTTAGAAGTTATACTAACTATATCATGACAAGGATGTTTTAACAGAAGCCAATAGATGTTACTAAACAGTATTTATTGAATAGTGAGGCTAAAAATACTGTAATCTCAAATTAGATTTAGATTTACCACATTATGTCAATAGATCTAATCTCAAATTAGATCTATTGACATAATGTGGGTAAAGATGTTTAGAAGTTGTGTGAAGTAGAGTATAAGAGTAATCCAAGGACAGAAGTGTTATAAATCAATTTAGTTACTCTCTAGTATTGAACAAGTGTTTTATATTAATGATAAAGCAGGTCTCAGCACTGAGGATATTCTCTTTTAGAAATAGGTCCATTCCCATACTGTTCAAATTAGTCCTCATAAAGGAACAGAATAATTTGGTACTAGAAAGGGGAGAAGAAAAATATGATGCTGAGAGAAGTATAGTTAAAACATTGGTTCTTTCTCCTGAAACCAGGCTAGCAGTAGAGCCAGCAATCTCAGTTGGGTTGGACAAAATAAAATGTATGGAGGCATATTGGTCAGATTCTGAGGTCAGGAAAAGATGAAAGGAAAAAATAAAAGAATATTCTAGGCCAAAAATTTAGGACATTCTGCAAAGACTTTTAAATATTGCCAAATTACAAAGCAAATAGAACTCACTAATAGGGCACTAAACTAATTAGTAACCTGCAGTTCATTTCACTAATGGAGTACTATGTTAATTGGTAACTGTAAAAACTGAGGAAGTAATTGATGTTTTTCAATGAATAGCAATGCCTGGTTTTGCGAGCATTGCATAATCAATTTATTCCTGTTATAAAAAAAGATGGTTCTAAAACTGATCTTGATCCAATTTATCTGGTCCCAGATGGCAGAAGAAGTCAAACTTAAATTTGGAACTTTTTTCTGTAGTATTTTCTTACCTAGGAACTATTCAGAATTCTTGAAATAAGGATACGCGGACTATTCCTTAGAACTCTATAGTCAGAATATAGGAAATGTTGTGTTTAGTTCAATCGTTTTCCCTTAATCAGGAACAAAATGTCATACCAGTTTTTTATTTGCTTGGAGAAATAAAGAATGTATTATCACATTATTATACACCTTCAATGCCACTATAAATAATGTCACTAGCATTTCAAAAGAAAATAAAATAAAAAGGAATCATGATCTTATCTGGCCTTGCCCTCCTTTTGTGGATAGATGAGTATAGGAAGTGGGTGAGGCACTGAGCAAATATGGGAAATGTTTAGCAATTGAGCCAGTGGAGGGTGCTACATTAAACCAGTTCTAGAAAGCATAGCAAAGAGAACGTTTAATCATACCGCATAGTTTACAGCTTAGAGATTTGGATAAGTAATTTAAAGGAATTTTAGGAAACAGATTATGCGATAGCACTATTTATGAATATTCTGGTTTGTATTACTTAAAATATTCATCATCTTTACTCAAAGGTAATCAAGAATTCTTCTTCTGTAGATACTGATGCACTATTTGTTAATATTTCTTTATTTTCCCTATGTAAAAAAAATGCAGAGAAACTAATTCATATGTGTGTTTGTGTGTGAATAGTTATGTAAACATACACACATATATATTAAAATTTTACTTGTTTAGCTCTAAAAATATAATAAGTTTTTTTAAGATGGAAAGATGGAAGACTTGTAGATCCTCTAATATACAACATTTATTTCAAAGGTATGTTAACTGTATGCATGTCTTACTTTTTCCTGTTATAATTGAAAATATACAACAGAGAAATGTGCTTTCTTTTTCAGTGACACCACAGAATAATATAGCAAAGTTATAAGGAAATGGTACCTTTGGAAGATAAAATATTTTAAACTTAGAAGTTTCAATGTTTCAAATTCATGTAATTGCAGCAGAAATTTATGTTTCAAATCTCCTCTTCCACAATTATCTTATTTCTTGTTAAAACATTAAAATCTTAAGTGAAGAAAGAAGCAGAGAAAATCTATAGTAAAGGAGGGACAGAGAAACTGATAAATGAAAAACAACCAGGTATAGACCATCTTGAAAGTGTGAACTGACATTTTCAAGAATTACTGTTCTGGCAGAAGGAATGCACATCACTGTGTGCTGCCATAGAATTGGTCCACCTGCTTTTAATTGTCTAAAAACCCTGTTACAGTCCATTTCTTATTTATTTTCCAGACACCAACCAGAAAAGATGTCATTTTTTCTTTAACTTTTTATTGAAAATGTGTTTTTCAGCTTCCAAAATTCAGATTTTCTACAGCTACTTTAATTCTGCATTAAAAATCAAAACAATCTTTTTTTTTCAGAAAGAAAACAAAAAGTGAGCCCTCTAAATAACATAGCTTATTATAGAGACCTCTGGAATAAAGTTGAAGGATGTAAATCATTTTACATCCTATTTATTTGCTCAACTTTATTTTCATCCAAAAGGATTAAAAGTAAAGACAAAGTTCAAGCACTTTACTAAAGGCAAGCATGTAGTATTATGTGAGTAAGGTGACGTGACAAATAACTCTACCTGCAGTAACTATGAAAGTCTTGCAGAGTTGACATAAAACAATTTAAGACAATTCTCATTTGATTTGAGTTATTTCGTATATCTATAAATTATAAATAACAACTTTAGGAAATGCTGAGTCAAGAGAAAGTCAGTGCATGACGAATAACAAAAACAATGTTACCAGAGTTACCAGATCGCTGTGTAACTAACCTTTGTTGTGGCCTGTAGCCAGTGAAGTTGAATGAAAACCACATAGATCTGGAAAGGAGTCCCTTGTCCCCCTTCTTTTATTGATTATTGTGCCCTAAATATGAAGCTAAATGTATAGTGTATAGCAGTTTCATTGACCTAATTCCTAATAAGTCAAAATTTGGTAGCATCTTTATCTTAATTAAAATACTTAACTATTTGCTTTTTTTGCATGCATGCATAGATTATTTTTATTTAGTATTGAAAGGTCAACCAATACATGGTTAATTTTGTCCAGAAAACAGGGTAATTTTCAATATCTAAAACTATTTTAAATCAGTGACAAAATAAGCATGCAAGAGCCACAGCAGTGCTATTCTACAATCAATTAACATTTTAAAATATTTATTTATTTGTTTGTTTGTTTGTTTATTTATTTATTTATTAAATTAGAGGCTGGGAGGCAGAGAGACAGACTCCGCCATGCCCCATGACTAGGATCCACCTGGCAAACCCGCTACCAGGCAATGCTCTGTCCATCTGGGGCCAGTGCTCCATTGCTCCAAAACTGAGGAGTGCCTGAGGCGAGGCCATGGAGCCATACCTAGCACCTGGGCTCAAACATGCTTAAACCATTGGTGCCATGGCTGCAGGAGGGGAGGAGAGGGAGAAAGAGAGAAGATGGAGGGGTGGGGAAACAGATGATCACCTCTCATGTGTGCCCAGACTGGAAATCAAACCTTGGACTTTCACACACCAGGCTCTCTCACTGAACTAACCGGCCAGAGCAAGAAATAATAATAAAAAAGAAATATTATTCAGTTATTTTAGAATGAAAAATCTACTTAAAGAGTTCATGTACTTCTTTCCTTAAATGACTAATACATACCAGAAACATTGACACTAAAGACCACATTATTGGCAGTAATAATCAGTAATATTTAATGATGAATACATTAATGCTATACCTGCTTTTGGACTTGATACTATTAAGTAGAATCTCTATTTTGTTTAGTTTTCTTTAATATTTTTCAGTAATGTCTCATAAGTTTCTCCATAGAATACTTTTAATGTTGTTTTAAAAATAGTTATTTTAATATTTATATACTACTGGCAGATATGTGTAAACATAAAATTGAGTTTTATATATCATTTTTTAAAAATCAACAACTTTTCTCTGCTTATTAATTAGATACCTTGGGATTTTCCATTTTGACAAGTATTACCCATATAGAAAATTTTTTGTGTCTCTTTTTCTTATTTATGTCTTTGATTTCTTTATTTTCCCTTACTCAGTTGCCATTGCTGGAAGAACTGTAGGAGCCTTTGTCTTGAACCTTCCATTAAGAGGATTACTTTTAAATTTTAACCCTTAATAATAGTTGCTATATAATTTTTATAGATATAAGATTAAAAAACTCACCTTTATTTCTATTATGCTAACAGATTTTTAGAAATATATAAATTAGTATGCTACTTTACCAAATGCTTTTTCTATATTAATTGAAATTGCAAACTGTCATTTTTCTTTTTTCTTTGTGACAGAGACAGAGAGAGGGGCAGATAAGTATAGACAGACAAGAAGAGAGAGAGATGAGAAGCATCAATTCTTCCTTAGTGGTTTATTTATTGCTCTTAGTTGTTTATTTATTGTTTTCTCCTATGTGCCTTGACTGAGGCGCTCCAGCAGAGTGAGTGACCCCTTGCTCAAGACAGCGACCTTGGGTTAAAGCCAGTGACCTTTGGGCTCAAGTCAAAGTCTATGATCCCGCACTCAAGCCACTGATCGCTTGCTCAAGCTGGTAAACTCGTGCTCATACAGATGAGCCCATGCTCAAGCTGGCAATGTTGGGGTTTTGAATCTGGGTCTTCTGCATCCCATTTCACCCTCTATCCACTGTGCCACCACCTGGTCAGGCCAAAATGTCATTTTTCTAATTAATATTTTAATATTACAGTAATTGACTTTCTGATATAAAATAAATTTTTTATTTTTGCATAAAGGTAGTTTTATCAGAAAACAGTACCATTTACTGTTATGAATTTTATCAAAATATGTGTAGAATTTATAAGTTGAAAACACAAAATAAATCAAAAGTTTATGAATTAGAAAACTCAGATATTAATTCTCCCTTAATTAGTCTACAGACTAAGAAAAAGTCCAATAAAAATTAAACAGTAATCTTTGTAGTTATAGACAAGTTTATTCTAGAATTTATATGGTAAGTAACAAAAAAATTTGAAAAAGGGAAACAAGGGTGAAAAAATTTGATTACACATTCTGAGATTTGTTATAAACATACATTAATCAAGACAATGTGGTGTTTATAAAAGGATGGACACAACAAAGGAATACAACAAGGGAATACAACAAAGATTCCAGAATTTGGCCCACACAAATATGGTCAACGAATTTCTAAAAGTTGTACATAAATGCAATGAAGAAAAACAGACTTTTTTATAAATGCTACTGCATCAATTAAGTATTCACATAGAAAAGAAACAAAAGAATCTTGGTCTATCTCTCATAGTACTATATCAAAATTAACTCAAAATGGATGAATAGAACAAATATAAAATTTAAAACTCTAAAATTCTTAGAAAATAACATAAGAGAAAATCTTTATGCCTATGAGTTAGCCAAAGAGTTTTTGATATGATACTGAATCCAGGAATAATGAAAGAAAAAAAATAATAAATTTGAATTCATCAAAATCAAACAGTGTTACTCTCTGAAAGCCATTGTTAAGAAGATGAAACAACAAGTCACAAACTGGGCAAAGATAGTTTCAATTAAAATGTATAAAAAATGCCTTGTTTCTAGATATATAAAGAACTGTTCAAACTCAATGTTAAGAAAATAACAAAACATTTAAAAATGGGCTAAACATTTTCATTTCACTAAAGAATATATACTTGTGGAAAGATGCTAAACAGTCTTTTTTATTTTATTATTATTTTTGTATTTTTCTGAAGTGAAAAGCTTGGAGGCAGGCAGACAGACTCCTGCATGCACCCAACTGGGATCCACCCGGCAGTGCTCACTAGGTGGCAATGCTTTACTCATATAAGGTGTTACTCGTTGCAACTGGAACCATTCTAGCACCTGAGGTGGAGACACTGAGCCATCCTTATTGCCCTGGCCAACTTTGCTCCACTGGAGCCTTGGCTGAAGGAGGGGAAGAGAGAGATGAAGAGAAAGAAGAGGGGGAAGGGTAGAGAAACAGATGGGTGCTTCTCCTGTCTGCCTTGGCCGGGAATTGAATCTCAGACATCCAAATGCCGGGCCAATGCTCTATCACTTAGCCACCCATCCAGGGCCTATACCTTATTATTTAAGGCTTCTTTAATAATAAATTTATATTATAAACTTATTATAATAAGCCAGTTTATAATAAGACCTACTTGACTAAATTTCTCTAAACCCGTTTCTCAAGCATTTCAACAATTCTCAAATATTTCTCCACCAACTTTATGATGTATTTTTGACCTTCCTTGGATTATTGTTTGCTTTTAAACAACACTTTAATATTTTTAATTTGAATTTTGAACAGTTTGATAACATATCTTCAGCCAGCTTTTATTTTTTATTCATCACAAATCAATTAAGCTTTGCTTTATATTTCTTCCCTGTTAAACGTTCTTTGACCAGATAACCTTGCCTCCTACTGTGGAGAAGTAATTGAGGTTATCTGTCATGAATTTACTTAACTATCTACTTTCTCCACCAATTTAATTCCTCTTTCCTCTTTCCTTTTGGTTTAAGTGGAATTGATGTATCTCTTGTAATACACATTTATTGCTTTATGTCTGTTCATGACTCCATCTTTTCCTATGATTTCTAAGTGGGCCTAGCTTCAGATTTCTTTAGTGACATCAACTCTTTTTTCTAAATTTTGTTATAAAAATATAATAATACTTAAATCTCTTTCATTTTAAAATCTAAACCAACTAAGAACAACTTCAAACTCTCCATTGAGATTTAAATTTTAGACAATGATATAATCTCTCTTCTAACTTTATAAGTAAAGTTCTAGAAATAATGCTTTATGCTTACTGACTTTACTTTTTTACTCTTCGTATAGTTATCCATCTGGCTTCAACATTTATTTCACTCTGAAACTGCTCTTACATAGGCCAACAAGCCAGATGGTCCTAAAAACATATACTGTGAGCTGGTAATGCCAAGAAAAATCTAACAAAGAATTTTATATTTTTAAGAGAGGTGTGAAGACTATCAGAATCAGAAACACTATGTAAGATTTCTATTTCATAGGCAAGATTAGGCAAAATTAAGGCTCTCCAATGTATGTCGATCTCATGTACCCAACAGCAACTCCATGAAGTTTATTTGTTTGTTTGTTGTATATCTGGCCACATCATTGAAAACTGACTTTATTTCAATGAAAAATGGGTAGAATTGAATTAAACTATAGTATCCATTAAAATAATTATCAAATTTATAGAATCGTCATAATTCCCTGATCTAAAGTTTGAGTATTATAATAAATGATCTTTAACACAAGGAGATATGGTTGTTATAAAAAAGCTGCACCGATATCACTACACAGAGCACTTAACTGATGTTGGTTTAATTTTGATGATGGGATATAGATGTCTGTTTGTATGTAAATCTTTTTATCTGTAAATTTGGAAAATATTTTAAGTCTAATTATGAGTATATAGAAATAAGACATAAATTTCTAATAGCAGAATAATTTGGTACTATATTTCTTTAAAAAATTTAATAACCATCAAAAATCTTACTATTATGTTTAGAATATTATTAGGGATAGTTACTAATTGTTTATATAGTGGAAAACTGAAAAAAGTGGTAAATCCATCAGTAAGTGTTGTGCTAAATAATTGTTCACACATATAATGGCATGTTTGGAGACCATTAAGATTGTACACTAACAAAGTATATACTACCTAGAATATGTCAATAATGAAAGACTAAATGACATATATGTTACAAAATAGTATGTATCATAAGATTCCAATTTTGTGACTCAAACATAAATCTGAATCTGTGTAAACAGGAGAGTCTGAAAAAATTTGCAATTTTTGATTTTTAATTTTTGGTCATGGGATTACAAATAAATTTTGCTTTTGGTTTAACTAAATATTCTCATTCTACAGTTAAAAACAATACATTAATGTAAAGCAATTATATGAGGAAATACTAGAATTGTTACATTCGTTCAATTATCTTATTATCCCTAAACAAATGATTGAAGAAATTAATTAATAAAAGAGTGGATTTTTCATATAACCATGTCTCAGAAGAAAATCTATTAACCTACATTTTACAAGTAGTGATACATAATTATGTTAGAAGCTATAAAAAATTTCTAGTCCAGATGTTATTCAAATGTTGAGATTAGTTGCATGGCTTTAAAGTCATTGGGTCAAAAATTCCAGTAATTAGGGCTGGGATTTCTGTCCATCCTCCAGGAATTACTAAAGGAATGAAGATAACACCCAAACAAGGCCTTTTCAAGATCTTAAAACCTCTCTGCATATATATTCTTTTCATATCTATAATTATATATATATATAGTTCCAGAATGCTGAATCTATTTCTTTTGTTTAAGCAAAAGGAATGCTATTGGCTCTTATGTCCTGAATTCTCAACTTCATCCACTCAAACTTTACACAAGTTCAGAATGAATAACTTCATTTTGGTAGTAAGAGTTATAATCACAGTGTGTGCATGAGATTGCATTTACACGGTTAATAAATGTCTTACTGTACTTAAATAATAATAAAGGCTAATATTTTAGTTATTTGCTTGTTTTATTAATAGAATAAAGGAATATATTTATTAGAAAAATATTTACTGAAATTTTATCTAAGTATTTTACTTTTACACCTTAAGTTATAATGAATTACATTTTAGTACATATATCTAAAGTAATTTAAACAATTTATTCTCATAACTGGGCATATTTTTTATTTTTATGTAAGGGTTTAATATATTTGTTATTGATGTTGACACATTATGCACATTCATAAGTTTTATCATCTAGATATAATTTAAGAAACATAATTTTCATATTAAAAGAGTATCTCTATTTCCAGGGTTCATTACAAATTTCATTAAAGATTATCAAATTCTATTAAACCAAATTAAATTAAACTATTTGGAAATGTGTTAGTTTAAAAAAAATAAAAAGGACATTATCAGGTGCAGAATTTATGACTCAAAAAGCATAATATTCTTTTTTTTAATTAAATTTTGTATTTTTACAAAATTAGAAGCAGGGAGGTAGTCAGACTCCCGCATGATCCTGACCAGGATTCACCCGGCATGTCCACCAGAGGGTAATGCTCTCCCCATCTGGGGCATTGTTGCATTGCGGCTGGAGCCATTCTAGCACCTGAGCCTGAGGCCATGGACCCATCCTCAGCTCCTGGGCCTGCTTTGCTCCAATAGAGTCTTGGCTGTGGGAGGTGGAGAGAGAGATAAAAAGGATGGAGAGGGGGAAGAGTGGAGAAGCAGATGGGCACTTCTTCTTTGTGCCCTGGCCAGGAATTGAACCCTGGACTTCCACACGCCACTCTGATGCAAAAAGCATAATATATTCTTAAAAATACAAATGATTTGTTTAGAAAAAACTAGTACAAATTATTGTAAATAATGTTGCAATAATCATAGGTGTGCCTATATTCTTTCAAATTAGTGTTTTGAAATTCTCAGGATGTGTTCTCAGAAGTGGGATCACTGAGTCAAAAAGAAGTCTCATTTTTAATTTTTTTGAGGAGACTCCTTACTGTTTTTTACAGTGGCTATCCCAGTCTGCATTCCCACCAACAGTGCACAAGAGTTTCCTTTTCTCCACATCTTCATCAACACTTGTTGTTTGTTGATTTATTGATGATAGCCATTCTGGCATCGTGCTTTTAATTTGCATTTCTTGGATGATTAGTAAACTTGAGCATTTTTAATATGTTTATTGGCTACCTGTAAGTCCTCTTTGTAGAAGTGTCTAACCAGGTCTCTGCCAATATTTTAATTGGATTGTCTGTCTTTCTGGTATTGAGTAGTATATGTTCTTTATATATTTTGAACATTAACCCCTTATCAGATGTATCAATGGCAAATACGTTCTCCCATATAGTGGATTCTCTTTTCATTCTGTTAAGGTTTCTTTTGCTTGCAAAAGCTTTTATTTTGATGTACTCTCATTTGTTTATTTTTCCCTTTGTTTCCCTTGCCTGAGAGGATATGTTGGCAAAAATATTGCTATGAGAGATGTGTGAGATTTTACTGCTTATGATTTTTCTTAGGATTTTTATAACTTTTGCAACTCACATTTAATTCTTCTATTGATGTTGAGTTGATTTACAACAGCCAAGATCTAGAAACAACCCAAGTGTCCATTAGTAGATGAATGGGTAAAAAGCTGTGGTATATTTACACAGTGGAATACTGCATGGCTATAAAAAAAAAGAAAGAAATCTTACCTTTTGCAACAGCATGGATGGACCTGAAGATTATCATGCTAAATGAAATAAGTCAATCAAAGAAAGAAAAATACCATATGATTTCACTTATATGTGGAATCTAAGAACAAAATAAGCTGATGAACACGATAGAAACAGAAGCATGGATACACTGAACAGACTGACAGCTGTCAGAGGAAATGCGGGAAGGAAGACTGAATGGAAGGAGGTGAAGGGATAAAAATACATACATGCATACACATAGACACTGACAGCAGTGTGATGATAGCCAAAGGGCAAGGGTGGTAGGGCGTAGGTGGAGGTGGGCCAACAGTGGGAAAATAAGGACAGACAGACACTTTGCCTGAGGTGATAGGTACAGGATGCAGTGTGCAGAGGATGTTTTGTTGAGTTGTACACTTGAAACATGTTTGGTTTTGCAGACCGATGTCACCCCAATAGATTCAATAAAAATATTTTTTAAAAGATCAAAAGGGGTTAGAGGGTGAAATATATGGTGATGGAAGATGATTTGACTTTGAGTGATGAGCACAGAATGGAATATATGCACCATGTATTATAGAAATGTACACTTGACACCTATATGGTCTTATTAACCAATGACACCCAATAAATTTAATAAAAAATGTGGTAGAAATACACTGTATTTTGTTTACCCATAGACAGTTTTTACAATTTCACATGAACTTCCCTGTATTTTATAACAGTAGAGCAAGAATTCCATTGTAAACAGTACAGATGTAAAAATACTTTTAGTTCTTCAGCTAAAATTTATTTTCAGCTTTCTTCAGGAATTTTTATCTATTTTATATTTTTATTATGCTTATAGAAGTTACTTCCTTTTATATAGTTGCTTCCTTTGGCATTTACTACAGTCTATAATATTTTTTGCTTTAATTTTTCCATGATGAAAACAAAGAAAGCTTATGTTTAATTATGCAATTCTCCTAAAAAAAAGGAGTACCCCAAGATTAATACATGTCCTGTATAAACATAATTTCTTGAATTTCTTGCATATGTATCTCCAATGTATTACATAAGTTAACTCAATGAAACAATTTCCTTTGTCTATTTTTATAATATAAATATCTTGTTAATGTAAAGTTGGAAAGATATGTCTCAGATAAGCTCAGAGTAAAAAAAGTTCAATTAAGACCATTTCCTCCTTTCTATAAAGTTTATACAATAATTTGGTCAATTTAATCAATTTCATAAAAATAGACTCATTTTTGTATTTGAAAATATGGTATTATATCCAGTTGCTATGTAATTAATTATTTTACCTCATTTGTTTTGTAAATAATTCACTTGAAGTAGTAATAGTTAAGTGTAAGTGCTGAGGGCACAAGTCAGAATCTTTCCCAAATTTGAACTAATGTTTATGATCTCTGTGAAGAAGTGTCAGAAATGTAATAGAAGCATATAATTCTAAATACTGTAGCCCAAAACTTTTTGTAACTATTGCTCTGATAGATATATTGCACTGTTTTTCCTTTTGCATGGAATTCTTAGGAATAGCATCCACAAAAAATACCATGTTATTACAAATTTTAGCTGATCTAAGAAGTCAAGTTTGTAAATTCAAATTGATAAAAAACAGTAGGGATTGAGGTAAAGTCAGAAAAGGTTGACTAATTTCTTTATTTTATGTCACTTTTGTGGGGATATGTATTTTAAAGGGGATTCAGTTCCATCGATTTACACACTTTTAAATCTTAAAGAAACATTAACTTATTCAAGTTAAATATATATATTTTTTCTAATTCAAGCTGCATACAACTGAGTAATACAATCAATTTTATTTTATTTTATTATTTTAATAAATTCTTTTCCATAATATTAACAGTGAATTGATAATAACTATTGGCAGAAATCCAAATTCTGAGTATGCAGAAATTATCAATATTTAAGCAGAAAAATGAATCTAAGACTTAGGAGAAACAAACCTTTTATCTAAAATACTTATCCTACTCAGGATTCCCACAGCCAAAAAAAAAAGTGAGCAATGCAGTGCTGTCAAGTCTACCAAACATTTAAGAGCCTTGGTAGGTTTATATTTGGCCCCTCAATTTAAATTTCAGATTGAATTTTGAAATGTCAGATAACAGATTCAGGGAACTAAGTACCCATTTAAATACTCTGCTAATTTAGAAGTGAAAGAAAATTAATTGAAATGATCCAACACTTTGCATAGTTCAGTGTCTTCAATGGGAAGACTTGCAAACTAATCTGTTAACAACTTGTCTTGTTTCTAAAATTAATTGCTTTCAGATGTATTAACAATAGAGTATAATCAAGTAGCATAAAAGCTTTGGACAGATCAATAATAAAAGCATCCTAATTTATCCTTTGTTCATCACCATCACCACAAGATTAATAAGTTTCAAAATGGTCAATTGAATAAAGTCTTTAGTCTATAATTGCTACTAAATATCTCCCAAATACAAAGCACAAAACAGTTCCTCTGAGTCAGACAAAACTAACAAAGTAGAGGGAAAAGACCTTTGAAAATGATGACACATTTCTTAAGCATCTGCTATGAAATGTCTGTAATCCATAAGAACTATTTTTTTCTATATGTAAGACTCAAGGGAGGGAAAAAAATAGAAAAATAAGTGAGTGACTTGAAGGCCAAAAGATTTTGTTGCACAAAGAGTCATACTGGGTTACCTTCATTTTTGTCTCTTTCTTACATAGACTAAAAGTATATAAAAAGTTTAATGATGAAAATGCTACACTAGAAAAACAATTCAATTGACTATCTATTATGCTGACTCAACTATACCAATCTCTTAATATATGCAGAATAATACATATAAGTTCATAAAAAGCTGTGTAAAATACGTTTCCAATAAATTGTTGCTTTAAGTGTGTCTGCTTATAAATTACTACTATAGTAGAGGTCAAGAGAGCTTTATTCTAGTTCTATCTCTGCCTAAAAAGAGTTTTCTAATATTGCATAAGCAATTTGTATAATATATTTCCTTTGGTGACTTTTAAGTTTTTAATTATATGATTATACCCATAATATGGTCAGAAAACAGGAAGAAAAGCAGACCAATCAGTAACAAATAGACCACTGCTCCAGCAAAGGGCGCAAAATTAAATATATTGTGTATATACCCATACACACACATATATATATAGACACGTAATACAAATAAATAATTTTTTTTAAGTGACAGGAGGAGAGATAGTGAAAGAGACTCCCACATGTGCCCCGGCTGGGATCCATCCAGCAAACCAATCTGAAATCAATGCTCGAGTACCAAGCTACTTTTTTTTATTTTTTATAAATAAATTTTTATTTTAATGGGGTGACATCAATAAATCAGGGTACATATATTCAAAGAAAACATGTCCAGGTTATCTTGTCATTCAATTCTGTTGCATACCCATCACCCAAAGAGAGATTGTCTTCCGTCACCTTCTATCTAGTTTTCTTTGTACCCCTCCCCCTCCCATCCCCCTCTCCCTCCTTCCCTCTCCCCATCCCCTGTAACCACCACACTCTTGTCCATGTCTCTTAGTCTCGTTTTTATGTCCCACCAATGTATGGAATCCCGCAGTTCTTGTTTTTTCGGGTTTTTTTTATTTACTTATTTCACTTCGTATAATGTTATCAAGATCCCACCATTTTGTTGTAAGTGATCCGATGTCATCATTTCTTATGGCTGAATAGTATACCATGGTGTATATGTGCCACATCTTCTTTATCTAGTCTTCTATTTTTTTTACAGTGATTAAAGCCTTTAAGCAAACTCTTGGCCAATACAGCAAGAATCCATAAAGGAGTAGTGTCCTTAACATGTTCACCAAGTCCAAGTTGGCCCCAACACCATGCCAAATCCCTGAAAAATGCAACCCAACCCCAGTTCAGTCTGTTAGGAGCTGTCACAAAGAGCAGGGGTCCAGGAAAAGTCCACATCCAGGAAAAGTCCGCATGGCACTGGAATTGTTGTCACAATTCTATACTTTGCAGCTCACGTCCAAGTCCCAATGACCACTGCTTCTAGCTGGTAATGATTCAGGTATACTGGAAAAGCCATCTGCAGCATGTGTGGATATGGAGCTTCTGTTCTCCTCTGCCTGGAGAGATGAGACCAGGTTGCTTTTCCCTGGAGCTCTGTGACTGTGGCTTGGTAAAGAGAACCTTGGGATACACTAAGCTGGGTGGCAAAGGTAGATTCATAATAGAAGTTGGCAAAAGGGAGAAAGAGAGCTCTAAATTAGGAGTAGGTCCCAGCCTGGAATATGAGTGGGGCATTGAGGTAGGAGGAATAAAGAAAACACTATATATTAAAGAAAGCAGCAGAAAATAGGACTATTAACACCCACAACAGAGATCTCTGAGGGAAGAATAAAAAACCTGACTATTCAGGCAAGACATAGTTAACTGGCCCTTGTGCAAATGAGATCAGTTTACCTGCTTCTTGGAAGAAATACCCTAGGCTCGTCCACAGTGTCGTAGATGGGGCCAACAGCCCTGGGCACCTTCAGCCTTCAGCATTCTGGGCAAGGTTAGGTCATTGGTGGCTGGAGCAGGGCTGGAAGAGACTGAACCCTCCCTTAGAGGAGCAAGGGGGAAGCCTACCTTCCAGTGTCCCTGTTTCCTCACAGCAGAGGCATGTAAGTCTGGCAGGCTTTAGCTCAATGACCTTCCTTTCCACTATTGAAGCAGGACCCAGATGGCATCCTATGAGACCCCTTTGGGGCATTGGAGCCTTTGAGGGTGTATCCTAAAAGCTGCTAGTTCCCCTGATCTCTATTGGGCTTTTTCTGCCTCTAGGTATCTTAAAAGCCATGCTCAGAAGATCTCGCTAAGGAGTTTGAGGATCCCCATCCACCTATATAAATCTTTTCCATATATCTGGAGCTATTTGGAAAAAGACAAAACAATGTTATTAGCTGGATCAAATAAAGAAGGTAGTAGTTTGCAGGCAAAAAAGATTTGGTGTCTCCTGTTCATCAGCATTCAAAAGAAATTTAAATTTTTTTTTTAAGTAAAAAGCATAATTTGGTAGACCAGTAGGAGTTCCAGGATATGACTACCCCCTTTTAAATTTTAATGCTTGAGGCTAATGCACTCTGTTGGGACCAACTGAGCGAACCTCAGTGCATGGCGCTGTGTTCAAATCAATTGAGCCACTTACTGCAGAAGGGGAAGAAAAAGAAAAGGGCGAGCAGAAGAAAGAGAGAAGCAGATGATCACTTCTCTTTTGTGCCCTGACCAAGAATTTAACCCAGGATGTCTACACAGAAGGCCAATGCTCTATCCACTGAGCCACTGACCAGAGCCACAAATAAATAATCTAATAATAAATAATACAAAAATAAACTCTTTGGTTTGTCTACTCACAACTGTAACACATAAATTTCTCAGAATATTCTATTTTATCATATATCTATTTTATGCATATATGATCAAAATGGACATTATTTTTGAAAATTGCAGAATATATTACTAAACTTAGCCTTGTTTTGTTATTAGAATATATTAGTTGGTGGCTCATGTTTCAATTATAAAAATTAAATCCTCTTCTATATAAAATTATCTTTGATTGATTTAGTATTTCAAATTTTGGCTTAGAATGTAAAGATTCTAAAAATATGCTCAAATGTAGTTAAATATCAAGAAGTAGAATTTTAAATCCAGTATTTAAAAACCTACAACTGGAGATTATAATTTTTTCTAATATTGCTTAGTTTCTTTGTATTTATTAATATTATTTTATATAAATTTTAGATTAAATCCTGAGTTTATGTAATATATAATACTTCTAATTAAATATACTTTATAATTAATTATATATTAATAAAAATGAATAAAATTAATAAAAAATTAAATTTATATTTCAGAATCCAACTATTTACTTGTGATATTAATGGAAAGATAAATATATTGATATATTGAATTCAAATGAAAAATCTCAAACTTGTGAAAGGAACTTTCAAGGAAGTTTAGAGAACACTGATAATATTAGGACATATAAAATGTATTACTCTAATCATTATCTTAAGAACATTGCCTAGAGACAAATTCATATTAAAATATAAAGAGGTTCTACAATTCACTTGCTCACATAGTACACAGCCACTCTATCACAAATACTTTTAAACTGCCATCATTGTGCTATTAAATAAATTTTTAAAAAAATGTCAATGCTAGACAAAAAGATCAAATGAGGAAAGATTCACTTTGACACCTTTGCATTTTTTTTTTATAACATCCCATAAAACTAGATGAATGGGACCAGACATACAGAGGAGGTTGCTAGTAAGCAAAGCACTGTCTGTCTCTGTAACTATCATATTGAATTGACAAGACAATTCTCTGGGCCAAAAATTCAATGAAGTCATTTGAAACAATTCTCTTTCTTCCCTTCCATACGGCTTATCTCTTATTAGCCAATATCCAACCAGAAACCATTTCTTCCCTCCTTCCTCCTATGTAACACTCTCTGCCCCCATTGCCTTTCCTGCTGTTCTTTACAAGATTTACTAGACATTTCATTCTCCTGATAGTACTAATGCTGAGAATTTTTTAGGACCCTGAAAGTAAGTATCGACATATTCCTTCTTTAGATCATTTTTGGAAGCCTTTTTAGGTATTTGTTGACCTTACATATCATTATTTCACAATGTGAAATAAATAAAATAAATTAAATTAAATGGGTTTTTTTGTTTGTTTGTTTTTTCAGTGAGAAAGACAGAGAGACAGGAAAGGAGAGAGATGAGAAGCATCAACTCGTAGTTGTGACACTTTAGTGTTCACTGATTGCTTCTCACACGTGATGGAGCGAGGGATTGGGAGTGGCCCCAGCTGAGCCAGTGACCAACCCCTTGCTCAAGGCAGCAAACTTGGCTCAAACCAGTGCCCATAGAATCATGTTGTTGATACCATGTTCAAGCCAGGAATCCCACACTCAAGCCAGCAACCCCTTGCTCAAGCTGGTAAGCCTGCGAGAAGCCTGCAACCTCGTGTTTCAAATTTGAGACTTCACCATCCCAGGTTGATGCTCTATCACTGCTCCACTACTGGTCATGCCAGTTAAACAACCATTTAATGCAGTCTACAGACAAAAAATGTATATTAAAAACCAACTAATGCAGTCTCAGTTATTCCATCCATTCTACTTGCAAAAGCAGCATCTATCTCGTACAATATTAAAAATAATTATTCTGAGCTACTAAATATAAATGAGGTAGACAGGGTTATTTTGCTACAAAAACACTTTGAAATTCAATATATATACATATAACTACTTTGATCTTAATTAAATGTACTGTAATAATGATGTACAAATAAATTCAATGAACTCATCATATCTTTTACACTAGTTTTTAATAAAACTTTTCTGCCAGAAACAAAACTTAAATTATCTCACAAATAATACATAAACATTTATGTCATAAGTCATTTATTATACACTTTTCAATGTATGACTAATCCCAAATGCACAATAGAGAAGGCTCAATCTATACTGCCACTAATGTTAATGATATCTAAGTATATCTTGGTGTTAAATTCCATGCCACTCCAAATTATTTGAAGTCTAACTTAACTAGTTCAAGGAAGTCTCAGAAACTGAATTGTCTAGAGATGTGCTACAGTATGAAGTATACAGGCATTTGTTAGAAACAGCTCTTCTTCGAAAGGTAACAACAGTTTTCCTGCAGAGAAACATTTTTCTGAAAAGGTAACTTTTAACTATGTGAATAAGCAGAAGTGATTAAATGGAAATGAAATATGTCAAGGAGGAAAAAAAAAAGAATGAACAGAAGTTGTCTAGTTGCCTTTAGGCTATAGGTCTGTTCAGCCAGGTTGATTACCAGTCATGTCAAGACACTGGCCCTTGTCTCATTTGGGGGCATTTTGATTGTTTTTATTTCTCCTCCTGGTTGTCAAGCTGACCTTTAAACTGTCTCCTCCCTTGTAGCCATTCTCTAGAGTCATAGTATACCCTTTTAGCTTCAAACCACATTTCTAGATAAATATAATAGCTTTTATGTTTGTGACTATATATCATTATGTACTGCCTCTCTATATCACTCTCCCCTTTTTCATTTCTTTTATATTTAACACTAAGCAATTTAATGCTTTTGGCCCCCTTTTACTACCCCCCCATAAAAAAGCCCATAAAGCTTGTCCAGGTGGTAGTGCAGTGGATAGAGTGTCAGATTGGAATGCGGAGGAGCCATGTTCGAAACCCCTAGGTCACAGGTTTGAACGTGGGCACATCCAGCTTGAGTGTGGGGTGGGTGGCTTGAGCGTGGGATCATAGACAGGACCCCATGATGGCTGGTTTGAGTCCAAGGTTTCTGGCTTGAGCAAGGGGTGACTTGCTCTGCTGTAGTTCCTGCACCCCCCATCAAGGCACATATGAGAAAACAATCAATGAACAACTGAGGAGATGCAACAAAGAACTGATGCTTCTCATCTCTCTCCCTTCCTGCCTGTCTGTCCCTATCTGTCCCTCTCTGTCTCTCTCTCTCTGTCACAAAAAAAAAAAAAAAAAATCCCATAAATATTGATTTTACCTGAAAATCTTTTCAAAAGAAAATTTGAATTTACAAATAAGTTTGAATATCAAACATGTCCTCATATGAGTCTTTACACCCAACTTCTCTTTCCATTTCCATGCTCTAGTAACTCTAGGTCTAACTTTATGCAAGTTGGCAGCACCTGGTGCTCTTTTGCTTTGACATGTGCTTGCCTGTACCCTCAGTTTCCACCACTCCCCGTAACTTACACATCCTTAGCTGCTATATTCATTTTCTACTCTAGCTTCTCCGGAAGCTCTGTTTTAATTAGAGTAAATGAACTAACGAGAAATACAGTGAATAAGTATCCTCTCTTTGGTGATTATGGTAGAAATCAACCATTTGTTCACCAATATCTGTGTTTTCTCTTCTTTGACACACTTCTGGTTTACATTTTTAGGCCCCTTTGCAGTCAGTTAGGGCCAGACCTGTTGAGTCCTCAACAGTGATGTACAAAAGGAAATGATGGAACCACTCCTAAGCTTGACCCCTAATGCATCTTTGAGCTCTTTCAAACCCTTTCTTTAATGACAACAGTCAGTTAAGTGGAGGATTCTGAGACCTTAATCATGGCAGAACCATAAGCTGGAAGAGGTCCAGTCCTTGAAACACAGTGTGAAAAAGTAGCAACTGCTTATCTGCATTGTAATAATACTTGAGGGGGCTCAAACCTCTATTGTGTTTAGCCATGAAGAAATTTGTAGGATATTTATAAGAGAAATTATATTATCCAAATTACAATGACTATACTACATGGAAATTCTTATTAATAACAATGGTTATAGTGTCAGATAAGTGATTTTTTGAATATTAGTTTTGCTTTATTATGAATTAATAGCATTAGTATTTTTAAGAGATTTCTTTAATATCTCTTGAAAATCATATTTTTTCTGATTTCCCTTTTCCTCTACCTTCATATTAAGGTTAGGTATTTTGAAATGTGGCATTCATTAAATTAAAATTTAAGAAATGTATTTGTATTTCTCATAAGTTGATTATATAATTTATTTTCCAAACTAAGACATTTTTGGAAATAGAAGATTTTGCTAAAAATAATTGAAATGATATAATTTTGAAATATTTTGAATAATAAATTAATTTATTAAATCGATACTTGTAAAAACCTTTTAAAATAAATTCTATTAGCTTTTCATTTCAAGCTTTGTTTTAGAAGAATTAGATTTCAGTTCTCTATTCACAGAATATTTTGATTAAAGTTTCTAACTTATTTGAAATAAATTTCAACTAAAGTATATAAAGTGCTTTAAAAATGTCTAATACCCGGGTTCGATTCCCGGCCAGGGCACACAGGAGAAGCGCCCATTTGCTTCTCCACCCCTCCGCCGCGCTTTCCTCTCTGTCTCTCTCTTCCCCTCCCGCAGCCAAGGCTCCATTGGAGCAAAGATGGCCCGGGCGCTGGGGATGGCTCTGTGGCCTCTGCCTCAGGCGCTAGAGTGGCTCTAGTCACAACATGGCGACGCCCAGGATGGGCAGAGCATCGCCCCCTGGTGGGCAGAGCGTCCGCCCCTGGTGGGCGTGCCGGGTGGATCCCGGTCGGGCGCATGCGGGAGTCTGTCTGACTGTCTCTCCCTGTTTCCAGCTTCAGAAAAATGAAAGAAAAAAAAAATGTCTAATACTGTACTGGGTTTTTTTTTTATCAGTTCTGTTTTTTTTTTATTGATTTTAATTTATTGTGTTTACATAGATTCTAGTGTTTCCCTGAATGCATCCCCCATATTCCCCTCAAATCTCTCTTGCCCCTCCCACACCATCCTTCCCCTTTCCCTTCAGCTTTATCCCATCCTATCATCCCCTTTCCTCTGTTCTCTTTTCCTCTGGTCCCTTTGATCACTCCTCTGTCTCAATTCCATTCCACAGTTCACATTGTTTATTCGATTCCTCAAATGAGTGAGGTCATATGATATTTTTCTTTTTCTACCTGGCTTATTTCACTTAACATAATAGTTTCCATGTCCAGCCATGTCACAAAAGGTAAGATTTCCTTCTTTTTCATGGCCCCATAGTATTCCACTGTGTATATGTACCAAAGCTTTTTAATCCACTCGTCCTCTGATGGACACTTGGGCTGTTTCCAGATCTTCGCTATTGTGAACAATGCTGCCAGAACATGGGGGTACATTTCTCCTTTTGAAACAGTGCTATGGTATTCTTGGGGTATATTCCTAAAAGTGGGATAACTGAATCAAAAGGCAGTTCGATTTTTAATTTTTTGAGGAATCTCCATACTGTTTTCCACAGTGGCTGTACCAGTCTGCATTCCCACCAGCAGTGCAGGAGGGTTCCCTTTTCTCCACATCCTCGCCAGCACTTATTCTGTGTTGTTTTGTTGATGAGCGCCATTCTGACTGGTGTGAGGTGATATCTCATTGTGGTTTTAATTTGCATTTCTCTAATGATTAGTGATGTTGAGCATTTTTTCATATGCCTATTGGCCATCTGTATGTCCTCTTTGGAGAAGTGTCTATTCATTTTTTTGCCCATTTTTTAATTGGATTGTTTATCTTCCTGGTGTTGAGTTGGGAAAATTGGACAGCTACCTGCAAAAAAAATGAAACTAGACCACCAACTTACACCATTCACAAAAATAAACTCAAAATGAATAAAAGACTTAAATGTAAGCCGTGAAACCATAAGCATCTTAGAAGAAAACATAGGCAGTAAGCTCTCCAACATCTCTCGCAGCAATATATTTGCCAATTTATCTCCACGGGCAAGTGAAATAAAAGACAGGATTAACAAATGGGACTATATCAAACTAAAAAGCTTTTGCACAGCTAAAGGCAATAAGAACAGAATAAAAAGACAAACTACACAATGAGAGAAAATATTTGATAATACGTCTGATAAGAGGTTAATAACCAAAATTTATAAAGAACTTGCACTGGGTTCTTTAGTTTGATTTACAAAATAGTTTTTTTAAGGGTTAGATGGTTCTAAAGTATAACTAATAATGAGCACTAGAAGAAAATTGTCATGAAGACATCATTGTTGTTTGAAGAAGCACATAATTAAAATTTTGTAATTCAGTTATATTTAGTCTGTGAGTTTGTGTGTACATATATGTGCATACATACATACAGGGTGGGGCAAAAGTAAGTTTGTTGTTGTGAGTACATGAAACACTGTGTTTAATCTCAAATTGTTATTTATTTATTATTGTATTATTTATTTGGATTACAACTATAAACCTACTTTTACCCACCCCCTATGTGTGTGTATGTGTGTCTGTGTGTGTATAGATAAATTTTGATAGATACAGCTTGCATTTCAATTCCTAGAATATTACAATTTATTAAAATATAGCTGAAAATATATCCATGCCTTGAAACCAATTTTGCATATACTTTTTCTTTATATATATTTTTAAATTTATTAAAGATCTTCTTTTTTATCATAACACTATGCCTCACCAAAATTTATCTTCAATGTTGACTTTAAAGTCAGTAGCATTTAGTTAAATGTTTAATCCTTGACAGGTCAAACTTCTAATACCTTTACTTTGTTTTCATAAATTGGATGAAAAAGTATAATCTATATCATCTATTAACTAACATCTTATTTGATGTATCTGATGGCATTGATATAAAACTCTAATAATTTGATTATGTATAGAGGTCTTCTAATAACATGGATAGTGTATTGACTTATTCAATTTTCATAATACATATAGAAAATTAAAGATTAAAAATAAAGCAAAAATAATCTATAAAGTAATTTTTGATAAAAAGAAAATTTGTTTTTCACAGAGTGAGGTGTAAAAATACTTTCTGCAGCCTCACTTGCTAAAGTCTCATATTTGGGCACGTACTTCACATCTCAACTAACTTTGTATTAATTTCTTCAGCAGATTTGATCCCTTACACTTCTTGTGTATCGTGTCAACATGGTGGACAGAAAATATGGACCTATAGACTCTGCAACTACATTATCAATATCAGCTTTCTTGAATAATAAAAATTTAGAGCTTAATTTTCTAATAAATATATACTTCATTTAGTTTATTGCAAATGCAAAATAACTTTTTTGCAATGCAAAATAACTCCACCAAAGTAAAATCAAACAATAAATTTAGAGTTCAGCTTTGAACCTAAATGATAAAAACAATTGCTCTAATGAAAGGATTTATACCAAGGTGATGTGTTTTTTTTTTCAGTAAGATGATTTCTATTACTTACTTGATTACTTTTTATTGAAATTTTTAGGATTACTCAGTCTCGTGTAATACATGTATTTCATATAAAGAACTGTAAAGCTCAACATTAAAAAAACACAATTAAGAAATGACTAAAGTACCTGAATGAATGCTTCTCCAAAAAGGATATACAGATGGCCAATAGACATATAAAATGATGCTAAATGTCACTTATTATCAGAGAATGCAAATGAAAACTACAATGAGATACCACTTAAAACCTGTTAGAATGATTATCATCAATAAATTAACAAACTACAAGTGTTGGTGAAGATGTGGAGAAAAAGGAACACTTGTACACATTTGCTGGTAATGCAGATTGATGCAATCACTGTGGAAAGCAGTATGGAGTACCCCCCTCCAAATTAAAAATGGAACTGCCTTAGAATCCAGCAATTCCAGTTCTGAGAATATAGCCAAAGGAAATCAAAACACTAATTCAAAAGAATAGATGCACCCTAAGTACATTGAAGCATTATCTAGAATAAAGAAGATTTGGAAGCAGCCCAAGGGTCTATTAGCAATAATAATAATAATAATAATAATAATAATAAAAGCTGTTGTACATTTACACAATAAAAACTATTCAGCTTTAAAAAAATAAGGAAATTTTAATATTTGTGCCAGCATGGATAGACCTCAAGAGCATTATGCTAAGTGAAATAAGCCAGTCAGAGAAAGACAAATAACATGATTTCATTTAGATGTGGAATCTAATGAACAAAATAAACTAACAAACACGATAGAAAGAAACTCATAAAGAACAGACTGACAGCTGTCAAAGGGGAGGGTTGTTGCAGGGATGGGTGGAAAAGAAGACAGGATTAAGCAAAGAAATGAAACTCATAGACACAGACTGATGTGATTACCAGTGGAGAAGGTGGATGGTAGAGGTAAAAGAAGGTAAATGGTGATGAAAAGAGACTTGACCTGGAGTGGTGAACACACAATATAGTATAAAGATAGTACATTATAGAATTGTACACCTGAAACCTATATATACATAATTTTAATAATGTCATCCAGTAAATTCAATAAAAATGTTAAAACAGAAAAATATATTAAAGGAATATTATATTTTAAATTAAAAAGAAATGCTATTCTTAAAGATGTTAGCCCCACTGGTTCTGGGAAAGATTAGAAAACGAGGACTGGAGTTTTAATAGTCCTTTATATTTAAATACATTTTAAAACTCAGTTTACTGCCCATAAGTGTCTCACAAACTACTATAGGGACAATGGCAGAAGATGAAAATATAAAGTGGAGATATGCCAAACCCATTCTAA
Source organism: Saccopteryx leptura (assembly GCF_036850995.1). NCBI lineage: Eukaryota > Metazoa > Chordata > Mammalia > Chiroptera > Emballonuridae > Saccopteryx > Saccopteryx leptura. Next base: position 59,373,123 of record NC_089506.1, read on the forward strand.
GTAAATACAACTATTAATAATAATATTTAACAACAAACCAGGAACAGATGCTAAATAAACCTGATGAGTTTCAGGGATAATAAGTATAATAACTTGAGTATCTCCCAAGGAAACCAAATTTGCTCATCTATGATATTGAAACTGCCTCACCATAGAACCATATCTAAAGTTGTCACCTGGTTAGAGTTCTGTTGTTTATCCCTATTATTATGGGGAAATTTCATTAAAATCTTTAGAAAGTTAGAGGCAGACATGAAAATTAAAGTTTCAGTAAAGAAAGAAGCTCAGAGTCTGATAGATACAAATCTTGAGGTCAACTGTCTAGATGGATTGCCAGTTTTGATAAAATGCTAAATAACCTCATTTCAATCGAGTTATATTTATGCCTGTTGGGTCTATATTTTTTAAAATTATTGATTTTAGAGAGAAAGGAAGGGAGAAAGAGAGAAGAAAAGAGAGAGACAGAGACAGGAACATTGATCTATTCCTGTATATTTCCTGACCAGGATCTGCCCAGCAATCTCTACACTCCTGGACAATATTCCTACCAAAAGGGCTATTCAGCCAGGGCCTGTTGAGTCTATTTAATACATTGAATCTGGACTACAGTTACTGTATTTTTTGCTCCATAAGATGCACCTGACCATAAGACACATCTAGGGTTTTAAGGAGAAAAATAAGAAAAAAAATATTTTGAACCAAATGTTGTGTTAAAATGTTTAATGAAATACCATATTTTTTGCTCCATAAGAAACATGGGCATTTCCTTCTCCACTTTTGGGGGTAAAAAAGTGTGTCTTATAGAATGAAAAATACAGTATATAATATTCTTGTCATACAACAATAAAAAAGTTAACAAATTTTGAATCTATTTTCAAGAAGAAAAACATTGGATTAAAGACTGCTTGAGTATTCAGTTGCTTGCTCAATGAGGGAGGTGTGAAAATGGAAAACTGAACAGTAACACAAAGGTCCCTTTGCTATTAACATCTGTTAGAGCCATGGTTATTAATATTATAACCATTTTACACAGCAGGAATGATTTCAACTTCCATTTTAAATTACAACAAATAATTTGGGAAATGATTAATGAGATTTTTAATTATAGATTGAGTTTGTCTTAAAACAATCTATGCCAGTACAGCAGTAAAGAATCAGGCTTTAATTACATCCAGGAAAAACTCCACAGTGAAGCAAAACATATCCATTTTAGGGTGCCCAGACCTTCTTCTGCACACCTGGCTCACCTTCACACTTGGCTGCTTAGCCCCATTATTTAACACATGGTGCTAATGAGGCCACGGTCATGTTTTCACTCCTCATGTGTGCCAGTTAGCTTCACTTTGTGCCAGGGCTATGGACTGTTTTCCTAAACTTGAGCTGCCAACTCAAAGATTCCTGCACTCACTCACCCAGGAGATCTGGCAGAAAAGCACAGAAGATTCACCATAAAATTAATATTACTACAGATTGCTTAGAGATGGGGGTAAAAATGTTTATTTGGAAAAAGTCAGCGTCTTTCTTCAAAATAGCATGTTAATTCAGAGGCTTCTTCTGACTTATTTTTAGTTTTATTTAAAAAAAAATGACTTAAGGGAAGCAGCACAGAAAAAAAAGAACATTAGACTAGGATTTGGATATCTAGATTGTATTCGAATCACTTTTCCAAAGTAGCCATATAACTTTTAGCTCTTATCTAGTTAACCTACACTCATTATCCTATCCTGGAAAATCTGAGTAATTCCACAGATAATTGCCTACCAGGTGAGCTCTCAGGGTCTATAATTCCATGACTCAAAATGTCAGGCATTAGAAGCTTTATTAGGCATGAGGCTGGAGGCTGAGAAGGAGACCTGATGCATCTTAAAGACTCAAACTGTGTCTAAGGTCAGTAGTTGTTAGTTGTCAGGATCTCTTGTTGAACAAAAATGTGCTCCCATTGACTTACAGGTGCTTCTGTTTGTTGTGCCTGTTTTATAGTTTTGTTGCTTGCAAAAAAGGTGCAACAGCAGCCATCAGGCCATGGGGGAAAATACATGATATTGGTTTAGATGAATTTGTTCACTAGCTATCCTTTTTCTGTTTGTCTCAGCAGACTTCTGCCCTAGGCTTAGAATGAATATCTTCTTTCTTGTCAAGGACTGGGAATTATTTTTCACCATAGGCAAAGAGCCCTTTTCAGCTATGCATCACTGAATAACTGTCAGAAGACAAGTGTCATGACAAGAAATGTCCCTCTTTAAGATGATTTATTCATTTCTACCCGAAAACATCTTGTGGAGGGAAGAGGTTGACATAAACTTTTCTGCTTCATCCAAAGAAACAAACAGAAAAACAAGAAATGTTTTATTTTCTAATGTCAAGCTGAATAAAATGGTATTTAACCTAAGTACCCATCATAAGGACTTGGCATTCGCTTTAAAAAATATAGATTGAATAAAAATGAAAACTAAACCAACTCATATTGAGAAATATAAATTATTATGCTCAATATTCTTTGGAAACAGTACCCATTTTTAGTTTATTCGTATTACTCAGAGAGGGATAGACTGGAAACCTTTTTATTTATGAATGAATGAATTTCCATGGTGTGGTGTTCGTGGGACAGAGACTTGAGTATTGTTTCATAGATATACATATGTATTTATAATACCGATCTTCATTTGCTTTGGTTTACTCACACATACACAGGACATTAGTGGCCATTTAATTTATCCTTTTTATTCCATCCCATTAATATTTGCTCCTGGTTATGCATATGGCAGGAAATAAGCAACTTTAACCTTCTGATTCTGAATCTTCTGTTATTCTCTATATTTCAACGTGGTTTTGAGTGTGGAAAGGAAATGATTAGCACTATAGTCTTCTGACAGAAATTTTACAAGAATTCAGTATACTCATTTTGGATAAGTTTTTGTATAATGTGGTAAAAGAACTAAAGAAGAAATGCCCTCCTTGATGAGGAAGAATGTTCATGTCCAACTGGGGACCACCCCATTATAGTTCCTGCTCCTGAAATTCACTATGTATGGATTAATGCTAGAAAAATAATTGTATATTTATAGGACATAAACAAATGCCTTAGTTCATTTTAATTGAGGATAATTGCTTTACATTTTCATGTTAATATGGGGACTAGAAATCATTGTTTGTATCCTTAATATAGAGTATGACAAGAAGAACTAATGCTTTATGTAGTAGTATGTACTGAAATTAGAAATATTACCACACTCAGATTTTGGAAAGAAATAAGTTTCAAAAGACTGTAAATTCTAAGTTGGCAGAAAAATCACTTTATAAGAATATTAAGTTTTCTCTTCCCCCACCCCAATCCCTTCCAAGTTCCCTTTTCATGGGATCACAAAAATAGATAAGAAAATATTTATGAGAAATATCTTATATCAGAATCAAAAGTTCTGTGTAAAAAGAAGGAAAGCACTCTAAGATTAGGAGACAACCAAGAATTGAGAAGTCACCTTATTTCTATCATTGTTTTGAAACTAAGAGAAAAATGTTATTACAACCAAGAAAAAAGCAAGAGATGTAAATATCATATAAAAAAGGCAGAACTGAATTTATTAATATCAGTTACTTGATTATGTACATAGAAAAGCTGAAAGAATCAAATAAATATTTTGTGTCAGTAAACCAATTAAGGAAGGTGGTCGCTTAAAGTTACAAACAAGAATCAAAAACTCTTTTTGTGTGACAAAGACAGTGAGAGGGACAGAGAGGGACAGACAGACAGGAAAGGAGAGAGATGAGAAGCATTAATTCTTTATTGCAGCACATTAGTTGTTCACTGATTGCTTTCTCATATGTGCCTTGACTGGGGGGCTACAGTAGACCTAGTGACCTTGGACTCAAGCCAGCAAACATGGGGTCACGTCTATGATTCTACACTCAAGCCTGCAACTCCACACTCAAACTAGTGAGCCTGGGCTCAAGCTGGAGACTTCAGGGCTTCAAACCTGGGTCCTTCACATCTCAGTCCACACTGCACCACCACCTGGTCAGTCAAGAATCAGAAACTTTCAATTTGCAAACAATCAGAAGCAAAATAATACTTCAGAAGAAAATATTCTATTCCAAAGCAAATAAAACAATATAAAGATAGCAGTTCCTCCTTAATTTATCTGTTCAAAATATTAACAAATACTGAGAGTAAATTTAAAAAAATGGCAAAATAAGCTAATTTTTCTGTAGAAAATGAACATTTTCCATGAAATTATAAAAAATAAGAGTGATAAAAAATAGTCTTACATAACAAATATATTTTTCAATCAATTATATATAAAATAAATTTTAAATAATTTGGACTTTTATTTTTATCTTTATTTTTAAAGTAACAATCTCATTGGCAGTAAAACATGTTTTGATTATGACATTTTAATGTTTTGGGTATTACATCTAAATAAAAAATTTAAAGTTTTTTGAAAATCTTTATGTTGCCAGTATATTAAAATCATACAATAATGATTATAAAATTGCTTAAGATCATGTTTAGGAACTGCTTACAGGCATTTTTTTTAACCTATATTGAGTCATGAAATTAACAACCAGCTTTAAACAACTACAAAAGACAATTCTGAAATTATGTCATTATCCTATATTTTGGAAATTGAATACATATAGTGTTGTAAAGTTAGTAGAGATTTAATTTACTTGCCACATTATTTAAATAAAGAAGATGCTGGCTAACTGTTTTATACTGTGTTTTCTTCTTCTGTGAAATAGTAATTGTGTGGAAGAATTAAGACCATATTTGAAAAGCCCTCTGTGCTGACATGGGTCTCTCTTCTTCTACCTCTACCTCTGTAGTCATTATAAAGCAGGTGGCATCAGTGCCACAGAATAAATAAATATCAAGGAGTAACCATCCTCATTAATATCCAATACACTTTGTTCTTGATATTTAAGAAAATAGCTCGAATTTAATATTAAGTATCTGTGTACTGAAAACAATCATATATGTTCCAATGAAAAAAAGGTGCTAGAGGTAGTATATTTAAAATTAACTCAGTTAACCAGCAGTTTGATAAGTTTAAAACCAAAATTATAGAAATGGAAGAAAGAGTAAAGCTATTGGGAAAATACCGTGGGGAATGTAAGTGGAGTGTGAAAACCGCTGCAAAACAGATTGCTATTATAATTAGAGACAACATTTCACTCTCTTTTAAATATAAGCCCCTGGAAATTGCTCTGAATAGAAGAGAGGAAGGTCCAGCTGTTTTGGTGCAGCTGGTGTAACTCACAAGAACTATTATTTGTATGTCTATACAGAGGGTAAAAAATAAGCCAACTAACTAATTAACAAAGTAACAGTAACACTTAGCTTGAACCATAGATGCAAATACACATTGTTCTGTTTTTGGAGGGGAGGGTAGAGGCAGGATGAGAAAGACAGGAACATCAAACTGCTCCTGTATTTTCTTTCATCAGGGAATTGAACTGCCAACCTTCCTGTTCAAGGACAGCGCTCCAACCAATAGAGCCAAGGCTGGCTGGCTGGCTGGCTTGCTTATTTATTTATTTATTTATTTATTTATTTACTTACTTATTTATTTATTTATTTATTTATTTATTTATTTATTTATTTATTTATTTATTTATTGACACAGAGAGGAAGGCAGAGAGAGGGGAGGGGTAAGGGAAGCATTCATTTGTTGTTCCATTCAGTCTTACAATTCCTTAGTTGCTTCCAGTGTGTGCCCTGACTGAGAATCGAAGCTACAACTTCTTGTTTCAGGAGCATGCTGTTAGGCGACTGAGCTAATCAGCCAGATCCAATATACATTGTTTTTAAGACAATAAAATATAGTAAGCCCACCGGAGAGTTTTGATGGAAAGAAAATGCTCATCTAGTAGAAAATTATATATCACATGTATTTAATGATTTCTCCAAGTCTTCATTATATAAAAAAATGAAAAACCTATTCTAAAAGAATAAGATATTTGAAGATTTCAATTAATATGGATAAATACAGCTATCAAATTAATTTTTTTCTTGTTTTATTTAAAGCTTGAGGAGATGTAATCAAATACTTGGTAACTATTCAAGATTCTCCACCCTGTGCAGTAAAAAAGAATATTGATAGAATGTTCAGGAAGGATTCTTCACATACCCAGTTACTGAGATCTTCAGACCTTAAACTGTGTTCCCTGAAGAATCACACAGCTTTGATTCCTTCTCTTTTTCTGTCTTGCTATGAAAATGTTAGACAGAAATAAAATAAAGACTGTCTACTCTTTTGGCTTAGAGTTGACCCAAATCTCAGATATAGCAGGATTGTTTGTGTTGTTCTCTCATCTTTTAATGTTATCAAATAATGAAATGCATCAGAATTTTCTTTCTATATTTTTCTACAGCGTACTGAAAACAGCTCTTACCAATACATTATCTGAAAAATTGTACAAGCAGACCAACCCTTTAACTTTTCTTAGAGAGGCTGTTATATTTGTCAAAAATGAATTATCCTATGAGCGAGAGGATTGTCAGAGGTGACAAGTGGCTCTGTGTGAAGTGGTCTATAAGAACTCACAGGCTGTCAGAGTTTAACCTTCCTCGGTCATATTAAAATACAATCCAGGAAGCCTGATGGTACTTGCCTCTACCACACAGGCAATTTTCACTTTTCCAGCCTTTGATTCGTTCTACCAGGAACGAAAGGAATGTAAAGAAGGCCAAACTTTGATGGGAATCCAAATTCTTAACCAGCTTTTTTTTTTTTTCATACATCCTTTCCTCTCTGATTGCTGTTTCATGAAATATTTGTACTTTAGCATCATTAGTAAATGACAAAAAATTTTTTCTTAAAAGAAAAAAATTTTAGTTACTTTTTATGCTATAGTCTACTGAATTTTATTTAGTCAGCAGCTTTTGATAAATTTATTTTAGAGAGGTAAAAGATATAGTATTTTTAATCTCTTCCTTGCGTATAAAAATAAATATTTACCACATTTTAAAGTCATGTTTTAATGGTCACTTATTTGTCTGTCTTTTTTTTTTTTTGTATTTTTCTGAAGCTGGAAACGGGGAGAGACAGTCAGACAAACTCCCTCATGCGCCTGACTGGGATCCACCTGGCATGCCCACCAGGAGCGTCGCTCTGTTGCGACCAGAGCCACTCTAGCGCCTGGGGCAGAGGCCAAGGAGCCATCCTCAGTGCCCGGGTCATCTTTGCTCCAATGGAGCCTTGGCTGCGGGAGGGGAAGACAGAGACAGAGAGGAAGGAGAGGGGGAGGGGTGGAGAAGCAAATGGGCGCTTCTCCTGTGTGCCCTGGCCGGGAATCGAACCTGGGACTTCTGCACACCAGGCTGACGCTCTACCACTGAGCCAACTGGCCAGGACCTATTTGTCTATCTTGATTACCTCTTCTAAGCAATAAAATAATATGGGGCACATAAGAAAGACTGAGCCCAAGTTTTTTTTTGTTTGTTTTTTAGATTTTATTTATTCCCTTTTAGAGAGACAGGAGGGGGGGGAGCAAGAAGCATCAATTCCCATATGTGCCTTGACCAGGCAAGCCTAGGGATTCTAATTGGTGACCAGTGTTCCAGGTTGATGCTTTATCCACTGTGCCACCACAGGTCAAGTCTAAGTATATATATGGAGTACAGTATAAAACTATAAATATATTAGGTCGATAAACCAGGTGACTCAAACAATTTTGGAAAACACAAAGCTTTGCTTAAACATTTTTTTTTTTTTACAGAGACAGAGAGAGAGTCAGAGAGAGGGATAGACAGGGACAGACAGACAGGAACGGAGAAATGAGAAGTATCAATCATTAGTTTTTCGTTGCTCGTTGCAACACCTTAGTTGTTCATTGATTGCTTTCTCATATGTGCCTTGACTGCAGGTCTTCAGCAGACTGAGTAACCCCTTGCTCAAGCCAGCAACCTTGGGTTGAAGCTGGTGAGCTTTTGCTCAAACCAGATGAGCCCACGCTCAAGCTGGCTACCTCGGGGTCTCGAACCTGGGTCCTCTGCATCCCAGTCCAATGCTCTATCCACTGCACCACTGCTTGGTCAGGCCTTTGATTAAACTTTTTAAAAATATTTATTCACCTGTGAGGAAAGAATGTTAGCTCTACTCCTTAGCAGAACTTCTTTGTAACAGATGATGTAATATTATACTCTTTAATAATCCCTATCATGTTTCATATTTATTGATTACATTCATAATAATTTACCTAGTAGTTATATTTCTCATTAGAAATATTCTTGCATGAAAGGCAGAGTAAATATCTATTCCTAGTGCTTTGAACAGAACTTGACACATACTAAATACAAATTATTTACTGAATTATTAATTACTCATTCTCTCTTTAAGTCTCCAGTTATTTATTGAGCATTTGCCCTTGTGAACTACATTTTACAAGAGGAGATTAGACAATTAAAATGTAAGTAAATCATTGGGTTAGAAGGGCAGAAATATTATAGGAAAAAAAGAATAGTGTAAGAAGGAGTAAGGGAGTGGCACAAAGGGTAAGATAATATAGGCCATGTTAAAAAAAAAATGTCTTTGGAACAAATCTTAAACAGTAAGCTAGATTTTCACTCTAATTTCTAATGGGAAACAGCTCCAGGCTGAGGAAAATCACAAAATGAGTGTTTTCAAGGAGAACAAAAATTACTTTTGTTGAAATATTATCAAAAACTCAGATGTGTTTTTACTTTGTCTCTTATTCCTGAAGGGTCTCTGTATTTTATCACGGTGGCTTTAAAGATTACCTATGAATTATTTTCACAGTTAGGATGACAGGAATCCAAAGACTGTCTTTTGACACCGTAGATCTGTTTTCCAACAGAGACATTCATTTCCCCTATCTGAAACAATAGAGAAATACAGTGGGGGTGTAATAGAGCTTAAAATCAACTTTATTAAATTGAATTTCTCTGGAATTGAAAAGACATCTCACTTTTTTTATAGCTTTCAGGTAAACACTTCCAAAAAGGTATTTTAATAACATTTAAGCACACAAGGACAGCTGTTCAAATGGTCTCAGAGAGGATGAAAAATTGCAGATGTCATCTGCCAGAGCAGATACTAAATTACCTTGGCCTGCAGAACCTTTATTTGCCTAGAAGGTATTTATTTTCCCACTTGAGGTGCTGGAAAAACAATGACCTAAACTTCCTATGACAGAAAATATATCAACAAAAACTCAGCATTACTTTAATCTTTTATAATATACTCTGCTTCTAGTGGCCTAAACTTTCTATGACAGAACATCAATAAAAACTCAACATCACTTTCATCTTTTATTGTTTATATATTTTGTTACTATATTTCTGTGCTTATCAATAACATATACCAAGGACTTGATTGTTTCCTTAATATGCATTTCTTCACTTTTTCACATAATATATTCAATTCCAGAAAACATAGTTCACATAGTTTTAATTATTTTCTTTCTGAGGTTAGCTAAATTTGTATATCATATGCTGTCTTTCCAAGTGTTTTTTTTTTTGAGACATTGCAATAAGATCAGTCTATAGATCATTGTTAATGTATTAAAAAATGTTTAGTGAATTGGAAGTGTATTTATACTACTACATCTGACATTGAATATCTATATGTTTTTACATTGGGAAATTTGTGGTCATTTTTGCCAACATAGAAAAAGAAATGAATATATCAATATAATTATTTTCATTACTAAAATAATTTCAGTGTTAATTCTTATGTATAATTCTTTATATAAAGCAAATTTTCATTTTACATAAAACATTAACTCATAGAGTACCTTTTTGAATTAAGAATAAGGTCAAAACAATCACATCCATTAGGATAGCTACTATCAAAATAGTAAATGTTAGCCTGACCTGTGGTGGCACAGTGGATAAAGTGTCCACCTGGAAATGCTGAGGTCGCTGGTTTGAAACCCTGGGCTTGCCTGGTCAAGGCACATATGGGAGTTAATGCTTCCAGCTCCTCCCCCCCCCTCTCTCTCCCTCTCTCTCTCCTCTCTAAAATGAATAAATAAAATAAAAAAAAAATTTAAAAATAGTAAATGTTAGTGAGGATGTGGAGAAACTAGCACACTTGTGCACAGTAGATGGAAATATGAAGTAATATAGCTGTTGTGGAAAATAGTGACACTTCCCAAAAAACTAAAATAGAATTATCACATGATCCAGCAATTTTACTCTAAGTATATACCTAAAATAATTGAAAATGGGTTATTTTTACACTCATCTTCATAAATGTTATTTGCAGTAGCTAAAATGAAGAAGCAGTTTCAAGTGTCCTTCCACGGATGAATGGATAAGCAGATATATTGATATATACAAAATTTATATATACACATGGAATACTATTCAGCTTTAAAAAATAAATAAATTCTGACAAATTTTATAATATGAAAGAAATTTAAGGTGAGTCTGCTCAGTGAATTTATCCAGGCACAAAAAGACAAATACAATATGATTTCACTTTTATGAAGTATATAAGGTAGTCAAAATCATAGACAGAAAGTAGAATGGTGGTTTCCTGGGGACTAGGGGAAAGAAAGAATAGGAAGTTAGTGTTTAATGAGTAACGAGTTTCAGTTTTACAAGATGAAAACCTGTAACAATTTAATTATTTAGACTGTTTTAAAATAAGTTATTATATCTGTCCCCTTATAAGGTCTAGGACTAACTAACAAGTTGTATCATTTACAAATCTTGACTTCTTTCTTCAGCAGAAAGTATGCGATTGCTTTATGTTTCTCTCTCCTTCCAGGGCTGGATTTTAAGAATTAGGTGGTGTTGTGCAGATCTGATTCAGACTCCATACATACAACCTTTCTCCCACAACGCACATACATAAATTTCAAAATTTCCAGAGTAAGTCAGGTGATGACAATTCATATAATTGATAAAAATCAACTAATTTTTGTTAATATGCTTAAAATATTTTATTAGGTCAAATATTATTTTACTAATATAGCTAAGTTGAATATAGTTTTTAATTTAGGAAATTGGTACTAATTTGTAGCAACATAAGAAAAAGTAGAATAAATACAAACATACATCATTTCACATATCTGTCTTTATCTCAATTTCTGACTTCTATAATAAATCAATACCTGCAGTTACCAAGTCAATTAGAAATATCATACATTAAGCTGTATGAACAGGTAATTTGACTCCATCAAACAGTAATTTATTTCTGTTACATAAGCTTTATAAAGGAAGGCTGTTCAGACCAGTTATAGCAGCTCCATATGTCTTCAGTGACCCTAACTCCTTTTAGCCTTTTATTCCATTTTTCTTAGCATGTAGCACTTTTCCTCATTCTTGTAAGAACAGTTCTGTATCTGTAGGCATCACCATACTTGTATCACAAGGTTAAAGATAAAGGAAAGATAAAAGCAATAGTCAAAAGATAGAAGTTGCAAATGTACTGTATAGGCCAGCCAACTCTCATAAGCTAAAAGTAAGACAAAAAGCAGATTGTATTATGTGAGAAAATATACAAAATAAATCTGATTGGAAACAGAAGTTAGGTGGATCACAGATAGCAACCTCGAAAGCTAAAAACCTTAGCTTTGAATGGTGCTAAAACACAAAAAATTAAATAGTTGGCAAAGTACCTCTTATTATCCAGGATTAGAACTAATACAAAAAATTAGAAGCAAAGAATAAACCTAGAGGAATTAATGTCCAGGTTAAGTACATAGAAATGCAAACTGGGAAATTAAATCCACCAAGATTGTGCCTAGTTACATTGATTGGAACTAAAGAAAAGATAAGATAGATAGAAAGACATTTCTTTAACTTCTATATACCTTGTAATTGCCTTTTTCTTTTTCTTTTTCTTTTTTCTTTTTTTTTTTTTCTTTTTGGTTAGTGACTGCAGACTATAAGTGATTCATAGCTGTTAAGAGAAAGTGATAGCAATTTGTTGCCAATAACAGGAATGTTGTAAAAATCTATTTCTGTCTTGGCTTAAGAGAATGTGGGAGTTTTAGAATTACAATACTTATAGCACATACCACATAGCAGTTAATGCACTTTTGAAGAAAGCATAAACTTGCCTGACCAGGCATAGGTGCAGTGAATAGAGAGTCAGACGGATGTGAAGGACCCAGGTTTGAAACCCTGAGGTCATCAGCTTGAGTCTGGGCTCATCTGGTTTGAGCATGGCTCACCAGCTTGAGCCCAAGTAGCTGGCTTGAGTAAGGGATCACTCTATCTGCTGTAGCCCCCTCTCCCCCGCCCGTCCCAGTCAAGGCACATATGAGAAAGCAATCAATGAACAACTAAGGTGCTGCAATAAAGAATTGTGAAGAATTGTTGCTTCTCATTTCTCCCTTCCTATCTGTCTGTCCCTATCTCTCTCTCTATCTCTCTCTGTGTCTGTCACACACACACACACACACACACACACAAAAAAAAAAAAAAAAAAAAAGAAAGTATAAACTTGCTGACAGAGCTACTGTATTACACCAGTGAAACAGATTTCACTGGGGTAGATATAGTAGGGGGATAATATTGATCCCACTAGTCAGTTAGACATCTTATTTCAACCCAACTGCAACAAAGCTTTTATGGATTAGTATAGTTAAGAGTATTTGACTGAATGAAGATTAAGTGGCAAAAATAACCTATTCCAAAAGGTTTTAAACATATAAAACACAATTTTAAAATCACTATACATATATATTTCTATGTTTAGAAAGAATAAAATCTTGTTTAAATTAGCTTACAAAAAGTGCTATCAAAGTATTTTACATCTAAGCATTCTAAGTAGCTTATATGAAAAAAAGAGTATTTTTAAGAATTATTATTTATTAACTTTAGTGAGAGAGGAATGAAGAGAGAGAGAGAGAGAGAAAAAACAGGAACATAGATTTATTCCTATAAGTGCCCTTACTGGGGATTGAACCAGCAACCTCTTCTCTTCAGGATGATACTCTAACCAACCAACCAATCTGGCTGGGGCAAGAATCATTTTCTTATACAAAAAAAATTTATTTATACACATAATTGTTTCTTAAGGGTTTAGTTAGAAACTGCTATTATATACATCACCGATTTTCAAATTTTGTAGCCTCAAAATGCTTTTGTAAAAATAATTTTATGAAGACTTCCAATGACAAAAATGTAAAATAAAAGGCTCTAATTAAAATGGAAGTCTCTGGAATTCTGCTTCTTTTGCCTCTCAGTCCAATCTCTCCAGATTCTGAAGCATCTCCAAGTTGCCCTAGGAATCTTCAAACATATTAAATCTGATAAAATTGGACATGCAGATAATTAAATTTCCATTTAAAACAGTGTTTCAGGCCCAGGTTGGTTGGTTCAGTGATAGAGCATCAGCTGGGCATGTGGATGTCCCAGTTCGATTCCTGGCAAGAGCACACAGGAGAGATGCCTATGTGCTTCTCCACCCTTCCCCCTCTACTTTCTATCTCTCTCTTCCCCTCCCATAACCAAGGCTCCACTGGAGCAAAGTTGGCCTGAGTGCTGAGGATGGCTCCATGGCCTCTGCCTCAGCTGCTAGAATGGCTTCAGTTGCAATGGAGCAATGCCCCAGATGGGTAGAGCATCACTACTACCTAATGATCTTCCAGGGTGGTTCTCAGTTGGGTGCTTGGGGAAGTCTCCTCACTTCTCACTTCAGAAAAATACAATAAATAAATAAATAATAAAATAAAATAGTGTTTCAAACTTGTAATGTTCTCATCTATCTATATGCTTGATTGTCCAAAGATATAAATTTTAAACAATACCTACTTTTTTTTTATTTGAAAAAGTAGTTTTATTGACATCTCCCATTGTCATATACATTTAAGAAGGCTTTAATCTAGAGAGATCTGAGCTATTTAATTAGGCTATTGGCTTATACTTCTCTGTCTTCTAATTTATTGTGACACGCCAGTTCCAGGGCATCCTTTCTTTCCTACAGATCTCTCCATTCACTTCAAACACTAACCTGGGGATTGAAATGCCATTTCTCAATTCTTTTAATTTTAATTCTTTCTCAGTGTTTTAAAACTTGAGCAAGTAGCACAAAGTCATAAAATGAGATTTTTTGGAATTTACGTCAGTAGTAATGTCAGGTACCAGAGTGCCAAAATAAGAGCAGTGACCTATTTATATCATAATTCCTTAAAGATATAACCTTAATTCTTACATATTTCCTAAGCTTGACTTAATACTCTTGTCATTGATTTAATAAATAATAACTTTCAATAAATTCTTTTTTTAATAGCTGGAGAATATTATGCTAAGTGAAATAACCTGTTAAGAAAGACAAGTATTAAATTATTTACTTATATGTGGAATCTAATAAACAAAATGAACAAACAAAATAGAAACAGACTCAGATACACAAAACAGAGTGACGGTTGTTTGAAGGGGGGGGTGGTAAGAGACTTGGTGAAAAAGGGGAAGAAAACAAAGAAAAAAAATACAGACACAGACAGCAGTATGCTGATTACCACAAGGAAATGGGTTGCAGGGAAGTAGAAGAGGGTAAAGGGAGCATAAATTGTGACAGAAAGAGACTTGCCATAAAGTGATGAACACATAATAAAATATACAGATGATGTATTATACAATTGTACACCTGAAACCGAGATGATTACATACTAGCAAGAGTCAGACCTGGTTTCTAAGAACTTGATTTGTTCCTTGACCTTTGTGTATATATGCATATACACATAAACACAAATGCACACACATCACCACACAACAATTTAAGTACTTGGTTGTCATAAAGACTACTATGATACTCTTCATCTGTTTTATTTCACTAATTTCACTAATTTTTTCAAATGCTTGACACCTGATTTTAGTTGATCATACTAACTTAATTTTGATAGTAGATTGCATACATTTCTAATGTTGATAACATGTAAATTTTTAATCTTGGTAATGATTTTGTTAAATATTGATCCTCTTAATATATAAATTTAGTTTCTACCTCATACGATTAAATGTGTATAAATGCTCTCAATTCTCAGCCTAAGCCAGCATGAAATTTTAAATAGTTTTGAAGAGTAATATTTTTTAAATTTCTTACAAAAATTAAAATTTGAATTATCTTTTTTTGACAGTTTTAGGTTCACAATAAAATAGAAATAGTATAAAGCACATAGATCCCATATGTCTCCTGCCCTCACACACTTATCAGAGTGCTAAATTTGTGAAAATCGGTACAACAGCATTGGCACATCATTATAACTCAAAGTCCATAGTTTAAATTAGCATTTACTCTTGGTGTTGCATGTTATTGGTTTTTTGGAAAATATAGGAAGACATTTATCCACTACTATAGTATCATACAGGATAGTTTCAACTAAAAACACCTTATGCTCTACCTCCTTCCACACAAACCACTAGTAAGCATTGATATTATTACTGTCTCAGAAATTTTGCCTTTCCCAGAATTTCACATAGTTAGAAACATACAGTTTGTAGGTTTTATGATTGGTTTCTTTCACTTAGTCATATGCATTTAAATTTTCTTCATATATTTTCATGGCTTGATAGTTCATTTTTTTCCACTGAATAATATTCCGTTGTGTGGATATACAATTCACCTACCAAAGAACATCTAAGTTATTTCTAAGTTTTGGCAAATGAATAAAACTGCTATAGACATATATTTTGAAGGTTTTTATATTAACATAAATGTTCATCTCATTTGAGTAATACAAAGGAGCATAATTGCTGGGTTGTATGGTAAGAGTATGTTTAGTTTTGTATGAAACTGCAAAGTTGTCCTTCAGAGTGGCTCACCATTTTTTACTTCCACCAGTAGTAAATGAGAGATGCTGCTACTACACATCTTCATCAACATTTGATGTCAGAATTTTAGATTATACTATTCCAATATTGTTGTCAACTTTGAATTATGCTGTTTTTCAGATACCTTACTATTATTTTCCTGTTATATTGGTTTTTTCTTCATTAAAAAATCCTATAAATTATATCTAATAATAACAGTATGTGTCAAAAATTTCTTTTTCCCTGAACATATCAAAACATTGTAGAGTTGTACAAAAAGTTTTTCACTGATTATTTTCTATTGGATGATCTTAATCTCCTTATTATTTCTTTCCCTGAAAAGAGCAGTATTGTAGGTTTTTCTTAAGCATTATGCTCAATAAGATATTCATGTTTATTGAAAATACTCTCACCCTGGATAGTTGGCTCAGTGGTAGAGCATCAGTTGAGTGTGCGGATGTTCCAGGTCAATTACTGGTCCGAGCACACAGGAGAAGTGACTATTTGCTTCTCCCTCTGCCCCCTCCTTTCTCTCTCTCTCTCTCTCTCTCTCTCTCTCTTCCTTACCTCAGCCATCATTTGATTGAGCACATCATGCCCAGGCTCTAAGGCTGGCTCCATGGAACCTTTACCTCATGCACTAAATATAGCTCAGTTGAGAGAATGGCTCCAGAGGGGTAGAACATCAGTCCCAAATGGGAGTTGTAAGGTAGATTCTGGTTGGGGCACATGAAGAAATCTGTCTTTCTATCTCCCCTTCTCTCAACTTGGAAAAAAGGAAGAAGAAGAAGAAGGAGGAGGAGGAGGAGGAGGAGGAGGAGGAGGAGGAGGAGGAGGAGAAAAAGAAAGAAAATACTCTCCTAATTCTTTAGAAAATCAGATTTTATCTTTTTCTAAATAAGTTAATTTCTTTTTTAGAATAATTTCTTTTTCCCCCTACTGTTGTAGAATCTGTTGATTTCTGTCACTCTCTCTTCTTTACTGATTCTTGATTTTGCTTAGGTGTCAGAATGACCAGCCCCAAAGAAGGATCTAAGCAGAGCACAACAATGTTTTCATTTTGCCTTTGATTACAGCACTGGAACTAGTACTACTCAGTTCTACTCAATCAGAGAGGTAAGATACAGTATTGGATGCCTTATGGAAAAATATTTTGTTACTTGATAAAAATAGAAATAGGTGGGAAGAAATTCCTTTGGTTGTCTTTTTTTATTTGTTGTTTTTTGTTTTGTTTTGTTTTTTTATTTTTCTGAATTGAGAAGTAAAGGAGGTGGAGAGACAGACCCTGCATGTGCCTGACCAGGATCCACTGGACATGTCCAACAGAGGGTGATGCTCTGCCCATCTGGGGCATTGCTCCCTTCCAATTGGAGCCATTCTAGTGTCTGAGGCAGAGGTCATGGAGCCATCCTTAGCACCTGGGCCAACCTTGTTCCAGTGGAGACTTGGCTGCAGGAGGGGAAGAGAGAGATAGAAAGAAAGTAGAAGGGGAAAGGTGTTGAAGCAGATGGGTGTTTCTCCTGTGTGCCTTGACTGGGAATCGAACCCAGGACATCCACAGGGCCTGTTGTCTTTATTCTTAATGGGTCTCTGAAGACATTACTAAAGCGATGGCAGTACCTTGTGGTTATGAAAAAAAATGTAACACGTTAAGATGCAGATGGAAAGGTGAAAAGAGTTGGGTTCTTTATAGTATTTTTGATTTATGGAACCACTCACAGCACCACCTATTTTTAGACTCTATGTTTTGTGAAATAGTTATTTTAATATCAGAGACACTATGATCTGTCATTCTGTTACTTGCAGCCAACTGGATCTTAACTGAAATAGTTTTATAAATAGAAGTCTTAGTGTGAATAGTCATGTACACAACCGGAAAACATTATCAACATTATGTATGATGTCAGGCGACTTTATTTCAGTCCTGTTTAGGCCTAAAAGTTTCATATAGAGGGTATTACTTAATTGTACATTTTATATCTTCTTAAAATTAATATTTATAATAAAAAATTAAAGAAATTTTTGTATATTTTGTAATTTGGCATCAGTACCTTATTTCAAGCTACTTAAAACAGAAAACACAAGATAGTCATTATATATGTCACCTGTAAGTATACCACCCAACCTAGAAAATCTAATGTGCATAGCAGTTCTGGGGTAAATTTTCAGTATCTATTAATATTTATAATTTTTTTGTGTCTTAGAATATTTTATTTTAATCCTCAAGTAGAGTCAAGGGTTACACAGTTCTTCCTTCTTAATGATGTCATAAGCAATCCCCTCCTCAAGAAGAAGAACTTTCAGATCGAACATACATTTTATTAATAAAGATTTTTTTTAATTGAAGATCCGTAACAAATTCAGTTTCATGACAAAACTCATTTTATTTAATTTACACTTGGAATAAAATTCAATGACGTTATCACTGAAGGCAATGCTGCTATCTCTCTAGATGAATCTTTATAAATCTTCCTACAAGGAGTGTCACATTTGCTAAAAATTTCCAAAATATTTTCAAACACAGACCCCAGGGCTTTCCAAACATAGGTCTTGGGATTACCTCCTTCCAGAGAGCTTCATTTCTTATCATTTAGCTTTTCCTGTGAATATTAAAAATAACACAACCCTTTACTGTTTATTCTAATGAAGACTCACTCTTCCATCTACTCAATGCAAGATGACTTTTATTGATTAGTTCATATTACTTTTTCTCATCCTGAATAAGTTTAATCTATTTTTCTACTTTATTGTTTTTAACCTTTTTTCCCCCTACCACCCACACAAAGTATGAAACTTGAGAGTATTTAGTAGCCCTAACCTAATTTTATTATGCTTGGGAAAAAATTATTTTCAAAATACATTTTAAGATAAATAAATATATGAATGAATAATAATCATAATAATGATAAATAAATAAAGAATGATTTTTAGGTTCCTTTTCTTTCCTTCACTCACTTTTGATAACAAGTTTCAGTCTACTAAACAAGTTGGTTCATCTTTTCATTTGTATCAATATTACTCATTATCTAAATATCTTTTTATGTTGTCTTGTTATTCCAACTAAGAGACTTATTTAGTTATGACATCAGCATCTTCTCCCATCCAAGACCATAATATTAAAATATTTATTCTCTACAACGCATATTTCATTATTTATATAAACAAATGGAATTTCTCCCCTTGGAATACTCTGGTATCAGTTGTTAAATTAATATTTTTCTGCCACATTAAATCAGCTGACCAATGTTGTTCTGGTAACATTTACCCTAAGAACTTTATTTTTATTCATTTCATTGAATTATTATTGAATTATTTTTGTAACATTCCTAAAATTAAAAAAAAGGTTAAGTGTTTAATAATTTAGCATTATTCTTATATTTCTAATAAATATAATACTGATGGGCTTTTTTTCTGGAAAAGTTTTTCATTACTTTTTAATAGCTTTAAATTAACCAAGAAAATCAGTGTATCAGTTTCTATTCTTTAGAAAGTATTTTTAAGCATAGTTGAATTAGAAAATATGAAAAATACAAAAATAACCTTACAAAAACTTGGGATCATGTTTTATTGTCTACTGAAAACATGGTGAACATTTTTTTATATTCACATTTTTTCTAGTCTATATAAACCTATTTTATACTTGAATATGCATAATTACAACATAATACATGAATTCAGCATAATACTATATTGCTCTTTTCTTTACTATTTTGTTTCAAATATTCAGACTGATTTGGAAACTTATCTAAAATGACTGTATGCTTAATTACCCTATATTGATATCATAGCCATTTATATTCAAATAACATTTCTGTGAAATATTAAATGATTTTAGAAAAATTGTGCATTTCATAGAGCTACAAATTCCTCATTTGAGAAACAAATAAAATGTTTAATTTTTGGATATTATAAAGATTAAATAAAATAAAATATATTATTTATATATATATTTGTTATATATAGTATATATATGTTTCATTATTTTTATATTATATTTTACATATGAGTACATGGCTGTTGTCTTTTTCAAAATTCTTTATATTTCCAGTTACATAGTAGCTACTTAATATATACAGTGTGTCCGTAAAGTCATGGTACACTTTGGTCACAGGAAAGCAACAAAAGACGACAGAAATGTGAAATCTGCACCAAATAAAAGGAAAATTCTCCCAGTTTCATACCTATTCAGTGCAGTTCAATGTGGGCTCACGCACAGATTTTTTAGGGCTCCTTAGATAGCTATCCCATATAGCCTCTACAGACTCGTCACTGACTAATGGCCTACCAGAACGGGGTTTTTCTACCAAACTGCCGGTTTCCTTCAACTGCTTATCCCACCAAGTAATGTTATTCCTATGCGGTGGCGCTTCATTATAAACGCGCAGATATTCACGTTGCAGTTTGGTCACAGATTTAAATTCAGTGAGCCACAGAACACACTGAACTTTCCTCTGTACCGTCCACATCTTGACTGGCATGGCCGTGGGCTGCTCCGCTGTACACACGGTGTTAGGTCATCATCTGCACATGTGCATATGCTCCCACATCATCCTACAGAAACTGGGAGGGTTTTCCTTTTATTTGGTGCAGATTTAACATTTCTATCATCTTTTGTTGCTTTCCTGTGACTGGTCAAAAGTGCACCATGACTTTACGAACACACTGTATTTTATATTTATCATTTTTATAAATCTTCCACTTATAAATTTTGGCTGGCATATTCTTTAGTCATCTAATCTTTTATTAAAAGAAATAACTGCTGTTCTTCAGAAATGTTTCCTGCCTTTTACTTAGTTACAACTGCTTTTGTATTCTCCTGTGATTTGTTGGTCTTTGTACTCAAATCTAGATTGTCTTCTTTTGCAAACTAGTTTAAGTTTTCATCCAATTTCTTCTGGCCAATCTAATCAAGTTGACTGTTTACCATCTGCTTGATCTACTTATTACTTAATAAAACTGAAGGAAGACAAGGACTTATACTAGGTTCCCCCACCTCTGACCTCAGCTACCTTTTAATATATACTAGACTGTCCAAATACATATTCTAGAGGTATTTTTTGTCACTAGACTCAAGTTTGCATTTAACTTCAAGGTAATAATTATTCCCATAAGCCTCAACTTTTTAATTAGGCATTGTTTTCATCATAGCAATGTTAATAAACATTATCATTATAAGCATTTATAAACACTTCTCTAAATGCATTATAGAAGTTATCACTTCCACTTTCTGAGATAACATTCATCTCAAAATACTCTGCATATAAAACTCTTTTTAACTAAAATACATTTGCATAAACATTGTGTAAAAAACTGTGCATATTGGTTTGATACATTTCTATATTATAATATGATTGAAATTGTATCAATAGTTACTTTCTTTATTATACTTCATCATTATTTCTTTTTTGTGGTGGGAATAATTGAGATCTAGTCTCTTAGCAAGTTTGATGATTATAATGCACTACTGTCTATATTTACCATACTGTGTATAAATCACTATTTCTAAAGATTTTTATTTATTCATTTTAGAGAGGAGAGAGAGAAAGAAAGAAAGAAAGAAAGAAAGAAAGAAAGAAAGAGACATAGATAAAAACATTGACTTATTTTTGTGTGTACCCTGACCAGAGATAGAACAAGCACCCTCTGCATATCAGGACAATGCTCTAACCAACTGAGCTATCTGACCAAGAATCAATTCTTAATACTCATATTTATCATTGTTGTCTAAACTTGGATAGTCTGTTTTCAGCACTTAGATCCGTATTAACTAACTTCTCTAAACATTTGATCAGATGAAGAAAAACTACACATGGTTACTGGTATAATTTGGGAGAATATTAAATAATCAAATTAAATGCTTAATATGGTGCCTGGTAAATATCAAGAGTGCTCAGTAAATGTTAGCAATTATTATTATTTAATTATCATAATCATCAAATCTTTCTTTCTGAAATTATATTTTTCTGATATTAATGACTACTAGTGGCAATAGAAAATTCTTTATTATCAAAATGTTATTAAAATATTAATATTGCAAATTACAGAAAATATATTATAAGAAACATTTTAGTTACATAAAATTAAACATAAATATATTTTTGTTTATTATATGTTAAAATCAGAACCATATAAGTTAAAAGATAGAAAGGACTTAAGATTTTCTCCATTTTAAGAATTTTGTTTAATGGGAACATCAGAAAGAGCGTGATTTGCCTAAAAGACTTTCATCAAAGTCTCGGCGAAACAATTAATGTTAGAGGAAAACAGATTTAATACATAAGAATCGATTTCCATGTTGAATCATATGTTTTGAGATTATCAAAAACTATAGAATATTAAACAATCCCTTATTTCAGTTATAATTTCTAGTATTATTTTAGTGTAAATAATAATTTCAATTGGAGATTCAACATTGTTGCTTTATTTATTTTATTTATATTAAAAACCAGAGTGAGCCCTGGCCGGTTGGCTCAGCGGTAGAGCGTCGGCCTAGCGTGCGGAGGACCCGGGTTCGATTCCCGGCCAGGGCACATAGGAGAAGCGCCCATTTGCTTCTCCACCCCTCCGCCGCGCTTTCCTCTCTGTCTCTCTCTTCCCCTCCCGCAGCCAAGGCTCCATTGGAGCAAAGATGGCCCGGGCGCTGGGCATGGCTCTGTGGCCTCTGCCTCAGGCGCTAGAGTGGCTCTGGTCGCAATATGGCGACGCCCAGGATGGGCAGAGCATCGCCCCCTGGTGGGCAGAGCGCCGCCCCATGGTGGGCGTGCCGGGTGGATCCTGGTCGGGCGCATGCGGGAGTCTGTCTGACTGTCTCTCCCTGTTTCCAGCTTCAGAAAAATGAAAAAGAAAAAAAAAAAAAAAAAAAAAAAAACCAGAGTGACTAACATGTGTTATCATTACATTAAGTATTTATTTATTTATTTATTTATTTATTAACAAGAGAGAGAGAGGAATAGACAGGGACTGACAGACAGGAAAGGAGAGTGATGAGAAACATCAACTCATAGTCACTGTACCTGAGTTTTTTATTGATTGCTTTTTCATATGTGCCCTGACCAAGCCGGTGACTCCTTGCTCAAGCAAACTACCTTGAGCTCAAGCCAGCAACCTTGAGCTTCAAGCCAGTAGTAACCTTTGGGCTCAAGCCAGCGATCATGGGGTCATGTTTATGGTTTTATGCTCAAGCCAGTGACCAGCTACTCATGCTGGCAAGTGCATAGTTAAGCCAGATAAGGCCACACTCAGTGACTTTGGGGTTTTGAACCTGTGTCCTCAGGAGCCAAGGCAATGCTCTACCTACCGCACTGCCACATGATCAGGCATATTAAATATTTTATAAATAATACCAAACTCAATTATATAGGTACTCATTATTCTCATTTTATAGAGGAGAGATAGACAATACGAACTGGCTCTTTCAGACAAATAAACAATGATTTTACTTTCTTGTATACATTTTTAGTTTCCTAATAAGACTGTGTTTATTTGACTGATAAAACTTTCTACTTCCAACAGTAATCTTGTACAATGAGATGAAATCAGTTTTATAAGCTCATAATCATTTTCCTATCATTTATCATCTACATCTTCCAAAATGGTAATTTATATATATATATTTCTTTTCCAAGTTTCACAGTTCTTTGATTATCAGGTAATACATCAAAGAACACTATATATATATATATATATATATAATAATAATATCACAAATTTAAGAATTAGTGGGGTATCGTGTAATGAGTGATTTCATGAATACTCTGATCTCTTGACATAATACTGTGTATTCTAGTATCTATAAACATATTATCATCTTTTCATCCAATTTTCTGCAAACTTGAAATATTTAAAGCTACCAATTAGTACATATGATTCTCAATCAGATGTTGGTTTCTCTTTCTTAAATATTTTAGTACCCTTTTCATAGAAAAGAGTGCTTTTCTTAAACAGAAGGCTTTTGCTCAGCTTTTTAAAAATGCAAAAGATTAAGGTTGCTGAGTAATTTATTATCACATTATTGTAAGATTTTTGAAATATGAATATTCTTGATATATACATCTTAAACCACAGTTTCTGTGAAAATGCTCAGCTTTAGATTTGCATTTCGGCCCTGGCTGGTAGGCTCAGCGGTAGAGCTTTGGCCTGGCGTGCGGGGGACCCGGGTTCGATTCCCGGCCAGGGCACATAGGACAGGCGCTCATTTGCTTCTCCACCCCGCCCCCCTCCTTCCTCTCTGTCTCTCTCTTCCCCTCCTGCAGCCAGGTCTCCCTTGGAGCAAAGATAGCCCGGGCTCTGGGGATGGCTCCTTGGCCTCTGCCCCAGGCACTAGAATAGCTCTGGTCACGGCAGAGTGACGCCCCGGAGGGGCAGACCATTGCCCCCTGGTGGGCAGAGCGTAGCACCTGGTGGGCGTGCCGGGTAGATCCCGGTCGGGAACATGCGGAAGTCTGTCTGACTGTCTCTCCCCGTTTCCAGCTTCATTAAAAAAAAAAAATAGATTTGCATTTCAAAAACAGAATTGCAAGCTTGTTATAAGAGTAAAGATACCTACTTGAAGCTTTCATGAACTATGTTTAAATTTTATTTAATCTCTTAAGTCAGCTCTAGACCTAGTATTTTTACTCCACAAATTTAGTATTCAGGAGGTTTATATCTGGAAACCTTTGTTTAGTTACTAATTTGAGGCTTTCTTCTTTTATCTTATATAACTGATAAAGCAGAAGTGATAGAAGTAGGAAAAAAGGAGTATTCAGTAAAACTTTTAGAAATAAGTATAATAGAAAAGCACTGTTACCCATCTAAACACAGGGTCACATTGGAGTGAATTAAGAACTGAGACACTCAGGCTGGAATGAAAGCAGCCACAGAAAGAATTATCAAATTTGTTACTGAATTTCCATCATTTATGGAAATGTGTGCCCTCAACTGTAAATTCTGGTGGTAAATTCTGCTTTCCTACTTGTCTTCCTTGTTCCAGTTTTAGGACAGAACAATGGTCATTTCAAATGAATTTTTTAATTAATGAAAACACCTACAAACTTCAAGGCCCTGTGCTACCTACATGTTGGGAATACAAATATAAAAGATGTGTTTCCTGTTCCTGTTTAAAGGATAGTAGGCTACACACATATTTGTATTCAATATAAGAATCATAGTAGTAAAGTTTTCTCAATAGATATATAGAAAGTGAGAGGGAATTCAGTTCTTCCTTGAAAAATAAATGGTTTTTCAGAGGAAGTCATGATCAAGCTGAGGGATGACTATGAGTTTTAGAGTTCCTCACTGGGGTTGGTGTGGGTGAAGAGGGCTTTTCATTTTATGGATATGCCATAGTGTATTTATCTATTCACTTGTTGGTGGATGCTTGAGCTAGTTTCTGGTAATGACAAATCAAACTATAAATATATAATAAAATGTACAGGTCATTGTATATATTGAATATATTCCTCTTGGGTAAAAACAGAAAGTATATAGTCTATGTATGTTTAACTTTTTTAAAAACTGCCAAACTATGGTCCAAAATGATCGAACCATTTTAGTTTCCCGCCATTAGTATATGATAATTTCAGTTGATCTAAAGCTCATTAACAATTGGTATGGTCAGTTCTTTTGCTTTTAAGCATTCTAATAGGTATTCAGTAATATCATGTTGTGGTTGTAATTTGTATTTCTCTAATGATTAATTTTGTTGGGCAACTTTTTCTGTACTTATTTCATGTGCTTATTAAGTATTTGTATGTATTTTTTGAAGTAGCATCTCGTCAAAGAATTTGTCCATTTTTTAATTGGATAGTTGGTTTTCTTATTACTGAATCTTAATTTTAGAAACTATTCTAGATATAAGTATTATATCACATATTATTTATAAATATTTTTCTATATATACTCTATCTTGTATTTTTTTTCTTAGCAGTATATTTCAAAGAGAAGATGTTTTTAATTTTTATTAAGCAATTTATCACTGCTTTCCTTGATAGATTGTAGTATTGGTTTTGTATCTGAGATATTGTATTTGTGTCTGTGATTCATTTTAAGTTAACATTTTAATATTGTGTGACATATGGAAACAACATTCATATATACATATATATCTCCAAATAAACACAATTATATTTCTTTCTTTTATTCTATTTTTTATTTAAATTGAACATTTACATAAAATGATAAGAAAACTGCAATTTATTTCATCCCATCCTGACTCTCAATATTTTTATTGCCCTAAAAACTTCTGAAGTAAATTTTTAGTAGGAAATTTATAGAAGAATGGACACTCTAATTTGTTATTCTTATTTTGTCATTGACACACTTAGTCTTGAAGCTTACAGCCTCTAATTGGCATCTTTTCTCAGTAAGTGCACACTGGTAATAATAACTGGATCTTCTCTCACTCCCTGGCACTCTTCCATTAGCAATTTGGATGCAGTGGTATTCAATATATTGTGCTTAGCTCCCTGTGATGGCAAGCTTTCAAGTGAGGCTGCTGATTATTGCAACACAGTTTAACAACTCTGGGTGATGATAGTGCACAAAAGTATAACCCTTTCCTTTATGCCCATGGCATTTGGCAGGATACACAGATGCAGTAAGGCATTCTTCATAGGTGACCCTGAGCACCCAGAGTCCAGGATGTGGTGTAAGACATAACTTTTCTCTTCACTCTTGTCTCCTTCTGGTCTACACATAACTTTCTATAAGTGGGTTCCTTGACTCTCTTTATTTCTTGGATTCTTTCTCTTCTGTCTTTGAGTTCTATACCAAATCCTAGCTTCATTCTGCTTATGGCTTGTTTAGTTGATTTCAGTGGAGTAAATTTATTCCTATTTCTGAAAACAGGAATATCAAATAATTCCTCATGACACAGATCAGAGAGATATATTTGACTTTTTTTGTCATTTGAGTACTATAAAAGACCTTTATAGTCAAGAAATTACAAGAGCCTGACCAGGCAGTGGCGCAGTGGATAGAGTGTCAGACTGGGATGAGGAGGACCCAGGTTCGAGACACTGAGGTCACCAGCTTGAGCGTGGGCTCATCTGGTTTGAGCAAAAAGTTCACCAGCTTGGATCCAGGGTTGCTGGCTCAAGCAAGGGGTCACTCGGTCTGCTGAAGGCCCGCAGTCAAGGCACATATGAGAAAGCAATCAATCGAGAAACTGATGATTGATGCTTCTCATCTCTCTCCATTCCTGTCTGTCCCTATCTATCCCTCTCTCTGACTCTCTCTCTCTCTGTCCCTGTAAAAAAAAAAAAGAAGAAGAAATTATAAGAAAATAAACTCTTCATCTAATATTAAATACTACTTTGCTCTCATGGTAAAATTTTAATGTAATTTTCTGTTAAAAGAATCTGAGACTATAAGAACAAAAGAAAAAGAGAATACTTCTCTGTTCTCTATATATTTTTATTGTTATGTATCTGCTCTCTTATTTGTAAGCACACAGTATGTTGGCATTTATGTGCATACTTATGTATGATATTTATTGTACACACAAATGCACACATGGAAAGAGAGATTTTATAGTATATACTGCACACATTACTTCCTCATTCCTAAAGCGCAGAATGTTCTTCCTGCAATGTATAATCTACTGGTTTAAACATATTGTTCTTTTTGAGATTAGGAGATGTAAGTAACCATCTTCTTTATATCATCTCACAATGGGCAGGATATTTGTAATACTCTATTTGTTTTTATATAGGGAACTACTAGTATTAACTAAAAACTTATTAGAAATGCAAATTCTCAAGACTGTACATAGACTTACCAAACCAGAACTTCTAGGGGCAATTGTCAGCAATTTGGGTTTATTACAAACGCTTCAAGTGTCTCTGAAGCACACTCAAGTTTGAGAAGCACTGTCTTGGAGAATGAGAAAATGTAAATATTAGTTTAGGAATTAGAAATTGTAGATTAATGTTACTATATTTACATTGAGAAAACTAAACGCAATTTATAAAAATAATTTAAGGTTCTGAGAGTGAACATGTCTAGGAAAAGAATAAACAATAGACAGAAACTATTGTCCTTGTTATTCCATCTAACCACAGAAATGTTTGTTGCTTTTATAAAAATCTATTTCTTGTGTTAAATAAAACAGTTGATTCATGAATAGTAATTTTTGTTTTTACAGGGTAACATGTAGCTTTAGTGAATCTGACAATTGAGCAACTCTTTTTTCTCATTTGTCTGAATGTCAATTCTGTGTAAATCACCAGTGTAAATATGCCACTGCTTCAGATGTAACAGATTATACTGCCTGGAGGAGTGAGAACTAGTGAAGGTCAAGCTTATTGCTGACAAGTAAAAGCTGTATAGAGATGCAGAGGGAGAATAAGTTGTAGACACTATTCAAGTTTATCTTGGAAAACCATCTAGATCGCTTATGATGTTTTCCCACAAAAGGAAATAAAGCAATGGTGCTGTGGATCAAGTAATAGTCAGCTCTTCTTGTAGGAGGGTCAGTGTCCATCTGTTAGAGTTTTACCAATCCAGGAAACAGATAC
This sequence comes from Saccopteryx leptura, assembly GCF_036850995.1. Classification (NCBI taxonomy): domain Eukaryota; kingdom Metazoa; phylum Chordata; class Mammalia; order Chiroptera; family Emballonuridae; genus Saccopteryx; species Saccopteryx leptura. The sequence continues at coordinate 59,401,347 of NC_089506.1, forward strand.
TCTTGTCATCAGATTGCTAAATACCCATACCAGATCCATACAGTAACCATGAGGTAATAAAGTTGGGTTGTTTTAAGTCAAGTTTGTGGTCATTTGTTATGGCAGCAATAGAAAACTCATACACTTCGTGCTCAGTATTTCAAATATTTATTTCTTACAGTATCCCTAAACCCGACCCTCCTCCAAGTTTTCCTGTTTTTGTAAATGGAGTCATTATTTATCTATGTGTATGCCCTTCCATTTGCTGTAGGAATATCTGTTCAGGGGACAAATGCCTCTGCCAGTGTTTTCTTTCTAAGAATGACAGGGGGAAATGGATATTAGGTGGATAGATCACTGGCATATCTGCCGCAGGCAGAACACATGAACCAGCTCAGTGATGAGAGATGTGTGGTTCCAGGTGGTATGAATGGAGGCCCATACACCAGATGTCTGCATATTTAACTGTTATAAATTCAGTGTAACAACATTTTAATATGCTCTATCTTCTCGTTTGTCAAATGTATCTTCTAAAGTTCATGTAGGCCAGATTTTAATTTAGAATTCACAACCTTAAGGGTGTTATATTTAGTGGGACACTTGAATCCATGTAAACATAATAAATTAAAATTAATAAAAATTTTAAAAAAAAGAATTCACGAACTCCTGGTTGTTCTATGTCTGTCTATACCAGTGCCAGGAGAGCCAGCACCCACCCAGACCCTAAACCATGGGGCTCAGAGATGGCTCCTCCAGCCTCGAAAAAGTATAAAGACAAACAATGAACAAAAAGGTAAAAATGCTCAGTCCTCGTGTCTTCTATACTCTAGTGTACAAACAAAAAATAAACAAGAAACATAAGTATAGAGTAGATGGCAGGATATGCCCATATCCAATTTTAGTAGATGTCAATTTTTATTGGTTTTATTAGTTTTGTATTGCTGTGTAACCAATCTCCACAAACTTAGTGATGTACAACAATGTATACTTATTATTTTACAGTTTCTGCATGTCAGAAATTTGGGCATAGATTGCCTGGATCTTCAGAGCTGCATCTCCCAAGGCCATAATTACGGTGTTGGCCAGGGTAAGTTCTTGTCCAGAGGGTCAGCTGAAGAAGAATCTGATTTCAAGTGTCTTGGTGGCAGAATTAATTTTCTGGGGGTCTGGATTTGCTTTATTTTGTTTGTTGTCTTTTTTCCCCCCTGGTTGTTGTCTGGAAGTTTTCCAACTGTTCTAGAGCTCACCTGAATATCATAGGGCAGGGGTCCCCAAACTTTTTACATAGGGGGCCAGTTCACTGTCCCTCAGACCATTGGAGGGCCAGACTATAAAAAAAAAACTATGAACAAATCCTTATGCACACTGCACATATCTTATTTAAAAGTAAAAAAAAAACCCAATAAACAAAAAACAAAAACAAAAAAAAAACGGGAACAAATACAATATTTAAAATAAAAAACAAGTAAATTTAAATCAACAAACTGACCAGTATTTCAATGGGAAGTATGCTCCTCTTACTGACCACCAATGAAACAGGTGCCCCTTCCGGAAGTGTGGCGGGGGCCAGATAAATGGCCTCAGGGGGCCGCATGCAGCCCGCCGGCCGTAGTTTGGGGACCCCTGTCATAGAGGTTACCAATAGTTCCTTATCATGAAGGCTTCTCCAACATGGCTGCTTACTTTAATAAAGCTATACTGAGAGTTTCTCCAGCTAGGATTCTTTGATCTCAGAGAAGGCCAAGCCCTCTTTTAAGGGCCATCAACTCATTAAATCAGGCCAGTTCAAGACAGTCCCCCCTTTCATTAAATTAAAATCAACAAAATAGAAACCTTAATTAAATCAGCAATATTTATTTGCTTGTTTATATTTTATAGGTTAGCAAAAGCTTAACAGGCTTTGCTCACACTCAAGGCAACATGAATACTAAGGGACAGAGATTATGAAGATAGCCTTGGGGTTTTTTTTGCAATACTGAGTATATGATGTATTTTATATTGTTCAGTATTCTTGATAAAGTTTAGTACTATTATTTCTTAAGTTTTATTCATCTGTATTATATAAATTGCACTGTCCTAGTGTTTTCAATTGGTATTTCCCCAATTATCAGTCAAATCAACCTTTTAGGTTTTCAGTCTTATGTTCTTCATTAGGCTTTCTTTTTATTGTATTACATGTTTACCTTGTGCTTTTATTCTCTCAGATTTTTTCTTAGATTTTTAATAGCTATTTATTTACCTTTTTGGATAGAGAGAATAATCATATTACATTAAAATATCTTGTTGCTCCAAATTTAGCTTTTATGCTCCAAATTTAGCTTTAATTATTTTTTTAACATTAATATGATTTAAGTAATCAGTCTTTTCATTTGTTTTGTGAGTTACTCATCATTTTTAAAAGTTCTCATATAAAAATTTATAAAGAAATTTATCTACTTTTTTAAATTTCAAATTTTTACATTAACATTTAAATTATTTAATCTATCTGAAATTACATGTGTGGTAGAAATCTCTATTTATTTTTCTGACATGTGTGACAAATACCAGAATAATTTACAGAAGAATTATCCAATTTTCATTTTCTACTACATCAGATATCAATATTTTAATATTGCCTAGTGTTCTCTTTTTTTTATTAAATAATTTTTGTTAATATTACAATGCATCATTTTATAATAAGACACTCATTATGTGGAATTTCTACTTTATTTTTCAAAGTTGAAGTTTCTGTTATTGGGATTTTCTTTTCTTCTACTTTTTCACCTCAGTGAGAGGAAGGGAGGCAAAGAGACAGATTCTCACATGTGCCCCACCAGGATCCACCTGAAAAGCCCACTAGGGTATGGTGCTCTGTCCATCTGAGGTGTTGCTCCATTGCACAGCAACCGGACTCTTCTTAGTGCCTGAGGTGGAGGCCATGGAGCCATCCTCAGTGCCTAGGACCAACTTGCTCCAATCAAGCCACAGCTGTAGGAGAAGAAGTGAAAGAGAGAGAGAAAGAAACAAGAGGGGAAATGGTGGAGAAGCAGATAAGCACGTCTGTGTGCCCTGGCCAGGAATCAAACCCTGGACAGCCACACGTAAGGCTGACACTTGGCCAACCGGCCAGGGCCAGGTTTTTCGTTTTAATTTTAAACTTTAAGTTAATTATGAAACTTACAATCGAAGGACTAAAAATAAGAAAGGGGGATTTTGATTGGAAATGCATTGCCTTTATAGACTAATGTCAGTACAATTGACTTTATTATATTATTTCTTCCTGTAAATACACATGATACATCTATTCACTTACTTAGAACTTCCTAATGTTTTTCAATCAATTATATAATTTCCTCCATGCATTTCTTGCACATTATTCTTCTTGGATAATTAGTTTATTATTGTTGATTTTGCTTTATAAAACTAAATATATATATAAATATTCTGGATACTGTTAAGTAGCGTTGTAATGAGAAATTTTGCTATATTATATATTTCTTACATTTATTCCTAAATTTTGTCTATTTTTTTCTATCAGGTTTTGTACCTATAACTAAGGATATAAAATGGAAACCTCATCAAGATTAATAGGAGGGGTGAAGATGCAGAAATTTCTGGTCTTACTCTCACCTGTGGAAGTTAAAAATCAGAAGGGGTACCTCAGCTGCTGAGCTCTCCTCCCCCTCTTTCCAACCCTGAGAAGCAAGAAGTCTCAGCCAAGGGTTCCAGTGCCGGAAAGAGCAGTTCTCATAACTGCTGATTGTAAAAACCAGCAGAGGATGTGGCTGAGTAAGATGAAAGGTTCCTGGAGTCCCAAGCATTTCTTTTAAAGGATCTGCACATGGACTTATTTGGACTCACTCATTCTGAACTCCAGTTCTGGGGCAGTAGTTCAAAAGGCACCTTGGACATACAAGGAAGAACCGAATTATCTGCATCAAAATCAGCATTGGAGGGACTACTTTATCTAAGGAAGAAGTGCTGGCAGAAACCATTGTTCCTATACTGAGCCTTCTTCCTACCGACCTAGCAGATGGATGTCATATCTGAGTCTAAAACCAGCCTGGCTAACACTGTTTATTCTGCTCTGGTGAAATCCTGCCCCAGTCGACTTGTGGGCTTACCTGAATCCTTGCCAGTGGATTTTCCATACAAATGATCTGTCTTGGCTTATGCATCAGACTTTCCTAAAACTTCCCAAAGACGTAGCATCTGACCTCAATGTGCTCCTCTACCTTGTCCTAAGTGACTCTAGTCTCAACCCTAGCAACATGACCTTCGCACAAGGAGAGGTCATGTACAGATTGCTCTGTAGCTCATGCCAAATGGCCCTGGGCAGGGTACTGATGGTGGCTGACCTTGGCTGGCACCGTCTGGAAGGCTCCAGAGGCACTGCATCTAGTATACAGCTTCTGAATAGGTCAAAATGTGTCACCCAACTATCTCTATGAGTGACACAGGGATGGATTCATTTGATACTTTTGTCCCACTGAAAAAATTAAACTCTATGGGGTCAGCCTCTATACAGCAGAGCCTATGGTATGGTCATTGTCACTTTTTGCAACCAATTTAATTCCTCCCATTGACAGCACTTAAGATTGTGTACAACATGAAGGTGGACACAGTACACAGAGGGGGGTGCATTTGGAGCATTCAGCTAAGGTGACTGAGGAGGAGGGTACTCAATGGAACCTGCAGGACACAAAATATAAAGCCACTTTATTAACACTAAGATGCATAGCAGCTCTTTCTAATACATAGAAACAAATACAGGGAGGGAAAATGTCTCAAATGAAAGAACAGACCAAAACTCCAGAAAAAAAAAAAAACTAAACAAAAAAGAGACAAAGAATTTAATAAATGTAGAGTTCAAAACACTGCTTATAAGGATACTCAATGAACTTAGGGAAAGAGTAGAAGAATTTAGTGAAAACCTAAACAAAGAGACTGAAAACATAAAAATAGAGATAGAAAACATAAAAAAGAACTAGTCAGATATGATGAATACATTAAGTTAAATAAAGAATACATTACCATGAATTGAAAGTAGAAGAGATGAATTGGAGGATTAAATCAGCAATTTGGACGATAAAAAGCAGAAAACACCAATCAGAGCAGCAAAAAGAAAAAAAGAATTAAAAAAATAAAGATAGTGTGAGGAGCTCTAGGCAACTTCAAGTGTGCCAACATTCACATCATGGCAGTGCCTGTAGGGGAAAAAGAATGCAAGAAACTGAAAACCTATTGAAAAAATAATGATGGAAAAATTTCTTCACTTGGTGAAGGAAATAGACATGCAAGTTAAGAAAGCACAGAGAGTCCTAAACAAGATGAACCAAAAAAGACCCACACCAAGTTTCATCATAATTAAAATGACAATGGTTAAAGAGAAAGAAAGAATCTGAAAAACAACAAGAGATACACTGGCTGTTTGAAATCAGTGTCTGCTTTTGGTAATCACTTGTGCAACTCCTCATGTTTAAACATTATCTAAAAATGTTTTTTAATATTTAAAAAATATTTTATTAACTACATAAAAATTTTTATTTTATTTTATCTTATTTTTATTAATTTTAATGCAGTGACATTGATAAATCAGGGTACATATGTTCCGAGAAAACATCTCCAGATTATTTTGACTTTTGATTATGCTGCATACCCCTCACCCAAAGTTAAATTGTCTTCTGTCATCTTCTATCTGGGTTTTTTGTGCCCCTACCCTCCCTCTACCCCCTACTTCTCCTTCCATGACCCCTCCCCACCCCTCCACCCCACTCCCTGTTACCATCACATTCTTGTCCATATCTCTGAGTCTCATTTTTATGTCCCATCTATGCATGGGTTCATATACTTCTTAGTTTTTTTCTGATTTACTTATTTCACTTCGTATAATGTTATCAAGGTCCATCCATGTTATTGTAAATGATCCAATGTTATCATTTCTTATGGTTGAGTAGTATTCAATACTATATGTACCAAAGCTTTTTAATCCACTCGTCCTCTGACGGACACTAGGGCTGTTTCCAGATCTTCGCTATTGTGAACAATGCTGCTATAAACATGGCGGTGCATTTCTCCTTCTGGAACCGTTCTATGGTGTTCTTGGAGTATATTCCTAAAAGTGGGATGGCTGGGTCAAAAGGCAGTTCGATTTAAAATTTTTTGAGGAATCTCCATACTGTTTTCCACAGAGGCTGCACCAGTCTGCATTCCCACCAGCAGTGTAGGAGGGTTACCTTTTCTCCACATCCTCGCCAGCACTTATTCTGTGTTGTTTTGTTGATGAGCGCTATTCTGACTGGTGTAAGGTGATATCTCATTGTGGTTTTAATTTGCATTTTTCTAATGATTAGTGATGTTGAGCATTTTTTCATATGCCTATTGGCCATCTGTATATCCTCCTTGGAGAAGTGTCTGTTCATTTCTTTTGCCCGTTTATTGATTGGATTGTTTGTTTTTCTGGTGTTGAGATTTACAAGTTCTTTATAAATTTTGGTTATTAACCCCTTATCAAACATACTGTCAAATATGTTCTCCCATTGTATAGTTTGTCTTTTTATTCTGTTCTTATTGTCTTTGGCTGTGCAAAAGCTTTTTAGTTTGATATAGTCCCATTTGTTTATCCTGTCTTTTATTTCCCTTGCCCGTGGAGATAAATCAGCAAATATATCGCTGCGAGAAATGTCAGAGAGCTTACTGCCTATGTTTTCTTCTAAGATGCTTATGGTTTCACGGCTTACATTTAAGTCTTTTATCCATTTTGAGTTTATTTTTGTGAATGGTGTAAGTTGGTGGTCTAGTTTCATTTTTTTTGCAGATTGCTGTCCAATTTTCCCAACACCATTTGTTGAAGAGGCTGTCTTTACTCCATTGTATGCCCTTACCTCCTTTGTCAAATATCAGTTGTCCATAGAGCTGTGGGTTTATTTCTGGGTTCTCCATTCTGTTCTATTGATCTATGTGCCTGTTCTTATGCCAGTACCAGGCTGTTTTGAGTACTTGTAGTATAGCTTGATATCAGGAAGTGTGATACTTCCTTCTTTATTCTTCTTTTTTAAGATTGCTGAGGCTATTCGTGTTCTCTTTTGGTTCCATATAAATTTTTGGAATATGTGATCTATATAAAGTATATCATTGGTATTTTAATTGGTATTGCATTGAATTTATAAATTACTTTGGGTAATATAGACATTTTAATGATGTTTACTCTTCCTAACCATGAGCATGGTATATGCTTCCACTCATTTGTATCTGCCTTGATTTCTTTTATCAATGTTTTGTAATTTTCTGAGTACAAGTCTTTAGTCCCCTTGGTAAAATGCACTCCTAGGTACTTTATTTTTTTGGTTGTAATAGGGAAGGGGATTGTTTCCTTATTTTCTCTTTCTGACTGTTCATTGTTGGTGTATAAAAAATGCCTCTGATTTCTGAGTATTGATTTTATATCCTGCCACCTTGCCGAATTCATTTATCAGGTCTAGTAGTTTTTTGACTGAGACTTTAGGGTTTTCTATATACAATATCATATCATCTGCAAATAATGATACTTTTACTTCTTCTTTTCCAATTTGGATGCCTTTAATTTCTTTTTCTTGTCTGATTGCTGTGGCTAGGACTTCCAGAACTATGTTGAATAAGAGTGAAAGGGGACGCCCCTGCCTAGTTCCTGATCTTAAGGGGATTGCTTTTAATTTTTTCCCATTGAGTATGATGTTGGCTGTGGGTTTGACATGAATGGCCTTTATCATGTTGAGGTATGTTCCCTGTATTCCCACTTTGCTGAGAGTTTTGATCATGAATGGGTGCTGGATTTTATCAAATGCATTTTCTGCATCTATTGAAATTATCCTGTGGTTTTTCTCCTTCCTTTTGTTTATGTGATGAATAACTGATAGATTTGCGAATATTGTACCAGCCTTGCCTCCCCAGAATAAATCCCACTTGATCATGGTGTATGATATTTTCCATATATTGTTGGATCCGGTTTGCTAATATTTTGTTGAGGATTTTAGCATCTATATTCATCAGGGATATTGGCCTATAATTTTCTTTCTTTTTTTTTTTTTTGCAATTTTCTGAAGCTGGAAACAGGGAGAGACAGTCAGACAGACTCCCGCATGCGCCCGACCGGGATCCACCCGGCACGCCCACCAGGGGCGATGCTCTGCCCACCAGGGGGCGATGCTCTGCCCATCCTGGGTGTCGCCATGTTGTGACCAGAGCCACTCTAGCACCTGGGGCGGAGGCCACAAAGCCATCCCCAGCGTCCGGGCCATCTTTGCTCCAATGGAGCCTTGGCTGCGGGAGGGGAAGAGAGAGACAGAGAGGAAGGTGCGGTGGAGGGGTGGAGAAGCAAATGGGCGCTTCTCCTGTGTGCCCTGGCCGGGAATCGAACCTGGGTCCTCCGCACGCTAGGCCGACGCTCTACTGCTGAGCCAACCGGCCAGGGCTAATTTTCTTTCTTTGGGTTGTCTTTGCCTGGTTTTGGAATCAGAATTATGCTAGCCTCATAAAAAGAGCTTGGAAGTCTTCCTTCCTCTTGAATTTTTTGAAATAGCTTGAGAAGGATAGGAGTTAGTTCTTCTTTGAATATTTGGTAGAATTCACTTGTGAAGCCATCAGGCCCAGGACTTTTCTTTTTTGGGAGTTTTTGATAACTGTTTCAATCTCATTTGTTATAATTGGTCTGTTTAGGTTTTCTGATTCTTCCAGATTGATTTTTGGAAGATTATATATTTCAAGGAATTTGTCCATTTCATCTAGGTTGTCTAGTTTTTTGGCATACAGTTCTTCATAGTATTTTCTTACAATCCTTTGTATTTCTGTTGTGTCAGTTGTTATTTCTCCCCTCTCCTTTTTAATTTTATTTGAATCCTCTCTCTCTTTTTCTTGGTGAGTCTAGTTAAAGGTTCATCAATCTTGTTTACCTTTTCAAAAAACCAGCTCCTAGTTTCATTGATCCTCTGTATTGTTTCTTTAGTTTCTATGTCATTTATTTCTGCTCTGATCTTTATTATTTCCTTCCTTGTACTACATTTAGGCTTTACTTGCTGTTCTTTTTCTAGTTCTTTTAGATGCAGGGTTAAGTTGTTAATTTGAGCTTTTTCTAGCTTCTTAAAGTGTGCCTGTAGTGCTATGAACTTCCCTCTTAGTACTGCTTTTGCTGTGTCCCATAAATTTTGAATTGTATGTTCATTATCATTCATTTCTAGGAATTTTTTATTTCTTCTTTGATCTCATTCTTAATCCATTTGTTATTTAACAACTTGCTATTTAGTTTCCATGTGTTTGAGAATTTTTGAGCTTTTCTGTTGTTGATTTCTAGTTTCATGCCATTGTGATCAGAGAAAGTGCTTGATATGATTTCAATCTTCTTAAATTTGTTGAGACCATTTTTGTGCACTAACATGTGGTCTATCCTAGAGAATGTACCATGAGCACCTGAAAAGACTGTATATTTTGCTCCTTTAGGGTGAAAGGTTCTGAAGATATCTATTAAATCGAGTTGATCTAGTGTGTTCTTTAAGTCTGCTGTTTCTTTGTTAATTTTCTTTCTTGAGGATCTATCTAGTGATGTTCGTGGGGTATTAAAATCCCCTACTCTTATAGTGTTGCTGTTGATCTTGCTCTTTATATCCATCAAAGTTTGCTTTATATATTTAGGTGCTCCTATATGAGGTGCGTAGATATTTATAATAGTTATATCTTCCTGGTGGATTGCTCCCTTTATCATTATGTAGTGGCCTTCTTTATCTCTTACTATATTCTTTGTTTTAAAGTCCATTTTGTCTGATATAAGTATTGCTACCCCAGCTTTTTTTTCATTTCCATTGCATGAAATGTTTTTTTTTTTCATCCTTTTAACTTCAACCTATGTGCGTCTTTTTTTTTTCTTTCTTTCTTTTTTTTATTTTTTTTTATTTTTTTATTTTTCTGAAGTTGGAAACGGGAAGTCAGTCAGACAGACTCCCGTATGCGCCCGACCGAGATCCACCCGGAATGCCCACCAGGGAGCAATGTTCTGCCCACCTGGGGCATCACTCTGTTGCAACCAGAGCCATTCTAGCTCCTGAGGCAGAGGCCACAGAGACATCCTCAGTGCCCGGGCCAACTTTCCTCCAATGGAGCCTTGGCTGTGGGAGGGGAAGAGAGAGACAGAGAGGAAGGAGAAGGGGAGTGGTGGATAAGCAGATGGGCACTTCTCCTGTGTGCCCTGGCCGGGTTCGAACCCAGGATGACTGCACACCAGGCTGACACTCTACCACTGAACCAACCAGCCAGGGCCCCTATGTACATCTTTTGTTTTAATGTGTGTCTCTTGTAGACAGCATATGTATGGTTCCTGTTTTCATACCCATGCAGCTACCCTATGTCTTTTGATTAGATCATTTAGTCCATTTACATTTAAGGTTATTATTGATATGTAGTTGTTTATTGCCATTTTATTCTTTAAAGCTGTATTCCTCTTTTGCTATATTCTTTTCCCATTTTGATCTGTTTACACCATGCCCCTTAACATTTCCCGCAGCATTGGTTTTGTTGTAATGAATTCCTTGAGTTTTTTTTTTGTCTAGGAAACTTTTTATTTCTCCTTCAATTTTAAATGATAGTCTTGCTGTATAAAGTAGTCTTGGTTGTAGGTTCTTGTTCTGCATTACTTTGAATATTTTTTGCCATTCCCTTCTGGCTTCAAGTGTTTCTGTTGAGAAGTCTGATGTCATCCTTATGGGGGCTCTTTTGTAGGTGATAGCCTTTTTTTCTCTTGCAGATTTTAATATTTTCTCTTTATCACTTAGCTTTGGTATTTTAACTATGATGTGTCTTGGTGTAGGTTTCTTTGGGTTTCTTTTTAGTGGAGTTCTCTGTGCTTCTTGAATTTGTGAGAGTTTCTCCTGCATTAATTTACGGAAGTTTTCAGCTATGATATGATTGAACAAAACCTCTATCCCTTGTTCTTTCTCTTCTTCTTCAGGAACCCCTATGTGCAGATGTTATTTCTCTTTATGTTGTCACAGAGCTCTCTAAGAGTTTCCTCAGACTTTTTGAGTCTCTTTTCTTTTTTCTTCTCTGCTTTCATGCCTTCATTCCAGTTGTCCTCTAACTCGCTGATTTGATCCTCAGCTCTATCCATCTTGTTTTTAATTCCTTCCATTGTGGTCTTCATTTCTGATATTGTATTTGTCATCTCTGAGTGATTCTTTTTTAATATTTCAATATCCTTTTTTATACTTGCTATTTCTTTATTGAGGTGTTCGTGATGACCATCCATTGTTGTTCTAAGATCTCTAAGCATCCTTACAATCATTATTTAAATTTTGCATCTGGGAGTTTGATTATTTCCATATCACTCAGTTCATCTCCTGAAGGTTTCTCTTGTGGTTTCATTTGGATTGCACTTCTTTGTCTTCTCAATGTGTCTGTTTGTTTGGGTGTTTTCTTTGTAGAGCTGGTTGAGTCTAGGCTTGGTGTTGTCTGCCTCCAGTTTTCACTTGTGTTGTTTCTAGGTCTTCTTGGGTTGGCATCAGGTATTATTTGTCTTTTATTTTATTTTTTATCTTCATTTTTTAACATTTGTTTGTCAATTTATTTATTTATTTATTTTTTGTGGCAAAGACAGAGAGAGTCAGAGAGAGGGACAGATAGGGAAGACAGACAGGAATGGAGAGAGATGAGAATTATCAATTCTTCATTGTGGTTCCTTAATTGTTCATTGATTGATTTCTCATATGTGCCTTGACCAGGGGGCTACAGCAGACTGAGTGACCCCTTGGGCTCAAGCTGGTGAGCCTTGCTCAAACCAGATGAGCCCATGCTCAAGCTGGCGACATCAGGGTCTCTATCCTGGGTCCTCCACATCCCAGTCCGATGCCCTAGCCACTGCACCACTGCCTGGTCAGGCTGTTTGTAAATTTTGAGTGCATTGAAACATTCAGTATTTATAGCAATAAAGTTTACTTATGTGTTCAGTTATAAAATGCCTAAATGGCTTAACTGAAAAATATGCCAACATAACTTATAAATTAATTTCTAAGAAACATGAAGGATTCTAATTTAATAAAAAGTGGATAAGCTATGCACAATTACTTATAGTCAGAGCAATTAATAATCTACTTTATTCAATAGATCTTAATAGTGGCCAGATATGTGTATATTATTTTGGTCCCATTAGAAAATTTCAGAGAGATATGGGCAAATGATTTGCAAATCTAATGTCAACCTTCTATTTCAAGTGCAAAGAAAATTCCTAAAATGTTCCATAAAATTATTCTACTATACTAAATCAGATTATCTGAATTGTTTGAAATAGAAAATTATTGACTGAAAACAAATTCAGGAAAAAACAGCTTTTGCAGTCAGCTGCTTTGATATAAATAAAACAAGTTAAATTATAACAGCAAAGTTTTAGAAATTGGAAATTTATTCCATCTGGAAATATATATACTAATCAGAGAATGCATATGTAGAAAAAAATAACTTGCCCTGACTGGTTAGCTCAGTGGTAGAGTGTAGGCCTGGCATGTGGAAGTCATTTGTTTGATTCCCAGTCAGGGCACACAGGAGAAGCAACCATTTGCTTCTCCACCCCTCCCCTTATTCCATCTCTCTTTTTTTTTCTCTTTTCCACTCCCAAAGCCATGGCTGGATTGGTTTGAACAAAGTTGGTCCGAGGCACTGAGGATGGCTCCATGCCTTACCTCAAGCACTAAAATGGTTCAGTAACAGAGCAACAGAGCAATGGTCCCAGATGAACGAGCATCCCCTGGTAGCAGGCTTGCCAGGTGGATCCCAGCTGGTGCTCATGTGGGAGTCTGCATCTTTGCATTCCTATCTCTAACTTAATAATAAAAAAAATTAAAAAATGAAAATAACTTAAAATACAATAAGAAAAATGTAAAAATATATTATCATTTTATTTTTTGTGACAGAGACAGAGGGACAGAGAGAGGGACAGATAAGTACAGACAGACAGGATGGGAGAGATATGAGAAACATCAATTCTTTCTTGCAGCACCTTAGTTGCTCATTGATTGTTTTCTCAATGTGCCTTGACTAGGAAGCTACAACAGATTGAGTGACCCCAAGCTTAAGCTAGCAACCCCATGCTCAAGCTAGTGAGCCTTGCTCAAACCAGATGAACCTGTGCACAAGCTGGCAACCTCAGGGTTTTGAATGTATGTCCTCTACATCCCATTCTGATGCTCTATCCATTGTGTCATCGACTGATTAGGCAAAAAAACCCCATATTATCTTTACCCTACATCTCATTTGCTTACCATTTGAATTACTGCATCTCTTTATCTTTACTGTACTATAGCTACTATATTTCTATTAGTGTAACACTTAAATTTTTTACAATAGAGATATGGTAATTGTTAGACCATATTTTCCATAAGTATTTTATTATGAATCTAAGGTTAATTATCTATAAATTAGCTCACAGAAATAAAACATGCTTAGAAAATTTCAATATGGAAAATAGAATGGTGGTGTGTGTGCATGCGTGGAAAGGAGAGACAGTGAGACAGAAAGAGACAGAAACAGAGAGAGCACAATCTATATTCCTCAGAAGGATTTTTTAAAATCTTGATATTTAGAATTAACATTGTTAAGTGGGAAAACATCCAAGAAATTATAAAGACAATCACTCATACCACAACAAGCAAACATATCAAATAAAAATAACACTGTGCCTTTAAACTATATATTTATATTTCTCAGTGTATATGTAAGGTAACTTGCTCAAAATTGTCCACATCACCCTGCCTATAGTAGCTGCAGCTGCATTGTCCAAACTCCCCAACCCCTATTATACTTTGTACCTTGGGCAGAATTATATTGTAAAAACATATCATCAAAGAATAAAATTATAAATTGTATAATTGCCTGTTTCATAAAGTTAATTGTGTACACCATTTACATTTCAGTAAACTATTTTTCTTCATTGAACAATCAGAACATTCTTCTGGTTTAAACAGAAGACATATGACTGAGTTTTTTAAATTTTCTGTGTAGGAAAATTAAATTTTCTTTTAATCATTCATCAACATTTCTCTTATATTAATAGTGACAAAATTAAACACAACATACTACATAATATATGGCTAGAGTAAACATGACTTCAGTCAATCTCAGATCATTAAGAATTCATGAAATTTTGACATTCTTATAAATATTGATTACATACTTTATGACTAGAAATACAAGACTTTCTGATTACACAAAAACTGAAAGTTCAAATCAGATACTGTGTATACATGATGAAGTTTGTCATTTGCAAAATAAGACCAGAAAATGAAAGGAGAAAAAGAGAGAAGAGGTGTAGTTTGGTTTAAATATCTAACATGTTGATCAGAAATTGGCCTCCCGTGAACATATACATTTTCCACTCTGAATCAAACCAATTATGACAGTTCTCTTTAGTCATTTTGGCTCCCAATAATCCCAATAAATCCCTTCTTATGAATTATCATAACTCAACTTCAGTAATATTAAAAACTATAGACCTAATATTTTTTCAAAGAATATCACCACTACTTTCTAACAATATTTCAATTCAGGGGTAAATGCTGTTATTCTCATTAGAGGAATGTGGTAAATGAGATTTATACACATAAGATCTTCTAGATATACTTTTCAGATATCCTGATGTACAATCTATTATTATTAATATTGCTGCACATATAATTATAATATTTAATCTCCTTTAAAAACAAGAGTAATCAAATAAAATTTTCTCCCAGGGAGTATGTCTATCTCAAAAAATTGACCCAAGGTTGTAACACTGAAATGCTTTGCTAAATTAATTCAAGTAAATATTGTTTTAGTAGGCATCAAATTGACTTATTTCTGCCTTCTAACTTAAATAAAGCATACATGTTTAAACAAAATCATCCAAAATAATTTGAGTAGGAAAAATTCTTGACCAAGATTATTAAAGTACTGTTTGTTCTCTGGGGAAGTTATCCATGGTTAGCCTACAATTTTATAAATCTTCCTCCTAAAGATTTTGCATCTTATTCTCTAAATATTTATGAATCTTATTTTCTAAACATTTTGTTGCTGTTACTGTTCTGGGATGGTTTAGGTTCAGCTTTTGGACTGGATAACTGAAAATATTTTCTCAAAAAAATATGGGCTGACACCATATGCACTATGCTAGTTAATTTATTATATAGTTTCTAAAAAAGCAAAATATGATACTAACATAGCATAATGGTATAACCAGTATAAGAACTAAAGTTATTCCACATCATGAAGGTAAAAGCTGAGAAGAGAAAGAAACCAGGTGTGTGAAGATTTTTTTTAATTTTTAATGAAAATGGTAGGATTTTGTTTATAAAAAAGAACTCCAAGAAAATTTAAATTTTAATTATTTATTGAACAGGTATCTGATATCATGATTGTGCCAAAGGATTTGACCACTTACTTGAGTTTCATTCTCACTATAACCATCAGAGTGTGAAGGGGATTTTATAGAAGAATAAATTGAGGTATAATAGAGGACTGTAGCCTGACAAAGTTGCTTAAGCCAAACATTGACTCAGGAGTTCAAGGTGTGAATCCCAAGATATTAACCAGAACCCTATAATCTGTGCTAAGAAAGCAGCTTTGCATCACTCTAAACCAGGGGTAGTCAGCCTTTTTATACCTACCGCCCACTTTTGTATCTCTGTTAGTAGTAAAATTTTCTAACCGCCCACCGGTTCCACAGTAATGGTGATTTATAAAGTAGGGAAGTAACTTTACTTTATAAAATTTATAAAGCAGAGTTAAAGCAAGTTAAAGCATATAATAATAATTACTTACCAAGTACTTTATGTCATATTTTTGCTGTTTGGCAGAATAAATCTTTATAAAACAATTTACTATAGTTAAATCTATCTTTTTATTTATACTTTGGTTGCTCTGCAACCGCCCACCCTGAAAGCTGGAACACCCACTAGTGGGCGGTAGGGACCAGGTTGACTATCACTACACAGTTGATATTTTCTCTTTCTTTTGGAGAAAATAGATTTCAGTTTTAGGAGAGTTGGTTGGTTTTTTTATATCAACAACACACACTAGTGGAAAAACTGTCAATTATTTCCCAAGAGACACATAAAGAACTTGCTTTTGCTACAGTGGTGTTCAGATCAAAGAAATGCCTTGGGCCACAACGACATTTCCCTGGGAGGTCACAGTAAGCTCCTCTGCCCTGCAGGAGTGCTTTGAGGAGAAAGGATCCTTATGCTGGTACTTTTGGTACAGTGACTACTTGAGATTCTACTTCTGATTTTACAGAACTTATTAAAAAATACTTATCCACAGACAGATGCTTCAGGATGAATAAAATCTATATCAGTCACTTCAAAGATTATAAAAAACTAACAAAGTCATTGTTAGATTTTAGAGAGTGACCTGCATGATAATTCAGTATTGTTTCTTAGATTAATATCAATAAAATGCTTTAATTAAAAAATTAAGATGATAAACACTGAATCCAGAATTCTAAACTATTTGTAGATCAAAAGGTAGGATGTAAAATTGAGATTTAATTTTTTAATTATTTTATAGTATACATTCAAGGACATGAAATAAGTAGAAAAATTATGCCAGGAAGCAATTTTCTAATAAATTAAAATATAGTGGTAATTTGAATGCAAATTTTGTTCATGCACTCTCCACATAGCTGAAACTATAGGCTAAAATAAACATTTTTAAAATAATGCGTGCTTTCTTCAAAGAACTTCCAAAACAATATAGCAAATAAAGCATGAATTAAAGTTGTTTTCCAAAAAGAAGCACATGATTTACAGTTTGCATCTGTTTCAGATTCTTTGATATTTTAATTTTGAACCTATACATATACAATAGTTAATTACAGATGGAAAAACTCATTCAAAAGACAGCTGTTTTCATTGTACTATTCCAGGTAGCTTCTCTCTCTGACTTTGGCATCACTAAATTTAAAAGACTTAACGTCAACAGATAGAAATGTGATTTTTGTGACTGCTGATGTGTTTGTGTGTCTGTGTGTGTGTTGGCCTGACAGGTGAATAAGAGTATTATCACAAACTGAGACTAAATAATTTGTTTAAAAAATAAAAAATATAGAAATCTTTCTTAAGTTGTATACTTTAAAATAACAAATCTGATTGATTTTTTTATTCTTTTAATATTATTAATTAGTTTTTTTAAAAATAAATATTTTATTCATTACAACAATAATTCACTATAATATAATAAATGCATAATAAAAACATTTGTAATATTGTTATTGTAATTATGCTTACATGCCTATTAATTTTTAATAACAATTTTTAAAAAAAATTTAATTTAAATTCATATTAAATAACATTATCTAAATGAGTACTTTTCCATTGAATGAATATTTTTTGTCAATGTATTATCTTGTAACAATATATTGGAAATATCTAAGTAAGAAATATCCTTCATATTGAATTTTATAGCAAGTGCTGCAGCTAGAGTATCAACATTCAATCTCAATTTCTCACTTGTCTAAAAATCATTAGCAATTGAAAAAACTCTTTCAACTGCTGCATTAGTTCCAGGGCAGCACAATGTAAATTTTTCACCCATCTTTTATCAATTTCGACATGTTCATTTTTTCATTGTGTTAATTTTTCAGAATTTAAATATAAATTCAGTCTTCTAATTTCTTCAAAGAGACAGTTGTCATCTATTTTGATGTCTGGCATTTCTTTAGATAAAAACTCAAGACAAGATTCAATATCTGTCTAATAAACATGCGATGAAGTAAAAAAAAAAACAAAACATTGAAAACTGTTATTTCCCATGATATTTGTTTCAGACCATTCTTCAATATATTGAAAACATGTCTCATAAAAATTCTGCACTTCTTTGATAAACTTTTCTGTTATGCCCAGATTTGATTCTTCTAAGTCTGAAAATTTTTTTTTATAATTAAAGGAAAAAAATTTTCTTCAAAATGAGATTGATATTAAAGGATAAAGTCATTCAAAATAAGACAAACTTCCATAGCTGAAATGTGTTCACCTTCCATCTTTTGAATCGTTTTATGAAAAATAGATGCTTGGTTATGTACAAAATACATTAATATCTCAGATTTTATTAGTGAAAAACAATTATAGGATTTTAGGACATTTTTCTAAGCTTAAAAAATATGAATAGAGAGTCTCAATAATTATAGAACATGCTCTATAGCAGGTGTTAGAGCAAGGCATTTAACTTTTTTTAAAAATAGATATATTTTTTATTTTTCAAATTTGACTTACAAGTCAACTTACAATATTATATTAGTTTCAAGTGTGCAACCCAGTGACTAGATATTTATATATCTTACAAAGTGATCACCCTGATAAATCTAGTCCCCATCTGACCCCACATAGTTATTACAATATTATTGACTATGTTCCCTATTTTGTACTTTACTTCCCCATTCCTATTCTGCAACTACAAGTTTAATCCCTTTACCTTTTTCACCCATCCCCTCAAGCTCCCCTCCATCTGGCAACCATCATTATGTTCTCTGTATCCATGAGTCTGTTTGTGTTCTGCTTGTTTATTTTGTTTTTTAGATTCTACATATAAGAGAAATCATGGGACATTTGTCTATGTCTGACTTATTTCACTCAGCAGAATACTCTCTAGTTTCATCCATGTATTTGTAAATAGCAAGATTTCATTCCTTTTTATAGCTGAGTTATACTCCATTGTGTATATGTACCACTTTTCTTTTTCATTTTATAATTTTAATTTGTTTACATAGATTCAAGTGTCCCACTAAATATATTTCCCCCCACCCTCTTATTTCCCATGTCCCCTCCTTGCCTACTCCCCCCAATGCCTTCCACCCTTCCCTTCAAGACTTATTATCCTGCTCTCTAAAATGCTGTGTTATCTATATATAATTTCATTAATCTCTTTCCTTTCTCTGATCCCATCTTCTCTGCTACTTTCCCTCTGACTGCTTTTCCTTTGGTCCCTTTGATCCTGCCTCTGCCTCTGTTCCATTGCTCAGTTCACATTGTTCATTGGATTCCTCAAATGAGTGAGGTCATATGATATTTTTCTTTCTCTGCCTGATTTATTTCACTTAGCATAATAATCTCCAGGTCCATTCATGTTGTCGCGAAAGATAAAATTTCCGTCTTCCTCACGGCCGCAAAGTATTTCATTGTGTATATGTACCACAACTTTTTTTTTTATTCATTTTAGAGAAGGGGGACAAAGAGAGAGAGAGAGAGAAGCGGGGGGGAGCAGGAAACATCAACTCCTTGTGCCTTGACTGGGCAAGTCCAGGGTTTCGAACCGGAGACCTCAGCATTCCAGGTCGACGCTTTATCCACTGTGCCACCACAGGTCAGGCTATACCACAACTTTTAAATCCACTCATTCACTAATGGACACTTGGGCTATTTCCAGATCTTGGCTATTGTAAACAATGCTGCAATAAATATGGGGGTGCATTTCTTCTTTCTCTAATAATTAGTAATGTTGAACATTTTTTCATATGTCTATTGGCCATCTGTATGTCTTCTTTGGAGAGCTGTCTACTCATTTCTTTTCCTATTTTTGATTGGATTATTTACCTTCCTGGTGTTGAGTTTTACAAGTTCTTTATAAATTTTGGTTATTAAACCCTTATCAGATGTATTAGTGAATATATTTTCTGATTGTGTGGGTTGTCTTTTTATTTTGTTAATGGTGTCTTTTGCTGTGTAAAAGCCTTTTAGTTTTATATAGTCCCATTTTTTCACCCTGTCCTTTATTTCACTTGCCCATGGAGATAAATCAGCAAAAATATTGCTACAAGAGATATCAAAGAGTTTACTGCCTATGTTTTCTTCCAGGATGTTTATGGTTTCACAACTTACATTTAAGTCTTTTATCCATTTTGAGTTTATTTACTTAATTATTGTAGAAAATATTGTTTAACACAGTTCAAATGACTGGATTTGCTGTCATATTGCTTATATAATTTAAGAAAAGGGAGAGGATAATTTATTTATATTCCCACTTCATTTCTCAAAGTGAAAAATGTGAACAATTTACTATACATTAAAAATACATTAACAGAGGCAGTAGAATATCATAACATAAGAAAACTACATATATTTTTAAAATATATTTAAACATGTATAAAATATATTAAACAAAAATGAATAAGGACAAAAAAGATGAAGGAAATTGTAAATTTTTAAGGGGAGGTGAATATGTAATTCTATCACATTTTCTTCTAAAAATTATTACAGTCAAAGCCTTTTACATGTTTATGGTTTTATTTATTATTATATTTTTATTTTTTGAATATAAAACTATATTATTATATGCATCTCACAAGAAACATTTTTTTTTGTCACTAAATTATGAAAGAAATTTTTCACATAAAACTTTACACAGAGAAGTTGAACAATTGATTTCATGGATTCTTTTCAGATAAATGACCTGACAAAACCTGATTGCACAATGCTGGAATTAATGAGTTTAATTCTGGTATTCTTCAAAAAAAAATACAGCAAACATTTCAATGAAGAAGTTGAGGTTTATACATGTTCAGTGGTTTTTCTGAGCACATCAGACTTTAAGGCCTGAGTAACAAATAGTACTTAGATTGGAAATTCTAAACTCTGTACTTTTCCCCTAATCCATGTGGAAGACAATTTAGAATCTCAGAACAACTGCAGTCTCTGGACAATCAGGCTAGGAATGAAACCACAGTTTTACTATTTAATTGTGTATAACAGTGGTCTGGTTTTTCTTTTTTTTCTTTTTTTTTTTTCTTTTTTTGTCTATTTTCAAAATAATAATTTGTATCTCATAGGAGTTTTTGTAATGATTAAATGAGATAGTTTGCACTAAAGACTAGCATGTGCCTTCTGAGAGGAGTTATTATAAAAGAAATAAATCAAGTATTTGATGGATGAGAAAGATGGATAAAATGAGATAGATTAAGGTATATATAAAAAATTACTTTATACCATATGTTTGAATTTCATGTTATAAATAGATGTCATAGATTTCTTTCATTCTAGAAACATACTTCTTATTTGATATGTCACTTCTATATCAGCTTCTAGAGTAGCTCATAAATATGGAACAAGCTTTCCTCAAAGCAAGTAATTCAAGAGAGAAAGAGAGAGAGAGTGTGAGTGTGTGTGTGTGTGTGTGTGTGTTAAGTAAATTTAAAATAAGAAGCTGCAGTTTTTTAGAATCTAACTCTGAAATGGCACCTTTTACATATGTCATGTTTTATTCTCTAGTAATGTGTTATTAAAACCAGCCTATATTCAAGTAGAGAGAAATTAATGCCACTTCTTGAGGGGATCAGTATCTAAAATTGAGTGACTATAGCTTTAAAACTATCACAGTGCACTTATCTAAAATAGCTATCTATATATTCTCTATATTTATGTAAAGCAAATAAAAATTATGTAGCTGCTGTTATTAAAACCTATAATATATTGGCCCTGGCCGGTTAGCTCAGTGGTAGAGCATCGCCCTGGCCTGCGGGAGTCCTGGGTTCGATTCCCGGCCAGGGCACACAGGAGAAGCACCCATCTGCTTCTCCACCCCTCCCCCTCTCCTTCCCTCTCTGTTTTTCTCTTCCCCTCCCACAGCCAAGGCTCCATTGGAGCAAAGTTTGCCTGGGCGCTGAGGATGGCTCTGTGGTCTCTGCCTCAGGTGCTAGAATGGCTCTGATTGTGGCAGAGCGATGCCCCAGATGGGCAGAGCACCGCCCCCTGGTGGGCATGTCGGGTGGATCCCGGTCAGGGGCATGCGGCAGTCTGTCTGCCTCCCCATTTCCAACTTCAGAAAAATACAAAAAAAACCCAAAAAAACAAACAAACAAAAAAAACTATAATATATTAAAGTACATTGCTTTCACATACAGTACTGCAAAAAATTAAATTAACCTTAATGCCACGGGTATGATTATAGAATGATCTTTATGCTGACCTATTTGTAAACAATATCCATCCAGATAACTAAGACTGGGCATTCTAAGTTATATAGATAATTCAGATGTTATTTTGCTAGCTTTATGTATGCAGTGTGTCAAAAGTATCTGACCCACTACTTCTCCCTTCCCACCTCAATTTCTGAGAACATTGTTCATTAAAGCAGTCGATAATTTCCCCTAGTTTTGTGGTATAAATATTATCATTAATTATCTGTATAATTGAACAACTTATTTAACATCCATGTCTGCCTTCAGTACCTATGCTATGCTCATTTTAGGAATACAGATAGTGGAAATGTGAAGCCACTTCTTTTCTTGGAGAACATATTCAGGAATAATAGGGAAACAGACACACAGAAGCCAAATGTACCCTAAATACCTGCTTTACGTTCATAATGTTTTTTTCATTCTTCATAAATGAGCTTCATGTTTACCATTTTTTTTTGCTACATTTAGATGTTTATGAAAAAGAAAAGCTTTAGTAGTATGATTTGTTCTATTTTCAACTTCTTAGACTTTCTTTCTGTGAATAGTTGTACTCTGACACAAAATCCTGGCTAGTGCTCCATTTAATGGTTGAGTAAGACTAAAAGTATTCTCATCAATTTCCTATTGTCACAAAATGATCTAGGTCATGACAGCCACAAGCCAAGGTACTAGACCATTACTAAACTACCATCGCATAAGGATAAGTTAGCAAGTTTGACCTTTTAAACCATACTGCAAAATGTTCTTTTGATTAAAGTCTACAATAGTCCCCTGAGATCTTCAGTACTGAAAGCTAGGGATTTAACACAACACTGAGATCTTGGCAGATAAACGTACCTTTCCTCATAAGCTTTTCAACTCACACACAGTTTTAAATTCCCTTGCCCTATAGAATTACCATTCTTTGTTTAGTTTTATTTTGAAGGTAGCTGCATTAGTTTCCAAGGTGAGAACTCATGACCAAGAAGACAATTTAACCCAAGCAATAGAGAGCTTTACTCTTTCTGGGAAAATTGGTTATTTAAAGGATAAATACTCTAATTTGTCCTTCAACCTGGGCTTATGAGTAATTGCTGGTCAGTTTTGAATACTTTTCTAATTTTTTCCTTCAATATTCCTCTTGCCTTTTTTAATATTTTATTTATTCTTTATTCTTAATTTACTTTTATAGAATTACAGCTGAGTAAACCTTTTATTGCTTTAATTTTGTACACTGGCCTGACCAGGTGGTGGCGCAGTGGATAAAGAGTTGACTGGGAGGCTGAGGACCCAGGTTCAAGACCCCAAGATCACCTGCTTGATTGAGTGCGGGCTTATCTGGTTTGAGCAAAGCTCAACAGCCTGGACCCAAGGTCGCTGGCTTGAACAAGGGGTTACTCGGTCTGCTGAAGGCCCACGGTCAAGGCACATATGAAAAAGCAATCAATGAACAACTAAAGTGTCACGACGAAAAACTAATGATTGATGCTTCTCATCTCTCTCTGTTCCTGTCTGTCCCTATCTATCCCTCTCTCTGACTCTCTGTCTCTGTAAAAAAAAAAAAATTGTACATTGCTGTACATAATATTTATTTCTAATCTGTCCCATATATTTCTGTACATAGTTTCCATATGTAGGCTTTAACAAAAATATACACATACATTGTAAATAGTAACCTTATTGTTCATGCCCATTAATATTTTTTTCCACTTTTTTGTTTCCTGGTTTAGAAAATGTGTAGAGAACTTGAATGTACATGTATGTAGACTTTGAATTATTTTGTCTTCCAAAAAACATTGAAGTGTGAATAAATGTGTAAGGCCAGCGGCCACCACTCTCATGGCCATGCAGGTTCTCATTGGATTCAGGCAGACAGTAAAGGAACTGTGGAGCCAGAAAATGGTGGGCCATTCTGTTTATTAAAGTCTCCTAACTGAGGACAAGAAAACAGGCAGGGAAGACTGCTTTTCTTTCTCCCTCTGGACTCACCCAGACTCACAGGCAAAATAGCACTCCTTAGCAAACAAGCTGGGCCCAAATCAGGTCTCCCCAAGCACCTCAACACTCCCTCTCTCTCTCTTTCTCTCTCTCTCTCTCTCTCTCTCTCTGAACTCTCTTGCAAAAACAGGCTGAGAGAAAAGTATCCTTCTCCAGCAAACAATAGCAAACAATCACCCCTCCCAAGCAGGAAGGCAATCCACAATTTGCAATCTGCCACCTGAGGGCAAGCAGCCTTCCATAGATTTACACAAAAGACTCTGCTCAAACTTAAAAACATTTTTTACTCAACAAAATGTCATTTTCTCATTTTAACTTGAGTAACTCAGTCTTCTAAGTTTCTTTTCAGCCTTTCATTATTAGAAAGTATGATGGTTCCTCGAAAAATTAAAAATAAAACTACAACATGACCCAGCAATCCCTTTACTGGGTATATACCCCCAAAACTCAAAAACACTAGTACGTAAAGACACATGCAGCCCCATGTTCATTGCAGCATTGTTCACAGTGGCCAAGTCATGGAAACAACCAAAAAGCCCTTTAATAGATGATTGGATAAAGAAGATATGGCACATATACATTATGGAATACTACTCAGCCATAAGAAATGATAACATCAGATCATTTACAACAACATGGATGGACCTTGATAAGATTATACTGAGTGAAATAAGTAAATCAGAAAAAACTAAGAACTATATGATTTCATACATAGGTGGGACATAAAAATGAGACTCAGGGACATGGACAAGAGTGTGGTGGTTACCCAGGGGTGGTGAAGGGAAGAGAGGGGGTGGGGGGAAAGGAGGGGCACAAAGAAAACCAGATAGAAGGTGATGGAAGACTATATGATTTTGAGTGATGGGTATGCAACATAATCAAAAGTCAAAATAACCTGGAGATGTTTTCTCTGAACTTATGTATCCTGATTGATCTATCCTGATCACTCCATTAAAATTAATTTAAAAAATCTAAAAGAAACCAAACCCACTATTAATATTTAAATAATAAAATAATTATTAAAATTATTAAAATAATTACAGCTAAAAAAAACTACCAAAAGCAAAAACTTATAATTGCAATTCCAATTAAAGGAGGTGATTTTTATAGTTCTGAATCTATATGTGGGGAAGAAACGGTATATTAAATGGCTAATTTGATAACAATTTTCCCTTGCATTTATATAGTATTTTATATTCTTATTTAAATGTTTTAATTTTCACAATTTTAATTGAGCCTCACTAAATTCTTAGAAGATAAGAAAATAGCTTATATAAATCCAACTTGGGCATTATTTTATCCAAGCATATTTTGACTAAATAAATCCAAGATCAAGACTGTATTTTCTTGCATCTGTTTTGTAAAATGCCTTTATCTCAATTCATTTCTTTCTGTGATGATTTCCATAGAATGAATCACAGTGTGTTCAGGTTATATTACTCTGTCATAACACAGCCGATATTCCTGTTTTTTTTTTATTTTTTTATTTAAGAGTTATGTGACTTGAATAATGATTTGCAAGCTCTAATAACTGATGAAAAATAAACTGCATTCAATTTTTATCTTACATAATGCTAATGTGCCTCTCATCTCTTTAAGGATAGAGCTATGCTGGAATAAAGCAAGAACCATTAATCACAGCAGCATGGTTAAGGCATAGACTTTTTCTCAGAGAACTTATTTGGGTCATCCCAATTGATCTCTTCTTTTCATTAGAAATAGTGATTTCACTTGCGATAACTAATGGAATATTTCTGCTGCACTGTATTCTAAACAGTGTCCCAGTTCTGCACTATTTTTAGCAATTCAGTCTTTCTGAGAGGCACACTGCCAGCTTGAACACAAACATCCTGCCTGATAAACTATACCTGCAACATTATTTTTCTTATTCTGTCCTCAAAATGTTTAGATCAGTAACATTTTACCATGATGAGTTTATTTTCTTTCCATCTAAATACAATGAAAACTTTCTTTCCCAAATGCACAATGGTATTAAAATACAAAAACAGAAGAAAAAGCAAAACAAACACCTGATGTCAGATTTTCCTTATCTATGTATGTAATCAATTCTATTTTACTTTATTATTTTATTTTATTTTTATTTTATTTGAGAGAGAAGGAGGAGAGAAATGAGAAGCATCAACTCATGCTGGCTTTATTTTAGTTGTTCATTGATTGCTTCTTTTATGTGCCTTGATGGGGCAGGGGGGTTCAAGCTGAACCAATGACCCCCTTGCTCAAGCCAGCGACCTTGGGCTCAAGCCAATGACCTTGGTCTTCAAATCAGCAATCTTTAGTCTTAAGCCAGTGACCTTGGGATCATGTTGATGATCCTGTGCTCAAGCCAGTGAGCCCACACTCAAGCTGTCAAACCTGTGCTCAAACAGACAAGCTCATGCTGGCAACCTCAGGGTTTTGAACCAAAGACCTCTGCATCCTGATTGACACTCTATCCACTGTGCCACCACCTGTCAGGCTTTAATTAATTCTATCTGCAGATGTATTCGCATTGTATCACCTATACCAATCATGAATGAACATCACTGAAGGGCAATAGACAAGAGATAGGCTCTAAAATAAAACAGATCTGAGTTTTAATCAGGTATCACAATTATCTTTGAGCAATGTGTCTGAACTCAGTAAATGTCAGTTTTCTCAAATAAGAAAGCAAACAGCAAAAATACTAATACACCAACTGGTTTACTGCATGGATTAAATGTATTGAATGTATTTAGAATGCCTTAATAGTATTTGCGGAATAAAAATATTAGTATAGGCCCTGGCCGGTTGGCTCAGCAGTAGAGCCTGATAAACTATATCTGCAACAGTGTAGGAGTCCCAGGTTCGATTCCCGGCCAAGGCACTCAGGAGAAGTGCCCATCTGCTTCTCCACCACTCCCCCTCTCCTTCCTCTCTGTCTCTCTCTTCCCCTCCCGCAGCCAAGGCTCCATTGGAGCAGAGATGGCCCAGGCGCTGGGGATGGCTCTGTGGCCTCTGCCTCAGGCGCTAGAATGGCTCTGGATGCAACAGAGCATCGCCCCAGAGGGGCAGAACATCGCCCCCTGGTGGGCATGCCAGGTGGATCCCGGTCAGGCGCATGCGGGAGTCTGTCTGACTGCCTCCCCGTTTCCAGCTTCGGAAAAATGAAAAAAAAAATATTAGTATAATTTTTAAGATATGTATATAACTAATTCATCCTTGTAATAACTTTTGTAGTTGTGCAACAAATCTCCAAATTTTATGGTCTGAAACAATGAACATTACCTCATAATTTCTATTTTATAGGTGAGAAGTCCATGCTGACTAGCCTGATTTCCCTGCTCAAGATCACACAAGGCTGAAATCAAGGTGTTAGCTGGGCTGCAGTCTCACACCTTCAGGCTTGTCCAGGGAAGGATTTGCTTCCAATAACTCTTAAGTTATTGGTAGAATTAATTTTCTTGTGGTTATAGAATTCATAGCAGCTGGCTTTCTTAATGACAGTAATAGAGAAGAAACTCTTGTTACTTTGATTCTCTAATTAGAGGCAAGAACTGAACCCTCTTTTAAAAGGATTGCCTAATTAGATGTGGGAATTCATGTTAACCTATCTTTTGATTAGTTCAAAGTCAACTGATTACAGACTTTAATTATATCTTCCAATCTCTTTATTGTTGCCATACTACATTAGAAGCTATTCACAGATTCTCCCCATATTCAAGAACAGAAAGTTATAAAAAGGTATGATTTATTGGGGGTCACCTTAGAGTGTGTATACCACAATTCCTTTTAGTAAAAAAATGTGTATATTGTATATAGAAGAAGCAGAGACTAGACCAGGAAAAGTAAGAATAGAAGGAGGGAAAAATGGTAAATTTTGAATCTTTTTCCCTCTCAAACTGTAATATTTTCTGTATCAAGTAATATATGGGGAGAGTACGTGGGTCTGTGCCTTGAAATGCAGAGGCAGCCTAGTAAAAGATTAAAATTCTTTCTCAAACCATTTTTTGATATATAGGTTTCAAGAGTTTTATGGAAGGTCCTGTGCTATTCCTGGAAATTGATTTTAAATCATTTTGGAGTCATATACTATCTAGAGTAGACTGAATCAAACACATGGTGGAAAATAAACTAAAATTTAAAGGTATCTAAAATTTTATCTTCCTCTCCTTTGTACTTGATGAAACTTTAAGTCTTGAAAAAAATTTTATAGACTAGATTATAGTCAAAATTAAGCACTGCTTAGGTTTCTCCTAGTACATAATAATAATTTGACTATACTTTATATTTTTATGATAAATTGACTTATATTAATTATAGAATATTTTAGAAATAATAAAAAATAATGAAATGAATAAAAGTCCAAACACAGTCTCATTACCCAATGGAAAAAAAATATAGTTGAATATTTTATTTTTACATATATTTTTGTAGTGAGTTTGTATATATGTGTATAGTTTTATAGATCATTCTATGAAAGATATAATTAAATTTTGCAAATGCATTTTATTTATCTTGATCATATAAACATTTTTATGACATCAAAACATTTATTAAGTTTTTATTATACTTAAGTTTACCACTAAGAAAGAGAAAAACTAGTCATCAGAATTGAGTCTTCTAGAAGCACTACATATGCTTACAAGCATATAGGACATTTATCATAGATTAAATAATCTACTGCTCTCTTGTATTAGCAATGTTGGTTATTTATAATACTTTCTTACTATAAATTACTGAATAACATATATCTTATCTATATCAAATTTTATATAAATGATTTATTTTAGAGTTAAGGTTATTAGACATGAGGTACAATTACTTAGCCAAATGTAAATTGAAATAGCTTTATGGCTCTCTTATGTTTTCCAAATATTTTCAAAGACATACTCAAGATGTTCATTTAGCCAATACTCTTACTAGCTCTCAAAGCCACTCCAAAATATCTACTACTTTAGTTTTAATAACTTTTGTTTACACTTCTCTTTTTTATTGTAATTTCCTCTCACAATGAATTATTTTTCCAATTTCTGTACCACTTATTGCTTAGAGTTTCCAGTCAGCATTTACTTTCTCAGAGTTTGATATCTGCCATAGTCATGGCTGATACAATTAAAGTGCAAAAATCTATATTCTTAAAGAAGTTTTTTTTTAAGTTTTTGTTTTAATTTTTTTTATTTACTTTTTTTTAGATTTTACTTATTCATTTTTATTAGAGAGAGAGGGGAGAGGGGGGAGAGATAGAGAGAGAACAGGGGGAGGAGCAGGAAGCATCAACTCCCATATGTGCCTTTCCCAAGCAAGCCCAGGGTTTTGAACCGGTGACCTCAGCATTCCAGGTCGATGCTTTATCCACTGCGCCACCACAGGTCAGGCCTCTTAAAGAAGTTTGTTTATATTACTACAGTCTTCTTAACCCCTTCATAACTATGTTTATATTTCTCTAAGGATGGTAAACACAAGCAATATTATACCAAAATAGTTTTTATTACATGTCTAAAAATGAGTTATGATAAATAATGATAATGTTTTGATTACTCATGCATAAAACTAAAGAATATATAAACTTAAGCTAAATATCTTTTACCTGGAATATTTTTCTTTCTTCTCTAGAACTCTCTAATTCTAAATTAAGTTTTTTGATTGCTAAAATACACTTACACTGGTCCCTAAACTTTTCATTTATTGCTTGGCATTTCACCACTGTGATATATCTATTTTAGTTAAATTGTTATACTTTAAATACTCTTTTTAAGATAGAGATATATTTATTTCTTCAACTAGTGATTGAAAGCCTATTATATGAAGAGAATTATTGAGACATGTGATTTTCTTATGTTTCTGTTCTTAGAAGATTACAACATGGTGTAAAACATTATAGCAATAACATAGAGACAAAAGGTTATGGATGAAAAAAGTTCAATGGGAACACAAAGAAATGTAAGCATAATTATGAATGGTTTTTTTAAAATGTGGAATTTTGCTGAATCTTCACTGCAGCATTTCAAAATTCTACCAAGAGATCTAAGTTATTATGTAATAAATTTTTTTTTAGTAGTACAGGAAGGAGATTAAGAGAGCCAAAATTACAGAGATGGTAATAAAAGAAAATTTATGATTTAAAAGATATTTAAGCTATAGAGTAAAAATAAAGCAATTAACAAAAAGTATGCTCTCTGTCAATATAGGAAATGTAGAAAAAGAGTAAATATCAAGAACAACATAATTATTATTATTTATTGCAGTTTTAACTAGAGCTGTCTATGAGTAAATAAGAGAAAACTTCTAAGAGGCCAGTTGGAAAATAACAGTGACTATATAAAATCTTGAGACTAGATATTACCCTTTTAAGTGAGAGAAAAATAGTTTAGAACTTTGCTGTTCAATATAGTGTCTACTAGCCATATAATAAAATTTAAAACAGATAGGACTTCAGTTGCATAAGTGTATTTCAAGTGCTTAGTAGCTACATGTGGCCAAGTGACTACCAACTCATAAAGTTCTATTGATAGCACTGTTCTAAAAAAACTATAGATTGTCAATGTTAAAGAAGAATCTGGAATGGTCAAGATGTAAAACAATAATTGTTCAACATGTTTAGGGGACCCCAACTACCTTTGGGGCTAAGTTTAAAAGGCTTGACATTCATAATTTATTATAATTTGCTAACATATTTTAGAGGTATATTTATGTTAAGTACTTGGAGGGAACATCTCTTTAAGGTGGCAGGTGTAATCAATAAAGTAGTGTTGAGACTGAAATTTGACAAAATTTAGTTCTAACTCATACACATATGAAAATTATGCAGTCACAGAGTTTTTTACTAGAGGGAGAACATACACTCAGTACAAATTATGACTCATTTGACAGCTTGGTCTCACTCCAGAAACAAAAGTTATGTGAAGGTTTCTGCATGTATCATAGAGCTTTTGTTGAAAATCA
Source organism: Saccopteryx leptura (assembly GCF_036850995.1). Lineage (NCBI taxonomy): Eukaryota > Metazoa > Chordata > Mammalia > Chiroptera > Emballonuridae > Saccopteryx > Saccopteryx leptura. The sequence continues at coordinate 59,432,137 of NC_089506.1, forward strand.
TGTTTAGACTACCATAACTCTCACAGGCTTTCCTCATCAGAATTGTGACATTTTAAAAAATATATTAGTCCAGTGTTATTTCATGGTGAAGTTCTATTTAAATAGCTTAAACTGGGATAATACTTAAAAGTCTTATTATATTCTAGCCAATGAAAATATATTCTCTCAAATTATTTAATTAGAACCTACTGAGCATGTTCAAATCCTTTGATGGAAGATGCTTTGTTGAGGCACCACTCTAAAATACTCTGCATGAATTGCACATTGATCCTCAAAGAGAGATTAGACTAAATGCTGCAAACCTTACAAATACTAAAGGGCAGGCTCTGTTAAACACAAGCGTTTAGACCTCTGAATGCTTCCTTTTATCACTTTGCTATGTTTCTTTTAAAATGCACCTGGGTGACCCAGGGACTTTTGCACATATTGGCATATTCTTTTGGGGCTCATGGAGTCTCTCCTATGGCAGTTTTGTAGGAAAGTTTTGATTCATTGGCTCACTTTTCTGCCTTGTTCCAAACAAGAAACATTTTATAAAAAATCATTATTTTAGGACATGTTTGCCTTAATAGGGATCAAAATAAAGCCTGAGACTTATGCCATATCATCTTCTAAGAAAAATCAACAATTTAAGATCTGTTAATGACTTTTTATAAAAGATGCAGTTATTTCTACCCACTAAATGGAAAAATGAAACTTATGTATTGATTTATATTTCATGCAAACCATGACACAGAATGTCATGAGCTATAGACAGTTTCATAGGAGTGATACATAAATCCTGGCAAAAAGTGTATCAAATCTCCCTAGCCACAGACACAGTGATTATTTCATGAATGGCTTATGACTTAGGTCTGTCCGATCAGAGGGAATCCTTGGACTTTTCCAGAAAATAAAAATATGCTTTACCTTACTTGAAGCTCGGCAGTTATAGAGCCATAGCTATTGAAATGTTGTGGTTTAAAATGAATCACGTGGCCCTGGCCAGTTGACTCAGTGGTAGAGCATCAGCCTGGCGTGAAGAAGTCCTAGGTTCGATTCCCGGCCAGGACACATAGGAGAAGCACCCATCTGCTTCTCCAACCCTCCCCCTCTCCTTGCTCTCTGTCTCTCTCTTCCCCTCCTGCAGCTGAGGCTCCATTGGAGCAAAGATGGCCCGGGCGCTGGGGATGGCTCCTTGGCCTCTGCCCCAGGCACTAGAGTGGCTCTGGTAGCAACAGAGTGACGCCCCGGAGGGGCAGAGCATCACCCCCTGGTGGGCAGAGCGTCACCCCCTGGTGGGCGTGCCAGGTGGATTCCGGTCGGGCTCATGCGGGAGTCTGTCTGACTGTCTCTCCCCGTTTCCAGCTTCAGAAAAATACAAAAAAAAAAAAAAAATGAATCACGTGTCGGCCCTGGCCGGTTGGCTCAGCGGTAGAGCGTTGGCCTGGCGTGCAGGAGTCCTGGGTTCGATTCCCGATTCCCAGCCAGGGCACACAGGAGAAGTGCCCATCTGCTTCTCCACCCCTCCCCCTCTCCTTCCTCTCTGTCTCTCTCTTCCCCTCCCACAGCCAAGGCTCCATTGGAGCAAAGATGGCCCGGGTGCTGGGGATGGCTCTGTGGCCTCTGCCTCAGGCCCTAGAATGGCTCTGGATGCAACAGAGGGACACCGCAGAGGGGCAGAACATCGCCCCCTGATGGGCGTGCCGTGTGGATCCCGGTCGGGGCGCATGTGGGAGTCTGTCTGACTGCCTCCCTGTTTCCAGCTTCAGAAAAATAAAAAATAAATAAATAAAGTAAAATAAAATGAATCACATGTCAAAATTAAAGGATTTTTCATTTGGGTGAAATACCCAAATCTACAAATGAAGCTAAGCCTTAATCTAGCTTTATTCTTCCTCTTGGGTGTTGTAAATTCATGTATTCTTCTGAATCTTAAACTTTATTTATTTATTTATTTATTTATTTACTAACTAGCAAAATGTGCTAGGGTAGATGCAGGACATGGCCCTTCCCCCTCCCAAGTCCCTGGCTCCATAGTCATAGATCCTGGTGTGAATTATGCAAGACAGAATAATAAAACACCACCTATGATTTTACTAAAGACAAAGAAACTGAATCACCGGATATCATCAAGGAGAAATAGCACAGAACAGGGAGGGCACATACTCTCCCCTGTTTCCTGGTTCCCTGCTTCCCATAGACAAAGAGTTTTATGTAAGCAATAGCCCAGGGCTTAACTATAAAATCTGCAGCGCTTCTCAGTGGGGTGAAGTTTTTACTGATCAACCACCATTTCTGCTGCCCCTATATGTAAGTAATAAAGGTTATGTCTGCTCCACTAGGTCCATTGTGGTTATTTTTGGAATCCTGCAACTACGCTAGACTGATTTTCCATGTCTGGAACTTCTGCATTACAGTGTATAATCAATACACGGGACTTAAGGCTGTGCTAACATTATTGTTGTTGATCTTGCTTTTGATGCTATCCTCAAGGTACCCTAACATTTAAATGCTTTTGCTCTGGGAAGAAAATGGTCATGTTCAGTGACCCTGAGCCTCTAAAACAAAAGTACTGAGATTGTTGTAGAGCTGGAATATAATTCTCATCCTCTGTGAATGAAGTATTAGAATACACACTTTAACCGTTGGTGAGCTTAAATTCTTAGATTAAAATTTAAAATCTTGGTATTCGTGAAGCATTGAGTATCATCTTGGAGGATCAGAGCCATATATTGCCTCATTTCCCCCACTCTACCCTTATCTTATATTAATATATCAACTTTATGTGATACCAAGCATTACCCATCATGAATAAAGAGGTGGTAGCACATTAAAAACCTGGGATATAAATTTAATAATAAGAGACAGAGATAGAAAAAAATATATATTAAAACTTTTAGAGTATGAAAGTTGCAAATTTTCAGGTAGTGCTTTGGGCAAAGGGTGAACTACATACTACTTTAATTAAAAGTCCTTAATTACCATGTATAACAAAAAAGCAGAATAAAATAGTATTATTCCTTTTACTTCCTGCTGAATCATATAAGAAAACTAGTCCTGGAAACTACAGAAAGCTAACGTGGGGCTTTTGATATTAATTTGTGTTTCAGTTTAAGACCTCAAAGAAAGATTCAAGGAGTAACTGGGTCATTAGAGAAGAGGGACAGGAGAATTTCAGGCCAATGCTAGATCTGAATATAATGTTTTCTGCTTGAAATAATTAAAGAAGAAAATAATAGGGAATTAATTTGGATCTTACAGTAAGATTTCTCACAGTTCATTCCAAATTGAGAAAATATTAATGCTTTGGAAGAATCAGGGTGGGGCAAAAGTAGGTTTACAGTTGTCCGTATGGTAAATAATACAATAGTTAGTAAACAATAATAAAGAATAAACTCTGCATTTTCTGTACTCAGAACTGTAAACTTACTTTTGTCCTATCTTGTAGATATATAGAAAACTTACTTAAGGTATCTGCTTTTGTTCTCAACAAAAATTTAAAAAAACATAAAACGAGATAACCATATCATGAAAAGGTTACTGATAAATGGAATGGATCAGACAAAATATTATTATATCAGAAATAGAAACTGCATAGAAATATAAAAATGTATTTTATGAAGAGAAGAGAAATGACATTGAAGAAAATATCTGTTATTTAAAAGATAATCTTAAAATGTTCTACAATGAAAAAGGAGAAATTAGCCCTGGCCAGTTGGCTCAGTGGTAGAGCGTCGGCCTGGCGTGCAGAAGTCCCGGGTTCGATTCCTGGCCAGGGCACATAGGAGAAGCGCCCATCTGCTTCTCCACCCCTCCCCCTCTCTTTCCTCTCTGTCTCTCTCTTCCCCTCCCGCAGCCAAGGCTCCATGGGAGCAAAGATGGCCCAGGCACTGGGGATGGCTCCATGGCCTCTGCCTCAGGCGCTAGACTGGCTCTGGTCACGACAGACTGATGCCCCAGATGGGCAGAGCATCGCCCCCTGGTGGGCGTACCGGGTGGATCCTGGTCCGGCGCATGCGGCAGTCTGTCTGACTGCCTCCCCGTTTCCAGCTTCAGAAGAATACAAAAAGAAAAAAAAAAGTTAAGAAAAAGGAGAAATTAAAAAAAAAAAAGATTTAAAGTGATTTTGTGCAAGAGAAAAGCTTAAAAAAGCCATAGCCAAAAGAGATGTTTAAGAAGTACCTGAGCCTGACCAGGTGGTGGCACAGTGGATAAAGTGTTGGACCAGGACCCAGGAGACCCAGGTTCAAAATCCTGAGGTCACCAACTTGAGTATAGGCACATCAGCTAGAGTGTGGGCTCACCAGCCTGAGCGCACGATTGCTGGCTTGAGCGTGGAATCATAGACATGACCCCATGGTCGCTAGCTTGAGGAAGGGGTCACAGGCTTGGCTGTAGCCCCTTGCCAAGACACATATGAGAAAGCAATCAAGATGCCGCAATGAAGAGTTGATGCTTCTCATCTCTCTCCTTCCTGCCTGTCTGTCCCTATCTGTCCCTCTTTCTGTCTCAATAAAAAAACAACAGCAACCCTTTGTTCATTGCAGCATTGTTCACAGTGGCCAAGACATGGAAACAACCAAAAAGCCCTTCAATAGAAGACTGGATAAAGAAGATGTGGCACATAAACACTATGGAATACTACTCAGCCATAAGAAATGATGACATCGGATCATTTACAACAAAATGGTGGGATCTTGATAACATTATATGGAATGAAATTAGTAAATCAGAAAAAAATCAAGAACTACATGATTCCATACATTGGTGGGACATAAAAATGAGACTAAGAGACATGGACAAGAGTGTGGTGGTTATTGGGGGGGGAGGGGGGTGTGGGAGGGAAGGAGGAGAGGGGAAGGGGGAGGAGGAGGGGCACAAAGAAAACTAGATAGAAGGTGATGGAGGACAATCTGACTTTGGGTGATGGGTATGCAACATAATTGAATGACAAGATAATCTGGACATGTTTTCTTTGAATATATGTACCCTGATTTATTGATGTCACCCCATTAACATTAATAAAAATTTATCTATAAAAAAAACAAAAAAAACCTCAAAAACTACTTGAAACACAAATGGAATATACTTTTCTTTTATATATATATATATATATATATATATATATATATATATATATCAGAAATTATTAACAAATTAAGTGAGGGCATGAGACACTTTTTTGAGATTAAAAACAAAACAAAACAAACAAAAAAAAAACCTTGCAGACCCAGACTTCTCCATAATAAGCAGAAGAAAAAAATTGTCATGCAATTTACTTAATATTGAAGAAAATCTTTATGATCTAATAATTATATTTTCTACCACGTTGTTCATTTCCAAAAACAATTGGCAAAAATAACCAGATAATTAAGACTCTGAAATTATAATTAAATTCTTGTGTTTTCTGAAAAATTATTCAGTCATCTGATATAAGTATCAAATCAAATAAAAACTTACAGTAGTGTGTTTATAAGTCTAAGTAAAAATAAGCAAAAAGATAATTATTTAAAGATTTTAAATATGGTGCTTTCCCTTAATGAATTCTTAAAATATCACTATAACACAATTTATGTGCTTTTATATTAAATTTAATGGGGTGACATTGATTAATAAAACCATATAGGTTTCAGATGTACACCTTTATGGTACATTATCTGCACATTGCATTGTGTACCCATCACCCTCAAAACATCTTCTGTAACCATATATTTGGCCTCTTTATTCCCACTGTTACCCTCCATCCTCCTCCCTCTGGTAACCACTATACTATTGTCTAGTGAGTCTCATTTTTATCTCACACATGAGTGAAATTATATAGTTCTCAGCTTTTTCTATCTGACTTGTTTTGCTTAGCATAATATTCTCAAGGTCTATTCATGTTGTCATAAATGGCAGTATTCCATCTTTTTTTTATGGCCAAGTAATATTACATTGTGTATATATATAATATCATCTTTATCCAGTACTCTATCAAAGACATTTTTGTTGTGTCCACATTTTGTTCACCATAAGTAACACTGTGATGAACATGGGGATGCATATGTCTTTGCAAACTATTGTTTGCAAGTTTTCTGGTTAGATGCCCAGTAAAGGTATTGCTGGGTTACATGCTAATTCTACTCTTGATTCTTGAGGAACCACCAAATTGTTTTCCATATTGGCTGTACCAGCTTACATTCCCACCAGCAGTGAATGAGGGTTTCTTTTTCTTCACAACTTCTTATTATTACCTGTCTTGTTGATGATAGCAATCTAACTGTTTGAGATTATAACTCACTGTAGTTTTGATTTACGTTTCTCTGATAACTAGTAAAGATGGGCATCTTTTCAAATATCTATTGGCTGTTGTATGTCTTCACAGGAGAGGAGTTTATTTTATTGGATTGCTTATTTGTTTGATGCTGAGTTGTATGAGTTCTTTATATATTTTGAATATTAGCCCCTTACCAGAATGTTGTTTGCAAATATCATGTCACATTCATTTGGCTGCTTTTTTGTTTTGTCATATTATTTTGGTTGTTGTTGTTCAGACCTTTTTAGTTTGATTTAGTCCAATTTGTTTAGTTTTGTCTTTACTTCCCTTGTCTTTAGGGTCAAATTCATAAAATGTTCTATATGACCAAGATCTATAATTTAGTACTGATGTTTTCCTCTGTGTAATTTATTGTTTCTGTTCTTATACTTAGGTCTTTGGTCCATTTTGAATCAATTTTTGTGCATAAGGACAAACTGTAATTCAGTTTCATTCTTTTGCATGACTCTCTAATTTTTTCAGCACAATTTAGGGAAGAGGTTTTCTTTTCTCCATTGTGTGTTATGGCTCCTTTGTCAATAATTATTGACCCAAGTGCATGTGGTTTTATTTCTGAGCTATCAATTCTGTTCCATCCATTTGTATGTCTATTTTTCTGCCAATATCATGCTGTTTTGATTATCATAGCTCTGTAATATAATTTAAAGAAAGGTAGTTTGAGACCTCTGGCTTTGTTCTTTTTTCCCAAGATTTCTTTGGCTATTCAGAGTCTTGTATGTTTCTATATAAATCTGTTGATTTTTTGTTCTATATCATTAAAAAAAATGACACTGGATATTGATGGATAACAATAAATCTGTATATTGTTTTAGATAATATGAGTATTTTAAGTATGTTGATTCTTCCAATCCATGGATATGAAGTATCTTTCCATTTCATTGTATCTTTTTCAATTTCTTTTAATAAGGCTGTGTAGTTTTTGATATGCAGGTCCTTCATATCCTTTGTTAAGTTTATTCTTATGTATTTTTATTTTTCTATCTTTGTAATTACAAAATAAATTATGTTTTTTTTTCATTATTTTTTTTTCATGTTTCATTGTTGGCATATAGAAAAGCTATAGATTTTTGTATATTATTTGGTATCCTGTGACTTTACTACATTTGTTTATTGTTTCTAATACTTTTTGTTGGAGCCTTTAGGATAGTGGTTCTCAAAGTGTGCACCAGGGCTCACTGATGCACCCTAGAAGATATCCAGGTGCACCCTATGGCAGTGGTCCCCAACCTTTTTTGGGCAACGGACCAGTTTAATGTCAGAAAATATTTTCACGGACTGGCCTTTAGGGTGGGACGGGTAAATGTATCACGTGACCAAGACAAGTGTCAAGAGTGAATCTTAGATGGATGTAACAGAGAGAATCTGGTCATTTTTTTAAAATAAAAAAAATAAAACATTGTTCAGACTTAAATATAAATAAAATAGAAATAATGTAAGTTATTTATTCTTTCTCTGCGGACCGGTATCAAATGGCCCATGGACCGGTACCGGTCTGTGGCCTGGGGATTGGGGACCACTACCCTATGGTATTCCAGAGAAATATGTGCCTGTTGGGGACCAAAAAACCAACAAGGTGTTTGGAGTTTAGATTTTTGGGGTACAGAGGTGTGGAAAATTGGCTGTAAACTGACAGTCTACTCAAACCCCCACCTCACTTGCCTGATTGGGTTACAAAAGGCTGTTAAGCTGTGGTGCTGGATTGTTTACACTAACCCCCTTGTTCTCTGAAAAGACTAGAGGCAAGTTTCTTTTATCCCTTGTTTGGTGTAAAGTTAAGATATATGTATGGTGGGGGTTTTCTATATTTGGTAAAATTCTTGGGTTGCCTTGGAAATATGATCAAAGATCTCACTGATTTGCTAATGGCCCACTTTGCCCTATTATAAATAAAGCAAGATGTAGTTTTTGGGCATGCTTTGTTCTTGCCAGCAGCAATTATAGGGCCCTCCCGACTGAATATTTTTTTTTAATTCCATGTATTTTCTTAATGCTGCACTGTTCCCACTCGGGACCTGAAATTACTAGCTGCACTGGTTTGTGGCATATGCCCAGATATAAAAATAAATATACAGGCCCTGGCCGGTTGGCTCAGCAGTAGAGCGTCAGCCTAGCGTGCGGAGGACTCGGGTTCGATTCCCGGCCAGGGCACACAGGAGAAGCGCCCATTTGCTTCTCCACCCCTCCGCCGCGCTTTCCTCTCTGTCTCTCTCTTCCCCTCCCGCAGCCAAGGCTCCACTGGAGCAAAGATGGCCTGGGCGCTGGGGATGGCTCTGTGGCCTCTGCCTCAGGCGCTAGAGTGGCTCTGGTCGCAACATGGCGATGCCCAGGATGGGCAGAGCATCGCCCCCTGGTGGGCAGAGCGTCGCCCCTGGTGGGCGTGCCGGGTGGATCCCGGTCGGGCGCATGCGGGAGTCTGTCTGACTGTCTCTCCCTGTTTCCAGCTTCAGAAAAATGAAAGAAAAAATAAAAAATAAAAAATAAAAATAAATATACATACTTGATTATACCATTTCATTATGGAAATATCACTTTTTGTTAACAAATCATTATTATATTTATTATTAACACATTATTATATTATTTTTAGATAAATACACCCAAGTGAAATGGATAGATTTCTCAAAAAGAAGTGTGATATTGAAGAATGCAATTCTGGAAAATCGCAAAACTTAAGTGTAAATAAAATAGGACTTGAAGGCTGATGGGCACAATTTAATTTATAGCACTTTCCATCACTTAACACTGAACAATACAGTTGGATTAAAAACTCATTCATGGAAGCTTCAAGTGATTTTGGTTTAACATTAACAGAAGAAGAAGAACTGGCAGCTGTATCCACTGATCGTGGATTGATGATTAAACATAAGGAATTGTCTCTTGAAGCCTTTTGGATTTCTATAAAAGAAGAATAAGTAGCAATATATAAAAAAAGCTTTGAACATTTTACTACAATTTTCAACATCCTATTTATGTGAATTGGGATTTTCAACCCTTAACACAATTAAGAATAAAAAGAGAGGAATTCTTCAATGTATTGATGAGAAAATGAGTTTTCCTTTCAAATATATGCCCTAACATTGAAGAAATCGTAGGACACATCAGGTTCATGTTTCTCATAAACAAGAATAAAAAAACTTAACACATTCATTCTGGGACCTGCTAAATTTACTAAATCTTACTAAGAATGTATCTATATATATAAGAAGATAACTTTTTGGTCATTATTTTAATTTTTTTTTTTTTTGTATTTTTCTGAAGCTGGAAACGGGGAGAGACAGTCAGACAGACTCCCACATGCGCCTGACCAGGATCCACCCGGTACGCCCACCAGGGGGCGACGCTCTGCCCACCAGGGGGCGATGCTCTGCCCATCCGGGGCGTCGCTATGTTGCGACCAGAGCCACTCTAGCACCTGAGGCAGAGGCCACAGAGCCATCCCCAGCGCCCAGGCCATCTTTGCTCCAATGGAGCCTTGGCTGCAGGAGGGGAAGAGAGAGACAGAGAGGAAGGAGAGGGGGAGGGGTGGAGAAGCAGATGGGCGCTTCTCCTGTGAGCCCTGGCCAGGAATCAAACCCGGGACTTCTGCACGCCAGGCCGACCCTCTACCACTGAGCCAACCGGCCAGGGCTATTTTAATTTTTCACATCTCTTTTTTATGAATTCTAAAAAGCATAACTCAAAAAATGTAACATAAAATGTTTTTTAATGTCAGAATAAATTTAATTTTGTTTTATTTATTTTAATTACCATAAAAGCACACTTGGACTTTATATATTTTTTCTTTAATATCTGACTTAATTATTATAACATATTTCTCAGAAATTTGTATATAGTGCACCTACAATTATTTGTAGGATTTTAAATGCATCCAAACTTCAAGTTTGAGAACCACTGCTTTAGACTTTTCAAATTACAATATTGTGTCACCTGCAAAGAGTGACACTTTCCTTGTTCTTAATTTTAGAGGAGAAACATTTAGATTTTTATCATTAAGTATCATAATGGCTGAGGGTTTGCCATTTATGGCATTTATTATGTTGAGGTACTTTGTGGACAAGTCCTGCAGGGGGTGAGGACGATGAAGACGGAAAGACCCAACTCTCGGGACCAGGTTCAGTGACACAAATCCACTTTATTCAGGAAGTAAGCTAGCTTATATACACAGGTTCAGCCTATAGGGTGTTACTGCATGTTCCTCAAAGCCAATGGCTGAAAAGATCAGGAAGCTGTGTGGTTGGCACTAAGTCACTTTCTTATAGCAGGCAGGCTCCCTTCCTGGGTATGCCCAGGAGGGTTCTGAGAGCTGGAATATTCTCACAGCATTGCATCAGACACAGCTTCTAGGAATGTGCTCTGCACTCCACCCACATCCCCCCTTCTCTTTTAATTAAGGCCAATTGGACTTGATGAATGACAGCTTGCTGTTGTTGTAGCTTCTGAATGCTACACATTCTGCAGCAGAACCCTAGTAGGATTAAAACAACTATAACTTCAATTGCTCCTGAGTAGGTGTCCACAGTGACATGGACATAGCAGGGATTTCCAAATTGGGGAATGTGGGTAACATCTACTTGCCACACTGCATTGGGCTGTAGGCCCCAAGGGTTAACACCCTGTGGCTATAGGTGGCCTAGGGGTAGTAGATGTAGGGCAGGAGTGAGCTTGAAGAATCCCAAGGTGCCGGTACCCATGGTACGCCACTGCGCTCCTTGGAGGCGCCCACGGCTTTGGTGATGAGCTCAGATATCGGCGGCCTGGACGCCTTGTACTTGGTGGCAGCTGTGCCCATTTAAACGGATGCACTGAAGTCCCAAAGAGGAAGCCAAGGGTTGAAACCTGAGAGGATTTCCCAGTAAGTACAAAGATCCTTTTCATTAACTTTAACTTGCCTACTCTGCAATAAGGCGTGCAGGCCTCAAGCTTGCAGGGCTCGAGAGTGGGGGAGAAGGTTTCCCATTGCAGAGGGTCACTCACCCATCCCTTGGATGCTGGTTAGGTCCCTGCCCCATATTGGGTGCCAGTTGTGGACAAGTCTCGCTGGGGGTGAGGACGACGGAGACACAAAGACCCGACTCCGGAGACCAGGTTCAGTGACAAGGATCCACTTTATTCAGGAAGTAACCTAGCTTATATACACAGGTTCAGCCTATAGGGTGTTACAGCGTGTTCCTCAAAGCCAATGGCTGAAAAGATCAGGGAGCTGCATGGCTGGCGCTAAGTCATTTCCTTATAGCGGCGAGCTTCCTTCCTGAGAATGCCCAGGAGGGTTCTGGGAGCTGGAGTATTCTCACAGCTATGCATCAGCCACAGCTGCTAGGAATGTGCTCTGTGCTCCACACATAGTACTTTCTTTCTATACCCATTTTATTGTATGTTTTAATCATAAATAGATGTATCTTACAGAATGTGTTTTTTGTGTCTATTGATAGGATGATATAATTTTTATTTCTTTTTGAGAAAGGGAGAGAGAGAGACAAGAATATCAAGCTGCTCCTGTAAGTGCCTTGATTCCTGACTGGGAAATTGAACTGGTGACCTCCATGCTATGGGGTGACACTCCAACCAACCAAACATTTCAACCAGGGTTTAATTCCTTCTTTTAAAAATTTATTTATTGATATTTAGAGAAACAGAGAGAGGAAAGGAGAGAGAGGGGATGGGTAAGTAAATCAGTTATTTGTTGTTCCACTCAGTTGTGCATTCATTATTCCTGTTTGTGCCCTGTCTAAAGATTGAACCTGAAACATTGTTGTTTCCAGATGACGCTCTTAATCAACTGAGCTAACTGGCCTGGGCTAAGATTACATGATTTCTGTACTTTGTTTTGTTGATGTGGTGCATTACATTGACTAATTTTTGTATTGAACCATTCTTGTGCTTTTTGAATGAACCCATGTGACTGTGATGTATTATTTTTTAATGTATTGTATTTGGTTTTGTTCAGGATTTTTGCATCTGTATTCATTAGAGGTATTAATCTGTAGGGTTATTTTTGTGTGTGTTGTTCTTACCAGAATTTAGTATCAAGGTTAAGATGGCTTGAAAAAAATGTGTTAGGGAGTATTGCTTTTTATTCAGTTTCTTGGAAGACTTTAAGAAAAATAGGTACTAATTCTCTGATGTTTGGTAGAATTCACTAATGCAGTGATCTGGTCCTTGACTTCTATTGCAAATATATATAGATTGTCTTTTAATTATTTCATAGTCTTTCACCAGGTGACCTTTAATATTCCATTTTTAATCTTAAATGATGTATTTTTATGACTTATTATCAACCTTAAAATTTCTCTAAGAAAGTAAAAGAAAATTGCTTAAATTTATGGATGTGTAATTACAATAACACCATTAAAATGATTTAAGTCATTACTTACTATTAAAATACAAATCAGTTGTTAATTTGATTAGAAATGGTTTAATAAAATTGAAATTTAACTCGAAGTCATTGGTAACGGGATAGTTGAATACAAAAATTACATTGTTAAAAGTTGTCAAATATTTAACAAAATAAGTAGTTGACTTAAGGTTTTTGTTCTCATTGGTAGAATTGAGATCAGTAATTTCAGATTAGTTAATTAATCCATTAACCTCTTTTATTTCTGCAGTGCATGTTATATAGTTAACTGTCTTTGTTCACTTTACTAAGATGTCTACCAGGTGACTTGATTAATATGATTTATTCACTAACTGCAACAGAACACTGCTAATTGCATTATATATTAATTATCTTTTGGCTTCAGTATTATTTGTGTAACTAGTTTATGATTATTTTTCTTAAATAACTAAGTAAATGAACTAAGAGTTATGATCATTTGAAGAGGAATTATGAAACTATGTAAAAAGAATGTTTCAAGAAAAACCCTCATAATTTTAAGATTTATAAGCTGGGCCAATTACTTAACCTTTTAGACTAATTTCTTTTTAATCTATAAAATAAGTTTCTGGAGATATCTCTGTTAATTCATGAATTTTGTCAGTAATATATACTGAAATATAAATGAAATTGTTTTATAAACTTAATATACTATTATTATTATCACATTGAATTAAAATTTGTTATGCACTCATAAATTTCAAAGTGAGATTGTACAACAAAAGCTAGTTCTGTGATTATTGAAAAATTAATTGGTAAAATTCTCCCATTATTTCTAAAGAAGAAGAAATTGAGGTTAAATATGTTGACCTAATGACTGGGTTAATAATATATAGATCAGGAGATGATGTCAGAGTAATGGCGGGGTAAGAAGCGATACCGATAAATCTCCCCCAAAACTCAACAAGATCTTCAACCAGAAACAGAAAAACCTATACTTGGAGCCTCCAGATGCTTCGCAATACACCCGAAGGTATGGTCGAGTGAAAAATTGGCTAAATATATAACCAAACCCCAAAGGAATTAGGGAGTAAGAAATGCTCCACCTTCCTCACTAACCTAAACAGGGCGGCTTTCTCTGGTAACTGTGAATATAGAAACTGAGGCAGGCAAAGGGGGTGAATAGATCCAGGCCGCGGCACAAATGGCTGAACCAGGCTGTGGCACGGAGATCCAAGCCGAGGAAAAACTGATCCTGTGGCAACCCGGGCAATACAAGCTAACACTCACGCCAAACCCAAACAAAGAAAGACAAGCGGGGCAGCCATTTTACCCGATCTCCTGGTCGGTGTGCAGTTAGTGGGCAAGAGATTTCTTCCTAAGCCCCGGGAGTGGGTGCCCATGTTACCCCACAGAGAGACAGAGTCAGAGGCCTTTCTGTGGGCCGAAAGCAGAATCTCTGGGCAGCCCCAGCACCCTGGGAAAGCCGCGCATGGGAGGGAGTGAGAACTAATTCCAACGGTGGAAATTTTCCGTGCTGGTGGGGGTTTCACTCAGAGGGAAACGTGGCCGGCTTCATATCCTGGTCTGTGCGCGCAGATAGGGAGTGAGAAATTCCTCCGAGTGCCTTGGCAGTGCGCGCCCGTGTTATCGCACAAAGGGGCAGAGTCAGGGGCCTTTGTGTGGGCCAAAGTGGAATCTCGGGCTGCCCCAGCGCCTTGCAAAAGCCGCGCACAGGGACAGAGCGAGAGCCAATTCCAACGCTGCAACTTTTCCATGCGGTTGGGGGTTTCACTCAGAGCGTGAGACTGCTGGCCGGATATCCTGGTCTGCGCACCCAGATACTGAGCGAGAGTTTCCTCCAAGCGCCCCGGAAGTGGGCGCCCGCCTGTGTTACTGGACAGAGTGGCAGAGCCAGAGGTCTTTGAGTGGGCGGATAGCCCGCCTGATTATGCTAGCAGCTCTGGCTGACTGAGCCTTACCCAGAGCCCTGTGCTGAGTGGAAATAGAGTGGGGAGTTGCCAGCTCTTTGAGTCTCTTACTATCCAGGCAGAGGCAGAGGCAGCAGCAACCCCATAGCTGGATTATCAGGCTACTAATTGAGGAAGGAAAGACTAGGAGAAAGGCTCCAGGAACACGGACTCTCTCACTGTCGGAGCCTATAAATGCTAATGAGCCTCGACTGCCAACGAGACTAAAGCACAATACATGACATTGCCATAGAGACTTATCAACTGCAAACCTCTACCTGAGCGTGCCAAAGGGGCAGAACCCGGGGTACAGAGTCACCGACCAGGAAGAGGGAGAGAAAAGAAAAAGCAAGAAGATAACCTCTCAAAATCAAGAATAATCTGCAGACTTTATAACCTATCCCATTTTATTATATTTGTTCGTCTGTTTCTCTTATCTTCATTCTTGATACTTTTTTTCCTCCTCCAATTTGGCCGATTAACTCTCTGCCGGTCTTACTCTCTCCTCTCCTTGAACTACACTACCCATAAGTGTTACATCTCCCATTATCTTTTCTCTCCTCTTCCTTTCTCTCTATCAGGGTTGCACTCCAAAACCCTTAATCTCTCTCTCTCTCTCTCTCTCTCTCTCTCTCTCCTTTCTTTTTTCTTCTTTTAGTGGTTCCCTCATTTTTTCTCTCTCTCTCTTTCTTTTCTCCCTCTATATTAGTTTCTTCCTTTCTCCTTTACATCTCCTCTCATTCAAACCTCAATTAAAAACAAATTATCTTATCTGGGACTCAATCTTATGTTTGTGGCATTTTGGGGGGTTTTTACTTCACCTTTTTAACTCACTAGCAGTGCTCCCATCCCTGGCTCTCCATTTTATCTAGTTCTTGTTCCACTAAATACAATAGTAATTTTTTAATTTGTCCCCCCATTTTTCTGTTTTCCTCTTATTCCTCTCATCACAACTCTTAGACAACCAACACCTAAAAGCAAATCATTTTAGTCTTGACCCAAATTTTTTCCTTATTTGCTTTTTGTGGGTCCATACCCCCTTTTTTTTTCTTTTTTTTTTTCTTTTTCTTTTTTTTTCTTTTTTTTGTCCCTTTATTACTTTTCCTCAATTCAGGCCCTCCATCACAGGCATTGTTTGTTATAATTCACAGTTCACCACAAGATTTTCTCAAGAAAGAGGGGAGAGGAGAGGAGAGGAAAAAAGGAGGGGGGGAATAATTTCCTTTTTTAAAAATTTTTATTTTATTTTATTTTTCTTTATTTCATTATTAATTTTTTTAAAGAAAAACAACTCTTTTTGATTTTTTATTTTTTTATTTTTTTTAACTTTTTATTCTTTATTAAATCTCATTAATACTATCAAGAAAACCACCCTCAGATGCCATTAAGGAAGAGAAAATTGAATATCATGGATACAAAAGAAAGAGAGGTAACACAGCTAGATGAGAAAAAATCTATGGAGAAAAAATTTAATATATTGGAAACCTTGGAGCTAAATGACAGAGAATTCAAGATAGAAATCCTAAAAATCCTCCGAGATATACAAGAAAACACAGAAAGGCAATTTAGGGAGCTCAGAAAACAACTCAATGAACACAAAGAATATATGTCCAAGGAAATTGAAACTATAAAAACAAATCAAACAGAGATGAAAAACTCAGTTCACGAGCTGAAAAACGAAGTAACAAGCTTAGCTAATAGAACAGGTCAGATAGAAGAGAGGATTAGTGAAATAGAAGACAAGCAACTTGAGGCACAACAGAGAGAAGAAGAAAGAGACTCAAAAATTAAAAAAAATGAGGTAGCCCTACAAGAATTATCTGACTCCATCAAAAAGAATAACATAAGAATAATAGGTTTATCAGAGGGAGAAGAGAGAGAAAATGGAATGGAGAACATACTCAAACAAATAATAGATGAGAACTTCCCAAGCCTGTGGGAAGAACTAAAGCCTCAAGTTCATGAAGCAAACAGAACTCCAAGTTTTCTTAACCCCAACAAACCTACTCCAAGGCATATCATAATGAAATTGACACAAACCAATAGCAAAGAAAAAATTCTCAAGGCAGCCAGGGAAAAGAAGAATACAACATATAAAGGAAGGCCCATTAGATTATCATAGGATTTCTCAACAGAAACTCTACAAGCTAGAAGAGAGTGGACCCCAATATTTAAAGTCCTGAAAGAGAGGAACTTTCAGCCACAAATACTATACCCATCAAAGCTATCCTTCAAATATGAAGGAGAAATAAAAACATTCACAGATACAGAAAAGATGAGGGAATTTATCATCAGAAAACCCCCACTCCAAGAATTACTAAAGAGGGTTCTCCAATCAGATACAAAGAACAAAAAAAAACAGAGCCACAAGTAAAAGCTCCAAGAAGAACACAATAAAACCAAATTTAAACTGTGACAACAACAAAAAGAAAGAGGGGGAGAAGATGGAGATTAAAAGTAGCAAAGGACGATGGAGTGCAAAAGTACTCACAAAATAGTTCGCTACAATTAACAGGGTAGGGACCCTTTTCATTACTCAAAGGTAACCACCATTGAAAAAACCACCACAGAAGCACATGAGATAAAAAAGATAGCAACAAAGGAAAGATGTATGGAATACAACCAAATAAAAACAAGAGATAGAAAAACGAAAGAGAAGGATCAAACAAGACACAAAACTAACAGAAAGCAAGATATAAAATGGCAATAGGGAACTCACAAGTATCAATAATTACACTAAATGTAAATGGATTAAACTCACCAATAAAAAGGCACAGAGTAGCAGAATGGATTAAAAAAGAAAATCCAACTGTATGCTGCCTACAGGAAACTCATCTAAGTAACAAGGATAAAAACAAATTCAAAGTGAAAGGCTGGAAAACAATACTCCAAGCAAATAACATCCAAAAAAAAGCAGGTGTAGCAATACTCATATCGGATAATGCTGACTACAAGACAGCAAAAGTACTCAGAGACAAAAATGGCCATTTCATAATGGCTAAGGGGACACTGAATCAAGAAGACATAACAATTCTTAATACATATGCACCAAACCAAGGAGCACCAAAATATATAAGACAGCTACTTATTGATCTTAAAACAAAAACTGACAAAAATACAATCATACTTGGAGACCTCAATACACCGCTGACGGCTCTAGATCGGTCAATAATATATAGATCATATATAAAGGAAAAATAAAAAATTTGTCTGTAAAGAGCAAGATAGCAATATTATAGACTTTCCAGGCCAACAGGCAAATGTAGGATATCAAATAAGTACTTAGTGACCACTTAAAATATTTTTAAAGCACATTTTCAGCTAGTGGATAATCCAAAATAATTGAGAGTGGCTGGTGGGAGCAGATTTGATCTATGAACCATAATTTGCCAACTCTTGAAGTAAAACAGAATTTTCTACATTTAAAAAATTTAACTCTTTAAACTCTTTTTTTTTTTAATTACACCAGTAAATTTTACATTCCTTAGAAATAATTTTGTATCTACTTGATTGGCATATATAAAAATATAGTAGTTTTGCATAATGCCCACGTGTGAAAATAAAGGAGATTGTAATTGTTTACTTTGTAATACAAAATTCAAAAAAGAAAAAAAATGTGTCAGAATATCTCTTTGTGGAGACAATTCCATTTAGGAAGATTTTAATTGAGCTGTGGTATATGAGAGATTTTTTTACTTCTAGAACTTTTTACAAAAGTTATTAACTAAAAGAGGCATTTAATTCATCTGGAAAATGAATCAATCTGATAAGAAGGTATTTGCTAATAATAATATTTTATCTTTCTTTAATGTCCAATACAAAAAATATTAACTATACTGTCACTATACTTATAATAGTGAAGCACATTTATCTCCTTATATTCATGGCATTATGACCCATGTAGCAAGAGCAATTAAGTCTATCAGATGTAATAACTATTGCTGACATTCTCAAAAGTTAACTTAAAATGTAGTTTTCCAGTGATTGGAAGTGTTGAATAGAAGATTTTTAAATGAGATTTTGACCTCATCTTAAAATTTGAGCTTTATCTTGATAGGTACATTTAAAATTGACCCAAACAATCTTATTTAGTCTAAAAATATCTCCCATGCAAGCACATTTGTGTTTAAATATTTCTTGCATTATTACCATTATCTGGACAATATTGCTATTGGTTCTTTTCATGCTCAACTTTTCTTTTAGCATAAAACTCCTAATTCAGAGCACTATGCTCAGGAAAATAATGTGGAACTCTTCCACTCTATAGGGATGGTAACCAACAGGGATGAGAAATCTGATGCAAGGTGTTACTCCTATTAGTTGGACAATAAAGAGGTCTGAATTGAAAAGCTCTGAAACATTGGAGCAATAACAGTTATCTAAATCTATATGACCTTGTTTTAAGTCCTTTAGAATAAAAAATGTGAAAGAAATTGGTCTCCTGTGTTCTAGACACCATACAAGGCACAGTAAATTGTAAAGATTGCCTAAAACTCCTAATTAGTTAATTAAATAATTGTTATAGAGTTTTTACTATGTTTCAGGTACTATCCTGGATGTGTAAGGTATTTCTGTGAATCAAACAGACACACTTTACTGAGGAAAAGCTGAAATTCTAGTAGTAGCTGTGGCTCTTAGTCTCAGTACATAGAGCCCAGTCATGTTATAAATAACCATGGATATTAAGAAAATCTGGTATTCTTGTCTGTGTCTTTGTCCCAATCTCTGTTTTTTTATTGACTTATGACTTTTTGCTTTTTCTTGGATTTTCCTTTCCTGCTAACATTATCCCCTCATACAAAGAACCTAAAACATAATCCACTCCATTACTCTAAATTTAATAGGCATCATAGTTTCCATTACTCTAAATAAAATAGTCAAATTTAGTAGTCATCAACAACTGATAAAAGATAGTTATTCTATAGAATAAATAAAATTTTCTCAACAATATTTTTATTATTATCTTCCTTTTAGAGCTGAGCAAAAGAAAACAGATAGAAAATGAATCTTTGTATGGCAAATATTATACAACACAGACATAACAATCAGAATAACTGATAGGTGAGATGTGAACATAGAAAATTTATATTGTTATCAAATATGTCATCATGAGAAAGTAAGAGTTTAGCAAAACAATCAACTTCCCCATTGCTCATAATTTGGGCTGAAGAACAAATAAGTCAGAGAGACCATTCTATTAATCACATTGATCCTGAAGAAACAATGAGGAAACATGTCTGATGAGAAGAGGCAGTGTAGAAGACTAGTTCCCATATGATGAGATTGTGTAGATGTATGTCTTACTTGTTTGGATAAAGTGTGAAAAATAAATTTTCTACATGAAATATTAAATATGTGGTTCAGAAGCATTTATATTATGGTCCTGGAGGATGTTTCATTCTTTATATTTTTGTCAACTACAAATACATCATTGGGGATTGTTTTTTCTTGTTGGACCACACATAGAATGATAACAGTAAAAAATTAAATTAAAATAAACCATTTTTATTTTCTTTTAGATTGTAGAAAAATGATATTTAAGTTGATGCATGGCTGAGGTAAGGTATACTCAGTTGTGGATATTCAAATAATTTAACAACCAGTTCTCTACCCTAAGGACCATTTTAAGTATAAAAAAACAATATACTAAAAGGTATTGTCATTTTATGCATTTAATACTTAAATAAGAACAATAAAAGAGATACAAAACTGGATTATTTTATAAGAAAGTTTTAAAATACTAATGAAAAAATATTAACTATCACCTGTACCTGACAAAAAACAATAAAACTGTTATTTAAGATATTTTCATATTGTTTCTTGATTGATATCCTCACTTGTAATTTTCTTTGCTTTTATCTGAGCATCATCAGCAGTGTGATTTATCCTTAACCATCTTCTCACTGTAGAAGTAGGATCCCATTCCTTTAGAAGTAGGCCTATTAGATTAATGGTCTAATTAAAATGTAGCATTTCATCAAAGGTAAATTAAGTGCTATAAAATGAATAAGTAAATATTACAAGCATAGTTCCATCAAAATTTTTTCACCTATGGACAGAATAAACATTACTATAGGTGTTTAAAATATGCTATTACACAGATGAACATTTAAGTTTTGTAATTTTGTAATTTCCACATTGGGAAGCTGCTCACATGCCCATCTTAGAACTCTGATTACAAGTGCCCTTTCAACAAGTGTTTCACCAAAATTAATAAAAAATTAGGTACAGGTTCTGCCAAGCCAGTGCAAACTGTCTGAATCCCAACATTGGATATAATGTTCAGAGAAATCTGAGCATTGATACTGCTTTCTTCAGTCTTGATGAAAGCAGAAAAACTCAATTTGGTTAAAAAATAAGTATAAACAATATTGGTAAAAAATACTTTATATAGGATGTTTAGGAGTTTAATATAATTTAATCAAAAATTAAGATAAGGGGAGATGACGTCAGAGTAATGGCGGGGTAGGAAGCGATACCGATAAATCTCCCCCAAAACTCAACAAGATCTTCAACCAGAAACAGAAAAACCTATACTTGGAGCTTCCAGATGCTTCGCAATACACCCAAAGGTATGATTGAGTGAAAAATTGGCTAAATATATAACCAAACCCCGAAGGAAATAGGGAGTAAGAAATGCTCCGCCTTCCTCACTAACCTAAACAGGGTGGCTTTCTCTGGTAACTGTGAATATAGAAACTGAGGCGGGCAAAGGGGGTGAATACATCCAGGCCGCGAAACAAACGGCCGAACCAGGCTGTGGCACGAAGATCCAAGCCGAGGAAAATCTGATCCTATGGCAACCCGGGCAATTCAAGCTAACACTCGCACCAAACCCAAACAAAGAAAGACAAGCGGCGCGGCCATTTTACCCGGTCTCCTGGCTGGTGCACAGTTAGTGGGCGAGAGATTTCTTCCTAGGCCCCGGGAGTCAGTGCCCGTGTTGCCTCACAGAGAGGCAGGGTCAGAGGCCTTTCTGTGGGCCGAGGGCAGAGTCTCTGGGCAGCCCCAGTGCCCTGGGAAAGCCACGCACGGGAGGGAGTGAGAACTAATTCCAATGGTGGAGATTTTCCTTGCCGGAGGGTGTTTCACTCAGAGGGAAAGCGGCCGGCCTCATATCCTGGTTTGCGCGCGCAGATAAGGAGTGAGTGATTCCTCCGAGTGCCTCGGCAGTGCGCGCCCGTGTTATCACATAGAGGAGCAGAGTCAGGGGCCTTTGTGTGGGCCAAAGCGGAATCTCGGGCCGCCCCAGCGCCCTGCAAAAGCCGCGAACGGGGACGGAGCGAGACTCAATTCCAACGCTGCAACTTTTCCCTGCGGTTGGGGGTTTCACTCAGAGCGTGAGACTGCTGGCCGGATATCCTGGTCTGCGCGCACAGCCAGTGAGTGAGAGTTTCCTCCAAGCGCCCCGGAAGTGGGTACACGCTTGTGTTACCAGACAGAGTGGCAGAGCCAGAGGTCTTTGAGTGGGTGGAAAGCCCGCCTGATTATGCTAGCAGCTCTGACTGACTGAGCCTTACCCAGAGCACTGTGCTGAGTGGAAATAGAGTGGGGAGTTGCCAGCTCTTTGAGCCTCTTACTATCCAGGCAGAGGCAGCAGCAACCCCATAGCTGGATTATCAGGCTACTAATTGAGGAAGGAAAGACTAGGAGAAAGGCTCTAGGAACACGGACTCTCTCACTGTCGGAGCCTATAAATGCTAATAGCCTAGACTGCCAACGAGACTAAAGCAAAATACATGACATTGCCATAGAGACTTATCAACTGCAAACCTCCACCTGAGCGTGGCAAAGGGGCAAAACCCGGGGTACAGAGTCACCGACCAGGAAGAGGGAGAAAAAAGAAAAAGCAAGAAGATAACCTCTCAAAATCAGGAATAATCTGCAGACTTTATAACCTATCCCATTTTATTATATTTGTTCGTTTGTTTCTCTTATCTTCATTCTTGATACTTTTTTTTTCCTCTTCCAATTTGGCCGATTAACTCTCTACCGGTCTTACTCTCTCCTCTCCTTGAACTACACTACCCATAAGTGTTACATCTCCCATTATCTTTTCTCTTCTCTTCCTTTCTCTCTATGAGGGTTGCACTCCAAAACCCTTAACTCTCTCTCTCTCTCTCCTTTCTTTTTTCTTCTTTTAGTGGTTCCCTCTTTTTTTTTCTCTCTCTCTCTTTCTTTTCTCCCTCTATATTAGTTTCTTCCTTTCTCCTTTACATCTCCTCTCACCCAAACCTCAATAACAAACAAATTATCTTATCTGGGACTCAAACTTATGTTTGTGGCATTCTGGGGGGTTTTTACTTCACCTTTTTAACTCACTAGCAGTGCTCCCATCCCTGGCTCTCCATATTATCTAGTTCTTGTTCCACTAAATACAATAGTAATTTTTTAATTTGTCCCCCCATTTTTCCGTTTTCCTCTTAATCCTCTCATCATAACTCTTAGACAACCAACACCTAAAAGTAAATCATTTTATTCTTGACCCAATTTTTTTCCTTATTTGCTTTTTGTGGGTCCATACGTTCTTTTTTTTTTCTTTTTCTTTTTTCTTGTTTTTTTTTTTGTTTTTTTTTTTGTTTGCCCCTTTATTACTTTTCCCCAATTCAGGCCCTCCATCACAGGCATTGTTTGTTATAATTCACAGTCCACCACAAGATTTTATCAAGAAAGAGGGGAGAGGAGAGGAGAAGAAAAAAGGAGTGGGGGAATAATTTCTTTTTTTTTTTTTTTTAATTTTTATTTTATTTTATTTTTCTTTATTTCATTATTAATTTTTTTTTAAAAAAACAACTTTTTTCGATTTTTTTTTATTATTTTTTTAAACTTTTTATTCTTTATTAAATCTCATTAATACTATCAACAAAACCACCCTCAGATGCCATTAAGGAAGAGAAAATCGAATATCATGGATACAAAAGAAAGAGAGGTAACACAGCTAGATGAGGAAAAATCTATGGAGAAAAAATTTAATATATTGGAAACCTTGGAGCTAAATGACAGAGAATTCAAGATAGAAATCCTAAAAATCCTCCAAGATATACAAGAAAACACAGAAAGGCAATTTAGGGAGCTCAGAAAACAACTCAATGAACACAAAGAATATATGTCCAAGGAAATTGAAACTATAAAAACAAATCAAACAGAGATGAAAAACTCAATTCACGAGCTGAAAAACGAAGTAACAAGCTTAGCTAATAGAACAGGTCAGATAGAAGAGAGGATTAGTGAAATAGAAGACAAGCAACTTGAGGCACAACAGAGAGAAGAAGAAAGAGACTCAAAAATTAAAAAAAATGAGATAGCCCTACAAGAATTATCTGACTCCATCAAAAAGAATAACATAAGAATAATAGGTATATCAGAGGGAGAAGAGAGAGAAAATGGAATGGAGAACATACTCAAACAAATAATAGATGAGAACTTCCCAAGCCTGTGGAAAGAACTAAAGCCTCAAGTTCAAGAAGCAAACAGAACTCCAAGTTTTCTTAACCCCAACAAACCTACTCCAAGGCATATCATAATGAAATTGACACAAACCAACAGCAAAGAAAAAATTCTCAAGGCAGCCAGGGAAAAGAAGAATACAACATATAAAGGAAGGCCCATTAGATTATCATCAGATTTCTCAGCAGAAACTCTACAAGCTAGAAGAGAATGGACCCCAATATTTAAAGTCCTGAAAGAGAGGAACTTTCAGCCACGAATACTATACCCATCAAAGCTATCCTTCAAATATGAAGGAGAAATAAAAACATTCACAGATACAGAAAAGATGAGGGAATTTATCATCAGAAAACCCCCACTCCAGGAATTACTAAAGGGGGTTCTCCAATCAGATACAAAGAACAAAAAAAAAACAGAGCCACAAGTAAAAGCTCCAAGAAGAACACAATAAAACCAAATTTAAACTGTGACAACAACAAAAAGAAAGAGGGGGAGAAGATGGAGATTAACAGTAGCAAAGGACGATGGAGTGCAAAAGTACTCACAAAATAGTTCGCTACAATGAACAGGGTAGGGACCCTTTTCATTATTCAAAGGTAACCACCATTGAAAAAACCACCACAGAAGCACATGAGATAAAAAGATAGCAACAGTGGAAAGATGTATGGAATACAACCAAATAAAAACAAAAGATAGAAAAACAAAAGAGAAGGATCAAACAAGACACAAAACTAACAGAAAGCAAGATATAAAATGGCAATAGGGAACCCACAAGTATCAATAATTACACTAAATGTAAACGGATTAAACTCACCAATAAAAAGGCACAGAGTAGCAGAATGGATTAAAAAAGAAAATCCAACTGTATGCTGCCTACAGGAAACTCATCTAAGTAACAAGGATAAAAACAAATTCAAAGTGAAAGGCTGGAAAACAATACTCCAAGCAAATAACATCCAAAAAAAAGCAGGTGTAGCAATACTCATATCGGATAATGCTGACTACAAGACAGGAAAAGTACTCAGAGACAAAAATGGCCATTTCATAATGGCTAAGGGGACACTGAATCAAGAAGACATAACAATTCTTAATATATATGCACCAAACCAAGGAGCACCAAAATATATAAGACAGCTACTTATTGATCTTAAAACAAAAACTGACAAAAACACAATCATACTTGGAGACCTCAATACACCGCTGACGGCTCTAGATCGGTCATCCAAACAGAGAATCAACAAAGACATAGTGGCCTTAAACAAAACACTAGAGCACCTGGATATGATAGACATCTACAGGACATTTCATCCCAATGTGACTGAGTATACATTTTTCTCCAGTGTACATGGATCATTCTCAAGAATTGACCATATGTTGGGCCACAAAAACAACATCAGCAAATTCAGAAAAATTGAAGTTGTACCAAGCATATTTTCTGATCATAAAGCCTTGAAACTAGAATTCAACTGCAAAAAAGAGGAAAAAAATCCCACAAAAATGTGGAAACTAAACAACATACTTTTAAAAAATGAATGGGTCAAAGAAGAAATAAGTGCAGAGATCAAAAGATATATACAGACTAATGAAAATGACAATACGACATATCAGAATCTATGGGATGCAGCAAAAGCAGTGATAAGAGGGAAGTTCATATCACTTCAGGCATATATGAACAAACAAGAGAGAGCCCAAGTGAACCACTTAACTTCCCACCTTAAGGAACTAGAAAAAGAAGAACAAAGACAACCCAAAACCAGCCGAAGAAAGGAGATAATAAAAATCAGAGCAGAAATAAATGAATTAGAGAACAGAAAAACTATAGAAAAAATTAATAGAACAAGGAGCTGGTTCTTTGAAAAGATCAACAAAATTGACAAACCCTTGGCAAGACTTACCAAGGAAAAAAGAGAAAGAACTCATATAAACAAAATCCAAAATGAAAGAGGAGAAATCACCACGGACACCGTAGATATACAAAGAATTATTGTAGAATACTATGAAAAACTTTATGCCACTAAATTCAACAACCTAGAAGAAATGGATAAATTCCTAGAAAAATACAACCTTCCTAGACTGAGTCAAGAAGAAGCAGAAAGCCTAAACAGACCTATCAGTAGAGAAGAAATAGAAAAAACCATTAAAAACCTCCCCAAAAATAAAAGTCCAGGCCCTGACGGCTATACCAGCGAATTTTATCAAACATTCAAAGAAGACTTGGTTCCTATTCTACTCAAAGTCTTCCAAAAAATTGAAGAAGAAGCAATACTTCCAAACACATTTTACGAAGCCAACATAACCCTCACACCAAAACCAGGCAAGGATGGCACAAAAAAAGAAAACTACAGACCAATATCTCTAATGAATACAGATGCTAAAATACTAAACAAAATACTAGCAAATCGAATACAACAACATATTAAAAAAATAATACATCATGATCAAGTGGGATTCATCCCAGAATCTCAAGGATGGTTCAACATACGTAAAACGGTTAATGTAATACACCATATCAACAAAACAAAGAACAAAAACCACATGATCTTATCAATAGACGCAGAAAAGGCTTTCGATAAAATACAACACAATTTTATGTTTAAGACTCTCAACAAAATGGGTATAGAAGGAAAATATCTCAACATGATAAAGGCCATATATGATAAACCATCAGCTAACATCATATTAAATGGCACTAAACTGAAGGCTTTCCCCCTTAAATCAGGAACAAGACAGGGTTGTCCACTCTCTCCACTCTTATTTAATGTGGTACTAGAGGTTCTAGCCAGAGCAATCAGACAAGACAAAGAAATAAAAGGCATCCATATCGGAAAAGAAGAAGTAAAGGTATCACTTTTTGCAGATGATATGATACTATACATCGAAAACCCCAAAGAATCCACAAAAAGACTACTAGAAACAATAAGCCAATACAGTAAGGTCGCAGGATACAAAATTAACATACAGAAGTCAATAGCCTTTCTATATGCCAACAATGAAACAACTGAGAAGGAACTCAAAAGAACAATCCCCTTCACGATTGCAACCAAAAAAATAAAATACTTAGGAATAAACATAACAAAGAATGTAAAGGACTTATATAATGAAAACTATAAACCATTGTTAAGGGAAATCGAAAAAGATATAATGAGATGGAAGAATATACCTTGTTCTTGGCTAGGAAGAATAAATATAATCAAGATGGCTATATTACCCAAAGCAATATACAAATTTAATGCAATTCCCATCAAACTTCCAATGACATTTTTTAAAGAAATAGAGCAAAAAATCATCAGATTTATATGGAACTCTAAAAAACCCCGAATGGCCAAAGCAATCCTAAAGAAAAAGAATGAAGCTGGGGGCATTTCAATACCTGACTTCAAACTCTATTATAGGGCCACGACAATCAAAACAGCATGGTATTGGCAGAAAAATAGACACTCAGACCAATGGAACAGAATAGAAAGTCCAGAAATAAAACCACATATATATAGTCAAATAATTTTTGATAAAGGGGCCAACAACACACAATGGAGAAAAGAAAGCCTCTTCAATAAATGGTGCTGGGAAAACTGGAAAGCCACATGCAAAAGAATGAAACTGGACTACAGTCTCTCCCCCTGTACAAAAATTAACTCAAAATGGATCAAAGATCTAAACATAAGACCTGAAACAATTAAGTACATAGAAGAAGACATAGGTACTCAACTCAGGGACCTGGGTTTTAAAGAGCATTTTATGAATTTGACTCCAATGACAAGAGAAGTGAAGGCAAAAATTAATGAATGGGACTACATCAGACTAAGAAGTTTTTGCTCAGCAAGAGAAACTGATAACAAAATAAACAGAAAGCCAACTAAATGGGAAATGATTTTTTCAAACGACAGCTCAGATAAGGGTCTAATATCCAAAATATACAAAGAACTCATAAAACTCAACAACAAACAAACAAACAATCCAATAAAAAAATGGGAAGAGGATATGAATAGACACTTCTCCCAGGAAGAAATACAAATGGCCAAGAGATATATGAAAAGATGCTCATCTTCTTTAGCTATTAGAGAAATGCAAATCAAAACGGCAATGAGATACCACCTCACACCTGTTCGATTAGCTGTTATTAGCAAGTCAGGTAACAGCAAATGTTGGAGAGGCTGTGGAGAAAAAGGAACCCTCATACACTGTTGGTGGGAATGTAAAGTAGTACAACCATTATGGAAGAAAGTATGGTGGTTCCTCAAAAAACTGAAAATAGAACTACCTTATGACCCAGCAATCCCTCTACTGGGTATATATCCCAAAAACTCAGAAACATTGATACGTAAAGACACATGCAGCCCCATGTTTATTGCAGCATTGTTCACAGTGGCCAGGACATGGAAACAACCAAAAAGCCCATCAATAGATGACTGGATAAAGAAGATGTGGCACATATACACTATGGAATACTACTCAGCCATAAGAAATGATGACATCGGAACATTTACAGCAAAATGGTGGGATCTTGATAACATGATATGAAGCGAAATAAGTAAATCAGAAAAAAACAGGAACTGTATTATTCCATACGTAGGTGGGACATAATAGTGAAACTAAGAGACATTTATAAGAGTGTGGTGGTTACGGGGGGGGAGGGGGGAATGGGAGAGGGGTAGGGGGTGGGGAGGGGCACAAAGAAAACAAGATAGAAGGTGACAGAGGACAATCTGACTTTGGGTGGTGGGTATGCAACATAATTGAACGACAAGATAACCTGGACTTGTTATCTTTGAATATATGTATCCTGATTTATTGATGTCACCCCATTAAAAAAATAAAATTATATTAAAAAAAATTAAGATAAAAAACATAAGTATAGTTTATAGCATGATAGTTATTAAAGTGTTTTCCATTATGTTTGTTCAGATCTAGAAACTCCCTAACTTTTCAGTCAAATTTATCTTTTGTGAATTAAAATTGATGTCAACCCCTTTCCAATACTATCATTGAAATGTAATATATGCTTCCTCTGCACTTAAATCTAAAAAATGACCTAAGATTTATTGAATAAGCAAATTTACACTCTAACTTCTGAGAGTAAATCTTAAGAGATTTACAGCTTAAGTTTTCACTGAAAAAGTAACTTATTCTTGATACCTAGCTACCATTTTTTCTTTTCTTTTTAAACATGTGCTATTTTTTTTTTTTTTACAGAGACAGAGACAGAGTCAGAGAGAGGGATATATAGGGACAGACAGTAAGGCAGGAAGGGAGAGAGATGAGAAGCATCAATCATCAGTTTTTCGTTACAACACCTTAGTTGTTCATTGACTGCTTTCTCATATGTGCCTTGACCGTGGGCCTTCAGCAGACTGAGTAACCCCCTGCTCGAGCCAGTGACCTTGGGTTCAAGCTGGTGAGCTTTGTTCAAACCCAGATGAGCCCGCGCTTAAGCTGGCGACCTCGGGGTCTCGAACCTAGGTCCTCTGCACCCCAGTCTGACATTCTATCCACTGTGCCACCACCTGGTCAGGCAAGCTACCATGTTTTTGATGAAGCTCAAACAACCACAGGGAGAGGACCATACTGAAGAGGACTGAGACACCCTCCCAATAATCCCACTTGAGCTTCACACTTCCAGTCTTTTTAGAGAGGTCTGTTTGACATTTTAGCCACCCTTCCACCGCAACTAATACCAAATTAAGCAGAAAAACATGTGTACTTCCCACATAATTATTTTTAAAATGATAAATTGTTAATAATTAAGAGAGATAAGTTGAAGAGAGGAAATCACTGTTATCAATAGCTAGATTAGAAATTGATACCTACATAAAAGAACAAAACAAAAACGAACTAAAAAGTGGACTGTGTGTGGGTCACAGTTGGAGGCTTAAAGAGTAAGGAGAAGGCTGAAAAAATAGTAATAAAACTGTTATTAGAGGTTTAATAAAGTAGGAAATAAGTTATGTACTGGCAGGAAAAAAAAGACTTAAGTAATACATAGTAATATTTGGATCTATATGAATTTCTAGGCTGAAAAAGAATGACATAAGAAGGAACTGTTAAATTTCAGAGAGGATCTTCAGGAAATTCTTCCATCCCCAAATTTTTATTGTTGAAAACAAAACTTGTTTTTATTATCAGGCTTTCCCATCTGGCAAAAAATACTCAAAATAAGAAATTGCCTCAAGAAAAATATAAAACACAGAATACTTCTGGTTAAAAAAAAAACACCCAATTTCAATATAAAGTCAAGTGTGTGGCTACATGATTCTTCTTGGTAGTACATCATTGAATTTCTACACTATATTGATTAGCTTCTAAGTTTCTTAAGGGTATGTATGTTTCACAGACTCACTCATACAACCAAAACACATCTATGAATCTTAATGGCATTGTATCACAATTCATAAATATCAGGCTAAAATAAAGAAATGCTTATGTCACAGAGATTTGTGCATGTGATATTTCTTTAATTAAGTAGATAAAATTTGGTACATAGAAAGCCCACACAGTTTTTAGAGAAGCTGTAAAATCTTCAGTTGAAAATGATAGCAGTTAAAAGTAAAAACAAGACTTTTTGCTTCAAGCTTTTATATACAAAAAACCAACTGATGAATATAGGACATTTCATATAAAAAAGGATAAATGAATCCAGAAAGTACAGCCTTGAATAGTCATTGTTAGTATATGAATTGATACTTAATCAAGAAATATTGCCTGCCTAACTTAATTTGTATTATATTATTTGGTAAAAATTATTGTGTACCAGCGCTGGCTCCTGCTTCTTCTCATTCTTGAATAGTAGTGTGCACTTTAGTTATCCTGTGCCTGTTTTTCTATCATGTGTTTGATTCATAAGAAATAGCTAAAAAGACCTTTATAAGTGTTATCCTCATTCCAAATCCAGGTAAAGACACTACAAATAAAGAGAACTATAGGCCAATATCCCTGATGAACATAGATGCTAAAATTCTCAGCAAAATATTAACAAACTGGATCCAGCAATACATTAAAAAAATCATACAACATGATCAAGTGCAATTTATTCAAGAGAGGCAAGGTTGGTACAATATTTGCAAGTCGATTAATGTGATTCATCACATAAACAAAAGAAGGATAAAAATAAGACTAGATTCCCATTATTTCATTTATAAAGAACTAATAAAATCAATTTTCTCAACTCATAACCATGTAACAATTTTCACTAGGCATATCAGTAGTGCCAGAATAGCTAGTTCACAGAACAAACATTGGCAACATAGTGTGCCCAGAAATACCTTCCCCAGCCTATCCAATGCTGGTATAAATTCAAGACACAGATCATACCCCTGGACTCAAAAGGTAATTTGTTTATAATAAAATTCACATCAGAGTTTATGTGTCCTTTACTATATTTTTTACCTCATTGAAGTAACAAAGATGTTCAAACATTTTGAATCTAGAAAATAAATCTCTTGTTCCCTTATAATAATATTACTAGGAAGTTCAGTAGCCTGTAATAATTGCAAATAAAAGTAAAATGACTAGCAGTGGTTATTATTACTGACCAACAGTTCTTTTCTTGAAAAGTTCTTTCTTCCCCCAAAATGAATTCAAGTATACCCTTCACTATGTAAGATGGGTGAATAACAAAAGTTTCCATGTTGACACCTTTGCCCACACAGACTAATATGATAGTTATACTTCCTGAGTTTAAACTAATAGAAGTTTAAAAACGGAAAATCATAGTCCTGGCCAGTTAGCTTAGTTGGTTAATGGTGTTACCCTAAAATATCAAGTTTGAGGGTTTGATCCCTGGTCAGGGCACACACAGGAAGCAACCATTGAATGTATGACTGAATAGAAAAACAAATAAATGCTTCCTTTTCCCCCTCCCCTTTCTCTTCCTTCCTCTCTCTATCTCTCTAAAAATCAATCAATCAATTAAAACCCAGAGAGCTCATAGCTTAGTTGGTTGGAGAGTCATCCTGCTGTAGGGGTTGGATTCTCTAGTGAGGGCATATATAGAAGCAGCTGGATGTTCTTGTGTCTTGCTCCCTGCCTCTCTCAAAAATAAATTAATAAATACATTTAAAATATAATAATGAAATGAAATAAAATGAAAAATCAAATAGTGTAAAAGATTCTCTACATTTTGTTTTATATATATGGTATATGTTTTGTTTTTATTTTTAATATTATAAATGTATATTTGTGTATATATCTATACTTATGTGTGTGTATGTTTTTATATATTTATATCTATGTCTGTATCTGTATATATTTATTTCATTTAGGATGTTGAGCCTTACTTGTGTGTAAATGAGTAAACATCAGTAGCTTCTTTGCAGTTTAGGTGGAATCAGAACACTTCTTAATTCTCAAAAGTCAAGTTTGTCTTTTTGAGAACATAAAAACAGAAAGCTGAATGCCAACTCTTACTTAATTACTAAGAGACATCCAAATTAGAGATAGCATAATTTATTAGTAACAATTACAGCAATATGAAAGACTTTAAACATTGGTAGACAGGGAATATTTTTATATAAATAGTGCCTAAAATTCAAAAATATTTATTCTTCAATCCGTTTTAGCACTCCCCTTCCATGTAACCCAAAAGCTCTATGCTAATTAGAATAATATTGAATAAAAATTTTTTTTGCATGGGGTGGAGAAAGACAAACTAAAAACTTGAAATCATTGTAGGACAATGCAACTTGAATAATGAGAAGAGTAAAAGGAGGAAAGCTTTCTCATTTTTCTATTTTCAGCATGTCTGGGTGAATTATTAATTATATTTTTGATATTGTATTAGTTCCCTATTGCTGCTATAATAAATTGCCAGACTTGATTTCTAAGAAAAAGCTTCACAAATTTACCATGCTATTATTCTGGGTTTCAGAAGTCCTACATGGATCTCACTGGGCTCAAATTAAAGTGTTGGCAAAGCTGGGTTCTTTTGGGGTCCCTATGGGAGAATCCATGTCCTTCCTCTCCTCTCATTTATTAAAGATTATGACCACTTCCCTATATTCAAAGACAGGGATGGCTTGATGGGATTTTTCATGTAGCTTATCTAGATCCCTTTCTTAAGGTCTGCTGATTAGCAACCTCAATTCCATTTCAACTGAATTCTCTTTACCATGAAACATAATGCAATTATGGATTCTGAGGTAAAGACATCTATAATTCCAAGGGCCAACAGGCTGTCTTAAAAGAGACATACTATATTTAAAGTTATTTTATTAAATATGACATTTAAAAATTACTTTAAAAGATTATAATTGTATTCAAAAAAGCTAGAGTGGAGAGACAAAAATAATATGAAAAAGGAATGAGGGATGAAAATAAGAGCTAAAGCACCTAAACATCTCAAATAAGGTTTATTGTGCCATATATATTTTTTTTAAAAGTATCATGACTATCTCAGAACAGATACATTTAATAATTTCCTTATAATTAGAATATAAAATATTGAAGAAGTGAAACATAAGAAAATTACATTCCTATTTCTAAAAATATACCTAAAACATGGTAATAACACCAATAAATAAAATAACCTATGATAAAAAAAATAAGTATTTCAAGGCCTGGCCAGTTGGCTCAGTGGTAGAGCATTGACTCGGCATATGAATATTCCAGGTTTGATTTCCAGTCAGGGCACACAGGACAAGCAAGCATCTGCTTCTCCAACCCTCCCCCTTTCTCTCTGTCTCTCTCTTCCCCTCCTGCAGCATGGCTCATTTGGGTCGAGCCACTTGGCCTCAGATGCTGAGGATGGCTCTGTGGCCTTTAACTTAGGCACTAAAAAAAAAAAAGTGTCTGGTTGCTGAGCAATGAAGCAAGGGCCCTAGATGGGCTGAGCATTTCCCCTTAGTGAGCTTGCCAGGTGGATCCTGGTTCAGACGCATGCAGGAATCTGTCTCTTTGCCTCCCCTACTCTCACTAAAAATAAAAATAAATAAATTAAAAACAATTAAACATTTCAAATTTGTTGGACCTGTAAAACTTTGAAATCTGTTTATAAAAATAATCTATAGAATAAGTTCAAATAATAGTATGCTTCAGAACGAGAGGCACTTATTTTAGGATGCTTCCTAGAACTACAGCTATTACAAAGTTAAAAAGTTTCTTTCTATAGGCCTGACTTCTGGTGGCACAGTGAATAAAGCACCAACCTGGAATTCTGAGGTTGCCAATTCAAACCGTGGGCTTGCCTGGTCAAGGCACATATGGGAGTTGATGCTTCCTGCTCCTCCCTTTCTCTTCTCTCTCTTTCTCTCCTCTCTCTAAAATAAATAAATAAAATCTTTAATAAAAGTTTCTGTTTTTAATCATTAATTATTTTTTATCTACTTTAATTTATAACTCTACAGAGAACATAATTTTACATAAAAAGACTTAGAATTCTGGGATGGGATATGTATCTTTACTTTTCAGTACTTTGTGTTTTAATGGCATCATTTAAACTCTAGTTACACATGAAATTATATTAAACTTCTCACTAAAGTCATAGGAAAAAATATTTTCATGATTCATTTTTTCTTTGTTAAGCATTTCCCAACTTGTATTGCTTATGCAACTCATCAACTAAACCTTATGAGAAATGAAATGTATGGGAGGAAAACTAATTAGCAAGATTTTCTATTCCAAATACACACATGGAACTCCCATTAATGTCAATCACAAGGAGATGTCTTTCTGCAGAATACCCTTAGGTAAGAAGATACAGCTTCCTTTTCCTTCTTGATTAGAAATACATTCTTTTTTTTCAAATTGTTGACAAGCTGCACTACATTCTAGATCTAAAACTTTGGTTACTGGGAAAAAATATATCACTTAAATGTTCCAATGATATTTATACTATAAAATGTATTTTTAAAAAGAGATCTTAAATTAAGTTGCTTTATATTTGTTTTCTAGTCACTAAACTGCATTGTCACTATAACTAAATTTGCCATTGAATAGTAACCAAGACTTACCATTAGTTTCATGTAAAAGCAGCTTACTTGATTCTTTAAATGGTGTTTTTAAATGATTGTGTTGGAACTGAGTACAACAATGTAGACTACACAGGTGCTCCCTATAATGTAGAAACACTGCAGTGCAGTAATTTAATACACAATTTACTAAATATTGAGGCATTTCATCATGCTGTGGTAATGTGCAAAATTATTCTCAATACAATAAAATATAAAATGTATAATGCTATTCTTGCTCAGAACAATAAAAAGAGAACAAAGAATAAGCAGTATGTTTTTCCAAAAAAACACCTATCAGTTAACCCTTAAAAAATATAAAAATATATAAAAATTATGTCAACAAAGATTAATTTCTCTATAGTAAAAATTATTTTTTTGTACTCACAGAGCCAGTTTTATATATTTTATGGTATATTATTAGTCAGGGTTCCTCAAAGAAACGGGATTTCCCAGAGAAACAGAATATATGGAGAGAGAGATTTTTTATAGGAATTGGCTCACATGATTATAGAGGCTAAGAAGTTCCAGTCTGCCATCTGTAAAGTGGAGAAACAAGAATAACCATCAAATTCAGTCTGTACACAAAGTCCTGAGAACCAGGAGCAGAAGATAGATGGACATAGCAGTTCATTTAGAGATAGATTTGCTTTTCTTTCAGTATTTTGTTCTATTCAGGATCCCAATGGATTGGATGTTGGTTGCCCACATTGTGAACGTGAATGTGAATCTTCTTTACTTACTCTACTGATTCAAATGTTAATCTGTTCTGGAAACTTTTTCACAAACACAATTAAATATAATGTTTTATCAACTCTCTTGGATTCCCTTAACTTAGTCATTTTGCCACATAAAATTAACCATCAAATATAGTGACTACATAATATTGCAGGCTCATAAATTATAAAGCATACACAGTAAACATGATATTATCCATGGTTTATATTGATTATTGGGATAATGGCTTACAATTTATTTGGATGACAGATGGAATTCACCATTAAAGGGGATAGAATTTGAAGTCTAGCTTTTTTAGTTAATATTTCTTCCCAGTTATGTTCCAAACACAAGCAATGCAATACCATTTTACCTGGTTTTAGTAAAACTGTTAAGTTACTCAGTATAGTACATAAGAGCATACTGCAGACATTTTATCTTAATTTTCTGAAACTCATCTTTATGTGCTTAACAAATTTGGTATCTTTACAATAGAACCCACTATGATCTCATGGTTAAAAGCCAAGAATCCTCATAATCATGACTTGTGAGGAAAGAGGAGAAGTAATCTTTGTAAAACAGGACCAGAATGTACTCCACAATAAAGATTCACTCTCCAGAAGGAAAGATTTCATTAGAACCTTGTCCTAGAGTTGGTTCTTGACCCGTTCAGTTAAAAGTAAAAGAATGGAAAAAGAGCTAACATGTTAACACCTGCTAAAATAAAGCTGGAGTAGCTACATTAATTTAAGAAAAACCAGACCTTTAGAACAAGAAAAATTATCTGAGATAGAAAGAGGTACCACATAGTAATAAGACTATCTATACTACAAGAAGTTATGGCACTTCTATGTTCACTATTGAAAGACTCATTAAAATGTCAATTCTTTCTAAATGGTGTTGGAACAAGTGAATATCTGTATGGAAGAAAAAAAAAAAGAGAGAAACCTGATACAGACCTTACATCTTTCAGAAATTGCAATTCAAAATGAAAGACAGACCTAAATGTAAAATGCACAACTATAAAAAATCTTTAAAAAATAGAAAAAAAATCTACTTTCCCTTGAGTTTGACCATAAGTTTGTAAATATAATACCGGTATCATAATCCATGAAGGAAAAATTGCTAGACTGAATTTTATTTAAATGTTAAAATTATGCTTTCTAAAAACCACCATTAAAAAGAATAATAAAACTACAAACTGGGAGAAAATATTATAAAATACATTTCATAATAATATTCAAAGAATATACTAAAATCCACAAACAATGCTAATAAAATATATAAATTAAATGTATATGCTATTAATAGAGGATAACAAATGTGTGGTATGTAAGGACTTTCTACATTATCTTCACAATAATTGTGTAAATCTATAACTGTTCTAAAAGTTTAAAAGCTTATTACAAAAAAT
This sequence comes from Saccopteryx leptura, assembly GCF_036850995.1. NCBI lineage: Eukaryota > Metazoa > Chordata > Mammalia > Chiroptera > Emballonuridae > Saccopteryx > Saccopteryx leptura. The sequence goes on from NC_089506.1 coordinate 59,469,230, forward strand.
AATAATTGAAGAGATGGAATGGCTACTTAAGATTAAACCCCTTACTCTTCCTAAATTCTAAGCAAATTTTATGTCATAATTGGGGCCTGCCACATAGCATAGATGGAAAAGATACTTGAGGATGTCGTTATCCAAAATGTCAAGGGAAATGGAGCAAACAATTTTGTCATAATTGAACCATGTTGCACTTCAAACACTGACATGAATCTGTGCAAGGGCAAGTAGTTACAGACATACAGATCGATGAGTATTCCGGGTCTCTCAAGTAAGGATTCTGAACTTTGGAGTGGGCAATCAAGACTAGAGCAGACTAAAATCTTACCACTGAATAAAGAATATTTTGTTGTAAAAAGGTCATTTATTAACCATAATGTGAAAAGACAACAATAAACCATTGCTTAAATATATATTACCCAGGAAGGGTACTTAATAATATTAATGGGATGAATAACAAAGTGAATATTCTGACTAGTGATTCTAGTTTGACAATATTATCTACAAATATTGAGAAAATATTAATGGAAAGATATTTACTTTAGAAAAGTTTATGTTTTAAATTATTTTCTCTACATGAACACATTTTAACTAAATAAGGGAAAAGGCATAAGAAGAAAAAGAAGAATATTTACATTCAAGAGATGAGGTATGAGCAATGATTTTAAAAAGCAGAAATAAGGAAGATGGAAAAGAAGAAAACATTGGGCAACATTTGGTATCTTAGTAAATATGCAGAGTGGAGGGTAAGAGAAATAGTAAAATTAAGGTATCGATTTTCTGACCTTAAATCTTTCCTGACAGGCCTTCTATGTAGAAAGAAATACTGTTGGATCATAATTCAGATATTTAAATTATGTTATGTGTTCAGTTTAATGAGATTGGGCCAGAGAGAAATTCAGGGGATCTTTATGCTGTGACAGAGTGTTCATTAGCTGTGGTAATAGCCAATTTTAGAGATCGTTTGTTTTTGTGAACAGGAAAAAATACGTACAATGTGTTAAAGTGGTTGTGCTGATGTTCTGTTTTGACAGTAATGACTACACAATTATGAAGGGGAATTGGTCATTTGCAAACTGTAATGACAAATCTTAATCTAGTGATAGCTGCAAATGTACTCTATTACATGTGTAATGGCAGTAATATGTATCTATGCACTGGTCCAGAAAGACAACAGTTGAGGACAAAATTCTCATTTCCTAGATATATAGTGTTCCTTGATATAAATAGCTTAATAACTATAGTTATTGAACCATAATTATTTCATAACAATATTAATATAAAATTTTTTACAAGGTCCACATTTGTATTCAACTATCTGAAAAGACTTGGCAGTTGGGTTAATAAAATTCTTGTATTTACATTTAGGTTAAGGCTATGCGCTGCTTTTATGAGTTTCGTTCAACACCATCTTTCACCTGTTGGTCCGAAATCTGGTCCACCAGAAATTGCATGCTGATCTGAAAGAGTTAACTACCCTGATGTTGTAAAACTATTATAGACCAAATGATCTTAGGTGAATTCTCTTATGTTCAGAGTGATTTCTGCCTTAGCAGTCCCTGAAATAATTCTATTTTCGCTGATCCTCAAGTGTAAAAATGTTGAAAACCATTGTTTTACTGGAATGTTATACTTATAAATCAGTGTAATATAATGCATGCTTCATAAATATTAAACTCATTACCCACAAAAATAGTTTAATAACAGGCAAAATGTTAGAGATCAGTGTTATGATCATCTTCATGGGCATTAAAGAAAATTGGTACGGCTATGAGACATACTATCAGGAACAGGAAAATTAACGAAGAATATTTCTGGTGGCCACCATTTAGTCATGATTAGTCAGTTCTCTTTCTCCTAAGGTTAGATAATAATAATGCCACAGGTGATCATAACCTCAAAAATTGTCCTCAATGTTCTTTTGTTTTGTTTTTGCCCTTTAAGATTACAAATGCTTCTATGGTGCCAGGTGGATACTGGAAATATCAGGGGGAACATTTTGTAAAATAAATGATTGTCTAACCCTGATGCTGCACACCTGAAACTAATATAAAACAATATTGATTGTAAAGTATAATTGAAAAAAAATAAATGAAAGAAATAAAAGATTAAAGATGCTTACAGACACATTTTATATCCTTATTATTATTTTTAAAACTATTTCACAAATAATAGATTTAAAACTAAGCCTATAAATATACTTTAGACAAGGATAAAATTCCTTTAATCACCATCCCTGATAGGATCTCCTGCCTGCTAATGTAGAGATAATCACAGTTATTATTTGTAGGAATATGATGTAAAGATTTTCAGAGCTGGGTACCAGAGACATAGAGGCGCGCTAGGGTGAAAGTTCTAAGTGGGTAAGAGTCCAGGGACTTCTTTGACACTGTACTGGAAACAGTGCATGCTGGAAACAGAAAAACAGCAAGATAAAATTTAGAAACAAAAAATGTTAAAGCTCTCAGAACAGAGATTAGGAGGCAGCATCTTCCTGGCACTTCACTTCTCCCCCTGAGAACTTATTCTGTCTGCTTCCTTTACTTATTTTTATTAATAAATATCTGAGTAAGGCTGGGGATGGGGCTTCAGTCATTCAATACGCAGTCTAGGACTATAGCCTCCCCTAGGCCCCTTGGACCATTTCTTCTAGGCTCCCAGTAGTTCATTGTTGCCATGACAATTATTTTGGTGAATATCTTTTCACATCTTTCTAAACTTTTATACAAACACACAATTATTAAACACTTTTTAAAGTTTAAATGTGTATATTTAAAAAAATGTAAGTATTATAATGGAAATAACCTAAATGCCTATGATTAAAGGAATTAAAGAAATGGCTAAAATATTCAGGTATTTATGGGTATATTCATATTACAATATTGTATATAAATTTTATTACATTTAATAACTAGTCACTGAAAATGAAGTGTTTGTATATGTGCTAACATGGAAAAATATTCATTATGTTCTCTAAAAATAAATTTTATAATTTCTTTATATTTTATAGATGCCTTAATAGATACAAATTTAATAAGAAGTAATCATATATGATTGTGTCAAGAGTGTGTAGACACAATGACTGTATGGTAGAACATTAGGCTACATAGTAAACTTGCGTCAAACAATGACTACTTACTACCCTGTTAAGGGATTTTGATCTCTCTATTCCTCCCTCTTTCTCTTTTTATTTCTTTTTCTTTTCTCTACAGTAAGTATTCTCTAGAACAGGGGTCCCCAAACTACGGCCCACGGGCCACATGCGGCCCCCTGAGGCCATTTATCCGGCCTCCGCCGCACTTCTGGAAGGGCACCTCTTTCATTGGTGGTCAGTGAGAGGAGCATAGTTCCCATTGAAATATTGGTCAGTTTGTTGATTTAAATTTACTTGTTCTTTATTTTAAATATTGTATTTGTTCCCATTTTGTTTTTTTACTTTAAAATAAGATATGTGCAGTGTGCATAGGAATTTGTTCATAGTTTTTTTTTATAGTCCGGCCCTCCAATGGTCTGAGGGACAGTGAACTGGCCCCCTGTGTAAAAAGTTTGGGGACCCCTGCTCTAGAAGTTTGAATTAAGGGACAGGTATGGTCATATATAGTATTTAAAAGATAAATTTGGGCCTGACCAGGCTGTGGCACAGTGGATAGAGTATCTGACTGAGATGTGGAGGACCCAGGTTTGAAACTCCAAGGTCTCCAGCTTGAGCAGGGACTCATCTGGTTTGAGAAAGGCTCACTAGCATGAGCCCAAGGTCACTGGCTTGATCAAGGGGTCACTCAGTCTGCTGTAGCCCCCAGTCAAGCACATATGAGAAGGCAATCAATGAACAACTAAGGTGTTGCCACAAAGAATTGATGCTTCTCATCTCTCTCCCTTCCTGTCTGTCTGTTCATATCAGTTGGTCCCTCTCTCTGTCTCTTCCTGTCTCTGTCACACACAAAAAAATAAATAAAAGACAAATTTGGTGTCCATGTTGAAGTTTGATCACATGACAAGAAAACAGTACTTAGGGAAACAAGTTAGAAAATCATTGCAATAATACATGTGAGAGATCCTGGCATAGTAACATTAAAAAAATGTATATTGGTCTAGTAAATGTCAAAATTTGTCAGTTTATACTATGCATAATAATAACAGCATAAGTTAATGTATAATTGTAAGGTGCTTGGCAAGATACAAGTTAACTTCAAGTATAGTATACAGATTAAATATCTCATATTTGCTGAATTTGAGATGGCATGTAATTGACAAAGTAATTATTTACATTATCTAAAATATAACATGATTGCCTGACCTGTAGTGGTGCAGTGGATCAAGCATTGACCTGGAATGCTGAGGTCGCTGGTTCAAAACCCTGGGCTTGCCTGGTCAAGGCACATATAGGAGTTGAAGCTTCCTACTCCTTCTCTCTCTCTCTCTCTCTCTCTCTCTCTCTTTCTATCACTCTCTCTATCTCTCTGTCTCTCTTCTCTAAAATAAATAAATAAAAAAAATAATTTTAAAAATTGTTAAAATGTAACATGATTTTTGGATTAAGACAGATTATTGTTATTTCAATATTAACCTCATAAATTCTCCATATGATGAAATAATCAGTTTGGTAACTATGATATGGGATTTAGTACATGAGAGCAGGATATGTTTTCATAATAGTGCAAATGGTAAAGTTAAATAAAGTTAAAAGTTTTACTAGAGGTTTATAGTAAATAAAAAATAAGGGTATATAGTTGTGCAATTTGGAAAGATAAAACCCCCTTTTCTTAGACAGACAGAAAGGGAGAGAGCTGAGAAGCATCAAGTTCTAGTTGCAGCACTTTAGATGTTCATTGATTGCTCTTTCATATGTGCCTTGATGGGGGATGGGCTTTAGCTGAGCCAGTGATCCTTTTCACAAACCAGTGACCTTAGGTTCAGTCCAGCTACCTTTGGGTTCAAGCATGTGACCATAAGGTCATGTCTATGATCCCACCCTCAAGCTGGTGACCTCAGGGTTTTGAACCTGGGTCCTCAGCATCCCAGATTGATGCTCTATCCACTGTGTCACCACCTAGTCAAGTAGAAAGATAAAATTTTATTTGAGGAAGACATGATCTAGTTGTTAGAAAATTGTAAAGAAACACACATACATACACACATATATTCCTGCTGAAACTAAATATGAGAAAGCGAGGTTAGAGAAGAAATCATCTCATGGGTTAGAAAACTCATTACTGTCATATTGACAATTTTCAAATTGATTTATGAATTCAAAACATGGTCTATATAAGTTATGGAAGAATTTTTGTAGACAATGTCAAGCTTATCCTAAAATGCACATGGTAATTTAAATGACATATAGTACCCTATATTATTTTGAAAAATAAGAATAAAGTTAGAAAAATTAATACCCAATTTCAAGTTCAGAAATATCTTATGAATATTTCTGACATTGGTGTCAAGAGAATCTGATGGAGAAATGATAGTTGTTTTTTTTTTTCTGTAAATAATGCTGTGACAATTGGAGATCCACATTACTCTATTAGTCCAGAAGCTTATCCAAATTATATATGCAAACTTAATGGGGGTTCAAATTATTTAGGATAAGTTTTTAATTTTCCTATTAAAATTTTGATAATTTTAAATTTAAATGATAAAACAATTTAGTTTCAAAACTTTTTTTTAGTTTCTAAAATATAAATTTATTCCCCCCCCCACGGCCTACATCATTTTCCTATTTATCATCATTCACTTTGTCAAGTATGTTCTGCCAGAATTTTATTTATTCATATTTATACAATATGCACTTATAGTTTTTTTTTGTTTTTGTTTTTGTATTTTTCTGAAGCTGGAAACGGGGAGAGACAGTCAGATAGACTCCCGCATGCGCCCGACCGGGATCCACCCGGCACGCCCACCAGGGGCAACGCTCTGCCCACCAGGGGGCCATGCTCTGCCCCTCCGGGGCATCGCTCTGCCGCAACCAGAGCCACTCAGCGCCTGGGGCAGAGGCCAAGGAGCCATCCCCAGCACCCGGGCCATCTTTGCTCCAATGGAGCTTTGGCTGCGGGAGGGGAAGAGAGAGACAGAGAGGAAGGAGAGGGGGAGGGGTGGAGAGGCAGATGGGCGCCTCTCCTGTGTGCCCTGGCCGGGAATCAAACCCGGGACCTCTGCACACCAGGCCGATGCTCTACCACTGAGCAAACCAGCCAGGGCCACACTTATAGTTTTTAAAAATGGGTATATAGTGTATATTATTTTCTTTAACGTTTTACTCAAGCATACATCAAAGACATTCTTCCACACCAGAATATATAGTTAACTATTATTTTATACTATAAATTTTCTTTTTTTAAATTTTGAATTAAACTATTTTATCAAAGTAATACAGGCAAATATAAATATCTTTAATACAGAAGAGCTGTCTTCTTCACCTTTCTTCTCATTTTCATTATTCAGGATGGATTTTTACTTTTTTATAACTGAGACCATTTTGAATAATCCATGGGTACTTTCATTCATTGATTTCTCCAATTGTAGATAAGTGTTAGGTTCTTTACATATCTTCTTTATGTCTTCATATTCAATTTGCTATCCATACAGTTAATTGTTACAATGTTTTTAATTTTTCATTGCTGTTATATGACATACCACTGTGTAAATATTCATATTCCAATTCTTTCTTTCATCTCTGATACTGTTTTACACCTCCTGACTTTGTCCACTATACCAATAATTTTACATCAAGATTTGTGCTGATACTCTCATTGGAGATTCTAATTAGAGTCTCATTTTTGTTACTCTAGCTTTTAAAAATTGGAGATCTTTAACAGAATTTGAATATGTAATTTAATTATTTTATTTTATTTATTTATTGTTACTATAGAAGGAGATAATCATTTATGACCATATCTTCTCTACTTTATCAGCCTATAAAATCCAAGATATCTGTGCCTCTCATGGAAATTGTCTTTACCGTCAAAGTCACCTGGATTCAGCTTGACCATCAGCTACTCAAATGTGTTCCAAAATAATCTAGTTCATATATGAAAACTGTAATTATTGTATAGAACTTTTGTCTCTTTTTTTATATGTCCTTAGTTATATACTGATTTTACAATTCGCAAGGCTCATTGCAAATTGAAACTGTGAAACCTTTTGTTAAAGAATGATTAACAACCTTGGCTTGTTGATCCGAGTCAGCCTGACATGTGGATGTCCTGGGTTTAATTCCGAGTCAAGGCACACAGAAGAAGAGACCGTTTGCTTCTCCTCCCCTCCTATCGCTCTTATCTCTTTCTCTTCTTCATCCACAGCAGCCATGGCTCAACTGTTTGGAGTGCATCAGCCCCAGAAGCTGAGGATGTCTCCATAGAGTCTTCACCTCAGATGTTGACAATACTCCGTTGCAAGCATGGCCCCAGATGGGCAGAACATTGGCCCCTAGTGGGCTTGCTGGGTGAATACCAGTCAGGGCACATGTGGGAATCTGTTTGTCTACTTCCCCTAAAAAGTTCTCACTTTAAAAAAAAAATGATTAACAATTTTAAAATGGTGGCAGCAGAACATAAAACTGAGAGTGGAGCTTTTGTAAGCGTGAGGCTTTGTACAATTGCACACAGGACACATCTTATGAAGCCTATGGTCCACAAGCCTTAATACTAATGTAATCATTTGAAAATAAATATAGATAAATATCTGGCCCTGGTTGGATAGCTTGCTTGGTTAGAACATCATCCTGAGGCTTAGAAGTTGCTGGTTTGATCCCTGGTAGGGGCACATGCAAGAACAGATGGGTGCTCCTGTTTCTTCCTTCTTCTCTCTCTAAAACCAGTAAAATAAGAATTTTTTTAAAAAATCTGTAATTTGCTGTTCTTTAGATAAACCAATCTGCAAGATAGAAACATCAATATTTCTATTATTCTTCCCTGCATATCAACCTTTTTTTTTCTCTACTGGATTAATGTCATGAGCAAATAAATGAGCTATTCTTTATCTCATCTTTTTTTTTTTAATAAAGTGAGAGGCAGAGAGATGGAGAGACAGACTCCCGCATGTGCCTCAACTGAGATCCACTGACAACTCCTGTCTGGGGCCAATGTTTTGCCCAGCTGGGTTGCTGCTCTGTTGCTCAGCAACCAAACTATATTAGCAGCTGAGGTGAGGCCATGGAGCCATCCCCAGCACCTGGAGCCAACATGCTCATTGGAGCCATGGCTGCGGGAGGGGTGAAGAAAGAGATGATTGCTTCTCCTGTGTTCCCTGACTGGGAATTAAATCCGGGACTTCCAAATGCCAGGAGAATGCTCTACCACTGAGCCAACTGGCCAGGACCACCATATATCATCTTAAAAAACAAGTAAGTAGCCTGACTACGTGGTGGTGGTACAGCAGATAGAGCATCAGCCTTGGATGCAGACAACCCAAGTTTGAAACCCCAAAGTCGCAAGTTTGATCGTGGGCTCATCAGGCATGGGTACAGGCTTACCAGCTTGAGTGTGGGTTCACTGGCTTGAGATTAGGATCATAGACATGACCCCATGGTCACTGGCTTGAGCCCAAAGGTCGCTGGCTTCAGCAAGTGGTCATGGCTGAGAAGAAATACCCTGGTCAATGCACATAAGAAAAAGCAATCAATGAACAACTAAGGTGCTGCAACAAAGAATTGATGCTTTTCATCTCTCTCCTTTCCTGTCTGTCTGTCCCTATATGTCTCTCTCTGTTTCTCTCTCTCTCTCTGTCTCTGTCTATCTTGCTAAAATAAATAAATATAAATATATAAATACATCAAAACAGTTATTATATTTGTCTATAATTTTCCTATTTCTCAAAATTATTTCAATTTTATTTTTCTCCCACCATGAACCTAAAGGATTCTTAAGATCACTTATGGTGTCAACAGTACAAAACCTAATGACAAATCTTAGTCTCCATTTTCTTTGACTTAGCAGTAACATACTGATGTACTTGATCACTCTTCATCTTTCATAGTTTTTTCTTGTTTCCAGGACCACATTCAAGTTGTTTTCTTCAAACTTTCTGGTTACTTGTCTTTAATCTCCTTTCATGGTTCTTTATAATGTTATTTTATTATTATTATTATTCAGTGAGAGGAGGGGCAGCAGAAAGACTCTTACATGTGCACCGACTGGGATCCATCCAGTAAAATCACTAAGGGGCGATGCTTTGCCTATCTGAAGTGTGCTCTATTGCTCAGCAACTGAGCCCTTTTTAGCACCTGAGGCAGAGGCCATGTACCCATTCTCAGTGCCTGAGGCCAACTTGCTCCAATCCAGTCTGGGAAGAGAGAGAATGGGGTTGGAGGGGGAGGGTGAAAAAGCAAATGAGCACATTTTATGTGTGCCTTGACCAGAAATCGAACCCAGGACAACCACACACTGGGCTGATGCTCTACCACTGAGCCAACTGGCCAAGGCATAATATTCTCTACTTCTAAATTTTTAAGTGCTTTAGGGTTCAGTCTTGAACTTCTTTTATATTTTCATAATTCCCTTGGTGAACTGCCAGTTCTATTAGTGAAGTAACTTTCATGAAAGAAAGAAAGAAAGAGAAAAGAAAGAAAGCAAAACTCTCTAATTTAAATATTAGGCAGTAGCTCTCTTTTGAATTCTTATTACTGTTATTCATTAATTTATATATTTTGCTGTTTTCCTAAATAGGGAAACATACTAGCTAACATCAAATAATGATCTATTTTTTTCTTTTAATATCTCCAGCTATTTTTTTTCTCCAAACATTGATCAAAACCACAAATGCTTTGTTAAATTATTGTGGTGATATGTAGTTGCTTTCCTTGGCTTGTTTCTGATATTAAAGTGAATGCTTCTAAACTTCCTTTATTAACTATAATGAATTGTCTTCTGTTTGGTATAGAGCAGGGGTCCCCAAACTTTTTACACAGGGGGCCAGTTCACTGTCCCTCAGACCGTCAGAGGGCTGGACTATAAAAAAAACTATGAACAAATCCCTATGTGCAGTGTGCATATCTTATTTTAAAGTAAAAAAACAAAACGGGAACAAATACAATATTTAAAATAAAGAACAAGTAAATTTAAATCAAGAAACGAACTAGTATTTCAATGGGAACTATGGGCCTGCTTTTGGCTAATGAGATGGTCAATGTCCGGTTCCATATTTGTTACTGCTAGCCGTAACAAGTGATATGACGTGCTTCTGGAGCCGTGACTTGTGCGTCCCGCGTCACTGGAAGTAGTACTGTACATAAGTGCCGCCGCCACGCTTTGCGGCGCCGCCACATCTTGTGCTCCTCTCACCGACCACCAATGAAAGAGGTGCCCCTTCTGGAAGTGTGGTGGGGGCCGGACAAATGGCCTCAGGGGGCCACATGCGGCCATAGTTTGGGGACCCCTGGTATAGAGTAACCATAATTCAAACAAAGAACAAAAATTAAAAAAATAAAAATAAGTCATTAGGATAATGTGTATTGTATATTATATTGCTTTCCCAAAGAGAGTTTCTCATAGCCATGAGAAGGGAACTAAGTAAGAATAAGAAGATTTTTATGTAAGCTTTGTGTCTTATCACTGGGGTGGTATAGGGGTGGAGCTCTGTGGTGCCATTCTCTTGAACTTGAATGTTTCTACATACGTGGTGTTGACAAGTTTAACCGCAGTCTGACTCAAACCTTAGCAGAACGAACGTTATTCTTCCCCAAAACAGAGAGATAGGTAGTACTGTGAGCAGTTGTCAAAAGGTCTTTGTGTGTGCCAGAAAAGCACCCTATTTTTCAGAAGGCTCAGTTCCTTATGCATTCCCCTAGTTCTAGTGGGGCATGGGGTACATCATCAGGCTACAAAGTCACAAACTATAATACAATATTTGATCCCCAATGACTAAGTGACCCACTGATGTATAATCTTTCTGGTCCTTCCATTTCATTCATTGCTGTGGGGCAAGGTAACTGACACTCTGGTAATCTTGCATATGCTGTGAGTATGTATTTGGTCTTACTGTGCCTTTTCCTTATTGGACAAATCTGTGACAGACTGGTAAGCCAACCAATTAGTCACTGCTGCCTAGGGAATGTTTGATTCTTAGACAGATGACACATAGGTTAACATGACAGATGGAAATTAAAAAAAATTCAAAGCACTTAGAAGCAATGTGTTATATATACACAGAACAACATTAATAAATCTTAACATACAGAATTTCAGGTAAATATATGCAAATTATAGAATGAAACCAAAGGAGAAGACTATTTTCTTGAATTAATAGGTAATAACCCCAAAATGGGAGTAAGAAATAAGGATATGAAATAATAGCTAAATGAAATGAAAAAGGAGCCCAGTATGGATTCTGATGATAGTGTGCATAGCAAAAGAATTTGATTAATCCTATCCTCTGCATGTGAAATTTATAAAACAAAAATAAAGTACAAACAACAAGAACTGAACAATTGCTGTTCCTAAAGTCAGTGCCAAAAGCATAAAATGAATCCTTTTATTAAATAGAAAGAAAGTCTTTTGTAGTGTTTTCTTTCAAGAAAATAAAATTAATTTATAGTGTTTTACTCAGTAGTCAGGCCTTTATGTTCCATTTATGCACAACCTTAAGCAATAAAATTTGTAGAAATTAGATCTTTTTGTTTAAAAGGTCTCTGGGTTAATAGTTTGTTTGACTACTGAGTTTTCCAGTGACCACTTAAACTTTAGAGGGATGATATTTTCTCTTTTTAAAATCTTGATGTATATCATGCTATTCCCATTTTCCTTTACTGCCAGCTTATTTACCTAAAGGCCTAACAATAGAGTCTATAAGAAAGATTTTAAAATGATTTACCCTTTGTAATACAGTGACCAAGGCCAGGCAGGTCTACACTGGACTTGGGCAGATGGCAGAGAAACTGTGTAGGTGGAAAGCATTGGGCCATTCCATTTAAGAGTCTCACAGTGGTCCTGGCTGGTTGGCTCAGCGGTAGAGCATCAGCCCGGTGTGTGGAAGTCCCAGGTTCAATTCCTGGTCAAGGCACACAGGAGAAGCGGCCATCTACTTCTCCACCCTTCCCCTTCTCCTTTCTATCTCTCTCTTTCCCTCCTGCAACCAAGGCTCCATTGGAGCAAAGTTGTCTCAGGTGCTGAGGATGGCTCCATGCCTCTGCCTCAGTTGCTGAGGATGGTTCCCGTCACAGCAGAGCAACACCCCAGATGGGCAGAGCATCGCCCCCTAATGGGCATACTGCGTGGATCCCGGTCGGGTGCATGCAAGAGTCTGTCTGTTTGCTTCCCTCACTTCTCACTTCAGAAAAATACAAAAGAGAAAAAAAAAAGTCTCGCAGTGGTGGACAAGCACACAGGCATGGGAAACCATTTCTTAGGCAAAGCAAAATAGCCCCCCACATTGGCGGGCTGGCAATTTGCCACCCACAATCCCCCTGAGTGCAAGCACCCATGGCCTTATGTAGGCCATACACACATGGCACTACCATGCACCATACACCAATCAGGCAAAGTGCTTTCAGCTGGTATACCAGCGAGCAAGCCTAACACAGCTGCCCCACATTCCACCCCTTTTGGGTTGCTTGTCTCACAATAGGTACATTACATACATACCAAAAATGACAATTACAAAGGTGCCCTTCACTATGTCTCCTCGAACACTCTGCCCAGGGAGTTAACTGGAGGCCCACCCCTAACTCCTTACCCCACAGTGCCAATAGGACACCCATCATAGGTGGGGGGCCTGTACAGTCCAGGGCCATGTCCATTGAAGAAAGTGACTTTTGTGCGTCTTTGCTATTGGGCAAGAAGAAGTCTATGATAGACAGCCCTGCTGTCTTTGCAGATCACCAAGGTTAAAAAGTCCATTACAGGCGATGCCAATACCCACTGCACATTAGAAGGGGACCAGTGGATTGCCAATTTCACATGGGGCCACTGGCCCCCATCTGTCTCTGTTGGAAGGGTCCCTCATCCTTCCCCCTATTCAAACTGGAACAGTGGGTCTTGAGGGTCCTCCTATCCCTCAGCGGTCTTTATCATATAATCTTGTAGCCATGCCACTCGCACACCAACTGTTTTATTGGTAGGTGTTGGGCTGTTTGTCTCAGCGGCTAGAATCTCTGTCCTGGTTAAACCTGGTGCCAAAGCTCCAAAACGACCTTTTTAGGCTTGCCACCCATTTTTTCCCTATCTGCCCCAGCCACAATCAAATCTACCCACATCTGTGTTCGGGTAACTTTCACAGGCCCATTGCTTTTGTTAGTTGTGGAGGCAGCATGGGCAGCAGCCCTCAAAGCCTTATGGTCCATCTCTGTTCCAGAGAGCATGATGCCATCCTCCCTTATGTCCTGCACCTGCAGCAAGCAGGCTGCTACGGGCTCAGTGAGTTTCTGCCGGAATTTCGTCCCTAACTCCATCAGCTCTGCCTGGATATAGGACTGGATTCAGAGTGCTTCACTGCCTGGGGAGGGGTTGTACCTATTGAGGGACTCTTGGCTTCTGGGTCTATACCCTCTTGGCAACTGCCGGCTGGGCTCTGAGTCTAGGGTTGGCAGTTGCAGCTTGAACTTCCCCCTCAGAAGAGTCAGAAACACCTGCTCCTGCTGACTCAGAGCCATTCCACTGGCAAGAATGCAGCCTGCTTTGGCTCCCGCGGCTGCCAGCTCTCAGCCTAAAGCTGAGACTCGAGCTTTCGAATTCACAGTTGTCTCTCCCAACAGCTGCCAGTGCCAATGTTCTGCTTCCAGGGCAAACTGCAACTCGCAAACCCGCAATTCCTTTTCAGAGACCATTCCAGCTTCAGGTGCAACTGGTGATCAGCATGCATCTCACACTGCAGCTCTTGAACCCAGTTGGCCTCCCTCTCTAGTGCTCGCTCCAGTTCACGCCGTCATTGCCACTGGGTCTGCAACTCATCCTGGAGCTCTCAACCTTGTTTAGCTTCTTGCACAGAGCTCCTGGTTTGGATTTGGGCAGATGGTAGAGAAATTGCAAACCTGTAAGCATTGGGCCATTCCATTTAATAGAGTCTTGCAATGGCACAGAAGCACACAGGCAAGGGAAAACTGCTTCTTGGGCAAAGCAAATTGGCCCCTCACAGTAGTGGGCAGGCAATCTGCACATCTGCAATCCCCCTGAGCACAAGCACCCATAGCCTTATATAGGCCATACACACGTGGCACTGCCATGCGCTTATGTACCAATCAGGCAAAGTGCTTGCAGCCGGTAACCAGTGAGTAAGCCTAACACAGCTGCCTCACAACCTTCTAAAGAAAGCTATCCTTGGTTCAGAGCAGGCTGAATTTCTGTCTTGGACTATGCTGTACATTAGTTGGCACTTAACTGCTACAGGAGATAAAAACAAAAACAAAGATAATCTATGTAAACAGAACAGCTACACATTCAAGGAGCTGAAAAGATTTATTAATCTAGGGAAATACTAATTTAAAAACACTTTAAAAAACTTAAGCAGTGAAAGTCCTGTGTTTTCTTGCAAGAGATGAAAGATTTGCTTTTAAAGGACTAGGTTTCAGTACTAAGGCAGGCGTTTTCTTAATGGCATTTTCAAGTTGTTCAGATTGATTAAACCTGTCAGAAATTTAGTTTCAACTTTGAGAAATGGATAATCATGTATGAATCGTAGGACTGTCCTAAGCCAAAAACAAGAAAATAAATGTTGAAGACTTTACTTTAATAGGAATAAGTTTTACACAGATTATATACATGACTACATAACATGTTAAAATATTTAGTGTATGTGTGTATAATAGCAATGAAATAAAAATAAGACTTTGAAATACAACATCATAGTTTTTATAAACCCAAATTGGCATCCCCAAAACGTCCCTCTGAGGCCATTTATCCGGCCCCCGCTGCACTTCCGGAAGGGGCACCTCTTTCATTGGTGGTCAGTGAGAGGAGCACAGTATGTGGCAGCCCTCCAATGGTCTGAAGGACAGTGAACTGGCCCCCTGTGTAAAAAGTTTGGGGACCCCTGATATAGGCTAAATAAGGACAATGTACAAAACAGTAGGCAAGAAGTATTTGGCCTCAACACAGAAAATAAGTGTGAGCAAATAAGCAGGAATTGATTTTACATTATGTCAAATTTTCAGTAACTCTCTTGAATTTAACTTTGTATATCTTCTAACATTTTAAAGGATAAAGAATGTGTGAGATAAAGTGGCATAAACAAACAAGGCTATTTTTTAAAAAAGAGTGTTTAATCATTGAATTGTCCTAACAAATACAACTCATCTTTAAGCTATTCACTTTGTCAAAGCAATTCTTCTGGATTAAAAGCAGCACTGATCGAATGTATCTTTAATAGAAACAAAGATCTCTTCCCTCACTTAGCTGCCAAGAGTATAGGTCTGTCTTTGTATTTGATTTATTTCCATTCAATCTTTCCATGTTTTCTCTATATAGATTCATAGAAAACAAAGTATAATCCTTCCCATATAAATCATTTACAATGGCAAAACATAAGCGTTTGTGTGAAAGGAGTGTGTGTGTGTGTGTGTGTGTGTACCTGGACTGTTTTTCAAATACACTTTGTCCTTTTCACATCTCACATGAAACACTTGAAAAACTCCTGGCTCATATCTGAGCTCAGACATGGCAGAAATGTGTGGGTGCATAAGCTTCTACAAGAAAAAACAATTTGATGGGTAACTAGATAAGATTCCAAATGAGAGAGAGCAAATTCCTTAGCAAAAACAATAGGGAGCCATAGAGAGAGAAATAGTTTAAAAGCACATTAAATAACTGAAATATATTCTATCGCTTATAAAATATTGAAGAGGAATTCCAATTCAGACAATTCAAAATTAAAGTGTATTCATTTAACAAGAGTTTTAACTATATTTTTATATGTCAGTATTGCCTTTCTCTTTATTTCTTTGCTGTGCTACCATAGCTATTGAAATTTAAAACCTTTGATAAATCCATGCTTACAAACTGACATACAGTAACAGAAATGTTTCAGTTTAGGTGTGTTTTCATTCAAAGGAAGAAGGGCAGTGGAAGAAATTCACTTACACTTGACTCCTGGACTGTATTTTAATGCATGTGGAGTGAAACAGTTAGGCATAATCAAGTAGAACTTGTAGTGACTCTGAGTCAAAATGCATTTACTTAGGAAGCTCTGGTAACATCACATGCTGTGGAGAGGAACTCTCCACCTCTCCATGGAAACTTGTTCTGGTACTCTGAATGCTCAAGTCTGTGAATTTTCGGATGGCATGTTTGCCCAGGACATGGGCATTCTTATGAATGCAGAAGCTTCTCAAAGGAGCTTTATTACCTACAAATAAGTAGAATGAACCTGTGTAGGCAGCAGCTTGGGTTAGGAGAACATGGGGACCTTTCTTAGGGAACTCCTGAATTGATCTTGGGTGAAGGGACTGAACTTCAAATGTTCCATGAGCTCCACAAACATGTGGGTTGGAGATGTATTATCTAAGTTTCCAGTGACTCAACAAAAAAGAGTGCCTTACTAGTAATTTTGTGTATGTTTAAGTGTTGTATTAGCATATATTTATTGCAATAAACTTAATTTTGTTCTTTCTCCAAACTATAATTTTTCTAGTATTTGTAGAATAGAATATGGTAAAACAAATAGAAAAAAACAAAAACAAAAGCAAAAGAAAAAAAAAACCTATTTATAAAAATGAAAAGTAAAAAATTACAAATTCTGTTCTCAGTTATAATATTGAGCCTCAAGCTTTTAAGTGTTTGTTTGTTTTTTTCCTTGTGCCTTTTAATACATCCAGGGTGCCTGAATACATTGAGGCTTCTTTCTCAGTGAATATTTGCTCCTTCAGTGAGCCTCCCTGATGCTCATGCTGCTCTGTGCTTCATGTCCAGCTGGCCATCCTGCAGCCCGCAGTTCACAGCACCGCTCTATAGCCAAAGCTTGCTCAGAAATCATTCCCCAGTATTGACTGAAAGGTTCCTAATTTGATTTGTCACATATCTCTCACCTTCTACCACCACATACTATTGAATCACTTCACTTGCTAGCCAGAGTGTTGCTTTCAGGTCCCCTCATCATGATTTTTATTCAGATCTCAGTCATTTGTCTGATCAACCTTTCTGTTTTTATGTCTTCTTAAAATCACATTAAATATTATTTACTACTAACAGTTCACATCAGCCTTTACTGAGTACACTGCAAGACTTTGGGGATAAAATTGTCCTAGAGTTGGGAGGTAACGACAGGCTTCTCTCACTGAATATTGTATAATCGTTGAGAGAAGGATGGTTGGGGTACTGTGATCTCAGCCTAGGATGGATTGTACTATTTTACCTCATGCTTCTGGTTCTGGATGTTAGGGCACCACTGTGTCTTTCTGGACAAATGAGAGGGATTACTTTGTGGTATCAGTAGTTTGCTTACTATTATGTACTGTCACTGTAGACATAGAAAAATTTCAGCTTCAATCAGGAAGAAAGGATATATGCATTATTCTGAAAAATGTGAAAGCTTTTCTTTCATTTCTATAAACTCAAGTTTCACCCAATTGATTCTTAGCTCTTAAGTTATCTTGGGAAGACATCATTATTTCTTCCAATCTCTTCCGTACTTTTCTTTTAGTTCTCCTTTTATCCATTTTCTTCCTTAGCTGTAAATATTGCCTGTCCCTTGTGTCATCCAAGAGCATGCTTCCTATCTATCTTATAAAGATGGAATTATAATTAAACAAGTGGCCTCTTCCAGGTAATACACTTCGAGTTAAAAAAGTAGAATGATAACAGTATCTGCGGATGAGATATTGGGGAGGATGATCTCCCAATTTATTACCCACAAGAGAGTGTCTATGCTTAGAAACATTGTGTATGGAAAAGGCAAGAGAGTAATGTGTCAGGAAGCTGTGGAAAGCAAGCAAGGGCAGATGCACTGAGAAAAACGTGCTTCTGTGATCCGTAAAGGTGACTCACAAGAGTAGTTGGCATTTATATATATGTAAAGAGAGGGGAAAGAAAGGGCTATACACACATTAACTGTATCTTTTTTTTAGCATAATCCTTTCTTAATCATACTTTATTCAGGTTTTCTGAAAATTCCAACTTCCTATTGTATACTAAAATTTGAACACTATAGAAAAAAATGTAGTTAGTACAGTTCATGGATAAGTTTTGGTATTCAGCAGATATTAGAATTCTTTTTGTTCCTACACTAATTCTTAGAAACTAAACAGAAAACTACTGAATATTTTACATTACATAATGAATTATTCCTCAGAACTGAGATTGTTGACATTTTGTGTTTATTGCATTTTATTCTTCTTGTGTTGGATATGTTTCAAATGTTCGATTATAACAATTAAGTTAAAAAATGTTAATTTTAATTTACAAGACTATAATCCAAGTTTTCATATTGGTATGGCTTGTTGTTTTATTATTTTAAGATCCAATACATTTAAATTATTGATTTTTAAAATATCAGTGGGCATACATCTATGTTGATGAGCTTTATTGTGGTTATATTTTTAAAGACAAGATAGCCTTAGATACTGTATATTCTAATATCTATTCATTAAAGACTTTTATGCATATTAAAATACTAATTTTAAAACATGAGCAGAAAGTACATAGTTTTATTCATGTATGTTTCTGATAACAGAACATCAAGATTATAATATAATCTGTAGAACAAATTGTAAAGCAAGAGACCAGAAATGTAGTAATTAATCTTTTACTATTCAGTTTAATAAAGTACAATGTATGGAGAATCTTCTGAATATTATATATTTTTTAATTTTCTTGTGGACTTAATGTTTTCATTTCTGTAAATAGATATTTTACTTTGTATAAAAATGGCCACTTGCTGTTTCCAAATAAACCCTGTCTCACCCCAAAACATCTGGAGAATTTAGATAGTCCCAAAACAATATGCCCTAACAGTCACAGTTGCAAGGGTGCTACTTTCAAACAGAGCTAGCCAATCCTAAACTCCTTTACCCTGCCTTACCCTTCTTCCCTGTGGAAACCACAAGAAAAATGCGTGTCCACAGTTCCATTCTCTCTGCTTTGTAACTGATCAGGGTGCTTCCCTGAGTGGCTCTTTGTTGCATACTGTGCTCCTCCTGGGAAGCCGTGAGTATAATAAAACTGTGAAACCCTTTCCAGTTTCTCTGTCCTGATCTGCATCTGGCCTCATAGTATCTCACTCACAATAATGTGGTTCATTTGGGGGCTCTAGTGGCGCAATCGGTCAGCACGAGGCACTTATATGATAATGTGGTTTGAAAGTTGTCATTTGAAAAGGTATGCATTTAAATATTCATAAGTAGAAGGAAAGCAAATAAATCCTATGTGAAATTATAATATTTTTCTGAAAAGATAAAAAAAAAACTGCCTTCCTTTTCTTTGGAGAAAATTAGGAGAATGTGATAAAAACAAAAAGAGTTCAAAATGATTTTTTTCTATTGTCAATGACATCTGAGTGTACTATGTCTTGTGGAGCATATGAGGCAGACAGAGTAAATGGATGAAAAGAGATCTCTCTATATTAATTTATGAAATTCATCTTTTTTACACTTGGAGCAATGATAACAAATATTCCATGCCAAATTCTAGAAAGAAACAGGTTAAAGAGGGAGGGTGTGTACTGAGAAAAGACAAAAGTTACAGGAACATTTCAGGTTCTAGTGTCACTGAGTTCATCAAATTGACTGTATTCTCATTTGTCTCCACTGGTAATGTATAACTGACTGTGTGGATACTCATAATTTATAATAGATTTATTATATTAATAATTTATTGAAAATTAAATGATTGAAATGATAAAAATATACCTGTTATTATAACTCAGCTTAAAAATCTGTAAAATTCTACTGTATTAAGTTGCATAGCGACAAACAATGGATAGTGTCCAGGGCACTTTTTAGGAACAAAATGTATTGACAACTATGCATATGTATTTAAAAATAATGTCAGTGAAATTATTGCACAAACTTCTTCTTGTGTCTTAAAATATTGAGCTAGTAAGCAACAGCAAAAGATTAAGGATCTGTACTATTCTAAAGATAATACACCTCAAGATACCTTGATAAGGACCTTATATAGGTGTACTAGTTGAAATGATCCTGATAACATACCATGGCTTCTTTTATTTTTCTCATTTTTATGCCTTCTTTTTAAAACCATTTTTGTGTTTCTTTTATATTGTTTTTATTAAAATGCATTTATTTTAAGATATATTAAGTTTACTTCCATATATGATGATCATTTTGGAACAGGAAACTATCTGTTTTTCCCTTATATTGATTTTTTTCTTTTATTTTTAAATTATGGTGCAATTAATATATCTTACAGGTCATAAATTTTAGTATACAGCTCTGTAAGACATCATAAACTCAGTTGAGTAACCACCATAATAATCAAGAAGAGTTCCTTCAGTACCAAAAATTCCCCTATGGCTCTTTGTTAACTTCTTTCCCCAACTCACAACTCTAGAAATTACTTCCCTGATTATAGTCCCTTTAACTGACTTTATCTAAAATATCATATAATCAGAATCATGCAATATGTAGCCTTTTGACTTAGACTGTTTAAATTTCAAATACTGCATTTGAGATTTGTAGTAAATTGTATATAATGGTCCTCCAAAGATATCTAGACCTTCATGTGTGTATGTTATCCTACATGGCAGAAGAGATTGTTCAGAAAGGATTAAAGTTCCTAATCTGTTGACCTTAAAATAGTAAGATTGTCCTGGATTATCTGGGTTGACCCATAGGCAATTAAAAGCAGCAGGAAAAGGCAGAAGAGTCAGAAAGTCATACTGGAAAAAAAGGCAGAAAATATTCAAATGATTGAAAAGATTCAAATTGAAATTGCTGGTTTTGAAGATAGAAGAAGGGATCTATAAACCAAAAAAAAAAAAAAAAGCCTTTTTAAAGCTGTGAACAGCCTTCCACTGATAAACATCAAGGAAATGAAAACCTCATTACAACAATCACAAGAACTAAATTCTGTCAACAATAATCAAGAAAATATTCTTCCATCTAGAATGGGAGTCAACTAGTACCAACACCTTGATGTTAGCCAGTGGGACTCCATGTCTGAATCTTGATCTATAGAATTTAAGGTAATAAATTTGTTATTTTAAATGCTAAATAAATGGTAGTTTGTTATGGAAGCAATACAAACAACAGTCTTCTGTGTAGTTGCATTTATTACTAGTTCCTTTTATGCCACTGAGTAGTATTCCCTTGTAAGGATGTCTCAGCAGATGAAGAACACTTTAATTTCTTCTCATTTGGAAGATTATAAATATTATAATAAATATTTGTGTATAATATTTTATGTGGATATAAATTTTTAGTTAACTTAGGAACATAATTTTTAAGTTTTATATTGCATGTTTAAATTTATAAGAATCTAAAAAACTGTGATTTATTTTTTCCAAAGTAGGTTATTTGCCATTCCCACCAGAAATGTATGAAAGTTCTAGCTGCAGGATGTTCTAGCCTGTGTTTAATATATTTGTTTTAAAGATGTCTATACATTATAAAAATGTGTATTGGAATTTCAAACTGTTTTATTTTTATTTTCCTAATAACTAATGATATTAAACATGTTTTTATGTGATAGGTACTATGTATACATCTCCTTTGATGAATAATATAATCATATATTTTACACAATTTTTAAAATATATTGTTAATTTTTTAATTAAGTTTTGAGAATTCATTATGTATTTGGTATGTTAATTTTTTAAATCAAATATGCAGTTTGCAAATATTTTCTCAATGTATATGGCTTTTCTTTTCATTCTTTTAATGGGTTATTAATTTGATGAAGTCCAACTTTTAATTTTTTTTTTAAGTACTATAGTTTTGGTACCATACC
This sequence comes from Saccopteryx leptura, assembly GCF_036850995.1. NCBI lineage: Eukaryota > Metazoa > Chordata > Mammalia > Chiroptera > Emballonuridae > Saccopteryx > Saccopteryx leptura. The sequence continues at coordinate 59,491,045 of NC_089506.1, forward strand.
TTAGAAATCTTTGCCTAACCCAAAGTCACAAAATTTTGTCTTATATTTTTCACAAAGCTTTATTATATTATATTTAAGATTACAATTTTTAGTGAATTTTGAAAAGAACAAAAGTATACACAGAAGTTTGATTTTTTAAAATGTGAAATTCTAATGGTATCAAATTTTTTTGAAAAACAACCTTCTTGCCACTGAATTGTCTTGGACCTTTTGTCAGAAATCAATTGTCACTATATGTGTGAGTATATTTTGGACTCTTATATTGATTTATTTTGTATCTTTGTCAACAATATCATGTTGTCTTGATTACTGTAGACTTTATAGTGTAAGTCTTTCAACTTCATTTTTCTTTTTCAAAATTGCTTGTTTAGTTCTTTTGCATTTTAATATATATTATAGAATCAACTTGTTAATTTCCACCAAAATCTGCTATGATTTTGATTTGAGTTTGCATTGACTTTATATGCCATTTTTGAGATAATTTAAATTTTATATATATTGAATCTTCCATCCATGCCCAGGACATATATTTCCATTTATTCAGGTCTTCATTGGTTTCTTTCCTCAGTGTTTTTTAGGTTTTAATATGCAGTTCTTGCACACATTTAATTGATAAATACCTACTATTTTATATTTCTTGGTGCTATTACTAATACTCCTTATTTGTTATAGAAATACAGTTTATTTATGCATTTGTATTGTTTTATTATGCATTTTGCACCTTATAACTTTGTTAAACTCACTTATTAGTTCTATTAGCCTTTTTTTACAGACACATTGAAATTCTTTACATATCATGTCATCTTCAAATAGAGTCAGTTTTATTTCTTTCTGTGGGATTTTATATTGCTTATTTCTTTTTTACATTAATGCCTCTGCTCAGTTACTTCTTTTCACCTGCATGTGCTGATACTCTTTCTCCTAAAAAGGACCTTCTGAAGCTCTCTGGGATTCTCTCCCTCTCCAAGTTTCTTCTCTCTGGTACTCTGCCTTGTGAGTTGTCCTCATCTCGGCCTCCTTTGACCCTCTACTCAGGAATACCACTGACTTTGCTATGCCACCCTTTTCTCTAGGTATTAAGCTGAGGGCAATCATAGGGCTTTCATGTTTTCCCTCTCTCTGGGGTCACTATTGTGTATTGCCCTTTATCAAATGTCTAAAAGCAATTTTTTTATTTATTTTGTCTCTCTTTTTTTGGTTATAGAAAGATAAATGGTAAATATGATACTCTTTACTTCATCTGGGATGGAAGCAGAATTTCCCACATCTTATATTCTTGTTATTGAATATGGTCAAATAAATTTAAGAGCAGAATGATAAAAATAATGCCCCTTCATATTTGTTATATTCCAGATACATCAATGAATTTCTGTTAGGTAGAAAGCACTCATTACTATATTAAAGGAAAACAGTAAAGCCTAACTCTAAACTATCCTCTATGAGAAAGTAACAAGGTGTTGCTGAAATTAAAAGAGAAACTGTAAAGACCATGTTTTAATTTGGGCTTACTTGAGGAGGGTACATGATGCTGCATGCAAAATGGTGTTATATGGAGTTGTACACTGACACCTGTATGGTTTGTCAAATCCTGTCATCCAGATAAATTAAAAATAAGTAAATTAATGTAAAAAATAAATAAAAGCAGTTTCTGATGTGTAAACCTCAGAGCCAGTAATTTATTGGGGAGTAAATCTCAATGAATGGATGAAAGGAGAGGCATGAAATCACACACAGAATGAAAAAAATACAAAATGAAACCTTATAAAATGACTATAAAATCATCCCGGCAAGGAATTAGAAGCTGCATTTATTACCTTCTCATCTCTATTTGTTGAGAATTGTCTCCAGGAGTGTTAACTTCATGCTTTGAAGGCACTCTGTGTGCCTTCCTTATACTTGGGCTGAAAAGTGGACATTGTGGAGAGCATCTGAGCTGGGATGTGAGGTCAGGTGTTCACAGCTCTTCACTAGCTTGTACTGAAACTTAAGTGATTTGAGAGATTGTGACATAGGACATAAAATGTGTTTGCTACAAATCCAACTCTCATACTCGGTTGCAAAAAATTCAAAATAAACAAAAGGTTAAACAGGAAATTGATCATCTGAAACAGCATTGCACATTAATGGTAGTCACCTGCTCTTGTGCTGGGAGATGAAAGGGCAAAGGCGGGCAAACCAACAGAAGAACAGGCTCTCTGGACCTTACTTCATGCTCTTCAGTGACATGGACAGTCAGAGTACCACGGGGACCAAACACAACCACACTTTCTTCCTGGAAAGAATTTGAGATTAAACACAAAGCAAGGAATAAAAATGATTCCCTGGGCACATTTCACCAGAGATCCAGAGAATTATGAAATAATCTATAATTGGGCAGAAATCTGGTTTAAAACTTATTTTTTTCATCAATAAATAACAGAAGGCAGAGGTGTCAGGAGTTGAAGATTTCAAGGAGTAAAAGTTTCATTTAATTATTAAATATTACTTAGATCATGCACACGTGAATTTGTGCTAAAAAATGAGTCATGAGCAAAACAGGCAGTGTCTATACAAATGGTTATTTTAATTATATAAAAAATTTCAATAAGGAAATTTAAAACATGTAATATAAAGTAATGATATTATAATTATGGACTCAACTTCCAGATTATATTAAAAAATGATGGGGACTGCATTAAATTTCTATATTCCTTTGGATAATATGGCCTTTTTAACTATGTTGATTCTTCCATTCCATGAACATGGAATATTTTTCCATTTCATTGTGTCTTTTTCAATTTCTTTCAATAGCGTTTTGTAATTTACAGTATATATATATAGGTCCTTAACATCCTTTGTTAAGTTTATTCCTAAGTATTTTATTTTTTTGCTGCAATTGTAAAAGGAATTGCTTTTTTGAGTTCATTTTCTGAAGTTTCATCATTGCTGTATAAGAAAGCAATAGACTTTCGCATATTCATTTTGTATCCTACGATGTTACTACATTGGTTTATTCTAATAGTTTTTTGGTGGAGTCAGTTCATCAATCTTAAATATTTACTTTGTATCCAAAGAAAAAAAGAAATCTTTTCACAGATATTTCCCAGAGACTGATGATCCCAGAGGCACTAGATCCCAGCTGTTCCTGGGAGATACTTGACCCCCTCTGTCTTGTAGATTTACCTAGTGCACCACAAAGGACCATGCTCATTATGCCTGTGCTACCTACCTCAGAAGAACTTGTAGAGGAGATGTTTTTTGCAGCTGAACCCCCACCTCCTGCACATTGCTCCATGACTAACGGCACATATTTTTCTATTTCCCTGAACCCTATAAAAACTACCAGCACAAGGAGAGTGTTAAGGCAGCTTTGTGGACAGAATTCCCCTGCCTTCTCAGGTTACTGATATATCAGAATTAAAGACACTCTTTTACACTCAGTTTGCTTCACTCTTTGATTGCGATGAGCTACCCCAAACCTAGCCTGTTCTGGTAACATTAGGAGATTCCATAGAGCTGCCTGGCCTCTTCCACAATGTAATAATACAAGGAGATGTCTGTGACTCAAAAAAAGGACACATACCTCACCCCGTCTGCACCAAGACCTCAGATTTTCAGCTTCCAAAACTGTGAAAATACATTTTTGTTGTTTATAAACTATCCAGTCTTTGTTATTTTATTTTAGCAGACTGAAGAGAGTATGACAGTGACATTACAATCTATGTTCCCTTACCTATGACCCATCTATAATTCGTTCTTACTAATATAATATAAAACCTTGCAGCTCGCAAGTGAGTTAGGAAGAAAGTACTGAAGCGGTGTGGAAGTTTAGAGAACTGCTTGAGACTTAATCTCTCCATAGCAATAGCTATTGAGAAGTTGCTGTAATAAGCCAACTTCATGATATTTTAATCTGCATTGGAAGGACCCACAGACCTATCAACTGGTGACTAGGTTGGGACATGTCTCTCATACACAGCAGAAAGCATATTGAACTGAGAGAGGAAATACTGAGATTTGAAAATCTATATCTTATATATTACCACATATAAGTTTTGTTTGATACTGTTAAGTTTGAATTTAATTTGCTTTAACGAATTTAGCAAACAAGACAAGAGCACTCTTTTTATAACAAATGATTTTCTTTTATCTCTATTTTATCAACTACTTATACTGCACCTAGGTATGGTTGTTTTATATTTATAATGTTTGTTTGTTTGTTTGTTTATTTGTTTGTTTATTTGAGCTTCTTGGTTCTGCTGCATATACTTACATCAAAATTGCAAATTTGCAATCACCGATTATATTTTCTCTGTTCCACACTCAATCTTATTTTCTTCTGATATTTTAATTAAGATATGCTATACTATTTAATATAGTCAAATATGTCTTTAAAAACTGTGCATTTATTTTTCCATCTTTTAGCTGTGTTTCAGTTTTGTTTCTACTTGTTTTCATGCTCACTGATCATTTTTCTTTAATGTTCAGTTATTTAATAAGAACATTTGGTGAACTGTTTCTTTTCTAATATTTTACTTTTAATTTCTAGAATTTTAATTGTTTGATTTTATTGTTTTTTTTCTCTTGAAGTTCCTCTATCTTTTTTGCTCAATGCTTTTGTTTTATTTATTTATTTATGTATCATTTATTTTTATGAGAGAGACAGAGAGAGAGAGGGACAGACAGTGACAGACAAAAAGTGAGAGAAGTGAGAAGCATCAACTCATAGTTGTGGCACTTAGGCTGTTCATTGATTTCTTTCTCAGACATGTCTTGAAGGGAGGTGAAAAAGGGATCCAGCTAAGCCAGTGACCTCTTGCTCAAGCCAGCGAGCGTGGGCTCAAGCCAGCCACCATGGGGTCATATCTGTGATCCCAGACTCAAGTTGGTTAGCTTGTGCTAGATGCAGATGAGCCCGCGCTCAAGCCAGTGACCTCAGGATTTCAAACCTGGGTCCTCAGCATCCCAATTAGAGACTCTGTCCACTGCCACCTTCTGGTCAGGTGTGTTTATCATTTTCTTTAAATCATTGAACATATTTATACCTCCTTTCAAGAACCCCCCCCTTTTTTTAGATAGTTTCATCATCTGGTTTATTTATGGGTCTTTTCCTATTGATATTTTTTCTCAGGGTTGTATTTCACATTTTTATAATTTTTGCACATATAATAACTTTTTAAATGATGGATTTGTGCATGCAAATTTATTGAGGCTGCTTGCTGTTATCCTTAAAGAGTATTAAACTCAGTACATCAAGCAGTTAATATATTGACTTATGGGATTGATCTTGTTGATGGTTGGCTTTAGCATTTATTAGTTCAATTTTTATGTAAAAGTTATATTGTAAATAGATTCAGGCTTAATTTCTCTGGTGTTTCTCCTGAATAATCAAGATGTTCAGCAAGTTTTCTCCAGTGTGGCTGACCACAACTATACCCTCCTACGGCACCGGATGTTCTATATCATCTCTGATAAAATCATGGCACCCCAATAATACTTTAATACCAGTTCACAGAATCTTATCACATGCATGCAGCGCTAATCATTAGTCATGATTTCAAGGCAGCCCACCTCCAGGTGAACTCCTTATCTGTAGTGCTTTATCTTCTCTAAAAGCTAGCCTAAATTCTAGCCACATCAGCAGACCATTCTCTAATCTTTATTTCCTCTATTTCACTGAGAACATTGATTTTGATTTGGGCTCAATATTTTTTATGCTGTGGCTTAGAAAGTACCAATAAAAATATTGGAAAGAATATGGAGTTTACCTTATTTATACTTTTATATACATTTAAAACATTAGTGTCTATATATTTTCCTGTTCTAAAATTATTTGTGTTATGAAAAATATGCAAAACCAGTAAGTCAAATACTTGTAAGATATGACCCTATAGTCAGTGTGATATATTTTATTTAATCTTCATACTTCAGCTCCTGTTAATAGAAGTTTAAGAAATGTTAAGAGAGAAATCATTTGAGAGGATTAGTAGGTGACCTGTCTGTTTGATTCCAAAACTCACAAAACCCCAACTTTTTGTGAGATGGATCATTATTTTTATTTTCCTTACTGTTATGACTTGGAAATCATTTCTTATTTCTTTTTAAAAAAGAACACTCCTCTTAAAATGAGTGAAGTGGCCCTGGCCAGTTGGCTCAGCAATAGAGTGTTGACCTAGCTTATGGATGTCCTAAGTTCGATTCCCAGTCAGGGCACACAGTAGAAGGTAACATTTCTTATTCCATCCCTCCTCCTCCTTTCTCTCTCTTCCCCTCCCACAGCCATGGCTTTATTGGTTCATGCATAGCAATCCTGGGTGCTGAGGATGGCTCTGTGGAGCCTCCACTTCAGGTGTTAAAAATAGCTGGTTTGAGCATCACCCAAGATGAGTAGGACATCATCCTCAAAGGGGCAGTTGCTGGGTGGATCCCAGTCTGGGCACCTGTGGCAGTCTATCTCCCTGTCTCCCCTACTCTCACTGAAAAGAATAAGTAAAAAATAAAAAAAATGAATGAGGTAATATGTTTGGATTCAGCATAAAAAGGGTTAAAGTATGGTGTGTTATCCTGATAATTGTTTTTATAACCTTTATAAAATATTTTTCTGAATCAAAAACTGAAAAAAAGTGTCCCATAAGATTGTGTCTTGTTTACTCACTTAATGTGTTTGGTCTTGCTGTGGGATTATCCCTTAATTATAAGTTTAGCTTGGCAGTCAAGATGAATATAAAATCATGTTGAAACTTCAATCTACATTGCCTTTGTTCTTCTGCCAGTCAGGGAAATAAATTTACAATGCCTTCCTGTAGATACTTTGTTGGAATAATTGCTGTAAATACAAACTTTACAAAAAGATAAGTGATACCAAGCAGCTAAAAGAAAATTAAGTGATTCATATTACAAAACTTCAGAATTAGAAATGAGATGACTTTTCTTTTAGCATTAATTATACTATGGTTAAAACAATTCACAGATGGCAATGGGAATTTGACCAATACCAATATTTTGAATAACGATCAAAGGGTACATATTATATGAATCAATTTTTTAATATAAATAAAAGTTGGCAATATTTTTTTACTCTAAGTATAAATTATCTGCTCTCCTCATTTCACAAATTTTTCATGAAAATCTATAATTTTCATTAGTTCTTTGCCCTGAAAAATTAAACACATGTTAGCATGACACTAAAGACGTGGATATTATCTGTAATAGTCATCAAATGATTCACTTGATTAATTGAAATTTAGATTTTGCATAATGATGCTGAAAGCAATAGAAGTACTAATTTTAATGTTATACATAATTCTATTATTAAAATAATAAAATGATTTTACACAGAAACTTATACTTAAAATATTTACCTCTACATTGATCTTGTATGGATGTTATTTCAATATGATCATATTTTAAATTGTAGTTTTGTTTCTCAACTGAGAATTTTCACCTAAAAGGAAAGCTTCTGTGAATCACTGCTGGAAGATGGATCAATAAAATGACCAAATGCAAATAAAACATGAAGACATTATGCTCATTATGATAGTCATTTTGACAAAGAAAAAATACTTGCATAAATGTGACACTTCAGCAAGACTTTGTATGTTATCAGATTTGAAAATCATACTTTTTATATGAATATTAATGTTTTTAAGACAGATCTTCAGAATTTGTGTATTAAAAAACACAAGGGTTCTCTTTCTAGTACAAACTGATTTAATTCAACAATGAAATATGATATTTGTTTATATTTTTAGTTATTTTTTTCTACTTGTAGTCATAAAGATAGAAATACAAGTAGATACATTATAGATAAAGAGCTCAATAGGTAGATACTGAGATTGATAGTCTGAAGTTTATTATATTTATAATCTAAAAATGACATTTTATTTCAGAATATATTATATATTAGAATTAAACTATCCAATGGAACACTATCATGGAGGGACTGTGATCATTTGATGCACTTCAATTTTATAAAACTGTATATCAAGTAAATACTTGTCCTAATATATTTGAAAGAGTTAAAATTATCTTTTAAACTTTGATATATTTAAATCTTTTAAAATAACTGTACTATGCATGATAGAGTTGCAATATATATTGCTTTTAGTATATTGTTTTTAATCTACTGCTCATTTAAAAAAAATTAAGACTTTATTTATTTTAGAGAAGGGGGGAGGCAGGAAACATCCACTCCATTATGTGCCTTGACCGGGCAAGTGCAGGGTTTCAAACTGGCCACCTCAGCATTCTAGGTCAACACTGATCCACTGCACCACCACAGGTCAGGCAATATTAAGAGCAACATAAAGTGACTTTTTTTCCAAAAAAAACCCATTTGTGTATATTAAGAAATAATGTTTCCCTACAAAATAAACTAAACATAAAACATTTATTTATATACCAAGCTTGAAATATATAAACTTGCAATAAATTAGTTTGTTACCATAACATTTTCAATATCTTTAAACTAGAAAAAGACTTTCTTCTGTCCATAATATTCACTCTGTCCATAATATAAGTTAAAAGTCCTTTCAGATTACAATAATTAGGGCATTTCAGTTTATTGAATTGTGGATATTAATAAATATACTTAAACGATGAAGATATAGAAAAAACAGAATTTGTTCCAAATATAAAGTTACATTTCTTTAAATCTTTTATCCTATATTTTAAAATTCAATGCACTTGAGTGTAAGTGTTTTATGCATGCTGTTGATATGTGAAACCAGTTATGTGTGGATTTAATTTTCTATTTCAGCTATAAAAAAATTCACCCCAAGTGGCTTGAAGCAATACAAATTTATTATTCCATAGTTCTACAGATTAGAAGTAAGACACAGATCTTATAGAGCTAAAATCAAGATGTCAGGAAGGCAGCATTTCCTGCTGGATCCTCTGGAGAGAATCCGTTTCTGGCTCATGCAGTATGTTGCCAAACTCAGCTCCTTGCATTCTTATGACTTGTTGGGTTAAATCTGAAAACTTCTAGTGGTCACCAGCAGTTTCTGGGTCATGTTCCCCTTCTTCTACCTTCAAAGTTTAAAACGGTTTGTGTTCTATTGTTTCAACTCTCTCCTGTCTCTTTTTCCATCACACCTTTCTCTTCTGCTTTTCATTGGCATTTTTCAAGACCCGTGTGGTTATATTTGTCCTACCTAAATAATCTGTATTGCCTGACCAGGCAGTGGCACAGTGGATAGAGCGTCAGACTGGGATGCGGAGGTCCCAGGTTCGAGACCCCGAGGTTGCTAGCTGGAGTGGAGGCTCATCTGGTTTGAGCAAAGCTCACAGCTTGGATCCAAGGTTGCTGGCTCTAGTAAGGGTTACTTGGTCTGCTGTAGTCCCATGGTCAAAGCACATATGAGAAAACAATCAATGAACAACTAAGGTGTTGCAACAAAAAACTAATGATTGATGCTTCTCATCTCTCTTCGTTCCTGTCTGTCTGTCCCTATCTATCCCTCTTTCTGACTCTCTCTCTGTCTCTGTAAAAAAACAAACAAAAAAAAAACTGTACTAATCTCCTTGTTATATGGACAATAACCTTAGTTTCACCTGCAAAATTTATTTTTACCATTTATTGTAACATACTCATATTTTCTAAGAATTATTAATAGTATGTGGATATCTTTGGAGGCCATTATTCTGCTTTCCACAATAAGTATAAACATTATACAGTATTTACTCTGCAGATGCAATGAGTTCTGTACAGTGCCTCCAAAAACCAAGTTAGTATTTACTTAAAATACTGTCTTTGGGTTCCATAAAACACTAGCCTGTTTGTATAATAAAATTGTTTTATAGTAAAAGATCGATCACTTTATTTTGGGCTGACCTTCAGAATGTCTAATTTTTCTCTCTCTTTTATTGTTGATGCCATTTTTCAGTGTTCTGAAATTGAGAAGTCATCTATTCTCTATATGGGTCCAAAAAAGAATATTTTACTTTATTGCTTTGCTATAGACTTGCCCTTGTAGCCAATGACATGATTATATTCCACAATCTTGACCATGATTGTTTTCTTGTCTTTTAAAGTTTAGTGTTCACAGCTGGTATTAATGAAATTTATTTTTTGATGAACATTGCAAATCTGTTTTTTAATCTAGTTCTTAAAATAGCACATATTCTACACCTAAGTATTTTCTAAAATAAATTAAGTCTGGCTTTCAGTTTTATATGTGACCTTCTGTCCTTGAATTTTTTTTTTTTTTTTTACTGTGATCAAGTATCCAATTAGTGGTAATTATTATCTCTCTAACTCCCTTATTCTTTCCCTTCTTCCTCCTCCTTTATTCCTTTCTCTTCCTCCTTACTATTTCTCCTTTCTCTACTTCCTTTCCTCTCCCTCATTCTCGCTTTTATCTCTTACTATTCCTTTCTCTAATTTTTAAATAAGAGCTCTAAAAATTTGTTTAAATTATTAAGGAGATAATGATCTTGGAATCCCATAAAAACAGCTGATCAATATATACACTTTAGAATTTCTTTCTGAATTAGACTATCTATTCCCAGTGACCCATTAATTCAGACCACTCTATAGCAATCAATGGCTACTCTATATACATGTCCTAGAAGGCACAATTAAAGTATTTCCTGTTTGCACATTACTATATTAGTCAGATTCTTAGAAAATATTATGGACTAAAGTGTGTCCCTCAAAATTTATGTTTAAGCCTTAACCCCCACTGTAACTCTACTGAGAGATAGGGGGATTTATTTTTTTGTTTTTTGTTTTTTTGTATTTTTATGAAGTGAGAAGCAAGGAGACAGAGAGACAGACTCAGGCATGTGCCCAACCAGGATCCACCCAGCATGCCCAACAGGGGGTGATGATCTGCCCATCTGAGGTGTTGCTCCACTGCAACGGGAGCCATTCTAGCACCTGAGGCAGAAGCCATGGAGCCATCCTCAGCACCTGAGCCAACTTTGCTCCAGTGGAGCCTTGGCTGTGGGAGGGGAGGAGAGAGACAGAGAAAAAAGAGAGAGGGGAAGGCAGAGAAGCAGATGGGTGCTTCTCCTGAGTGGCCTGGCCAGGAATCAAACCCAGGACTTTCACACACCAGGCTGATAATCTACTGCTGAACTATCAGGCCAGGGCAAGAGAAAGGGTTTTTAAGGAAGTAATTAAGGTTAAATGAAGTCATAAGGTTGGGGTCTTAATCCAATAGAATTAGTGATCTCACAAGAAGAGGAACAGACACAAGGAGCATGGAAGCACACTGTAAACATCATATGAGAATTTGCTAAGAAGCCCAGAAGACCTACTTACAAGCCCAGAAGACAAGTCTTACCAGAAAGTAGCCCAGCCAGTCCTGTGATCTTAACTTTTCAACCTCTAAAACTGTGAGAAAATTAATTACTGGTGTTAGAACTTCCCAATTTGTTATATGCTGTTATGGCATCCCTATATATTCAATACAAGGAATATGTAATTAATGATATTAATCAATCAGTTAAATTTCCTCTCATTTCAAAATGGTTTAAAAGATGGCAACAGTATTAAAGGCAGGTGTCTTAACTTTGTATACAAAATAAAATTTTAATAGTCTTTTTCCCACTGTAATGAATATCCAATTCAGTTTTGGGAAATTAGTATAAGTGCTTCAAAAATTCTTGATTAAAGTAACAACAATTTCAACATACCTTATAGCTTGAAGAAATCAATGTGTGGACCATGCTCAGAATTTCAAAAACTTCAAATGCAAACATTATTTAACTCTATTTTTGAGAGGAATGCTAAGAAGATTGCACTAAATAATCTGGTAATTTTATATAAACTATTGAAATAATATGTAGAATAGAAATATATTTATTGGCTTTTCCTTATAGTGAAAAAGTTTTTTTGTTTTGTTTTGTTTTTAATTTTTTTTAATTGACTTTAGAGTGAGGAGAAAGAGAGAGAGAGAGAAGTGGGTGAGGAAGTAGGTAGCATCAACTCATCATAATAGTCTGCTTTTCATGTGTGCCTTCATGGGAAAAGCCCATGGTTTTGAACCAGCTACCTCAACTTTTCAGGCCGATGCCCTATCCACTGTGCCACTATAAGTCAGGCCATGAAAATGTTTTAAAACTTAGAGAAAAAAGTTTAAAATATCCATTAACTTTTTAATATTTCACAAATTAGTTTCTTTGCTTTAGAGAAACAATACCATTATATATAATCATCAAAGTTTTTAAAAGGAGCAATTCATAATGTTATTTCTTAATATTATTTCTTACTATGTGTACTATTTTTCTATTGCTGCTATAAGAAATTACCATAAATATAATGCTATAAGCTAAGACAAATTTATCATTTTACATTTGGTTACCAAACTAAAGGGCTTCATTCACCTGCATGCATCAAAGACCAATCAGGCCTGACATATGGTGGCGCAGTAGATAAAATGTTGACCTGGAATACTGAGGTCTCTGGTTCGAAACCCAGGGTTTGCCTGGTCAAGGCACATATGGGTATTGATACTTCCTGCTCCTCCTCTTCTTCTCTCTATCTCTTCCTCTCTCTCTCTCTCTCTTTCTCTCTCTCTCCTCTCTCTAATAAAAATGAATAAATAAAATCTAAAAGAAAATGACCAAATATGGACAGGAGCTTGCAGCCAAGAAAGAAAGAAAGAAAAGCTTTATTATTAAGGGAATGGTGCCAAACCTGGAGCCACAGGAAAATTCCTGCTCAAAAACTTGGCTCCCAATGGTTTCTAGAGGATGAGTAATACAGGAGAAAAATCATAAATCATAGTGGAATTAATGTGGTCTCTATTAATTGCTTGGCCCTAAGAGGGTAGTTGATTATTTCGTTTGGCTCTGTACCATTCATGACATCACTGTTTCTGGTTTTACAAAGGTAGTGTCATTCAGCTTTTTTAGATCTGGAGTTGAATTATAACTGAAACCTAGATGTTATTATCTTTAGTTTGACTGAAACTCTGTCTCTATAGTCAGAAGACCGAAGACTTTCAGCCTAAGATTATTGATGTAAATCAGAACCTCATTGTCCAGAGGGCTTAATGATTAATGGAGTAGATGTGCAAGGGAGAGGGAGGTGGGTGAGTCAGGGTGTTGAGTGAATCTAGATTAAATCAAAAGGAAAGAAAGGAAAAAAGAGCGTATTAAAGAAATGGTTTCTTGGAAGTTACAAGTTCTGGATGTCAAAGTTCAACATGGATCTCTCTGGACTAAAATCAAAATGTCTACACACCTACACTCCTTGACTTTTCCAGCTTTTAGAAACCACCTACATTTCTAGGTTGTCTACCTTCTTCATCCATTTGCTAAACTGACAAGATTATATCTCTCTGACTCTTCTGTTTTCAATTTCTCTCTCTGACCATAACAAGGAAATGTTCTTTGGTTTTCAGGATTTATGTAATTATATTGGGATTTATAAAGAGTTGTTAATTTTTGACTTTTTAAAAATACATTTATTTAATGAGAAAAATACAGGCATCATTACTTTTTCATAGTTTTTGATAAAAGGTATTTTAATTTCATTTCTTATATCTTCAAATTCATGAGAGAGTTTTCAGTCCATGAGCTATTAATATTTCATTCAGGTGAAACTTTTGTTTAAAACAAAACAAAACACTCCAAGAACTGTGTACTTGGTTTATGTACTAAACAGTTTCTAAGAAAGCTCATATCTATCATCTATTTAATGATCTACATAAACATATTTTACTGACAGTGCCTCCATAAAATATTTTTATGTAATCCACCAGATAGCTTTATTACTTACTGTCTTAAATTCAGGAAAAATTTTGAAATCTTTTTTTTTTTTCATTTTGAATTATCTGCCCATGTAATTACCAAGATAACAAAGGCAGAAATAATTATATTTTGTCTTTTGAGAAATCTTATTAATTTTCACTACTTGAGAGTAGTCAGACTGGTGAGGTGCCTAGAAAATTGACCATCACCTGATTCATAGAATTCATACATAGAATTCATAGAATTCATTTTTTATGAAGTTGTGCTAGCTCCCAGCTGAAAATAGAAATGGATTTAAGTGATCCCACTGAAACATGTCTTCTATCTAACAGTTTTATTATACACAGTTGAGTTATTACTTGCAAGTGCACTAAATCCACAGTAGCACTTAGGGTGAATTGATACTTCCTTCTCAAAAGAATTGTGGCTTCTAGGAAAGTGTTAATACCACCACCTAAAAAGAGGCCAGTTTATCTTCTAAGGGTATCTAATACATTGTATATTCTTCTGTGGGAACAAGACATGTTTCACACTGAAAATTTACATTGTGCACCCTCTCCTATGTCACTGTCTTAATTGACCTACTCTAGAAGGTAGTGGTTTTCCAAAAATGATCACATAAATATTATTCATTCCATATGTTCTTCTTACATGGTAACTTGGATACGTCTTTCAATAAATTTCTCTCATCTTTAATTGGGGGGGGGGAGTGTAGAGACTATGGCAGGAATGACCCATGTGACTTGTCAAAAAACAATAAAGCTTTTACCTGGTCTTTTGGAACACAGTCACCATGCTATGAGGAAGTTCAAGCCACCTCATGAAAAGGCCTTTGTGAACAAGGAAGGAAAGCCAGTGCCAACTTGCCCATCTGGTGAATTAGTCATCCTGGAAATGGTGCATCATGTTCTAGTAGAGACATCTTTGTGTGTGTGTGTGTACTTTTATGAAATGAGAAGTGGGGAGGCAGAGAGAGAAACTCTGCATGTGCCTGACTGGGACCCACCTGGCATGCCCTCAAGGGGGCGATACTCTGCCCCTCTGGGTCATTGCTCCCCGCTGTAATTAGAGCCATTCTAGTGCTTGAGGCAGAGGCCATGGAGCCATTCTCAGTGCCCGGGACAACTTTGCTCCAGTGGAACCCTGTCTGCAGAGAAAGAGAGAGATAGAGAGAAAGGAGAAGGGGAAGGGTGGAGAAGCAGATGGGCACTTCTCCTGTCTTCCCTGGCTGGGAATTGAATCCAGGACATCCATACATGGGCCCAATGCTCTACCCCTGAGCCAACTGGCCAGGGCCCCAGTAGAGACATCTTGATGAAGCTAAGTGGTGCAAAAATGACCTGGCAACACCAAAATCAGTCTAAATTACAAATTCATAAACATAAAACATAATTGTTATTGTATCATGCCAACATATTTTGGAGTGATTTATTGCACAGCAGTACATGACAACACACATATATTAAATATGCTTCTGTTTTTTGTTTGTGTCTGTAGGGATCTTTTGCAATGTGACAACAAAACTTTTCCCCACATTTTTCATAACACTTAGCTTTTGACATAATCTTCCTATTTCTAAAACTTTTAAATAGTGTTTGTCTTAACATGAGAACATAGATCTCCTTTTCTACCATCAGATTTTTATAAAAGGTTAAGAAACAATTAGCTCTACCCTGATGTTCATTTCTTAACAATTTGTAAATATTTAAAACTACATACAGTCCTTAATTATGATGGTTGGACTTACAATTTCAACTTAAAGATTATGTGAAAGTGATAAGCATTCAGTAGAAACTGTACTTGAAATTTTGAGCTTTTCCCAGGTTACAGATACCCTGTAAAATGCTGTTATGACGCTGGGCAGCAGCAACAGTAAGCCTCAGCACCTGCTTTGCCATGTGGTCATAAGATTACACAATTGAAACTCCACAGTGTACTCTGTTACCAGTGTTTTTTGGATATTATGTTTTGATATTCCAGCATGTCTGCAAAACTCCCACCTGTGTCTCCAGATTCTATTGAGAAAAAAAGGAAGAGAATTACTCAAGATAATTGCCTAACCTTAGGCTAATGTAAGTGTTCTGATCATGTTTAAAATAAACTAAGCTAATTTTTGATGTTCAGTTGGTTAGGTATATTAAATGCATTTTTGAGATATAATTTTAAACTTACAATGAATTTATTGGAATATAACCTCATCATAAACTGAAGAGCATCTGTAATTTTAGTTTAATAAGTTAAAAAGTTTTATTAGGTGCATTTTCTACATGAACTTAAGAATAGTTTTACTGAAAGTACTAGAGAACTAATAATCTCTGGGAGTATAGAGCATTGAAGAAAAAAGGTCATTCTTTTCTATTGCTGTTTATTCAGTATTTACTAGGACCTTAATACTAATCCAACTGCTAAGAAAAAAGCAGTGATTAAAATGAAAACAATTCTCACTTTCTTGAAACTTATAGTGAGAATCATATAAAATAGATGACTAACAAGTAAATCTAGTATGTCACATTGTCATAAGTATATGGAGAATTATAAGGAAGGGCAAGAGAGATAATACATATTAGGAAAAAGTAATTTAATTTTTTTTTCTTTTATCAAGTGAGAGGAAGAAAGATAGAGAGACAGATACCCACTGGGATCTATCCAGCTAATCCCATCTGGGGCCAATGTTCTGCTCATCTGGGGGCATGCTCAAAATTGAGCTATTTTTAATGCCTGAGGTGGATGTTCCATGGAGCCATCTTCAGGGCACAGTGCCAATGCCCTTGAACCAATCAAGCCATGATGAGGAAGGGAAAGAGGAAGAGAACAAAAGAGAAGGAGGAGGGAGTGGGATGGAGAAGCAGATTTTCACCTCTCCGATATGCCCTGCCTGGGAATCAAACCAAGGAAGTCCACATGCCAGTCTGATGCTCTACTACTGAGCCAACCATACAGGGTGGGAAAAATGATTTTCAATATCTATTGCAAACTGTGCATCATTGGTTCATAGAATTTGTTTCTAGTTCACAAGGGTGTGTTTTGAGGTAATCAAGAAAGAAATGAGCAAGCAGTAACTCTAGATTTTGCCCAATGCATCTCCACTGAACATTCTAACTTCAGGCCTAACATTATACTTCTAGTAATAGTTGGCAGAATGGTGTTCAAACTTTAAAAAGTTAAAAAAAATAGTAAATCATTAAGTTTTACATTTCCTTTTATTATGGATTTGATCAAAGAAGTTCAGAAACATCAATACTTTTACCTAAGCTCATGTATTGAATCCATGTGCTACTCTATTGTGGATTTTATATAAACACATTACTTCATTTTCACCTACTATTCTCAAGTGTATTTCTTTTCTTTTCATAAGTAACTCCATTAAACCCCAATGATTGATTATGTATTTGTAGGGATTTTTAGATTAACTTTTTACCTTTGAAGCTTATTAGTTCAAAAAAACAATATGATTGATTTTTTTTATTATATTTACTTGGTGAATCATTGAATTATCTGTACTTATTTTTATTCCTGTATATTAATAAAAATTATAGTGTTCAAATTCACATGAACTACTGTTTGTTGTAATTTAAATATAATAGAAAAAATTTTAAAACTTGGCCTATATATATTTAAAACTTATGATTATTTCACTAAAAGGATTTTCACTGAATATCTCATTCACTTAGTCATTTTGAGGGAGATTAAAAGGAAAACACGGAGAAGTAAAAGTATGTAGATATATTTGAATAGTTATTCATAGTATTGAGTTTTTTAGGTTTTCTAATTTTTAATTTAATTTTTACCTATTCTGCATTATTCTGTTTCACCATTTTATTTTATTTTATTTACTTGAATCTAGGATTTTTAAATATATCAGTACCAATTCAGTTCAATGTCTATTTGTCTTAATGTGAAGCAAGTAGTTCCTTTAAGCGGCCTTGCTGATGAAAGTATAGCCCTAAATAGCTTCTCTAGATATTGGTATCCCTTTGGAAAATTTGGAAATATTATGCCTTCTCAATGAGCCTCATCTGCTGACCTCATATTTATGTACAGTGATTGATACATTTTTTTGCCTCATGCTGCATCCTTGCAAGCCCAGGGCTTTCAGTTTTTCTAGTCTGGATTCTGGAACTCTAAACAGATTTCCTTTTTCCATACAAAACAGACACTAATTGAACAAGAAAATAGTCCCTATCCCTCTCTGCCTGTCCTCCCATATTTTCTGTATTTATGTCTTTTCAACTGCCTGGCAGTTTTGAGTGATTGTGTTTCCATTGGATTAAGGAAGGAAGCCCCCTACCTTCTTTCTTCATTATTGGGAGGGGGAGGTGAGAGCAAAGACTGGCTTCTATTCATAAACATGCCCACCCTCCCAAAAGGTTTAGCTTTCCTCACCAAGGTCAGACGGAGATGCTTTGTTATTCAGATTTTGTTAAAATGGCACATCTTAGAAAATATAGGTAGTTGTTTGCCTTCAGCATATGATGAGTCTCTGAATTTAGAATTTGGGATATTTAACTTTTGTTTTCAGTTGTGGTACACAAGTATCAGTTCTGGAAAATTAAGAGGCAAAAAAGTTCTTTAGCATCTAATGCCATATCATTTGTATCTGTGTTTTCATTACATTTTTCTTGAATTTTTAGTATTTTAAATTTGTAATGGAGTTCTCACACTCACAGATCACCTCACATATATCAGTTACTTTTTCCCTTTACTAAATGTACACAGTATCTGTTTTTAATGCTTATTATTTTCTTGGATTTTGCAGATTTTTAAAATAATTAGTCCACATTTGCATGCAGATTAATTGCCAGGAGACCTTGCAATTGTGAAATATAAGTTAAATCTAATTAGAGGCAATATTTCGTTTGAACTCTCAAACCCAGCCTCTACATGAATACCAAGTCAAGCACAAGTAATTTTATTTTATAATACAAGAACAATAGCTCTACACCTTCTCTTTTCTAAAACTATATACAACTTATAAAAGAATAATAAAATATAATGTAAAGAAAGTTTTTCAATATTCATTCTGATCAATAATTCAAAATATCAATTTAAAATGTAAAAATGATACTAGTTTACTTTATTATGTCAAGCAAGTAGCTTTTTAAAATACATTTAGAACGTTTGATCTTTGTTTCAAATATTTTAGATACAAATAGGGAAGAAGCTTTCCTTTGAAAAAAAAGTTAGACATTTTTCATTTTTATTCAACCACTAATTAATGTTTATATATCAAATTTATTCTACATTTGAAATACAAAGAAAAATGTTTTTAACCTAATATTTGAAAGCATTTTAAGTTTTGGAAAATTTATATTAGTATATTTTTCTGAATTCATTTTACTGCTTGACTTTTACATAAAAAATTGGTTTATGAATTTTCTTTTAACATGTTTGAGAAAGAATATTTTGAAAATAACACTGTTGGGCAAATAAGCTTGTAAACTAATTTTTATGCTCACTTTGTTAAAAATGGTACTGCCCACGTGAATGGCTGTCGCCCAGGTGATAATATTAATTACCTTCCTGCTTGGTTGTGCTGATGTGTGCTGGAGGAAAGGTTGTCCCAGGGAAAAGTTTTAAAAAGAGAAGCTAGGAGGCAATTTTGGAGAAGAAGAGACCATGTTGTTGTAGGGCAGAGAGGCCACGTGGTTGAGAGAGAGGAACTATTAAAATGGAGGCGTGCAAATGGGGATAAGGAGGTGGCTGAGACTAGTGGGACTTTGATTCTAGAAAAAAACGAATTCTTCTGATTGTGGTAAAGAAGAACATGTGAGTGGGTTTTGGTGCCCAGTGTGTTTGTTTTACTCATTGGCAGGTACGAATCTAGAATAAAGAAAAATGGCCCACCATTTCTTGGCTCCATTGATTCATTACCATCTCTCCGAATTAAATGTGAACCTGCAGGGGCTGGGTGGCTGTGATGGTGGTCGCGGCTCCTAGACCTACATTTGGCATAGTCTGTGGCAGTATTCAGATCAGATTGGTATGAAGCCACCACCATCCTTGATCTGCTGTTATGGTTCCCCGTGGCTGTCCTTTTGGGGACCGTAGGTTTGCTGATGTTTAAAGTCATGCAAGAGGGCCCTGGCCGGTTGGCTCAGCGGTAGAGCGTCGGCCTGGCATGCAGGAGTCCCGGGTTTGATTCCTGGCCAGGGCACACAGGAGAGGCGCCCATTTGCTTCTCCACCCCTCCCCCTCTCCTTCCTCTCGGTCTCTCTCTTCCCCTCCTGCAGTGAGGCTTCATTGGAGCAAAGATGGCCCGGGCGCTGGGGATGGCTCCTTGGCCTCTGCCCCAGGCGCTAGAGTGGCTCTGGGACGCAACAGAGCAATGCCCCAGAGGGGCAGAGCATCACCCCCTGGTGGGCATGCTGGGTGGATCCCGGTCGGGCGCATGCGGGAGTCTGTCTGACTGCCTCCCCGTTTCCAGCTTCGGAAAAATGAAAAAAAAAAAAAAAAAAGTCATGCAAGAGGAAATCAAGAGCTATGTGGAAGAGGCTGCCTGAGGCCTGTAAACCAAACAGTGGAAGGAGGTTGAGCAAGCACGGGAGAAAGAGAGGCCAAGCCAGGAGCTGGAGCCAGTGCTGGAGAAGGAGGCCGACCAGGTTCTCAAGTTTTGCTTGGAAATGGAGCAAGTGCTGGAGAAGGAATCACAGGTGCATGAGTTGCAGATTGCTCTGGAAATTGCTGCGAGGCCAGGGCTGGGACTGCAAAGCCCACAGGGCAGCCGGCAATGCCCACAGCGGGAGCTGACATTTCCAGCTCTTCTGAGGATGAGGAGGTGCAGGCCAAAGCTGCAATCTGCAGACTTCAGAAGGTAATTCCCCAGCAGCAAGGAGTTCCTACTAAGCCCCTGGGTAAGTTTGCGTGATTTTGGGACATAGGGGTGAGTACCATCATGCTTTCCAGAACAGAAATGAAGAAATTGGCCACAGTTGGCACGTGTCCCCCCTTGGGGCAACTTCTTAAGATCTGCCAGGACTTCAAGGATGAGCGTGGACTTATTCCTGGACTATGACTGGAGTGGGCACTGGCTCCTTTGTTGGATGGACTTACAGATTTTGGACAATGTGAAATACCCTGATGGGGGTGGGAGGCAACTCTGGTGGAAGCCCCCTGCACTGGGAAGCTTTTCACATGGTTGGAGAGTAGCTCCCAGGATATTTTGTTCTTTGGGCAAAGAGCTCAGAGAGAGACACCGTGGAGGGTACTTTTATAATTGTTAAAATTGTATGATTTGTGCTATTGTTGTAATTTGTGTAATGTGCCTCATTTCTTGCACAGAAATGCTGGTGGTGTGAATTGTGAATTGCAAAGTGAGCAAAAGGGTTGGGATATTGGGCAAATAAGCTTGCAAACTGTAATTTTTATGCTCACTTTGTTAAAAATGGCACTCCCCACATGAATGGCCATTGCCCAGGTGATAATATTAATTACCTTCTGCTTGGGAAGGGGCTTGGTTATGCTAATATGTACGGGAGGAGAGGTTGTCCTGGGGAAAAGTTTAAAAAAGAGGAGCGAGGAGGCAATTTTGGAGAAGAGACTACATTGTTGCAGGTCAGAGAGGCCACATGATTGCAGAGAGAGGAACCATCAAGATGGAGGCGTGCAGGTGGGGAAAAGGAGGTGGCTGAGACTAGTGGGTTTTTGATTCTAAAACAGGGGTCAGGAACCTATGGCTCATGAGCCATACGTGGCTCTTTTGATGGCTGGATCTGGCTCGCAAATATTTAATAAAAAATAATAACGTTAAAAATATAAAACATTCTCATGTATTACAATCCATTCATTTCCTATCACTCATGTTCATGGTTGTGGGTGGCTAGAGCCAATCACAGATGTTCTCCGGACAACACCAAATTTTTTATTGGATAATGCGTAACATACATGGGTCGTTGTATGGCTCTCATGGAAATACATTTTAAAATATGTGGCATTCATGGCTCTCTCAGCCAAAAAGGTTCCCAACCCCTGTTCTAGAAAAAAACCTAAAAGATTCTCCTGATTGTGGAACAGGAGAACATGTGAATGGGTTTTGGTGCCCCGTGTGTTTGTTTTTTACTCATGGGAACCTGCACGGGCCAGGTGGCTGTGATGGTGGCTGTGGCTACTGGCCTTACAGACTCAATGTTATGACCTTATGAGAAAATCAGGCAAACTAATGTTCTCAGACCAAATCTGGCCATTAGCTGTTTTTATACATAATTTTTGGAACACAGACATACTTATTACAAATTGTTTATGACCATTTTCGTGCTCTCATGGCAGAGCTGAGTAGTTGTGACAGAGACTGAATAATTTCTAACACCTAAATTATTTATTACATATTTATGAAAAAAATTTGCTGACCTCTGCTCTATGGGAATATTGAAACTATTCCCATTTTACAAGCAGTAACTGAATCTTAGAAAATTAAACACATACTCTAGAACACAAAGCTGGTAACAGTTGAAAACAGTGTTTATTGTCCAGGTGAGTTTGTCTTTAAAAAATCACATAAGGATTAGTTACAAAGGAAAGGAAGTGGGCATATTAGCAAGACATCATTAAAACATTACATAAGGATGTGGTATAAAAGATCAAGGAACTCTGCATGAATGAACTGCAGTGAAAATGAGAAGTGTAGAGTGACTGCTGGCACCTGGTTTAAATACTGCATTAATGGCTGTGCCTCATGCTGGTAAATATTGCAATTTGAAGATAACACAACAGGAATTCCAGTTTGGGGTGAGGGATAGGATAAATTCTCTTTTAGAAAAGTTGGGTTCAATTATCCCTTAGTTTTAAAATAGTTACTTTGTAGTTCTTAACTGGCTATGCAGATTTGTAGTTTTGATGAGTTTTAACTGCACATATAGACTTCAAGTAGATAGCTATTGATGTGTTTAAAGCAAGATTGGTACTGTCAAGTCATTTTGGTATAGAATACCAGAAATTTTCCATTTTGATAGATCAGGTGCATGTTCTGAGTGTGAAGCTTTTTTTTTTTTCTGTGTGTGATTCAAATTAATGTTAATATCTTATACCTTATTTGTTGTTAATATTTTTAAAAAACAGGTGTTAAAGTAGTCTTAAGTACTTCTTCCATATTGCTAAATATTGAAGGCTATTTCTAGTAGTTGTAACTGCTCCATGAAGGGTTAGGAGAGATCAGATAGAGTGAGATGGGCAGGGGTGAGAAGGTCAGTTCAGCCATTAAAGGGCAAGTAGAAATAAAAGAGGCCATGAACATTATCACAAAGGAGAAGCTAACAAGTATGAAGAAAAACTATAAAGCATATCACTGGACAGCTCTAAGAAATTGTTTCAGAACATTTTTTACATATACTTTTACTAATGTAAAGCCAATATTGCACCAAGCATCATATTACAAAAATGTTATAATTTACCTCAGATGTTTGCATCTGGTAGACAGCTTATTCCAGCTCAGGTGTGGCTACAGAAAGTGTAAAAGGATAATCTGATTTATTTCCCATAAACATATTCTAACACAATGTTTATAATCTGTGCATGCACGCTCTCACACACACACACACACACACACACACACACACACACACACACACATCAACAGCAAGTAGACAAAACTATGCAGTGCACAACACGAACTGATCATTCAAAGCTGCTCTTGGCAGTTTGAGTGTTATTCCTTACCTTTCTCCTTAACCCTCTCTTCTTCCTCTTTCTCTCTCTCCTTCTCCTCTTGCTCTTCCTTTCCTCTATCACTTCTTTATCCTTCTCCTTCATTTACTCTTTTTCTGTTCCTTATCATTAGAAAGGACAAAGAACTGAAATTCAAGTAATCATAAGCCAAAGTTTGGATAGTTAGGTATTAAGGCACAAAGCTCAAATAACAGAGGCTGTATTGGTCAAATGAGTTTGTAAAATTTGTATTCTTTTAGTTTGCTCATACTATTTATTGTTGTAAAATGGCACTGGACAACCACGTGTGTGCTTGCCCTCAGAGCAGGGTGGTTGATTGCAAATTTCAGATTACATTCATGTTTGGAAGGGGCCATTGATTTGTTAATGTTTGCTGGAGGAGGGGTCTTTGTGGGCCCTGTCAGTTTTGCAGGGAGGGCAGAGAGAATGCAGAGTACTGAAGAACAAGCCAGTTTTTACAGAAGAGAGAAGGTATGTAGATGGGGAACTAGAGTTGATGGGCTTTGGAAGCCATACTGGGGCTTCTGAGGGCCTTTGATTCTAGGAGGAACCAGAGAAGATTCTCCTGGTTGTGGAACCGGAGAATGTGTCAGGGCTTTGGGAGCCCTGAGTGAAAGGAACATGTTTTCCCTGTGTGTTTGCTCATCAGCTGGTGTGTGACTTTAATAAAGGAATGGCCCACCATCCTTCAGCTCAGCTGTTTCTTTACTGTCCGTCTGAAGCCAATGAGAACCTGCATGGCCACAATCTTGGTGGCCGCTGGCTCTACAGGTTGCCTATAAATACACTTACTTTTCTCTTAAGTGTACTCAGAAGTTCTGCTATGTTTCTGAATTACTAAATTCTCTCTAACTCTAACTCCCCTCTCCTCTGTCCTCAGAGATTCAGAAGCTCTTAATGCTCCAATTTAAGTGATGTCTTGTGCATAAAAAATAAACCAAAGCAACTTTAGGAACCAGGAAGGTCACTTCGCTCCTATCAAAACATCTTTATGCATACACACTAAAAGCCTGATTATTGCATACACACACCATAGAGCTTAAAGAAATGTAATTATAGTATCAGATTATTCACTTCTGTAAATATATAATAAACTTACTGCTTGCTTATATTTATTTTTATGATATAGCATTATATTACATAATAAAATTTTTGTTTTAATATATATTGAGTATGAAAAATATTTCTCCAAGTTTCTCATGTGATATTCTAATCCCTTCCTTTTTATAAACTATTTTTCCCAAAGTCTTTCTTTCAAAAATTTTGTATGTTAACATTTTTAAACAGTAGAAAAATTAATATTTTACTAATTTCAGCATGGTGAAATTCTGCTTATTATATTATCGTACCAGTGATTCTAAAATTTTGATCAATGATAAAAAAGTATTCCTTTTTGTGACTGTGTTAATATATTTGGTAGTTTTTTTTTGCATTTATCCAGATCATGCCTCAAGCTTTAATACATTATTCAGCTTTCTGTCTTCAAGTTTAAAATATTGCTACCAACATTTTCTTGAATGTTTTACTAAGCTCTTCAAATATTCACTCAAATATGAAGAGTAGTGAAGTGTTCAATGCAGTGTGGTAGATAAAACATTGACTCTGAAAACTTTCCAAATGTGTATATGTTTCTGTTTCTGCACATTCACAGCACACACACACACACACACACACACGCACACACACACACACACACACACAGTAAAGTAATGGAAAATTCACTGCACTCTATCCAGTTTCCCATTTTTCTCCTTTTACTCAGCTCCTACCTGAGTGTGACTATTCATAGGAAGTGAGCTATTTTCTTTCGGTCTAGTGCAATGTTTTCTCTCTTTAAAATGTTCTGTAGAAGTAGTTATAAAGAGCTTTGAAGTACAGGAAGTAAACAGCAAATGAAGATGTCAAGATGTTTCTTTAACTACATTTGGTGAGTAACATAGACATAAAGAAATTCAATATTTTAGTAGAATCTCTTTGTCATACTTGAAAATAGAGCATGTATCCCAGTTTTCTAAATGTATAAAATCCACATAGAAAGTTAACTCTATATTTTAAGATTATTCCAATAGACAAACTGCTAGAAATTGGCTATGTAGTTTTAAATGCACATTGAGTTAAAAGCTAATGATATTTAATTCATAATATAGAATATATAGAGCCAAAAAAAATGAATCAGAAGTAGTCATTGTTTTCTTAAAATATCATAGTTTGCTCCAATTATTAGTCCACTTGCTGAATCTATAAAAGTCTGCCAGCAGGGCTCTCTCTTGCATTATAATTTAGAAACAAATAATATAATTTATATTTTAATTTACTTGGAAGAAAACATTAACCTTGAAAACTAAGGCCAGGCACACCACACCTCAGAGATATTGCATGTTAAGTTCCTTAAGTTCCAGAACACCCGATAAAGCAAACATTGCAATAAAGATGATCTTTTTTTGTTTTCCCAGTGTATATAGAAGTTATGTTTACACTATACTGTCTTCTTTTAAGTGTGAAATAATATTATCGCTAAAATAACAATGAACATTGCTTAATTAAACAGTATGTTATTGCTAAAAATAAATGCTAACCACAATCTGAGCCTTCAGGAAATCATAATCTTTTTGCTGTGGAAGGTCTTTCCTTGATGTTGATGGCTCTGACCAGGGTGCTGGTTGCTGATGGTTGGGGTACTATGGTAATTTCTTAAAATGAGACAACAGTGAAGTTTGCTGCAAAGATTGACTTTACCTTTCACAAATGATTTCTCATGTGATGCTGTTTGATAATATTTTATCATTAGCAGAACTTTAAAAATGAGTCAATCTTCTCAAAACCTGTGGCTGATTTATCAACTAAGTTTATGTAATTTTCTAAATGTTTTGTTGTCATTTCAGCAATCTTCAATGCATCTCCACCGGGAGTAAATATGGAATTTTTACTTTCACTTGAACACCTAGAGGTCATTGTGTGGTTATGAGTTGGCTTGATTTTAGTATTATTGTGTTTCAGGGATTGGGAGGCCCAAATAGACAGAGAGAGGTAAGAGCAAGCCATTCAGTGGAGCAGTCAGAACACTTACATTTACCGAGTTTGCCATTTTGTGTGAGCTCAGATGTTGAAACCTTAAAACAATTACAATATTAACATAAAAGATAACTGATTAGAGATTATTATAACAAATACAATGATAAATTAAAATGTTGTATTTACCAATATAATATAATGAGAATTACCAAAATGTTACACAGACACACCAATTGAGCAAATGCTGTTGGAAAAAAGGCACCAATAGACTTGCTCAAAGCAGAGTTGCCACAACCTTCGATCTGTAAAAAAAATGTGATGCCTATAAAGCACAATAAAGTCAAGCATATTAAAATAAAGTATGTCCGTATATTGAATTTCCAAGGGGAGTGATTAATACTTATAACCTTACACTTTCTGTGCCATTTCTTTGTGACCAATTCATTATTAACCTATTAGTGTTATAAGTATATGTTATTTATTACTGAAATTATCATTTTCTGTTGATTTAAAATAATGAAAAATCCAAAAATGTACACTCACAAACTCACTAATGATTAAGTGAATGTCAAAGAGAATACTCATACATGCATCTTGTGGATCCATTCTTCTCCTTGTTTACTCTATATGTCCACCATGGACCCCCATCTAATACATGTCATCTCTAAATAAACACAACAGATTTTTTTCCTTTTTTTTTCTTATCTCTCTGTTTACATTCTTGTCCTTTGTACCATTATTTTCTTTGGACATTAACTATGATAAACATTAAAGATAAAAGTCCTGGCTGGGTCATTCAGTTGGTTAGAACAATGTTCTGATTCACCAAGTTTACAGGTTTAATCTCCAGTCAGGGCACATACAAGAATCAACCAATAAATGCATAAATAAATGGAACAATTAATTAACATTTCTTTCTTCTCTCTCTCTCTTCTTTTTCTCTCTAAAATTAATCAATAAAAAATTTAAGAAAGAGTTACAACCTAAATCATTTTTATTTCCTATTGAATTTGCTATTTATTACCATTGAGGAATATTACATTATACCCTTAATAAAACCTATGCAGGGAGTATAGCATAGTGTTTAAGAGAGAAGGCTATAATACAGTAGTTTGCTAAATGCAGAATCCTGACTAAAAGACTTACTGGTGATGTAGTTTTGAACAATTTACTTAAACTGTTTATTTTAGTTCTTCATTGTAAAATGCAGATAGAAAAAGTTTTTTTTTTCAACTGAGAATTGTGAAGGAGAAATGAGTTAATTTACGAAGAGCACATAGAATAGTACCTGGCACAGAGTAATTGCTCAGTAAATATTCAATTTTTCCTTCCCAGAGCCAAAAAGACACAGTATGATCTGGACTCCACATTCTCTGCTTCCCCTTATTTTTCCTGATCATTCAGGAGATATTAGACTCAGTGCTTACTCTGATCAATTTCTCTAACCTTCCAAGTTACTTTTTTTTCCTAACTCTGAATTGTCAGAGTCAGAAGTGCCTTTCTCTGTTTTTCCCATGTTCTCTTATTCTTAGCCTTGTTTGGTTCATTGCCACTTTTCCATCAACCACTCTCCCAAACCTCTGTTTCCATCTGTTAGATTATATATTTTGTTTCAATTGATTGTTTCTTAATCATTATCCATATGTTTAATTACTTGTCTGTTTTCTTTTTAACTACCAGCTCTTCTCTCTTGTTCACATCTATTTCTCAATACTTCTTAGATAAAAAATCAAAATACAAATGCATTGATCTACTCAATGCAAGTAAGAATTAATGACGGAATTATAAACCCAACATTTTAAGTGTACCGTGAGCAGAACTCATGAGAGTAGAATTGAAAATTCACTTATTCTACATATTATTTTTCTATGATAACACTTAAGATAGTATTTTTTCAACATACACTTAGAGTGAGTTAATTCTGAATCAAAATCTCTTTTATATACATGCATCCATGTTTTTGGATTTGAGTTTCAGTTCCTTATCAGAAACTACTAAAGATTATCTCATGAGATTCAAACTCTTAATTTAGTACATAAACCTAGTAATTGTCTTCAATATATTCTATTGTCCCAGCTCTTTGTATAGCATACTAATTTCCAAGTGAGTGTCAATGTGCTGGTTTAACTGGCAGGCAAGAAATTACCTTCAAATATGAGTGTCTGGTAATAAAACAATAGTATTGGTAAAGCCTCATTCTCCCACTTTGCATTGATGTTATTTGGTTTCACAACGTGGTGTCAATCTCATGTACCTACCCAAGTGCTAGAAGAAAGTTAGAATCAGAAAATACTATAAAGCAAATTACACTGGCTTGCAGAATAGCTACCACTGAATAGGTTTGCTTACTACATAGGGACAGAAAAAAAAGCTCCATATCCTTGAATTCAGCCAGTGAAGGAGGTGATATAATCAGAACTAGTGAATTAGAGACCTTTGCCTTCTTAACCTCAACTGTGGTAAAATAGTCCTGTGAATTGTGAGATGTGTGACATTTCTCCTTGTGTGGAAGCTAGAGTAAGTGATAAATGCATTTATGTTCATCTTGGACTTTTCAAGGAATGGACAGAATGACATTGGGTATATGAGAAGGAGGAATTAAACTTCTCTTCTTAAATCACTCAAAGCTATTCTGAAATATCTTCTTTAATTAAGAAAAAGGATGATGCTCCCTCTCTTACTAAAGTTTAATCTATCATTTTTTCTGTGAAATTCATTCCTTCAGATATTCAGATGAGAATAAAATATTTTTATCTGATCATTTTTTTCAAAGCAAGAATTTATGTCTAAGTTGAGAACAGCTAAAGATAACCAAGCCTTAAGAAAAACTGAAAACCTTTTTGTTGTACCGTAAAAAGCTTACTAAATAAAGAGAGAGGTGGAAGGGTATTAATGGTTATAGATTCAGATTGCTGGTGATTAAGCTAGTTGGAGAGGGGACCACATTTGAGTGATGAGCAAGTAACCCAGATATACCAAGATGCTTTCCTCTGTGTGTGTGCTCCAAAAAAACTTTATTTATGGATGCTAAAGTTTGAATTTCATAAAATTTTCAAGTGTCACAAAATGTTATTATTTTTCCCCAACGACTCAAAAATGTAAAACTCATCCTTAGCATGTGGGCTATACAAAAACGAGTGGTGGGCAAGACTTAGCTGACAAGCCAGTTTGCTAGCTCCTGCCTGCATACCAAGATACTTTCAACTGAATTACTTATATAATGAAAATAAACATTGGTTTTGGTTGTTGTGTTCTTACCAAAAATAAAAGCAATAATAAGCCATTATGATGAATATCCATTTCATTTCAAATAGTGAAGTAATCTTAGGGCAATTTCATTCAATTGTCGATTATTTTTATTACAGAAAATATATAAATAAACCAAAAAACAAACAAAACACCAATTCATAACTAAAGTTATCTGTATTTGCTTTGTTTTGGTTATGAATGAGGTAAAGACATATTCATTAAATAACTATCTTACATTGTAAAACTTGAAAACATTGAAATAGATAATATTTTAATAGGTGAAGTGGCATATCAAAAATGACAAGTTAAATAATTTTTATTCTAGATCAAATATAAGCAAATGAATTGAAGTTATGAAAGTGAGCTTAATCATTTTGGATATCAAGAATCAATAGGCCTGACCTGTGATAGTGCAGTGGATCAATCGTTCACTTGGAACCCTGAGGTCACTGGCTTGCAACCCCAGACCTTCCTGGTCAAAGCACATATGGGAGCTGATGCTTCCTGCTCCTCCTCCCTTCTCTCTTGCCCCTCTCTTTCTTAAAAGATAATCTAAAAAAATAAAATAAATTAAATTAATAAAGTATTCTTAAATATATATTATGTGTTGTGGCTATCAAATTAAGTTATACATTAAAATTCACACTGCCTGACCAGGTGGTGGCACAGTGGATAGAGCGTCAGACTGGAACTCAGAGGACCAAAGTTCAAAACCCCGAGGTTGCAAGCTTGAGCGCAGGCTATCTGGTTTGAGTAAGGTTCACCAGCTTGAGCCCAAGGTCACTGGTTTGAGCAAGGAGTCACTCGATCTGCTATAGCCCCCAGTCAAGGCACATATGAGAAAGCATTCAATGAACAACTAAGGTGCCACAATGAAGAATGGATGTCTCTCATATCTCTACCTTCCTGTCTGTCTGTCCCTAGCTGTCCCTCTCTCTGTCTCTCTCTGTCTCTGTCACAAAAAAATATTCACACTGTTGTAGAGGATATATACATAAGTCTTTATAAAATCTTTATTGTACTTCTTGTCAGTTAATATTTAAGAAAACAATTAAGTATCAAACTAAGATAAATTGTTGAACAAAAATATCAAAGAATGACAAAACTTAGTGTCTATATATAAAGTTCATCATGATATACAGATTACCAATAGCAATTACAAAAATATTACAAAATGCTTTTCAAGTGTTTATACATTATATTCAATTAATTTTTTGATAATGTTAATACTGTTACTTTACACAGTATCATTTTTTAATTCAAGAAGTAATGCTTTATGTTGTTCATATAAAATAAACTATTTAATTTGTTTAAATAAATATTTATTGAGATATTAATAAATAGTTGTACAATATAAAGAATGTGACAGAGACACATATGAATTAAACATGATCTCAACTTCAAAAACTAACTCTAGTAAGAAAGTACAAAAACATAGCCAGTACCATCTCATAATATTTTATATTTCCATTTATTGTTAAACATATATTTATTATTATTTTATTCATAAATAAAAAATTAATATCAGATAAAGTACTTGTCTATTTTAAAATCCCCATTGGACATAATAAAGGCTATGTATGAATAACCAACATTAGACATGACACTCAACAAGGGAAAACTGAAAGTGTTTTCCTAAAGATTAGGAACAAGACTAGGATGTCTACTTTTACCACTTTTATTTTACACAGTACTGGGAGTCTTACAGCTGTCAGACAGGAAGGAAAAATAAAAGACATCAAATTAAAAAGTAAAACTGTCATCATTTGCAAATCACAATGTATTATAAATAAAGAATCCTTAATATTCTAGAACTAATAAATAAATTCAGTAAAGTAGCAGGATACAGAATAAAATACTAGAAAATTAGTTGCATTTTTTTTTAGTGAGAGATATTGAGAGACGAGAGACAGACAAGGGCAGACAGACAGCAAGGGAGAGAAATGAGAGGCATCCACTCATAGTTGTGGTACCTTGACTGGGGCAGGAAGTTCCAGCAGAACCAGTGTCCCCCTTGCTCAAGCCAGAGACCTTGAGCTCAAGTCAGTGACCATCGAGTCATGTCTATGATCCCATGTTCAAGCTGGTGACCCCGCACTCTAACTGGTGAGCCTGCATTCAAGCCAGCGACCAACCTGGGGGTCTCGAACCTGAGTCCTCAATGTCGCATATGGATGTTCTAGCCACTGCACCACTAGCCTGGTCAGGCTGATTGCATTTTTTTTATACATCAATAAAGAACTATCAGAAAGGGAAACTAAGAGAACAGTCCTGCCTGACCTATGAGGGTGCAGTGGATAAAGCATCGACATGCAACACTGAGGTCACCAGTTTAAAACCCCATGCTTGCCTGGTCAAGGAACGTATGGGAGCTGATGCTTCTGCTTCTCTCCTCTCTCTCTCTCTCTCTCTCTCTCTCTCTCTCTCCTTTCTCTTTAAAAGTGAATAAAGAAATCTAAGGAGAAAAAAAAGAAAAGGTAAAAGAAAACAATTTTATTTACAATTGCACCAAAAAAATACCTAGCAATAAATTTAATAAAGGAGGTAAAAGATCTCTACTCAAAAAGTTATGAGAATCTGAAGAAGTAAATTGATAATACTAATAAATGGAAGCATATACTGTGCGTTTGAATAGAGAAAATTAACATTGTTAAAATGTCCATAATACCTAATGCAATCTATAGATGCAATACAATTCCTATTAAAGTAGCAATGGTATTTTTTACAAAACTAAAACAAATCATTCAAAACTTTATATAGAACCACAAAAACACTAGAATAGATGTAATACTCTTGAGAAAGAAGAACAAAATTGGAGGTATCATGCTACCTGATATACTACAAGGCCATAGTAATCAAAGTAGCATGATACTGGCATTAAAACAGACACATAGATCAGTAAAACAGTACAGAGAGCCCAGAAATTAACACCTGTTTATATGATAAGTTAATATGTGACAAAGGAGACAAAACATACAATGTATATAGAGAGTCTAGTCAATGAATGGTGATGGGAAAACTGAACACACACATGCAAAAAAAATAAAACTAGACTACCTTCTTATACCATATATAGGCAGTCCCTTGGTCACAAATGAGATAGGTTCTGTAGATTTGTTCTTTTCATTTTTCTTTTTCTTTTTCTTCAAGTGAGAAGCAGGGAGGCAAAAAGACAGACTCCCACATGCACCCAACCAGGATCCATTCAGCAAGCCCCCTACTGGCAATGCTCTGCCCATCTGGGACATTGCTCCATTGCCCAGCAACTGAGCTATTTTAGTGCCTGAAGGAAGGCCATGGAGCCATTCTCAGTGCCTGGGGCCAACTTGCTCCAACTAAGCCATGGCTACTGAAAGGGAAGAAAGAGATTGAGTGAAAGAGAGAAGAGAGGGTGAGGGGTGGAGAAACAAATGGTTGCCTCTCCTGTATGACCTAACTGGAAATAGAACCCAGAACATCCATATACTAGGCAGACAGTTTACCACTGAGCCAACAAGCCAGGGCTGTAGGTTTGTTCTTAAGTTGAATTTGTATATATGTTGGAACAGGTACACTTACCTACTAAATGCAACTTAGATATTTGTCTTAACATAATATTTATTTCTACCTCCCTGTGCATATAAATACTTAAACATTTTCAGATACAATTTTAAACAATCGTAGATGATGCAGAAGATAGAAGGTGAATTTGTTGGAGAGGACGGGACTGGGGTTAGAGAATCAGGGATTGATTCTGCTGTTGGAGTCAGTTTCCTGAAGCAGACTTCAAGGGAGATTTGTACAGTGCTTTATTTTTTTTTCTAACATAAATGACTCTGTAACATCTCAGAAGTTTGCTAACTGTATGGTAAACTCTGGTGAACCTCTCTAGATCAGGATCCTGCTCCTCTAAGTTTGTTATTTCTGTTTCAATGAGATGAAAAGCATCAGCTAACTCTTCTTTTAAAGAAAAAAATAGTGCTGGAAAAACTGACAGCCACATGCAAAAGAATTAATCTGGACCCCCATCTTACACTATACTCAAAAATCAATTCAAAATGGATTAAAAAAGTTGAATGTAAGACATGACACTGTAAAACTCCTAGAAGAAAACATTGATTTTTTTTTCTTTTGACAACAAAAGCACAGGTAACAAAAGCAAGATACGCTTGTGGGGTTAAATCAAACTAAGAAGTCCCTGCACAATTAAGGAAACTAGGACAGCATGAAGGCAAAGTAAGAAATGGGAAAAAAAATTTTTCAAACCATATATTTGATAAGGAATTAAAACCTCAAATATACAAAAAATTTACACAGTTAATAACAAAACAAAACAGACACACACTCACAAAGCAGATACAATTTAAAATGGGTAAAGGATCTGAACAGACTTTTCTCAAGAGAAGACTAAAATGGCTGTTATAAGTTACATAGAAAGAAGCTCAATGTTTCTAATCATCACGGACATGTAAATCAAAACTACAATAAAGTATCATCTTATACCTGTTAAGATAGATATTATACTGCCTGACCTGTGGTGGTACAGTGGATAAAGCATTGAGCTAGAACGCTGAGGTCACTGGTTCAAAACCCTGGCACATATGGAAGTTGATGCTTCCTGTTCTTCACCCCACCCTCTTTCAATCTTTCTTTCTCTTTAAAAATGAATAAATTTAAAAAAATCTAAAATAAAAAAATACTTTTTTAAAAAAGAGAGCTATATGGAAAAGAGAAGAATTGCTGAAGAGGAGGTGGATAAAAAGGAACGCTTATATACAGTTGGTGAAAAATGTAAACTAGTACAACTACAATGGAAAACATTATGGAGATTCTTCAAGAAAGTAAAATCAGATTGTCACATGATTCAGCAATCCCAGTTACGAGTATATATCCGAAGGTAATTACATCACTGAGGTAACTCATAAATAAAAGTGACTTCCATATATTTAAGAAACTTAAAAAAATCAGAAAAATTTAGAAAGATAGTAAGTAGGCAAGAATTCATTATTTAACTAGAGTCAAATATCTACATGCAAATGACAGTCATTTCTACTTTATGAAAAATAGAATGTAATGAGGAAGTGTCAAATACAGTATGTATTAGAGTTAAATATTAATTCATAGACATTTCTAGGCAGTAAATATACAAAAAAAATAGAGACGATGAGAAAACATGAAAAGTAAGTTTTAAGCCATTTGAAATTTCCTTCATGGCATATCGTGTTCTCACATCTAATAATTTAGATTAATATTTATCCTTTATTAGTGTGCATACAATTTTCTCTAATTTTTAAAGTGATGAAATAAGTTTGTCTAGTAAAATATTCTTTACTTCCATTCTTCCAACACTCACGCAACTATCATACATTGCACATCAGCACCTCTTATCTTTCTTTGTATGCCAGATTCAGATTTTCATCGCTCTGCCAGAGGAAGAACATTCTGAGGTACAACATGATACTGCTGATTGCTGGCTCTAAAAATCCAGTTTGGTGGAAGTAACCAGTATATGTGTATTTTTAAATGATTTATTTTATTCTCTTATACTTTATAAAATGAGCATAAAATGAAAACAATTATAAAATTCTTATAACAGTTTAATAGCATGGTTTATTTATCTTTGATAAATGGAGAGCAAAGTTAAAATTTATTAAGCATGTTAAAAATTGTTAGCCTCAAATGGACGATTTTTGGACTTATTCTAGTCAACTACTAGTTCAACTGTGAAGAAAAATAATGAAATTAAAGAAAGTATATGAATTCCATAAAATGACATTAAAGTATTTTTTTAAAGCAGCTGGTGTAATAATAAAGCTTATTATTTGTTTATATACTGAGAATGCTCTGACAATAGAATCATACTTAAGATATCACTTTAATACCTTGAGTTATTTATTTTTTTCCTCTGAGTTTATAATTAAAATGATAAGCTGTTCAGGTCTTGCCTTTGTGGTAGAATCATTTTCTGTCAGTTTATTCGGCCCATATAGCATCATACTTTTCTTCATGCCACGATTCACAAGACTTTTATACAGTCATCAGAATTCACTCTGGGTTTATTCTTATGTCTCAGTAGAATCTTCCAGGGCTATCTTATATAGTTCATCCTCTGCTCTAGATCAATGCAGTGATAGCCTTTAGAATCTGTAGCACCCAAACATTTGGGTAACTATTTTTAAACTTTATTGAAGTATAAGAAAAGAAATAACAAGCAGTATTATTTTCTAACAATTCTAGCAAGAATACATAATGCAAAGTCTGAGAGTTTGCATTTATCTTTGTTTTCACAATGTATTAAACACAGAAGAAATAAAAACAAAAATGCCTATAATTAAGACTATATGTGACATGCATAAAAATAAACAAGTTAAATAAAAATATTTGTTACTTAAGAAACTAAATGTTTTCACTCAAACAGCCCTCTCCAGTGTTCTATATTTTTATTCCTTGTTGTTAGCTAACAATGGCAAAGCAATCTCCTGTGAGCTCTGAAAATAGCTCTTTCAGTCTATATCTGTATATATAACTATGTCTATGTCTATATGTATATCTATATCTACATCTACATCTATATATATCGCTATCTCTATATCTCTATTTAATCTCTGTATTTACATTTGGAGTTTTTGAATTATCAACTATCTTAAATTATACCATTTTCTTTCTTTTTTTTTTTTGAGGGAGATAGAGTGGGGGCAGTCATAAACAGACAGACTGGGAAAGAGAGAGATGAGAAGAATCAACTCATAGTTCCGACACCTTAGTTGTTTATTGATTGCTTTCTCATATGTTCCAGCTGAGCCAGTGATCCTTTGCTCAAGCCTTGGGCTTCAAGCCAATGACCTTTGCATTCAAGCCAGTGACCATGGGTTCATATCTATGATCCCATGCTCAAACCAGCACCCCTGCACTCAAGCTGATGAGATTGTGCTAAGAGGGATGAGCCCACATTCAAGCCAGCGACTTTCGGGTTTCAAACCTGGGTCTTCATCATCCAAGGTCAATGCTCTATCAACTGCACCACCACCTGGTCAGGCATCATTTTCTTAAAGAGTTTTTAAAAGAAAAATAATAATATGGAGATACGATGGATTACTTGGAAAATATATAATTCCTGATACTAAAATAAATTTTATAAAATAATCTTAATTACTGATTATTTACATTACTTTATACAATTTTCATCTCTCCATTTTATACTTCAATAGTGCACAAATTTTTTTAAAAAATTTGCTTTTAAATATTTTAAGATGTGATGAAATTGATTTATTTTAACAATCTAAACATGGTTTTGATATTTGGATATCTAAATCTGAAACATGGGTATCTAAAAGCATTTTTAAATTATATATTTCTGCATATATAATATTGTATTTTTTGTACATTTATTTTTACTTTTGAATTTAGAAAAATCTGATTTACTTCTCTTTTGACTGAATGCTTTCTAATTGACTAAATGTCAACACAGCCAAACTTTTAATCATGTTATGCTTTATATTTTCAAAGATCTTTATATAACCTAGTCAGTCATCTGAACATTCTATTAATATGTAAGTCAAAGGCATTTTAATGCTGCTGAGTGCTCATAACTATATATTTGCTAATGCTAAAAGTTTCTTATGACCTTTGTGAAAATTATAAAAATGATTATAAATGTCTGAACAGCTAGACAAAACAAATAGCACTGGGTATTTCAAGAGTGAGGTATAAGCCACAGAACATCTGTGCTATGAATGTTTAAGTTCATATGAATTCTGCCTTAGTGCAGCAAGCACCAAGTAAGACCAAATATACAATGATGGTTTTTGTGAAATACATTAGTCCTAATGGAGGGACACTCTGTCTGAATATAACAGGAATGGTGACAGATCTACAAAGCTGTGTTCAGTGTATAATGGCATTTGGGTCCCAATCATATATTTTGACTTGTTAATGTCTCCCTGTGGAGATAATTGTGTCTAAAACAAACACAAAATTATCAATATATTTTAGGTTGACCTCAGTAGTGTATTTTTATCTCATATTAAAGAATCTTATTAGATATAATTTTAATGATACCTAAAATACTTGCCTTATTAGCTATTTTTTTATCTTTGTTACTTTTTTTTGTAGTTTTCTGAAGTGAGAAGCTGTGGGGGGGGGCAGACAAACAGACTCCCACATGCACCCAACCAGGATCCACCTGGCATGCCCACCATGGGGCGGTTGCTGTGCTGCAATTGGAGCCATTCTAGCACCTGAGGCGGAGGCCATGGAGCCATCCTCAGTGCCTGGGCCAACTTTGCTCCAATGGAGCCTTGGCTATGGGAGGGAAAGAGAGTGATAGAGAGAAAGGAGAGGGGGAAGGGTGGAGAAGCAGATGGGCATTTCTCCTATGTGCCCTGACCTGGATTCAAACCCAGGACTTCCATAAGCCGGGCCGCCGCTCTACTGCTGAGCCAACCAGCCAGGGCTCTCTTTGTTTCTTGTAGCTCACTCATTTGAATGGTTAGCATATTCATAAATTAAGAAGTAAACCCTAAAAAGTAGACATTTTTTTATGCTTTCCTCCCTCATTTTTATATAACAGTATTTTTCAGATATTAAATATGTAACATGACATTGGACCTTAAAGTTAGGAAATAATTTTGGAATATAAACAACGTTGTTAGTGAGACAGGATGATCTTGCTACACAAATTTTGATATTTGTCAATGCTGTGTGTAAACTTGCATTAGATTTGCAAAGGTGCCTGATTTTTTCTTAAGGGCAACTTGAATGAAGTAATGATTAAGAATCTCCTTTTGGTCTGACTATGTCCAGGTGATGGTGCAGTGGATAGAGCATCGACCTGGGTTGCTGAGGACTCAGGTTTGAAACCCTGAGGTTGCAGGTTTGAGCCCAAAGGTTGCTGGTTTAACCCAGGGTCTCTGGCTTGAACAAGGAGTCACTGGCTCAGGTGGAGCCAGTCAAGGCATGTAAGAGGCTTCTATCTATCAATGAATAGATAATGTGCCACACTATGAGTCCATGCTTCTTGTCCTGTTTCTCTTTCTCTGTCTCTCTCCTTTGCTAAAAAAAAAAAAAAAGGAAAACAAAAAACCTCCAAAAAAACACAATTGTTTTTTGTAAGTATTGGATACCAATATTCTCAGGCATTATTCATATAAGCATTACATAAAAGTTCATTTAAATAACAGACATAGCTAGCAATGAACATTGCTAAAATAAAAATTAAAAAAAAATGTTCTTTCCTCTAGTTTTCAAATGAGCAAGTTAGAACTAATATTAATTCATTAACATCCTGTCAAGTCTATTGCTAAGCCTGGTACAACATTATGTCTCTTACAAATATCAAAAATGCAACTATTATTTCATTTTTATATAATAAAACAGAGCCTTAAAAAGGTAAGTAACTTGCTGGAGGTGGCAAAGTTAGAAAGTGGTAAGGCTGTGGTTGGAGTCCAAGCCATCTGACTGTAGACTTAATGTCTTAACCATATGTTCATTCTGGTAAACATTATATTGCTAATACTACCAGTTCTTCTGGACTGCATTTCCCTTTTTTTTCAACACATTTTCATGCATAGAAAAATGTTTTCCTGTTGTTTTCTGATTTTGAGTAGAAACATAAATAACAAGGGAGAAATTTTCACACCGTTTCCAATTGTACTTCTCACATAGAGACTGACAGAAGGAATACATTTTATCACATTAGATCAGCCACACTTGCAAATGTCGTTTGAAGTGTCAAAGTGAAAAGTCTGCTCTTTCTGTTGTTTTCTTATCTCTGTCATTTAATTTTAAAAAAGCAAATATCTTGACCTACACTGACATTTCTGTTTATGTGTAAGCCTAACAGAAAGCAGCATGAGTTAACATTTTTCTCTCTCCCATGATTTAAATCATGCTATCCTCAATTAAAAATTTTAAACTCTTCCATACTGCATTGAACTTGTATAATTTAGATCTTTTAATTAACTTTAAGTGGAATTTTTAAAATATATCTGTATGAGTTAAACAAAAGGACAATCTGGGCCTGAGGGGTAGGAGATACTTGTTTTGAAAAAGACATAACTATATCTCCATTTATTCACTTCATAAAGATATTTTGTCAAGTTTTTCCAGCAGAATAGAATTTAAAATGTGTACACTCAAAGTATTATTATTAAATCAATAGCACTGAGTAGTGATAAAAGGGGAAAGCTTTTATATTCCTACAAGTTCATGATTCTCATGAGCCTCAGCAATCTTGTTAAAACTTAAAAGCAAATGATAGACAACTAAGACCATACCTGAAAGTCACCAATTTATTTTTTTGATGGCTTAACTGCATTTTCCTGGTTTTCTTTTGCTTTTCATTAATTCTTACTGTGACTGTGTATGTGTGTAGTTCTGTGCATATGTCTTTTGCCCACTGAGATATTAAGAGCTTTACTTTTTCATTCCAAGTGAAGCATTGTTGGGTAAACAAGTGTTTTTCAAGGTGGCTCGCTTGTATTGGGGCAGTGCCATGTGCATGTAGTCTGTGAAAGGCTGTGGTGCTTGCCCTCAGGATGGCAGATTGCAAATTGCCGATTGCCTTCCTGCTTGGGAGGGGCCATTGTTTGTTATTCTTTACTGGAGAAGGTTTTTTTGTTTTTGTTTTTTTTTCCTTCTCAGCCAGTTTGGCTAGAGAGTCCAGAGAGAGAAAGAGTGCTGAGATGCTTGGGAGCCCTGAAATTTAGGCCTGGCCTGATTGGCTGGGGCAGTGCTGTTTTGCTTGTGGGAGTCTGTGAGTCTAGTGAGTTCAGAGAAAGGGAAGTGGTCTTCCTGGTCTATTTGTTTGTTTGCCATCACAAAAAATTAATGAATGGAATGGGCCACCATTTTCTGGCTCTACAAGTTCTTTTATCATCTGCCCAATCCAATGAGAACCCGCATGTCCACAGTGGCAGCCACTGACCTTACATATGGCACAGCCGGCAGAGTTTGAGTCAGACTGGTATGAAGCTGCCACCACCCTTTAGGGATGGGGTAGAGGAGTCGTCATTGTTATGGTTCCTTATGGCTGTTCTTTTGTGGACTGTAAACTGACTGTTCTTTACAGCCTTGTGAGAGGCCACCCAAGGTCAAGAACTCCAGAATGAGCTGCAAACCAAGCAGCAGCAGTGGCATGAGCTGGAATGGTCACAGGGAAAGAGCTGCAGTTCTGAAAACTGTAAACAGCAGCTGAAACTGGAACAGTCTCTGGAGAAGAAGGATGAACAGGTTCTGAGTTGCAGTTTGCCATGGAAGTTGAACATTGGCAGTGGCAGTTGTTGAAGACACAGCTGCAGGTTCAGCTTCAGGCCAAGAGATGGCAGCTGCAGGAGCTGAAGATGAAGCTGTGCCATGGGAGTGGCTCTGAGTCGGTGGGAGCAAGCGTTTCTAGCTCTTCTTCTGAGCATGAGGAGGCTCTGGATGAAGCTGCCATCTGCACAGACAGAGCTTGGCCAGTGGTCATCCAGAAGGTAAAAACCCAGCAGCAAAGAGTCTTTCAGGGGCAGCCACAGCCTCCTCCCCAGGTAATGGAGCACACTGTGGTCTGGCCCTATACTCAGGCAGAGCTGATGGAGTTGGGGGCACAATTTAGGCAGAAACCTACTAAGTCTCTGGTAGTTTGGGTGCTGCAATTGTTGGACATAGAAGTGGATGACATCATGCTCTCCAGAGCAGAGATGGAGAGTTTGTTGCCATTACCATGCACTCCTCCTTAAGGCAGTGTCTTCAGAGCTGCCATGATGGGAGGGATAAGGGAGGAAGCCTGAGGCCCCATGTGAACCTAGTGGCTTGTAATGGACTTTTACATTGGTGATTTTTACAGACTGCAGGGCTGTCTATCATGGACTGATCATTAAGACTCTTGGACTGAAACCAGAATGGGGTACTGGCTCCCTTGTTGAATGACTCTGCCACCTTTGGACAGTGAGAGAAACTCTGATGGGGACACCCAGCTTTGGTGGAGGCCCTACTGTATTGGGAAGCTTTTCATCCAATTGGAGAGATGCACCAAGGACACTTTAAAGTTTCCACGGATACAGCCCTGGACTATACTGGCCCTCCCACCTACCATGGAGTAGTGGACTAGAGATGGACTTCCAGTTTGTGCCTTGCACGGAGTACTCAGGGGGACATTGTGAGGGAACCTTTGTAATTGTTGCAATTGTATAACTTGTGCTGTAGGTGTAGTCTGTTTGTTTATGCAATGTACCTCATTTTTTGTACAAGGATACCTGTGGTGTAGATTGTGAAGCAAGCGAGCAAAAAGGGGTGGAATGTTGGGTAAACAAGTGTTTGTTTGTTTTTTGTAGGTTTGCTCACTTGTATTGGAGCAGCGCCCTGTGTGTAGTCTGTGTGTGGAAAGGCTGCAGGTGCTTTCCCTCAGGGCAGCAGATTGCAAGTTGTTTTGCTAAAGAGTCGAGAGAGAGAGAGAGAGAGAGAGAGAGAGAGAGAGACTGTTGAAGGGTTTGGGAGCCCTGAGGTTTTGGCCTGAACTGTTTGGCTGAGGAGTACTGTTTTGCTTGTGGGGGCCTGTGAATCCATGTGAGTCCGGAGAGAGAGAGGGAAGCAGTCTTCTCTGCCCATTTGCTCATCTGCTGTTACGAGAATTTAATGAATGGAATGGGCCACCATTTTCTGGCTCCACAAGTTCTTTTATCATCTGCCCAATCCAATGAGAACCTGTATGGCTACGGCGGCAGCCACGGGTCTTACAGGCATAAATTCATTTGGACTCCTTAATGGGTGCAATGCTGTTCTTATGAAGACTAAAAGTTTGCATTTGCACAGATGGATGCCTTATTTTTTTAGTTCTTAAAGTAAAAAGGAAAAACTATAGTTAATACAGGGCCAGTTCATTGTATTCATCAATGGAACTATCTCCAAAATGTTTGAATTATAACTGACAAGACAGTCTTCTTTTAATGCACAGTATTCATTGGTTCAATGTAATTTAGTCTAACAAATCTACAGAATGTTTCCTGAGTGCAAAGAGAGCAACTTGACTATAGCATGGCTTTTTTCCACGTAAATAATGAATTATAAAATATACCTGATTGTCACCTTGGTATTCTGTAAATAAGCATTTAAATGTAATATACTGGATTGAGC
The DNA here is from genome assembly GCF_036850995.1 of Saccopteryx leptura. Classification (NCBI taxonomy): domain Eukaryota; kingdom Metazoa; phylum Chordata; class Mammalia; order Chiroptera; family Emballonuridae; genus Saccopteryx; species Saccopteryx leptura. The sequence continues at coordinate 59,533,735 of NC_089506.1, forward strand.
ATTTTTGGAATAAAAGCATGTATTATACTGGATTAAAATTCTATGCTATTTTCTAGAATTATTTTTTTTTTAACTTTTCAATTGCACTGAATTGGCTATCTTGGCACATTTTAATGATGTTTACCCAGAGAAGAAAGTATAAATTAGATATTGGACTAAATTGATTGTTTAGCACTAGGAAACCCCATTTTTATCTCATGTGGATTTTACTTTCTAAATGCAGATGCTTTTACACATGGGTCAAATTGGCAGCCACCTATTTTGTATGACTGGATAGAGCTTCTGAAAAAGCTTCCACCTTTAATCAACTTTATACTCACAGTATTCACACATCTCTACATGTTTCTTCCTCAGACTCAACATACCTCACCATTTTCTTTAATGTTTTTGGATTTAGACTCTTGAGACAATTGTTTTAATGTAAATTATAAGTGCTAAGTCATTGAGATAATCCCATTTATATGTGAGGAAGGACTAAAGTTAATGTGTCTAAAACTAGCCAACTGTTAGTAGAGAAAGTTTTCTCTAATAACTGTCTCTATAGCCAGGTTGACCTGGGGAAGTCAGTGAGGAGAAGAGAAAGTTACTAAAAAGTTAGTGAAGACACTTGTGTTTTGTAGAAGACTGGAGCCACTGGTAGGAAAACTGGAGATATTAGATCTAACCCTGATTTCCAATAGCTGTCATTTTGGGCAATTCATAAAAACCTTCAGAGTATATTACACAGAGTGTTTGTGTATCTAAATTTTAATGCCCTTCTCAAATCAGTAATTCTTAACATTTTATTTTCTAAAAATATCTCTGCCTATTTCATTTTAAAAAATAATATCAAGGGAGGCAGAAAAATGGAGGAAATTCTTCAACATTCATCTCGATTATACTATAGCTACTAGGATTGAATTTTAACAATAAAGAAAACAGAAATCACAATAGAGGCTGTGGAAGAAATAAAGGAAAGAAAAAAAAAAGGAAGAGTTCCCTAATACTCAAATATAAACGTACTGCTTTTTCTTAAGACACCACCAATAGTATCTTCCTTTTAAATGTCATCATGGGGAGACTCTCTTAAGTTTCTACTTTTCTACACAGCTGGGGATTGCAGAGAAAGATTTATTTGGACACAGTTAATTTGACACATGTGATACCACCTGCTGTCTGCACTGCATATTTTTTTTGCTCATTCTGAAATAGCTCTGATGTTATCATTGTTTTTTCAGGTACAGAAGGAAATAAATGACCCCCACAACTACTCTTTCACTTTTGGCCTTCTCTTTGTAAAACAAAGAACCATGAAAAGATGATTTGCAGAACTGGAATGAAAGACTAGAATGTTATTTTTTTATTATGATGCTAAACACCTGCCTGCAAGGCACTCACTGCCTGCCACTGTCATTCTTTGTTGTATAGAGCCGAAGGTCCAATACATGACACTCAGTCCTTTGTGAGGTAATTCATCTACTTATTCCTTACTGCCTCTTACACTACAGAAACCTATAGTCATTTTATAATAGAACATTGACTAATTTTATGTGTTGACTTGAATGGACTTAGGGATACCCTAGTGAAACATATGATACCTAGTGAAACATAATTTTTGGGTGTGTTTGTGAGAGTGTTTTTGAAAGAAACTAATGTTTGATTCAGAGACTGAGAAAAGATATCCTCCCTTTCCAATATGAGTTGGTATCATCCAACCCTCTGGCAGACTAATAGAACAAAAAAGTGGAGGAAAGATGAAATGTCTCTCTTCGTGAACTGGGATGTTTATGTTCTCCTGCTTTCAGACATGGGAGCTCCTGGGTCTCTGGACCATGGACTCCAGGACTTACACGAGCAACGCTGTTTCTCAGACCTTTTGAAGTCCAACTGAATTATAACATCATGTTTTCTAGTTCTTGGTTTGTAGAAGGCAGATTGCAGAACTTATAGGGGTCCATAATTGTGTAAGCCAATTCCAATAATAAATCTTCTGTACATATAGTATGTATCTTTATATAACCTGTTGATTCTATTTCTCTTAAGAACCCTGTCTAATGCAATCAGGTTTTAAGGAGCCCACATTTTTAAATCACACAACTAGCTTCTTGATAATGGTCTGTTCTCCATGAGGGTGCAGGGCATTCTCAGCCACAAACATGAGTTCTGCTGTACTTATATTAAAACATCTATATTTTGTTCTCAGAATTCACTCAGAAACTCTGCAAAGCTTGCTTTCTATCAATTAGAATTTGCTATTGTGAGAATAATATTCTTTCTTTTATGTCTGAACTCCATCGTTTAAAAATTTAAGCAGTCACACTTGTTAAGAGAAAAGTAGGTGCCTGGGACTCTTTCTGATTGACTACCTAGTTGCTGAAAAGAGTGGAGATGGTGTCCTCCACATTAGTGAAGAGGGTCACTCTTCTCCTTGGCTTTATTTGAGGTCTCCAGGTGCGGGGATCCTTCTAAACAGCTGAAACACAAACTTGGGTCATTCCTTACCTTTGGTAAGGCTGGTACCGAGCCCCACTTAAATCCAAGCTCTGCCCTGTAAACAATGCTTCCTTTGCCTTTGCTCAGTTCTCCCCCTTTTGCCCTGTCCAATCACAGGCCAGTCCTGTACTGCAGTCTGCCAAGCTTACTGTAATGCCAGTGGCTGAGAACAGGCAGATCTACATTGGATTCAGGCAGACGATGTAGAAACTGTGGAGCCAGAAAGCGTTGAACCATTCTTATTTAATTAAGTCTTGCCAAGGTAGACAAGCAAATGGGCAGGAGAAAATTGCTTCTCAGGCAAACAAATAGAAAAATGGCCCCTCACAGTGGTGCGTAGGCAATCTACAATCTGCTGCCCTGAGGGTAAGCACACATAACCTTACATAGATTATACACACATGGCGCTGCCATGTTTTTACATATTTATCAGGCAAGTACAAGCGAGCAAGCCTAACACCAGCTGTTTTTCCAACATTTCACTCCTTTATACTGCTCACTTCACAAACTACATGACAGATGTCATTTGCGATGATCCCTGTGTGAGGAGTGAGGTACATTGAATAAATATGAACTACAGCAACAGCACCAGTTTTAAAATAATCACAATAATTGCAAAGGTGCCCTTTACAATGTTTCCCTTAGTACTCTGCCAGAGAGTTAACTGGAGACCCACCTCTAGCCCCCTACCCACGGTATGTGGGAGGACCTGGATAGTACAAGTAATGTCCATTGAAGAAAATGTTCTTACGTCCATACAGCAAGAGAACCAGTGCCCCCTTCTGGTCACAGTCCAAGTGTCCATTACATCATTTAATGATCAGTCCAAAGTAATCAGCCCAGCTGTTGGTGCAAATCACCCAAGGTAAAAGTCCATTATAGGCAACTAGCCATATAGCTCTTTGATAATAAACCTCAGAACCTTTCTATAAGTGCTATGTCCATTGCCACAAGTCCCATCCAAACTCCTCAGCAAGCTTATAGGGCTTGGTAAGGTCAAATACATTCAAGGTCTTTGTCACCTAAACAGTTCTCTTAGCTACACTGCTGTTGCAAAAAAAAGCACTTATTATCTTCTAATGCCAACACCTGCTGCACGTTAGAAAGGGACCAGTGGACTGCCAATTTTTCATGGGGCCTCCAGCCCTCACCTGTCACCTTTAGGTGGGGCCCTCAGCTTTCCCTTTATTCAGATTAGGACAATAGGTCTTGAGGATCTTCCTCTCCCTCAGCGGTCTCCAACGAGTAATCCTGTAACCGTGTAACCTAAGCCTCAGCCATTTCCTTGGCAGCTACAGGGCTGCCTGCTTTTCAGTGACTGGAACTTCTGTTCAGTTCAAGCTGCCACAAAGCAACGGGCTTTTATTAGACCTGCCATCTAATTTCTTCCTATCTATCCCAGCCACAATCAAATCTACCCACATTACTACCCACATCTGTGTTTGGGTAACCTTTTCAGGCCTGTTTCTCTTGTTAGTGGGGGGGGGAGGGAGAGGCAGCAGCCCTTACAGCCTTACAGTCTTGTGCCATGTCCAGATTCCTCAAATCTGCCACTGTCTATGTAACTGCATTGATAGGCTGCCCCACATAGGGGCTCAAGATAGCCCTTGGTGATCCAAAAAGGGTTGACAAGATGCTACAGAGAATAAGGTCCTGCATCCCTGCATAAACACTTCTTCTGGCCCATAGGACCTCAGGTTGAAAGTAGCATTCTTTTTTTTTTTTTTTTGTATTTTTCTGAAGCTGGAAACTGGGATGCAGTCAGAGAGACTCCTGCATGCGCCCGACCAGGATCCACCCGGCATGCCCACCAGGGGGCGATGCTCTGACCATCCTGGGCGTTGCTCTGCTGCGACCAGAGCCACTCTAGCGCCTGGGGCAGAGGCCACAGAGCCATCCCCTGTGCCCGGGCCATCCTTTGCTCCAACGGAGCCTCAGCTGCAAGAGGGGAAGAGAGAGACAGAGAGGAAGGAGAGGGGGAGGGGTGAAGAAGCAGATGGGCGCTTCTCCTGTGTGCCCTGGCCGGGAATCGAACCTGGGACTTCCGCACGCCAGGCCGACGCTCTACCACTGAGCCAACTGGCCAGGGCTGAAAGTAGCATTTTTTATACCTAGTTCCTAGAGGATCTAATGGAGCTCCATATATAACTGTCACTGACTCACTGTCCCTAGCATTTCTCCAGCATTTTGCCACATCAAATGAATGGCAGCCATCACCCATTCTAATAGGGCATGGTTTTCTGGGTTGTCACGGCACTTTTGAAGATGCTGCCTCAAGGAGGAGTGCATGGTAAATGGTGGCCAATTTCTCCATCTCTGTTCCAGACAACATGATGCTATCCATCCTAATGTCCCACAACTGTAGCAACCAGGCTGTCAGGGACTCAGTGGGTTTCTGCCTGAATTTTGTCCCTAACTCCATCAGCTCTTCCTGAGTGTAGGCTTGGACCACAGAATGCTCCACTAAGTTGTAGGGGGCTTGTGCCTGCCCCTGAGGCACTTTTGTCTGCTGTGTTTTTACCTTCTGGGCAACACCAGCCAGGTTCTGAGTATGTGAATGGCACCTTCAGCCTGAACCTCCTCCTCCTCAGAGGATTTGGGAACAACTACAACCGCTGACTCAGAGCCACTCCTCTGGCACAGATGCAGCTCTGTCTTCAGCACCTGCTTTGGCTCCTGTAGCTGCCAATGCCAACACTCAGCTTCTAGGGCAAACTGCAGCTCACGAACATGGTCAGTCTCTTTCTATAGCAACCATTACAGTTCCTCCACTGTTGTTGCTCATTCTGCAGCTCATCCCAGAGATTTTGACCTCAGGCAGCCTATCGCACAAAGTTCTTGGTTTTTCTCACCCAACGCATATCCCCCAAATGTCAGCCATGGGGAACCATATGCTGGAGAACAATAACCACTCCTCTACACCACTGTTTAAGAATGTTGGCAGCTCCATACCAATCTGACCTGAACCCTGCTTACCAGATGTAATGCTGGTAACTGAGGCCAGGCCAGTCCACATTGGATTCTGGAAGGTGGTAGAGAAGCTGCAGAGCTAGAAAGCATTGGTCAATTCCCGTTAAAGAAAGTCTCCACGATAGCAGATGAGCAAACAGGCAGAGGAAAACTGCTTCTCAGGTAAACAACAAAATGACCCCTTACAGTGATGAGCAGTCAGTCCACAATCCACTGTCCTGAAGGAAAGCACCCATAGCCTTACATAGACTATACACTTGTGCCACTGCCACATGCTCGCACACTGATCAGGTGAAGTACAAATAAGCAAGCCTGACATCACTGTTTTTCCAACACTTAGCAACACTTGCTTTTCCTCTTCTTCCCAGCCATTAATCCAATAGTCTGTTAACAGTTCTAATCTTGTCTTGGTATCTGCTTCTTATAGTATCCAAACTGATGGATTTCCTAATTCTAAAAAAAGTAGTTAATATGTCTTAAAAATATAAGAACATTCAAGACTAAGTTTTAAACAAAAGAAAATGTGAGAGACAGATCTGAATGTATATAGACCAAGAAGACTCTGGCTAATAAATAATAAAAACCAAATAAAATATTTTAAAAGGGAAACATATAAATATTTTTAAAAATAAACAAATAAATATAATTTTCAAATTTCATTCTGAACTTACTGGCATCTAGGGAAAATGTTAAATATAATAAATTATACAAATTTCAGAGCATAGATGTGACTTATATTGACTACCCATTTCAAAAGTTTGGGCCACGCAGCTGTGGCCACTTTTCTGTGTCTTGACCCCCTTTCTTTGGAAAATTATCATCCATATCCTTCTCTGTCCATGTTAACCATGTTGTCTGAATGACAGCTGCTTTCTCTTTCATGACTTTACATCCCTGGCTGTAGGAACAGGCTGATATATAGACACATGTCCACCACTCAGGACACAGTGAGTGATTCTACTAGACTTATGACCCAAAACTTGCCAACCAGTGATTTTTGCCTAAGATTTTTTTTTCCTAAGATTTTTTTATCTAAGCCCAACAGGAAAGAGTCTTCTTTGTTCTTTTGCTGGAACCCTAAAGTTGCACATAATGATTCCAACAGTCAGAGAATGTGTTATTAAATACTAAGATAGATATCTTGAAAACAACAGAGATGAAAGATTAGTGCCAAAGGTACTACAATCACTAGTGATTCCTAAGGCTATTGGTGTTCCTGCTGTGGTTTGACTATGCTATCCAATTAATTCAACATTTTGTTTAAGGCATCCTTAGTTTATGCTCTATTGCCTATAAAACAAAGGCCTTATTTAGTATACTTGCCGTTTCTTGATGTTATTTTCTTCATAGAATCTCTCTAACACTGTGTTTGCTATATCATAATAAGTACTGCTCACATTTGACAGAATATGGCTCTTACACTTTAGTAGAATATAAAATAAATTTATTTCATTTATTTTAAACATTTTATTTTGTATTTTATTTAATATATTGCTTAAACATTTAATAAACTTTATTTTTATAGAATAGTTTTACATTTGTATAAATATTACAAAAATTTTTGAGAATTCTTATATATGCACACTTTGCTTTCCTATGTTAATAAAATTACTGTGGGATGTTTTATTTATTAATTGGTCACAATTAATAAACTGATACTAATACATGGTTGTTACCGAAATAGAGAGAGAGAGAGAGAGAGAGAGAGAGAGAGAGAGAGAGACAGGGACAGACAGGAAGGAAGAGAGATGAGAAGCATCAATTCATAGTTCTGACACCTTAGTTGTACATTGATTGCTTTATCATACCTTCCCTGACTGGGGGGCTCCAGCTGAGCCAGAGATTTCTTGCTCAAGCCCATGACTGTGAAGTCATGTCTATGATTCCACGCTCAAACCCACAACCCTGTGCTCAAGCTGGTGAGCCTTAGCTCAAGCCAGTGACCTCAGGGTTCTGGACCTGGGTTCTCACATCCAGTCCAGCAATTTATCCACTGTGTCACCATCTGGTCATGTTAAAGTCAATCTTTTATTCATATTTTCTGTTTTGCCCCGTGATGGTTTTATGTGATCCAGAACCCAAAGTATGTTACCATGTTACATTTAATAATCCTTAGGTTGTTTCCTCTTTGTTGTGACAGTTTCTCAAATTTTCTTTGTTTTTGATAACTTTGACAGTTTTCAGGAATACTGATCAAGTATGTTGTAGGATACCCTCAACTGGGGTTGGTCTGATGCTTTTCTCATACTAATACTGTGGTTATGGGTTATACAGAGGATGACCACAAAGGCAAATTGCCATTCTCTTAACATCATATCAGGGTTATATGCTATTTTGACATGGGTTACAACTGTTTATGCTACTGATCACCTCACTGAGGCAGTGTCTGACAGGTTTCTATAGTATATAAAGTTATTCCCCTCCTATTATAATACATACTGCATTCCTTACAAGAAAATTATTATGACCTAGACCATGTTAAAGCCTCAAAAGTCATACCTACCTTCATGGAGTCTAATTCTTATGCATTGAAATTTTTCTATTGAGTCTCATTTATTTATTCAATAATTTATTTATCTCAGTAGAGTTCAAGAACACTAATTTTAACATTGGGCTAGAGTTCGATATATGTTACCTATTGTTTTGTTATTTTTTCAAATTGTTTCAAATTGATGATTGGGAGTTGTTTCAAGCTGGCTCTTGAGTCACTTTTACATGCCTCCATTATTTTGTTGTTGTTGTTGTTTTTAATTTCCTTACTTTCTGGAACTGCAAGATGTTCCAGGATAATCTTGTATGTTTTATATCCTAGCTCTAAAATCAGCCACTTTTTTCATTGCTTCTGAATCTTTTTAAATTGCAAAATGGTATTAGAAACTAAGATCTGGGAGTGAGGGTATGCTTGTTTAATCATTTTGAGTGCAAAATTCAAAATGTTACTATAGATATAATTACAGATAGGTAGCTAAACATATTCACAAACACACATATATACAAAATAAGAGCTTATTGAGACCAAATGTAATTGTTGATATAAGCACAAATACTCATTACTCAATATCTTAACATGGTCTAATCTCTGATTTTCTTGTTACACCATTTTACTCTTCCATTTTTTTCTCAAACCTTTGACATTTCTGCCTTAAATATCACAAGTCAGTAGACATTATCTTAGAATTAGCTTGTAGTGACTCATCTGTAGTGGGTTACTATGTGTTTTGGAAGAGAAACTAGCTGCATATGCGTATAAGAGCCTTTCATAGAGTTAAATGTGTATGGCATTAAAGCAGGAACATTCTGGTAGTCATCTACCCTGTTAAGAGTTTTTCCTTCTTGTTCTTTTTTTTTTTTTTGCTTTTTGATGTTTATTTTCTTTTCATTTATTTTATGATCCTTTAAATTATATTCTTTAGTTAGTTTTCTTTTTAATCAAGTTTTTTAAGGTGACACTGGTTAACATACTATACAGGTTTTAGGTGCCCAATTCTACAATAAATCTCTGTACACAATATTGTATGTTCATCCCCCAAAATCAAGTCTTCTTCCATCACTATTTATCCCTTTATACCTTCTTCCACCTTCCCCTAGCAATCACCACACTGGTGTCCATGTCTATGAGGGTTCTTTTTATTTCTGGTCCTTTTTTTGTACTAAGTGAAATAAGCCAATCAAAAAAGGTCCCACATTATTTTACTTATATGTGTAATCTAGTAAACAAAATGAACTAACCAGCAAAATAGAGATAGACTCATACATAGAGAGCAGGCTGACAGCTGCTGGTGGTGGGTTGCTGGGTGAGGTGGGTGGAAGGATTGACATTCAGTTAGGTTTGATGTTACAATGTGGTCAATACAAATATATTGATAGAATCAAACCAAGAAGGATTACTCTTTCTGTTCTTATTATAACATATGATAGGTGCTCCAGAGTTGAGATCATTCCATTCTAGTTATGGTCTTCAGGGACAAAAAACATTCTTAATTTATTTAGCAGTTAAGCATCAATTTAAAAAAAACACTTTAATTTTAATTTTGTTCTATCATTTAAGTAAAACTGCCTTCTCACAGAATATTGAAAACCTTACTTATTTTGTTTAATAATTTAATATGCCTATGATAAAACAACTTTATTGTAAATCAACGGCTCTGCTGAGTATTATGTTTATAAATCTCTTTGCTACATTTCTGCAGTTTGTTATTTATTTTCTGACAAAGTATACCATGATCAGATTTTTTTTCCAAAATACACATTGTTCATTTTTCTCATCTCATTTTGATGCTTAACTTTAATATATTTTATATCTAACTTTGATGCAGTCTGTGTAATTTTTATAGTTATAGAGTTTTATACAGTTTTTTATTAATATTTATAAAGTTTTTTATTAATACTACCTGTTTTTTCTTTTACTGTCCAGTTGGTCTTTTATGACTCACTTTGCAAAGGTAATTTAAAGACTTTTTGTGGTCGTTCCCTTGTAAAATCAGTTACAGTAGAATAAATGGATTCTATTAAAATATGAAGAATGTTTACACAATGTAGTTAAAGGAAGAGGAGTCTGAACATGTTAACTTTTCACCAGCCTCACCCAAAACTGGCTTATAATCTTATTTTCCCTTTCCTTTCAAAGTGCTTACAAAGATCTTTCACCCTCTGAATCTCCTATCAATAGGTTTTCTCTCCCCAATCTCTCAGGAATTGTAGGTTAAAAAAAAGAATGCAAGGAGCCTCTCCTTGAACTTCTGGTCATATAGGAGCAGGAAGGAAACAAGCCAAATACTGTATGTTGTCCAGCAGGAGAAAAAATTTCCCCATTTTACGTTAAATACTTAAAGCATTATGGCCTATGAAGGTATGATGATGGAGGAATGCCTCTGCTTCCATGTTATCTGTGTTTTCATAAACTTATCCTCATCAGCTGAATTTGCTTAAGACAGGAGAGAAAAATTTTGCAGTAAGTTTTAGAATTATTTATTGGCATTTTTGGAAGAAGACTTCATTTACTATGTAATCTTATTTTTACACTTTGACATTTGGCTTTCAAAGAAAGAATTTTTCAGGGGCACTTGCATTGCAAATGAGGAAAAGTTTACATTTGATTGAGAGCATTTTATTTGTTGTTTTTTTTTTCAGCATCAGTGTTCTTGAAATATGTTTGCCAGTGAGCAGGATAGCAGCCTATCTATCATTTTCATTGGTATCTTTCTACTCAAACTTTTCCTGTTACTTTAATCAAACTAATTCATCATCTAACTTATTTTTGATGTTCCTAGAGATTTGTATCTCTATATATGAGCATTATATCTTCTCTGATTGATTTTTTCCCCACATTCAGTATAAGTATTATAACCTCTATTTGGTTTGATCTAGCAAAATTCCATGTCTTAAATTGAATTTTAGCTATTTCTAGAGGAATTGAGATTTCATACTAATCAACATTGATCAACACTGCTGAGAGTAAAATTAAAAAGCAAAGAAAGTTCCTAAACAATAAGCATAATTTGGTATATTCACAGACTTTACTGAGTACTGAAAGATTATCACATTAAAATTTTCTTTCTTCTTATGATTTACAGGCCAACTTGCACCATTAATAAAATGTAACCATAATTGAGGCTATATCAGTTAAAGGAGACAGTTTATCTATACTTGGGGGCTGGGGATGGAAGTGGATCAATAGTGTTCTAAAACCAATGTAGAGATACCCTGCATAAAAAAAGCAGAAGAAATGCTAAGGAAACCATCTAGATTTTAGACGCTAGGGCTAAATTATATTGGGGGAGCACAGTATAACATAACATAGGATCCAACCTGAAAATGTTCAACATCAAGGAATCTGACACAAGTAAGTTGTGTCTCATCAGGCAGATAGAACGTAGAGAGATATAATTGTAAATGCAGAGAAGCTATTTCTCATCTTTTATTTAATTACCGTATTTCCCTATGTATAAGATGTACCCTTTTTCAAAAAATTTGGGGTCTAAAAATTGGTTGCATCTTATAGAGAAGTTATAGATTTTTTTTAACTTACATTTCCCGCTTTTTCACGTGAATGAGGAGTTTTATAAATTTTATGATGAATAAAACCTGAGTTCAATAACTCTATGTAATACATTTTCTTTTCAAATTTTGGGTCCCAAAATTAAGGTGCGTCTTATACATGGACTCATCTTATACATAGGGAAATATGGTAATTTATTTATTTATTTATTATACAGATTAACTTTCTACAAATTAGCACTTGGGGATGAGCTTCAATATCTAGAAAATGAACTGGAGAAAGCAAAAGAAAAAAACTAATTCTGGGAAAAAACTGAGGAACTGGACAGCTTACTAGAATCAGAGTGCAGAACCAGGACACCACTGTGGCCTGGGCATGTGGAGGGGATTCATTATTTGAAACTTAGGTGAGAGTGCTTGGTCATTATAATGCATTTAATAAATTAATAGGAAAATCAGTGCTTCAAACTGTTTTTTTTTCATGTAGGTTCAAAGTTTAAACAAGGAAACTATTGGGTTCAATCACAAACTTGTATAAATAGCCTTAGGATGTGGCTTTGTTAATGAGCTGAAAAAGAAATGTTGCTTAAGAACAAACTTGTTCACAGCACTAAAGTTCAGTAGCCATTCTAAATTAGATGACTCAGTTTCTCTATATTTCAACAATATTGATGATGATGGGTCCTTCCACTTCTAAAACCTTAGCAATGAGCAATCTATAACCTGTTGAAATAGAATTGAGGTATGTTCTATTATAAAAAATATTAAAATATTTCTAATTAGCGATGGGCAAAACATGAGGTGACTTGCATGGTCGTGTTTTATTAACCATAAACAAGGAAGGAATGTAATCTGAGTGAAATTCTGTAGTAGTATTGAAGTTAATTCAAATGATTTTCTGTCTTAAAGAAAATATTATTAATATAAGTGGGTATTTCTATATGATCACAAATAATCCATTCTCAGATTCTTTTGAGTTTTTTCATGTACTTTATAGGAAACTCCCACTTTCTTTCTAGACTTTAATGATAAACAGTCATTTTCTACTTAAATGTTTTTCTACATTGATTTGTTTTTGGTTTTTTGTTTTTTTTCTTACAGAGACAGAGAGAGAGTCAGAGACAGGGATAGACAGGGACAGACAGATAGGAATGGAGAGATGAGATGCATCAATCATTAGTTTTTCCTTGCGCATTGTGACACCTTAGTTATTCATTGATTGCTTTCTCATATGTGCCTTGACCATGGGCCTTCAGTAGACCGAGTAACCCCTTGCTCGAGTCAGCAACCTTGGGTCCAAGCTGGTGAGCCTTCTGCTCAAACCAGATGAGCCCGCGCTAAAGCTGGCGACCTCGGGGTCTCGAACCTGGGTCCTTGGCATCCCAGTCCGACGCTCTATCCACTGCGCCACTGCTGGTCAGGGTACATTGATTTGTTTTGGAAAATAAATTCATAGATATGGAAGTGTTACAGTAAAAATGTTCCTGAAGAACATAGTTTTCTCATGTCTTGTATTGTTGCACACTACTCAAATCTCAAAAAATTTAGGTGATATATTAAAGGCCTTGTGGGTTCATTTGAAATTTATGTACCTTCATTTTCTGTGCAGTGTCTCATATTTGCATTAATTTTATCTTTGAATGCCTAATTTTTATTAGTAATAGTAAAATGATAAACAGTGTGGAAAATTTCTGAGATATCTAAAAATTATTATATTTTTAAGAGTTATAGCTAAATAATTTAAAAAGATAATATGTGAAGAAATGACATCAATAGAGATATAATAATAATGTCCTCTCTCATTTCTTTGTCATTATAAATACTAAAATAACTATTTCACTTTAAAAACACCTTTATCAGAGAAATTAAAATTAAAACCACAATGAAATACCACCTCACACTTGTCAGAGTGGTTCTTATTAACAAATTAACACACAACAAGTGCTCGCGAGGGTATGGAGAAAAGAGAATCCTCCTGTACTTCTTGTGGGAATGCAGACTTGTGCAGCCGCTGTTGAAAAAATTATGGCATTTCCTCAAAAAATAAAAAATGGAATTGTCTTTGACTTGCTATCTTACTTTTAGGAATCTATCCTAAGAATCCCAAAACACTAATTTAAAAGACGATATGCACCCCATGTTTATTGCAGCATTGTTTACAATAGCCAAGATCTGGAAAAAAAAACCAAGAATCCATTAGTGGACAAGTGTATAAAGTATACACAATAAAATACTGTACAGCCATGAAAAAGAAGAAAATTTTATCCTTTGTAATGACATGGATGGACCTGAAGATTACTATGCTAAATAAAATAAGCTAGGCAGAGAAAGACAAATATCATAAAATCTCACTTATAAGTGGAATCTAATAAACACAGTGAACTGAGGAATGGAATAGAGGCAGAGGTGGAGTCACAGCAAGCAGAAGGACAGCAGTCAGATGGAAGGGGATGAGGAGATGGGATCAGAGAAGTTGAAAGGATTAGTCAAATTATATATACATGACACATAGATACAGATAACTGGACAGCAAATCTCAGAGTGAGGGGGGAGGGAGGTAGAGGGAAGAGGGCAAAGGGGATGTAACATGGGCACATTGTAGGGGTTGAGGGTATTATATTGAGTAGTGACACTTGAATCCATGACAATGAATAAACTAAAAATTTTAACAAAAATAACAATATAAATAAATAAAGTAAAACAAAAACAAAAAAGTAAAAACATCTTTATCATTAGAAACCCCAAAATATTACCAAATTTAGTTAATTTTTTCTGTTTAAAAGGTATTTGAAATATGTTTTTATAAATTGAGTATGAATGAATTAGGAAAAGGTCACAAAAGCACTTTCACTTCTATCATCAATAGCATGGTCAGGGGCCTCCAAGACCACCTGTATTTTGATAATTTTTTTAAAAGGACTCACAGAACTCAGCCAATTTGTTATAGTCATGGTTACAGTTTAATAAAATAAAAATACATAGAATAAAATTAGTCAATGGAAAAAATGCATGAGACAAAGTGCAGGAGGATTCTAAATGTGAAACATCCAGTTTTATTCTTTCCATGGAATCATGGATGCATTAACCTCTCCTAACAATGATATATGACCATAAGCACAGAGCACTGCCAAATAAGAAAGCTGTCTCAGTCTTGGTGTTCAGGGTCTTTATTGGACTCTGTCAGATAGATATGGTGGACTGTCCACATGACTGACTGCAGTCTCTAGTCTATCTGGAGATATTGAGATGGTACCTTCACTCTTAAAACCTCTTACTATAAATCACACTGATGGATTAGTTAGCACAGTCCAAGGATTCCCAAAATAAAGACACTTTTATAAGGCAAAACACTCCAAGGGTTTAAGAGATCACTTTGCAGAAGCCCAGGGAAAAGGGCAGACCTCTCATTGGGCAAGGTGAAATTCTTTAATAAACACTGAGAATGTGCTTTTTAAAAATGTTCTTTCTTTTCTTTTTTCTTCTTTTCTGAATGAGAAGAGGGGAGATAGAAAGACAGACTGCTACACAAGCCCAGATTGGGATGTACCCCGCAACCTTTTTCTGGGCCCAATGCTCTGTCTATCTGGGGTCACACTCACAACCAACCTATTTTTAGTGCCTGAGATGGAAGCTACCCAGAGTGCTCACCCAGTGGTGAGCAATGGCAGTTCAACTCAAGCTTACTATTAGATCCTGCCTCCCTTGCCCCTGGAATTGTGGGATTAGTTCCCTAGATGCTCTGACCATACCTCTTGAACCTGACATCAGGATCTGCTTCCTCATTTTGCCTCACTATGTCCACACGAGGTAACGGTCCTTCTCTGGTGTGGAAATCAAACAATTCTATAATCAGAAAATTTCCAGACCTCTCCTAAAATCTGTTCAGATCCTGTTGTTAGAAATCCAGGCTTTCCAAAATCTAATGTTGCCCAGGAGGGCGCTCCAGCATTTGCCAGACATTTCCTCTGGCTGTACTGCCTTTTGGTGATGCCTGGAAAGCAGCCAGTCTCATTAGTTCAGTGAGCCTAAGACAGCAGGGATGTCTGCCTTGTCCTAAAGCTCACTCTGCTGTCCAAGACTGCCCATTCCCTCCTTGTAGACTGGGAGACAATCCCCCACCATATGTATGGGTAACTCTCAGTTGGCCATCCCCAAGCTGTCTCCTAAAAAACATTTAGACCCTAGGTTTAGCCCAAGACTTCAGGCCAAAACACCTTATTTTTTACTGTAATACCACTTGGCTTCAATACGAACTGGACAATTTATCCCAATGGCCTGAAAATGGCATTTTCAATTTCAGAATCCTGACTGATCTTGACAGTTTTTGTTGGTGAAACAAGAAGTGGTCCAAAATCTTCTTTGCACATATCATGACCCTCTCTGACTCCTGCTCGCAAAGCAAAAACTAGCTCACTTTCAAATGCTAGCTTCTGCCATCAAGGGCCTGCAGACAAATCTCAGAACACTTAAGGGCAATATGAAAAACAAAATCATCCTATTACTACCCCACCAGGTACTTGCTTTAAGTGTAGCAATAAAGGTCACTGGGCCAGCAAGAGCTGTAATCCAGGCCAGTCCCCAAAGACTTGCTGCCTTTGTGGTTGGCTCTACTGGAAGTCGGACTGTAATTGGACCTCTTTAGGTAAGACCTTATCCCTTCCTAGGCTGCCTGACCCCTCCTTTTTGGAGCTAATAAGCCTGGCCACTGAAGACTGAAGGTGCCTGAGGATGGATTTCCTGATAATCATCAAATCTTCTGAGCCTCAGGTAAACTTGATGGTGGCAGGTAAGCCAATTTCTTTCTCTATAGATACTGGGCAACCTGCTCTGCCTTACCAGAGTACAAAGGTCTCCTCTAACAGTCTGTTTTCTCTATTATGAAAATTGATGGCCAAATTTTCCAGCCCACATCAACCACACTCTTACAATGCATGTTAAGATCCCTCACTTTCACACACACACACACACACACACACACACACACACACACATTTTTACCTCTCCCCTCCTCTTGCATCCCACTACTGGGCCAAAATATTCTCTCAAAATTAAACCCCATCCTTACTCTCTATAAACTCCATATTTCCCTTAACCCCCACCTCCAGATTCAGCTCAGGTTTTTCTCCTACTTCTACAAAGTTCAATGAAAAAGATCTCCTTCCCCCTTTTCAGACAGTAAAACTCAGAAAAAAGGGGAAAAAAACCAGGTCATTTAATATCTTAAAGCCTTCTTCTAGAGACATGAAAACTGTTGTAATTCTGAAAACAACAGGAGAATTAACACCTCTCTGTACTCTGTGCAGACAGTGAAAGAGGGAAGGCTCATGCCAGGAACTCAGTGTAAAATGAAAAAAGGGGGGCACTTTTAAAATCCAAGTGGTGGCTAGGTGACCCTTCCTATCTTCTCTCATCCCAGAGGACTGCCAAGGACAAATAAAGTCTTCCTTTCTCTTCAACTATTATTAATATTGTAAAATATAATACTATTCCAAATGTTTTTTTTAACTAGGTGGCCTATAAAAGCATTTGATACTACTACTAGTTTAATTTAAAGCTCTTAACAAAAAATGTTTGTTTTGCTTAGCTTTACAAAAGTTTCCTGTTATCTCTGTTATATTTTTCAAAAATAATCTGTTTGCTAATAAAATATGTTCTGTCAATATAAAACAACTTCCAAACCTTTAGAAGTTTTTATGAGTTTGTTTGAGCCAAATTGTCAACAATTTCCAGGAAGCAAAACCCTCAATAAATTGAAAAAGTACCCCAGAAAGTGGTGGTTTTACCACTTATTTTATACATCAGAATCAACGGGAAAGATGTAAGAGGGTTATATAAAATTAACTGGTAATAGTGTAGGGAGGCAGGAGAAGGCAAAGCAGAAAATCTCTGAAACTGGATAAAAAGTAAAGTATATATGCTGAAACTTCTTTTACATAAGCAGGTAACGGTTAATGGTTCACATAACAATAACAATAAGGGGTCTGTTTGGCTCCTGCTCTGGCGGGATGTCTGGCCTGATGAAAAAGAAAGAAAAGTAAGTTGTTCTAAAAGTTGATTATTTCTGAATAGAGAAAAAGGTTTATGTAAGTTGCAAAAGGTTTGTGTAGAGGGAAGAGTATTTATAAGGCAGTTTTATAGACTATAATTGAGAACATATCATATGCCATTTTATTCCACTTCCCCCAAACCACATATAGCCACAATCTGTTCTTCCTTATTTGTATACCAATCCATGATGCATTTGTTATTTTGTCTAAGTTTTATCCTCTCTATAACTTCCATAAATTCTCAGTCCCTTTTTTCCCTCTCCATCCATGGGGGAAAAATTCCCTATTTCTCACTACAACAATTTTTAGTCACTACAACAATTCTTAGTCACCAAGCATTTCCTGCCTTGAATTCCAGCCATTGGATATGCCATCATCAGCTAATCCCCTCCAATTCTCCACATTTAATGAGGGCTTCTTGTAATTTCACAGATATACTTGAGCTGTGATCATATTGGACTATTTGAGACTCTCCTAATATTGAAAACAATCCAGCAATCCCAGTCACTGTAACACCTGCTAATAGTAATTACCAACTCTGTTTTGACCCATTTTATATTCTTTGGTACACAGGACAAGTCCCAACTTACTTCAAATGCAGTCCTACCCTATAAACATTAAATCTAGATGCTGCCAGTTTAGTGTTTCTCCAACCTGAACACTAGCTGCTGGTATGCTTCCGGCCATTTCTATACCAACTTTACCTGTAATGGCAATCTTAACATTGTCTCCTTTTCCTCTAACCCCAACATTATATATTGTAAAAAAAACCAGCCCTCACCCTTGTAACAACACTGCTCAGGCACAACTCCTTGCTAACTGCACACTTCTTTCTCAAAACCAACTTCAGGAGACTTATCATGGCTCCTATCCAGGATTATCCATTTTTTTCTCAACAAACTGTCCTCATCTGGTCTACCAAATCAAGCAACTCTCATTAATACTTATGCCTCCCTTCATGCTACATGTTCCTAATAGATTCAGGCAACCACTGTCTAGCCCAGGGGTCGCGAACATATGGCTTGCGAGTCAAATATGGCTCTTTTGATGGCTGCATCTGGCTCGCAGACAAATCTTTAATAAAAAAATAATAACGTTAAAAATATAAAACATTTACATGTATTACAATCCATTCATTTCCTACCACTCATGTTCATGGTTGCATGTGGCTGGAGCCAATTACAGCTGTCCTCTGGGACAACACCAAATTTTTATTGGATAATGCATAACGTACACAGCTTGTTGTGAGGTCAAGAAGTAAACTGCTCTCCTTTTAATTAAGTAGTCAGCTAGCTAATTACAGAAACCTTTTTGACGAAGAAAGTGGCTAAAATAAAAAAAAGATGAGGAGTATCGTACTTTTCAGCAGGAATGGACAGAGAAATTTGCCTTTGTGGAGAGAGCAGGTTCTGCAGTATGTCTAATATGCAATGATAAAATTGCATAGATGAAACGGTCAAATATAAAGCGGCACTTCGACACACACCATACTACATTTGCATCAAAATATCCAGCGGGGGACAGCAGAAAGAATGTCAAAAGCAACTGTGCAGAGTGCAAGCTAGTCAGCAGCAACTCCGTGTTTGGACCCAACAAGGTGACTGGAATTCGGCTAGCTTTGCTGGTGCTTTAGCAATTGTGAGAAATGGAAAGCCATTCACAGATGGGGAGTATGCCAAAACATTCATGCTTGTTGTTGCCAATGAACTTATTGATGACTTTTCAGATAAAGGCAAGATAATCAAACAAATAAAAGACGTGCCTCTGCAGGCAAGAACTGTTCATAATCATACCATCATGATGGCAAATCAAATTGAGGCAACACAAGTGAAGGACATAAATGCAGCACCATTCATTTCTCTCACTTTGGATGAGTCAACAGATGTAAACCATTTATCCCAGTTCAGCGTGATTGCAAAGTATGCTGTTGGTGACACTCTACATGAGGAAAGTCTTGCTGTTTTGCCTATGAAAGAAACAACAAGAGGGGAGGATTTATTGAAGTCTTTCTACTGAGTTTGCTAAAAAAATAAATCTACTGATGGATAAACTTATTTTGGTGTGTACTGATGGTGCTTTGTGCATGGTGGGGAAAAACAGAGGATTTGTAGCACTTCTTTATGAACATGAAAAGAGACCCATTCTAAGTTTTCACTGCATTCTATATCAGGAGGCGCTTTGTGCTCAGATGTTTGGTGAGCAGCTCGGTGAGGTGATGTCGCTGGTCATTCGGGTGGTCAATTTTATTGTTGCCTGAGCTTTAAATGATCGCCAGTTTAAAACACTGTTGGATGAAGTTGGGAATAATTATGCTGGTCTGCTTCTGCACAGCAATGTGCATTGGTTGTCAAGAGGGAAGGTGCTCAGCCGTTTCGCGGCTTGTCTGCAAGAAATCTGGACTTTTCTTGTAATGAAAAACGTTGAGCATCCTGAGTTAGCTAACACTGAGTGACTCCTAAAGTTGTACTATCTTGGGGACATGACTGAACATCTGAACCAGATCAATGTGAAAATGCAAGCTGTTGGAAATACAGTGTTATCCCTTCAACAAGCAGTGTTTGCATTTGAAAACAAGCTGGAACTCTTCATCACTGACATTGCAACAGGTTGTTTACTACACTTTGAAAAACTGGAAGAGTTTAAAGATGCATGCACAGCAAGTGACCTTGCTCAACATCTTGATCTCCAGCAGCTAGTGGGCTTCACATCTAATCCGCAATCATTCGAAGTGTGCTTTGGAGAATTTCATGAGCACACTTGTCTTTTTAAGTTCATCACCCATCCACACAAGTGTGCAGTGGACAGCGCCAACCTGACTTACATCCCTGGTGTCTCCATCAGAGATTTTGAGCTACAAGCTGCTGATCTGAAGGCCTCAGACATGTGGGTAAATACAAGTCACTGAATAAAGATTTGGAAATACTTGCATGACAGCAAGCAGAGTTGTCGAGCAAACACAAGTGGGGAGAAATTAAAAAGCTTCAACCCGTGGACCAGCTGATTGTCAAAACTTGGAACACGCTTCCCGTAACATACCACACACTGCAGCATGTGAGTATTGCTGTACTGACAATGTTTGGCTCTACGTATGCATGTGAGCAGTCTTTCTCACATCTAAAGAACATTAAGACCAACCTACAATCACATTTAAAGGACGGAAGTCTCAACGCCTACATGAAGCTAAACTTCACCATGTATCAACCAGACTACAAAGCCATCAGCAAAACCATGCAGCACCAGAAGTCGCATTAATGGTAAGAAATACTTTATTCATCATTAGTTAGCAACAGCATAATAACGTTATTAAAAAGAATTCAAAGACTTATTGTACTTTAAAAGTGTTGGTCTTACATAAAATGCATACATTTACATGTATTTTGTATTAAACATATTGTATGGCTCTCATGAAATTACATTTTATAATACGTGGGGTTCATGGCTCTCTCAGCCAAAAAGGCTCCCGACCCCTGGTCTAGCCTAACAATGCATTAATCTAGCTCAGGTCTCTGGAATGTAGTCATTAGAATACACCATCCCAGCCCCATGAAACATTTATACCTACATACCTAACATAAACCTACCAACTTTTATCCAATACACTGGGGAACAAAATTTTTGTTGCATCCACAAAAACACTTGTTCTTACCTAACTCGAGTGTGCTGATCTCAAATCTGACATTAGTTTTTCTCTGTAATCTACAGTTTTTTTGCAACTCAAGATTTTAGGTTTTTATCTTATTGTAAAATTTTCAACATTTAGTTGAACAAAATGAAGTAGAATATCTTCTTGGACATCATTTTTGTGAAAATATAATAATTTATATAATGCAGTAAATACATTAATAAACTAAAAGATATGATGGCATCAGAATTTTTCTACAATTTCAAAATGGAACATATTAAAACACTTATTTTAATCATAAAATTTTTGCAAAAATTATTTAAATTCTATTCAGGAAAAAATTTGTTTTAGCTCTTGCGTTTGTGTACTTGTTGAGGACAATCTCCTTTGATGCTCCAGTAGTAGTCTGCTCATCACTAACAGCTCCAAGATTTTCGGGAAACTTATCAAGGTGACTGTTCAGGAAGTGAATCTTAATGCTCATGTTATATCCAATGTCGCGGAAAGCCAACAGCATCCTTTGAACCAGAAGTTCATAGTTTTCTGCTTTTTTGTTGCCAAGAAAGTTTTTTGTAACTGCCACAAAAGACTTTCATGCTGCTTTCTCCTCCTTATTCATCTTCCTGGCAAATTCTTTGTCACATATGAGGGTTCAAATTTGAGGTCCATTGAATATGCCTGCTTTTATCTTCTCAAAAGACAAGGCAGGAAAAGCAGGAATAATATGTTGAAAGCATTCACTTTCTTTTTTCAAAGCCTGAACAAACTGCTTCATTAAGCTAAGTTTGATGTGAAGTGGGGGAGAAATGATCCTGTCTCAATTAACTACAGGTTCATTCACAATATTTTGCATGCCTACTTCCAGAGCTTCATGTTTCGGCCACTCCTTCTGTGTCCAGTGTTTCTCCCAAGCTTGGCTGTCCCACAAACACAGAAAGCAAGGATACTATGTGAAACCTCTCTGTTGTCCTAGCAGGAAATTTACCATTTTAAGATTCACACAAATGATCCAGTTATGCTCTTCATACTTCAGAAAGTCAAGGACAATTTTTATGTCATTATAATCTTCCTGCAGATGAGTTGAATAACCAATTGGAACCGCTGCATAAACATTACCGTTGTGTAGGAGAACACATTTCAGACTCTGTTTAGAGCTATCAAGAAATAACTGCCATTCTGTTGGACTTTAAGTGGTAACATCTAGCTGGCTGAGAAGACTGCTGATATCATGAGAGTAAACAAAGTGTATTCAGAAAAAAAGTCCACAAAAATTTGTTCACACTTTCTGAAATGGAATACTTTAGCTGACCGGTAAAGTACATTCTTTTCTTAGAGCTTGGAAGCTAATAATTCAGCTTCTTTCTTTGATAGGCCCAAATCTCTTACAAAGTCATTCAGTTTGGGTTGGCTAAACTGCTGAGGGGTTAATGACTGCTTGGCATCAGAAGAAGACCCTTCAGATTCTACAACCATTTCCTCATGCATTTTATCAAAATACACTTGATCATTATGTTCACTTTCTCGTCCTTAGAAGAAATAAAACCATTGAAAACAGGAACCAGGAGTGTCTCAGAGTGTGGGATAGGTCATATTGCTGAAGAAATATTAGGATATGCAATCATGTGCCATTTTTTCTTGCGGATGCCCTTTGTATAGATCAAACAGAAATAACAGTCACTGCTGTGGTCCTTAGGTTCACGCCAAACCATGGGAATACCAAAAGGCATTCCTTTGCGTTTTTCTTTTGTCCAATCACAAAGCATTTCCTCACAATTATGACACACAATATGAGGAGCCCAATTCTTGTCTTGATCACCAAGGGGAACTTGAATATAGGCAATATATGCACGTGTCACAAATGATGAAATATTGCGCCTTTGACGTTGAAATGTGTAACCGCCACCTATATAACAGAGGGTGTCAGGACTATTTTTACATTTACAGCTACTCAAAGAAGGCATGATTCAATCTTAAAACAAAATAAGAGGGTGTTTTTATTAGATAATATTTTTTTACATTTAAAAACAACTACAATTATGTAAAAGTGATGTTTGTAAAATGTTAACTGCCTTGTGGTTATGTTCAATCCGAAAGTCATTGCCCTTTAACTCCAATTTAAAAACCAATGCATGCCATTAACTGTAACAAAAAGAAATTAAAATTTCATAAAAAGTACAGCATGCACCAAAAAATGGATTTCAGATTTGGAATTAGTGATGCAGATATATATAGAAACAGTTCTAAAACCTCATGCAACAGAAAATGAAAAAAAAAAAGTTCCCCAGTGTTATAGGTCAAAACATGCTGTTGGAATAGTAATCACAAAAATCATTGTGGCCACTACTGCTGCCAGCCTAGTAGGGGGTATCACCTACAATGCTCTAAATGCAAAAAACACCATGGCCACCATGACCACCACAGGACAGGATACAGGAGAGAACTGCCAGTGTCTTGTATATTTCCTTAACTCCCTCACCTGCAAAGTAATTGATAATCAAATAGCCTTAGACTATCTCTTAGCCAAAGAAGGGAGGAGTCTGTATGATCGCTAATACCTTGTGCTGTTTTTATGTCAACCCCACAGAACAAGTAGAAGAAAGAACCCAAAAGACCTTAGAAAATGTGGCTGGACTCAAAGCTTTCAGCTAAGAAGGGCTTGAAGGACTCCATCTGGTCAGCTATACAGGAGGCTCTGCCAAAATTATCCTGGTTATCACACTTCATAAGCCCATTAGTAACCCTCAGATTAATACTTCTCTTTGGTCCCTGTCTTTTCAGGATCTTTATGCACTTCACATAGAATTGAGTTCAGGCTCTCATCAATAAAATTATTGGCCAATTATTCCTTCTCCAGACCTCACACCAATACCAACCAGTGCTCTAGCAAATATAGGCTTTTTCTCTTAGGTGGTCATGTTGTCTCTTATCAGTTTGAAGCAGTCTTAGAAGAACAATGCCCCCTTTATTTAAAATTTTAAAACAAGATGGAAATGATAGATAAAATGGCTACTTAGCTGCCATCTCAAAAAATGCAGGCATGGAGGAGAAAGAAGGACTGGCTTATTTAGCACCGTTAAGTTTAGGTTTAGGGCTTTTTTAAATTCAAGATCCCTTTAAAATTCAAATCTTGTTCACCCAATCTATCTCTCCCCTTAAGGAACTCCTCCTACCTGGGAACATTCTGAAAAATATCCTTGGGACAAGGCCATTGAGAAGGAACTGGGGGCTGGGAAAGGGAGACAATTTGTGACCAAAAGCAACAAACCAAGATATGCTAATCTAAGCATGTCCAGGTGCACCCAACCTTATGCCAGCAAAAGCCTACAGCAGCCCCTATATTATACACACACTCTCCTGCAGCTCTGGGCTGACACCCTTTGCTAGTCTCAGCCCGCTTTCCCCCAGGCATTTTTTAAATAAATTTTTCTCTTGGAACATACTAGCTTCGTGTTTTTGATTCAGCCATGGTTTCTGCCTTTCACATAGTATGTGTGTACACATACATTCATACAGATATACATATATACATATACATATAGAATCGTCTCCACACATGTAGGTATGTGTGTGTGTGTATGTCTGTCACCTCTAATCTACACTGTATTTTTGCTTTTTAGTTCTTATTGCAAATTACAGTTGAGTAATTGTTGATGTAATTATTTTTCTGATAAAACCCACAGAGCCAGAACCATATTAATCTTTTTCTACCTGGCAAATAGCACAGTAAATGGTCCATGAATAGTCTTTGAAGTATTATTTTTTAAATATTAATATTTGTTGAAAAAATAAATATACATTATAGTGGTAACAAATAATGGTAGATAAATTAAGAACCTAGAAACCTAATACCTAGTAAAGTAAACAATGAATCAAATATCAGAGAGATAATTATGGACTCTTCAAGACGATTTGTAACCACATAAGAGAAAATGCTGAGAAAATGTCATTAGATGTAGGCATTAGGAGCTTATAGTAAGTGATCTTCAAAAATACTGCAAATGTAATTAAAAGGCTAATGCTGTGATAGTGTAATTATAAAAGCCAAAATGCAGTCGGTTTAAGCTATTGTTTTTCAGCAACAAATTCAGCCTTCTAGACTGGCTTTGTGATGCTGGAGCTGGGATCCTGAACACTACATATTAAGATTCGTGAGTAAGGAGTGGCAGGAAGAAGAAGAAGGGATTTATTTATTTATTTATTTATTTATTAGGGGCTTCTCTTGGCTTGCAATCTGTGGGAGATTCACCGCAGTTAGCCTGTTCACACTTCAGGCAAGTACTCTTTTTATGTAGCGACAGCTGAATCCAGTTGTTAGCTTTTCCCAAATGTAGCATGCCAGCTTCATGGGAACTGCCTCTCAGAAACAAACAACTAAGCAGCACCCCTGCCCACAGGGCCCTTCTCCAAGCTTAGATCCATCTGCATAGCCACTCCCTCCTTAGGAGTCTTATTTTTATCTTTGTAGAATCCTCTTCTAAGTTTTTAAGTTTTACTAATTCCATTGTCAGAAAAGGTTCTCAGCCCTAGGAATGATAGTTACTTTCCACATTTACTGCCTTCATATTACTCTGGAGCTTTCTGTTTACCTTTTTAGTAACTAACATCATACCTAGGTATAAATTTTTAATTAAACTTTCTTTTTTATAATAACTGGATGAATTCTGTTTTCTGGCTGGAATCTATATTATACAGAGGGGAGTATGTATTGAGGAAATAAGTAGAGAATGAATAAAATTTGATAGTAGTGACTTTGCAATAAAGAGACAAGAAATAGGGATGGCTTAAAAGAATTGATGCAAAGCATTGGGAAGATCTGAGGTTGTTCGGGGAATAAAAGGAAAGGCTAGTGGAATGAGAAAGCTTGAGAACTGATGAAATAAAGAGTGAATGAGGCTAATGTCCCCGGAAGCGATAGAAGTCATTTAGTTTAATGAATAAAGGAGATCTCATTAGTTTGAAAGCTGAGGAAACTGACATCTTCTCTATAAGTGAAAAAAAAAAGCAAATAAAAAGCAGTTTAATGTTATAAGGTATGTTTTTAAGGGAGAAATGAAAAACACAGGGATAAAAGATATTGAGAAATTCAATTCTCATTAAAGAAAATGATGAATATCTGTCAAAAAGAATAAAAGAAAGCTTTTTGAAAAAGCAGTAAACATTGAGACTGCTGGCTGTGAAGGTTTTAGTCATGGACGTTGTAAGGCTAGTGGGCCAGGGTCATGCAGGCTCACATTGGATTTGGGCAGAAAGTAAAGAAACTGTAGAGCTGGAGAATGGTGGGCCATTCATTTATTAGAGTATCTCAATTGCAAATGTTGGGCAAATGAGTTTGTAAAATTTGTGTTTTTTGAGTTTGCTCACTTTTATTGTTAAAAATGGTGCTGGGCAGCACCAGGTATGTGATCTGTGAAATGACAGATTACCTTCCAGCTTGGGAAGGGCCATTGTCTTGCTAATGTTTGCTGGAGGAAGGTTTTCACACCAGAAAAGTTAAAAAAAAGAAGGGGAAGAAAAAAAAAAAACCAAGATGACAGGGCAAGAGAGACAATCCAGTTTTGCAGATGGCGAACCAGAGGTGAGGGGCTTTGGAACTGGTGAGGCCTTTGATTCTCAGAGGAAGATTCTCCTGGTTGTGGAACCAGATAATGTGTCAGTAGCTTTGTGAGCTCTGAATTAATGAAGAGGGAAGTGTTTTTTTCCCTGTGTGTTTACTCATCTACCGGTGTGAGTCTTGAATAAAGAAATAGCCCACCATTTTTTGGCTCCACTGTTTCTTTATCATCTGCCCCAATCTAATGAGAACCTGCATGTGAATGGCTGTGATGGCCTTAACTACTGGCTATACAGCAGATGAGCAAGCAGTCAGGAAAAATCACTTCTCTCTCTCTCTCTCTCTAAGGGCTAATGAGCAAAGAGGCCAGGAAAAAAACCCTTCTCTGGCAAACAATTGCAAAAAAGTGGCCCCTCCCAATGGTGGCAGGCAATCCACAATCTACAATCTGCCACCTTGAGGGCAAGCACTGGCATCTTTAAATAGACTATACACAGGTGGTATTGCACCATGCTCATGCACCAATCAAGCAAAATAAAAGTGAAGTTACTATGTGTATATAAAAGTATCTTATAAATTTAAAGGGGAAAATAATCAGGTGTTGGTCACTTATGACCCAGGAAAACTCACATGCCAATAAGGGATAGGTCAGTAACATAGAAAGAGACATTCTTTATATTTTTTAAGTCATTTATTTGTGCTTTTTTTTGAGGGGGGCTATTGGCTCCATTTACTCTTTCTCTGTGATACCTTTGTTTATCGAGCATGCAACATGGCCACAGCAAACTCTGTGGTTATATGTCTTTTTTTGCAGATAAATGAGAGATTAATTTCTGTCCAAAAAAAAAAAAAAAAGAAACAAATAAAAAATGCTAGGTAGTCAACATGATTTGGTATATGACCATCAGCAATTGCTATGCTTTGGAGTGAAATTTATTGGTGACACAATGTAGATTAATGGTCCATTATGTGGAAATGTAGGAAAATTGCAATTTCCATTCAAAACATCCTTTGAAGGTATATTAGTTTTTAATGATTGTGTAATAAATTACCACAATCTTGATACTTTAAGCAACACAAATTCATTATCTCAGTCTTTGGAGGTCAGCAGTCCAAACACTGCTTCACTAGGTTCTCAGCTCAGGTTCTTAGAAGACTAAAAGCAAAGGCCAACTAATATGCCAGCTCAGGCTCAATTCTCCCATGGAACGCAGAGCCCTCTTCCAGTCTCATTTTTTGTTTGTTTTGTTTCTGTTTTTATTTTGTTTTTCAGAATCACTGATGGTTGGTCTTCCATTCCAGAGGCCACAATTAGGTCTCAGCCAAGCCTCTCCCATATGCAATTTATAATACGGTTGTTTGCTTGTTTTCAGGCTAGCAAAAGAATATCTCAATGATGCATCACCTTCTCTTAAAGAGATCACCTGGTATACTTCAAGTAATCTCTCATTTGACTAAGTCAAATTCAACAGTCTAGGAATTTTGATTACATATAAAAGAAACTCTTTTCCATAGATTAAGGGGAAGGTATACAGAACATATACATCAGGGGATGGGAACTTTGAGGGCCACCTTAGAATTCTGCTTAAAATGGTACACTTCTTAGCCCCTAGTGTCTTTCTGACAAGCAAATTGTTTCAACACTACTCCAAAAACTTTCAACTGTCATTTTGTGATAGCATCAGATTGAAATATAAATTCTCATTATCTACATAATCTAAATCCTGGTGTAAAAAGATTCTGTGTGTAATTCATTAAATATAACTGCTGTACACAATTTCTTTCCATCTGCAAAAAATGAGAAATGAAAGAGACAAGTTATTTGATCTCAACATTCCCAATGTACAATAGAGGATCAAACATAGATAAACAGTTATACACATTCTGGCAAAAGATAAAAATGTTTCTGAAGTTGTGGAGAAAGAAGAACCCATGTGTACAGTTGGTGTGTATATAAATTGGTACAACAAAGGCAGGTTAGTAAGAGACTAGGAAAATTTCTCTGCAAGTAGAATAAGAAAACTGAAACAGATAACTAAAAAAATGACCATAATGGCTGAGCAATTAACATCCAGCTAATAAATCACAAGAACCTATCTCTCTCGACTGAAGATGCCTAAGAGCATATACTTTAAATCACCATAGTCAGGGAAGTAGATAACAGAAACTAGTTAGATCCAAACTAATCCAAGATGGAGAAAACATTGGCACAGAATGGCTCCAAAGTTCATTATGTCATCATTATAATTAAGGTGATCAATTTTTTTTAAACTTTTTTTTAATTCATTTTAGAGAGAGAGAGAGACAGAGAGAGAGGAGAGACAGAGAAAGAGAAGGGGGAGGAGCTGGAAGCATCCACTCCCATATGTGTCTTGACCAAGCAAGCCCAAGGTTTAGAACCGGCGACCTCAGCATTTCCAGGTCGACGCTTTATCCACTGCGCCACCACAGGTCAGGCAAGTGACCAATTTTTTTTTACAATGAAAAAGAGGACAAAAATAAATTGAAAAAAATAATATTGTAAATAAAAGAAACATTTTATTCATTGCAACTATAATACACTATAATATAATAAATTCATAATAAAATATTTGTATTGTTTTTATCATAATTATGCTTACATGCCTATTAATTTTAATAAGAATTATAAGAAAAAAGTACTCATTTAGATATATATCTAATATATATCAATGAGTACTTTTCCATTGAATGAATATTTTTTTGTTTACGTTATCATCTTGTAACAATATATTGGAAAAATCTGAACAAGAAATGTCCTTTATATTGAATTTTACAGCAAGTGATGCAGCAAGAGTATCAACATTCAATCTCAATTTCTCACTTGTCCAAAAATCATTAGCAATTGAAAAACTCTTTCAACTGCTGCATTAGTTCCAGGGCAGCACAATAGAAATTGAACGAGAATAAATAAATTTTTACATTGAATATGTTCATTTTTGAAATGGCTGAATATTTCCACCCATCTTTTATCAATTTTACTTGTTCATTTTCCCACTGTATTAATTTTTCAGAATTTAAATATACATTCAGTCTTCTAATTTCTTCAGAGACAATTGTCATCTATTTTGATGTCTGGCATTTCTTTAAAATAAAAACTCAAGACAAGATTCAATATCTGTCCAATATACTTACGATAAAATAGAAAACACCATTGAAAACTGTTATTTCCCATGATGTTTGTTTTAAACCATTCTTTGATATATTGAAAACATGTCTGGTAAAAATTCTGCACTTCATTGATAAACTTTTCTATTATGCCCAGATTTGATTCCTCTAAGTTAGACAATTTTCTTTTTATAATTAAAGGAAGAAATTTTTTTCAAAACAAGATTTATATTGAAGGAAGAAGTCATTCAAACTAAGACTAACTTCCATAGCTGAAATGTGTTAACCTTCAATTTTTTGAATTGTTTTGTGAAAAATAGATGCTTGATTATGTATAAAATATATTAATATCTCAGATGTTTTATTATTGAATATGATTCCAAGATTTTAAGACATTTGTCTAAACTTGAAAAATATGAACAGAGAGGCTCAAATACTTGTAGAACACGCTCTATAGCAGATGTTAGAGCAAGCCATCTAACTTTTGAATATCCTAAAAGTTTTTTGTATTCAACATTTGCTTCTTCACAAAATTGTTTTAAAGTAGCAACATGAATAGTAAAACAACTAAAATGTAAATAAATTGTAGTTATTATTACTTCTACATCAATTGACATGGCACATGACATTGTGTTGATTGCATTTGACAAAATATGTGCATTACAACCTATTCCTAGTATTTTCTTTTGTAGTAATTCTTGTAATTTTACATACACATTATTTACCCATTTGCGTTTTTCCCACCGAAATTTGTAATGTATTAGCCAATAGTGCAACAACTTTGGATTTCAAATTGTTTTCACTTATTACTCTATTGATGGTTTGACAAAATTTTAGAAATTTTGCCCTCAATGGATTCTAAATTTAAAATTTTTACTTGAGGCCCTGGCCAGTTGGCTCTGTGGTAGAGCGTCGGCCTGGCATGCAGGAGTCCCAGGTTTGATTCCTGGCCAGGGCACACAGGAGAAGCGCCCATCTGCTTCTCCATCCCTCCCTCTCTCCTTCCTCTCTGTCTCTCTCTTCCCCTCCCACAGCCAAGGCTCCATTGGAGCAAAGTTTGCCTGGGCGCTGAGGATGGCTCTGTGGCCTCTGCCTCAGGCACTAGAATGGCTCTGATTGTGGCAGAGCAACGCCCCAGATGGGCAGAGCATCGCCCCCTGGTGGGCGTGCCAGGTGGATCCCAGTCAGGCCCATGCGGGAGTCTGTCTGACTGCCTCCCTGTTTACAACTTCAGAAAAATACAAAAAAAAGAAAAATTTTACTTGAATGTCCTTGGTAACATTAAAATATCTTACTATTATTGGATACAACTTAATTTCATTATGATTTGATGCAGCAGATAAAATTATTATAAATGTTGCAGTTTCCAAGTCCTCTGTAAGTATTTTGTCACAGTAATTTTTAAATACTGATTTCAAAATAGCCTTGCATTTTGGCCTGGCATGTGAAATTTTGCATTTGAAACTTTTTCAATAATTTAGTTGTACAATCCATACTCCAAAAACTTTAATTGTGAATTGTGGTATGAAATGCAAATGTTCCCTTTATTGTAGCCAACTGTTTTTAATCTTCAGAATAACTTGAAGTTTTAAAAAAACTTGTTACTTTACAACTGGAAGCTAATGCATCTAATGAATGCTTACATTTGTTGGTGGTCAAGTGTTTTTTTATCGCTGCTCTGCCCTCAACTGCAATACAAAATTCTCCACTGAAAATATTGCAGAAAACAATGGCATCTTTCTTTGATATGAGGAATGGAAGTTCTTTTTTCAAATTATTGTTAAAATGGCATTTTTCCATCCCTTAAATAAAAGTTAAAATTAAAAATAAAATATAGAGCTACACGAATGATGTACGCACATTAGGAACTAAAAATGTTACATCATGGTAGGCGAATTTTCTGGAAGCTATATTAACAAAACTAAATATCAAACAAACCACTAATTTGGAGTGATATTTGGGTGCATTTATCATTTTCTAATTAAAAAATGTCTGTTTTGTGCAACTATTTAATAAAAATGCGTTATTAATAGATATGAGTTGAGGTTAGATTTCCACTTTTAATCTCAAATTTCAGGAAAATACTTGTAAATAAAATTGTACATATTTGGAAATTATTAAATAGATAATGAATTAATGAAACGTAAATTGTGCTTACCTATCTACGATTGAATATTTATTGAGAAAGAAATAATTGTGAGTCTACAATGTCGTATGTGCCATGTTGTGATTCAGTAAGAAGTACACAAAGTCATTTGCACACTCAGTATATCACGCATGCTCTCTCAAGGTCTTCCGTGCAGAGCACATGTGTCTTATAATCGCGTCTCACCTTACCATATAGATTCTTGATGAATAGCCATGTCAAATACAAATACATCACATCACAGGCATTGGATTGACTCTGCATCAATTGAATATGGACATTTACAGATTAGTTTTCCAATATCAAGAAGAAGGACATGTAGAAAGACACTTTTTGAGGAACAATGGAACTTACAAAAGAAGGACACTCCTCCCTAAAGGAGGACAATTGGTCACCTTATATAATGAAAATAGACACCAAAAGTAGAAAAAGAACTAAGGTCGATGAACGCTACAACACTTCCAGAACAGCATATTAGGAACAAGACCCCCTCCCAACCAAAAGGCAGAGCTAGAATTTGGTATCACAAAGCTTGAAGACAACCCTCTCTTCCTGTAGAAACACATAAAATCCCAAGAACTAATTGACCGTGTGCACAACTCATTTGTCCACTAGGTTCCATGACCTTTTTGCTTCTTTCACAGCTGCGCCTGAGCTCTGACTTCTGTCTTTTTCCCTAACTAAGTAAAACTTTCTTTGTTTTTACTCCAACTCATCCTTGAAACATTTCCTGGGTGAGTCAAGAACCTAGAAATTGCCCAACATACAAAAGTTCCCAGACCATGCCAGGGCAGGTACAGCCCCCCGCTTGAAAGCCATGCAGTGACACAGCCAGTTTGGAAAATGGTATGATGGGTCCTCAAATACATTAATATAAACTACTCTATGACCCAAATCCTTGGTATATATTAAAAAATAATAAACTGAAACAGAATATTGAAAATATACCTGCATTTATATTATTATTTATAATATCCAAGATATGAAAGCAACCTGTGTTCATTAATGAGTGGATAAAGAAGAAATAAGATATATATATATATTTATATATACACACCTATATATGTGTGTCATATTCAGTTCATAGTTTAAATTCATCTATACTCAGTCTTTTTCATTCTAAGCTGGCATTGTTCCTGCTGAAACAAACTTCTCATAAACTTTCTGGATCTTGAGTGCATTTCAAAGGTTTTACTTATAAGATTTTTTAGATAATTCTTTCTCTAGCTCTGGCTTTTAGGGGATGGTTGAAGGACAACACATCTAAGCCTTCCAGAGGCCCACTAGTTTGATGGAAAGAATCATGAAGCATACTCTTAATCTTTTGAAAAAACCCTTTGTGTTATTAAACACCGAGTTTTGATCTCTCTGAGATTTTAGCAAAACGTTATATAGTGACACATCAGCTTTTTCTCAATACCAAATTCTCAGCATATATTTCTCAATTTTAAAATCTTCTGCCATTTAGAAGAATTGAAGGTTTTCAAAATTATCTATTCCTGGTTCATCTTTGATTAATACATTTTTCTTCAATTAATCTCTTCCCTCATGCATTTTACTATATGTAGCTGGACAAAACTAGGCAGTACATTTAACAACAACAACAAAAACAATTTTTTTAACTTAAAATTATAATTTATTTATTTATAATTAATTTCTGATTTTGAAGTAAATTTATCTTTTTTCCTAGTTTTATCACATTTGTACATTGCATCTCAGGTAGAAATGTCTTTACCTAGCTAATTGAACACTGGAAAATTCTGCTTTCAACATAAGTGCAGTTCTGCTAAGTTTTCTATTACTACACAATAAGGATACCCCTTCTTCAAAATACCAGTAGCATGTACTTGACTACATTATGAGCCCTCTTAGGCAGCAGCATCCTTAAAGCTTTAATTTCTCCTAGAAGAGTGTTCAAACTAATTTAAGTGTTTTCTCTCATAATATTCAAAATTATTCCAACTTCTACTCATTGCCTGATTCTAGAGCTGCTCCCAAATTTTACGTGTTTGCATCAGCAGCACCCTATCTCCAAATACTAATATTTTTATTAGATTTATTTTAATTCTGTCACAAATCACCACATAGTGACCAGTTTAAAATAAAAAAATATATATATCTTACAGTTTCTGTAGAGCACAAATTTTAAGAATAACATATTAGGTGGACTTTTAGGCCTTTAAAAACAAAAATCAGCATGACCAGGCAGTGGCACAGTGGATAGAGTATTAGCCTGAGACACTGAGGACCCAGGTTCAAAACCCTGAGGTTGCTGGCTTTAGCTCAGGCTTATGCAGCTTGAGAATGGGATCATAGACATGACCCCATGATCGCTGGCTTGAGCCCAAGGTCACTGGCTTTAAGTAAGTGGTCACTGGCTTGGCTGAAGCCCCTCAGTCAAGGCATAAATGAGAAAGCAATCAATGAATAACTAAGATGCCATAACTATGAGTTGATGCTTCTCATCACTCTCCCTTCCTGTCTGTCTGTCCTTCTCTTCCTCCTCACTAAAAAAATAAATAAAAAAATCAAAGTGCCACCTGGGAACTCTTTTCATTTGAGTACTAACATAATCTCATTTAGACCATTGGACAAATTCAGTTCCTTATGGTTATAAGACTGAGATCCCATTTTCTTCTTTGGCCTTTGGGTTCTAAAGGCTTCTAAACTCTACCTTTAGTTCTTTGCTTTCTGGCCTTCTCTTTAGGTAGTATACAACATACATATTTACTTACTTTTTCAGAGCTCTATAATGGTACTTAACTTTCTTTTAAAAATCATACTTGGTTAGATTAGGGTCACTCTTAAAGTCAATGGCTTAGCAACCTAAGCATGAAAATGTTATCCAATCATAATCAGTGCTCTCACTCACATAGAATGAGAGGGGATTATATAGGATGTAAACCCTTGGGAGCCATTTGAATTCTTCCTACCACAAGTGAAGATAGTAGCAGTTATTCACACTCTGCCTTCTAAGGGCTTTACTGCTTCTTTAAGTGTGGGTTCTACTACAGTATAAATTCAATATTTATATCTATTAAGTGTATGTTTCTTATCCCTGTCATTTTCAAATAAAAAATTAGCATTATTTATCTTGCTGGTCAAGACCAAAAGGAAGTTATTCTCAATTCTTCTCTTTTCCTCACATCTATTTGTAATTAATAGGCCCTGTCTTTAGTTCCATATCTTACCAACATCATCTCTCATGACACCTGGAATGGCAGGGAAGAACTACACTTCTATTTTGGACTCCTTACAATCTACTTTCATATTATAGTTTCTGGTAGCCTTTGAAAATATGTCAGAAACATCTTGAAATATAATTCAATCATGTAAATAAAAAAAGTAAAAATTTAAAAGAAAAATTTTCAATACCTACTCATTAAACTCAGAATAAAATCCAAACTGGTTATTATGTTCTACAAATCTTTATATAGTCTGATCTCTGTTTCTGTCTTCCTCAACATCATCTCTTATTATTCTTCCAACTCAGTCACTCTTTCCAGCCAAATTTAAAACATTTATTCATTATTCTATGACATTCTTTTACTGTTCCACCTAATTTGCGATCTCACATTCATACTCTTTTTAATCCAATGGACTAGCATTTACTTTATCTTGTAATTAAAAAAAAAGTTGCCTATAAGTTTTTAACTTCTGTCTTCACTTTTAAATGTCAGCTCTGTTCCTGCAAAAGGGCTCAGTACCCTCTTGCACATCTGTACCCTCATGCCACATCTTCCTTCTCAAGGAGGCAGCGTTTCTTCCACTAGAGCTGTGAAGACTACAATTCACACTCAGAGAAGAGTGTTTTGTTAGCATGAGTTGAACCACTCAGTCCCCTTTGAGGAAATAATAAAAATGAGGATCTGGTAATACTAAAGTAAACTACAGGTTTAGAAAACTTGGTTTGTAAATTTAATCAATGTTAATGCCACATTTTATTTGAGATGCAAACTAAGCTGCTGATATATGTAAATGAAAGTTGTTTAAGTCTGTTATTTCTATGACTTTGTGACTCAGAATCAGTTTTGTTTTTAGCTTATTTATTATTTGATATCAAACCACCTAATTTTGGGTCTTATTTTATGTTACATATATTTAAGTTCTCATATTTTACTTGTATTGGTAAAATTATTATTATTATTATTATTATTTTGTATTTTTCTGAAGCTGGAAACGGGGAGAGACAGTCAGACAGACTCCCGCATGCGCCCGACCGGTATCCACCCGGCACGCCCACCAGGGGGCAACGCTCTGCCCACCAGGGGGATGCTCTGCCCCTCCCGGGCGTTGCTCTGTTGCGACCAGAGCCACTCTAGCACCTGGGGCATAGGCCAAGGAGCCATCCCCAGTGCCTGGGCCATCTTTGCTCCAATGGAGCCTCGGCTGTGGGAGGGGAAGAGAGAGACAGAGAGGAAGGAGAGGGGGAGGTGTGGAGAAGCAGATGGGTGCCTCTCCTGTGTGCCCTGGCCGGGAATCGAACCCGGGACTTCTGCACGCCAGGGCGACGCTCTACCACTGAGCCAACCGGCTAGGGCCGGTAAAATTATTTTTAATCTGAAGTAGTTTTAATACTTATATAGTAAATGTTTAGCCTTAAATACAGTAAAAAAGTTTATTATCTATTAATGCAAATATATTCAAAGGAATTAATGAAAAATAATTTATATTTTAAATATTCATTGCAAGATAAATTTTTATTCAAATGGAGTACTATAACAAAGTTGCTGACTTACATTCCACAATGCGTTATGCTATTTAGAATTTTTTTAAAAATGTATGTATGAAGATGTAACTGCTATGTGTGGTATATATAGTAGTGTGTATAGATAAATCTATAAATATAGATCATAGTGCTTTAAAATATATATAATCTGATTTCAAACCCTATTTTTGAATACTAGTCACAGAGTTCTCTAGATGCTCAGTTTTTATTTTTTTATTTTTTTATTTTTTTGTGTTTTTGTGAAGTGAGAAGCAGGGAGGCAGAGAGACAGACTCCTGCATGCGCCTGACCAAGATCCACTGGCATATTCACTAGGGAGTGATGCTCTGCCCATCTGGGACATTGCTCTGTTGCAACTGGAGCCATTCTAGAGCCTGAAGTGGAGGCCATGGAGCCATCCTCAGTGCCCAAATCAACTTTGCTCCAATGGAGTCTTGGCTGCAGGAGAGGAAAGGAGAGATAGAGAGAAAGGAGAGAGGTAAGGGTGGAGAAGACATTGGGTGCTTCTCCTGTGTGCCCTGACCAGAACAGAACCTGGGATATCCATTGACCAGCCAATGCTTTACTACTGAGCCAACTGGCCAGGGCCTGCTCAGCTTTTAAAAAGTTACTTTTCATTTTTAGATTTCAGTTTTCTTATCTGTGAAATGGAAATAATAATATCTAAAACAGGATATTGTGAAAATCAGACTTATGAAAAGTTCTTTACTAGCACTAGTCACATAATAAATTTACAGTAAGCATATATTCAGGCCTATAAATATAGCAAATTAACAGTTTTAAAGCTATTTATTTTCTATTGATGCTATAAAAATATATCATTAATTTAGCATCCTAAAACAACATAAACTGATTATCTTTTACTCCTGTATTTCAGAAGCCCAAGACAGGTTTTTCAGGGATAAAATATAGATATTAGCAAGGTGGATCTACTTTCTGTAGTCTGTAGGGGAGAATTTGTTTCTTTACTTGAGTTACTGGCAGAATTTGGTTTCTTGCTGCTATAGCCTGAGTTCCCATTTCCTTGTCAGCTAATGGCCGCTCTTTTCTTCTAGAAGTTGCATGCATTCCTTGGTTCCTCCATCTTGAAAGGCAGTAGCAGCTGGCTGGGTCCCTCTTACACTGAATCTCCTGCCTCTTCTGCTACATCTCTAGTTTTCTGCCTTCCTCTCACACTTCCAAAGGTCTCTACATAATTACATTGGGTCCTCCAGGATAATGTGGAATATTCTGAGTGTTCTATTATCAGTAACCTTAATTCAATTTGCAAGATCTCATTTTGTCATGTATATTAACATATTCTCAGGTTCCAGTGATTAGAATGTAGACATCTTTAGGGGGTAGTATTTTACATTTCAGGAACAAAGTTTTTAAGAGCTGCTATGTACACCTTTTTATATAGAATCTGACTTAAAATGTCAGTTTAAATTATTTTCTAATATTCCATATCTTTAATAGCATGTATTCTTCTAACTCTTTACTGACTTATATAGAATCAATTATGCAGAAGCCTTGCTGGAGAAGGCCTGCATTAACACTAAGTAATGAACAATACGCAATTTTGGATCAACATACACAAACACTGACAAAGATTCATACACATACAAACACACCTATATTTATATCCATCCATCTCTGCCTAAAATTAGTATGCAGATCTTAGAACAATGTGATTTTTATTTAACTCTTTCAGACTCATCTTGGAATTGACATTTCTCTTCTTCAGGATGTGGTCAAGGGAAACTTCACAGTTCTATTTCCTTCAGATGTTTACTGTTCTTTTTTGTTTCCTACTTCTAAATTTTGAAACACTTATTTGTCTCAAATCAGTCTTTATCATAAATCACTTCTGCTTTACAGCAATTTTTTTCACCAAGTTTTCTCAATTTAGTTGCCAATAATTTTAAGAAAATCAGGTGCAAAGTGTAGGTTCTTTATCATCTGATTTTCTAGAACTCTGATTATATTTTGTTTTCCTCCTATTATCTGCTGCAAAATCTCAGCCCATATGGAAACATAAAAAGACTATTTCTTTCCTCCAGTTTTGATAAAGATATGCTTGTCACAACTGCCTTTGACCTCAAAGGGACAATTTCATCTTTGTTCTCTAACACCAGGAGAGGTATAAAGACTGACCTAGTTTTAGTGGAAAGAAAATTATATCTAGTCTGAGTCATACCTAGAAAGTACTTTCTAACATGCAGAAAACATTTATTCTATCACTGAATAATTGTTTTGTTTCAGAACCCGACATCCCTGTTGACTACAGCCACCTGAGTGTTGTTGTTTTATTGTCCCATACACACACAATTCTGTGTACCGCTGTCCATATGGTTCTATATTTTTTACAAATGTAATCCTAGTCTAAAGAAACACTTTATTTCACATTTAATCTTCTATAGCAGCTTTCAATAGCTAATGATTAGAGAGATAAATAAATTTCAATAGACAATGTTACAAGTTTTTTTTTAAAATAACTTCACTACACAGGCTATTTAATCGCATAAGGAATAGAGTGCATAAATTCAGTTAAATCATTAATTTAATATTCATTTCAATGGGTCTATGATTAAGTCAGTATTTATTCTTTACTTTCTTTTTTTGAAAATTTTAATACTGATATAAGCATTTAAATAATACTAATAATACTAATAATTAATATTAATAATAAATCAGCAATAAAAACATTACCCAGTCCTCAACACTATTTTTGGAAATAATAATATTTCATAATTTTTGTTCTTATTTTTATGGTGGTCACCTCTTTAATTGTAAGAAATCTATTTCTATATTATTTTCTATTTATGAACATAAACCCTGTCTTTTTACTTCCTATTACAAGAAGTAAGAGAGCTGGCTTACACAATCTTCTCTTTTCACGTACTCATTCCTTAAAATCTTTGTTAGATTTATTTTTGGTTTAGTTTTTTCTTTTTATAACTCAAATCTGAATGCCACATTAAAATATAATATTATTTATCATATTTAGATAGTATATTTTAACTTCTTTTTATACAAAATGTTAAAACTGTTCTGCTATATTTTTCTTTCTCCTTTCCTCAAGGGTAACATGCTATTACCATATCAGTGTATTTATAACATTTGCATTTTATTACATAGCTATAATTCTTTCATGCTTTGTCTTTGATTTATTCTGAAAAATAAAAGGTCATGCTTGACCAGGTGGTGGCACAGTGAATACAGCATCAGACTGGGACTTGGAGGACCCAGGTTGGAAACTCTGAGTTCACTGGCTTGAGTGCTGGCTTATGTGGTTTGAGCATGGGATCATCTGCCTTGAGCGTGGGTTCACCTGACTTGAGTGCAGGTTCACCGGATTGAGCATGAGGTTGCTGACTTGAATGTGGCATCATAAACATGACCCATAGTCGCTGGCTTGAGCCCAAGGTTGCTGACCTGAGCCTAAGGTCAATGGTTTGAGCAGGAGGCCACTCGCTCTGCTGCCCCCCCATCAAGGCACATATGAGAAAACAATTGATAAACAAAGGTGCTGCAATGAAGAATTAATGCATCCCATCTCTCTCCTGTACTATCTGTCTGTCCCTATCTGTCCCTCTCTCTGACTCTCTCTGTTGCTTTCAAAAAATATATAAATACTATATTTCTCCATGTATAAGATGCTCTCATGTTTAACATGCACCTTAACTTTAGGGCCCAAAATTTGAAAAAGAATATATTATGTAAAGTTACTGAACTCAAGTTTTATTCATCATAAAATTCATAGAAGTCCTCATCATTGTAAAACTCCCATCCATTAGCTTATCCTCATCTGTGTCTGATGAGAAATCACTGTCTTCAACAATGAGCTCAAAAACAAGCACATGCCTAACCTGTGGTGGCGCAGTGGATAAAGCGTCGACCTGGAAATGCTGAGGTCGCCGGTTCAAAACCCTGGGCTTGCCTGGTCAAGGCACATATGGGAGTTGATGCTTCCAGTTCCTCCCCACCTTCCCTCTCTCTCCTCTCTCTCTCCCTCTCTGTCTCTCTCTCTCCCTTTCTCTCTCCTCTCTAAAATGAGTAAATAAAATTTTAAAAAAAAGCACAGAAAAAATAAGAAACACAAGTAAAATATCTATCACCACTGTATAAGATGCACCCAGTTTTTAGACCCATTAATTTTTGGGAAATATAATAGAAAGAAAGAAAAAAAGGAAGAAAGAAAGAGAGAGAGAGAGAGAGAGAAAGAAAGAAAAAGAAAGAAAGAAGGAAAGAAAGAAATAAGAAAGAAAAGAAGGAAGAAAGAAAGAAAAAATAGAAAGAAACAAAGAAAACATCATCATAATTAGTTTTTAAATACTCCATCATTGTATAGTCATGTCACCTTTTAATGTCATTAATATTTAGACCAATTTTTTTTTCATGATTTTTCTATTATTAACCAAAGAGTGTAAGGCCTTTCTACCACATTTGTGAGATATCAAATATTGTTGTTCTACTATAGTGGTACCTTGAGATACAAATTTAATTTGTTCTGTAACCAAGCTTGTAAGTCAGTCAACTCGTATATCAAACTGTTGATATTGGATCCGTGCGCCAACATGCCAAGTAGTGGCAGCTTCCCAAATCACGACTCGTATCTCGGAATTTCACTCGGATTTCAAACAAAAATATGGACCGAGTCACAGCTTGTATCTTAAAAATAAATTTGTATGGCCTGACCCGTGGTGGCGCAGTGGATAAACCGTCAACCTGGAAATGCTGAGGTCGCCAGTTCGAAACCCTGGGCTTGCCTGGTCAAGGCACATATGGGAGTTGACGCTTCCAGCTCCTCCCCACCTTCTCTCTCTCTGTCTCTCCTCTCTCTCTCTCTCTGTCTCTTCCTCTCCTCTCTAAAAAAACAAAAATGAATAAATAAAAATAAATTTGTATGTTGGTATGTTCGTATCTCAAGGTACCACTGTAATTATTAAACAGTGATTAATTGTACTGAAGATCTATTGTAAAAGATGATTTAAAGGTTTGTTTTCAAGACACTGGAGGGTAGAATTCATGGTTTATTCAATATAAATTGTAAAAACATAAATTTTAGTGAGTTGTTTAGTTGTGTGTTTATTTTAAACATTTGTTTGTTAATTTGGAGTATTTTTTTTAACCAGGAAAATTAAGCCTGACATCATAAAGGACTAGAATATGGGCTGGATGTTAACTTCATAAAACTAAATGATAAACATTATTGTTTATTCTACAACTGGTCCTCAAATAGAAAGCCCATTTATCCAAGGAGAGCTACTGAAGGGGAGGGGGCCAGGCGAGCTCAACAGACTATCTCTAGCATTCTATTGACACAGAAATTGATGTCCTTAGTGGATAAAAAATGGCAAGTATTTGAAATGATAAAATGTTGAGCTAACATTTTTAATGTTGAGAATAATTCCAGTTATTTATGATTATAGCTCAGAAAATTTTCAGATTTTGGCATTAGTTTTATTTATTGTTTTAATCTAACTTTAATGTGTTTCATGATATACAATTTTTTTTGAGTTGCTGTAGGTATATTTGTGATAATTCTGGAAAAATGTATTAAAGAAGTATGTGTCCATTAAAATATATATATATATGTATTTGATTTGATTCAAAATGTGATGCATGTCTTCTGGTATGTGGTGAATAGCTATAGATTAGATCTTTTATCATGAAGACTTTGCAAGGCTACTCACGGTCTATTTTTTTAATACAATACTTGCTGCAAAAGTGAAATCCATACCATTCTATTTCGAGTTAAAATAAAAGTAGAAATATACCTAGGACAAGAATCTATTATTTCAAAATAGCTAACAAAAATAAACTTCCTGCAATGCTTAGTTTTTGTAGACAAATAACTTTGAAAACATACTCAGCTATATTAAACAGAATTTGAGTTCTGAAGTAAATATGTGAAACCACTATGCCTCCTATTAGATATATTATATTGTGCAAATTAAATAAAAATGAACATACCTGTATAATATTTTTTAAATAAATGATTGGTTTTCTTAATACAAATTGAGAAGGCATTTATAAAAATGCTTAGCAAAGATTCAAGAAGATAATTAGTGCATAATAAAGGCCTGGCCTGTTTACCTTATGCTACTACATTCAATAAAAAAGAAGAAACAATTTTAATCACAGTAATAAAATTTACACTAGGAAAATAACTTTGTTTCATCCAGTAAGAGTTTTTAGCTTCAGGCAAAGTAAACATAATAATAAATATTTATTTAATTCCTCTAACTGCAAAAGCAGAGTAATCTGCACTTCATCATTTTTAGGAGGAAAATGCTAATGATTTAACAGACTATATCATACTTTTGGGTTGAATCCATAAGAAGTTAATTGTAGGAAATTATAAAGTTTGAAATTACACACCAAATTTTTCTTGAGATTAGAGTGAATTGAGTAAAACAGTGTCAATTTTTCACTTATATTCTCCTGTTTATTCTATGCTACATTTTGAAGGTATACACTATTTCTCTGATACTCTTTTCATTAAGTTATAAGAAGTTTTCAAAACAAACCAAAATGTGATATCGAGTTTATTCGTTGTACAGTTCAACACTTGTGGAATCAAAAGAGAAAGGGTTTCTTGTTTGCTCAATATAAAATTTAAGAATATATATATATAAATGCCTTTGTAAAATTTAAGACCATTTATTTGAATTACATGGATAAAAACACGATTCAAATGTAAAATTTTTTGAGGTAAATAATCAACATTTTTTCAAAGTATATAACAAGACTGTATTTCTGTTTTCTTTTTAAGATTAACTCATAAGTACTTTTCCAATATTTAAAGTAAATATACAAATTGCTTGTTTATAAACTAAACAATTCAATACCTCTTCTTAAGTCAAAGATATTTTCTAAGTAATACCTCTAAATGTTTCAGAGGACTCAAATTCTAGATTGTGGAAGAAGATTCAATTAAATTAAAAAAATATTCAATTTATCAGATTATTCTTTTCAATTTTAGTTCTAACAAAAAAGAAAAAAAACTTTTTTGGATGTAAAATGCATGCTTTAAATCAAGAAGTTTTATTTATTTTTTATATTTTTTTTAAAGAATTTTTAAAATTTATTCATTTTAGAGAGAGAAAAGAGAGGGATAGAGAGAAGAGGGGGAGGAGCAGGAAGCATCAACTCCCATATGAGCTTTGGCCAGGCAAGCCCAACCTGGCTTTGAACAAGCAATGTCAGTGTTCCAGGTGGACACTTTATTCCCTGTGCCATCACAGGTCAAACAGACCAATAAGTTTTAAATAAATATATTTTAATCCATTAGTATTGTATATACTTATGAATATGCTAAAAAATACTCAATAATTTAACATGACAATTGTAAAAATTATGTAGTATAGGCTTTTGCTTTTAAAATTGGTAGAATATAAAAGTTTTAAAGAAGAAAATTGTATAAAATATATCAGTCAAATTTCAAAACCATAATTTTATAATGTACATTGTAATATTGTTTATTAGATTTTTTAATTTACTAAAATTTTTGGATTTGTAGAAAATGAAATAACAAAAATAAATAGATAAATAAAATGCATAATGACAAGTTTTTTTATATTCTTTCTAAAGAATTACAAGGAACACATTAAAGTGAACCATAGTTAAACTCTATTTCTTTTTCATCATTATTACATTAAGAGAATAGTTTCTAAATTAATATTTGTTATTTAGAGTTAAATGTAACTAGTTGAGATAGCTCTGTGTATTACAGTATTATGCATATAAAATAGAAAAGTAGATTTCACAAACTCTACCTATTTAATTATCTAGCAATCCCTTTATGTAAATTTTTATCTCACAAAATTGCCTTGTAAGTAAGTTACTTTTTATTGTAGACATATTTTTTGTCTTAAACTGATGATATTAAATCAAATTATATTCATTAGACAACTTGTAAACTATAAATCTAAAATCATAACCTTAGTTTATAACTGAGACAAACCATTTTATAGCTCTAAAATAAAAAGATATGCAAAGATAGCATTATTATAACATTTTATATGAAATATAAATATAAATAATTATAAGAAAAACAAATTAATATTTTAAATCTCATTATTTTTTGTATTATTTATGTACCTGTATGGCTCTGTACTGACTTCAGTACTTATTTTATTTTATTTTTTTGAGAAAAAGTCAAGGAGAGAGGGGAGACAGGAACATGGAGTTGCTCCTGTATGTGTCCAGACTAGGGAATTGAAGCAGTAACCTTTG
Source organism: Saccopteryx leptura (assembly GCF_036850995.1). Lineage (NCBI taxonomy): Eukaryota > Metazoa > Chordata > Mammalia > Chiroptera > Emballonuridae > Saccopteryx > Saccopteryx leptura. The sequence continues at coordinate 59,578,618 of NC_089506.1, forward strand.
CACTGGAGGATGATGCTCCAAACAACTGAGCTATCCACCCAGCGCTTAATTTATTTTTTTAAATTGGTTAATTTTTAGAGGCAGATAGAAAGGGAGAGATAAGAGAAGAGAAGCATTCATTTGTTGTTCTACTCAGTCGTGCATTCATTGGTTCCTTCTTGTGTGTCCTGATCAGGGATCAAACCCCCAACCTTGTTTCATAATTGTGCTCTTAACTGATTCAGCTAATTGGCCAGGGCCAGTACTTATATTTTAATAAGAAAAAATAGTAGTTGGCAAACTTTTATAGAATAATATGCTTTAGCATTTCTGTATATACTTTTTATAACTCTATTTTATCACAAATTCTAAAGATATTCCATCAAAATTCTGTAAATTAAAATCACTTTTAAACATATTTTAGTTTTATTTATCATAAATATCAGTTATTATAATAAATTTGAAATGAGTGCAAAACTAAAAAGAAAAACAATAAAATATATTAGTATTTCTTACCTACAGTGAAAATAGAAATATAGAAATCTATTATGTCTATCTGTAATAAGACTTTACCAAAAATATAATTCACTCAAATTTTTAAATTGTAGTACTTCATCATTGTTTTAGATCAAGAAGCTCTAAATATTGATAAAACAGGACTGTTAAAAAATTAAAATTAAATTAATAAATCAAGAACAAAACAATACTATTTATTATTCTAGTTAATGTAACTTTTTCTAGTTAATGTAAGTTTTCAGAGGCATCAAAAACTGCTTGCAAAAACTCTTATAGTCCAATGAAGCATGTATTATTTTGCTAAAGATACTCATTCTTTTAGAATCATATATTGTAAAAGACTAAAAAATCAATCACAAACAACTTAAACAATAATAGGTTTTAATTATTGTTGATTCAAAAGGAAAATATACATAACAAAAGTGTGTTTTCTGAAATAGTCAAAAATTTTAATAAGATTACTTGCAGAAAGGTGATAGAAAAATTACGTTTGTATGCTGACATTGTGGATGTTTTTATTTTATTTCTCTTTGTCACTATGTTTTCTAACATTTTTATAGTGATTGTGACAAAGCTGATAATATGAAAAATAACTCACTCTGATTTTGGAATTATCAGCTTTCCCTCAGAGAATATGGAATGTTAGTTAATTTCACACTACAGAAATCATGTTTAATAGAGCTGCATGTCTTCAGCCAAGTATCATTCTAGAGAGGAAATATTAAGGAGACAAATGAATCAAACTAAAATGATGAAGAAAAAGAATATCATACCTTTTGGAAGATGCATGGAAACATATCTGTACACTGAAAATAAGCAAACTTTCTCTTGTCCCAATCAAGGAAATTTAAAAATTGGTCTATAAGATGGATGATACTAACAAGTTTCTACTTAAGGTGTTATGGTCACTAGACTCAGTAAAATTATGTTTTACATCCTATTTCCTCCAAAATAAGTAAGTTTGAGACCTCAAATCAGTCATTTTATCTCTCTGAAACTCATTATTTTTTTTTACAAAATCAAAAAATGTAGTAATTGTTTAAAAGGCACCTTAGCAGTCAGTCTTAAGGATAAAATAAAATAATGTATACAAAATAGTAATGAGGGATAAATATTTTTAGAAAATTTATTACTTTTTTTCCTTTTTCTATAACAAAAATTCTTAAAAATTTAATAATACTCATCTTTCCCTGTTTTTTTTTAACTCCTCTGTACACTGTCACAGAATCTGTGAATGTAAACAATTCCAGTGTTTGAAATCTACAGCTTTTTTGTCTACGTCAGAGGTAGTCAACCTTTTTATACCTACCACCCACTTTTGTATCTCTGTTAGTAGTAAAATTTTCTAACCGCCCACCGGTTCCAGAGTAATGGTGATTTATAAAGTAGGGAAGTAACTTTACTTTATAAAATTTATAAAGCAGAGTTACAGAAAGTTAAAGCATATAATAATAATTACTTACCAGGTACTTTATGTCAGATTTTTGCTAAGTTTGGCAGAATAAATCTTTATAAAACAACTTACTATAGTTAAATCTATTTTTTTATTTATACTTTGGTTGCTCCACTACCACCCAACCATGAAAGCTGGAACGCCCACTAGTGGGCTGTAGGGACTAGGTTGACTACTACTGGTCTACGTTCTAATGACTATAACTGGTTGAATTAAATTATTTTCACACAGAGCTAAGCTATTTATTTTTAACTTTCTCAGAAGGTACTGAAAATGTAATGAACTTCTTTATATTAGAATTATTCTTTTGCATTTAAGATTGTTTGGCTTTAAAATGAAATTTAGTTTATCTGGTTCTGATAACAGTAGAGCAGTTTTTACTGAAATAGCCCTCTCATAGACAACAAACTCTAAACATGATGTAAAAAATTGCTGCTTGAAAGGTCTGCAGAGGGACCATACACCGACAAGAACTACAGAAAATTCAGCTCTTAAATGAAGAGTTGCTCAGGCAATTGCACTGCAAGGCCATTGAAAGAATGACACAATAGAAGAAAGTAAAAAGGAACATTTTTAGAGCTGAAAACATGGTTTAGGAAAACAATTTCCTTATACGTTTTGCAAATTTTTCATAAGTTTTGGATTGTTTTAAAATAAATATGTAAAAAATAAAAGTTAAGGAAATATAAAGACAGTATAAAAATCAATTGATGAAGGACAACTTGCCTTGCAAAACTAAGCGTAAGTAAAGTAGCATATCCTCTATTACAATAAGGTAAATTAGATATAAAGTACTGTCAATGTAGACACGTTAGCAGCTGCTGAAATGAACAAGCCTATTTTTTTTAATGAGAGAATTTTTAAAAGGTTGTTTTAGAAACGAATCTCTATGTTTAGTAAATAACATTATATGGTATATAAATCTAGCCAGAGGCATCAAGCTAATAGCTTGGTGTCAAATTTTGTCAGCTATAAAATCCTTAACAGTGGGCACTACTGTTAGAGTTGCAATTAAGTAAGACTCAGAGAGAAAAAATACCTTAGCAATGCAACTTTAATAACTTCGGCAGAAGGGGAAGGGCATGCTGCCGCTAGTCAAAGCTGGCCATCGAGCATGAGGGCAGGGATCGGGTTCTGTTTTTGTTCCTAATGCAGGCCGTAGGCTGAGTCTTGCCCCACTGGCTGGGTGGTGACCATACAATCTTACTCTTTCCCAATTGGCTAGTTTAAATGGCCTCGTGAAAGAGGAAGGGAGAGGTGGGGATAGAATTAACTTCATGAAAGTGGACAAAGGGGGTTGGGGAATTATTGCCTAAAACCAGATGAAAGGGTTTGGGAAATTCCTACTGAAGAAAAGAACATAAGGTAAACAAGTAATTTTTCTTTCAGTTCCCTCTATTCTTTATACATCTTTATTCTTTTTTTTTTTCAAACTCAATAAACAGAAGTTTGCTCTGGTTATCAGTGTTAACCACTAGTATCAGGTTAGAGTAAGGGGGGAGAACTCTACTTGGTTATGGCCTTCTTGATCAATCTTTAAATTAAGCCTTCAGCACATGGGATGATGATGCAGCATTCTATAAGAATCAAGACTCCAATAACAGTTATTAGGGAGTACTACAGAGGTCATTTATCCTTCCCATTTTCCAAATCCTTGTTCCATTAAATTAGTGCAGGGGTCATCTATACCTGAGTTTTCAGCTAATTCATTTGCTAAGATGGTTAGTTTATGCAAGGCTTTGATAATGGTATCATTTGGGGTTGTGTTATTGGGGAAGTAGGTACAACATTGGGTTCCAATCATAACACACATTCCATTGCTCTACTAGTATTCTAACTAGAGAATATTCTCTTTTCCTAGGCCATTCAGTTGGTAGGACCAAGCTGTTCTGTGATTCCCTTAATCATATCCCTGGTGTAATTGAAAAATCTTTGTTGATTATAATATATTGATATATATAGTTTATCTAATCTACATTCTTTTTTATGATTACCTAGCAGAATAAGGCAGATTCAAATTTGGCTATATATAGGGGTCAAATGACCTGTAGGGAATTATGACACTCTTTTTGTTTCATTCATTTCATGACGAGCTAAGAGGGGAGGCAGAGGAGGTTAATGTCAGGGTAAAATGATGGCCAGTTGTATTCGGGAGCAAGTGCCGCCTCAGTGCACTGGTGGAGTCTCATAGAACTTTGTCCTGCAATGCCAGTAAATGTCAGCTCTGAGGATTACATGGGCAGATTGGTCTGTCATCCTTGTGAACTGTTGGCTTTCACTGCACTGAATTAGGTTTCCTACAAAGGCCAAATTGTTCCCCCACCCTGAGAGGCATGAAGAGAAATTGGCAGTAGGACCAGGCACTAATAGCCCTCGGGAGCTGACCCACAGGACCTTTGATCCCTGAAAACAGCAATAATGACGGACCTGACTCATTTTGCCAGGCAGTGGCATGTTGGAACAGAACTACCTTGCAGTTTATCCCATCAGGATTCAAAGAACACCCTAGTGGAAATGAGACTGAGTCTCTGGTCTCCTTGTAGCACAAGCATTAACAGTTGCTTTTGTTTAGAGTGCTAACAGAATATTTGCTTCATTGTACCCAGGCATTTGCATCTTGGTATCTTGTTTCTATAGCTAGAGCCTTGTAGTCCTCCAGCCCACTGGGAAGTACTGGTGTCACATGGAAAAAAAAATGCTCAAGACACAAACTGATGTCAAAAGGAAGGGGGGGGGCTGCCAAAGGAGACGAAACCTCTTTAATCTTCTCCCTAAGCTTTGTTTTTTTTGTGTGTTTTTTTTTTTTTTTTTTTTTTTGTATTTTTCTGAAGCTGGAAACGGGGAGAGACAGTCAGACAGACTCCTGCATGCACCCGACCGGGATCCACCCAGTACACCCACCAGGGGTGATGCTCTGCCCACCAGGGAGTGATGCTCTGTCCCTCTGGGGCGTTGCTCTACTGCGAGCCAAGGAGCCATCCCTAGAGCCCAGGCCATCTTTGCTCCAATGGAGCCTTGGCTGCGGGAGGAAAAAAGAAAGACAGAGAGGAAGGAGGGGGGGTGGAGAAGTAAATGGGCACTTCTCCTGTGTGCCCTGGCCGGGAATTGAACCCGGGTCCCCCGCACGCCAGGCCGACGCTCTACCGCTGAGCCAACCGGCCAGGGCCCTCAGCTTTGTTTTTAATTTAATTTTTTAATTTTTTAAATTTAATTTATTGTGTTTACATAAATTCTAGTGTTTCCCCAAATGCATTCCCTCCCCCCTATATTCCTCTCAACATCTCCCTTACCCCCCTTTCAAAAGCTCCCTCCCTCCTTCCCTTCAGGTTTAATTCCGTTCCTCAGTTCCCATTGTGTAGTAAGACACCAAAAAGCTGTAAAATTAATATTGATATTTTAGGAGGAAAGGTCAAGCTTTCTGTCCCGTCCTTTCCTTGAGGAGGGGAGGGAGAAGAATGTAGAAGCTTTCTGACTTACAAGGACAATGGGTCATTTACTTTTAACTATAGAATAAAGGTTGTCTGAGGAACTTCTTTTCTCTTTCAGTAAGAGACAAAATTTATATACCAACCTACATTGATTTTGGCTCTTCCTCCCTTCTTTGAATCCTGAGAGTAACAGACCTCTAGGCAAAGGAGGGGAGATAGACACTAACAGATTTGTAAATGTCCTTGATTGTATCACTTTGAAAGTTTTCATGTTTTTGTGGATCCCCTAAACAAATGCTGTAAGCTTGTTAATAATTGTGCCATGATGCCATGCTCCCCCCAACCTGTATGTGATCAAAGGTATATAACCAGCCTCTAAAATGTATTTGGCATGCACAATTTGGGTCTGCAATGCCCTGTGTTAGCCATATGCAGCCAGCATATTTAATAAATCTCCTCCTTTAATAAAACTAGTTCAAAATTTATCTGGACTTGGTGTCTCTACGTAAACCTGCGGAAGTGAGGTACAAGAACTTTACCATATTTGGTGCCCAGTGTGGGGCTGTGGTGTTTTATGTCACTGGGTAGAGACACTCCAAATCGGCTGGTCTCTCCAGGAGGCTGCTGGACCCCACTGGATCTTGAGGAGAGACACCACCTGAGACGTCTTCAGGGCCTCCCGTTTTCCTGTGGGTTCAAACAGTTCTTCAGAAGATGCCCCCCAGTTCCCAAATTTAACAATTTGGACAATTTGGCAGAGAAATCAAGGAGGTAAGTATAGCAACTTTTTTGCTTTACTGAATTCTAGCTTTTTGTCTGTTCTGAATTCCAGCTTTGCTCTTTGTGACTCCTGAGATATGTAGGTAAAGCAGAACTTCTGTTTTACTGTTTGGGACTCCAGAGGTGTATAACTCTTTTTCTTTCTTACTTCTTGCTTTTCTGTTTGGAACCAATATGTAGGGAAGGCAGATCTGTGGCTCTGTTGTTTGTGACTCTGGAGATATGTAGGTAGAGCCAATCTTCTGCTTTACTGTTTGGGACTCCGGAGGTGAGTAGGTAGGGTCAATCTTCTGTTTTGCTCTTTGGAAACTAGTCTGTCTGGATCTGCCATATGAGGATTGGCTGCAGTCTTACTCATGTAGTGGGCTCTCCAAGACAGAGATGTCAGTGGAAAGTTTGGGTCCTTCCTTAGGCTTATCTAGGATGCATCTGGTTGTATTCTGGAAAAGACATCCATTTGTGTTTGCACATTTATTCATGCTCTAGGAAGACCATTTGTAAAGCCAATGGCTGTGGCTACCAACACAGCAGCCCGGCCCATTCAGGTTCGCATTGGATTCGGACAGTCGGTAAAGAAACAATGGAGCCAAAAACTGATAGGCCATTTTCTTTCATTCTAGCTTGCACCCGGTGGGCAAGTAAAAACACACACTGGGCTCCAAAACCCACTCACATTCAGTGCTCACAAAGCCCCTGACTTATCCGAGTTTCCCAGAATCAAAGATTTCTAGCTCACCAGCCTTCTTCTCCTCAGTTCCCCATCTTCTTCCTTATCCCAGATACAAACTCTGCACAAACTGGCATCTCACTCAGCACTCCGCCATCTTGGCTGCTTCTCCTGGCCACATGGCCTCTTTCTGCTCTTTCCTCTAATGATAATCTCAGGAACCAATAGAGCAAGCTCTCGTTCTGACCCCATTTTATAGTGTAGATTCAAAACCTTTAATCCAATATACAAAATAGGGAAGTCTCTAATACAAAGTCATTTCTCTGAGGCATGAATGGATTGTACTACCCCACATCAAAAAGGGTGGGAAAGGCTTAATCCCAAAACCAAGCCCCAGGCTACAAGGATTCTGCCTGCCTTTAGCCCACCCCCAACACACATTAATATCACCAGGGCAAAGGCCTCCACGTGGGCAGTGTCATCTTTAACAAAGTGAGCATAATACATTTTATCTGCCCAACAATCCACCCCTATGCTCACTTTACTACCTACAATCTATACCACCGGCATCCTTGTGCAAGGAAATTAGGCACATTACACAAATTACAACATGACAAATCATAGAGTTTCAACAATCACAAAGGTACACTTCACCAGTCTCTGAGCACTTAGCCCAAAGTGCAAAATGTCCTCGGCCTGTGGGAAAAGCTTCCCGGGGCAGGGGAGTGCTTCCAGCAAAGCCACCCCCCACCCCCATCAGGGTATTTCACATTGTCCAAAATCCGTAAGTCCATCCAACAAAGGAGCCAGTGCCCACTCCAGTCGTAGTCCAGGAAATCAGTCCACATACATAAGGCGTCAGCCACCCCCCTCATTCCTGCCATCCTGGCAGGTCTTACACTGTCCCAAAGAGGAGCACATGGCAATGACAGTCAGCATTTCCATCTCTGCTCCAGAGAACATATCCAGCCCTGTGCCCAAAATCGTACCTACCAGGGCCGTAATAGGTGCTCCTTCCAGCTGTGCTCTCATTTTATGGAGACTGCGGATTGCAACTCCAGTCCGATTCTCCTCATCCTCCAAAGAGGAACTGAAAACACCAGCTCCCATTGCTGGTCTTGAGCCCCGGGCTGCCGCAGCCTTCTGCTCTGCAGATCTTGCAGCTCCGGACCTGGCCTCAGCCTCAGCTTCAGCCTCAGCCTCAGCCTCAGCCTCAGCCCCGGCCTCCTGCCACTGCTGGCTTTCCATAACATCCAGGGCAAGCTGCAACTCACGATCCTGTGAATTCTCCTCTAGCAGCTGCTCCATTTCCAGCCGAATCTTGTAAACCTGGTCGGCCTCCTCCTCCAGCGCTTCCTCCAGCTCCAGGGTCAGCATCTGTTTCTCCCACGTTTGCTCCAGCTCCTTCCACTGCTGGGTTTGCAGGTCCCGGGCAGCCTCTTCCACAGAGCTCTCAGTTTCCTCACGCATGGCTGTAAAAATCAGCCAGCCTACAATCCCCAAAAGGAAAGCCATGGGGAACCCTAACACTAGCCAGTCCTCTACTCCACCACTCAAAGGCTCCTTGCCGATCTGTATCGAATCCTGCCACAGACTACGCCAAATGTAAAGCCAGTAGCCAGGGCTGCCACTATCACAGCAGCCTCCTGGCCTACTCCATGTGGCCTCCTTCTGCTCTCTGCTCTGCTCCCTCTGCTCTCTCATGCTAATCATCCAGGAACCAAGAGAGCAAGCTCTCGTTCTGCCCCCATTTTATAGTGTAGATTCAAAACCTTTAATCCAATATACAAAATAGGGAAGTCTCTAATACAAAGTCACTTCTCTGAGGCATGATTGGATTGTACCACCCCACATCAAAAAGGGTGGGAAAGGCTTAATCCCAAAACCAAGCCCCAGGCTACAAGGATTCTGCCTGCCTTTAGCCCACCCCCAACACACATTAATATCACCTGGGCAAAGGCCTCCACGTGGGCAGTGTCATCTTTAACAAAGTGAGCATAATACATTTTATCTGCCCAACAGTGGGGACTAAGTTAACCCTGAACTTCTGGAGACATCTGGTTGTACTCTCAGAGAAAGACTTGAATGGGAATATTCGGTGGTGCCAATTTTGGGGGTGCTCTCAGGAAGAGACCTGAGTAGGAGCTGAGCTGATCAGTCCTGTCTCAAGGCTTCCAAGGACACCTTTGTGTTTGTCGAGATCTCAGTCTTTGTTTTTAATGTTTCTGTCCAAAATCCCTGAGCTGTGTGGTGTGAATGGAAATCTCTGGTGAACAAACCTAAGCCCTTCCAGGGACGAGGCCTATGAGCACCTGAGAGGCCTCTAGGGGGAACCCTTCCTTTGTCTATTGAGCTGTGTGCTTAAGTAGTAAGTGATCTGCTTTGTCTCTTGTCAGAGGAAAAAAAAATCTCTAGTATAATTTTAACTGGAGTAAGTAAAGTGCATTCATTTAAATTTCTTGATTTGTGATTTGTATATGTAAAGTCTTTGTTCAATGTTTAAATTGTCTTGCATGCAAAAATTGGAAGTTTCTGGCTTAAAATCAGAGAGAAAAGGTGAAAGGAAATTTATAAACTTCATATTAGGTTAGTGGCTATCTGCTGGAGCCCACGAATTATAAAATTTTTTTTCTGGGCTCCAAGACCTCTGGCTTCAGGGCACTCTCTCTGATATCTCCCTTGAAGAAATTATTCTCTTCTGTTGGCTCTTTCCCCTTGTGTTGTGTAGTAATTAATACCTCTATAGTCAAACATCCTTTATTCTGAGTACTAATTATTGTCTGTCTTATCCTTCTTGCCTTTTATTGGTGTGCTAATTCCTGAATTTTTCTAGACAGTTTAATTTTGTAAATCAGCGCCCCAGACATTAAATAGGGGAAAAGAAGGCTGGTAAGGTAGAAACCTTTGATTCTAGAAAACTCAGATGAGTCAGTGGTTTTGGGAGTCCTGGATGGAAAGGGGAATGCTTCTCCAGCCTCTGGGGGTAAAGGGCTGGCAAGTAAGCGGTTTGGGAGAGAAAAGAGCAGAAATCAAGGCCAGGACGTGCGGTATGTGGAGTGGCAGGGGAAGGGCACTGGAGTAAGGTGGAGTGAGGTGACTGCAGGAAGTATAGAATAGAAACTAATTTCAGGTATTCAGATATCTACCTACTGACCAGAAGAGGTTTTCCCCATTTGGAAAATACAGGGTAGGAATAGTATTAAAAATAAGAACTTTACTTTAGAAAAATCTTAAAACAAGAAAAGAAAATAGGGCCAGGTAAAAAATTTAGAAATTAACAAACCACGGGTGTGGACCTTTCAGGTTATCAGTTCCTTGAGATAAATTGCAATTCCAGAATAAGTAATGGATTATCAGGGACAGGCCCTCCAGCTGCCTCTCCCCTTCCGCTTGACATAGGGGTCACATGGGCTCGCCATGGGATAGGGGTGGTGGTTTGTTTTCCTCCTCTGGTGAAAAAATCATAGAAGGGAAAATAAGTGTAAAATGTACAAGACTAGCTCTGGGAGAAGGATTCCGACTCCCTCCCGCATAGCCGAGGTGGGTTTTGGGTCCCCTCCAGGTCTTTCAGTTCCTTTATGTGGCAGGATTGTTGTTTGATGTGAGAGGCATGGGATTCATGAGGGAGACCCACTGCTTTAGCCATAATAGTAAAAAATTGTAAAAAGATTTCTCAAGAAATTATGGGGAAATTAAAAACCTTATCTGGGCTAAAGCAGCCGACTGTCAAGAGGGTAAATTTATAAAATTTATGATTTTAATTTGCTGCTTTGATTGTAAGAACTAAAGCTAGACAGCTACCCGGGTGGGGAGAAAGGTCGGCTTAGTTCTTGGAAATGCCGGGTTGTACAAGAAGGGACAGGCCCGCTGGATGCCTCTGTCTCTCCCCACTTCCTTAAGCACCCTGGTCAGCAAACTGCTGCTCACTAACAGCTCACAGACCACGTGAGGCCTCTTGCCCCCTGGGGGGTAGCTCTCTAACAGAGTGCCATGTATGGGCGCTACCTTGGTAGGGAGTGTGCCTACCTATATATTTTCAATTTAAAATTTGGCTCTCAAAAGAAATTTCAATTATTGTACTGTTAATATTTGGCTATATTGACTAATAAGTTTCTGACCACTAGGTTAAAAATATATGCATTATTTGAAAGTCTTTTGTTAATTCTTTTTACTTGTATTCCATAGCCCTATAATATTGAAATCATGGTTTAGATATTTAGGGAATATGTAATGATTGTTAATAATGTCTTTTAATGTAATGTTTAGTTTATTATCATTTTTGAAACAGTACTGTTCAATGTTAGGTCACCAAAATTCAGAGTAACAGATATCACTATTGATTAACCTAACAGTAAAGTTACAGCATAAATAAAATATACTCAACAAATGCTTAAAAGTCAATTGTAAATAATATAAAAGAGAGTCATATCCTGGAACTCCTGAAAATCTATTTTTTATCATGCTTCTTATTAAAAAATTTCTTTTGAATACTAATGTACTGAGTTATTCAGCAGTGGAGAGACTCTGGAATCCTACAGGAAAAGCCAAACCTGTTTCTCCTGCAAACTTCAATCCTCTTTTATTTGATCCAGCTAATAATACTATTTTTGGTTTTTTCCAATCAGCTCCAGATATATAAAAAAAGTTTATATAGCCAAATAAAGCCCCTCAAGCCCCTCAGCAAGATCTTCTGAGCATGGCTTTTAAGCTCTATAATGACCAATAGAGGAACAAAAAAGACAAACAAAGACCTGAAAAGAGATCAGGCAAAATACCAGCTCTTGCCATATGCCTTTAAAGCAGCGGTTCTCAACCTGTGGGTCGCGACCCCGGTGGGAGTCGAACGACCAAAACACAGGGGTCACCTAAAGCCATCGGAAAATACATATTTATTATACAATACATTTTTAAATAAAATATGTATTTCCGATGGCTGGCGACCCCTGTGTTTTGGTCATTCGACCTCCGCTGGGGTTTGCTACCCACAGGTTGAGAACCGCTGCTTTAAAGGCTCCAATGCCCCAAAAGGGCTTCAAAAGACTCTATCAGGGTCCTGATTCAAGAGTGAAAAGAAAGGTCATTGAGCTAAGGCCTGCCAGGCTTCTCGATCCCACCAGGGACATGCCTTTGCTGTGGGAGAAAGGGACACTGTAAGGTAAGCTGCCCCCTAGCTTCCTTTAAAGGAGGGTTCAGTCTCCTTCAGCCCTGCTCCAGCCACCTGTGACCTGACCTTGCTGAGTCTGCTGGGGCTTACTACTGAAGGCTAAAGGTGCCCAGGACCATCGGCCCCATCTCACGTCACTGTGGACAAGCCTAGCATATTTCTTTCAAGTAGCAGGTAAACTGATCTTGTTTCTTGTGAACACGAGGGCCACTTACTATGCCTTGCCTAAGTATTCAGGTTTTATTTATACTTCGAAGATCTCTGTTGTGGGTATTGATAGTCTTATTTTCTGCTGCTTTGTATACTGTCTCCTTTATTCTTCTTGTCTCAATGCCCGATGCCTATTTTAAGCTGAGACCTGCTCCTAATTTAGACAAATTTACCTCTGCCACTCAGCATATATATCCCAAAGTTCTCTTCACCATGCTATGGTTGCAGAGCCAGCCCCAAGGAAAGGCACCCTGGGATCATCTCTCCAGTTTAAAGAAAACAAAAGCTTTGTCTCCATATGTGCTGCAGACGGCTTTTCCAGTCTACCTGAATCATTGCCAGCTAGAAGCAGTGGTCATTGGGACCTGGACTCTAGCTGCAAAGTGTGGAAATATGACAACTCCAGTGCCTTGTGGAGTTTTCCTAAATGTGTGTGACTCTTGCTCTTTGAGACAGTTCTCAGACTGAAGTGGGGTTGGGTTAAATTTACAAATAATATGAAGCAGTGACAGTGTCTACATGGACTTGGTGAAATTATATTCACAAATTAAGGACATTTAAGACTGTAAAAATTTTATTTTAGATCCTGTTGCAATAGTTAAGACTTTGCTTGATAATCTAATAGGCTTTAATTACTTTATTGTATTTAGGATACTTGTTATAATATCTGCTAACATTAGCTATTTTAATTTTGTTGTTTATTTTATATTTTTCCAGTCTGCCTTAGAATCAGAACATAGGAATTCAAATGAGTATGAAGATGCTACATAAACCCAGTGGGGTTCTTAGAAAATTTTAATAACTTCACTAAAACCATTGTTATTAAAAGTTTATTAGCAACCAATTAGAAAAAGATTTTTCCAAAAGGAAAGGGATAATTAGAAAAGCCAGTTAATTTTATATAAGTTACAGAAGGTCCGTACAGTTTATAAGAAATTAATCAGTAACATTTGTTTCTTTAATGAACCATATTGCTATTAATGCTGTCTGCTAAATATCTATTATATATTATACACCTCGTTAAATTAAGTCAAAGATTTTACTTAGGATATAAAACCAGTGGGGAATGTTGTAAGGTACAAAAAGCTCCAAAATTAGTGTTGATATTTTAGGAGGAAAGGTCAGGCTTTCTGCCCCATCCTTTCCTTGGGGAAGGGAGGGAAAAGAATGTAGAAACTTCCTGACTTACAAGGACAATAGGTCATTTACTTTTAACTATAGAATAAAGGTTGTCTGAGGAACTTCTTTTCTCTTTCAGTAAGAGACAAAATTTATATACCACCTTACATTGATTTTGGCTCTTCCTCCCTTTCTTGAATCCTGAGAGTAACATACCTCTAGGCCAGGGGTCTCAAACTCGCGGCCCGCGGGCCGCATGCGGCCCGCCCACCAATTTTGTGAGGCCCGCAGACTAATCAAACTTCGTGGATTAATCTGCGGGCCAGTCTGCGGGCCGCACAAAATTGGTGGGCGGGCCGCATGCGGCCCGCAGGCCCGAGTTTGAGACCCCTGCTCTAGGCAAAGGAGGGGAGATAGACACTAAAAGATTTGTAAATGTCCTTGATTGTATTACTTTGAAAGTTTTAGTGATTTTGTGGATCCCCTAAATAAATGTTGTAAGCTTGTTAATAATTGTGCCGTGATGTCATGCTCCTCCCAACCTGTGTGTAATCAGGGGTATATAACCAGACTCTAAAATGGATTTGGCATACATAATTTGGGTCTGTATTGGGCAGATAAATGTATTATGCTCACTTTGTTAAAGATGGCGCTGCCCACGTGGAAGCCTTTGCCCAGGTGATATTAATGTGTGTTGGGGGCAGGATGTGGGCAGGCTGGATCCTAGTAGCCTGGGGCTTAGTTTTAGGACTAAGCCTTTCCCACCCTTTTTGATGTGGGATGGTATGATCCCATCATGCCCCAGATAAGTGACTTTGTATTAGAGACTTCCCTATTTTGTATATTGGGTTAAAGGTTTTGATTTCTACATATAAAATGGGGGCAGAACGGGAGCTTGCTCTCTTGGTTCCTGAGATTAATATTAGAACTGAGAGCAGAGAGGAGAGCAGAGAAAGGACATGTGGAGGAGGCCAGGAGAAGCAGCCAAGATGGCAGAGTGTTGAGTGAGAAGCCAATTTGTGAGAATTTGTGGAGGGAGAAGGAAGGAGATGGGGAACAGAGGTAAATAAGGCTGGTGAGCTAGAAACCTTTGATTCTAGGAAACTTGGATAAGTCAGTAGCTTTGTGAGCACTGAATGTGAGTGGGTTTTGGAGCCCAGTGTGTGTTTTTACTTGCCTGCCGGGTGCAAGCTAGGATTAAAGATGATGGCCCACCAGTTTTTGGCTCCATTGTTTCTTTACCAACTGTCCAAATCCAATGCAAACCTGCATGGGCCAGGCTGCTGTAGTAGTGGCCGTGGCTCCTGGCTTTACAGTCTGCAATGCCCCATGTTAGCCATATGCAGCCAGCATATTTAATAAATCACTCCTCTAATAAAACTCCTTCAAAGTTCATCTGGATTTGGTGTCTTTACATAAACCCACGTAAGTGAGGTATGGTACTTTACAACAATTGTTCCTTGCATCCCTCAGCTTTTATTGATCAGAAGCAGAACAGAGGTAAAAGGATTATTGGGGAGGAAAATCAGGTGATAAGGGGGAAGAATGACTAATGGACTTCTTGATGACATGGAGAAAGGGCTAATTTTGATCAGTACATTCTTTTTCTTTTGCTAATCAACAAGCACAAAAGAAGGGGCAATCTAGAACTCTCTAAGCTAATTTCTTAAAAGTCTATTTATAGGCAATGCTTTGTGTTTGCACAAAGGTCACTCCCTCACACAGTTTCTTGGTGTTTGAATCCAAGAGACATTCACTTAGGGCAGTGGTCGGCAAACTTATTAGTCAATAGAGCAAAATATCAACAGTGCAACGATTGAAATTTTTTTTGAGAGCCAAATTTTTTAAACTTAAACTATATAAGTAGGTACATTCCTTATTGAGGTAGCACCTGCACATGGTATTTTGTGGAAGAGCCATACTCAAGGGTCTAAAAAACTGCATGTGGTTTATGAGCCACAATTTTCCAACAGGGCTTTTAACTAAAGTTTCCCAATCCAAGTCATAGAAGGTTCAAGGTTAGATGGGTGATTCCCTACAGGGTCTGTTTTAGATACTTCACTTTTATTATAGCTACTAGATAGAGGGAGTCCTGGAGGGTCCCCCTTTCAATTTGGAGCCTTTTTAGCCAGGGGCCGCCACCGTTGTGTCCATGCAGGTTCTCATTGGATTTGGGTAGATGGTAAAGAAACAGTGGAGCCAAAGAAAGTGGGCCATTCTCTTTATTAAATTTTTTTTATTTATTCATTTTTTTAGAAAGGAGAGAGAGAGGGAGAGAGAGAGGAGAGAGAGGCAGAGAGAGAGAGAAGGGGGGAGGAGCTGGAAGCATCAACTCCCATATGTGCCTTGACCAGGCAAGCCCAGGGTTTCGAACCGGCGACCTCAGCATGCCATTCTCTTTATTAAAGTCTTGTGCAGGTGGATGAGCAAACAGTCAGGGAAGACTGCTTTCCTCTCATTCAGAGCTCCCAAAGCCCTGATACATTCTCTAGCTCCACAACCTAGAAAATCTTCTCTAGTTCCTCTTGAAATCAAAGGTCCCCAACAGCCTCAGTGGATGGAGCTCCCAGAGTCCCTAAGCTCCAGTTACAAATCTGCACTTCTTTTCTTCCTGCAAAACCAAGGCTGTGGCAAAAATCCCTTCTCCAGCAAATATTAGCAATACAATGGCCCCTCCCAAGCAGGAAGGTAATTCACAATTTGCTATCTGCCACCCTGAGGGCAAGCACCACAGCCTTTCACAGACTACACATGCATGGCACTGCCCAAGTCAATGCGAAATATAAGTGAGCAAACCTAAAAAACACATTTTACAAACTTACTTTTCCAACAGAGCCCTAGTCCTAATTTTACCATTAAATTTCTTTCCAACAAATTAGTCCGTGCCTCCAGGACATAGAATCAGTTTTGTTATCCCTTCCTTGGAACCTAACAATAGTCTCTTGGAAAACCTGTTCTTGAAATGCTTCTCTTTTTATGCCAGTGACCATAATTTTGTTGGATAATATTTTGATTCCAACTGGTTGGTAATTGTAAGGCCAGTAGCCATGGCCACCATTACAGCAGCCTGGCCCATGCAGGTTCGCATTTGATTCAGACAGATGGTAATGAAACAATGAAGCCAAGAACTGGTGGGTCATTACCTTTAATCTTACTTTGCACTCAGTGGGCAAGAAATAAACACAGTGGGAAAACACTTCCCTTTCCATTTCGGGATCCCAAAGCCACTGACTCATCCAAGTTTCCTAGAATCAAAGGTTTCTCCTTCACCAAGCCTTATTCACCTCTGTTCCCCATCTCCTTCTCTCTGCACAAACTCTACCCCAGGGGTAGTCAACCTTTATATACCTACCTCCCACTTTTCTATCTCTGTTAGTAGTAAAATTTTCTAACCACCTTCTGGTTCCACAGTAGGGAAGTAACTTTACTTTTTAAAATTTATAAAGCAGAGTTACGGCAAGTTAAAGCATATACTAATAATTACTTACCAAGTACTTTATGTCAGATTTTCGCTAAGTTTGGCAGAATAAATCTCTATAAAACAACTTACTATAGTTAAATCTATCTTTTTATTTATACTTTGGTTGTTTCACTGCCGCCCACCATGAACGCTGGAACATCCACTAGTGGGTGGTAGGGACCAGGTTGACTACCACTGCTCTGCACACACTGGCTTCTCTTTCAGCACTCTGTCATCTTGGCTTCTCCTCTCCAATGCTAAACCGAGAGAGCAAGCTCTTGGTCTGCCCCATTTTGTAGTGTAGAAATCAAAACCTTTAATCCAATATACAAACAAGGAAATCTCTGATACAAAGTCACTTATCTGAGTCATAATGGGATTCCTCATAAGAGTGCACCATCCCCTATCATACAACCTTCAAAACTAAGCTTAGGCTAAAAACTAAGACTTAGGATATAATGACCCTGTGTGCTTACAGCCTGTCACCCACACCCAATGCAAAATATAAGCGAGCAAACATATATATCATATTTACAAACTTATTTGACTAACAGTTACTCAAAGTCTCTCAAGGTTCTTATGGCGTAAGGTTTAGTTTTAAGACTAAGCCTTTCCCACTCTTTTTAATAGTAAGATCTTTTGAGTATCCTTTTAATACTAAGATCTTCTTAAAACTAAGCTTTTCCCCACACCCTTGACTGTTGCATGATGTGGGGTGGTGCACTCATATGAGGAATCCCATTTATGCCTCAGATAAGTGGCTTTGTATCAAAGACTTTCTTATTTGTATATTGGCTTAAAGGTTTTAACTTCTACACTAAAAGGTAAAGCAGACCAGGGGCTTGCTCAGATCCTACCATTAGCATTGCAGAGGAAAGGCAGCCAAGATGGTGGAGTGCTGAAAGAGAAGCCAGTGTATGCAGAGTTTGTGCAGAGAGAAGGAGATGGGAAACAGAGGTGAATAAGGCTGGTGGGGGTCTTTGATTCTAGGAATACTGAGATGAGTCAGTGGCTTTGGGAGCCCTGAATGGAAAGGGAAGTGTTTTCCCACTGTGTGTATTTCTCACCCACCAGGTGCAAGCTAGGATTAAAGGTAATGGCTCACCAGTTCTTTGCTCTGTTGTTTCATTACTGTCTGTGGGTCAAATAAGTTTGCAAATATGGTATACTATATATGTTTTCTTGCTTATAGTTCACATTGGGTATGGGGGACAGGCTGTAAGCAGGCAGGGTTCTTATAGCTTAAAGCTTGGTTTTAAGACTAAGCCTTTCCCACCCTTTTAATTCTAAAATCTTCTCAACACTAAGCTTTTCCTCACACCCTTGACTGTTGCATGATGTGGGGTGGTGCACTCTTATGAGGAATCTCATTTACGCCTCAGATAAGTGACTTTGTAAAGCCGTGGCCACTGGCTTTACACTGTCTGTCCAAATCAAATGTGAACCTGCATGACCCAGGCAGCTGTGATGGTGGCTGTGTAGCCAATATTCACGGCCACCATCATAGCATCCTGGCCCATGCAGGTTTGTATTGGATTCGAACAGATGGTAATGAAACAACAGAGCCACGAACAGGTGGGCCATTACCTTTAATCCTAGCTTGCACCCGACAGACAAATAAAAACACACACTGGGCTCCAAAACCCACTCATTCAGCACTCAAAAAGTTATGGACTTACTAAGTTTCCTAGAATCAAAGGTTTCTAGCTCACTAGCCTTATTCTCCTTTGTTCCCCATCTCCTTCTATCTGCACAAACTCTGCACAAACTGGCTTTTCTTTCAGCAGTCCACCATCTTGGCTGCCCCTCCTCTTCTCCACATGGCCTTACTCTACTCTCTGGTCTCTAATGCTAATCTCAGGAACCAAGAGAGCAAGCTCCCGGTCTGCCCCACTTTATAGTGCAGAAATCAAAACCTTTAATCCAATATACAAAATAAGAAAGTCTCTAATACAAAGTCACTTATCTGAGGCATGATGGGATTGCACCACCCCACATCAAAAAGGGTGGGAAAGGCTTAGTTCTAAAACCAAGCCCCAGGCTACAAGGATCCTGCCTGCCCACAGCCCACCCCCAACACACCTTAATATCACCTGGGCAATGGGCTTCCATGTGGGCAGCACCATCTTTAACAAAGTGAGCATAATATATTTTATCTGCCCAACAATCCACCCCTATGCTCACTTTACTACCTACAATCCACACCACTGGCATTCCTGTGCAAGGAGTTTAGGCACATTACACAAATTACAACAACATGACAAATTATACAATTTCAACAATTACAGAGGTACACTTCACCAGTTTCTGAACACTTTGCCAAAAGTATAAAATGTCCTCAGCCTTCTTTCTAGCCATGGGAAAAGCTTCCTGGGGCAGGGGAGTGCTTCCAGCAAAGTTGCCCCCCAACCCCATCAGGGTATTTCACATTTTCCAAATTCCATAAGTCCATCCAACAAAGGAGCCAGTGCCCACTCCAGTCATAGTCCAGGAAATCAGTCCACACACATGGGGCCTCAGCCTCCTCCCTCATCCCTGCTGTCCTGGCAGGTCTTATACTGTCCAAAAGAGGAGCACATGGCAATGGCAGTCAGCATTTCCATCTCTTCTCCAAAGAGCATTATGGCATTCACCCCTATGTCCCAAAATGTCAGCGAACCCACCAGCAGCTTAGCAGGTCCTTCCTACTGTTCCAGCGGCTACTCAGCGATACAAGCCTGGCTTCCGGGATGTCCGTTCATCTTCCCACCATAGCTACCGCCATTTACCTTCTGGAGTCTGCAGATTGCAACTCCAGCCCAATTCTCCTCATCCTCCAAAGAGGAACTAAAAACACCAGCTTGTGCTGCCAGAATCAAGCCCTGGGCTGCTGCTGCCTTCTGCTCCGCAGACCTTGCAGCCCCAGCCCCAGCCTCAGCCCCAGCCTCCTGCCGCTGCTGGCTTTCCACAATGTCCAGAGCAATCTGCAACTCACGAACCTGTGAATCCTCCTCCAGCAGCTGGTCCATTTCCAGGAGAATCTCGCAAACCTAGTCGGCTTCCTTCTCCAGCGCTTCCTCCAGCTCTAGGGTCAGCTTCTTTTTCTCCCACGTTTGCTCCAGATCCTTTCATTACTTGGTTTGCAGGTCTCTGAAGCCTCTTCCACAGAGCTCTCAGTTTCCTCACACATGGTTGTAAAAGTCAGCCAGCCTATGGTCCCCAAAAGGACAGCCATGGGGAAACATAACAGCAGCCAGTCCTCTACTTCACAGCTCAAAGGTGGTAGTGGCTCCATACTCATCTGTATCAAATCCTGCCACAGACTACGCCAAATGTGTGGCCAGTATCCATGGCCACCATCACAGCAGCCTGGCCCACGCAAGTTCACATTGGATTCGAACAGATGGTAAAGAAACAACAGAGCCACAAACTGGTGGGCCATCATCTTTAATCCTATCTTGCACCCGGTGGGCAAGTAAAAACACACACTGGGCTCCAAAACCCACTCATTCAGCACTCATAAAGCTACTGACTTATCCAAGTTTCCTAGAATCAAATGTTTCTAGCTCACTAGCCTCATTCTCTTTTGTTTTCCATCTCCTTCTCTGTACACAAACTGTGCACAAACTGGCTTCTCTTTTAGCACTCCGCCATCTTGGCTGCCCCTCCTCTCCTCCACGTGGCCTTACTCTGCTCTCTGCTCTAATGATAATCTCAGGAACCAAGAGAGCAAGCTCCCAGTCTGACCCACTTTATAGTATACAAATATACAAAATAAGAAAGTCTCTAATACAAAGTCACTTATCTGAGGCATGATGGGATTGCACCACCCCACATCAAAAAGGGTGGGAAAGGCTTAGTTCTGAAACCAAACCCCAGGCTACAAAGATCCTGCCTCCCCATATCCTGCCCCCAACACACATTAATATCACCTGGGCGATGGGCTTCCATGTGGGCAGCACCATCTTTAACAAAGTGAGCATAATATATTTTATCTGCCTAATAGTGGCCATGGCTACTGGCCTTATAGTAACTGAGGAGTGAGAGGCTTTGGAGTTGATCAGGAAGGCAACATGGGTTCTTAGTGGTCCCCCTTCTAAGTTTACAACAGGCTCTGGTGGGACCAATAGGAGTAGAAGAACTCGTGACCCCCCCTATTCTTTATTCAACATCATGTGGGGAATCGGATTTTTTTCTTTCTCCCATTCTGGGCACTCTCTCTTAAAATGACCATCCTTTCTACATTTAAAGCATTTGTTTTCTTCCATTTCTCCTCCTTGCCTTTGTCTACTTCCTTTTTTTTTTCTTCTTCCCCTTTTCTTACCTTTTTTTACTTTCTCAGTTTTTTTCTTTTTGTTCCCCCACACACAAACCTTCTATAACCTGCATATTATACATCATAACACATTTAAATTTTAGCAAGATGAATATCTGATTTTTGTTAATAGCACACAGTTTAGCCTATCCTTTTATAGGGTTTTTTTTGAGACAGTGCTAAATACATTTTTGTTTTATAAACATTGTTATGATCTGGAGAGGCTTTTGAGGAATTAACTTGCCTCTGAGTGAGGTGCTATCCCATCACATAAGGCCACAGGAACAAAGTTTAGCCCTGTCTAATCTTTAAAAAGTTGGATGAGAAAAATTTTTATAATCCTGAATCCCCTAGGGCAGGGATCAGGAAGGTATCCCTATTCAATACTTCAAACCTCCATTCCTCTTAATAAAAATAAGCACTTATCCCTAACATGCAATACTGCAGGTACAAGTTAAACTTATATTTTGCCAGTTGCCTGCTGTTTTCTTCTCCAAGATGAAATGAAGCAACTCTTCTGATAGCAAAGAGAAAGTTGATAACACAAAAGCTACCATCAGAAGAAATTCCCTCAGGATCATAAAACCATTTCTTCTGCTCTGAATCTCCTATAGTAGTAATGTTTTATTGAATCACCTTTAAAAAATTCCAAAAGAGAACCCACACTACCACATACAAACTTTAATGTTTCAGAAAAATTCCCAAGCTGTTATCTATGTCAACCCAGTGGGCTAAACCAACCCTCAGTTCAACACTTTCCTCCCCCAGACCCTAGACTTTGAATCCAGTGAATCTTCACGAATTTTCCCAGCTGCACAATTCTGAAATTGAGGGGGGAAAAAAAAACTTTTGAGAATGGAGAGTTACTTGCTAACTTGTAAGTTGTGATTTCTTAGTTTTTCCATTCTAAGTATTTAAGTTCTCTAATCATAAGTTATCTAAAATCATAAACTAAAATATATTTAGCGTTGTCTCCAAACTAAAAAAGTTACCTATACCCAACCCTCCCAATCCCAATAATAGGCCATTGCCAAAATTTGCCCTGCCCCTTAAATACAAGGTATTTTAAAAGTCACATTATTTGAAAACTCAACTTCAACATTTGGCCTAGTCAAGCTCTTCGCAAGTTCTCCTGAGATGACTGAATGTGAACCAAAGGACTGTGCATTTCAGCTTCAACTGCGACTACTGTTCCAACAGAAAAGGCAGCTTCAATGCCTGAAAGTGTTGTTGCCAACAGCATATCGGTACAATCCTTCTTCAGATCAGTTTGTCAATAGTGCTGTAGCATCTGTGGAAAGTCGCCATTTCTCCTACGGACAGCTCTGCCAGACCTCAAAGTGAGAAGAGCTCGTGTTCTAGTTTCTAGAAAATGTTTATATCTGTGGGGTTCTGATTATCCTGATACTGAATTGTTTTTCTTCTTTTTGTTTTGTTTTGTTATCACAAGTTATTTGCCTTTGAGATTCTAGACCGATTCAAGGGAAAAAGAGCTCAAAACATATTTTGCACCCCACCTCACAAAAATGCTTCCCCCCAGAGTTAGATGCCCAAGCTGACATTCAAATCCAGTCACAAAACTAAAATGATTCATTACCCTAAACTAAAGACTGGTTACAAAAATTGACTTAATTTGGCCTCAAATTAATTTTCTTCAAATTGGTTAAATAAGAAAAACCATAAAATTTGCCATCAACCATTCCTCTGAGCCTTGGAAGTCTGCCCTCAAAAACTTCAAAAAAGATGCATGAGAAAAAACACCTAAAAAAGAGAAACCTAAAATACCCAAAAATCAACCTACATTCATAATAAAGCCCTTGCTGCTTAAGCACACAGCTCCCCCATTACCATTAGTAAAGTTTGCCGTACTCAAGTTACCAAAAATCTGGACATGCCCACTGCCCAGACTTCCCCACACCACTGGCTGCCTGCACATGGCCTTGCACACCGGACGCTCACTGCATCTGCCTGGCCGCCCAGTTCCACGCTGGTGTCAGCACAATGTACTGGCCCCTCCTTCCTGGAATCTTCTCTTAGCTTCACCTCCAGATTGTTAGGGCTTCTTCCTTCTTGCTTGTTTCCTTCACCACACTGGCTCTTGGTATTCTGTCTGTTGCTGTCTTTCTAGCTTCACTTTTCTGTGTAGCACCTGGTTCAGCTGCCAATTAATGCTAACCCTCAGGATTACTGTAGTTACCAGGTCTCAAGAGAAGGCTTTAAGATATTTATATAACTTGGTTTCTTTCTTTCTTTTTTTTTTTAATTTAAGTTTTACTGTCTGGAAAGGGGAGTAAAATTTTTTCCCCATGTTAAATTATTATTTTTTTTTCTCAGTAGAATCTTTAAATGAACAACATAAAAGCTGGTATAGCCTGACCTGTGGTGGTGCTGTAGATAAAGCGCCGACCTAGAACGCTGAGGTTGCCATTTTAAAACCCTGGGCTTGCCTGGTTGAGGCACATATGGGAGTTGATGCTTCCTGCTCCTCCCTCTTCTCTCTCTCTCTCTCTCTCTCTCTCTCTCTACTCTCTAAAATGAAATAATAAAATCTTTTTTTAAAAAAAGCTGGTACATAGCATAATAACCAAATTCTAAATATTACAATTTGACATAAAAACAGGACAATTACAGTACAGAAACATGGGTATAACACAAAATTAGTTACTCTTGAGAGAGGCTGAATCCCCCCATCCGTGGAGATTTCTTGCACTCTCCTCATTTGCTTTGTCTGTCTCTGGCCACTCCCTTCACGGGGACATTGGATGACTCTTAGTAATTGGTGGGTCAGAATAAACCCCTGACTTGAATTAAGCATGACAATGGTACCTTGAGATACAAGCAAACCAATGTGCAAATTTTTTTAAGATACGAGCTGCTACTAGGTCCATATTTTTCTTCAAGATCCGAGCAAAATTCCGACATATGAGTCATGATTCGGGAAGCTGCCACTAGTTGGCATGTTGGTGCATGGGTCCAGTATCAGCAGCACAACACTAGCATCTCGTTCTTTCTCATGTGTTATTTGCAGAATCAAGTCAAATCACTTGTGCTGTACTCGTTTTTGAATCATTTTGCATTATTCATTAACTTTTTTTGTGCGCTATCATGGGGCTAAAGAAAGTAAGTATAAAGGACAGTGGTGAGAAGAAGAGAATGATGTTGATAAAGTAAAGTAAAGCAAGAAATAATAGAAAAACATGAGCATGGTGTACAAGTGATTGAACTGGCAAGGCTGTACGACCACAATCCATCTTCAATTTATACCATCCTTAAACAAAAGGATGCCATCAAAAGCGCAAATTCAGAAAAAGGAACCACAATTTTGTCCCAATTAATAACAAATATCCATGGAGAAATGAAGAAGCTTCTGCTAGTATGGGTGAAAGAGAAAGAGCTGGCAGAAGATACAGTGATGGAGACTGTAATATGCAAAAAGGCATGTATTATTTACAGTAACTTGAAAGAGAAAGAACTATCAACCTCAAAAGAGGCAGCAGAAGATACGTTTAAGGCAAGTCATGGCTAGTTTGAAAATTTCAAGAAGAGATCTGGTATTCACTCGGTGGTGAGGCATGGTGAAGCTGTGAGTGCTGACGTTAAGGCAGCTGAGGAGTACATCCCACGTTTTACTGCGTTTATTGCAAAGGAAGGCTACATCCTCCAACAAGTGTTTAATTGTGATGAAACAGGATTGTTTTGGAAAAAAATGCCCTGGAGGACTTTCATTACAACAGAGGAGAAGAAGCTGCCAGGTCATAAACCCATGAAGGACCATCTGACCCTTGCGTTGTGTGCAAATGCTAGCAGTGACTGTAAAGTATAGCCACTGCTAGTGTATCATTCCAAAAATCCTTGAGCCTTTAAGACTCACAAGATTCTTAAAGAAAAACTGCAGGTTATGTGGCACGTCAATGCTAGGGCATGGGTTATGTAGCAGTTTTTTATTGAATGGGTAAATCTCATCTTTGGTCCTGCAGTGAAGAAATATCTTCAAAAAAATAAACTCCCGATGAAAGCATTACTAATCCTTGATAATGCTCCAGCCCATCCACCTTGTCTTGAAGATGACATTCTCAATGAGTTCAAATTTGTGAACGTCCTCTACCTCCCACCCAACCCGACTTCAATCTTGCAACCTATGGATCAGCAGGTCATTTCTAACTTTAAAATGTTTTATACAAAGCACTTGTTCTGCCGCTGCTTTAAGGTGACTGAAAATACAAACCTAACCCTTCGAGAGTTTTGGAAAGATCACTACAACGTTGTGATATGTTTATGCATTATTGACTTGGCATGGCAAGAGGTTACCAGAAGAACCTTGAACTTGGCATGGAAAAAGTTATGGCCTAATGTTGTTGCAGACAGGGATATCAAAAGATTCAAACCAGAGACTGAGACCGAGGTAGAAGCATTGGAGGAGATTGTGTCCCTCGGAAAGTCGATGGGTCTGGAGGTAGATGAGGGTGACATAAATGGCTCATAGAGGAACATGAGGAGGAACTCTCAACTGAGGAATTGAAAGAGCTACAGATGATGCAACATGCGGAGCTTCTACAAGAGATTAGTAGTGAGGAGGAGGTAGAGTCAGAGGAAGTGATTTCTACAAGTGAAATTAAAGACATGCTGGCAATGTGGGAGAAGCTTTCAAGTTTCATTGAAAAGAAATACCCAGAAAAGTTTCAACAGGTTGTGCTTCAGCACTTTTTAATAACACTTGTTTGTCACATTTCCATAACATTTGAAAAGGCAGGCAGAAGCAAACCTCTTTGGATAGATTTTATTCAAAAGTCCTGCAAGTGAAAGTGCCTAAAGTGCAGCCAAAAAGGCAAAAACAGGTGATGATTAAATAAAAAATATGTAATGTTAAGCTTAGGTAAGTTTAAAGTTAAGAAAGTGCATTTTTAAAAAAATTAAATATTTGTGGTTTCATTTTAAGTAAAGAAAGTGAAGTTTTAGTTTTCTTTAAAGCAGTGGTAGTCAACCTGGTCCCTACCGCCCACTAGTGGGTGTTCCAGCTTTCATGGTGGGTGGTAGCGGAGCAACCAAAGTATAAATAGAAAGGTAGATTTAACTATAGTAAGTTTTTTATAAAGATTTATTCTGCAAAACTTAGTGAAAATTCAACATAAAGTACTTGGTAAGTAATTATTATTATATGACTTAACTTGCTGTAACTCTGCTTTATAAATTTTATAAAGTAAAGTTACTTCCCTACTTTATAAATCACCATTACTATGGAACCGGTGGATGGTTAGGAAATTTTACTACTAACAGAGATAGAAAAGTGGGCGGTAGGTAAAAAAAAGGTTGACTACCCCTGGTTTAAAGTAAAGAAAATGCAGTTTTAGTTTAAATTTAGTGTTGAGAAGTGCAGTTTTAGTTTACGTGTCTACAGTGCCTGCATTCCTTCCTCTGTCCCTCCTCCGCCGCCATTCACCTCCGTTAGCCGCACTCGTCTCTCTCCAAGGTAAGAATGCAGTACTAAATAACACTTTTTTCTTTTATTTCATATATTTTATTATGCATTGGTAAAGTATACATGTGTTTTTCTTAATAAAAAACATATCTTTTTTCTTAACTTAGGATGGTTTGGGGATGTTTCACAGGGATGAAATGGATTAAATCTATTTCAGTTATTTTAAATGGGAGAAATTTATTTGATATACAAGTTGACTGACTTAAGAACTTGGTTACAGAATGAATTAAACTCATATCTCAAGGTACCACTGTACTTGCTGCTGCCATAAGCCTTATGAGGTAACCATGGAAACATGGATCAGGACTTCACATTCACTCCATGCCTCACCATGACACATGCACACCATCTCCTGAACCTCTCCCTGACCAACAATGGGTACATTGCCACACTTGCAACTTTTCTTACCTGGTCCATGAATGGACTTGCCTGAAAAGTCACTGTATCAACTTTTATGGCCCTGTCTCTGCATTATCAAGAGTCTGGGGTCGTTCACTACCTGAGCTGAGTTATCGTCGCCTTAGCAGAATAATCACAGTTGCTTTAAATTACATGTATGTTAATTTCAATATCTGTGTCATAACTAAATGTCACACTTGCTTTTTCTCTTCAGATTGTGTTTTTTATTTGCTTTTTAACATGCCTTGCAACTTTTGGTTAAAAGCTGGACATGATGTATTGGATAATAGAAACTGAGGTAAAATGGCTTTCATCATAAAATTTTACGTTAATCTGGGTAGGAGCTGGGTTCTGTTTAAAAATTTTCCTAGCTATAGATGTAGAGTCTTCAAATTCCTTTGGTCCTCGTTGTTTTGCTCTCCTCTCTGAACTTTGACTTCCTAAGTATTCCTCCTCAGATTTTGTATCTTTCAGCTCTTTATTTGTTATCCACTGTTACTACACAGGAGCTTTGTTGGTGTTGGTAAGGTGTGGGGAAGGGGGGGTAAGGAATGACTATAATCTTATGATTAAGTCTCAGTATTTTAGCAGCCCCATATCATTTCACACATATTTCTCTAGTTGTATCATTTACTGCCTTCTTTTGATCCCTCTTCTATTCCCTCACTCAGTATTCCCAAACTACCTCCTTTAAATTCTGACCTCATTGTACTGATTCCTTCACTTTTCACAAAAATAGCTACAAAATGTTGTGCATTTGACAGAATATAATACAAGATATTGTAAGAGATACAGAACCATCTAATAAATTATTTTTTTCTATTAAAGAGCTGCTTAATTTTTTTTTTTACTAGAACATAAATTTCACCATTCCTCAGCAACCCAAGTCAAGGTGGCACAAAAGGGCTTTCCTGAATGTACTTGGTCTGTTTTTCAATGACCAGATGTGTGTGAACACATGATAGCTAATTATTATGAGCATTTATCTAATAATGACTTAGCAGGTGTCCAACATTCTTAAGTTATTATTTTTTATTACTATTGCATGAATAATAAACTTGAACTCAGTGTGCTAGTTTCTAGAGGTCTCAATGACCTTTCAGAATCAATGTTGTGATGTCTTGTTCATCAGGAAAGAATCATCACTATTTTTAAGAAGCCCACCTTTTTACAGTACTTACCTTGTAACTCAATACTAAATATCAAATAAAAATGTGACTCTGCTGTAAAGAACAAATAATTCATACCGATTCTACTCAAAATTACATTATCTTCAATATCTTCTCATTCTTTATTCATCAGTGCATTCGTTGAAGACATGATTTAGAGATATATTTTAAATTCTGTGGCAAAGGATATATCAGCTCATATCTTTGTATTGTAAATAATAATTTAACAAATCAGGTTATATGAGAAAGATACTGAGATTACATATGTCCCATTTAAATTAAGGGTTATTGTTGTTGAATAAGGTGCTTGGATCTTCCAAAGTCAATTTAACAAGATAACATAATCCCATAACATTTTTAACCATGTCTATTTGATACTGTGCTTAACATATCACACAGTACTGTGTCATTTTCACTTCATTTAGAAACTTTCTCTTTTATTTATATTATAAAGATATCAGAGGCTTTAGCAAATCAGAAAGTTCATCTATAACCCACTCACAAAGAAAAACTTTTGTTGGATGGGTGGGATCAGGTTTTTTTAAAGCAATCAGTATTTTATTTTTTAGTCTTTCCAATAGTAGTCTTTAGTAGTCACTCTGGAATTTTTATTTCTTTTTTTTCTTTTTGTATTTTTCTGAAGTTGGAAATGGGAGGCAGTCAGACAGACTTCTGCATGCGCCTGACCGGGATCCACCCGGCATGCCCACCAGGGGGCAATGCTCTGCCCATCTGGGGCATCGCTCTGTTGTAACCAGAGCCATTCTAGCGCCTGAGGCAGAGGCCACAGAGCCATCCTCAGCGCCTGGGCAAACTTTGCTCCAATGGAGCCTTGGCTGTGGGAGGGGAAGAGAGAAATAGAGAGGAAGGAGAGGGGGAGGGGTAGAGAAGTAGATGGGTGTTTCTCCTGTGTGCCCTGGCCAGGAATCAAACCCGGGACTCCTGCACGCCAGGCCGACACTCTACCACTGAGCCAACTGGCCAGGGCCTGGAATTATTTTAAGTCTCTTTTTGTAAGTGCTCACTGGATCATAGTAAACTTATCAGATTCCAGTGTTGGGTTAAACCAGCATGAAGAGTGAAGAGGCACAGTCAGTAGATTTTGATACTGTTTTATCTAAGGCTGAAGGCAATTTACACTCACAGCGTTAGAAGGTATGCTAAATTTTTTTCTGAGATGATAGATTTCAGTCAATTTGCTGCAGACACTGAAAATCAGGCTGCTATGCAGCCTCACATAGCCTTGCTGACCAGATTGTAGCTGCTCACATGTTCTGGACTCTCCTGAGAGGAACAGAGCATGAATAACAGCCAAATTCTATTCTCTTTCATTCAATCACAAATACAGAATCTCTGGGAAAGAGTTTCTGTTGGCAAGAAGCTTAACCTTACGCAAAACTTAATTTGACCCCACAAGGAAGTGATTTACTCTATATTCAATGTCATAAGGTTTTGCCAAGAGACTATACATTGTTTGAACTCCCCACTCAAGCATCAACATGATTTCATTTTCTCCTTTCTTGTCCAGTTGAAATTTACCAATCAGAGGTCACAATTCAATACAAGGTCAAATGTATCCTTAGACAAATAATTTAGCCACATAAACCTTGACTACCCAATTTAACATAGAAAATAGACAAATATATGTATCTGTGACCACTAGGACTTGTATTACTAGTGAGCATTAATGTCTTTTCAATCCCTTAATCAATCATCTTTCTTTATGTTAATATATTTTTTTATCTTGGGATTCTGGGTACATTTACATCAAATGCCATTGGAAGAAAAGGAGTAAAATTAAGGTATGATAAGTTGAGTTTGTGTATTCCCAGTTATTTCTTATTCATAGTTTGTTCATTTAGATAATCGGGCAAGAAATATGGTTGAAGTATTTCTGTCCCATCATAAATTTCCCCCGTACTGTGGAAATAAATTCTTTCAACTAGAGTACCCATTAAGTTAATTGAATTGGCTGAAGAATGTATACTTTTCCATTCTTCCCAGCCTGGAATGCTCTTTCTCATAAACTGGCCTTCAGATACATTTTTTTAAATCTAGTGTAAGATTAATTTTAATTTGCTTGATAAACTGAATGTTGTAGAACATTTAAAAAATTCCATGTATTTTTGTGAAATGAGATTTAAAAAAAAATCCAGGTCACCACAATACATTTAATAATAATAAAAAAAAGAAATAAAAAAACAAAAGACAAACTAACAAACGAAAGATGTGGTACATTTATATATAAAATGGAATACTAGTCAGCCATAAGATGAAATACTACTATTTGCAACAACATGGTTAGATCTTGAAATATCATGCTAAGTAAAATAAGTCAGACAGAAAAAGTTAAGAATCATATATATGACTTCACTCGTGTGCGAGAGATAAAGCTGAAAGCAACAAAAGGAACAAACAAACAAAAAACAAGCAAACATGTCCTGGCCGGTTAGCTCAGTGGCAGAGCGTCGGCCTGGCGTGCAGGAGTCCTGGGTTCAATTCCCGGCCAGGGCACACAGGAGAAGCGCCCATCTGCTTCTCCACCCTTCCCCCTCTCCTTCCTCTCTGTCTCTCTCTTCCCTTCCCACAGCCAAGGCTCCACTGGAGCAAAGTTTGCCCGGGCGCTGAGGATGGCTCTGTGGCCTCTGCCTCAGGCGCTAGAATGGCTCTGATTGCTGCAGAGCGAGGCCCCAGATGGGCAGAGCATCTCCCCCTGGTGGACGTACCGGGTGGATCCCGGTCGGGGGCATACGGGAGTCTGTCTGACTGCCTCCCTGTTTCCAACTTCAGAAAAATACAAAAAAAAAATTAAAAAAAAAAAGCAACAACAACAAGCAAACAAAAACTCAGACAGGGACAACAGTATGGTGGTTGCCATGGGTAAGAGGAAAAATTGGGATAGTAAATGGTAAAAGGGGTTAGTAAAGGATAAAGTGGGTCAAATATATGGTAGTGAAAGAACACTTGACTTTGGGTGGTGGGCACACAATGAAATATGAAGTTTATTTTTCACAGAGCTGTGCATTTAAAATTCATACCATCTTATTTACCAACATCACCCTAATAAGTTTAATTGAGCAGGTAAAAATTTTTATATGAAAAATATTTAAAAACTGAAAGCAAACAGTAATACACTGAAGAAAATTGTGGCTTACCTCTAATGCAAAGTGCTAAGGAGCTGTTTCGCAAATCTACATAGTAAGACACTTCAACTTCCCAAAGTATAGCAAGCAGTTAATGTGAAAGAAGGAATACTCCTAAATATCTCAACTGGGTTCCTTCTACTAGCTATTAAAAATATAATATATCACAGTCAGGCTTAATAGTGTAACAGAGAGTCCATTGGACTACTGAAAGTTGTATCACATTGTTAAGAACATTTGTTTAATAATCATTCAAGGTCAAACAGATAAACTTCTTATTCTATAATATTTTTTTACATTGCACAGATATGCAGCTGCATTGCATCGCACTGTCCTCAGGAGAATAGTTAGCATATTACTTCTCCACTATTGTTAGGTGATCTAGGTCTTGTTATTATAATGAGATCCTAGATGAGGGATAGGTAAGAGGCAAGTGAAGAATTCTGCCTAAACACCTGGCTTGTGCAATTTCATGAAGACTTTTGTCATTCCTGCAGATAAGAAACCTGGGATATATTTGGAGGGAATAAAAAACATGGAGTGTTTCATATATGTAGGCTCTGAAGGGAAGTGTACAAAGATAAATAGTTAATAAGTAAGTGGCTATAGTAGTGTAGTTTTAAAGACGAATGTCTATGGGAACAATGTTTGTTGGGAGTTAGGACTGGGAAGAGAAGCATGAAAAATTCCAGAGACTGTTGAAATTATTCTATATGTTGATTTTGGTGATGATGACATGACTAGCTATAACTGTTAAAATTCACAGAACTATACACTGTAACAGGGTGTCTTCTGCAACATTAAAACTATACCTTAATATTTTTAAATTTAAAAGAGAAAAAAGGAAAAATTATGTAACCTGTTGATTTTAAGTTACTTTTAATATTTTAACACCTTTAGTATCTGTAAAAATAGTTATTTTTATATTCATTTTATTAATTATATTCCAAATTTATAACCCCTCGTTTTTTGAGAGTCAGTTTGAATTATGTAACATCAATGACACTTGAACATCATGAGGGCAATGATGTATATTCAAAAGCTATAAAGTTGCCTGACTATATTTGCCCGTTTGGAAGCTTTAAAAAAAGAAAATGGCAACTATTAAGCCATAGAACACTCTAAAATTCAGAAGAGTTCCTAGTAACATTTGAGAAAACTCAAAACCCCTGCAGCCTCAGGAGAGTTTGTGCTGCAAGTCAGCCCAGTATCAAATGTAAGAATAAGAAAATTGAATAGGACACTGAATATTCAGCCATGATAGATATCTTATGCCAAAGACAGTGTGATG
The DNA here is from genome assembly GCF_036850995.1 of Saccopteryx leptura. NCBI lineage: Eukaryota > Metazoa > Chordata > Mammalia > Chiroptera > Emballonuridae > Saccopteryx > Saccopteryx leptura. The sequence continues at coordinate 59,611,166 of NC_089506.1, forward strand.
ATTGGTAAGAATACCCTTATTCTGACATGAGAAAATTTGGACAGTTGAGTCTGAGAACTACTGGTTTTTTTGTTTGTCTATTTGATTGTTTGTTTGTTTGTTTTTTATTTATTTTTATTTTTTATTTTTTTTTGTACTTTTCCGAAGCTGGAAACGGGGAGAGACAGTCAGACAGACTCCCGCATGCGCCCGACTGGGATCCACCCGGCATGCCCACCAGGGGCGACACTCTGCCCACCAGGGGGCGATGCTCTGCCCCTTTGGGGCGTCGCTCTGCTGCGACCAGAGCCACTCTAGCGCCTGGGGCAGAGGCCAAGGAGCCATCCCCAGCGCCCGGGCCATCTTTGCTCCAATGGAGCTTTGGCTGCGGGAGGGGAAGAGAGAGACAGAGAAGAAGGGGGGGTGGAGAAGCAAATGGGTGCCTCTCCTATGTGCCCTGGCCAGGAATCGAACCCGGGTCCCCCGCACGCCAAGCCGACGCTCTACCGCTGAGCCAACTGGCCAGGGCCTGTTTGTTTGTTTTTTAAAAGCAAGTTCTCCTGTTATTAAAACTTTTCAATGACCACATCTACAGAGTGACAAAATGATATTTGAATTCTTTATTCATCTCTGCCTTTTCTAATTGACTCCAGATAGTAATTTATGTTTTTCTTAGCTCAATCTCAGTGGGGAGAGTTCCTATCATATAATATATAGCTTAACATTCAGAATTTCAAGACATTACATATATATATGTATATATAATCCATTTAGCAGTATGGCTTTTTTTTATGACATTGGTCCTAGGATTGTAGAATATAATTTAAGTGTAATTTAAGTTCATTCTTTATTGGCACATAATTTAATTTCCTAGGAAGAATGTCTAGAGTTGTCCTAATATGCTACTGGAATGATATCTTTAAGTATGAATTTGATGATGACCTATAGTAAATGAGGTGGATTTGCCTTGGTGTAGTATTATAAAGGATTGAGAAACGAAAGAGGTGGAGATATTAACCAACTTGTATGTAAGACCAAAGAAGCAATCATCTGACTGTGGTTCATTGGAATGGACCAGACGACACTGCCATTTGAAAAACTATATGATTTAGCCTATTTCCTCCTTTAAGCCAGCTGCCATGGCTAGCTTACTCATGAACATCTGTGTCAGTACTATAAAGGGAGGCTGCTCCATTCAGTAGAGCCCTATTCTTTTGGCTGTTATGTTCCTCTTTTTAAGTAAATATCTGAGTATCTTTTCAAGAGCAAAAAAGCCTGCATTCAGGTTGTCTCATGTGTCTTTTGCACAGAAATGTGTTTAAAGACTCTAACATCCAAAAAATCCAAAATCACAGACTCCTTTCCATTTTGATTTTAAGGACTCTTCCTCTACCCTTGTCAGCAGTTTCTGTTTCATTCTGCCAATCCTTGTTTATTTTATTTTTTATAGATCTAACTCTGAAATTCTGCATAATCTCCCCTTCATAACCTTTAAGAGTTACAGTAGAATAAGAGTAATATGTCATTTTTTAAATTTTCTTTATAACTCACCTTGTTTCATCAGTATATGACACTGCTCTTAATTTAATCAACAAAGTATGATACACAGGGAACATTTAGATTTGTTCCTCTCATTTTATATATATATTTAATTAAGTGAGAGGCAGGGGGGCAGAGAGACAGGCTCCTGAATGATCTCTGACATGGATCCACCTAGCAAGCCCTGTACCAGGGAATGCTCTGACTATTTGGGGTTGCTGTTCCATTGTTTGGCAACTAAGCTATTTCAGTGCCTGAAGCTAGGTAATGGAGCCATCTTCAGAACTTGGGGCCAGTTTGTTCAAACCAATCAACTCCTAGCTGCAGAAGGGGAAGAGAAAGAAAGAGAAAGAGAAATAGGGGACATATGGGGTGGAGAAGTAGATGGTCACTTCTCCTGTGTGTCCTGACTGGAAATCAAACTGGGGACATCCACATGCTAGGACGACACTCTACCTCTACCACTGAGCCAGCCAGCCAGAGTTTTATATTCAATTCTTTATGACTCTACATCTAAATATCTCTCAAACTCATCCTGATCTAACTGGCTTTACTGCAACTACCTTAACATAAACTGCTATTATTTTTCCTTTACCAAACTCACTGCCTCCAGCCTCAACTCCTTTCAAACAATTGTCTAATCTTTTAAGAGAGCAATATTTCTAAAATGTACATCTTGCCTTAACACCACTTGCTCCATTCCCACCTATAAAACCCCTCATTGAATCTTGTAAAAAAAGGTTTTTAATTTTTCCTCCACCTGGTATTTACATAATCACTTAGTTAATGATAACTGCTATGTACAGTCTTTATATCCCTTATCTCTTCTATCTACAATTCCTTGTGACATCTATTACCTTATTCTAATATAAGAAAGCTGGGCTTGATGAAATTGCTCAAGTTACTTCCTTTGTCACTAAAAGAGCTAGGGTTCATGCTTGTCTCTTGTAGTCACTTATCATCCATCTATGGATCTTCCCTGTTTCTTTATATCCTTGCCAATGCCTGTCATACCACCTATATTCTAGTCAAACCAAAGTACCTTTTTGTTTCTCCTACAAAAGGCTGTCATAACTTCATTTTTTAAATGTATTCTTCATTCTACCTGCAACAGTAATGGTACATTCTTTTTTTTAGCCCCATTCAACTGATGCTTAGGACAGTGTAAGTATCACCATCTCCAGAGAACCTTCACTGATGCTCAGTGTCTGTATCAAGTCTCTTTTATACCATGTACATCACCATCAAAAAATTTATCCCTGACTTTTGTCATTGTTTCTCTTGCTGAATATTTTCTGTAGTACAAAGTGAACTCCTTGAGAATGAGTCTTGTCGCTTTCATATTTTTACAGCACCAGAAAGATGACAAATGGTGCCAGACATCTGGATACAAATGAGACACATTACTGAGTAAATGAAAAAATGAGTGAGTTAAATATATTTTACTGTTCAGACCATACTGAGTTCTTATTCCCGAGTTACCAGGTAGACTAGGGGGAACATCCATCATGGTCCAGTGATATGTGTTTGGATCATAAGGCTCTTTTTCTAAAGGCCTCATTACTTTTGAGTTTTGGTATACATTGTAAAACTCTAGAGATGCAGATAGTTTATATATTTTTTCTTTAGAGTCTCAATTCTACACTCTCCTTCTCAGCTACTTTATATACTTCTGATTTTATAAGAATTACTGCTGCCCTAATACTTTAGTATTATTTTCTTAATTCTACTCAAGAATTATTCATCTTCATTGATAAACTGAATAAATGTGATTTGAAAATATTTTTCAGTCAAGAAAAGTATTTTTTTGACAGCATAGCTCCCCACGACCAACAGAATTCTTTACTATTCCTGCCCCCTGACTGGGAATGCACGCTCTGTACATCTCCATCTGCTTGATGTGGGCAGGGCCTCTAAATATGATGGGGAACACATCCCTGTGGTTACGTTGTACAAGACTCCATCTATCATAGCAGACTAAAGGAGATTCTTCTGCTGGATTTACAGAAGCAAGTTTCCATGTTGCTAGAGGGGAGCATGGCTTGGACCTAAAGGTTAATCTCTGGGGGCTGAGATCAGCCCCTGACCAAAGACAACAAAGGAAACAGGGACCTCAGTTCTACAGCCAAAAGGAACTAAATTTTGTCAAAAAAAAAGTGAACATAGAAGTACCCTGCATTTCACATGAGATGGTAGTCTCTGCTAACATTTTGCATTGGATTGCTATGACCTTGAACAAAAGTTCCAGCTAACCTATATCTGGACTCCTGAACAATGAAACTGTCAGATAATAAATGTACGTGTTCTGTGCTGTTATGTTTGTGGTAGGCTGTTATATCACAATAGAAAACAAATGCACTGGTTCTCATTCCTCTCAGTAACCCTAAAGATATTGCTTGTATAGTACCTTACTTCCACATTTTTTTGTTAAAAGTGGAACACATTTTAGAGTATTGTATGGTCTCTTTCTTTTTCTTATGAATACTAACCTCAAAATTGCCTACATGCTGTTTATACTGGTCTTCATGATATCTCAGAGTTTTTGCTTAATAATGCTTTCCTCTGCTTCAGTGACTAGATACAATACCGTCTGCTTTTAACAAATTGCCGCCATTTATCAGCAATTAACAGCAGCTGAAAATAGAAGAGAAAGAAACCACCAAGGATTACAGAGGAAAACTTCACATTTTGACCTTCCAATCTGTGTGTAAAAGGGGAAGTTTGGTGTTTGTATGTTCCTGGAGTATTATTAAGTGGAGTCCTTAATTTGTATAATACAAATTTCTATTTGCATAGTAATTTGACCATTAGTCTTCATAATACAATTGTGAGAACTTATGGGATATATTACAATCTTCATTTTATCACTTATTTGATTTCACCAAGGTTATTTAGAGGGTGTAAGTCCAGTAGTCACGGCCATTGCTGCCATTCACATGCAGGTTCACATTGGATTCAAGCAGACGGTAAAGAAACAGTGGGGCCAAAGAACAGTGGGCCATTTCTTTATTAAAGTCTCGCACCAGCTGACAAGCAACACACAGGGAAAACACTTCCCTTTCAGTCGGGTCTCCCAAAGCCACTGACACATTCTCCAGTTCCACAACCAGGAAAATCTTCTCTGGTTTCTCCCAGAATCAAAGGCCCACCAGTCCCAACAGAGCTCGCAAAACCCCTCACCTCTGGTTCCCCATCTGCACACCTTCTCCCTTCTCTGTCAGTATGGCTTCTTCCTTCAGCACTGTGCATTCTCTCTGCTCTAACTCTGCAAACATGGCTTCTTTCTCCTTCTTCTCTTTTCTTTTTTCAAAACTTGCGAAAACCTCTCCTCCAGCATCCATTAGCAAAACAATAGCCCTTCCCAAGCAGGAAGGTAATTTGCCTTTTCACAGACCACAATTACCTGGTGCTGGGCAGCCCCCAATGCAAACTATAAGTGAGCAAACATAAAAATCATATTTTAAAACTTATTTGACCAACAGAGGGTAATTTTAAAACTGATTCTGGAGTTGGCCTCTTTTTATATAATATCCCTACACGTGCTGCTTATCTGTCTGCACTGATTACTAAAAAATATATAAATATTCATTTATGTTTTTTTATTTCAAACTTCATAATATTCATAAAATTCTTATTAAACTAGCTTTTTAATATCTTTCTTTTTTTCAAATATTTTATGGAAAATTTTAAGAATATTTTATTAACATTTTGCTATACTTCATTTTTTACACATAGATCCATGCTTCTAGCCATCCACCCATCACTCCAACTTCTTTTTGGTATATTATAAATTAAATGCAGGTGTTAGTCTAGTTTTCTAAAAATAGCAAGTGTTGGGCAGATAAAATGTATTATGCTCACTTTGTTAAAAACGGTGCTGCCCACGTGAGGACGTTGCCCAGGTGATATTAATGTGTGTTGAGAATCCTTGTAGCCTGGGGCTTGGTTTTGGGATTAAGCCTTTCCTACCCTTTTTGATGTGGGGTGGTACAATCCAATCATGCCTCAGAGAAGTGACTTTGTATATTGGATTAGAGGTTGTGAAGCTACAGTATAAAGTGGGGGCAAAACGGGAGTTTGCCCTCTTGGTTCCTGAGATTATCATTAGAAGAGAGAGCAGAGGAGAGCAGAGAAAGGCCACATGGAGGAGGCCAGGAGAAGCAGCCAAGATGGTGGAGTGCTGAGTGAGATGCCAGTTTGTGTAGAGTTTGTATTTGGGATAAGGAAGGAGATGGGGAACAGAGGTGAATAAGTCTGGTGAGCTAGAAACCTTTGATTCTAGGAAACTCGGATAAGTCAGTAGCTTTGTGAGCACTGAATGTGACTGGGTTTTGGAGCCCAGTGTGTATTTTTACTTGCCTGCCGGGTGCAAGCTAGAATTAAAGACTATGGCCCATCAGTTTTTGGCTCCGCTGTTTCTTTACCGACTGTCCGAATCCAATGCGAACCTGCATGGGCCAGGCGGCTGCTGCGATAGTGGCTCTGGCCACTGGCTTTACAGCAAGCATATTATAAGGGTTCATTATTTAAAGTATTTTTTTCTTCTGATATAAGTTTGCATGGAACTGAAGGCACAGATCTTAAGCATACATTGCCGAAGTTTTGGCAAAGGCACGCACCTATTTAAGATACCCAGAACACACTGGCAACTTGTTTCATTCTATAAAGATTAAGACCTTTTATGTAAGCTCTACATCAACATGCTCCTACCCTAAAGTACTTGTTCTAACCAAAATTTGCTTACACTGTCGGTTTTTCTCATTAATCCTGAACCTGCAGAATATACTTCCCCAGCCTTGCTTACCTGTAGACCATTTATCTTTGACAACTGATTTGCCTAGCACATCACATTCTTGTTTCCTTGTTTCTTTTACTACAGATCAACCTGCTTCCCTGAGTTATATAAAACGTTTGCTTATTGCCAGAGGCAAGGGAGTCTCACTTTCACAATGACCCTCCTGCTAGAGGTGAATAACGACTTTCTCTTTGTGATTCCAAGCTGCAAGACTTCATTCCAAGGCATTTTGACAAGTAAGCATAAAACTCTTTGCTTGCTTTTTTTTTTTAAGAGGATGAGTGAGAAGAACAGACAGACAGGGAGAGAGAGAGATGAGTAGCATCAACTCATAGCTGTGGTGCCTTAGTTGTTCATTAATTGCTGTCTTATATGTGCTTTGGGGGGGGGGGCTCCAGCCAAGACAGTGACCCCTTGCTCAAGCCAGAGACACCACACTCAAGCTGTTAAGCTCCCACTCAAACCAGATAAGTCTGCACTCAAGCCAGTGAACTCAGGGTTTTGAACCTGGGTCTTCAGTGTCCCAGCCCAATGCTCTATCCACTGCGCCACTGACTGGTCAGGCAAAACTTTTGTTTTATGTCACAGAATAGTACTGAATTATTGTAATGGCATTTCTAATTTATAAAAACATACATAGGTGATAGATAGATAAATAGATAGACAGAGCCTTGTTTTGGCATTTTTCTGTTTTATATTATCTCTCCTATTTAATTTTTTTAACACAAGCAAGAAAAAATATAGAAGAACATAGCATCATTTGTAAGTGATAGAAGCTTGTTAAAATTAAACTTGATACACACCCTCAATTAGAAATTAAACTAATTCTCAATTAGATATTTGAAGGTAAAAATAATTGTGTTGGGCAGATAAAATATATTATGCTCACTTTGTTAAAGATGGCACTGCCAACATGGAAGCCGGTCGCCCAGGTGATATTAATGTGTGTTGGGGGTGGGCTGTGAGCAGGCAGGATCCTTGTAGCCTGGGGCTTGGTTTTAGGACTAAGCCTTTCCCACCCTTTTTGATGTGGAGTGGTACAATCTCATCATGCCTCATATAGGTGATTTTGTATTAGAGACTTGCCCTATTTTGTATATTGGATTAAAGGTTTTTGAATCTACACTATAAAATGGGGGCAGACCGGGAGCTTGCTCTCTCTCCATTCCTGAGATTAGCATTAGAGGAGAGAGCAGAGAGGAGAGCAGAGAAAGGCCACGTGGAGGAGGCCAGAGGAAGCAGCCAAGATGGCAGAGTGTTAAAGGAGAAGCCAGTTTGTGCAGAGTTTGTGCAGAGACAAGGAGATGGAGAACAGAGGTGAATAAGGCTAGTAAGGTTAGAAACCTTTGATTCTAGGAAACTTGGATAAGTCAGTAGCTTTGTGAGCACTGAATGAGTGGGTTTTGGAGCCCAGTGTATGTTTTTACTTGCCCACCGGGTGCAAGCTAGGATTAAAGCTAATGGCCCACCAGTTCTTGGCTCAATTGTTTCATTACCATCTGTCCAAATCCAATGTGAACCTGCATGGGCCAGGTGGCTGTGATGATGGCCACGGCCACTAGCTTCACAAATTGCAAATGAGAAATAAAAACTATATGAACATATGTGAATCAAGCTCTTTTTTCACCCCTGGATCAGTCAATATTCAATTCATATAAAATCAAAACTCTAGTTTTTGTTTCTGTTTTTTGACAATACTAGTCATTTTAACTAGTAAGAGATTTATTGCAAGGAGCTTGATGCTTTGAATAGTTATGAAAAGTTTGAAGGACCGATCCTGGGTAGAGCCTTGTTGGTCAAATAAGTTTTTAAATATGATATATGTTTGCTAGCTTATAGTTTGCATTGGGTGTGGGAGACAGGCTGCAAGCTGGCAGGGTAGTTATAGCCTAAGGCTTAGTTTTAAGATTAAGCTTTTCCCCACACCCTTGACTGATTGCATGATGTGGGGTGGTGCACTCTCATGAGGAATCCCATTATGCTTCAGATAAGTGACTTTGTATCAGAGACTTCCTTGTTTGTATATTGGATTAAAGGTTTTATTTTCTACAGTATGGGAGCTTGCTCTCTCTCTTGGTTCCTAAGATTAGCATTAGAGAAGAGTGATTATGTTCTAGAAGGAGCCCAGGCTAGAGGAGAGCAGAGAAAGTCCATGTGGAGGAGAGGAAAAGTAGCCAAGATGACAGAATGCTGAAGGAGAAGCCAGTTTGTGTAGGGTTTGTGCAGAGACAAGGAGATGGAAAACAGAGGTGAATAAGACTGGTGAGGTAGATATCTTTGATTCTAGGAGACTCAGATAAGTCAGTGGCTTTGGGAGCCCTGAATGGAAAGGGAAGTGTTTTCTCATTATGTGTATTTCTTGCCCGCTGAGTGCAAGCTAGAATTAAAGGTGATGGTTCACCAGTTTTTGACTCCATTGTTTCATTACCAACTGTCCTAATCGAATGTGAACCTGCATTGGTCAGGCAGCTGTGATGGTGGCTGTGGCTACTGGTTTTACAAGCTTCAAGAAATATTTCTCAAAATACTCAGAACTGACTCTACTTCACCCTGGGTGATATACTGCGATCAAGAGGTCACCATGGCCCCTAACACTATCAAAGCAACCACTTCTATATAGAGAATGGACAACATAGATCTAATGCAGTGGTTCTCAACCTTTCTAATGCCGTGACCCCACAATACAGTTCCTCATGTTGTGGTGACCTCAAACCAAAAAATAACTTTGGTGGCTACTTCATAACTGTAATTTTGCTACAGTTACGATTCGGAATATAAATACCTGATATGCATTATGTGTTTTCCAATGGCTTTAGGCCACCCCGCCAGGGTCGTGACCCACAGGTTGAGAACCGCTGATCTAATGTAAGAATTAAAAGGTTGTGGTGAAGAAGTTGCCACTGTAACTACTTCTGCCATTGGTGCTGTCACTTTTCAGCACCCCAAAAAAGCACAGAAATTCTGTTTTTCCAAACTCATTTAGAAAAAATGAAGAGGAATAACAGCCAACTTCTGTGGAATGTAATCTAATAACAAAAACAGATTTTACTTAAAACTGAAAATGGAATTGCAAAGTAGTGTAGGAAATATAGTTCTTAGACCACAAATATCTCCAACTAGAAAACTGCTTTGATTGGATTTGAGTGATCCAATCTATATTACTATAGATGCTGTGACCTAGTTAAGACAAATAGTTTATTGTATGGTTAAAGTTGTATACAGAAATATTCTATTTTTTAATTAAGAAAAATGTATCCTTCACAGATCAGTGTTCTCATTCTGAACAAATCATGTTCACATAATGTAAATGAATCTGAAATTAAATTGGAGAAAAAAGATGGCAAGGCATTGATGTAGAATTAAACTGCTCCTTTTGAAGTGAAAAAAATATATAAATTAAAATGTTTCCAACAAATTGGTGGAACGAGAGCTTAACTAGTGCATAGAGGCAAAAAAACACAGTTTCCAGTAATTAATTTTTTTAAATAAAAGAAATTGCATGCAATAACAGAACAAAAATGACCACACATTTCCCCAGGAGTTTTCTCAGTTACATTCTTTGAAATCAGGTCGTAAGTGATTCTACGAGTGTATTCCTTCATAGAACTAGTTGATGCCATTTAGCAGGGACTGAGAACAAAGGGGTTAATCCAATTTCAAGTTTGTCTTTAATGCACTCCTAAATTTCCTCTTGTGAGAAATTAAAGTGAATTGCTTTAAGTGGCAAAAGAGTAGAAAAGAGCAGAATAGTCTATCTCTGACCTTGATAAGAGAATCCCTTAACTTATTTCTTCCTTAGGACAATGTGTCTGTTTGATTGTCAGTACCTGTTAAAAACAAAAGACCTACAAACCTCTGAGGCAAATTCATCTTTTGACAAGTACAGTCTTCTCCAAGGAATACCACTAATGAAAGATCATATGTTAATCACAATGGCAAAAAGATTTTATGTTTTCCAGAGAGTGTTCTTGCAATTTATTGTTTCCTATTTCATGTGCTTCTTTATTTACTGCTAACAGAGGCTAAAAAAGACAACAAAATTGGAAAATTAAATTAGTTATATCAAATTATACGTGAAAAACATCCAAAAATATTTCACAGTAGAAAGAAAACTGTTTTGTTTTTGAAAGTGATAAATATTGAATTTTTCATAAAAATAGCTTCCTATTAAGTATGATTGAAAGCATACAGAATATTCATATGGTACCCAAAGTTTATTACCACAATTTATTTCAAATATGACCTCTTTATTTGAAAAAATGGTTTGCTTGCACAACATGGGCAGGTTACTATTTTCAGCAGGGCGTGTTTTGATGCCACCTACCATGATGAGGATTATGTCACATTTCTGCTCCATGAAGTCACTATCATATTGACTATTTTCTCATATTTCCCACATAGCAAATAACTTCAAAAGCATGAAAAAATTGGAGAAATAGTAGTAGCATCAACTACTTTTTACTGAAAATGCTAAATTACATACCAATTTTTTTGAGTTTGGGGAATAGATATCTAGTAGAGAGATTGCTGGATCATATAGAGTTCTATTCTTAATTTTTTGAGGAACCACCATACTTTCTTCCATAATGATTGTATTAATTTGCATTCTTATCAGCAGTCAGTGAGGGTTCCTTTTTCTCCACAGCCTCTCCAACACTTGTTATTACCTGTGTTGTTGATAACTGCCAGTCTAACAAGTGTGAGGTGGTATCTCATTGAAGTTTTTGATTTGTATCATATTTCTCTAATATAGCGGTTCTCAACCTGTGGGTCGTGACCAAAACACAGGGATCGCCTAAAGCCATTGGAAATACATATTTTATTTAAAAATGTATTGTACAATAAATATGTATTTTCCGATGGCTTTAGGTAACCCCTGTGTTTTGGTCATTCGACCCCCGCCGGGGTCGCGACCCACAGGTTCAGAACCGCTGCTCTAATAGCTAGTGAAAATGAGCATTTTTTTAATATATCTGTTGGTTATTTGTATGTCTTCTTGAGAAAAATGTCTGTTCAGGTCCTCTCCCCATTTTTTTATTGAATCGCTTGTTTGTTTGTTTCTGAGCTTTGTGAGTTCTTTATGTCTTTTAGATATTAACCTATTATCAGAGCTGTTGTTTGCAAATATCACCTCCCATTTTGTTGATTATTTGTTTTCTTCTCAGTTTCTTTTGCTACTCAAAAGCTTGTTAGTAGTTTAATGTGGTCCCATTCCTTAATTTTTGCCTTGCTTCCCTTGCCTTTGGTGTCAAAATCATAAATTGTTCTCTATGGCCAACATCTACAAGGTTAGTGTCTGTTTTGTTGTATATAATTTATCATTTCAGATTTTATATTTAGGTCTTTGATCCATTTTGAGTTGAATTTTGTGCTGAGGGACAAACTGTAGTCAAGTTTTATTCTTTTTGCATGTGGCTTTCCAATTTTCCCAGCACCATTTATTGAAGAGGCTTTCTTTTCTCCATTGTGTGTTTTTTGCACCTTTGTTGAGGATGATTTGTCCATATATATGTAGTTTTATTTTGGGGCTCTCAATTTTGTTCCATTGTTCGGTGTGTCTAATTTTCTGCCAATACTATGTTGTTTTTATTATTGTGGCTCTGTAGTATAATTTGAAGTCAGGTATTGTAATATCTCTGGCTTTGTTTTCTTTTCTCAGGAGTGCTTTGGTTATTTGAGATTTTTTTATGGTTCCACACAAACCTGGTGATTTATTCTATTTCCTTAAAAATAACATCAGAATTTTGATGGAATTGATTAAATTTGTATATTGTTTTGGATAATATGGCCATTTTAACTATGTTGATCCTTCACATCCTTGTACATCTATTATTTTTCCATTTTATTGTGTTTTTTTTCAATTTCCTTTAATAATGCTTTGTAGTTTTCAATATATAAATCTTTTACATTCTTTGTTAATTTTATTTCTAGGTATTTTATTTTTTGTTTTTGTACCTGTTAAATGGATTATTTTTTTGAGTTGATTTTTAAAGTTTCATTGTTGGCATATATGAAAGCAATAGACTTCTGTATATTGATTTTGTATCCTGTGACCTTACTGTATTGGTTTAGCCCCATGTTAATTGCAGCATTGTTCACAGTGGTCAAGACATGGAAACAACCAAAGTGCCCCTCAACAGAAGCTTGGATAAAGAAGATGAGATAAATACACACACACACACACACACACACACACACACACACACACACACAATGGAATACTACTCAACCATAAGAAATGACAATATATTGTCATTTTATGACAACATGAATGGACCTTGAAAACATTATACTGAGTGAAATAAATAAATCAGAAAAGCTAAAAATTCTGACTTCACACATAGTAGGATACAAAACTGAGACCCATGGATACAGATAAGAGTGTAGTGGGTACCAGGAGGAAAGAGATATGAAGGAAGGGGATAGGAGAGGATGTTGGTGGAAGGGTGTAAAGAGGGTCAAAGATAAGGTGACAGAAAATGATTTGACTTTGGACAATGACAGATATATAACATAATAGACTATTCAAATGATGTAATAATGTTTACCTGAAATCTATGTACACTTGTTGATCAATGTCACCATGTTAAATTTAATTTTCTAAATTAAAAAAAATAAACAGCCTGACCTGTGGTGGCCTAGTGGATCAAGCGTTGACCTGGAATGCTGAGGTTGCCGGTTCAAAATCCTGGGCCTGCCCGGTCAAGGCACATATGGGACTTGATGCTTCTTGCTCCTCCCCTCTTCTCTCTCTCTCTCTCTCTCTCTCTCTCTCTCTCTCTCTCTCTTTCTCTCTTCTCTAAAATAAATAAATAAATAAATAAAAATAATTAAAAAAACAAACAAGAAAATGTTTAATTAAAGACTTTTAAAAGTGAAAAAAGGAGGGTAGCTAATGCATCTCTCAACATTTCTTCAAAATATATATTAACCTAAAGGCCTACAAATAAAATTTACAACTAAACTAGAGAACAAGCATCCCCATGAAGTCTAATACATGAGCAAAATGTTGAAAAAGGATTAGCAGTTACAAATTCCACATGGCAGCAGCATTTGTTTAGGAGGACACACAGTCAAGACAACTGGGCTTAATTTCCATGCTTTAAAGTATGTTTAAATCTAAGAGATATTAATTATACATACTTTTTTCAACCTTGAATAAAGTTACATATTTTTATAATTGAATAAAGTTGATTAGAACCAACTTGTTATTTTCAATATTAATAAATAAATGACCAAAATCTAGAATCTATTTTGCCTACCTTATATGAACTGTACTTCATAAAACTACATGGTTGATATGAAATATTTCAACTTTTATATACTGTCCATCTAAAAATAGAAAAGCAGGATGGAATTATACTATCATCATCTTGCAACCAGAAATAAAAAAAAAAACCTATTTATCATTACTGTTTAAAAAACATTTCAGAAAGAAAAACATTATTTGCTACCTGCAATGTGTAATGTTACCTATAGAGAAATCTGTTTCAGGCTGAACATTTTATTCTGAGGCCCACAAGTGTTTTAAAATCTGACAACATAATATGGAAATTATCAGAAAAGAAGCATATATTTTGTGCTATGAAGGTACTAATGATAAAGGTTGAAATGTGCTGGAGCTGTAAAGTAGATGCAAAGGTGGTGAGTGATACCATTAAACAATTTTCAGTGGAAATAACAAAAGCAACCTTGGCTTTTATAAGACTGCAATTGTCCTGAGTTTATGGCTCAATAACAAATGTGTTTCCAATAGGAAATTAAAATATGAAATTGTATGGCCAGTGGCCACTGCTGTTGTGGCCATGCAGGTTCTCACTGAATTTAGACAGATAGTAAAGGAACAGTGGAGCCAAAAAATGGTAGGCTGTTCCTTTATTAAAAGTCTTGCACTGGCTGAGAAGAATTCAGGCAGGGAAAACACTTCCCTTGTTGTAAAGTACCATATCCCAGATGCTGAAAAGTACTGTACCTCACTTCTGTGGGTTTATGTAGAGACACCAAGTCCAGATGAATTTTGAAGAGTTTTATTAAAGGAGGAGATTTATTAAATATGCCGGCTGCATATGGCTGACATGAGGCAGTTGCAAACCCAAATCATGTACGTGCCCAAAATACCAATCAGGGGCTGGTTATATACCCTTGATCACACATGAGTGGGGGAGAGCATGACATCATGGCCCAATGTAAAGCCAGTAGCCAAGGCCACGATCACAGCAGCCCGGCCCATGCAGGTTCGCATTGGATTCAGACAGTTGGTAAAGAAACAATGGAGCCAAGAACTGGTGAGCCATTAGCTTTAATCCTAGCTTGCACCCGGCGGGCAAGTAAAAACACACACTGGGCTCCAAAACCCACTCACATTCAGTGCTCACAAAACTACTGACTTATCCGAGTTTCCTAGAATCAAAAGTTTCTAGCTCACCAGACTTATTCACCTCTGTTCCCCATCTCCTTCCTTCTCCCTGCACAAACTCTGCACAAACTGGCTTCTCACTCAACACTCTGCCATCTTGGCTGCTTCTCCTGGCCTCTTCCATGTGGCCTTTCTCTGCTCTCTGCTCTCTAATGCTAATCTCAGGAACCAAGAGCGCAAGCTCCTGTTCTGCCCACATTTTATAGTGTAGAAATCAAAACCTTTAATCCAATATACAAAATAGGGAAGTCTCTAATACAAAGTCACTCATCTGAGGCATGATGGGATTGTACCACCCCACATCAAAAAGGGTGGGAAAGGCTTAATCCCAAAACCAAGCCCCAGGCTACAATGATCCTGCCTGCCCACAGCCTGCCCCCAACACACATTAATATCACCTGGGCGACGGCCTCCATGTGGGCAGCGCACACATCTTTAACAAAGTGAGCATAATATATTTTATCTGCCCAACAATTGGAACAGAGGTGAATAAGTCTGGTGAGCTAGAAACCTTTGATTCTAGGAAACTTGGATAAGTTAGTAGCTTTGTGAGCACTGAATGTGAGTGGGTTTTGGAGCCCAGTGTGTGTTTTTACTTGCCCGCAGGGTGCAAGGTAAGATTAAAGATGTTGGCCCATCAGTTTTTGGCTCCGTTGTTTCTTTACCAACTGTCCAAATGCAATGTGAACCTGCATGGGCCTGGCTGCTGTGATGGTGGCCATGTATACTGGCTTTACACACATCCACATTAAAACAAAGAGGATTCATTTTTAAAAATATACATGAATTAGAAAATATTGGCACAAGAAACAATCAAGAGTACACAACTAAATGGAACTATGTAAAACATGTTGACTCTTCTCTCTCTCCCTTCCTCTCTCCCCTTTTCTCTCTCTCAAATCAATGAGGAAAATTAGTTTTTTAAAAAATAAGATATTGGCTTTGGCCAGTTAGCTCAGTGGTAGAACATCTGCCCAACGTGTGGATGTCCTCGGTTTGATTATCAGTCAGAGCACACAGGTGAAGTGACCATCTGTTGGGCAGATAAAATGTATTATGCTCACTTTGTTAAAGAGGCCGTTGCCCAGGTGATATTAATGTGTGTTGAGAATCCTTGTAGCCTGGGGCTTGGTTTTGGGATTAAGCCTTTCCTACCCTTTTTGATGTGGGGTGGTGCAATCCAATCATGCCTCAGAAGGTGACTTTGGGTTGGAGACTTCCCTACTTTGTATATTGGATTAAAGGTTGTGAAGCTACACTATAAAATGGGGGCAAAACGGGACTTGGCGCTTGGTTCCTGAGGTTAGCATGAGAGAGAGCAGAGAAAGTAGAGCCAGCAGCGGAAGGAGGCCACGTGGAGTAGGCCAGGAGAAGCAGCCAAGATGGCGGAGTACTGAGTGAGATGCCAGTCTGTGTAGAGTTTGTATCTGGGATAAGGATGCAGATGGGGAACTGAGGAGAATAAGGTTGGTGAGCTAGAAACCTTTGATTCTAGGAAACTCGGATAAGTCAGTGGCTTTGTGAGCACTGAGTGTGATTGGGTTTTGGAGCCCAGTGTGTATTTTTACTTGCCCGCCGGGTGCAAGGTAGGATTAAAGGCTATGGCCCATCAGTTTTTGGCTCCGCTGTTTCTTTACCGACTGTCCGAATCCAATGCGAACCTGCATGGGCCGGGCGGCTGCTCTGATTCTGGCCCCGGCCCTGCCTGCTGGCTTTACACCATCTACTTGTCCACCTCTCCTCTTTCTCTCTCTCTCTCTCTCTTTCTTCCCCTTCCGCAGCCATGGATCAATTGGAGTTGACCTCAGGCACTGAAGATGGTTTTGTGGCCTCTGCTTCAGGCACTAAAAAATGTCTCAGTTGCTGAGCCACAGGGCAACAGACCCAGATGGACAGAGCATTTCTCCTTAGTGGGCTTGCCAGGTGGATCCCGGTTGGAGCACATGTGGGAGTCTATCTCTCTGCTTCTCCTTCTCTCACTAAAAAATAATAATAATAAAAATAAGCTATTGATAGTTAAAATAACCTTTTGTTCAGGAGTCACAATTTTGTGAAGTTTATTTATACTAGCTCTGGGTATCAAATTTTGATTAAGTCTATTATGTTTTAACTGGTCTTTGTACATTTTTCCCATAACCACAATATATTATAAATAGAAGATTCATATCTTTAGAAATGGCTGGGTTTAAATAGTACCACATTAAGGCATTAACACTGAAATATTATTTCTTATAGTTCCTCTTTATTTATTCCTATATACAAACCAGATTCTTGTTTTGTTTTCTTAGACTTCAGAGAAGCACTAGTTTTAAAAGAAATGTGGTGCAAAGGTCTATTAAATTGGTTTTTGTTGATTTGAAGGCTTTTCTGATAGATTTTTTTCTTACATGTATTTCTACTTAGTGCTTTTCATTTAAAATATATATCCTATAATAATTGAAAATTAAAATATATGATTTTTTATATAGTAAGAGAGATACCACACTTTTCAATTATATCTGATATTAACTCACAAGAGCTCACAGATCTCTACTAAAAATTTAAAACTGATCAAGCATTATCAAGTGTATTATTAATATAATGATTCTATTAAAATATCAATAAGAACAAACTGCACTAAAATATTCAAATAACTATTTGGCAGCTTTGTTTAAAATGATTTTGGATTAACATTACTAAGTTCTATTATCAAAAACTCTCTTAATATGAAATAGATTTTATGATCTTACTAACTTTGAATTTTAAAAATTATTCACTTTAGGTATCCTATTGGGACATGGGAAGAAAGGAATAAAGAAAATATGAAGAACCATAGGAGAGGAATTTTTTTTATTTTTGAAGGCTTAT
Organism: Saccopteryx leptura; assembly: GCF_036850995.1. Classification (NCBI taxonomy): domain Eukaryota; kingdom Metazoa; phylum Chordata; class Mammalia; order Chiroptera; family Emballonuridae; genus Saccopteryx; species Saccopteryx leptura. The sequence continues at coordinate 59,628,742 of NC_089506.1, forward strand.
ATAAAATATTTACCCACAAATAAATATGATGAAAACATCACAGAGTTACAATACTCAGATCCTTCAGTTGCCAATCTCCATCAGAGTTGCCCTTAGCCTCTCAACAGAAAGTCACACATCAAAAAAGGTGATAAAGTTCTCATCAAACAGTTAAAAACCCCTGCAACTCTCTTTGACTTTCTTTTCTCAAGATGGTTTAAAAGTGAAGTAGGTAACATTCTGTCAAAACAGTGTTATGTGAAGAGAATTTCTGAAGAAAATCAGCTGTTACACATAATTTTTTCTACATAGTTTCCATCAGCCATTGAACATAGCACTATTTATTCAAGTAAAATTTATTGAAATATGAACATTCTAAATTGGCAATGTTCCCTGTGAGTTATAATTAAGAAACTATAGTAGTTTTCATTAAAAATTTTTCTGAATTAAACCAAGCTCCTGTTGAATTTTGGACTGTTTAAAATATGTAATTTTTACCTGAGCAGGCACTGGCTCAGTGGATAGAACATCACCTGAGATTCTGAGGACCCAGGTTCAAAATCCCGAGGCCGTCAGCTTGAGCAAGATCGTCACCTTGAGTGCAGGCTTGCTGGCTCTAGCCCAAGGTCACTGGCTTGAGCAAGGGGTCAATGGCTCTTCTGGAGCCTCCCCCCCCTTCAAGGTACATATAAGAAAGCAATCAATGAACAATTAAAGTGCTGCAACAAAGAATTGATGATTCTCATCTTTCGCCTTTCCTGTTTGTCCCTTTCTGTCTGTCTCTCTCTCTCTCTCTCTTTTGCTAAAATATATATATATATATATATATATATATATATGTAAATTTTAACCACTGTCAGGTTATTATTGTGCATTATTTGCCTGTAAGAGTATAGAATTATGAAAAAAAATATTTTGCCATTTCAAGTTTAATTTTTAATACTTTTAGAATGCTAAATAATAATGTACATTATATAGTTGACTAGCCATTTTATTCAAACACTCAAGAAAAATACTTCACGGCTTTTTATCATGTACACTTTTTCTACTAGTTTAGATAAGTTGGAGAAATTTTTTCTGTGCAAAGAGGTACCAGCAAACTTTTGATTATGATGAAAATCTATTTGTATGGAAAATAGGATAATATTCTTATTCAAAAATCTTTTTCTTCCTCATCTCAAGCTAAGAAATTATTTCTAAGATAGGAGTATTGTTGCTTTTGATTTTGGAATAAAAGAAGCTGTAAGAAACCTAGAACTTTACTGATTTACAGAATCTTCACCTTTGTAATTCTTTGAGCCTAGTTATGGTACTCTCCCTACTCCTTAAATAAGAGAAGCAAAACAACCTACCAGTCACAATCCTGCAATGTATTTTTACAAACATATTAGTTTAGTTATTAGCATATCCAATACTCTAGCACCATCTTTTATAATAAACACCTTTATTAATATTGTGGCTCTAGAACAAAAATACATATACCTGTATTTTAGAATAAAATTTGAAATTATATTCAGAATTACCTGGTGTTGAACAACACATATCAATATACACCCAGCTAGCCCATGATGGGGGAAATGCTTCTTTGAGAAGTAGGTTTTCATGACAGTAAACACGTTTTTTATTTCAAAAAACTGTGAAATCTGAAAATGCAGATTTTATTGTCATTCAGGAACAGATAAATCAAAACTTAAAATTTAATTTCTGAAATCAATAGGGGTGTGAGAAGTAAAAATAATTACACACTGTTTTAAGAAGATGCAGTCTCAGTCAATAATGAATTCAATTCTCTCAGCCGCCTCCAGAGGCACTGACAAGGTTGCTACTAGGAAACCAGGGAAATAAAAGTGTACTTCCACTCAAGAGATTCACTTGACTGATGCGGAGATTGTGTAGGCAGTGTTGGCAGCTATTAAAAGCAGGGTTTGTTTTGTTTTGTTTTTCTGTATGTTGAAATTCAATGTGTTACCTGGGTCATGTGTTGCTAGTCAATGGTTGTTAGAGGTTTGAAAATGTCTTGTACACTGGAAGCAAAAAAGCAGATGGTTAAGTAAAACAAAGTTGGTCCTTCAATAAAAACTATAAAGCTTTTTTTTTTAATACTGCCACTAGTGTTCCCTTTTAGTGCTATTTATATACACTGTGGTTTCCTGTTCTCTCCCTTTCCCTGACCCGGGTGAGTGCCTGGATTAATTAATTGCAAGCTAGAGAACCTCATCTAATGTTTTATAAAAGAAGCATTTTTTATTATTACATAGGCTGTCTTTTTTCATTTTTCTTCTCTTGTGTGCATGTTCTCTCTTTCCTGTTCAGTCTTCGTTACTTTTACATACTTTTCTCTATACCAGGCTTTCTACGATAATCTTAACTCCTGTTCTTTCATAACTATGTTCTCAGATAGTTATGAACTTTCATATCTTCAAACATAGTTTTAAATTTATTGAGCACTAATGATATTATTTAAGTCTCCCATACCACCTAAAACTCCAGGGTAGCTCTTCTTTAGGAACTAACAGTCAGCTAATGTCTTGGTAACTCTTTCCCGAGGACAATGAGTACCTGAAACACTCCCTTAGCTTAATATATTAAGTATAAACTCCACAATGCCTCACTTCTTTCTCTATTGAAGTCCTCACCAGAAATTCAACTTCTCAAGTCCTCTCACATCAACCAGTTGTAATGCTCACAATACTTTGTAAATACAAGTCTGAAACATATGGATTTCAAAAGCAATTCCCCTTAAGCTTTATTAGCTCTCTAAATATTCATATTCTTTCACTAATTATAGACATCAGTTTGCAGTTTTCTCAAATGATGACTCTCCACCCTGTCCTCTCCTTCTCCTGTATCTCTTCTCTCTCTCTCTCTTTCTCTCTCTCTCTCTCTCTCTTCCCCTGTCCCTCTCCCTAACTTATATTACTCAGGTTTTAAGGAAGACATATGGATTCATTCTTCTCTATTACTATTTCCAAATAATTTTTCTATCCTGATCCTGCAAAACTCACAGGTCATTTGACACTGATATTAAATGATTATACTGTCCAATATTTCTCTATGTAGTTGTTATCTACCTCCTCGTTACTGTCCTTCATTTTTTAAGCTAGTCCTCCTTTTATCATTAATCTAAATGATTTTTATTATTTTTCACATGAAAGATCTATCTAAAAACCTTTCTTTTTAGTTCCTAATATCTTAGATCCAATAACATTTTTTAAACTCACCTCAGGCATGAACTGCTATTGTAACCTTATTGTTAAGAACTGTACCAAATCCAACATTTCAAGTTTTTGCTCATTTTCTGACTACAGTACTACCACCCTACAACTCTGCAACATCTCCCAAATTAGCAAACCTTCAATCTGACCTCTTTCTTAACTTTTTGAATAAATTATTTTTTGTTTCTTTAAGAAAGCACAGGTATATAATTTCCAAGTAAAAATTTATAAGCTTCCCCTTAAATAAAGTTTTGATTTATTTACCTATTCTCTTTTCATTCTTTGTTATTAATGTTATTATTTTTTGTTTCTATTTTAGGTATGATATATAGAAGTACATAATCACAAGATTCTTAATCTGTTGTTAGTCTCTTCCCATGGTCTGGAAAATTACCTCTACTTTATTTCCCAGCACTCTTATTGTATTTGACCCATGCCTCTAAACAGTGATTTTATACTTACAGTGATAATACTTTATGCTCAATTGCTAGGCTTAAAAACTGAAAAGTATTTATTTTTCCCTCAGAAATTAGATTTGTATAGAGAGGACCTAATAGATAATATGTAGACAGATCATTGTCAGCCCCTAAATGATACTTTGCATATATATGTTAATATGTTGAAGGACTTAATGGATGGTCAGATGTAACTTCGCATTTGGGCTCACATGCCATCATAGCAAATGCAGATTAGGAGGCATCCTTTCTATGTCTTCTCACACTTACTTATATTTTAAGTTATATTATTGTATTTAATGTTATTATAGATTTTCTTTAAAAATAATTTTATTATTTTTTCTGGAACTTACTTTCTTCATTTAACAATTTGTACTGATCATCTTTCCTTCTCACCACACTATTTATTTTTAACACTTCATGATATTCCTTAATAGAGATATAACTATTTTTTGAAAGTCATAAGGATCTTTATATATATGGGGGGTTCAAATTTTTATTATCATTATTATTATTAATTTTAATGGGGTGACATTGGTAAATCAGGGTACATATGTTCAGAGAAAACATCTCCAGGTTATTTTGACACTTGATTATGTTGCATACCCATCACCCAAAGTCAAATTGTCTTCTGTCACCTTCTATCTGGTTTTCTTAGTGCTCCTCTCCCACTGCCCCCGTAACCACCACCCTCTTGTCCATGTCTCTGAGTCTCATTTTTATGTCCCACCTATGTATAGAATCATAAAATTCTTAGTTTTTTCTGATTTACTTATTTCACTCAGTATAATGTTATCAAGGTCCATCCATGTTGTTGTAAATGATTCGATGTCATCTTTTCTTATGGCTAAGTAGTATTAAAAATAATTTTAGAATTTAAAAGCAATCATAGTTAACAAGAACTTTCATCAATATTTTGAATTTGATATTAGAATTTTAAAATATATGTGTTTTGACATATAGATGTATTTGTTATAAGGAAATAGATCAACATGCTATGATGCACATGATTTTACAGATGTAAAAAAATCTCTTAAATTCAAATCACTGTAATAAAATTGTATATTTCTCATGTATTTTTCAGGTATTCCATACGTAATTTATCTAAATATCCAAAAGTTTCATGCTATGATCTATATTTAGCCATTTCAGATCTCTAGTAATTAACAAAACTACAGAACAAACTATACTAGTGAGACAGCAGTATTAGTCAGACAGAAGCACAACTGGTGATGTTTAAACTTAAGGTTAGTCTTAGAACTTTACTTCTCTAGCTCAGTGTCACAGTATCTCAAAGTCAGCAGTATTGCAGACAGTATAGAGATTTGACCTTCTCTGGAGCTCTCTTAAAAACACCACATCCAGTACACAGTTAATATTTTGTCCTAACTTGTACCTTCCTACAAAATATTCTTAGAATGTGGTGACTTTTAAAAATTTAGCACAGATTGGATGAGAATAAAGTATTCAACAGTAATAGTTGGAGATTTTAGTACTTTAATTTCAATAATGGAATGAGTAACTTGGTAGAAGATGAAGTGAAGAGAAAACAGGCAATATTACACACCATGTAGAGCTTACAGACATTTATAGAACACTCCAACCTTCCACAGTAAAATACACATTCTTCTCAAGCACACATAACTTGCTTTCCAGGATAGACCATATGCTTGGCCTTAAAATATCAAATAAATTAATTAATTAAATAGATGGAAATCATAGAAATGTACTCTAATCTACAATAATCAAGGCTTTATGGCACTGGTATAAGAACAGACATGTAAATTAATAAAATAGAATTAAGTTTCAAAAAATAAACCTTTCTATTTATGGTTAACTAGTATTTAATGAGAATGTCAAGACAATTCAATGGAGAAAAAAATGCTCTTTTCTCACATAGTGACAGGAAAACTGAATATCACATTCACAAGCATGAATTTGCTTCTTTATTCAAATCATACACAAAAATTAACTTAAAAATGGGAAAATAAACCTCAACCTGAGGGTTAAAATAAAATCCATAGAAAAAAACATTTGATTTTTTTTATGACCTTGAGTTAGGTAATAAAAAATACCATACCATAACACACAAATGGTAACAGAAATAAAATACACAATTTAAACTTAAAATTTAAAACTTTTTTTCATCAAAGGTCAACATTGAGAAAATGAAAAGTCAACCCAAAAAATGAGAGAAAATTTTTGTGAATTATATATCTGACAAAGTCCTTTTATCCAGAATATACACAATCTTACATATCAGCAATAATCAGTCAACTAACCAAATGGGTAAAGAAATTTGATTTTAATCTACCCCCAAAATAGCCAATTAACATATGAAAAAGATGCTCAACCTCAGTATTCATTAAGAAAAATGGCCTGACCAGGTGGTGGCGCAGTGGATAGAGCGTCAGACTGGGATGCAGAGGACCCAAGTTCGAGACCCTGAGGTCACCAGCTTGAGCATGGGCTCATCTGGTTTGAAAAAAAGGCTCACCAGCTTGGACCCAAGGTCACTGGCTTGAGCAAGGGGTTACTTGGTCTACTGAGGGCCTGTGCTCAAGGCACATATAAGAAAGCAATCAATGAACAACTAAGGTGTTGCAACAAAAAACTGATAATTGGTGCTTCTCATCTCTCTCTGTTCTTGTCTGTCTGTCCCTCTCTATCCCTCTCTCTGACTCTCTCTCTGTCTCTGTAAAAAAAAAAAAAAGAAAATGAAAAATGAAACTCAGAACTGTGAGATACCAATTTGCATGCACAAAGATGCCTAAAATAAAAGAGATAGACAATAATGAATATTGATGAAATTGTGGAGAAATTGGAACCATAGACATTACTGGTACATACACAACAACTTTGGAAAATTGTTTGACAGTTCCTTAAAAAGTTAAACAGAGCTATATAATCCAGCAATTCCACACAAAACTTTGTAAATAAACTTCACAGGAGCATTATTCACAGTCAAAATGTAGAAACAACCAAAAATGCCCATTATTTATTAAGGATTAACTGAAAGGTCTGGGACACAGCAGGAGTCACATCAACCACACAGAGCCCAAAGTGTGGAAAAGAGGATTTATTGCAAACACCTGGGTGCAAGTGGACTGAGTCTGATAAGAGAATCAACCCTGAGCAAGGTTGAGAGGGTTAGTTTTATACTCTGCTGCCGCCTTCTGGCAAATTCTGTTGATGCTGGTTACCAGGCCGCAGGCCTAGGCTTGTGGACTTCTGATTCTCTTCTTGCCTCCACTGGTCCTGCATCTGTTGGTAACAAGCTCCTATGGTAACAGACTTCTGTGTGGTCAACTTAAAGGTTAAGTACAGTTCATCACATACTGACTGAGGAAGGGTTGGGAGGGGGCAGTTCTAAGCCCTGAGGATACATTTTTGCCCTAACGTTAACATATTCTGTTATATCCATACAACAAAATAATACTTGTCAACAAAAAAAATTAATGATGTACTAATACATGCTAAAATAAGGATGAACCTTGAAAACATTATGCTAAGTGAAAGAAACCAATCACAAAGACCATGTATTGATTGATCCTATTTATGTGAAATCTCAGATAAAGCAAATCAGAAGACAGAAATCATATTAGTCGTTGTCTAGGGCTGAGGTGGGCAGTAGGGTATAGGTGAGGAGGGTGTAGGGTAGGAAGGTAGAATGAGGTGTGGCTGTTAATATGCATGAGACTTTGGAGGAGATGATAAAATACTTTAAAATTAAATTGTGATGATGGTTGCAAACTTTGAAAATAATAATAACCACTCAACTATACATTTTAAATTGGTGAATTTTAGTGTGTATGTGTATACAATAAAGCTATGAAATAAAACATTTATTAAGCATCTAATTGGGTATACTTTCACATTTATTTAGCAAATTAAAATTAAAAGGAGTATCTTCTCCTTGGATAAAATGTAGTATTAGTAGTGAAGTAAAAGACAACCTGAGAACTGCCACACTTAGAGATTATATATAATTTTTTGGAAAACTAAATCTTATTTTGTTAAAACTGATGGTGCACTCATAACTCATACTTAGCACAATATCTTACACATAATAGATGTTTCATAAATTTCTTTGACAAATAAGTAATTTTTGGATGGATTGATAATTATTTGTTTCACCTTAAATTAACTTTACTTAGAGTGACGAACATACAATACAATAAACAGATGAACTATATACCTGAAATTTATATAATTTTATTAACCAATGTTACTCCAATAAATTCAGTAAAAAGAACAGCTATGTAATAATGTAAACATTCAAGTTAAACTGACTTAAAAGCCAAAAAATAAATAAAATATTTTTAAAAGTACATTAATTCTAATGTTGAACTTGACATAGTTGTAATTCCATAAGCTCATTTATTTTTCAGTATGCTTATTTTTTTATTTGACTTGATTTTGTTTATGATATTATTTTATCAGACTGTTAACAATAATTGTTATTAAGCCTTATTTTATTAGTATTAAACATTGAACATAAAAAAATGTCAAATTGACATAACAAAGAAACCAACTTAAGAACAGTGATCAAATCACATGCATCTATCCCTTTGTACTTTGCAGGGAACAAAATTTTTCATTTTGTTATGTGATTTTTATATGCATCATACCTTAGGTATCTTTCTTTTTTACTAAATATGAAAGAAATATTTCTATACTTTTGTACTTTCTTAGTCTTTTTAATATCTGGAACAGGATTATATCAATGCTCAGAGTATATTGTATAATATCCATTGTCTTCTTCCTGTATTAAATTACTCCCTAAACTCTACATTTTGTTATCTATATAAATACCTATTCTTCCAGAAAAATCTGAACATAAGAGTTTCAGGTTATAACTGCACTGTTTTCCCTCCTTCCAGCCTGATTGATTCTATGTGAGATTTTTGATCTACTCTTCCTTCTAGTCAATCTATGTAATCAATGCACTTAATTTTAGAAAAAAATTCTAAAATCCCATTTATCTGAAAGGCAGTTCTGTCACTTTCCCTTTAGGTTTAGTGTGTAACTGCGAGGCAGTCAATGCCTTTCAAGGTCACATTCCCTTACCACTAGCCATGTACCTGTGTTCTAAGTGCTAAGTTTGAAGGAAATCTTGCTTTTGGTTAACTGGTAGGCACTGCTTTATTCTTTCAAATTAGCAAAAATAAAAATACTTCCTGTATGCTATTTAAAATATTCAAAGCACTGTACTGAATTTTAAGTAGAAAATAATAACAGTATTGGGATTTTTTCCCCACTAATAATTTTATACTTATGAGAATTTATAAATGTTTTTTAGAACCTTGGATAAATGCAATCCAAAATAATAATACAACTAAATCAGATTCAGATAAAATAGATATAAAATAATAATCATATTATCATAACAAAAACCAGTAATAATTATTAAAGAATATACACTGTTTTTAAATCTTAAAAAATGTTAGTGATAATGAATTACATTTAAAAAAACCTCATTTTAAATACATAATTGTTTTTGAAAGATTACTATTTTTTTTAATTTATTAATTTTAGAGAAGAGACAAAGAGAGAGTGAGAGAGAAGGGGAGAGCAGGAAGCATCTACTCCCATATGTGCCTTGACCAGGCAAGCCCCGGGGTTTGAACCAGCAACCTCAGCATTCCAGGTCGATACTTGATCCACTGCACCACCACAGGTCAGGCTACAAATTTTTTGTTAATTTTTTTGGAGGGGTAATTTACTTCAATCAGACTAAAAGATATCAATTTAGAATAATTTGATTCAAGGAGACTCACCAGAAACATTCATATTTACAACAGATTTCAAATGTATATAATTAAGGTCTTTTAATTCTTTTTTATTTCAAAATTAAAATAGTTTGTCTTTTTATTTTCCTTTTTCTTTTTTTAATCCCTTTACCTTTTCTCCGAGTACCCCTACCCCCACTCTTATGTCAGACTAAAACAGTTTGTTTCGAACATAATGGCTATTCAAAAAAAATTCAGTTTATATCTTTAAAATAAGCTATATTTTTTCATGTGTTTAAAATATACACTGCTTAAACAGAAATATTTTCACTTCTAAAAATGGAAGAGTAATAATAATTCCTAAAAAAAAAATTTTATTCATTTCTAGTGGATTTTTTAAAATTTATTGTGTTCACATAGATTCTAATGTCACCCGTGTTCCCCAGTACATTCCCCCTGTCTCTCTCCCTGTAATGCCCTCCCCACTTCCCTCCAGGATTTGCTTTTCTGCTCTCATCTTATCTTATCACCCTATCATCCCTTTTCCCTCTGTCCACTTTCCTTCTGGATCCTTTGGTCCTGCCTCTGTCTCTATTCTGCTCCTCAGTTCATATTGTTTGTCGGATTCCTCATATGAGTGAGGTCATATGATATTTTTCTTTCTCTGCCTGGCTTATTTCACTTAACATAATAGTTTCCAGGTCTATCCATGTTGTCACAAAAAATAATATTTCCTTCTTTTTCATGGCCCCATAATATTCCATTATGTATATGTCCCACAGCTTTTTAATCCAATCATCCACTGACAGACACTTGGGCTGTTTCCAGGTCTTGGATATTGTGAACAATGCTGCCACAAACATGGGGGTGCATTTCTCCTTTTCAAACTGTGCTATGGTATTCTTGGGGTATATTCCTAAAAGTGGGATAGCTGGGTTCAAAGGCAGTTTGATTTTTAATTTTTTGAGGAATCTCCATACTATTTTCCACAGTGGCTGTACCAGTCTGCATTCCCACCAGCAGTGCAGGAGGGTTCCCTTTTCTCCACATCCTTGCCAGCACTTATTCTGTGTTGTTTTGTTGATGAGCGCCATTCTGACTGGTGTGAGGTGATATCTCATTGTGGTTTTATTTTACATTTCTCTAATGATTAGTGATGTTGAGCATTTTTTCATTTGACTATTGGCCATCTGTATGTCTTCTTTGGAGAAATGTCTATTCATCTCTTTTGCCCATTTTTGGATTGGATTGTTTATCTTCCTGGTGTTGAGTTTTACAAGTTCTTTATAAATTTTGATTATTAACCCCTTGTCAGATGTATTGTCGAATATATTCTCCCATTGTGTGGTTTGCCTTTTTATTTTGTTCATATTAACTTTAGCTGTGCAAAAGTTTTTATTTTGCTATAGTCCCATTTGTTTATCCTGTCCTTTATTTCCCTTGTGCGTGTAATGAATCAGCAAATATATTGTTACGAGTGATATTGGAGAGCCTATCGCCTATATTTTCCTCTAGGCTGCTTATGGTTTCATGACTTACATTTAAGTCTTTTATTCATTTTGAGTTTATTTTTGTGAATGGTGTAAGTTGGTCTAGTTTTGTTTTTTTGCAGGAAGCTGACCAATTTTCAGAACACCATTTGTTAAAGAGACTGTCTTTATTCCATGTATGCTATTATCACCCTTGTCAAATATCAATTGTTCGTAAAGGTGGGGGTTTATTTCGGGGTTCTCTGTTTTGTTCCATTGATCTATATTCCCATTCTTATGCCAATACCAAGCTGTTTTGAGTACAATGGCCTTATAGTATAACTTGATATCAGGAAGTGTTATACCTTCCACTTTATTCTTCTTTTTCAAGATTGCTGAGGCTATTCGTGTTCTTTTTTGGTTCTATATGAATTTTTGGACTATTTGTCCTATATCTTTGAAGTATGTCCTTGATATTTTAATAGGAATTGCATTAAATTTATAAATTGCTTTGGGTAATATGGACATTTTAATGATGTTTTTTCTTTCTAGCCATGAACGTAGTATATGCTTCCACTTGTTTGTATCTTCCTTGATTTCTTTTATCAATGTTTTATAATTTTCCGAGTAGAAGTTTTTAACCTCCTTGGCTAAATTTACTCCTAGGTATTTTATTTTATTTTTTTGTTGTTGCAATAGTGAAGGGGATTGTTTACTTAATTTCTGTTTCATATAGATCATTGTTGATGTATAAAAATGCTTCTGATTTTTGAGTATTAATTTTATATCCTGCCACATTGCGGAATTCATTTATCAGTAGTTTTCTAACTGCGACTTTAGGGTTTTCTAGGTACAGTATCATATCATCAGCAAATAATGATAGTTTTACTTCTTCTTTTCCATTTTTGATGCCTTTTATTTTTTCTTCTTGTTTGATTGCTGTGGCTAGGACTTCCAGAACTATATTGAATAAGAGTGGTGAAAGGGGGCACCTCTGCCTTGTTCCTGATCTTAAGGAGATTCCTTTAAACTTTTGCCTATTGATTATGATGATGGCTGTGGTTTGTCATAGATGGCCTTTATCATGTTGAGGTATGTTCCCTGAAGTCCCACTTTGCTGAGAGTTTTGATCATAAATGGGTGCTGGATTTTATCAAATGCTTTTTCTGCATAGATTGATATTATCATGTGGTTTTTGTCCTTCCTTTTGTTTATGTGATGAATTACATTGATTGATTTGCAAATATTGTACCAGCCTTGCCTCCCCAAAGTAAATTCCACTTGATCATGGAGTATAATTTTTTTCATGTATTCCTGGATCCGGTTTGCTAGTATTTTGTTGAGAATTTTAGCATCTAAATTCATCAGGGATATTGGCCTATAGTTTTGGGTTTTTTTCCTTTGTGTTGTCTTTGCCTGGTTTTGGAATCAGAATTATGCTTGCCTCATAAAAGGAGCTTGGAAGTGTTCCCTCCTCTTGAATTTTTTGAAATAGCTTGAGAAGAATAGGCATTAGTTCTTCTTTGAATGTTTGGTAGAATTTACCTGTGAAGCCATCTGGCCCCGGGCTTTTGTATGTTGGGAGTTTATTGATAACTGTTTCGATCTCATTTGTTGTAATCGGTCTATTTAGGTTTTCTGATTCTTTCAGATTGATTTTTGAAAGATTACATTTTTCAAGAAATTTGTCCATTTACCTAGGTTGTCTAATTTTTTAGCATACACTTCTTCACAGTATTTTCTTACAATCCTTTGTATTTCTGCTGTGTCTGTTGTTACTTCTCCACTCTCATTTCTGATTTTATTTATTTGAGTCCTTTCTCTTTTATTCTTAGTGAGTCTGGCTAAGGGTTCATCAATCTTGTCTACTTTTTCAGAGAATCAGCTCTTGGTTTCATTGATCCTCTGCATTGTTTTTTTAGTCTCTATGTCATTTATTTCTGCTCTGATTTTTATTATTTTCTTCCTTCTACTTCCTCTAGACTTAGTTGCTGTTCTTTTCTAGCTCTTTTAGTTGCAGGATTAAGTTGTTTATTTTTGAGCTTTTTCTAGCTTCTTAAGGTATGCCAGTAATGCTATGAACTTTCCTCTCAGGACTGTGTTAGCTGTGTCCCTCAGATTTTGAGTTGTTTTATGCTCATATGTTTCAAGGAAATTTTTTATTTCTTCCTTGATCTCATTGTTGACCCATTCATTGTTTAATAACATGCTGTTTAGTTTCCAAGTGTTTGAGTGTTTTTCAGTTTTCCTATTGTAGTTGATTTCTAATTTCATGCCATTGTCGTCAGTGAAGATGCTTGATATAGTTTCAATCTTCTCTAATTTCTTGAGACTCGTTTTCTGCCCTAATATGTGGTCTATCCTAGAAAATGTACCATGAGCACTTGAAAAGAATGTATATTCTACTGCTTTAGGGTGGAAGGTCCTGAAGATATCTACTAAATCCAGTTGATAATGTATCTTAATTCTGTTGTTTCTTTGTTAATGTTCTTTCTTGAGGCTCTATCCATTGATGTTACTGGGGTATTGAAATTCCCTACTATTATAGTATTGCTGTTGATCTCTTTCTTTATGACCATCAAAATCTGCTTTATATATTTAGGTGCTCCTATATTAGGTATATAGATGTTTATAATGGTTATCTCTTCCTGTTGGATTGCTCTCTTTATTATTATGTAGTGACCTTCTTTATCCCTTACTATAGTCTTTGTTTTAAAGTGTATTTTGTCAGATACAAGTATTGCTACCCCAGCTTTTTTTTCCATTTCCATTTGCATGAAATATTTTTTTTCTCATTCTTTTACTTTTAATCTATGTGTATCTTTTGTTTTGAGATGTGTCTCCTGTAGACAGCATATGTATGGGTCCTGTTTTCTTATTCATTCAGCTACCATATGTCTTTTGATTGGAGCATTTATTCCATTTACATTTAAGGTTATTATTGATATGTAGTTGTTTATCGCCACTTTATTCTTTAAAGTTATATTCCTCTCCTACTGTATTCTTTTCCCCCTTTGTTCTGTTTACAATAGGCCCCTTAACATTTCTTGCAGCACTGGTTTGGTTGTACTGAATTATTTGAGTTTTTTGTTTTTGTTTTTGTTTTATATGGGACGCTTTCTATTTCTCCTCCAATTTTAAATGATAGCCTTGTTGAATAAAGAAGTCTTGGTTGTAGGGTGTTGTTCTGCATTACTTTAAATATGTCTTGCCATTTTCTTCTGGCCTAAAATGTTTCTGTTGAGAAGTCAGCTGTCATCCTTATGGGGGCTCCTTTGTAGGTGATAGCCTTATTTTCTCTAGCAGCTTTTAATATTTTCTCTTTATCTCTTACCTTTGGTATTTTAATTATGATGTATCTTGGTATAGATTCTTTGGGGGTTTCTCTTTAATGCAATTCTCTCTGCTTCTTGAACTTGCGTGACTTCTTCCTGCATCAATTTAGGGAAGTTTTCAGCTATAATTTCATTAAACAAGGTTTTTCAACATTTGTTCTTTCTCTTATTCTTCAGGAACTCCTATGATGTGGATCTTGTTTCTCTTTAGGTTGTCACAGAGCTCTCTTAGAGTTTCCTCAGATTTTTCGATCTCTTTTCCTTTTGCTGGTCCATTTCCATACTTTTACTTATCTAGTCCTGTAAGTCACTGATTCGATCCTCTGCTTCATCCAGCCTGCTTTTAATTTCTTCCAGTGTAGTCTTCATTTCTGATATTATGTTTGTCATTTCTGTCTGGTTCTTCTTTATGATTTCCATTTCCTTTTTGATGCCTTCAATTTCTTTATTGAAGTGTTCATTAACTCCATCCATTGTAACTTTGAGATCTTTAAGTATCCTAAAAATCATTAGTTTATACTCTGCATCCGGTAATTTGATTACTTCTGATTTGTTCAAGACTTTATCAGAGAATTTATCTTGTTTAAACATATGATTTATGCTTCTCTGCCTACCCATTATTCTTCATGATTTGTAGGCTTCTTCCAGCTGTGATCTTCTTACCTGGTAAAGCCACTTTGAAGTCTTAATTTGCTTATTTTCTTTTTAGTTTTCTTACCTCAATGATAGTCTTGTTACTGATCTAAGTAGGGGGCTTATTTGAAGCTGTATCCAGGCATGCGGTGGGTGTAACCTGAGATTCTGAAGGCCAGATCTGCCAGCTTCTCTTTGGGAGAGGGGTGCTTTCTCCATTTCAGTCGAGGGAGGTGTGTCTCAGATCTCCAGGAGACCTGAGCTACTGCCCCTTCTCCCCACTTCCTGTTTTCAGCTGTGTCTTGTTGCTCTGATTGGAGCTGGAGAGCTTTCTGGAGGTGAGTCACCCAAAACCAATTTAGGCTTGTACTTTGTTGAGGTTTGAACTCCTACCCCAGCTATGGCAGCCTCCACACTGGATGAGTCAGCTTCTCAGGTCATCCCATGCATTTCCCTGTCCATCACTATCTGTCTTTCTCTCCCCACTTTCCTTTTGGAAGACAAGCCAGCCCTCTTGGCACACCTCATTCCCAGGTCCCCAGGCAACTGGCTGTGAGCAATATTTTCTGCTCTTCTCCTTGTAATGAGAGCCCTTCTGGGCTCTCATTTTCACCCCACCTTCACTCCTGGAAGCAGGGGGAGCCCCCCCCCATGACTCGGAGCTCCCTACCAGGCTCAGTGTAGCTTCTTCTTTGCTCCTTAGTTTTTGAGACCTGTTTTTTAAATCCAAAGTTGGTTTTCCATGATGATTGTTTCTAAATTAATTTGTAATCCAGTTTGGTAGTGTGAGCTGGGAGTCTGTGCATCTGCCTACTAAACTGACATCTTGGTTCTCCCTAGTGGAATTTTGAACAATCTTATTACAGTTTTTTATTTTAATTTTTTAGTCATACTTAAGAAAGTGACAAACTCTTAGGCAGATGTTAGAGTCAAAACATCATGCAAATATTTTAATTGTAAATAGAAAAGATGTTGAACATGTGATATATTCTCTGCTGGATATATTTATTTATTAGTGGACAACATTCATTTATTGGTGTACAGAGAATGTTGCCAGACTTGGAAACAAACAAAATTATCCCCCGAAAAACTTTATTGAATTTATAATATTGATATTAAAGAAAAATGTTTCATAATATATATCACTTAACATATGTTTATATAATATGACATTAGTTTAATAAATTTTGAGATGTTAATATTCTTTATTAATGATAAAACTTTTTGATTCTAAACTCTAATTTAGGTAAGCATATAATAAATGTTTTAAAAGATTTCAATTTTTTCCAAAAGGACTTACCATTATTCCTTCATCTATAAAATTAGGCTATTGTCATCATTTATTACTAGGGCTCAGTCAAAGTTACTACCTTTTCTTGATATACCTTCTTAAATTTAGGTCATTTTTTTTCTTTTCTTCATTATTTTTTGTATGTGTCTATTATGTGTTTACCAATCATCAGGAAAGATAAAGAACAGCTGTAACAGTTCTTCCTCTAAAAATGTACTTATAGCTCAAGAAGAGCTTTGGGAGATCATTGATTTTGTCCATTTATGGATAAGCTGATATCAGTGAAGGTCACCCAGCAAATCCATGTTGAGGCTGAGATTGGAGGAGCAGTGTTTTGACGAGCCTGTGTTCTCTCCAGTCTTCCAAGCTTCAGCATATTTTTGGGTGATGCCAGAGCTTTTTTCTTTCCAGCCTAAAGGAAAAAAAAAATATTTTATAATCTCCTTAATTATCATTTATAAAACCATTGGGCAAACAGCCAGAAAATAAGTCAATGTAGTCAAAGTTTTTAAGATGTGAAAGGAAAAAGCTTAACTCCTTATAAGTACGTTATCTCATCTATTTAGGTATAAAAAAGAATTTTCATTTAATATAGCCCAAGTGTCTCTTCCAAAATAAAGTTTTTACTGATATTGTAGTTTATGTATTATATTTTTATTTATATGAGCCATTATAAAATAATTAGCAAAAAGTTATTGAATCATTTTTGTACTTAATATGGTTTGGAGATGGTGTTAGTAATGAGGAGAAAGTATTATTTTAAATTTTTTTCTCTTTTTTGCAATTAGGAAAATAAGCAAATCAGGTAAGTCTTATCACCAGTTATAACATTAACCATTAAACAGAATAACATAAGTGAATTCTTAACAAATGAGCACATTTAGTGCCTTGTATTTACACTAAATTATGAGATAATATGTGACTATGCTTACAACAAAACCACTTGTTTTATATATTTTTCTTTATGATAAAACATATGTCTTAAATTTAAATATAATACATTTTCTGGTTAGAAATTATTTCTTTTTTTAATAATTTTATTTTTAATGGGGCGACATCAATAAATCAGGATACATATATTCAAAGATAACAACTCCAGGTTATCTTCTTGTTCACTTATGTTGCATAGCCATCACCCAAAGTCAGATTGTCCTCTGTCACCTTCTATCTAGTTTTCTTTGTGCCTCTCCTCCTCCCCCTTTCCCTCTCCCTCTCCCCCTTCCCCCCGTAACCACCACACTCTTATCAATGTCTCTTAGTTTCACTTTTAAGTCCCACCTACGTATGGAATAATGCAGTTCCTGGTGTTCTCTGATTTACTTATTTCACTTCGTATCATGTTATCAAGATCCCACCATTTTGATGTAAATGATCCGATGTCATCATTTCTTATGGCTGAGTAGTATTCCATAGTGTATATGTGCCACATCTTCTTTATCCAGTCATCTATTGATGGGGCTTTTTGGTTGTTTCCATGTCCTGGCCACTTTGAACAATGCTGCAATGAACATGGGGCTGCATGTGTCTTTACGTATCAATGTTTCTGAGTTTTGGGGGTATATACCCAGTAGTGGGATTGCAGGGTCATAAGGTAATTCTATTTTCAGTTTTTTGAGGAACCACCATACTTTATTCCATAATGGTTGTACTACTTTACATTCCCACCAACAGTGGATGAGGGTTCCTCTTTCTCCACAGCCTCTCCAACATTTGCTATTAACTGTCTTGTTAATAATAGCTAATCTAACAGGTGTGAGGTGGTATCTCATTGCCGTTTTGATTTGCATTTCTCTAATAACTAACAAAGATGAGCATCTTTTCATATATCTGTTGGCCATTTGTATTTCTTCCTGGGAGAAGTGTCTGTTCATGTCCTCTTCCCATTTTTTTATTGGATTGTTTGTTGTTGAGTTTTATGAGTTCTTTGTATATTTTGGATATTAGGCCCTTATCTGAGCTGTTGTTTGAAAATATCATTTCCCATTTAGTTGGCTTTCTGTTTATTTTGTTATCAGTTTCTCTTGCTGAGCAACAACTTCTTAGTCTGATGTAGTCCCATTCATTAATTTTTCCCTTCACTTCTCTTGCCATTGGAGTCAAATTCATAAAATGCTCTTTAAAACCCAGGTCCATGAGTTTAGTACCTATGTCTTCTTCTATGTACTTAATTGTTTCAGGTCTTATGTTTAGATCTTTGATCCATTTTGAGTTAATTTTTGTACAGGGGGACAAACTGTAGTCGTTTCATTCTTTTGCATGTGGCTTTCCAGTATTCCAAGCACCATTTATTGAAGAGGCTTTCTTTTCTCCATTATGTGTTTTTGGCCCCTTTATCAAAAATTATTTGACTATATATATGTGGTTTTATTTCTGGGTTTTCTATTCTGTTTCATTGGTCTGAGTGTCTATTTTTCTGCCAATACCATGCTGTATTGATTGTCGTGGCCCTATAATATAGTTCGAAGTCAGGTATTGTAATGCCCCAAGCTTCATTCTTTTTCTTTAGGATTGCTTTGGCTATTCGGGTTTTTTATAGTTCCATATAAATCTGATGATTTTTTGCTCCATTTCTTTAAAAAATGTCATTGGAATTTTGGATGGGAATTGCATTAAATTTGTATATTGCTTTGGGTAATATGGCCATCTTGATTATATTTATTCTTCCTAACCAAGAACAAGGAATATTCTTCCATCTCATTATATCTTTTTCAATTTCCCTTAACAATGGTTTATAGTTTTCATTATATAAGTCCTTTACATTCTTTGTTATGTTTATTCCCAAGTATTTTATTTTTTTTGTTGCAATCGTGAAGGGGATTATTCTTTTGAGTTCGTTCTCAATTGTTTCATTGTTGGCATATAGAAAGGCTATTGACTTCTGTATGTTAATTTTGTATCCTGCGACCTTACTGTATTGGCTTATTGTTTCTAGTAGTCTTTTTGTGGATTCTTTGGGGTTTTCTATGTATAGGATCATATCATCTGCAAAAAGTGATACCTTTACTTCTTCTTTTCCGATATGGATGCCTTTTATTTCTTTGTCTTGTCTAATTGCTGAACCTCTAGTACCATATTAAATAAGAGTGGAGACAGTGGACAACCGTGCTTGATTCTGATTTAAGGGGGAAAGCCTTCAGTTTAGTGCCATTTCATATGATGTTAGCTGATGGTTTATCATATATGGCCTTTATCATGTTGAGATATTTTCCTTCTATACCCATTTTGTTGAGAGTCTTAAACATAAAATTGTGTTGTATTTTATCGAAAGCCTTTTCTGCGTCTATTGATAAGATCATGTGGTTTTTGTTCTTTGTTTTGTTGATATGGTGTATTACGTTAATCGTTTTACGTATGTTGAACCATCCTTGAGATTATGGGATGAATCCTACTTGATCATGATGTATTATCTTTTTAATATGTTGTTGTATTCGATTTGCTAGTATTTTGTTTAGTATTTTAGCATCTGTATTCATTAGAGATATTGGTCTGTAGTTTTTTTTTTTTGTGCCATCCTTGCCTGGTTTTGATATGAGGGTTATGTTGGCCTTATAAAATGTGTTTGGAAGTATTGCTTCTTCTTCAGTTTTTTGGAAGACTTTCAGTAGAATAGGAACCAAGTTCTTTGAATGTTTGATAAAATTTGCTGCTATAGCCATCTGGGCCTGGACTTTTATTTTGGGGGAGGTTTTTAATGGTTTTCTCTATTTCTTCTCTACTAATAGGCCTGTTTAGGCTTTTTGCTTCTTCTTGACTCAGTCTAGGAAGGTTGTATTGTTCTAGGAATTTATCCATTTCTTCTAGGTTGTTGAATTTAGTGGCATAAAGTTTTTCATAGTATTCTACAATAATTCTTTGTATATCTACGGTGTCCATGGTGATTTCTCCTTTCATTTTGGATTTTGTTTATATGAGTTCTTTCTCTTTCTTCCTTGGTAAGTCTTGCCAAGGGTTTGTCAATTTTGTTGATCTTTTCAAAGAACCAGCTCCTTGTTCTATTAATTTTTTCTATAGTTTTTCTGTTCTCTATTTCATTTATTTCTGCTCTGATTTTTATTATCTCCTTTCTTTGGCTGTTCTTGTGTTGTCTTTGTTCTTCTTTTTCTAGTTCCTTAAGGGGTGAAGTTAAGTGGTTCACTTGGGCTCTCTCTTGTTTGTTCATATATGCCTGAAGTGATATGAACTTCCCTCTTATCACTGCTTTTGCTGCATCCCATAGATTCTGATATGTCGTATTGTCATTTCCATTAGTCTGTATATATCTTTTGATCTCTGCACTTATTTCTTCTTTGACCCATTCATTTTTTAAAAGTATGTTGTTTAGTTTCCACATTTTTGTGGGATTTTTTTCCTCTTTTGCAGTTGAATTCTAGTTTCAAGGCTTTATGATCAGAAAATATGCTTGGTAGAACTTGGATTTTTCTGAATTTGCTGATGTTGTTTTTGTGGCCCAACATATGGTCAATTCTTGAGAATGATCCATGTACACTGGAGAAAAATGTATACTCAGTCACTTTGGGATGAAATGTCCTGTAGATGTCTATCATATCCAGGTGCTCTAGTGTTTTGTTTAAGGCCACTATATCTTTGTTAATTCTCTGTTTGGATGACCAATCTAGAGCCATCAGTGGTGTATTGAGGTCTCCAAGTATGATTGTGTTTTTGTCAGTTTTTGTTTTAAGATCAATAAGTAGCTGTCTTATATATTTTGGTGCTCCTTGGTTTGGTGCATATATATTAAGAATTGTTATGTCTTCTTGATTCAATGTCCCCTTAGCCATTATGAAATGCCCATTTTTGTCTCTGAGTACTTTTACTGTCTTGTAGTCAGCATTATCCGATATGAGTATTGCTACGCCTGCTTTTTTTTTCGGATGTTATTTGCTTGGAGTATTGTTTTCAAGTCTTTCACTTTGAATTTGTTTTTATCCTTGTTACTTAGATGAGTTTCCTGTAGGCAGCATACAGTTGGATTTTCTTTTTTAATCCATTCTGCTACTCTGTGCCTTTTTATTGGTGATTTTATTAATCCGTTTACATTTATTGTAATTATTGACACTTGTGAGTTCCCTATTACCGTTTTATAGATTTCTTTCTGTTAGTTTTGTGTCTTGTTTGATCCTCCTCTTTCGTTTTTCTATCTTTTGTTTTTATTTGGTTTTATTCCATACATCTTTTCTCTGTTGCTATCTTTTTTATCTCATGTGCTTCTGTGGTCATTTTTTCAATGGTGGTTACCTTTAAGTAATGAAAAGTGTTCCTACCCTGTTCACTGTAGTGCACTATTTTGTGAATACTTTTACACTACATCGTCCTTTGCTATTGTTAATCTCCATCCTCTCCCCCCCTTTCTTTTTGTTGTTGTCACAGTTTAAATTTGGTTTTATTGTGTTCTTCTTGGAGCTTTTACTTGTGGCTTTGTTTTCTTTTGTTCTTTGTATCTGATTGGAGAACCCCCTTTAGTAATTCCTGGAGTGGGGGTTTTCTGATGATAGATTCCCTCATCTTTTCTGTATCCTTGAATGTTTTTATTTCTCCTTCATATTTGAAGGATAGCTTTGATGGCTATAGTATTCATGGCTGAAAGTTCCTCTCTTTCAGGACTTTAAATATTGGGGTCCACTCTCTTCTAGCTTGTAGAGTTTCTGCTGAGAAATCTGATGATAATCTAATGGGCCTTCCTTTATATGTTATATTCTTCTTTTCCCTGGCTGCCTTGAGAATATTTTCTTTGCCATTGGTTTGTGCCAATTTCATTATGATGTGCCTTGGAGTAGGTTTGTTGGGGTTAAGAATACTCGGAGTTCTGTTTGCTTCTTGAATTTGAGGCTTTAGTTCTCATCTATTATTTGTTTGAGTATGTTCTCCATTCCATTTTCTCTCTCTTCTCCCTCTGATATACCTATTATTCTTATTTTATTCTTTTTGATGGAGTCAGATAATTCTTGTAGGGATATCTCATTTTTTAAAATTTTTGAGTCTATTTCTTCTTCTCTCTGTTGTGCCTCAAGTTGCTTGTCTTCTATTTCACTAATCCTCTCTTCTATCTGGCCTGTTCTATTAGCTAAGCTTGTTACCTCATTTTTCAACTCGTGAATTGAGTTTTTCATCTCTGTTTGATTTGTTTTTATAGTTTCAGTTTCCTTGGAAATATATTCTTTGTGTTCGTCGAGTTGTTTTCTGAGCTTCCTAAATTGCCTTTCTGTGTTTTCTTGTATATCTCGGAGGATTTTTAGGATTTCTATCTTAAATTCTCTGTCATTTAGCTCCAAGGTTTCCAATATATTAAATTTTTTCTCCATAGATTTTTCCTCATCTAGCTGTGTTACCTCTCTTTCTTTTGTACCCATGATATTCGATTTTCTCTTCCTTAATGGCATCTGAAGGTAGTTTTGATGATAGTATTAATGAGATTTAATAGAGAATAAAAATTTAAAAAATAAAAAATCGAAAAGAGTTGTTGTTTTAAAAAAATTAGTAATGAAATAAAATAAAATAAAATAAAAATTAAAAAAAAAGGAAATTATTTTCCCCCCTCCTTTTTCCTCTCCACTCCTCTGCCCTCTTTCTTTAGAAAATCTTGTGGTGAACTGTGAATTATATTGTACTAAATAGAACAAACAATGCCTGTAATGGAGGGCCTGAATTGGGGAGTAATAATAAAGGGGCAAAAATAAAAAATAAATAAATAAATAAAAGGGTGTATGGATGCACAAAAACAAATAAGAAAAAAATTTGTGTCAAGAATAAAATGATTTGCTTTTAGGTGTTGCTTGACTAAGAGTTATGATGAGAGGAATAAGAGGGAGACAGGAGAATGGGGGGACAAATTAAAAATTACTATTGTATTTAGTGGAACAAGAACTAGGTAAAATGGAGAGCCAGGGATGGGAGCACTGCTAGTGTGTTAAAAAGATGAAGAACCCCCCCCCCCAAATGCCACAAACATAAGTTTGAGTCCCAGAAAAGGTATTTTTTGTTATTGGGATTTGAATGAGAGGAGACGTAAAGGAGAAAGGAAGAAACTAATATGGAGGGAGAAAAGAAAGAGAGAAAGAGAAAAAAAAAGAGGGAACCACTAAAAGAAGAAAAAAGAAAAAAGAGGAGAGAGAGAGAGAGTTAAGGGTTTTGGAGTGCAACCCTCATAAAGAGAGAGGAAGAGAAAAGAAAAGATAATGGGAGATGTAACACTTATGGGTAGTGTAGTTCAAGGAGAGGAGAGAGTAAGACCAACAGAGAGTTAAACGACCAAATTGGAGGAGGAAAAAAAAATCAAGAATGAAGATAAGAGAAACAAATGAACAAATATAATAAAATGGGATAGGTTATAAAGTCTGCAGATTATTGTTGATTTTGAGAGGTTATTTTCTTGCTTTTTCTTTTCTCTCCCTCTTCCAGGTCGGTGACTCTGTACCCCGGGTTCTGCCCCTTTGGCACACTCAGGTAGAGGTTTGCAGTTGATAAGTTTCTATGGCGATGTCACGTATTGTGCTTCAGTCTCGTTGGCAGTTGAGGCTCATTAGCATTTATAGGCTCTGCCAGTGAGAGAGTCTGTATTCCTGGAGCCTTTCTCCTAGTCTTTCCTTCCTCAATTAGTAGACTGATAACCCAGCTATGGGGTTGCTGCTGCCTCTGCCTGGATAGTAAGAGGCTCAAAGAGCTGGCAACTCCCCACTCTATTCCCACTCAGCACAGGGCTCTGGGTAAGGCTCAGTCAGTCAGAGCTGCTAGCATAATCAGGCAGGGCTTCCGCCCACTCAAATACCTCTGGCTCTGCCACTCTGTGGGATAACACGGGCGCGCACTGCTGAGGAACTTGGAGGAATCTCTTGCCCACTATCTGCGTGTGCAGACCAGGATATCAGGCCGGCCGCCTCACCCTCTGAGTGAAACCCCCGCCCACACGGAAAAGTTCCAGCGTTGGAATTGGCTCTCGCTCCGTCCCCAAGCGCGGCTTTTTCAAGGCACTGGGGCGGCCCGAGATTCCGCTTTTGGCCACACAAAGGCCCCTGACTCTGCCCCTCTGTAGGGTAACCCGGGCGGGCACTTCCGAGGCACTCGGAGGAATCTCTCGCTTACTCTCCGTGCACGCAGATCAGGATATCAGGCTGCCGCCTCACCCTCTGTGTGTAATTCCCACCCGCATGGAAAAGTTCAACCGTTGGAATTGGCTCTCACTCCCTGCCCGTGCGTGGCTCCCTCAGGGCACTGGGGCAGCCAGAGATTCCGCTTTTGGCCCACTCAAAGGCCTCTGACTCTGCCTCTCTGTGGGATAACACGGGCTCCCACTCCCGGGGCTTTGGAAGGAATCTCTCACCCACTATCTGCGCATGCAGACCAGGATATCAGGGAAAATGGCTGCCCTTCTTGTCTTTCTTTGTCTGGGTTTGGCGTGAGTGTTAGCTTGTATTGCCCGGGTTGCGACAGGAACAGTTTTTCCTCGACTTAGATCTCCGTGCCACAGCCTGGTTCAGCCGTTTGTGCCACGGCCTGGATCTATTCACCCCCTTTGCCCGCCTTAGTTTCTATATTCTCAGTTCCCAGTGAAAGCCGCCCTGTTTAGGTTAGTGAGGAAGGTGGAGCATTTCTTACTCCCTATTTCCTTCGGGGTTTGATTATATATTTAGCCAATTTTTCGCTCGACCATACCTTTGGGTGTATTGTGAAACATCTGGAGGCTTCAAGGATAGGTTTTTCTGTTTCTGGTTGAAGATCTTGTTGAGTTTTGGGGGAGATTTATCGGTATCACTTCCTACCACGCCATTACTCTGACGTCATCTTTCCAGGAATTATTTCAATGCTATGCAAAATGTATTATTTTCATTCACAATTCATTTATTTTTTAATAAGTACTGTGATAATTTATTACATGATGTACAGTTGAGCTTGTATATCTGCAGGTATTATTATTGCAGCAGTTTGACACCCAAGCATTCCAGAAGTTGATAAGTATAAACCATAAGTATAAATATATTTTATTATAAGTATAGCCATATGTATAATTAGATTTTTAAAAAAAAAACAAAAATTATGTTAGGATGCATCACATTTTTTAATAAAATAAGATGACTTGGTGAATATAATATAAGAGATGTGTTGTAAAATTATGTTAACCAGTGTCAAACCAATAAATTTAATAAAAAAAATAATGCTATGTTGAATTTTAAAAGTCCAGAATTCTATAAATCATAGTAATAATGGATAAATAATGACAGATTGCTACAAATGAAGAGTAGTTTTAACTTTGTTGTATTCTTAACTTATGAAATATTTCAGAAAACCTATTGGCATTTCTGTCTGTCACTATCTCTCCTCTTTCTTTCTCTCCCCCCAACTCCCACATAATTATATATGTATACATACATATGTATTATATTATTCTTAAATTCCCAGCTTGTAAAGTTTTTTTTTTTCTATTTCTCAAGACTTATATCCTAGAATAAACCAATCTGAACTGTGAAAGTTCTCATTTCCACTGGGAATTTTATTTTTAGATTTTCACTTTCCATCCATCTGCCTTTGGACAATTTTTTGTGCTTCAAGCATGAGCAAGCTGCATTAATCCAATTTCTAGTTTCTGTGAAGTACATTACGTTAGATCATATGCACTTCAGTGATTCTTTCTATAAACTTTGTGCTTACTTAACTGTTTCACTATCAACCTTTGTTACTAAGAGTAGCAAAGAAATACAACAAATGAGGTAAAATTGTGTCAATTTTATATCCCATCCAAAAAAGAGTTCACTGATTCAAAAAAATAAAATCTTTATGATATAAAATACTATTTGATACAGACATATCAACATGCACATTGGCATATCAACAAATTTTTTTAAATTTATTTATTTATTTATTTTAGAGAGGAGGAGAGAGATAGAGAGAGAGAGAGAAGTGGGAGGAGCAGGAAGCATCAACTCCCATATGTGCCTTGACCAGACAAGCCAGGGTTTTGAACCGGCAACCTCAGTGTTTCCAGGTTGACGCTTTATTCACTGCGCCACCACAGGTCAGGCTCAACAAATTTTAATTAACAACAAAATAGCTTATTATTCAAATGCTCAGATATTGCAATTATATTGAGGGAGCATCTTCAGTATTAATAAAACAACACCATTTTATCTGTCATTATGATTTACATAAATTTATGTCCTTTGTTTAAAAATTATTTTGATATTAGAAAGCGCCTCAATGTGTAAAATATGTCCCTCAATGTGTAAAATTATTTTAGAAATTCAATAATGTGAATTTAAAAGCTGCATTAAATCTTAAAAATCAAATAAAATATTTTACAATTTATTCTTTCTTATTTTCAAAGTATAGTCACTGATACCCCAAAAAGCAGATTTATTATGTCTAATTATGAAAATTTTAATGTTGAAAATTTGATTAAACATTAAATTGTATTGATAGTGAATCTCAAATAAATGAACCTTTCAGTATTCTCCAAACTCTTGGATAATTCCAGACCAGAGATATTAATAAAGTTTATTGTTTTATCTAAAGGGGATAAAATTTGAACATAAGTGTTAATCTTTCTTTTTTTAAAAAAATAAATTTTTATTAATGTTAATGGGATGACATTAATAAATCAGGGTACATATATTCAAAGAAAACATGTGCAGGTTATCTTGTCATTAAATTATGTTGCATACTCCTCGCCCAGAGACAGATTGTCCTCCGATACCC
This sequence comes from Saccopteryx leptura, assembly GCF_036850995.1. NCBI lineage: Eukaryota > Metazoa > Chordata > Mammalia > Chiroptera > Emballonuridae > Saccopteryx > Saccopteryx leptura. Next base: position 59,655,534 of record NC_089506.1, read on the forward strand.
TCTATCTAGTTTTCTCTGTGCCCTTCCCCCTCCCCCTAACTCTCTCCCTCCCTCCCTCCTGTGTCCTCCCTCCCCCCATGCCTGGTAACCACCACATTCTTGTCCATGTCTCTTAGTCTCATTTTTATGTTCCACCAATGTATGGAATCATGTAGTTCTTGTTTTTTTCTGATTTTCTTATTTCACTCTGTATAATGTTATCAAGATCCCACCATTTTGCTGTAAATGATCTGATGTCATCATTTCTTATGGCTGAGTAGTATTCCATAGTGTATATGTGCCACATCTTCTTTATCCAGTCTTCTATTGAAGGGCTTTTTGGTTGTTTCCGTGTCTTGGCCACTGTGAACAGTGCTGCAATGAACATGGGGCTACATGTGTCTTTATGTATCAATGTTTCTGAGGTTTTGGGGTATATACCCAGTAGAGGGATTGCTGGGTCATAAGGTAGTTCTATACATTCAGCAATGCTACAAATAAATTGTTGGTCCTGAGAATTACATTCTAAGAAGGATTTCAAACATATATTTTTCAACTTATAATGAGCTGTAGAAAATGTAGTTCAATTTTACACATATTTAGATAACAACTAATAGGCAATGTAATATAAGCTGTGTTATTTAACCCCTCAAAAAATTACCCTAATAAATTTAATGAAATTTTTTGAAAAATAGGAAGGCCTAGGCTCATTGGCTCAGTGGTAGAGCATCAGCCCAGCCTGTGAATGTCTCAGTTCGATTCCCAGTCAGGCACACAGGAGAGGTGACTATCTGCTTCTCCATCTCTTCTCCTCCCCATTCTCTCTCACTCTCCCCTGCCTACAGCCATGGTTCAACTTGTTTTATCTGTTGACCCCCTAGTGCTGAGGATGGCTGTGTGGAGCCTCCAGCTCAGGTGCTAAAATTAGCTCAGTTGCAAGCATGGCCCCACATAGGCAGAGCATCTGCCACAGATGGGGGTTGCTGAGTGGATTCTAGTTGGATGCATGTGGGAGTCTGTCTCTCTATCTCCCCTACTCTCACTTTAAAAAAAAATAAAACAAATTAAAAAAAAAAAGAAAAATCACTACATAGTAATAAAAGGAAATAAAAAAAATAAAGGTTAGTAAGAAAGAAAAGATTAAAGCAAAATCAAATGCTATTCTTTCCAGTTTTATTAAGATACAAAGGAAAATAATTTTATATATTTAGGAATACAATTTCATATTTTGATATTTGTATACAAAATGATCTCCACAATCACACTAATTAACAATCTATCACCTAACAAAGTTATCTGTTTTCCCCTGTATGAGAGCACTTAAGGTTTACTCTCTCAGCAAATAATAATACTGTATCCAGTACAGTATTATTAAGTGTAGTTCTCATTCTGTATATTAGATTTGCAAAACATATTTATCTTGCAGAACTAAAAACTTTGTACATAGCCTTTAACCAACATCTCCCCATCTGTCCCTTCCCCAAACCCGATAACCATTTTTCTATTTTCTGTTCTAAAACTATTTTGGATTTTACATATAAGTAAGATCATATAGTATTTGTCTCTCTGTGTTGATGTATTTCTCTTAACATAATGTCATCCAAGTTCATCTATGTTTTCACAAATAATAGATTTTTTAAGACTGATTAATATTCCATTCCATTGTGTGCAGATATGTGTATACTGTGAATATACAGTTTTTACATTTTAATTTTTTGAGAAATCTCCATATTGTTTTTCAAAATGGCAATTTATATTCCTACCAATAGTGTACAAATGTTCCCTTCCCTCCACTACCTTTCCAATACTCACTATCACTTGTCTTTTTTGGTAATAGCCATTGCTATCATTGTGAGATGCTCTATCATTATTGTGTTCAGTTGCATTTCTTGGTGATTTCTTATTCTTCTTTATCATTTCTATATCTTCTTTTGAAAAATGTCTGTTTAGGTCATTGGCTTATTTGCTAATTGGGTTATTTGATATTTTTTGCTGTTGAGTTGTAGGAGTTCCTTATATTTTTTAGGTATTAAGCTTTTATCAGTTGTATTCTTTTTTTTTTTTTTTTTTTTGTATTTTTCTGAAGCCAGAAACGGGGAGGCAGTCAGACAGACTCCCGCATGCGCCCGACCGGGATCCACCCAGCACGTCCACCAGGGGGCGATGCTCTGCCCATCCGGGTGTAGCTCTGTTGCGACCAGAGCCACTCTAGTGCCTGGGGCAGAAGCCAAGGAGCCATCCCCAGCGCCCGGGCCATCTTTTGCTCCAATGGAGCCTTGGCTGCGGGAGGAGAAGAGAGACAGAGAGGAAGGAGAGGGGGAGGGGTGGAGAAGCAGATGGGTGCCTCTCCTGTGTGCCCTGGCCGGGAATTGAACCTGGGACTTCCACATGCCAGGCCGACACTCTACCAGTGAGCCAACCGGCCAGGGCCAATCAGTTGTATTCTTTGCAAATATTTTCCCATTCCAGAGTTTGCCTTTTTAGTCTGTTGATTACTTTCTACTTGTGAGAAAGCTTTTTAGTTTGAAATACTCTCACTTGTGTATTTTTGTTTCTATTACCTATGATTTGGGAGACATACACAAAAAAATCACTGCCCAAACTAATATCAAGAACCATTTCCCCATTTTTTCTTTTAGCAGTGTATGGTTTCAGGTTTTACAGTTAAACATTTATTCCATTTTGAGCTGATTTTTGTATAAATGTAAGATAAAAATCCAATTTAATTTTTCTGTATGTGAATATCTCCCAGCACAATATATTAGAGAGATTATGTTTTTCCCATTGTGTTTTTGACATTCTTGTTGAAAGTCATTTTAAAATAAATGCACTTATTTCATGGCTTAATATCTCTCTATTCCCTTCCAGTGGTCTACATGTTGTTCTTTTCTCCTGCTGTACTGCTTTATTACTTAGTATTGCCATATTAACTATGGGGTAACATTGGTTAATAAAATTATGTAAATTTTAAGTATACAATTCTATGATACATCATATATATATATATATATATATATATATATATATATATATATATCATATATATTCTGAAATCAGAAAGTATGATGCCTCCTGCTTTGTTCTTCTTGCTCAAGATTGCTGTGGCTATTTAGAGTACCTTTTGGTTTCATATAAATTTTAAGATGTTTCTCTACTTCTATGAAGAATGCCATTGAAATTTTGATGGAGATTTCATTGAAAACTGTAGACAGTTTTAGGTAATATGGACATTTTATCAATATTAATGCTTCTACGCCATGAACACATCTTTCCATTTACATATGTGTTTTAATTTCCTCCATCAATGTTTATAATTTTAAGGTACAAGTCTTTAACCTAGATATTTTATTCTTTTTTGTTGTTATAAATGAGATTATTTTCTTATTTGCTTTTTTTTAGATTGCTGACTGTTTCTGTATAGAAATGCCAGCTTTTGCTACATTATTGAATTCAAGAATTATCTCTAACAGTATGTTGTTGCTGCCTGCTGATTTTGAGTCATTACTATTTTCTACAAATGTTCTTAAGTGGCTAAAACTATGGGCTTTTTAGGATCCTTATCCTGCTATGTATTATCCATACAAACTATAGTTAAACTAAGAGGATTAATCATTTTTGAAGTCTCAGATCAATAAGTACTTGTTCTTGAAATAAATCATTAGCTGTTTAATAGATCCTTGCAATATAAAATCATCAAGGTCAGAGTTTTAGTTCAGGTGCTGATCGTCATCTGTAAATTTTAGGACTCTTTCCAGCACATCACCACTGTCCATTAAAAACATAAGTATATTACTGGGAGGAAGAATTTTGATCTACTTTCAACTATTGTCTCTCATTTTAATCTTGTGATGGGTTAATAAAACAGATAAGAATAAAATAATTTCCAGAGAAAGCTATTTTTAAATTGGAATAAAAGAGGAGGGAAGACATACAAAGGACAAAGTAACAGAGTATCTTTGACAATCAAGGATAGATAGAGTATAGAGTAGAGATGTGAAAACAAGGGCATGAAAACAAAAAAAAAAATTACAAAGTTAAAAAAAATCAAACTACCATAAACAAGGACATAATTTGGATTGGTGCCATTCCTAGAAGAAAATAAAATGTGCCCTATATGGTTAATATGAAGAGATTCCTTAAGAGTTTTAGGCAGGGTTAAGTGAGCAAATAAGGTGCAGTGAGGCATCCAGATATTCGCAACTTTAGGGAGCCATTACTTTGTGTACGCTTGAAAAGAGAAGAATAGGAATTATTTTTTAAATTTCTCAATGAGAACTTGAACCGGTGAAGGGAGAAATTCCCAACCTTGACTTGTGCAGAAAAGCAGCTGAAGAAAAAAATGCATCCCATATACACCAGACAGAATGGGGTTCTTAGTGATATTATCTATCTGGGTTGAACCCTGGTGCTCAAGTGAGCAAGGAGACCAAAGATGGGTGCAATAGGCACGTAGAGAATAACTACATAATTCACCTACTGCTCACATTTTCTTTTCTTTTTCTTTCTTTTTTTTGTGGCAGAGACAGGGAGAGTCAGAGAGAGGGACAGATAGGGACAGACAGGAAAGGAGAGAGATGAGAAGCATCAGTTCTTCATTGCGGCACCTTAGTTGTTCATTGATTGCTTTCTCATATTGCCTTGACCATGGGCCTTCAGCAGACCAAGTAACCCCTTGCTCAAGCCAGCGACCTTGGGTCCAAGCTAGTGAGCTTTGCTCAAACCAGATGAGCCCGCACTCAAGCTGGCGACCTTGGGGTCTCAAACTTGGGTGCTCCGCACCCTAGTCTGATGCTCTATCCACTGTGCCACTGCCTGGTCAGGCCTGCTCACATTATCAAGATTCACCATGAGAAAAGATACTAGTTAATTCATCTCTTACATTTTTTATGAATTAATTTACATAACTACAAGTGGTCTAAAATGCTCATGTGACAAATCTCTAACGCTCCATGCCAAACAATATCCAAGATTTGGAAGACAGAATCACAGAGTCAATGGCATTTTTTTATTTGCAACAAAAGACACTGTAATATGGG